>NC_079530.1:9030267-10230267 GCF_003711565.1 Takifugu flavidus | reverse complement strand
GTCTTGATTGCATAGTGGCTTGATTGTGTCTCTCACTGTAAGTTAGGCATTTAATATTAGACTGCCTATTACATTTACATTTTTGTCATTTAGCAGACGCCTTTGTCCAACATGACTTACAAACCCAGTCCTCGATGGCCACATCCAGCCGGGTTTTCTGTCCTACCAGGCTGAAAATGCATTCAGTGGGATAGAAAACCCGGCTGGATGTGACCCTTGAGGACTGGGTTTGTAAGTCATGTTGGACAAAGGCGTCTGCTAAATGACAAAAATGTAAATGTAATAGGCAGTCTAATATTACACACCCAGGGTTGGGGTAGCATCTCTTCATTGTTTTTGAAGAGATGCTACCCAAACATGATTATTTTTGGTCCTGAATAGGCCTATGTGTGTCATAACTGTACCAATAATACAAGTTTGTAGAATGTAGAGGCTAAGTGAGAATCCCAGTCAGAAACCCAAATCCGTACTCATATATTTACAGCCTAGTGTCCGGCATTTGCAGGGTCTTAATATCCACAAGTTGCAACACTCTCGCAAGCTAATATCTAAGAATTGTCTGCAGCTGATGGATAATTTCTATGTTCAGCATGCAAATAATGACATAAACTGCCTTGTTACCATTCGGCACAGTTTCAGTTATCTTTATCAGCTAAAAAAACAGGGGAGGGAAGTTAAGGTGAGGCATGAAGTTCCAGAAACATAACCCTGAATGTGACTGCATGCAGAGTTTTCCTGGTCAGCTGAGGACAGACACTCGTGACATCCTGCCACCGACGCTAATTTAGTGGAAATGTTAAAGAAGCAAGGCTTGTCTGGGTGCCCACATGACACACTGAGAGAAGACTGAGCATGGCATTAGTTGCCTACCTAACCTTTCTCCTTTTGGACGTGCAATTTCACACGGATAATTTCCAGGAATGCAGGTACAAGGACAACAAAGCAAAGCTGAGCAGACAGAAGTAGAGCAAGAGCCCTAAAGATTAAACCCAAGGGGCTAAAATTAAATTTCAGGTTTAAGACCCATAAACTGAGTATGCAGGTACAGAGAAAAATCCTCCTCTTGTCTGACCACACAAAAAGTTCTGCTTCCCTGGAATTTGTTCTGATTTTTTCTGACACTCTGCTTTTGAAGCTCAACAGAGAAAAGCTCCATCAAAGTCTAATACAAAAACCTCATTTTCATTTGTAGTGAACAACAAACACTTTGTGCCTGGTGGAGAACAAGTACCTGCACGCGGGAGGCAAACTAATATTCATACAACAGTTCTGGCGGTGCGGGATAATTAATGAGTGTTTACTGCAGGATAATCTGGTCTCTTTGCAATAACTTTCTGCTAACAACACCCAGTTTTTTCAGGGCATTAAACAAGTCTGCACTAAGACTGCTGTTATCTTCAAAACAGGCCGTTGTTTTTTTTAAAAAAGGGAACCAGAAAAAGCCAGATCCTCTCTCTCTATCTCCCTCTTTTATTGACCCCCGTGGGATCTGTTATTGTAAACCACCCCCTTTCCGTTAGATATGGCATCCTACAAGCCTGCGCACGGAGCAGATCCTCCTCTGGTACACTGTCCTTGGGGCCATTTGTTTTCCAGTTTGAGCGAACCGGAGTCATGCTCCCTGTGACTCACGCAGGGTGGGTAGATGTCCGCACAGGGTGTGGCGAGTGAGGGAGTTAAAGCATCCAATTTGAATCAAAAAATCAAAATGCAGAAATGCAAGTTAATTGAGGAGGGTGGGGAGGCACTGTTCTTATAGCCGCGGGTGAATCGACTATGGAAACGTTGCTATTGCGCGTTTTGAGCCAAAAATATTAATAATATACTGATCCCTCACATGGAAAACTAGCGTGCAAAGGCGCAGAAATCACTGCTATTCACTCTCATAGGCAACATTTGTGGTAAAATGCAGTTTTATGTAATAAGTTGGCTGCCTTTTTAAGGATTAACTATATGTTCCGTTTCCACTTCCAGAGCGCGCACGCTGCTGATGCGTTCCAGCTGGAGTTAACAGAAACTGCAGACCCCGAAGTGGCAGAAAAAAAAATCTACGAAAAGAATCAGAGACGGGGGGGGAAAAAAGCCCTTCTCCTCAAATTACTCCTTCCCACCCACCTCCCACCCAAACTTCTCCCGTTTCAATAGCGGTGCGTAAAAGCACCAGCGGGAGGAGTTCATCACTTTCTTTTTTTGACGGTCCACTGTCTGTGTTTGGAGAGGCGGCTGCCAACTTAATTGATTCCCTCGGGCGCGTCTTTTAAAGCTCTTCGTGCCGTCTGCTACACCTGCCTGCCAAACTGTGGCGCTGATGGGCGCGGCTGGGACCGCTGCCCAAACCTCTGTTTTTACTTGTCTGGGAAAGTTGGAGGAAAACGCACACTTTAAGAACATCCCACCACGGGGCGTCAGTGGCCTCATACAAAGACTTTTCCTCCTCTGTCGCTCCATCTCGGGACGAATTTGGACTGACCAGGCTGTTCGAAGGTAGGAAGATTACTGCAATAGTCTCGAAATGTAAAACAAACATAATTTTTTTTACACGGGATTGTTTGAATGGTTTCTTCCCACCTGGTTGTTGAAACTCTGCACTAACAGCTCCGGAACTTTGGTGACAGGCTCTCTCATTATTATTTGACATTTTCTTTAAACATTCTGTCTTCCTACAAGAAAACATTCTTCTTCCCTGCAGATTCTCTTGCTCTTTGTAGCATCTATAAAATTAGTCTGTTATGTGATATCAGGATAGTTCTACATGTGCTTTTGCTGCGCTATTTACATCTCTCTAAATATACTGCAGGACCTGGTCAGCCTAGTTTCCTGTTATAGAGGCTTACATTTACTGCGAGAATCAGGCAAAGAAGACCTGCACAAGTGTTACATTATAATAAACCTCACTTTTTTCAAAGCCAAAGTGTGTTAGGAACTTGTCAAATGTGTTTCTCCTTTTCTGGTTCCGAGCTTTATATAAAAGTGAGCAGTCCATGAATCATGTGGTTAAAGGTCCTTGGCTGGCAGGGTGTGGTGAGAAGATAGTCTCCTGGAGCTGTGCAGTGATCCCCTGGTCTGTTGTGCTCTTTTGTTAGTTTGGATTTCAAAGGCACAAAGCGAATAGAACTTCTATTGAAACCCACAGGTGACGTTTTGCAGCTTTTGTAGACTCACAGTCATCATTATTGACATTAAAAACACTGACGTGAGAGCTGGAGGTGATGTCGGGCCTCTTATTTTTGCCCCGAGTGTAATAAAGAATCTGCTTTATTGTCTTAAAATGGCATGATTTCATAGGCCCGGTGTTCCTGGAATGTCCAAGTCAGCAGATGTTTCCTTAAATGCCGTTTATTCCTCAGTTAGAATGGAAAAAGTAGACTTAACAACTTTTAGCAGCACAAGCGCGCTCAACGCTCTGCCATCGTCCCAGCAGATAAAATGGGATGGACGACTTAACGAGACAGATGGACATCTCAGGAGGCAAGTCAGAGGAAAAGGGTGAGCGTTCAAAATCCATGTGTCTGCATTTTAAACCATTCCTCTTATTTTAGTTCACATTCAGCGAAAGCTTCATCCAAAGCAACAATCACAAAGTTTCATGTGATACAGAAACATTTGTCCTTTGACGTCCCGCTGACGGATCGCCGTTGTTTACGTCGGTTAAGTCTGCAGTTAAAAATACACGAAGCTCTTGAGTTGCTGGGTGATGCTTTTGTCTGTCCTGTGACGGCTTTACTGCCACTAACATCCCGGCATGCTTGCACCACGCTCAGATTTCCACTTCTGCTGCTCTCTCAGGGCGTTGGGGTTAGGGTTAGGGTTAGTCATCCTCGGGGGTTTTCTTCAGCAGTCACGGCCGATTGTAAGCGGACACCTTAACGTCACCTCACGACTTCTGACACGGGGTGAAAGAACACCTAATTATATGCCCGATCTGAGAGCAGCAGCAGACCAGTTGCTTCCTCTTCCTCCGTTAAATTGCACATTTGTTATGGAAGATATGGACCCGTTTGGCGCCGCCCAGACTTTTTATGGTCCGGCCGCTCCAAAGATGAACAAAAGCCAACACCGGTCTTTAAACCTTGAACCTGTAACAGGCTGAAGTTCCAAAAATGGAAGGAGGAGGAGTGCAGAAGTGAAACTGAAATGGAATTGTCTTTATCTCTAACAGAATCCAACAACGTGCCTTCTGGTGGAAGAGGTTATTAAATCAAAGATCAGCACACAGTTTATTATAAACATTAAGATATCAACTCAGACCCTTTTGCTCCTTAAAGGGAAGAGATGGTGGTAAAACAGAACAAGTTGAGCGAGTTCTTTTCCTAACACTCCTTTTTAATCACTGCTTAATAACACCAATTTGCCCTTTGTTTTATTTGTTTTGTGTTGATTTCATCCAAAAATATTGTCAGAACAGGTGAGCCTTAATATAGGACATGATATTAATGCGCTGGAGCTGATAAATGTGTTAAAAGTTACTTTGCCATCATAAAATAACTTTTTGAAATCAGCTCGTTCCTTCAATTTGCCGACTCCTCGTTTTAAAAGGTCACTTCCTGCCCAGTGACATGATGGTCACCTGATCACCACACCAGGATGTTTAGGCACTTAATGAGTTAAGGTTAATCATTTAGCCAGTTAGGATCAAGTTTAAGGATGTTCAAAGTCTCTTATGGATTGAATCATGATCCAAAAACTTAATTATGCTCAGCTAAGATCAAAAAACATTTATTAAAGGGTGTTTTTCATGGTCTGATTTCCTTTTTTGTTCTTTTTTTTTAACCTGCATCATCTTTTCTGTTTGCATGAATGAACCAGATTTTCTTTTTTTAACCACCCAATTAAAAAAGCAAACTTCCTACTTTTCCAAAACCATCCATCTGTAACATTCCAATACAAATCATCTGTCCCATGTTTGACCCTTTAACAGTCAGATCGACTGATCCAGGTACTAGTCTCATCCCCCCTGCGTTGTTATTGCAAACCCCGGAATGTCCTGCACCTGTCAATCACTCTGCACACCCTCCAAGAGCGGTGTGAAGACTGTTATCATCATCACTGTTCTCTAACTTACGCTGTCCCCCCCCACCATCAGTTGTGAGGGAAACGATAACCTCCACGACCATCCTGACGTCTCTGCCGCCAAGTGAGTTCCTCTTTCTTCGCCTCACATTTGAGCAGATTATCTGTAGACGACTGGAGGGAAAGTACAGTAATTATTGTCCCATTATAGCTGTGGAGGAAGGAACCGGTGAGCAAGGCTGTTTTTGTTGTGTGTCTTCTCGTTGCTATAGAGGGAACCGGAGGATCCACTCAGCGGAATATGTCCGGCAGTGTGGGAGGGCTGGGACTGGAGAAGAATGTCTTCACGCAGAACAGCAATGGAACGTATTTCTCTTCATGTGAGGGCAAATTTCCACTCCACCTCTCCGAAGTGGAAAATCTGTGGTTGCGAGACCCTTAAAACCTTCACCGTCACAATCGTTTTCTGTCACTTATGGTTGATTATCAGCTGAGACAGACAAACAAACGGCGTGTCAGCGATAATGATGCTGCGGCTCAACATTTAGTTGTTTTTTCTTGGAATTTAGATGCCTTATTTTTCTGTATGGGTCAGTTTATGTGATTTAAATGTTATAAGTTAAGCATCTGCAGCTGATATAACAGATCAGTTAAACACTATCTTATTCAAAGATCCATTGTGTTCATAATCTATTTTCAGAAACTCCACTTATCGCTGTGTTTCATGTACTTTTAGAAGTGTTATTTCTATAAATATTGACACGGGTCCCCCTCCGTGGGTGCTTTGGCATTTCTACAGAGCCCTGTAATGGACAAACAAGCTAGAATTCAAACACAATATTTGTTTGGATTACTCGTCCTTTCACTTCCTGGCAGCCTTTGTGCAAAATGTCCTCAAGCCAGTTGACTGGTTCAGCAAAATTTTAAAAAAGTGTTGGAATTTATGCTCAACAAAGTCGGCAGACAGTTAATTGAGGATATCTTTTAGAGCGTGGCACAGTTGCTAAATACGGCGCAGCGCTGGTTTCCCTGGCGACGCTGCCGTGTCTCGGGAAAACACGTTTAAGTCACGGGCAGATTTGCGTGCACGGCTGAGAAAAGCATTTAAAGTAAATTAATGTCAACGCTTTGTGTCGTGCACGTGAGGGAGGTGAGGAATTGGAATTGTGTGACTCAGGAATATTCCCCCCTTGAAGTGTCAACACTGCAGACAGGAAACAGTCGCAGGAAATCCAAAACATCCCACGTGCTTTGTTCCTGCAGCCTCCGTAGGTGTGAGCAGCAGCTACAGCTCCTCGGGGGTGTACCTGGGAGAGGACTCCTCTGGAGGGGGCGAGGTGGGCCTGAGGTATGGCGAAGGGTACGGAAGCGGGAGCGGCGGCGGCAGCGGCGGCGGCAGCGGCGGCGGCAGCGGCGGCGGCGGCAGCGGGAGCTACGTGGTGAGCTCGGTGTCAAAGGTCAGGTCCAGCTCCTCGGGAGGGGCCAGGAGGGCGCAGGGTGCCGGCTCATCGGGAGGGGTGTCGCCAGGTTTCCGGGAGAGGAAGGTTGTGTCGAGCCGCTCGGGAGGTTACGATGGTGAGTGTTGCCTTCAGGAAACAGCCGTAAAGAAGGAGCCGTTAACATTTGTGCTGCTATTGTGCGCTTTTCTTCTAGGAAGTTCTAGTGCTAATTCCTCTCCTGAATTTACACGCAAAGATTATGGAATCTACTGTGAGTGGGAGCAGCAGTTTTCCTCATGATACACGTGTGTATATTTTGGTTTTTCCACTCTTTTGTCTGTTTTCTGTGCAGGCTCCAGCACCACAAGAGGGAGGAGTGAAAGCAGAGGTATTCAGTGACCCCCTCCCGCCCCCACCATTACTTCTGGACTATCCGGCTCCTTGTTTTCATCTTATTAAATTGGGATTTGTTTGTTGATTGTGATTCCTTTCTCCCCTCTCAGAGAGTGAGATCAGGGCCAGACTGCAGAGTGCCTCCCCGTCAGCCAGCAGATGTGAGTCCGAAGCCTCTTTAATTGCACTTATTAAAAATGAAAAGACAACATTTGAAAAGTTGAGCATTGTTGAGCGTTGATCACGTTGCTGCCAGCTCATCACCCCCCCGAGTCCTGTGCGGAGGCCCGGCCCCACCCTTGAGAAATTTTAATTAGTAACACATGCGCAGTTTCCTCAGACTGCTGGGTCCGTTTGCATTGTGCTCATGCAGGGAGGCAGCAGAGGGGTGGGTTTTGTGGTGGCCACAATGGCACATATGAGTCACTGTTTGCAGCGTTTCCCCCCCAGTTTGAAGCAGAACAGTGGAAAGTGGGAGTGTGGCAGCAGCTGAATGCTCCCCCTGCTGACGGTGGTGCACAACTGTCAGGATTTGCTGCACGGTCGCATTTTTTCTGTATCGTCAGCAGAGACGGACGAATAACAGCCCAAGATCAAGGCTGTGGGCGCATGCTTCTGACAAATGCTGTCTTAAAATGTTGAATTAAAGTCACCTCATAGGGGGTTTTACAGATCTGCTATATCAGATCAAGAGTAAGTTTCATTTATATTCTCATTAACATAGATTTTTATATTTATATTGACATAGATCCCCCTCACGCTATAATGCTATAATCAATGCTACAATCACATTTTCACTAACCTAAGAAAGGGACATTTTTAAAAAAGCTAATTACCCAACATCATTAGCCTGATATCAGAGTTTAAACAGATGAACTGAATGTCCAGAATATCTGTTGCACAGGGTTCTAACATTGTTTGTGCCCCTGCTGGCAGGGACTGAGCTGGATGACGTGAAGAAGCTGCTGAAGGGTCGCTCCAGCAGCGTGAGCCCCACTCGCTCCTCCAACGCCTCCATCACCGTGCCCGTCCCCAAGAAGGCCACCGTGGAAACCCAGACCATCTCTGTGGCCGCTCAGTCGGGTATACCCTTACTGGAGTAACACATTCTCTGCATGCACAGACGCCTTGCCTCCTCCTCTAAAGGGAAGGGCTTTAAAATGGGCCCCCTGTTTGTCCCTGCTGGGTATCTCGTTACATTCGCAGCCTTAGGAGGATTAGCATCTGGTTTCCAGGAAGATAAATCATTTGAGTGATTGCAGTTATCAGACCACACTTCCAGGTTCCTGCCTGACTGTTGTACAACAGCTGGAGCATTAAAAGATCCGGTTGACGTACAGATTCTGTGACATAGAAAAGCAGCAGTAAGAGAAATGCTGATGAATTCTGGAGACGGGGATGATTAAAAACCTGTTTTCGTCCTCTCCTACAGGTACGTCCTTTGACTCTGGTGCCATATCAAACGGCTTCAACACCATCGATTCGGGCCTGTACGACAACGCGCTGCTCTCTGGCCAGGTGGACGCTGGTGCGAGGTCAGGACAGTACGACGTCACCATGAAATCAGGCCAGTATCAGACTACACTGCAGTCCAGCCAGTTTGGGGGCAGTTTGGCGTCCGGCCAGTTCGATTCTGGTGTAAAATCAGCCCAGTATGACACCAGTCTGAAATCAGCCCAGTATGACACTGGTGCCAGGTCAGGCCACTATGACACTGGTGCCAGGTCAGGCCACTATGACACTGGTGCCAGGTCAGGCCACTATGATTTGAGCTACAAATCAGCCCAGTATGGCAGCGGCGTGAGAGCGGGCCAGTATGACACACTGGACGGCGTACTTCCTGCTTTCACTTGGTCCACCACCACCCTGCCCTCCGCTTCCACCACAGTGGTCGCCGGCAACACCAGCACGTACACCTACCAGGCCAGCAGCAACAACGCGGCCGGAGGATCCTCACCAGTCAGCCTCACGCTGCCCTCGTCCCTGTCAGGTGAGCGCAGGCAGCCTTCAGAAAAAGGGGGGTTCGGGGCCGTTCAGTGTACGTCAGCATGTTCTCCCTGGGGGTTTCCTTTGGGTGCTCTGCTTTCCAAAACCTGCACCTTAAACTCAACCCCTCTTGTGTCCAGTTTATGGCTTCCAGAACAATCTGGCTCCCGCCTCTGGCAGCGTGCTCACCACCAGTGGAGCTAACGCCAATGCTAACGTAGGCGGTAGGTATTTTTTTCTCACATGTTTTTAATGTTTAAAGACTGCTTTTCTAGCATGTTTATGTCTCCTGTAGGTTACGGCGTTCCGAAGAACATGTCATATGGCACCGGCGTCGCAAGCACTGGACTATCTACAAGTCAGTATAGATCGGTTAGGACTGGGTTAAAGCGGTAAAATCCTGATTTATGACTGCTTTTTTTTTTTGTAAATATCAGCCACTAGATCCCAAATCGATGACGTTTATAAGAGAGACCAGAAAATCCTGATGTCAGACAAGGAAAACGTGTCTGGCAAGCGGGAGACTGAAACACTGATTCTGGCGAAAGACAGCGGGAAGCAGTTCACCAGCGGCGGCAGCAGCGTGCACTTGAGAGGAGGTGAGCGGCGCGACTGCTGCCCCCTCCTGGACAGACAGAGCAACGCAACACAGAGGGATTTCTTCACCTCTTCCGTCACACATGTTCCTGTTCTGCTGCTCTGTAGCCACTTCACGCTAAAACAGCTTTAATTCTTTATGGTTTGCAGGGTCGGTGTCAGGAGATTCAATGAAAGAGAAGCTCTTAACAAACTACGGAGAGACCATGAAGCTGAAGGCAGACACCGGCAACTCTTACTGTGAGGACACAAGTTCACCCCCCACCCCCCCCAAAAAAATGCTCTTTTAAATTTAGAAAAATAACGATTCACTCTTTGTACAGATGGATCATCTGGAGTCGTCATGAAAGACAAAGCCACTTTTGCTGGTACGTTGGACCGGCCAGTGTTTACGTCTTGTGATGTCACAGTTTGACCGAGGTGGATCTTGGCTCTCTTTCAGAGATCCACAGGGACAGCGGGATCTTCGGGGGCGGGGGGCTGTGCTGCTGCTCCGACGCCTGCTGCTCCTGGTGGAAGTGGCTGCTGGGCCTCCTCCTCCTCCTGCTGCTCCTGCTGGGACTCCTGTTTGGGCTCATCGCCCTGGGTAAGGCCGCCTGGTGTGACGTGCGGAGATTTGATGGGACGGAATGAAACCAGGAATCATGAGATTTTCCATGCAGCTGCAGCCTGGGAGTGGCAGCAATAAAATGGGAGTTAGCTTTTACAGGCTGGTGAGCGTTATTTCACCGAGCTGCTAAGAGCTGCAGTCGGAGCTCTTTTTCCCTGGAAACTTGAGCCGCGGGCACAAACTTAACTGGCCGGGCTGGTGTTGGGTGTCGGGGGGGCAGAACATTGATGACGTCATGGACCTCCTCCTTGTTGTCCTGCAGGTTTTAGTCCAGGTTTTAGCTTATGTGATGGTACTGAGGGAAGGAACGAAGGGGAGCAGCTCAACTCCCGGAGTGTTTGATGACCTTTGATTGTCCCCTTTTCAGCCGAGGACGTGAGGAAGCTGAAGAACCGAGTGGCCGGCCTGGAGGCCGAGTCCTCGGTCGCCGCCGCTCGCCTCAGTCGTCTGTCCGGTTCTTCCACTCACATCAACACGCACGTGGGAGGAACCAGCCACACTGACCACAACGTGCACCTGGGCGCAGGAGGCGGGGCCTCAGGCACACACATAGGAATTACCACTGGCTCCAACGGTGGCCGTGGGACCGATGTCCTGGTTGGAGGCGGCGCTGGAGGCGCTGGTACCAGCTTGAGTGGCGGCACCAGCAGTTCAAGTTCCAGCTCCGCATCTGGTGGTACCAGTTTCAGTGGCAGTGGTGGTACCAGCCATTCAGGAAGTGCTGGTGCCAGTTTTGGTGGAGGTGCTGGTACTGGTCACAGTGGAGGTGCTGGTACCAGTTATGGTGGAGGTGCTGGTACCGGTCACAGTGGAAGTGCCGGTACCAGTTATGGTGGAGGTGCCGGTACTGGTCACGGTGGAGGTGCCGGTACTGGTCACAGTGGAGGTGCCGGTACCAGTTACGGTGGAGGTGCTGGTACCGGTCACAGTGGAGGTGCTGGTACCGGTCACAGTGGAGGTGCCGGTACCAGTTACGGTGGAGGTGCTGGTACCGGTCACAGTGGAGGTGCCAGTACCGGTCACAGTGGAGGTGCCGGTACTGGTCACAGTGGAGGTGCCGGTACCGGTCACGGTGGAGGTGCTGGTACCAGTTATGGTGGAGGTGCCGGTACCAGGTTCGGAGGAGGCGAGGGAACCAGCACCAGTTACAGTTCTGGCACCAGCTTCAGCAGCGGTACCACCTTTACTGGTGTCACTGGGTACGGAACTGGGGAGAGTGGAGGACGCACGGACCTGGTGGCTCTGCAGGTGCTCATCCAGCGCACGCTGAGAGCAGAAATGGAGTCAGAGGCCTTCAGAGGTACTGCACACACACCAACACACACATGAACACACACCAACACACACATGAACACACACCAACACACACATAAACACACACCAACACACACATAAACACACACCAACTCAAACATGAACACACACCAACACACACGTGAACACACACCAACACACATAAACACACCAACACACACGTGAACACACACCAACACACACATGAACACACACCAACACACACATGAACACACACCAACACACACATGAACACACACCAACACACACATAACACACACAAACACACACATGAACACACACACCACACACACATGAACACACCAACACACACATAAACACACCAACACACACATAAACACACCAACACACAGGAGGGTCTGAGTTATTTCCATGCTTGTTTTGCTCAGCTTTTCTAGCCACCTCCCTGCCGGGCCAGAGGGGACTGCCTGGACCAAAAGGTTAAATTAAGATAATCTTTGTTTCTTTACCTCCACAGACACAGTGTCGTTGTCATGTTTGTTTAATTTGTTGTTTTCTGTTTTGTTCTTTTCAGGCGACACTGGAGCTAAAGGTTTGGAATTAAAGTAACTTATTCCAAGAAATCTGCACTTTTGTGTTTGTCTGTGTGTCTGTGTGTGTCTGTGTGTGCGCGTGTGTGTTTGAGTGTGTTTGTGTGATCTCATTAAGATCTTTACTGGTTTCAGGAGATACTGGCTTCCCTGGACCTCCAGGTGAGGATCAATAACCAAGATGCTGCCTATTCTCTGTGGTATCATTATGTAATACATTTTGACCTTTGACCCCAGGGGTGCGGGGATATGCAGGCTCTGACGGTCCAAAGGGACAGAAAGGAAATCAAGGTACAGCTGACACCTTAAAGAGTGACTCAGCATGAACTACATGAATCCGGTGTTTTATTTCTATTTAATGTGTCTGATCAGGTGATCATGGACTGGACGGACAACCAGGTCTCAGGGGCCGCGAGGGGCCCCCTGGACCCAGAGGCGAGCCAGGACCTTCAGGCGTCGGACAGAAAGGTGACAAAGCCCGTGATGGACCTTTATCTTGTCTATAAATTCAAATGAGTCTTGACTCGGTCACTAAATCCCGGATGTGCTGGATGCAGGTGCTCCTGGAGATCATGGAGCTCCTGGTCCAAAAGGTGATTCTGATTCTCCATCAATACACAGAATTCCGTATTATAAGTGATCAAGGATCCATTAGGTATCAGTGGATAACATTTATTTTTCCTTTTAGGTGCACCTGGAGTTCCTGGATCACCTGGTCAGTTCCTGTTCAGTAGAGAATCACACTGATTCACCTGCATTCCTCTCACACACTCGCTGTTTTACCAGGTCAGCCGGGCTCACAAGGATTCCGTGGCGAGCCGGGCTCACCTGGCGCTAAAGGTCGGTGATGTTCCAGATGACTTTCTGGATTTTTAGAGTCCATCAGGCGAATGCAGATCTTTCAAACTGTTGTTTAATGAATGTTTCTTTTAGGTGACCGTGGCGATGAAGGTCACAGAGGTCCGAAGGGTCAGTGCAGCTCAGTTTAAGCTACAGTATCTAAAATGTGTGCAGTTCTCTTAGGAATCTGTCCCTTTCTTCAGGTGATGTTGGTTTACCTGGTCTGCAAGGGCCGGCAGGAGAAAAGGGAACCAAAGGATCGATGGGTGAGAGTCAGAACCTCCCAACTCTTAGGCGATATCATTGTTTGAGAGAGATTAGCGTCTCCATAAATAATATGACATTGAAGAGAGGTAGAGAACTGACATTGTAAGCTACTGAAGAGGCGCTGCCATCACATCATCATCATCATCTTCATCATCACTGTTCAGCCAAATTATTTAAAGAGATGTACAACTGGCTCCGCTAGAGGGCAGCAGAGAGCAGCCGAAGATGAAATAGAACAACACTGCCATTAATAGCTCTGTGTTAATTATAAATGTAACTATTTTTACCTTTTGTGTTTTCAGGTTATTCTGGAGTTGATGGCACCAAAGGATCAAGAGGTAAATAAGTCATGGTTATAATTAGCAGCAGCAGTTATGGTGCCTATATACATAAATTTTGGCCCTCAGGTGACCAGGGACCTGCCGGCCCTCCCGGACTGAGAGGCCCTGCTGGATCCCCTGGAGACCCTGGAGTTCCAGGTAAAAAGTGATGTCTACTCTCATTAAAACCTGCTCCTCATCTATAATCGATATCATCAGTCTCATGTCTCCTCCCCTGAAGGATCACCTGGGCTTCAAGGACCACCAGGTATGCACTAAAGAGGGCAGCATGAATCTGTTCCCCCTCTTTAATTCTCCAGCTTTCTGCAGTATAATTGACTTCAATCAGTTCAACAATGAAGGAAAACTCCTTTAATTTGTTGTAGGAATTGCAGGAAGTCCGGGAAGACCTGGCGCCAAAGGTAAACCCTATATTAGACGTTCTGCTGTCTACAAGTGTGTGTTTGGTGTGTTGATCGGATGTGTCCCCGCCCGTCTGTTTCAGGAGAAATGGGTGAAGCAGGAAGAATCATCAATGCAGGTAAGAGACAACCATCATCTCTCTGAAAATGCAAAGATTTAACTGTAATGAGGAGATAAACAACCCTCACTTTTATTTCCTAGCTGGATTGTCAACTGTTGGAGTCCCAGGACCACCTGGACCGGCTGGTCCTCCAGGCCCTGCAGGAGCTCCAGGATTATCAGGCACGATCCATCCCATTAACTCTTGACAGTTCGTCTTTATCAAGAGTAAAACCACATGTTTTTATCGTTTCTTCCTCTAGGTCCCATTGGCCCTGCTGGTCTTCCTGGTCCTGCTGGTAGGATTTTTAAATCCCAGAAAAACTCCCTATATGGGGCCATCGGATTCTCATAAGTTTTGCTTACAGGTGCTAAAGGTGAACGAGGAGAACCGGGAATAACCGTGAGAACGTCTGAAAGAATCAGTTCAACCAGAGCAGAGGGTAAGTCTGAGTACCAGGGTTAAGCACTGTGACGCCCCCTTGTGGTCGGGAGGTGTATGTATCAAGGGCTCCTCCCCATCAAAGCTGTCAAATTCAAACATCATCAAACGTTGCCATGGTAATGTTGAGTTTTGTTCTGCTTTAGGACAACTTTCTTCTGGTGGAGTTTCAGCATTACCTGGCCCACCTGGGCCACCCGGCCCTCCTGGACGTCCAGGTGAAGGACGCAAACCCACACACTCACACACTCCCGTTGTAAACTACAACATCATGAAATGTGAACTTGTTGCACTTTCTAAATATTGTTTTAAAACCTTTTTCATCAGGTGATTCAAGACAAGGACCACCGGGACCACCTGGACCTCCAGGTCAGCCAGGTAAACCACTTGCAATCCTCTGCTTCAAATACTATAACTTACAATTTCTCACATCTGATAATATAATTTCTATTATCAAGGCTATGGAAGACCAGGACCTAAAGGAGACAAAGGAGACCCAGGCTTCTCATCCAGCTCTGGTACCATCTAAACAGAACTTCTGTCTTTATGTGGCTTAGACATACGTTGGAATCCTGCTGCTCTTCTTACAGGAACATTTTACACGGGGCCACCTGGACCACCAGGACCTGCTGGTCCAAAAGGCTCATCAGGTGACCCGATGTTCTAAAGAACTCATTTACAGAACCTCTGACATCCCATTTCATGTTTTACTCACATGTGCGTCATTGTTTTAGGTTCTCCTGGACCAAGAGGATATCCAGGTACTTGTTTTTCTCCAGTAGCTGCATGATCATTGGAAGAATTCCAATAAATCTTAAGGCTAAGAACAGATATCTCATGTGTAATTAAGGTGATCCAGGCCAACCAGGAAGACCAGGAACCTCAGAGAGAAGTGAGCATCACAATGAATCACAAAGAACATGCTCATGTGATCTGTGTCCATCAGAGGTCATTTCTACTCTTGTTTGCATTTCTTCCTCACAGTTGCAACTTATAGTGGAGGAAACGGGATTCCAGGACCACCTGGTCCACCAGGACCTCAAGGACCTCCAGGACCACAAGGATTTAAAGGTAAAACTACTGTCAAACAGGAACTAGGCTTTTCACGGGTCAGTGTTTCATTATAAGACGTCTAATCACCAAGGTGTATAATGAGATCTGGGATTTTTTTTATTTTCTAAGGGGATCCTGGAGTTCCTGGAATCTCTGCTTCTTCAAGAGGTACTGAAAGTCACTGTCCTTTGAAGGCTGAAAAGCGCCGATGCATATCTTTAATTACTTTACTTTTCTCTTCCTCCATCTCAGTCGCCTCAGGGCTTCCTGGTCCCCCAGGTCCACCTGGTCCTCCAGGCCGGCCGGGCACTTTTGCTTCTTCTACTGAGATGCACCAGTACATCTCTGAATATATAAGTATGTTTGATTTCACTGATTTTCCTGAATTAAGTCATTTAGAGACTAATTTTTGAGATGTTCCATGCAGGTAGAAACAGAGTGGTTGGATCTCCTGGACCTCCAGGTCCTCCTGGGCCTCCAGGAATCCCCGGAACCTTCTCAGGGTCTTTGGAGGACATCTCGACCAGAATTATTGCGTACATACAACGTGAGTCTTTCTCAACCGCACTTCAAATCTATGTGAACGGGGTAAACATTAATGTCCTGTGGAATTTCAGGTTCAGGTTCCAGCCTCAGCATTGGGGTTCAGGGTCCTCCAGGTCCACCCGGACCTCCTGGACCCGGGTCTTTTACGGTCAACGCGCTCATCGCCATGCTCCAGAGTAAGTAAACATGCTGCAATGCACAATGTGGATCCACCAGATTAAACTGGTTATCTCTCTCCATGATCTAGGAGAGGATGTGAGGAGATATTTGTCAGGACCACCAGGGCCACAAGGACCACCGGGACCACCAGGAACATCAGTAGGAATTTCAGCCAGTTACAGTGTGGACGAAATTGCTACATACGTCTTCAATATCATGAACAGTGAGCACAAGCGGCATAAATCAGCAACGTATCCATGGAGGTGAAGCCTGGATCTAACCTATCAAACCATCTTTGTCAGGTAGAGGGATCGCTAGAGGTCCACCTGGACCACCCGGCCCTCCTGGTCCTTCTGGTCCTTCTGGTGCAGGAGGGGCTGGCTTCACGACCGCAACGATTGACTATTACGCGTTGAGCAGAAGTAATTTTACCAAAGAGCAAAGAAATTCAAGTTGACAGAACCTGACGCTGAGGTACCGTGTGTGATCTTGTGTCCGTGTAATCGCCTCAGATCCAGAGTTCCGCTCGTGGATCAGCTCTACAACACAACAAGGTCCTCCTGGGCCGCCTGGTGTCCCAGGGCAAGCTGGACCCCCCGGGCCTCAGGGACCACCAGGAGTGTCTGCCACCGTCTATGGGGCGGGAAGTCGTGGCTACAGTTTGGAGGACATTCAGCGTTACCTGCAGAGTGAGTCAGACAAAGATGATGCACACGATCAAGACCTCGTTGGGGGCTCTTGGAGGAACTATTTCCTTCCTGCACCATGCTGCTCTAGGATAGGATCTATTCTTGGATGAGAAGTGAGCGAGCTTTAGGGGTTTTGCTAGGTTAGCCATCTCTGCGAGTGTCACCCTTTGCTTTCATCCGCAAAGAAAGTGTTTTGAATGAATAATCACCATTTTCAGGCTCAGGGTTCAGAGGCGTTCCTGGCCAACCTGGTCCTCAAGGTCCACCAGGACCGCAGGGTCCACCGGGTAGCTACAGCGCAACACTGGCCTTCCCTCGGGAGAAGATCCGTGCTGAAGTTCAGGACTATCTGTTCAGTAAGGCTCTGTTATGGTGGCCCAAGCGATCCGTCTGCCTCTCCTCTACTTTGAAGCTGAGAAACAAATGTTCTCCTTCAGGTGACAATGTTCGTCGCACATTTATCGGGCCGCCGGGGCCTCCTGGACCGAGGGGTCAAAGAGGAGAGCGAGGAGAGCCGGGGTACCACCACAGCGAAGCGCAGAGCCTCGCGTCACATCGCAGCTCAGAACGCAGAGAGACCAACCTGAGCAGGATCTATGAGACCATGGACTACTCCACGGTTGCCAGGAGGGTCACCGACTACATCAGGAGTGAGTCCGATACAGTTTGAGTCAATGTTCGATCGGCAGCTCTAAAATGACCCTGGACTGTGTGACCATCCTCTAGGCCAAGGCATGCTGCAGGAGAATCAGGGTGACGGTCATCTGAGGACCTACTTACGGGTGCATCAAGGTCCCCCTGGTCCCCCTGGGCCCCCCGGCCCACCTGGTTACAGCCGAGTCATCGGTTCCTATGGAAACGTCACGGCGGACCTCATGGACTTCTTTAGAAGTGAGCATGGGTTCTCTGCTTCAGGGTCTAAATAGTCCATGTGATGTTGCGTCATCACGATGGGATCTGTGCTTTGTTGCAGCTCACGGCACCATCCCAGGACCTCCTGGAGGTCCAGGACCCAGGGGAGAGAGAGGGTACCCAGGACCCAAAGGAGATAAAGGTACTGGTGAAGAAACAAAGTCCGGCGGATCTTCTAAGACAAGCAGACTGAATGTTTGATGTGCCTACAGGTGATCAGGGCCAGCCAGGGTTACCAGGACTACCAGGGTCGTACACTGTTCAAATTCCTCACAGAGTGCAGAAGAGGCACGCAGGTCAGTCAGCGTCTCATCAACCCGCTTCCAGGGTCACAAACACGCAGCTCACTTTAGATTTGACCTTTTTTTTCTCCCTCAGCTGCAGACAGCGAAGCGGGTGGACGGTCAAAGAAGCATCTCCGTCGCACCAGCGGTGGCTAAAGGGCAAACATGCTAATGCGTTATGACTTTTACTGTTTTTTTTTTAAGGTTCAACTGTAGAGGTAGTCAATAAAGCTCGTTTCTCTTGCCATAATTAGGTAAATAAGGACAATCCTCTGAGACAGAAAAGCAGCTTTATTAGAACAATAGATTTAGCTGCTGGTTGGTGTTTCAGACTGAATTTGTTGCGTGGATGGGAAATATTTCCGATGCTAGCTTTTTTATTTGTCAGACTAGCTTGACTTGTAAGCATTTAACACATATTTTAAGCGCACTTTGAATATTTTGTCACTGCTTGTGAGTGTCTTCTGAATTTTTTGTATATTTTTTAAGATGAGGATGTAAAGATCTGTAGTGTCGTCATGGTAACCCTTAACTTCCCCCAAATTTAGCTTGACAGTACTGTTGACTTCTCCACTTATATCAAGAATACAAGTTATGAAACTAAAATGATCTGAAATATATGAAAGGTCCAGATGGTTTAGATGGTGACATCACAAATAATTGGATTGTATATATTGTGTGAGCGCACTGTAATCACTGTTTTTCTTTATACGCTTAAATGTTGGACAGATTAAATTATGATTATGTGTTCCTACGGTTTACATGAGTTCAAACGATATATTTGAGACCCACAAATAAATCTATTTTTTGACATCTGAGTTTTGACGTGTGTGACTAAATTAAAAAGCAAAACAAAACTGAAAAGCATGTCAAATAAACAGTCAATATTTTATTTACAACAACAAAATATGTCAATTTATAAGACACTTTAAATACATGTTTGATGATGTAACAAAAGGGGGCGGGGTTATGGTGTGATCTGCAAGACAGCCTAAAAAATAAAAATACAAATCCAGCATTCATAACAAAAAGCACTCTTCAATGTTAAGTTCAGCATACAGAAATGAATGTGCGCACGTGTGGCAAAGGAAATCTTGGTTTTCTCGAAATGTGCCCCATGGATGCTCCCAGAATACTGCGCCAGGCGTCTCCTCACGCTAAAATCCACGCAGCGACAGCGCGCTACCTTCCAACGCTGGCTTCAAGAGCGAAACATTCCAGCATCTATACATCAGGAACACACGTCTGGAAACCTAAATATGCCTGTGTGATATTAAAGACCCCGAAATAAAGGCTTGATGTTGGAAATGGGTGAGAAAAAGGCGACTTGCTGTCACAGGACAGTTCACGACTGCATATTTTCCTTAAGCGGTGAAACAGTGCAAATCAACAGCTTTACATTCCCGTACGGCTCAGTTCTCTTCAAACTGGACGACCAAATGATAATGTTTGCGACCGTTGTTGAAAAGAGCTCCCAGGAATTCTTTTGTGGACAACGGGGGGATTACGACGCGGTACATTCCTCTCGTTTTGAACTCTCCACCTGACGACGACGTTTCGGACAATACGCGCGACAGACGTGACACTTTTTGTGAGTCCAGCGGCTCGCGTACGTGTTTCAGGACGTTTTTCTTTAGCGTTGCTGAAATATGACGTGGAGTTTGGCGAAATCGTTAACTGTTAACGGACTGAAACGGCCTCTCTCGGGGCGTCGCTGCGAGATGGCGGCTCCGTATTCACTGTGAGCTTCAGAAGATCCAGAGGAGGGAGAAACAAGCGCGTGAGGCACTGCAGATCATTCACACTGTAGCAGGCTGTGTTTCAACCAAACGGAGCAGCGGGATCGGCCTTCGGGACCAAACGCACGCTTTCAAAATTTAAACATGCCGAGGGGAAAAAAAAGTGCATATCAACCGCTGGACGTTTCCCGTGGAGCTGGAGTGTAGGCACGTCATGCTCACGACTGGTGGGATCACAACAGGGGGGACATTTTTGTGTTTCATCAATGGCAGAGCGGATGTTGCTCCAGCGGGGAGTCCGTGCGAGCAGACTGGCGCCGTCAGGCTATAAGCCAGAGTTATGCAGGTTTGGGATGGGGTAGAATTTCGATACCCGACTCTGGGTGGTGGGGTTAAGGCATTCGGACTCTCCGCTCATTTTGAAGAAGACCTCCTGCTCCTGGAGCTTTCGCGTGAACTCCTCCTCTAAGGCCTGCAGGGGGCAGCAGATACAAATGACAAGAAGCGCGAGGGTTGAAGCGACTGTAGGAAAAGGGAGAGGCGGGTAAAATACCTTCTTCCTGGGCCTCAGCTTTTCCCTCCACTCCTTCATCTCCAGGCTGTGCTCCTCGTCCAGCTCCTTCAGCTTCTGCGTCTCATGTTCGATCAGGAGGTGGCATTTCTCATTCTGCAACACAACGCGAGGCTTTAAAGCACTAAAAATCAGTGGTTTCAGCATGTGAGCTGTTACTAGAGGACAGTTATTGGTGGCGTGGTGGCTCCAAGGAGCCGTGGCGTGCTTCCACCTGCAGCTGCTGCAGCTCCCTGATGTTGGAGTCACACTGCAGCTGCAGATCCCTCATCTGGTTCTCGTGTTTCTGGTGCTGATGCAGACGCTCGTTTTTCTGCCTCTTTTCTTCCTGACCAGCAAACTGAACCAAAGCACAAAAAAACCGATATTAACCCGACACAAAGCGAAAGGATTACATGCGACTACTGTTGCCTGTTTTCCGTGCGCTCAAAAGCCACTTTGCCGTTTTTGCAAGGTGAGAATTGTTATTGTTGTATTGAAATAAGGACGTAGTGAAGATTTGATGTGCCTTTGAGGCAACAAAGCGACGGTTCTATAAGTTTTTATAGCGGTGAGAAGCCATTTTCCATATATTGTGTGGGTGATTTCTGTTATTTGGCTGGGGAATAGAAATGAAAGGCGCGTGCTGTCTGCACCTGCTTCACACGCTCCCTCTCCTGCTCCGGGGTGATGGCGGCAGCGGCGTTGATGCGAAGGCTCTTCTTAAACATGGCCATGCGGGTCTTGGCCTCGCTGCGCTGGATCTTGGGCAGACGAACCCTCTCCTGGGTCTGCTTGTTCTTCATCTCCTCGACCAACCTCTGGTTGTAGCGCTGCATCTGCTCCATCTCCTACAACAGACAGGTGCAGCGTTTGTGTGGAGGCCCCGTTGAAGCCGCCCCCCCGGAGGCGTCCCTATTGACCCCTGACCTTCTCGTGCCTCTTCAGCAGCTGGTGCCTCTGCAGGAAGTACTGGTCTTTCAGCTGTTGCTTCAGCTGCTGGTGCTTCTCTTGCAGGTGGCGCTCCTCCAACTCCCACATGGCTGCCTCCCGAGCTACAAGACACATTCACACAGGGATGAGACGGGAGACGGAGGACATGTCCATGCTTGTTGAAAAGAGCAAAACAAAGAAACGGGTTCAACCAGCCCCAGTACGCTGTTTAATTTTTGTAAACTACATCAGGGCATCAAAGCCAAGATTGAAGCAAACGCCACCGCCTACCTCTCAGCAGCTGCTGCTTGTGGTTGAGACAATCTCTCTCGATGGTGGCAATTTCTAGTTTATGCTGCTGGATGATTTTCTTCAGAGCGCCATCTAGATCCTGTTGCTGCTTCTGGAGGAACTCCTGCTCCTGCAGATGTTCCAAGGGAGAGGAGTAAGAAGCAGCCAGAGGCCGTGAGCACCGTCATCATGATCAGAGGGACAGCAGAGAGGAAGACACTGCAAATGGCACGAGCGCCAAGCTCATCAAATCTAGAGGCTAACTAGTGGAAGGGCACCGAGATGTCACATGACTGACTGGAATCAGCAGAGGAGACACTCAGGATGGCAATGATCCACAATGGAGGTGAAGAGAAGAAGAAAGAGGAGTTAACAGTTCAGTATTATGTGAGACGACATTCACATCGACGTTCACATCTTCCACAGACCAGCTTAAGCTCATTTTAGAGGGGACACTGAATGACAGAGCTGTCGGTAGAAAAACCAAAGGCACATTACAATTACGGCCCACTTCTCCCTATTGTATGACATCATTTCATCATGCTAACGATGCGCTGGAAACACCATATATATAAAGACCAGATGTGGAAGACTGGTGGACTGGTGGAGGAGAAATACTGAGCGGGAGCAAAAAGAGAGAACCACTGCACAAACAGTGATGAGCACACAACAACGCCCATGCTTACATGTGTTGAGCTGTGAAACTGAAACACCACAAGCTGCCCTGCCGCCTATCTCCTCTCACATCTAAGTATGGGCCAAAGGCGGAGAGAAACGAGAAGGGGGGGGGAGGGAGGGAGGGAGACTTACATCCTGCATCTGAGCGTTGAAGAGCGCGCATGAGGACAACTGAAAAGACTGAACCATAACCTGGGCCACTGCCTGCGGAGGAGAGCACACGGCGCCACTCGCCCTGATCAGGGACAGACACACAGCAGGCCGACACACACCAGCGCACACACTCATCCCGCCTCTGTCGCGCGAAAACACCGTCCTTTCCCGTCCGCGGGCGTCGCGATGAGTTTGAAGCGCGCAGCCCGTTTTATTTCAGCGTGAACGTTAGGAGCCGGTGGTGCACGGTAACAGTTGATGACGATTATTCATGCTGGCAGCAGCTACAGTCAGACTTTAAAAGGAACAGTTCACCCCAAAAAGTTAAACAAAACCCCCCACATCTGTCCAATAAAGATGCGACACCTCTAACATTTAAAGCTACACATGTTCATATGCATCGTCACCTTAAGTGAAGCGTGCAAAATAGTTCACAAACCCGCAAGTGTTCTTTTTGGAGCACTCGGAAGCACGCGGCATAACGGTGGTTCCCAGATCTCAGGAAAGATGCACCACAGGTGCAATAAATGCACTACTGAGGTATCCGGTACGAAACACACATCTGTGGTTCAACACTTATTAACCCCGACGGGAGGACAAGATGCTTCTGATTTGGGGGGAACTTTCCCTTTAACGGCATCACTTTTATAGTTACTCTTCATGCTACTGGCTCAAGCGTGAGTGCAAATAACCTGACTGCAACCTTTTAAGTACAAGCCTGAACATGAGGCTGATTCGGAAAAGATGAGCCGAAGAACAAAGTTTGGAAATGATTTGAGCGCAGACATTCAGAGTAGAAACAGGTGGGTGTTTTTTTTAAACGCCAGGGTTCTTTAAGTACAGAAACAGAGGGCCAGTTGGTCATCATGCTGAATCAATCTGATAAAACACTCACTGCACAGACGGAGCAGTTTTCTTGACTTCCTTTGATATGAATATTTCTTTATGTGCAGAAACGAGAAGGTGACGACAGATTGGGAGAGAAATTGAGTGTTTAGTTGGACAGCAGGTGACAGTTTACCTCTGCGGTTCTAAGGAGCGACAGGTCTTCCTTTAAGAGTTTCATGAGTTCTTTTCTCATGTGTTTGGGCGACTGTCCGACTTCGTCTTTGACCTATGGTGCGTTTTCAAAAACGGGTTGATAATCTGGAAATCACCCAAACCCGACTGATAGGAGACATGCAGGGCTGCGTCCCGCCACCGTGATTTAAGAGGATCTGATTTAGGTTTGATTCTGATCCCACAGCCGCATCAGAACCAGTCAGAACTACACTTGTCAGAGCCCAGTTATACATTTGCCAAGAGAGAGGGAGATATCAACGATACATCGCAGAAGAGATTAGTGTAAAAAGGAGTTTCTCCCGTTGCATTAATAATGAGAGCGGCTGATTAGTTTGCCTAAATAAAGAGGAGCTGAGATGGAATCATTACCAATATCAAACAGTCAGTCGATGTGGACTGAATTTTTCTCTCGAAAAACAGAAATCTTGTAGACTAAAGGCTATTTTCATGAAGGATGTATGTGTATCAGACATTTAAAGAAATGTGATTTATGATCGCAAACCATTTGGAATCCATTGGTGGTGAAATATTCAGCGAAACAGAAATGCCAGGTGGAATTTTACAGACTCCCAGGCACGAGAACAAGAATTCAGGACATCTTGTGTGCAGCTGTTAGGTTATGAACTGAAAGATTCATCCAAGCGGATTTATTTTCACTTATATTTATATTATATTAAGGTTTTATTTACTCTAAAGATGATTCCATATCAGACACTCTTATTTGGAATTTCATTTCATTTTCCCAACATGGTCGACCGACCCTAAGACCAAAGCCACCTCACACATTCATACAAGAAATATTTGTTATATAAAACAGACATTTTCAATAAGAACACAAATTCTGCAATTAAAACAATACAAAAATGCATTTGCCTCACAATAATGCAGCTGAGAAGCCATGACGGAGAGAGTGGGAGAAGCATTTAAATGAAGGAAGTATGCACAGAGCGCTGTCAGCACCACCGCCACCAAGACTTCACCACATACAGTAGCTGCTGATTACTGTCTCAACAGAGCTGCTACAACCGGGGCGTAGGCAGAACACGTCGGTCGAGAGGACGCAGCACATAAACGATGTCAGAATTTTATCCTGCCGGCACTGTTTTGCTTGAGAGGCAAACAGAGGAGATTAATGACAACACAAGAGCCACAGTGAGCTGGAAGCGGAGCGGCGTCTGGAATTCCTGGCTCTCTTTGCATACGTGCATTATCAGGCAAAGAAAAGGAAAAAAGCACCAGACCAGAGATGATCTGATACACCCAGGGACACCACTGTCCACTGTCTGTGTTACTAAACACAGACAGTGGACATGTATGACATGCAAATTAAGATTAATCAACAGCCAGCCTACATGCAGCCACAGCCATGCATGGACATACCTCTTTTTTCCGGTTCTTCAGCATGTTCTGGAACTTGGACAGCTCCTTGTCTTGATCCGCTTTGATGCGTTTGGCCTCGTCACGGAGCCGGCTGGTGTGATCTTGTTCCAGTCTCTCGATGGTCTGCTTTTGCTTCTTTTCAAGATTCTCCACTTCCAAGTCATATTGACGCTTCTTAGCCTGGAAATGACAGCTTGGTGTTGGCTTTCTCAAAACGCAGCATCAGTAAGCTGTTGTGAAGAACGCCTCGGATTTTATCATTTATATTTTGGGTCAATTGCAGCAGGTTATAAAATAATCCCAATGTTCTCCAGCATGAATACTGAATCAGTCTGTCTCAGAGTAACTTAATGGTTTCGCTTAAACCAAAATGACGCTGTAGGACGGCCGTGCGGACTCACAGTCGTTTCCTGTTCAAAGCGTCGAAAGATCTGCTCCCTCTGCTGCTGCAGCTTGTTGCTGAGCTGCTGCTGCGCCCTCTGCTCCTCTTTCTGCAGGAGTCGCAGCTCTCGCAACTCTTGGCGCCTGAAAGAATCCACATTAAAACAGCAGTCGAGCCCCTGCTTTATTTTTATCTCCAATTCATCCGCGAACTGGTGACGCTGTGAGGATGTTACTCACCGCTCACTTTCAAATGTAATTGTCTTAAAGTGATCTTTTTAAACTCTCTGAATCAGCTACTAAAGCGATACGGATGAACAAGAGCTCTCGTATAAACATTCAGAGCAGGATGTCTTTAAAAGGCAAACTGGGACATGGCTGTAAAATAAAGTAGCATTTATCATGGGAGATAATCCACATGGGCCTTGCAAAGGCTACGGGAGCTGTGAACTGTCAAAGAACTAGGCCTCCATAGTAACCTGGCTACTAACATGGTGGTAGGCAGACAGGAGACAGGCTCACCTCAGGAACCTCATCTCCTCATTTTTGGCATCATTATCTGTCACTATCTTTGAGGTCGTTACGCTGACTTCCACACCGTCCACCATGAACTTGCGCGTCTTCTTCAGAGTCTTCTTCTGGCGCTTTGACTCCTTCCAAGAAATAGAGACATTTCAAGGATTTCAGGTGTGGTGATCACGCAGCGCTAATGAGCGGTGGTGGATGTAACCTTACCTGCAGAGATATGGAACTGCCTTCCTTGGTTTTGGTCAGGAAGCTGGAGATGGACAGATTGAGGTCGAGGCTGTTGCTGTCAGCGGCTGAACTGCTTCCAGAATCGGATTCCACATCTGGTTTGATCGTGGCAGGGCTTCCATGATCAACCTTGCTTTCGGAATCCGTCTCACTTTCGAGGACGGAGACGCCATCTTGGGAGGTGCTCTCGTCTTCGTTACCCTTTGCGGGAACGTACTTACACGGCTCCGAATCCTGCGCAGTGTCTCTGGCTTCATCGACAGACTCATTTGTGGATTCAGTTGGTCCAGAAGCCTCTGCTTCCACATCTGGTTCAGGCTGCTCCCTCTCCTCAGGAGCCTCATCCCTGTGGTTCTCCTCCAGCCGACCTTTTACGGGTTCCTGCTCTGCCAGAGCGTTGGTGGGAGTCACGTCCACACTGGCTGGATCTATTATATTTGCATCTATACTGTCTGCGTTTCTATCCAAGTTTGCTCCTTCAGCTGCATCTTCGGTTGGGTCTTCTGCCGTTTTATGCTGTGGCTCCTCCTCTTGAGTTTCTTCTTCCAGTATAATTTCTGCTTTTTCTGGCTTATCTTCCACTTGTTCTTCTATATCAGCATCTCTCTTTTCCTCCGACTCCTCAATCTCTTTTTCTTCTATTGTTATATGGGTGAGTCCCTCTTCCTGCTTTACTTCTTCACCATCTATTACAACACGGGCAGAGACGTCTGCATCCACGGCTGCTTCTGGACCTGCTCCTACAGTCTCAGCAGGAAGCCCCTCAGCTTGGACACCTTGCTTTGGTTCACTAGGACCTTGTGAGAGCAGGTCATGGCTGGGTACCGCATCCTCACCACTCAGTTCAGATGTTTCAGTAACTTTCTCCTCAACGCTCTTGTCAACTTCATCTGTTTGGAGCTGCTGGTCGGGACCTTTATCACCAGCGTGGTCCTCAGCAGACTTCTCAGTGACGGATTCCAGCACGGCGGGAGCTGCTGGGACTTTTTCATCCTCTGAACTGGCCACACTTACATCCGATGGCCCCCGTTTGTGACCAGGAGCCGCCTAAATGAGCAAAAATGAATGAGCATCCACGTGTTATGAGTGAGTGCAGGCGAGTACACCGATGAAACCATGTACCACAGGTGTGTCGGGCTCTTCCTCCTCCTCCTCTTTACTATCCTCTATCTCCTCAGTGACTTCAGCTTTGGCTTCAGCGATGATCTCTCTCAGAGGTCTGCAGTCAGTTACGCTGGCAACAAACGGATGCTGCAGACAGACAAGCACAAGGAATCAACTTCTGCATTCAGTATCTGATCTAGTAGCACGCTGCAAAAATGAAAACAGCACTTAGAATATGCAAATCCAAACAGGGGACAAAACAGCAATGAATGAATAAAGGCAGGAAACTCGCCTGTATGAGCTGCACGGAACTCCACCTATTGTCCACATTCTTATCGAGTGCCTTTCTCAGGAAGTCATTAAACTCTGGTGACCTTGAAAAAAACCCCCAAAAAAAGACTATTGTCTCACTACATAATCAATCCTACAAATCCCTTAATTGAGTGTAATTTAGTCAAAAACAAACAAACACTGAAAACGAACTACGCTTCACTCGTTGCCAGTGCAGCATCTCACCAACGGGAGGGGTGCATGAGTGTGGGCGGCTCAGACTTGGCTATTTTCAGCAGCACCCTCATAGGATTCATCTCATGGTTTGGCGGCTCGATCTGTGCCAGCTCTATCAGAGTCACCCCCAGGGACCAGATGTCAGCCTTGTAGTCATACGGACGATCTTTGGAGGTTTCACACATCACCACCTCTGGGGCCATCCTGCATAATCAGAAGTCAGCAAGTCTCTGATTAGCATGGAGCACATTTTGGATTCGGAGCAAGATTGTATATCAAGTCACGTCGTTTAACCAGAACAGAAATAAATGGAGGGGAGAGGCTAATGTGACACCTGCGCTTCATTTATACTCGCACTGACAGGAAGCTGGTTAAATACGGTCATCACACACCCGTCTGATTTAGTGCCACTGCACAGAAGAGGCTTTATCTCTCCTCCAATCAATTATTCTATACATACCATTATCACATTAAACTGGGACAATGCCCACTTTTATGCGTGCTGCATGACTCACCAGTAAGGAGTGCCAATAAAAGAGTCTCTTCTCTGCAGGGTCTTGGTATTTTTAGCAGACACCCCGAAGTCAGCTGAAAGCAGAATGAGATTACAACGATCAACTTTATGTGCTGTGGATTTATTGGGATGGGAGGTACTCTGACATTTCCCATAATTACAAGTGTCCACAAAGATGGCAGCAAAGCCTGCATCATTTCCAGCAGTTGAAGCACCTGCAAACCTTCAGAGCTGCCCTTGTTTTCCCACTTTTCAATCCTTCATTAAGTCCCCGGTGCCTGATGAGAATTATTGTTTGCCAGGCTGCATCATGACCCGCTGCCTACGGAACATGAATCATCGGGGGAACTAACGGCTCTGGATGCCACCGTAGCAACCTGAATGCTTCTACTTCTCAAAAATTACGCAACCAATCGCCGACTTCCGTACGGAGGAACCAGCGTATGTGAATAATAAATAATTTTATGAAATAAAACATCTCCCAAGCATCCATGGTACAGATGGTGCGCTTGGTTGCCAAACTACTGATGGCAAATGGATCAAGTGAGGGAATTTGGCTTCCAATATCATAAGCAGGAGGGAAATCGCCAAAGTTCTGTGGTCTAAATGTGATCTTAGCTGGAACATGAATGAGCTGAGCCTCAAACCATCCTCCACAAATGCTACAAACGAACATGCAAACGAAGAAAAAAACAAAACCGGAACTTACCCAGTTTCACTTCTCCATTCAGAGACAGGAGAATATTTCCAGCTTTCAAATCTCTGTGTATAATCTTATTCTCGTGTAGGTAAATCAAAGCCTCTAAGGTCTGCCTGCACACCACGCGGATCTGCGGTTCCGTCAGCGGTCTCTCCAGCTCTGTGGATAAACACATCTTGTTAGGTGGTTTTCCTAATACATTATTATAAAAGCAGACGGAGCCAGATTGTTATATCAACATGAAATACGACGACCCAGAAGCGTTCGGTAGCAGCTCTGAAGCCAGCAGACAAGTCTGACTGGACCGACCTGGGGAGAAGAGCTGTTCACTCAGACAAACCAAAGAGGAGAATATGACAAACGTTACTCGTGGCGCAATAAGAAAATCACACCTTCTGAGTTTTTCTAAGCGTACAAAGTGAGAACCTGCACATATTTGAAGCGGACTGAAATCTGAGCTGCAGTAATTACACAGTTGGAATAGGCTCTCCATCTGGACGAAGGGAAAAAACCCACACAAAAGGCTTTTGGAAGGGATGGAAGAAGAGAGCTGGCACGTGGAGATGAAGCAAAACACTCCAAGGCTGTGCCATAAGTTTCTGTTCCTCTCGTGAGTGTGGGACTTACCCAGCATGATGGCATCCACAGCACCGCCGGCACAGAACTCAATCAGAATCTGCGACAGTGGAGAACAGCCTTAACAATGTATACACAGAATGCACCACAACTCAGCAAATCCTCCTAAGTGCTTAAAGGGAATATAATATATGTGGGACAAAGATCTATAATATGGATTGATTAGGCGAAAGAGCCCTCTTCTCTGTGAAACAGCCACATATCGGTTGACCATAACATTCTTAATGGTAGCAGTTATAATGTAAAGCTGAATATTTCCCCACTTTAGCTGATGTAATGGATACTACCCAAGTACTTCACCTATATTGGGAACTTGTGAAATGGGATGTTAGACAAAAATAGCTGTCAAAATTACGGAGTGCAGTTTATTCAGCTTCGTCCAGTAAATGAAGAGAGGAAACCAAAGCTGTTGTTCTGGGTGGGGTGGGGGGGTAAATCTCATTTCTGCTGGAATTCTGATTCTGGCCTGATAGGAAATATGGTGAACACTACGCCCAACTTCTGCTGCTGCCTGTGCATCATTTCAACCTACCGGTAAATGAAATGCCAAACAGGTTTAAACTCTTAATTCTGTCCTTCTAAAATGTCAAACATTTGCTAAAGACGTCGCTCTATTAACTCAGTTACACATTGATCACGGCGCCTGGAGAAAAACACAGCCTGTGAGCACAGCTAAATTATTCACAGGCACTTTCTCCAGCCACAAAAACCTTTCCATTATCATCCTCTAGATGTGACCCATCCACAAAGGATGGTCACATGACACCACCTGCCAGGATCTAATTGTTCTGGGGCCTCTGACTGCACACAGAATTAGATTCTACTGAGTGTGTACAAACTGCCCAGGGAATCCACTTTACTCTGAAACAGCTTGTAAAAATGGTGGCTGCCGGATGATTATGAACTGGGGATATTTTATATGGACACCACAACACATAACAGTCTATTCACCAGATTTTCAGGAAGCGCAAGCAGGAACTCAGATACTTCCATTGCTATCAAGTTACAAATACATTAGCTAATGTTTGATCTGTATTATATGAATCAGATGTTTCTATGAGGCGAGTAGTACAGCAATGTTGCAGTTAAATAATCTGTCTGGGAGGGAAAAAAGTATTAAAGTAAACTTTTATATTATCATACTGGTGTTTTTCCATGCGTGACGCCTTTCCTGCTTCTGTCTCCTTCGCTCCACATCACCAGAACCACAGGAGGAGTGTCAACATTTGGCCAGGCCCTGGCTTCCTTACCCAGAGTTTGCCCTCGAAGTAGAAGGCATCCAGCAGCTTGACGATGTGATGGTGGTCGCAGGAGGCCAGAATGTCGATCTCCACCATGTAATCCTCCAACTCATCCTCCGTCTTTGTGTCGATGACCTTGGCGGCAGCGAGAGTCCCGTTCTGTTTGTTCTGAGCCTGAAAGCAAAATTGACAACAAAGGGAGTCATTTAATGTTCTTTTATTAATTATGGATAAAGTGCAAAGCACAGTTAAACACTTGTGTGAATAGAAATGATCCAGAGTGACCATTCAGCCGGTCTAATGAAGTCTAATATTTACAACAGGAACCCAAGCGGCACTAACGCGAGCCGATTTTGTCAAGTTGGCTTCCTTCTCCTCCTCCTCCCTCCCCTCCTCCTCTTTCGGTTTCCTCTGAAGCAACAACTAAAAGGTCAAACGCATTAACCATCAGCTGCTCCAAATTCATGTTATGTGACATTAAACTGGGATTAACAAATATCAAATAGATTTAAGGTTCCTCGGGATGAAAGTGGAGAAAGAAGCCAACCGTGCACACAATGTTTATGGATACTGACACAAACTTGGGGAGTTAAGGGGGAAAAAAAGGGCGGGAGAGTCTGGCTGGAGTGTCGCAGAGGCTGTCACACCCTATATTTACACAATTCTGACCTAATACACATTGTGTGTGAGTGTATTCTCTTAGTCCAACACAAATACACAAGCAGGGACATTAAATATTAACTTGATGAGGCAAAGGCAGATGTGTTTGTGTCGTGAGCTACTCAAACGAGCCCCCGACACCTCTGGGTACAACTCAAACTGTGTCAAACCTCCACGCCTTGATTTGCATTCAGCAGAATTTCTAAATGTGTCATCGGGTCAGGGACTTTTACCAACCCAGCTGCAATATGTGGACTCAGGATGGACAGAAAAAAAGATTCTGAAAGCATTTTTTCTTTGATCCACTGAAGAAAAAGGCCAAACATGACGCGCCGATCCTTCTCTTTGTCGTCTGGCTTCGATTTTCTTGTTAACTGGTTAAAGATGCTAACCTGTGCTGGTATAACAGGTGAATTACGCACGCGCATCCACTAATCTGTAGCCTGTTAACAAATACACGTGTTCCCTCTTTCAAAAGTGCGTGATCCAGCATTCTTATTTACTTTTTAGAACTTTGTCGGTGCAGATGTGCAGCCATTGCCTGCACATTATGTATTCCTGGCACCATAATGCGCGCTGCACCCCTGTGCACCTGTCAGAGACGTGCACGAAAGAGACAGTAGTGCTGCTCTGTCAACACAAACAGCACATCTCTCCCTTTTGTGTTCCATTGTTGCTCTGTTGGAATGAACCACACCTGACAGCAGCTGGACAGAGACTTTGGTGGCTTAAATCAGTCCCAGGAAGGTGTTTTGATCCGTTTTTAATCACAATAACACTAATAAACACCTCCACCAAAAGAACTTAAGTGTTGATTTGAAGGGCGCAAAGCTAAGATTGGACTTGTGGTTTGATTTAAGTGCTAATATTGAACTGATTTCGGTGACTGAAGGACCAGGTTCGAGCCCCGAGGCGGATGTGGAACGTTACCTTAAACACTTTGCCGAACGCTCCGTCCCCCAGCTCCCCGATGATGTCCCAAATTTCCTCCGGGTTGACGTCTCTGTGGACATTTTCGTACTGCTTTTTCTTCTTATCGGGCCCCAGCTTAAAAATCTTGCGAAAATTGAAGAAAGACATCTTTCCGGACGTGAACTACAGGGCGGTGGAAACGGTCTCTTCTTGGTGATTTCCGCCAAGAAAACACAGCGGTTCCTCCCGGGCTCAAACAGCTAACGAAATGACACCGTACGGAGGTTTAAAGGACATAAACACGCTGCTAATGGGGCCGTCCAGCCACAACAATGTTAATTAAAACTTCCCCTGACGGCTTCTCGTCATAATCGCATCATGGCTAGTTAGCTGTGTGCACAGGACGCTGAGGGATAACTGCGAAGTAGAGTTCACCCTTCCGCACAGGCGGCCGCGGACGCTTTTCTAACGACGAAACGGCAGATAGCGACATTTATTCACCCATATTCGAAGACTCATTCCGGAATCAGCATCACTAACTGGGCGATAGCGGATAAAACACGGAGAACAAATGTACATGCCTCGGTGTGCTGACCATACAGAAGTTAGCGGGTTAGCATCAAGGTAGCCGAATTATCCATATGTGTTTCCGGTTAAAATTTCAATATAAAACTACACTATAAGGCATATGCATTTGGACTCCAAAATAACTATCAGGATGCCAAACGTATTGTTGACGATTAATGTACAGAAAAACGTAATCAAATACACGGTTAAGTAAGTGGTGCAGTCCAAGTTGACACTTTTATTGCGCCACAATTAATTAAATCTGTCCCATGCTTTTAGTCTGAAATACGCACTTCCGCTCTGGGCAGAGCTGTCCCTCGTTAACTTGAGACCGTTAGTTAGCTGTATCAGTTTCCTGAGGACGTGCTGAGCGGCTCAGCCCCTCGGCCTCCACCACGCATGCTTGATGTGTCGCTACAGCCAAGCAGAGGAAAACTGTTAAAGTTCACGAAACATATACGTCATTCGCGCCCATACTAAATTATCAGGAGACTTGATGCGAATAAATGGTCGTTATGGTTGATTCGCAGTGCTTAATCTGTCATAAGGACCGGTGAATTGATGTGCAGTTTAAATTACTTGGCCCCTTCATACACGTGGGCAACATAATATCACAAGAAATGAGACAAGACAATCATGTCATATATAATATCTGTTCGAATAAACCGCCATGATTAAAAATAAAAACAGAAAGACACCTCTTTTGTTGCTTTTTACGGTAGATATCAGATTTTATGTTGTATGGCGCCCCCTTGTGGGGTGTGTGTGAAGATCACGTTGTCTCCATTCGTCGTGGTGCTTTCGCTTCTTCCAGCAGGAGGGAGTAAAGTCATTTACTGCAGGCAGAGATAAGCGCTGTCCGGAAATCCTTGGGAAACTGTATCATTGTAACAGTGGATATTTGCACTGGGTGCCAATTTAAACATACACGCAGGTTTTCTCTGCGTTCTGTGTCTGCAAGACTACAAAATTCATTTAAACTTCTATCTCAACCATTCCTTCTTTTTTAAGCAAGATCAAGTTAGGTTTATTTCCTATGAATTAAATGTAGTGGTGTGTAAGTCGTGAATGTTGTCCAAAAACGTTTCCCATCTGGGTTATCTGTTTGAGTGCGTTTCTAAAAAGGAAGCAGAGCTCAGTTAGACTTTCCAGCGCGTCCGTCCAGTCAGCTGAAGCAGGACCGCCCAGTTCATTTCCATTTCCACAGGCCCGTCTCCGCGCTGGGCTCCAACAGTCCAGCCCCTCTGGAGGGAGGAGAAGCCCGATTAAAGTCTTACTTTTGCTGCGTTATTATGTTCCACAAAGAGCCCAGAAGCGCCGACGCAGCCTGACATTCCCTCATTCCGCGGATGCGCCCGCGTCCCGACGGCGATGAAGCTTTTGTTGTGAAGAACTTGGCTTCTTTCTGAACTTCCTCTCAGCGCAAGTCCCCCTCGGGCTCCTGCGACTGTCCTGCCTATTGTTTGCATGGATGAGCAGCTCCTTTTGTAGCGTTCCGAGTGTTGGTGCAGACCGATCTGCTTTGTGAAGATGCAGCTCCGGACGGTCCTTGACGTGAATGTCGTGGATGTGCAGAAGAGAAGGAATCCCTCCAAACACTACGTGAGTTGCCTCTTTGCTCCATTTCTGCGAGCATGCTTTCGAAAAAGCTCCACAAGTATTCACCTTCCTGTTTAGAGCCACATAAGTGAGAATATTTACAATGAAGTCCACCTCTGAGTTCTGTATTTGGACCTTCTTTGACATGGCACCACCTATGATGGAGCTCTGGGCGCATCTGGCGCCGCCAACAGCTGGAAAATTCGGTTTGCGCGATGTTTTAGGCCCCGTTTTGGGTTGATGACGTGATAGTAAGTGTAATAGGAGCTGACTGTGTTTGTGTTCGGCTGTCATCAGCTGGTAGGACGAGATGGAGGAGTAAACAACCCTCTGTAATTGGCACTTCTGCAAATAAAACCCATCATGTCGTCTATGGGATCACATCATCCATCTAGATGGCAGCAGTTCCTCCTAATATACATGCATTCTTTACCACATTCTCTGTAGATATAAGTTTTTCACCCCCCCCAACACCCCTTCACGCTGTCCTCCTCACTGTCCACATCCAGTGGTGGACTGGGCCTCCTAATCTGTGACAGTTTGCAGGAAACGAGGCGCTAATGGTTACAGTTGGTCCGCCCTTGAATCCTGCCGCTCAGCCCACCGTCTGATCGCTGGTGCGATAAAGTGTATCTGAGGGACGGCCGCTCTTATCTCACAGAGGAGGATTTCTTTGCTTCTAGTGGCTCCCTCTATACAGCAATTGGCAGAAACGACCTGCAGATGTCTTTAACATGCAGCAAATGTCATGGCAATAAAACGAGACGTAGGGACCAAAACCATAGCTATCTATAAGTAGTGTAATATTGAGGTAATGTAAACCAGAAATGAGTCGTTTCAACACTTGAATGAAACATTTTGTAACAGATGTTCACGGTATTTCAAGCTAGCCTGCTAAAACTGCATAATACACTGGCGCTGCTAGCATACTTTGGCACAAAACAGGCCAAATGTTCTATATTAAGTGTATATTTCACATTGAAAAAAAAATCATGTTCTTTCTGCTGTACAGCAGTGGTTTTATGGTCTGCCGTCATGGTGATGGGCTACTCTGTCCCCACCCAAGCGTGCAGCCATGGTTTCCATCCTACTATTTGCATGAGCACTTCAATCCACTGAGGAGAACATTTCTCAGTGGGATTGGGAAAATCAATTAGCCCATCAGGTACAATTGGATTAATTAACCTGAGAGTTCGGATCAATTGCATCATCCATCTCCTGCCAAGAGAGGGGCTCCTGGAGGGCCACTAAAGGACGGGGGTTTCCTCCTGGGATGGAAACCGGAGGTGAGGGTTGACCGGGAAGAGAGGAGGAAAGAGAGAGAGAGAAATAAAATCTCATTATCGATGAGCTAAGCAACCGAAAATGCTTATCCGGTTTGCGAGAGGAAAGAAGCAACCCTTTGTCTTTTGTCCCTGCTGCTCAAGGGAGACTTCCTTCCAGCAGCTCATGGAAGCAGAACCAGAGTCAGCATGGCAGCCGCAGCTCGTTCGCCCACATGGAGCGGCAAAAAACGGAGAGAACAAGGGAATCTGGCCGAATCTGGCTGTAATCTCCAGTAATCTGTAATAATCTGCACATTAGCGCCGCCTGTTCCTCTGGGATTGTGGTTGCCCCGCCGTCCCCTCAGCCCGAGCGCGGCGTTGGTTGGTGCCGCCTGTATTTAATTAGCAGGCTGTTGGACAACATGTTCCAACTCGCTGTGCTGAGGATTTGAAATTCTGACTTGATGTTAATTTATTGCTCTATTTATGGCTCACATCGCATTTCAACCCCGCGTGTGGGCAGATTGCCGCCATGTGTATCGCACGATGTTTTATCCGTCGTCAATCGCGTCAGCGCTGAAGCAAAAAGCAGAATTAAACAAACATAATGAAGTGTTTTAAGTGGATTGAGATGGCAGCAAGCATCTAACAGCCTGAAATACCCGTCATGAGGTATTTCTCCATCCAGTGGCCCCGTTATTGACCCCTGGTGTCTCCCTCTTTAGTGCGGCGGAAACAAATGAACTATAATGAGTTTGCTTGACCTTTGGCGACCTCTGGTCGTTAAACCGGGAGGAAATGCACTTTGCGAGCGCCGTGGCGTTTTTAGATGAGGTCACTTCGCTCCCTAATGGACCACTGCGTGTCCTGACTTGTCCTGTCCTCTCCACAGGTGTACCTCATCAACGTCACCTACTCGGATTCCTCCTCCCACGTCATCTACAGGAGGTACAGCAAGTTCTTCGAGCTGCAGGTACGCCGTCACCGCCACGCAGACGGACGATCCAACCCACCGTGGTCCCTTTCAAGCTGTAAAACTCGACATTCCTTTGTTGACTACGCCCTGAACGCGTCTTAAACTCTTTGAACTTTGGGGTTTTTCTCCTCTGCTGAGCAGCTCAGTAGGTCTCTTAGCTGGAAACCTCCTGGATAATGAGGGCTGAGCGTGTTGCTGAAGGGCTCCACCGAGCCCTTTTGTCCACCGCAGGAGTGTTTCAGAGCTACCTTATCAGAGGTTTGACCTCGTGTGTGTCAGGCTTCAGCAGAGGAAGCCCTTTGTTCTCTGCTCTCCTGCTCACAGGCAGGGGAATTGCACCCTGTGCCTGATGGGAACAGGGCTCCTCTACTGTCTCTGTAAACACAGGGCTCCTCGGTGGATCCCTGCTGCCTGGGCGGGTTTGTCCGACCGCGGCGGCCCGTCGGGAACAACAGTCCGCAGCTGTCCACACAGGACGGGTGGGGTCGGGGTGTTTGATTCAGCTTACACGAACGCCGCCATAGAGGTGGAGGATGAAGCCAGAGATGACGTGTGTGCAGAATAAAGGAGTAAATCCATCCTCCAAAGCACCTGTGAGGATTGTCCTGAGCAGCGGTCCAAGAATGTCCTGGACATGATACAGGAAAAGCTGGAAAGCAGTCGGGAGTTGCAGGGGTGAGCAGTTTCAGAGACTCCCCCAGCTACTCTTGCTAATGCTACGCAGCCGTGCTGATGAACGCTAACAAAACACAGAGGGTTGGCGCGACTGACACCGCCAGCGTCGGCACAATGGCGCGTTTCATGTCCGCATCGACTTGGCGGTGGGAAAAATGCAGCCCCGGCGCCGGACAAGCGCGCTCTTGACCTCATCTGATAACCACGATTTCAGAGCCCAGAGCAGCCCGAGCTGAGGTCAGAGGAGAAGAAATTCCTTTCGGACATTGGCGATGACTCACGTTATTTCCAAACATCTGTCGGCGGTGCACAGCTGGACATATAAAAGCGCCTGTCAACAACAGGCGGATTTAGCGTTTGGCTCTTAAGCGAGAAGTATCCATTTCCACTGCCAAACGCACGTCAAGAAGCGCTTCAATGCTAACGCTTCAAACCTCCCCGGTGCGTTCAAGACGCGCCCCAGCTGTTCCTCTGGCCACTCAGCAGTTCTGGGATGCCAGCTCGGTTTTATCTTCCTGCTCAACGGGGCTTTCTGTGCCCCCACCGAGCACCAGGGTCAGTGACCAAAGAGGGATTTTGACCTGAGAAAACCGGTTTGGGTTCCTTTTCCTAGGTCAAACATCCCTTAGTCAGCATTTCTCACTTGTCTGGCTTCTGTTCTCCACACCTCCATTCATGAATAAAAGCAGAGAAAGGAGAAACTCCTGGAAATACTCGCCCGCTCCTGTATCTGGGCCGCAGGGAGGAAACAATCGCCACTCTGTTTGATCAGTAAAGACCTCGAGTATGAGTGTTGTTCTGGACCCGTGCAGGTTGAGCAACAGCAGCCTGGCGTCCTTCTAAGAAATCCAGAGCTGACTGGGGACTTTTGAAACCTCTGCGGTAAACATCTCAGTCAGGCAGATATCAAAACAGCTGGGGGGGGGATCAGATTGTTTTCCCACTCAGACATTCCTCCTGCTCAACTCCCCCCGTCTGACATTCCCGTCCGTAGCGTCTTTGTCTGATCAACAGCTCAGCATCCCAACCTACTCTTCCGAACACAGCCGGCGATTGTGAGGACGGCGTGGCGTTCAGGTGCCTTCTGTCCCCGCAAACGTGTCCGAAATGTCACGGTAGCGGGACATTTGATGCAGCGTTGGATGGCAGGAAAAGCTCCAGGTCGCATTATCGGCCTGCCACGACGGAGAAATCCACGTTTTCCCACCAGGATCCAGGATCTGGGATCCACGGGGATGAAATCACGCGACTTGTGAATTAGTGAAACGTGAGGAATAGGGTGTTTTGGTCGGCCATTGCCGTAGACACGCCTTTCACACCTGTCTCTAATGATCGCCGCGCGTCTCCCGGGAGGTTGACATCATCACCACTGCGGCGGGATGAGGAGCCAGAGCGTTCCTGGTTCTAACGTGACGACTGAACACTCCCGTATTAAAGGGAATAAGCTGCCGCTGTCGTTAGCCTGCGCTGTGCCTCACATGACGAGTCTGGAAACACGACAGGCTGTAAAACTCTGGTTGAGTGTGGGTCCAGAGTGCTGCGTCGTCACTGTTAGGGGGGTGAACCCGTGCTGCAGCGTAGCTGCGGCCGACCCGGTGTGAATGATGTGGTCCTTTCCAAAGTACATCTGCAGAAGAGAAATAGACGGGAAAGACGGGAAAACAAACCAGATCCGGCTGCTGGAACCCAGAAACAACAAGTGACGGAGCGGCCCCGGTTCTGCTGGTCCGCCCGTAAGATTCGGGTTTCCACGGAGAAGGTTCTCATGGCGTCCCTCTCCCTTAAGGAAGCACATCTGGAGCGAGGCGAGGCGGAGCTGCCAGAGGCGTGGCCACATCTGGATCGGCAGCCAGGGCGGTGATCTCATGATATCGTAGTAGAGACTCTTTCTAGGGTTGTTTTGGAAAGCACCCATCGCGCTCCCTCCTCTCTCCGCCCCGCTTGACCGATCCATCACATCCTCCGTCCATCCGCCATTTTGACCTCCCGTAAGAGGAAGCAGCTTTGGCTTCTTCCCAGTTCAGCGTTGGTGATGTAAGCGCGTCTGCAGATCAAAGCGAAGCTGCGTGTAGTTACATGAGTCAGTGGCCGCTCAGACGATATGTAATTACACCCCATGGTGAACTCTTGCCCTGGAACAAGGAGGTGGACTGTTCCTCGACAGCTTGAGGCCTCCTTCGTTCTCTTTCTACTCTATTTTTAAAAGATGATGAATTCCTGCCGCTTCGCCTTTTGCATTCCCGCACGTTAAACGCTGGTTTCCTTTGTGCCTCCCAGATGCAAATCCTCGACAAGTTCCCGATTGAAGGAGGTCAGAAGGACCCCAAAAAGAGGATCATCCCGTTCCTGCCAGGTGATAATTGACGCCAATGTGCCATTTTATGTTTCCTGGTGTTGCTGGAGCCTCTGTGGAAGCTTTATTTACTCCTCCGCTCCGCCCAGGCTGAATTACTTAGTGGTCGGCCATGTTGGTGGGAGGCTAGCAGAGACGGATTTGTCTAATCTGATCAAGTCATTGTGGAGCAGAGCGGAGGAGAGCAGTGAAGAGATCCTTTGTTTGACAGGCTGCTCTGCTCGAATGCTGTTTTTATCGCTCAGCAGGGCCGTCGTGGCGCTAACTGGATCTGCTCACATCCACCAAACAGCAGCACGGTTGTGCTCTTAAAAAGGGATTTAGATGCTGAAACACTCTCTGGGGAGGGGAGGGGGGGTTAAAACAAGATTAGAAGAACCTCAAGAGATTCTGTCCTGACTGCAGGATTCTGCAGGATGGTGTAAATGCTCACTCTCGCTCTCTCCTCAGGTAAAGTCTTGTTCCGCCGCAGCCACATCAGGGACGTGGCGGTCAGGAGGCTGAAGCACCTGGACAATTACTGCAAAGTAAGACGGAGGGCTGCTCTGTCCCTAATGCACATCGCTTTTCCTATGTGATCCCGACCAGAGTGGATGCATTTTGTGGCTCGTGTGTTTTGTTGGAGCACATTTTGCTGCGCTCCTTGCAGCATTTCCAAGGCAACACCACCACCACCACCACCCTCAACAGGAAAGCAGCTGTTCTATCTGCACTGGTCATTTCCTGTCACCAGTGTAAATAGGCAGCCGATAAAGGAAATGGGGGGTGGGGGGTGGGGTGGGGGGGGCAAACAGGGCCCGACCCACTTATGGTCAGTAGGTCAGAGGGGGAGTTTGGGCCAGGTGTGACATTCAGAGTGACCTTTAGAAGTTTAATGGTAACAAAGTTGGATTTTAAACACTTTTGGGTTGAAGCAGTTGATTTTTAATGTCCACCCAGCTCAGTTTAACCACCTGTGTGTGTTTTCCTTCGTCCTGCCGTCACTTCCTTCCCCACCACACCCACCGCACCTCCACCTCAGCGTCTCATCCCGCTGACTCTGCAGTGACTAAGTGTTACGAACTGATTACACACGCAGGCCAGGAAAAAGGGCTTTGTTGAAAATTCATACGACCTTTTGTCACCTCGCACGTAGCTATCGTAGCTAACTACTGCGCCTCTCCCTCCCTTTTCCGCCACAGGCTCTGATGAAGCTTCCTTCCCAGATTTCCCAAAGCGAGGAGGTCCTCAAGTTCTTCGAGACCAAGTTAGATGACCTCAACCCTCCCACGGAGTGAGTACCGGTCACAGAAATCATGAACTATCTGTTAGCATCAGCATCGTGATGCTGGCGGTGGGGGGGTGTTTGTGTGCCGACGTGTCTTGACCCAGAGGCCTGCTGCTGACGCAGAGATGATTGATGGGGGCCGGTTAAGAAGCATCGCCGTGTTCCATTAATAACAGTGTCTGGGAGACGACACCTGAGCCCTAAACTAATGCGTAAAGATTAGCATTGTCTCGAGAGTGACGCAGAGTTGAGTCCCAGATCAGATGAAGCTCTCTGGTTCATCATTTGTCACTCTGGGATCAAAGTCAGAGAGTGGGAGTAATTGCATAAACATAGTTAGGTGGTTTTTGTTTAAATTCTATTCTGATTTAGCAAGGCAGCATGTCTCTCAGCATTTCTTCACAATGGAATATTAGTATTCTTTTTCCCCCCACTTTAATTGATGGGTGTAAAGGAGGTGGTAGGCAGAACTCTCGCCAGGTCCCTCCACTGCTGGGCCCCCTGCATCTGACTCCCTTAAAAATTAATCCCACTTCAAAGTGAGGTCCTCCTCCGATCCCTGAGACGGAGGAGTGCATCTGAAGTTGAGATGTTGACATTGTCTGGAGGCCACGCCACCCAAGCGCTCAGTAATGTGAAGCAGACCTGCACAATGTTTGACTTTGCCTCACGGGAAAACAGAAAAGGTTATCTGGCAAAGCCATAAAGATACGTTTGAAATGATCTGTCTTTTAATGGAAAGCAATAACTCCTAATGAACTGGGAGCACAACTCTTTTATGAAACCTGGAAAATGTATTTTTTCAAGGACTTTGTCCTGATTAACACAAATCTCTGTGTTTATTTTATTATATTGTATCCCTTCTGTTAGGACTCAGCTGTATATAATCTTCATCTTGACTGCCATCTAACGGCCAAGAGAGGCCATTTCATGTATGAAACAAATTGACGTTACCTTATAAGACCACGAGAGGGAGCCAAAACACCACACCAGAATACAGCAAGCGAGGTTAATTTCACCTTTGTGGCCAAATGTTTAGACACTGAAACCGTTGTGGGTTTTATATTCTTTCCTTCCACACAAGTGGACAAAAAGATGAGGAAAAACACCAGTCATGTCGCCAAGTTGAATAAACACCTTGGAAGAAAAAGGGAAGAAAACAGCCATGTTGCTGCATTTTCATAACTCCATCGGTTAAAAAGAAGCACTTTTCAGTTATTAGCAACAGGGTGTTGTTATGCTTCTAACCAGATGGATTATTTCTTCATTAAAGGAAAAAACAGTCATCTCGCCTCTGCAGCCTCTAGTCAAAACACGTCAGGTCGCCGTTGGTAACAAAGTTCTTCCAGATGCACATAATGTACTTTATTGTACAGCTGCTGTAGCCGTCATTCTCAGGCAGGTAAACAAATGTGTGCACATGACAGTGCACAGACATGGACCTTTAAGCGGCATATGGACCCTCCTTGCATTTCTAAATCCATTAATGATCCAGTAATGATTTTCTAGGGAAAAAAATATCTCTTGTCCCCAAATCAGAGGTTACTCGAGCCACGGTAACATTCTTTGCGTGGGTCTTTTTGTTGAAAATGCAGAATTTGGATTTACAGGACGAATCTTAGTGGACGACCACGTTGCAAATGTACACAAAGCCAAAAGGTCAGCTAGATAATCCACTGACTTTCTTTTTTGCTGACCTCGACACCCCGACCCCCAGGCGTGAGGTTAGTCCTGCAGAGGTTAAATCCAGGTCATTTAGGAGCGACTGTAACGTATATACGCAGGAGGGCAGACGGGGAAATGTGAGCGAGCGACTAATGTCTCACATTCCTGCTGTAACAGACCAACCTTCAAAGAGGGAGTCGCAACCAGATGGTTGTTCTCAACTGGAAACCGCTCTCGCAGGATTGGGTTCATGCCCGGTTATGCATATCCATCCTGTGTGCATGGGCGTGCGCATGCTGGGATCCAAACTGTATGAACATCCTGTCAGCCGGAGTTCAGAATGAGCGCAGATATTTGAGTAATTTGACTTATTTTGGATCTGCTTACCTTCCCTAATCCATCAGATTCCACCAGTGGAAGCACAGAGCCAGAATTGTGTGTTCGGTCTCCTCCCGGGGAGAATATTATCCCAGCTCGGAGCTAAGGGTCACCAGCTAGCAGGGCAGGTCAGGCATCTACTTTATCCCTGTCATTTCCCGCCATCATTGGCCTCCACAGTGTTTCCTCAGTTTCATCCTCCCAGAATTTCAGAGAATTGACATGGATACCTTGAAAAACAGTTTTCCACATGCTTCATTGTTAATTGGTCCCATGTGCCGTCTTAATCCTGGACTGTTGCCAGAAAGTTGCAGCTTTTACATTTGGATCCCGGCTTTACATCCACCCTCTGCTAGCCGCCTAGCCGCTGTTAGCTGCTGAATGTGCAGAAATGATGCTCATCCTGATCACGTTGATCATTTTCGCCCCTCCTGCTGCTGGATTTTGCCCCCAGCTGCATGTCTTGGCATCCGTCCTCAGCTCCTCTCACCGAGGCGGGCTCAGCCAAGCGCGTGGACGCAGCAGCCGGTGCACAAGCTGCGCGGCGTGTGTGTGTGTGTGTGTGTCCACTCGGGCTCAGGAATCTTGAAATGTCGCCTCAAAAATCACAGAGTGACTTTTATTCAGCTTTCAGATTCCCCTTTTCAAACTACCGCCTCCAACATCTGATGCCTTGTTTGGTTTCTGTCCTTGACACATTTTTACACCCCCCTGAACCCCCCCCATCCCGGGTCAAGTTCTGCCGGCATTCCCTCCGAGGGTTTGGCTGGTCCTGGTGTGCCAACAGTCGTGAACACAAACCCAGCCTTGAACTGCTCATCATGTTGTCCTAAAACTCCGGGCCGACACGTTCTGACCATGTTTCTCTCCTGCTGCCTCTTTTCCAGGGACTGTGGAGCCGCCGGGAAACGCAAATCAGGTGAGGTCGCGTTCACTTTGAACACATTTACTCCAGAGTTGAAGTCCTCAGAGGCTTCTTTTATAAAAAGCTTCCCGTGGGGTTTTTTCCCCGCCTGAGCGTCTCTTCGTGGGTCGGAAGGCTCCAGTTTCTAAAGCATTAGCCATCAAGTGTGATCTCGCCGTTAGAGGACGCCCACACGTGCATGAGAAGAGAAACCCTTGCTGAAGGATCAGGAGCAGGATGCAGGAAAAGGGCGCTCCGGTCGACAGCTGTGCAGTCTGAAGACACCCGCATGCTTCCTAATTACAGCCGTCAGATCCCAAAACTCGCCAGTGCCTTGCTTCCTGCCGTCTGCAGCGGTTCCGAGCGTCGTCTCCACGAACGACCTCAAATTCAATTCCTCGGCGGCTGAGCGGCTGGAAGAATCAGAGATGCCCCCCAAAATGAAATAAGAGCCTGGATTAATTTTATTAAGTGTTCTGCGATATTGAATGTTTATGGAACCGGATTTCAGCTTAGAGGCATAATGGAAAACTCGCCTTATGTCGACCCCGCAGTTGCGTAAATCCAGTTAGGACAAGACATTAGAATTGTTTCCACTTCAAGCAGCTGCCTGGAACGTGCGTCATATACGTCCTGATCTTTTAGATCCTTCAGTAAAAGGGACACCGCCTCAATGAAGCTTATGGTTATTTGGAAGTGCTTCCCGTCAGGAGCCATCCATACCTGATCCGCGTCCTTCGCCATCGGCTCCGTCCTGGATATTAGCGGATAACGCAGCTCTGAGGTTGATTCTCCTTTAAAAGCTGGACGGCAGATACGTGTAGTGAGGCTGCAGTGATATTTGCAGCTCATGGTTGCCGTAATTACACGTCTCAGGGCTTCCATAAGAGTTCACCGAGCTTCCATAAGAGTTCACCGAGCCCCTGTCCCAAACAGGAGAATGAGCCGTTCACCACAAAACTGCTAGCGGTCAGAGGATCGAGAACGAACCCGGTACACTTCAGCGGTCGCAGGTTTCCCCGTTAAAACATTTTCATCACTGGCATGATTACTTTCGGTTAATGGCCAAATCACCAGGAATTCTCTGGTATTCCCTCTGGAAAGATGTGGAATAAATTATTATGACCTATGGAAGCTAACAGCCTGTCATTGTTGTACAGGATGTTGAAAAACTTTGACGCATTTCCACCAAAACTACCCGGGAAAGAACAAAAACGCCTTTTCCTTTTGACCAAACTATCCCTGGAAAAGTACCCAGAATCCAAGGTTAGAAGTAGCTGAAGGACCACACCAGTCAGCGGTTCAGTCCGTTGTTTTCCCGAACTTTGAGGTGCGGCGGACACACAAACCACTCGGATAAACAGGAACGTTTTAACCAGGTAAATAAATTCCTGGAAAGGTCGGTGTAAAAGAGGCCGATCTCATAACCTTACTGGTTCAGTAAAAGGCTCCCGGGATGATTGTGACAGGATGTCGGAGCAGGTCCGGGACCATCTTTAAACCGTCGCGTTCAGAGGCGGAAAACCACCAGCAGAAGATCCGAGCGGAGCAGGAAGGGAAGAGAGCTCCTCGGGGTGTAGTGCATGTGAAAAGCAGCTGGGGAGAAGAGGAGGTTTACGTGGCAAGTGGAAACCATTTTGGTGTCGTGCACGGAGGGGGGGGGGTGTTTATGTGCACAGACACGCCGTCTTTAATCCAGCTGCAGGTATCTGGACTCTGCGCACACGAGCTGGTGTCAATGCTGCACGACGTGCACGGCTGTCGGGAGGAAGAGGGGTTAATGTGTTGGTGGGTGGGACAGGAGCGCCGCGGAAGGACGGGAGTTCAAAGCGCTTCTGGGAATGGCGAAGGTGAACTGGGCATCAGCTGGAGAGCAGAAGGCAGACTCAGACTCCCCACAGTCGCAGGAAGAGCTGCGGTCGAACCTTTTTAAGCGGAATGTCGCTCGTGTTCATCGCGCTAAATAATCTGCAAAATACGGGAGCACAGAATGGCTGTGATGTGAATGTTCTGTCCCGAAGCGTCCGGGTTTTCCTGAAGATCCAGCGCAGTGATGCAGCGTGAGCGTGTCATGCATCTGTCTCACAGACAGCAAAGATCAGCTGAACCCCTGGTCAGAGCAGCATCAGAGGGGAAGCGTTAGCATATCACTTTATATACCATGAAGTCACTCGGTTGGCCCTGTCGTGCTAAGTGATGGCGAATCCAGATGACTTTAGGGAAACTTGTGTAGTTTTTGTTTGTGGCCTGCCCCTTCTCCCCCCCTTCCCCGAGCCACATACTTACTCAATGACACGAGTACATCTGCGCTACAATGAACAGCAGTCTTGTCTTCTTCTGTTAAAAAAAAAAAGCCAAAAAAATGGAGTCAAACATCTGCTGTTGATGAGCCAAACAACACTCGCCAAATTTAGGCCTCTGCTCTCGCAGCGTCGCCACAGAAAACACAATAAGACCACCGGAAAACGGTGCCTTCGAGCCGTTTCGGAAGAGGTGGGGGGGAGAAAAGGGGCATAAATGGGGAGGTTAGGTCTCCTGGGGTTCCCCGCTGTCATCATCCCTGGACGGAGCTGGTGACGAGCGGGAGGGGGGTGGACGCAGCCGGGACGTGTGGGAGCAGGAAGCACATGAATAAATGCAAGCAGAGGAGGGGTGTAAACACGGAGCGCGGCTGATACGCCTAGCGGTGCAAAGGCAAGAGAAAAAGCATCGGAGTTTTGAAGGTTGACGCGTCTGCAAAGCGACCCGCCCTGCAGGAAGGACCCAGTTAGCCACCGAGATGCTTTCAATGCGTGATTATTGGTACTAACGTGGTTAAAGAGTCAGAGCGTGTCCGGATTCCAGCTGCAGCTTCAGTTCCTGCGTGTGCTGTTGGAGGGGTCGTACACGCTCACGGTTACTCGCGCCGTAAGAAAACTAAGCCGCCGCTTGTGTTTACATGGTTAACTGGTGAAGTACAGGAACGGAGCCTTCCAATTGGCCGGGCTGCACGCTACAGTCGCCGCTCTAGTGTTTCAGAGGGGCCATCCCTCTGAGCACAGCTCCAGCCCCTTCATCTGGTTCTATTTAAGGCCTCAAGCTCAGCCTCTTTATGATTGGCGTACACAAACCTAGTTCCAGCCCCGACAGGGGAGAAGGAGGCTTTTTAGCAGATGGTTTATTTTCCGAGGGAAACCATTTCTTTCTCTCCCTCTACTGTCCTGTCCTCAGCTGGCTCGGCCTCACTGTCCTGTTACAGTTCCCTCAGCTTTCTCTTCGCCTTTCTCCCTTTCCAGGGCGTTCATGCTCCTTCCTGCGCCTCTTGACCCGATTTCAGCTCCGCGGTGCAGCGAGGATGAGGCTACTTTGCTAACACAGAATGGATTTTCCGCCTTTAGCGGCTTAACCCCGCGTTGCTTCCTGGAACAGCTCCACTCGCAGACTTCCAGCACCCCCGCTGGCCTGGTCGCGGGGCTGGGGAGGGATGCAGCTCTATGGCTAGACGCTCAGGAAGATGTCTACAGCCCTGTGAATATTGTGATTGGCTGAGTTCTACCGACAGAGGGGCCCATGGCGCAGCGGGCGCCCGGCAGCCGTTCTCGCGGACCTATGGCCGGCAGCTGGCTGACGGCGTGTTTTTTCCCCACCGGCCCAGGTCTGGATGCCTCGGACCCCATGCTCCTGGAGCAGTACGTGGTGGTGGCCAGCTATGAGAAGCAAGAGCCCGCAGAGATCAGCCTCCAGGCGGGCGAGGTGGTCGACGTCATTGAGAAGAGCGAGAGCGGTGAGTGATGACAGCAAGACAGGCCGCGACGTGTCCGATGCATGTCACACACACACACACACACACACACACACACACCCCTGTTCCCAACCCTCTAACCTCCTTTGTCCACAGCCGTGGGTTGTTGCTTTGTCCCATCTGGAGGCTGAGCTCTGGCCTGCAGTCAGCCCCGTTTCCCCCCCACTGTTGGTTTAGGCTGAGGGCCAGACTGTTGCCTTTAGCAGGAGGAATGTCTTCCAGCCTCGTATTAATTATTCCAGCTCGCTTTAATGGAAAGCCAGCCAGACACGCTGGATTTACAAATGCCAGCTGCGGAGAGCTCTGAGTCAGCTGTTTGACGCTGGAAAGAACGAGCAAACAAGGGCAGAGATCATGTTTGAGGTTTCGTGCGGCCCGATTTGGCAATTTTCAGTGTCAGCGGCGCGCTGATGTCAGGCATCACGTCACGATGCTCCAGGAACGCACATCTGAGGGGACGCAAAACAAAAGATCCGGAGCCGAACGTGTTGTTTTTAACGCCGCGTTGACCGGAGGAGGGCCCAGTATCGGGGCCCAGCTTTGAGCTTTAATGGCGTGCTGAGACAGTAAAACACTAATGGGACTCATGTGTTCTTCAGCGGGACGGAGGAAGCCGGGACCAGGCGAGGCAGAGGGTTCCACGATGGGCGTGAGAGCACGTCGACGCACGCCATGCTCGCCCCGAGGAAAGGGGGGGGGGGGACTCAAGAGACTAAGCCCTGCTTTGAAGGGTCACGTGTCGCGTCTTTGGGTCTTTGGCGTGTTTGTTTTCGCTTCTCGCACCAGTAGAGTCTCCGCTCGATGGGGGAGCCCGAGTGTGGCGGATATCCCGGTGCCGTGACGTCCTTTGACTGCTCCAGGCACGCTCCTGTGGTTTCCAAACACAGCAACACAGCCCCCACCGCCACCTTCCCTTCTTCCCTTTTAAGTTTCGTCCGACAAGTCGTGCGAGCCGGCCCGCGTTCTCCGTTCCCTCGTTGGTTCCTGACTTCCCTGGATCTGCCGCAGGTTTCTAGAAAGCGGAACAGCCCAGGATTAGTAAAGCACGGCCTTAGACCGGCTGACAGCTTTATTACGACACTTTCACACTCATCTAAAGTAAATACGAGTGCAGCTGCCTGAGGAGGCTGTTTGCAAACATGCCCCCGCAGGATGAGTACGGACCAGCTCGTTGCCGGGCCCCACATTGCCTGAAGTCCTGCGTCAGCACCGTGTGTTTGACATGTGGAATGGCGTGATGTGAAAGTCCTCGTAATGCACAAAGGTGAGCCAGCACAGCGGACCCGAGGTCGGGGAAACCGCACATTTGTGCTCTTCTTTTGTCCGTCGGCGCTACTGTACCACAGACTGCGGCTCCACTTTTCCCAACCTTGGATTAGATAATATGCGCCTTTCACAGCAGCGGAGAATCTAGGTCAGGCCCAGAAGCGAGCTCAGCTTTCTTCACTTTTCCAGCCCGCTGCTCCGAGCCAAGGTAGTATTTTCCGTCGCACCGGCAACACGATGTAACGCGTCGTGTTGCCGTCTAAAAAAGTGTTTTATGTCGATGCTTTCTGGTGTTTCACGCCGAGCACGAAATGAGCAAGAACCTAACTTTGGTGACGTTCAGTTGGGTGAAGAACAGGGGTGTAATTAAACTGGGCTTTATTAATTTCGTCCTCGCGCCCCGCGCAGCTGTTTTATTAGACTTCACCGGGGGAGATACTGGCTCAGGAGGAGAAATGGAAAAAGACATTTCCTGCCAGAGTTAGTGGCTCCGAGACGTTGGTTCATTAAAAAGGCTTAATGGATCCTCCAGGATGCCTGCTTAGTTTACGCTGTGCTGCAGCGACGCTACCCGAAGCTAAGCTAGCGGCCTCGTAAGCCTTTACAGACGCCTTTTGCGCGGCGGATGAAACGTCGCTCGTTAATTAGCCGGTTTGGAGGAAAGGAAAAATAATTTGCAGCCACTTGTGGAACTCTTGTACTTAATGCATCTGGTCTGGTCACACCTGGAGGGCAGCGTTAGGCAGCCGAAGCATCTCTCCACGGAGCCGCCGGGGTTCGACTCCTGTCTCCAGGCCAACTTCAGATCAGCGTCCGTGAGTTACAGTTTCCAGGAATGTCTGTCACCCGTGTGCAGCGCGTATCGCATGGAGGTGTGCATTTCAGGAAGAGATCTAAGTTTAAACTTTGACCTCCCTCCCCCCCCCGATAACAGAACTGGGGTTTAGATCCCATTCAACAGTCCCGGGAGATCCACAGTTGATTCCCAGCATGGGATCGGGGACATGAAAATAAATCCAGCCTTGTCGTCGTCCTCAGGCTGTCAACCGAGTCGTCCCTGACCTTTGCCCTCTAGGACCACCCTCTCAGCTCAACGGTGCAGTAAAGGTGGAGCGTTATGTGGTGCTGGTCCATTTTCCACCCTGAAGCTCTCCGAGTTGCTGTTTTTCCCTCCTTCCCTCCACTCGACGTTATTTGAGGAAACACGGGCAGCTTCCTGGCCCGCCAGCACGCTAACCTTCCGTTTCGCATGTACAATTAGGGAGATGTTTCCTTTCACCAAAGAGGAAAACCTCTACGAGACCTGTCAGCGAAGTATCGGTGACATGACGCAGAGACGGCGGCGACTTCTAAATCTCATTCCGGCAGATGGAAGAACCATCCCCGCCATCCATCCCCTCCATAATACTCCATAATTCAGCGCGCCGCCACTGACCATCACATCAGAAACTGAAGGGGCTCAGTGTGACTCTCGGAGGCTGGCGGGAGATCGAGATCAGCCGCCGTAGTGGTCGTATTAATAGAAAGATCGGCCCGGGAGCCATAAACGTAGCTTTGACTCAGGCGTTCATCACCGAGTAAAAGCAGTAGTTTAACATGTGGCCTCAGACTCTAAAGTAAAACTGTGTCTCCGAATCAGCAGAGCACACAAACGGTGGGCTGTGAACCGTGAGCGGATCCATTCAGGCTCAGGGGGGAGAAGGTTCCGTAGGTCAACATCAGCCCTTGAAAGCGGTGTTGTAACCCGCCCCACACACACACACTCACACACACACCAGCGCAGGTAAATAAAAGCCAGTGCTGTGTAGAAACGGGAAGTGTGTGCGTCGGCCTGGATGGGGCTCTTTGTGCGCTCCGACGCCGGAGCCTCTGTTAATAAACACAGAAGCTGGAAATAAATAGGGTAATAGAGTTTTCTCCCCGCTTTACGCAACAGTGGTGTCGGGTATCTGCAGGGCTGCTGAGCGCTGCATTCCTCCTCATGTCAGGCCATGAAAAAACCCTCTTGTGCTGCTGAGGCTAGATGTGCAGCCATTCCTCTGTGTGTGTGTGTGTGTGTGTGTGAGAACAAAGTTGTTGTTTCTCCATTTTTGTTTGTTTGTGGCGTTATACACATCGTTGTTGTTCTTTAGGTTTTCCAGTTAATTAAGCGTGTGTAGTTTGCGGTGTTGTTTTATAGCCGATCCCGACATTCCAGCTGAAACGTCGGAGCGCCTTACCTTAGTCCAGTTCTCTCGGAGCGTCGGAGAATCTGTTGTTGGTTTGTGAAAATGAAAGAGCGCTTCTCTGGCTGACAGCGTTTCCAGATGGCAGATGCTGCATGAGGGACAAAAAAAAAGAAAGTGCTGTTCGCGTCGGCGTGCACAGGCTGCTGGACACGAGAACAGCTAGAACAGCCTAAAGCTGCAGAAAGTCCCATTTGGAAAACACATTTTTGGCTTGATATTCCTTAGAAGTTGAGGGGTTTCGTCACGCAGTCACGTGATGTTTCACCTAGGATTAGCAGAAGGCTACAGCTGGATTAGCCTAGCTTAAACACTAAATGTCTGTATGCTACCGCCGACTTCAAAGCTCCGGAAGATACCAATTATAGTTTAGTGTGAGTTCTACAGAACCAGGCTGATAGCATCGTGTTTATTATTCATATACAGATGTTATAACCTCGATAAATAACAAAGTGTTGTTGATACAAATCTGATTTTTTTAATGTAACTGAAACACTTTTGCACTTCTGCTCTTAGCAACAAATAAATAAAACCTCTTTGCGGTCAAAAATGCACTCCTCAGCCCCAAGAGCTGTACCACAGCCATATAATTTTACCCACAAACCTTTGCTGTTTTTGTAAATGTGTTTATTTTTCTTCCAAAATCTGCCAGCATGGAGTTTTGCTTTTCTTCCAACCACCTAGTGGCCAGATCAGGAACTGCAAGCGTGTGGATTCGCTTCCTCAGGAAGCCCCTTTTGCCCTGTTCGTTTCCAACGTGCACTCGGTGATCGCTACTCAAGATTTTGGCTGCCTCCTTTCCCACTTCTCTGATTCAAACTGGCAAGAACTTTTCAAATGCAGTAAATTGTTGCGCCGCGTGACACAACAACAGAGCTGCAGCTTTGTAGTGACAACGTTGTGATCAATTGATCCATCAAACGTGGCTTCTTAGCCGTCCAATCAACCTGCGATGGTAATCTGCCCCCAGGCTGTCGCTTCAGGACGGGTCAAAGGGGATTTCTGTCATTTCAAGCGGGGTTCTAATCATTTTAACATCCGCTGGGCTTAAATCAGTCGTTTGATGCGAAGGAACGAAACAGTTGTCGTAGCATAACTGACAGATATTTTTAGAAACAAGGCCCCCTTTGTTCCCCCCCACATCTGTGCAGATAATCTCTGCCATCCACAGAGCGGATGGAAACCACATTTGTTTTCCAATTTATTTATACCGTCGGTTGTTTCTCCCTGCGACCGGCCATTTCATTTTCTCAGTTTTATTCACAAAAAAAAGTCCTGGGAGGAGGAAACGCAGAGAAACAGCTGCTCCTTCGTAAGTTTTATGTTTCCGATTAAGAATGCACAAATGATAATTCTGTCAAACAGGAATCACCCCCCCTCCCAGCCTGCATGGAGCAAAACCCCAGAAGAATTATGACAGCATAAGCTAGCATGCATACCTCAGATAACACATGCTAATAAAGAGGTCGCGAGCGTGTATGTGTGCTGTCACCTAAAAAGGCAAAGAAAGGATTATTTAACCGCCTGCTTTGAAACAATAAACACGCCCTCCCCCCTAAATCCCACTAAATTCACTTAAAAGTGGGACAAAAGTCCCCTCAAACGAGCGTGAGAGTTCCTTTTCTGTGTTTAGGTGGAGCTGATTTCTGGGTTCTTGTGACGAGAGACGAGCAGCAGGCTTCTCTTTCTGCCTCCCTCCTTTCTGGAATTGCAGCAGGTTTGATATAAACCCGACGCCAGGAAGGTTTTATTGCCTTTTCTCCAGCTTGGCTGAACTCAGCCTAAGCACCTGACACACGGAGGGACGGGTGAATCACGAAGGCCGCTGCCACCAATAACAGCGCCTGTTTGCTCGGAGTGGCGCCGCCGCCTGCGTGCACGTCCGGGCCGCAGTTAAACTGCAGCTTCTCGTGTTTACGTTTCTGGAAGTGCTGGGTTTGGGATAACTTGCCCGCCCGTGTTTGCGTCGGCAGGTGCCAGCCAGGCTTTTCTGCACCTTATTCTCAGATTCGCTTCTGCTGAGTCAGCGAGGAGACGACCGCCGCTCCCTTTTATCGGACGTGGATCCTCGAAGCCACGGCTGTCCGAGCGTTCCACGGCCCGCTGCATACCTGAGCTGCAGCCAGCGCGCACCAGTGCCAGAGGCTCACGGTTTTCCCCCGCCGACGACCCGCCCCGACCCCACGCACGGCGAGGCCGCCGCACGGCGAGCAGCTCCAGTCATTATGAATCCCAGTCTTTTTGTTTACGGCGCTTGGATGGATGCGGAGATCAACTAGGAACAAATTCTTCTGGCAGTTTTTGCGCGACATTTGTCAGCTGAGACGGATTTAATTTCGGGTGTTGGCGGGGAGTTTTCGGGGGACGGGGCGGTCTTTTTTTTTTGTAAACATCTCTGTAAATTTGTAAAACAGAAACAATAATATCTGCCTCCAATCTGTAATGACCTTCAATTTAATGCCTGGCTCATTATGATAAATGTCATCATTAAGGAGATAATTACACCATCATTTAGCCCGCGCAGATGAATTACACTCTCTTAATTGCTATTATTCCTGTATTACTGTCGTGGTTTGTTTATATTTTCCCTAGAACATTTGTGTAACTTCATTACCATAATCATCCATCGGACACGTCAGAATCCCAACATGTTTGCTTGCTCCAAGCTGCCGAAAGTACAGAAACCAGCACAAATCCGCTTTTTCCATGAGTAAAGAATTTAGTTTTAAAAACAGTGATGAGGAAACAATCGGATTCTTGTTTGTCGATAACTGAGGGACAAAAATAGAGGTCAACAACACGTAAACAGGCTGGACGACCAAACCGCCGCATTCTCGGGAAATTTGGGTCAGCGCACCATTTCTGTTGAAAACCGTGACTGGACCAGTAAAAGGGTGATGAAACACTTCCTGTCGCCTTCACGGCGCGTCCAAACAGCTGTCGGCCATGTTGTGTCCCGTCACCCAGAGGAGCAGCGGACGCGCCGCTCGCCGCAGGCCCGGCTCATTCGGTGGCCGCTCCGAGAGCAGGACCGCGCTCCCGTCGGCAGGAACGGCTGATGGAGCGCAGGTGGAACGATAACCCCGAGCCAGACGCCCTGATATCGTTGGCCTGCGGCCGCTGCTCCTCTCAGCCAATTAGGTTCCTCCTCTTTGCGGTTTTTATTGGCGTGTTTTGATTTACGCAATGATACCAGTGGACGGGCCAGATGTGTGAGCTGTTGTGTTTTTACAAGGGCGGATCTTATCACGGGTCTGAACTCGTTGGCCTTCCACACACACACGCCGACCCCTCGCTCCCGGCACCGCGATCCTTCTGCACGCCGTCACGCCACGTTGGTCGGCGTTGGCGTCCCCGCTGGGTCTCAGCCGCTCTGCTTCTCCCCGCAGGTTGGTGGTTCGTCAGCACGGCGGAGGAGCAGGGGTGGGTCCCCGCCACGTACCTCAACTCGCACAGCGGGACGAGGGACGACCTGGACCTGGGCGCGTCTAAAGCCGGAGAAGGTAAGTCCCCGCCAGGGTCCTCAGGGGTTTGATCATGTGACGCGGCGGCGCAGGCCTGCCGTCACCTTCCCCATGAACACCCCTGTCTCTGTCTGCTGGACGCCGTTGGTGTTGGTGGCGAGCGGGCCTTGGGTTTCTGTGGACGGGAGGAGGAGCGGAGCACAGCGCTGCTCTGTACCAGCTCCGTCTCCTGTCACCACCAGGAAGAGCGCCAAGGAAAGCGTCTCCGTCGGAAGCTGCCGGGTTCCACCTTCGCAGCGTCCTTTCCCTCCCGGGTTTCGTAGCTTGAGAGGCTGCACGCGGCGGATAAACCGGAGCGTGGCAGGCGAGCGTTGATGTTTTATCCCGCTGGATCCAAAAACCCTGATAAGAAACACACCCACCGCACAATTCAGACATATGTGAAGCCGAAGGCCGCGTCTAATCGCACAATCATCTCCGTATGCCTTTTCTAAACATCGCAGCGGCGGAGGCTCCGCTCCCCTCACACGCCGAGACTCCTGGCAAGGTCTCCTAGCAACAGGCAAATCTGTTGCGTCAGAGGAAACCTAATAAACCGCCGGAGCAGAGATTCCAAACAAATGTCAAGGCTCCACACATATTTTAACGCGCTGTAGTTGGTCTTTGTAGCGCTACGCTAGCTCTGATCATCACTGTTGATGGTAAAATGCCAGGTTTCTCCACGCTCACTTATCAGCGGAGAGATTTCCACAACGCGTGACCACACAGTCCCAAACACACCAATGAAGGGCTACGCCCAGCACAAGTATCTGGGATTTGTTGGGTTTTTTTCTTCTGGGAGGATAATCTGTCAGTTTAATCCGTGTTTGTGTGTCCAGTCCATCATGGGAAAGGCACGGAGCTCCTCCTGAGTCCTGAGTTTTGGCTCCCTCCGCGTCACCGCAGCGCCACCCAAAAGAAAGCACATTTCACGCCGATTAAAACCGTCCCGTCGGCACCTCCAAAGGTCGGAGGTCACCTGGCGTCATGCTGCGTCCGCTCTCGTTTTCTTTTTTTTCCTTCGGAAAGAAAGTTAAGAGTCAGGAACAACACTGAGCCTTTGGAACAAGCTGTAAACAACATCAAAAATAGATCAGAAAGTAGACAGCAGAGACCTGCATACAAGCGTTTAGACGATTTTGGTGCATTTTGATCATTTCGCTTTGTTTTAAGCAACATTTTTGAGGTGGGTGCTGCCAGCGGTGCAGACCAGGTCCGAGCCCAGATGGCAGAGAGCTATTTTAAATACTTTAACGGCCGAGCGTGCAGCACAAACAGACATATCTAAAACCATCGAGGCGTGTTCTGGTGGATGTTTTCCACATTTGCAACCCTCTGTTAAACTGTTCACCTGAACTCATAAAAGGTCGGTGGTTAATGACCAGTCGATCTGGAGCTGCCTCATTAGCATTTAGACAGTTGTGACAAGCCCCCGCAGTCGCTTCACCTACCGGTTCAGACGCAGACTCGCAGCTGGCGGCTCTATTAATTGGAAGGCATTCTTGCAACATCGGTGCATTTCCCAGAAGCTCCAGGATGGGGGGGAAACACATGCTAACAACATCCTGATTACAGGGCTTAGCGACTATACGCTGGTTTAACACTTCCTCTGTAACCTCCACCCCCTCATTTTAACCGTCCGCCATCTCATTCTACATGTACTGTAGCTAATAACGAGGCTCTGTGTCATTTGTGTAACATTTGTGCTCGTTCTTTATGTCTCTTGTCTGTGTGTGTGTCTGTCGTCTCCTCACCACGTGTGTCTGTCAGTTACTAAGCGCCATAAGGCTCATCTGAAGAGGCTGGACCGAAGATGGACGTTGGGGGGCGTCATCAGCCGGCAGCAGAGCCGAGGTGAACAGATACAGATGCTGCCCCCCCCCCCCCCCCATCCCCACCAGCACCGTCGCTCTCCGTGTTCACTGTGTCGTCCTCCTGCACACATGTTTATCATGATCCACAACCATGACTCACAACTAACCACTAACTATGCTAATATTGCTCACATGAAATTAGCCTGGAAAGCCAGAGTGAACGCAGCAGTGAGTGCGTTCGCCAGAAATTCAGGCTGGGCTCAAATGATGTGACAGAATTGTTCCATGAAAGCATTCTAAAAGAAAATTCAACCAGTATTCCCAGAACCACCAAACAAAAGTGGCCCACTCAGCTGTATGTGATTACATAATAGATTCTGGAACGGCCGGCGCTCCGATTTAAACCCAGATTTAGTTTCTGTTTTATTAGCAAAGGAGTCCTGGATCTAGTCTTCTCATAAAACTGTATTTTACTAGTTACAGGTTTTTGTTGCTCTTACTTTCAGATTGCAGCAGATAATCAAACGAAACAGATATAAAATTACAGAGAAAAGAGACATAAATTTACACATTTTCCTTCGAGCAAGGAAAGCCAGGTTTTTTTCCCCTCTCTGCAGATGGTATGATGTTGAGATCAGCCCATTTTTCTTGCTTGTCAGTAGATGTTGCTCTCTTGAGTGTGCAGAGAGATGTTTCCAACCCAGAACTCCTAAAAAAAGAGCATTATTTTGCTGATTCCTCAAGAATAATTCAGGAAACTGATGCGAGCGACGTCTGTTGTGGTTGAAATAACATTTGCTTCAGAGTTTCCCCTCAGCGCTCTGCTGGATATTGTTTAAGAAGAGGCTGGTGAGAGGGAAACGGTTCACCGTTCCAAAAATAAAGAGGTTAGAAGAGCCGGGCGAAATGAAAATAAAGTGCACAGAAATATCTGTTGAAATCTGCTGCTTCTGCATGTGAGGGGGAACTGCAGTCCCACACCCATCCCCGTCCCTGCGCGACATTTGGAATATGGTTGGAGAAAAGGAAAAAAAAAAAGGGAGAGAGAGCTCTCCTGCCAGAATGGCTCCTCTGAACCCTCTGGGAGGACAGCGAAAAGATTAGAGTCTCTTTATAAGCTGTTTCCCTTCATGAGCACACGTCACCGCGCTGCCCCGTTCAGACCGTAAATGCACTAATGACACAGGAAATAATGTCCCTGCTCCGCCCCCACCATGGAAATGTATAAATCAACATGGAGCCTTGGTTCTATGCTGACTCAGGAGACACTGGCTGTCACTTCCAAGGGCGCTATTAGCACGAGCTTAGCCTTATTTAGTAGCTTTGGGAACGCTGTCCTTCTACAGTAATGGTTTGTGACCATCAGCAGGGGAGGATAATGTCAAAGTTTGAGAGTAAATGGGAAGGTCGGGTAAGGAGAACGATGCAGGAATACCATCCAAGTTAAGCTCATTTAGCTCCAGCCGCACAGGTTCATTTAAGTTAGCGTCGAGCATCTGGAGTTTCCCGAAGCTGCGGCACCTTTACGGTTTGTCCTTCTCAAACTTTTCCAGGTCACCCTAAAGTTTGGATGAGGAGAAGGGGAGAATTGGACTGCAGGTTATTATTTTGGCTCTTCCTGTAACGATATTCCCTCTCACTGACTTTCAGCTCTCCTCGGGGATCACTTTGAGAAAACTGCTCACAGTTGGGACTGTTCAGCAAAAGAAATGTTCGCCCAAAAACTGAAACTTTGCTCGTTATCCCCGTATTTTCAGTCTATACGTGTTGGGTGTTTCGGGCTAAAACGCTGCCGCGGACCAATCAAAGACAGCGATCATCTGAACCCTCAACAGTTCCAACAGTTTTGCTTGAAACTTTCTTTATTCATCCATTTTCTTTCCCTCAATAATCACAGTATTTATTTTCTGGCTTTGGCAGAAGAGAAGTACGTAACCGTGCAGTCCTACACCAGCGAAGGCAAGGATGAAATCGCCTTTGAGAAAGGCGTGGTGGTGGAGGTCATTCAGAAGAACCTGGAAGGCTGGTGGTTCATCAGGTACATGGCGGCTTATTCGGTCGACATCTTACGTCTTTCGCCCCGAATCGTCTTCTCATCGCTCCTCTTATTCAAATGACTCCACAGGTACCAAGATAAAGAAGGCTGGGCTCCGGCTTCCTACCTGAAAAAAATGAAGGACGACCTCTCTCCCCGTAAGAAAGCGGTCACGGGCCCGGTGGAGATCATTGGGAACATCATGGAGATCAGCAACCTGCTGAACAAAAAGGCTTTGAGTGAGAAGGACGTGCAGACGGAGGGCGTCCCAGAGAGCCCCCAGGCGGCCAGGAAGGAGATCAGCCTGCCGATCCCCTGTGCCGAGTCCAGCCCCGCTAGTAACCCCCAGGAGGAAAAGAGCAAAGTGGAGCCTGCCTCCCCAGCTGTAGCCCGCATCGCCCCCCACCGAGTGGAGATCGGTAGGTCTCTGATGAAAGAATGCTGGGGCAGGGGTTAAAGTCCCCTGAGCTCTGGGCGCGTGTGACGGGGTTCGCATTGTTTTGCAGGCTCCCCGGTTCTCCGGCAGAAACCTCCCCCCCGAAGAGATGCCACACTAGTAAGGATATTTCCAGTTTGTGTCGTCCTATATGAGGTCGTTAGTTATGATCTTCAACATATCTGTTTTCCCTTCTTCAGCTAGTAACAAAAAATAAACAGTAAATTTAAGTGTTTACCAAGTGAATCTATCTAGTCCTTGGCAACGTGGTGTAGAATCAATAAATGAATCATGACTTTTGCAGGAATTCTGGCCCTTACCTTGTTATCTGTTTGAGGTGGAACTATTTTATTTATTCAAGAAGCCTTTTAGTCCAGCCAACTGAGTTCATGCACCCGCATAACTCCCAAAAGTCTCCTTGGACTCAGCTCGATGATCTGATTTCACCCCCTTGCGAAATGACAACTTGGAGACACAGCTGAGATGTTTAAAGAAATCTTTCCTTTTTAATAAAACACTGTTGATAATCAGAGGATGATGAAGTGGATGAGAGCTGAATTGCACGGAAAGAAAAGTACAGTACTGTGGAAGACGTGTACAGTGCTCGTGAGTCAGCTTCATAGCTGCTCTGACACGGTTGATTTACGCTTCCAGGGATTTCAGTTGCCTTCCCCACCGGAGCCCCCTACGGTCGAGGCGGAGTATTACACCATCGCGGAGTTCCAGTCCTGTATTTCTGATGGAATCACTTTCAGCGGAGGCCAGAAAGCAGAGGTAAGCCTCTGGTAAACAGGAACAGCTCAGGTCCAACTCCAGTTCAGTGCCTTCACATAAATATTTGCATTTATTTTCAATTCGTAGGTGATTGAGAAGAATTCTGGAGGATGGTGGTATGTTCAGATAGGAGAGAAGGAGGGCTGGGCTCCCTGTTCCTACATTGACAAGCGCAAAAAGCCCAACCTAAACCGCAGAACAAGCACTCTGTGCCGCCCCAAGGTTCCACCTCCAGCTCCGCCTGTCAAGAAGCAGGACTCTGTGGAAACGGCGCCCCCGAGCAGCCCCGGGTCTGAGGCTCCAGAGTCCCCCGTGTATCAGGGGAGGCCTGTTTACGAAGAGCCAGAGTATGACGTCCCAGCGATCGGCGATCTGGACCTGGAGTCCGAGTTTGAGTTTCTGAGGGGCGAAAGTTCCCTGGTGGATGGAAAGAATGAGGACACGTCCTCCGAAAAGGGATCTCACATGTCCTCCAAACCCTCTCCCGCTTCATCACTCCACAGCGCCTCCTTTAAGATGGGCGAGTCCTTTGAAGATGGCCACGACGCAGGGGGGGAGGCGGAGGGGGACGAGGAGTGTATTTATGAGAACGATGGCTTCCGGCCTTTCAAGGAGACACCTGAGAGGCAGTGCAGCAGGGATTCCAGTTCCTCCAGGACAAGTGTCTTCTCCGAAAGCAGCAAGACGGCCGGAGGCGGGCGGAGGGCTGGAGGTAGCAAGTTCAAGGGAGACTCGAACGGGAGCTCATTCTCAAACAAATTTGAAGAGGGAACCGGCCCAAAATCGGCCCTTGCTGAGTCCCAAAACAAGAGAGAGCAAGAAGAAAGCAAGCCAGTCTCCTCCACCCTGTCCTCCTCTAAATTAAAGCCGGTGGTGCGGCCTAAACCTCAGCTAGCCAAGACGTCCAGCTCGGAGCAAATGGACATCAGCTCATTGAGGAGGCAGCTGCGCCCGACGGGGCAGCTGAAGAACAGCATCAAAATGAAAAACGAGGACTCGGAGACAGCTTCTGTCATCTCCTCGGAGGATTCCTTCTCCTCTCAGAGCACCTCTGATCTCTCCTCCATCTATTCCAAAGGCAGCCGAGGAGACTCGGACCTGGAAGGCTGCGCCGTTTATCGCACCACGGATCCGTATGAGAAGGTGCAGGAGTCCGAGCTCAGCTTCCCTGCCGGGGTGGAGGTGGAAGTGTTGGAGAAGCAGGAGAGCGGGTGGTGGTATGTCCGCTGGGGCGATACAGAGGGCTGGGCTCCCACCTACTACCTGGAGCCCCTCAGGCAACAGGACGACTTTGCGGGCTCTGAATCCGAAGGATCCCCCTCCAAACCTGGAAGCCTCAGTAAGTCCAACAGCCTGGAGAAGAACGAACAAAGGGTCCAGGCTCTTAACAACATCAACCAAAACTTAAAGAAGGTCACCCCTCCCATCCCTTCCAAGCCCCCAGGCGGCTTCTCCAAACCCATCAGCTTCTTCGGCTCGCGGAAGCAGAACAGCGCCAAGCAGCAGGTGGTCCGGCCCCAGTCCGTCCTCATCTCCGCACCCATAATGGATCCTCCCAGCTCTCTGGGTGCTTTACGGAGAAACGAGTCCCTCAACTCCACGGACCACCCCCGCGTCAGCCCCACGGTGCGGCGCAACGCCTCCTTTGGTACCGCTCCACGCGGCCTGGTAGCAAACAACCTAGCACTACCCAGCAGGAACCGATCCGGTACCGGGAGCTCAGAATCCCTCGGCCTCGGCTCGGTGAAAAACTCCCTGCCCGTCTCCACCGTGAAACCCAAGCCCCACATCATCCACAACAACCTGAGGGAGATTTACGTCTCCATAGCGGATTACCACGGCGACGAGGAGACCATGGGCTTCCCTGAAGGGACCAGCCTGGAGGTCCTGGACAGAAACCCCAACGGGTGGTGGTACTGCAAGATCCTGGACAATGGCAAGCAAAGGAAAGGCTGGGTCCCCTCAAATTACCTCGAGAGGAAGCACTAACGCTCACGTGCGGAGCTGGCAGATCTCTGCACGTGCGCATCAGGACTGAACAAACAGATGCTTTTATTTTGTGAAGAGAACAAACCCTAAGACACTTGCAGGGGGGGGTTGAGATCACACCCGGTACCTTTGCCCCACCAGGACACGAGACGCCCGGTAGAATGAGACCACGGCCTGGAATGTGGCGTTCCTGGGCTTTACTGACACACCCGGAACAAAGAGTGACGGCTAATTTCCGATTCTTCACTCTTATCCTTAACTTGAACTAAGATGTCCCTTCGTGTCCGCTCCCTAAACTGTCCTCTGAACTTTTCTCCCCCTTTTTAAAATACATTTAAGCCTTAATGCATGTTTAAAACGACTCATTATACCGACGACGCCTTGAGCTGTTGAAATTAAACCGTTTTTCTTTTACTTTCCGTGAAGAAAATTCCAGTTGTTACCAAAGCTGCTTTGTGTTAGTCTCATCTTGGTGCTGCCTCTTTGGTTTTTATTTTTGCATGATTTAAAAAAGAAAGAAAGAATATCTCGTTATACTGTATGTGTCACCTTACGTGAAATATTTAATCCATTTAATTGTGTTATTTTGTCCCAGCAACACAAATTGTGAGCATCTCTGATTATCACAATTACCCCCAAATGTAAAAATAGAAACCACCCCGAACCTCGTTTTAATTTCTGTGGCGAATTGTCCAAAGTTAAAACCTCCTTGTCATTAAACAAAAGATATATTTATTCAAGAATTAAAATAATTTAGCTTATTTTATTTTTTAGACTTTTACTCATTTTAAAATAAAACATAAAAAAAAAAAACGAAAAAAAATCCCCACCAAACTGCCAAATCTTTCACGATAACTTTAAATTTCTGCTGGGCAGTAATTTTTCAACTTTTTCTTTTGACCATTCAGCTCCAGCCGTACTGGGATGCTCACGTTTGTTTCCTGTTACCAGTGTTACCAGTGGTGATAACTGAAGTAATTAAATAAATGCACTTTTACACTGCACCGGTGTCTCCCTTCTGTGATTTAACCTCGGCAGTTTTAGAGGTCAAGCTTCACCCGGAGCCTCTTTGATGTTTTCCTTTGTTCTACCGTTTCAAAGGAACCGTCCCAGAATTCCCAAAACTGACCTCAGTCAGAATCAAAGGAAACCTCTAAGACCTGTTTAATGTTTTCCACATATCCTTCATGTCCTTCATATCCCTGCACAGCATTCGATCGGGCAGCAGGATGCTAATAAATTAGCGCACGCTTGGTTGCGTGGTGGCCCTCTGAGCTGTTATGCATAGCGCACGTGCATGATGGTGTCATTGATCAGAATCCCTCTGCAGCTCCTGCCTAATGAGGGTTTTATCATAGGTCGTGTTAGACAGCGGGAGCTTTTAGTTGGGAACGACAAAGGGTTGGGAAGCACGGGTTTCCCCGACCTGCTTCCTGTCTCATGTTGCTTCATCTGGCTTCAGCTGAGAGGATCACATTGGGGTTATGTGTGCGCTCGTTGTCACCTCCAGCTACAATCAGAGGGAATCAAAACACTGATGCAGTTTTGCAGTGTCAGAACCTCCATATTGCCGACATATTGGATTTGGAAATATAATAGGATCCGCGGCCGACAGGAATTGAGCATGAAATATGTCTGTACCAGTGGCTGTTCCCTCTGTTGGGACCTTAATGCTCGAACTCGCTGGTTCGGAACTAAGTTATGATCATCTTTACAAACAGGCCTGCTGGCTGTTTGAGAGAGTGAAAGGATCAGCTTCCTTTCTACCCTACTGTGTGGAATTTCTGCTTATTTGTGCACGCCAAAGATAAATCACCGGAGGACGGCGGGATGAAAAGGAAATTCAAAGTGTGCGGGGACGATTGAATCCTCAAGTGTGCAGTCACTCTTTGGCTAGTCAGCAGAATTAATTATGATAAATGAGTTGATAAGGAATACAATTAGAGAATCAGGGAAGAAGAGTTTAATAACACAAGTGATTGACAGCATGGCCTCATGGTGAAAGGTTTGACAGACTGAGTTTATGTGTTTTACTTTAGGGTGAAAGCAAAAATCTCCGTGCATCTCCTATAACGCAATCAAATAAGTATGTTTTTATTTTTTCATGCGCAGAGGGTGCAGTGGCGGCCTCTGGCCTCTGGAGGGCAGCAGCACTCAGGCTCCCCTGGAAAGTTGACGCCATCAGAACGTCCAGCTTCCTCCACGCTGTGACCAGTGAAGAGGTGTGATCGTTCCCACAAATCTGGACCATGAACACAGTCGTAATTTTAGTGCAATCTCTCTTCTCCTCACAGTCTCTCCCTCAGTACTGGAAAACTGTCCGGCGTAAAGATTTTTCATCAGCATCCAAAGCTGAAAAGCTCCACGACAGCAGGCGCAAACTCCAAATCCTGACAGCCTGGCATTGGGGTTAAACTCCTAATCAATCGCCCGCTGCTCCGCCGGAATACAGATTCACAACGTTCCTAGACGAAGAACTTTGTCTGAGTGAAACAGAGACGTCACAAAACAGCCGAGCCTCTGAGCCTTGGAAGGCCGGGCGCCAGGTTCACCCAGAGGTCTGAGTGGAAAGTGTGTGCGCACGCATAAACCAGTGAGATCTACTGTATTCATATCACTGTCATGGACGCGGACTGTGTATTTGCCTCTGACATCTGGCCACGAACACCAGCCACCGACGCCTGTTTCATGTCGGGATGTCGTTGGCTGTATTTGCGCCTGTTGGAGAGCAGCATAAAACAGTGGTGCATTAAAGTCGGGCCCACGGGGGAGTAAATAACAGATGATGTTCGTTCCACATACCTTGGCTATAAACAGTTTCTCTGTGAGTTATAGCTGTTTACTAAAAGCCCTTCCCTTTGTTATTCATATAGTATACATGTGGAGGGGGCGTCAGTGAAGCGATACTACTGCCGCGTCCTCAAGCGTGGCCGCAAGTTTGGTTCTCGCCGTTGCACAATTTGGAGTGTTCCCGCGGTTCCGTTGACCGGTCGCAGTGGTCACTGTAAGAAAAGTGAGGCGCTGTCGTTCCTCATCTTTACAGCCTGGATTCCGAGCGAATCCAACAAGATGGCGGCCGAGAATGTCAAAATATAGGAAATGAATAAGAAAAGGCGCGTACATTCGCGGGTTCAGACTGCGTCTTTATTGAACAACCTGAACAGAAATCACATTAGGAATATTTTAACAGCTAGAAAACAGAAACTCCCAAGAAAACCAAAAGTATGAACAGATTTCTCATCAAAAAAAATATACAACGCTCACCTGGTCGGATGGCTTCGTGGTAGCTGGGCTGCAAATATTTGGTCACATTTAAACACACAGTTCTAACCGTCTGTCAACTATCAGCTCCTAACTCTAAAAAAAGATCTCATTTAAATACATAATCAGCTCATCACACACACACAACACACACTTTATTCCCTTTCAATGCCATATCTAATTATATGACACTAACACACAAAGTTTGACATTCTGGGGGGGGGACGCTTTTCCACTCTGGTTGATTACATCTGATTTTTCCAGTTAAGTAGCCACACAGCAAACAGGTGACTCGTGAATGAATACTGTGCTATAACTGTGCTATATTTAGCCCTTTTGTCCCTTGTTTCATCCAGCTCCACCTCCATTTTCTGTTAACCGGCACTGATTTCCCCAACCTGGAGCCCAACCTGGAACGCACTGTTCGTTAGGTCACGGAGCCGTTAGAGGTCAAACAGATGAAACACTCCCATTAGGGCAATTTAGGTTCTCCAATCAGCCAGTGGGTGGAAGCCGGAGTACCTGAGCAAAGCTCAGACGCAGGAAAAAGAGCGTTCTAAATTTTGATTGTAGAGTGTCTGAGTAGTTGTTCACAGCAGCTTGTGTGTTGTGTAATTACTGCCGTGATTGAAAGATGCCTAGAAATGGGAGCAGCTGCTTGATGTCGGCCGTTTGCATTAAATTATGCTGATGACTTTAGCTATCGGTAGCTTCTTGCTAATGCTGGCGCCTTTGAGACACGCTAAAGATCAACTTTGTGGTGTCAGACCTCTCTGAATCCTTGTCAATGGCGCGTCCACAAAGCTTGGATGTAACTCAACAGTTCTCTCCTCATCACTCCCATCTGCACCGTGCTCCTCAAAAGAAACACTGACTTTTGGGCAATTAGTTAGGAGGGCTGTTCAGCTCTGCTGGACCCTGAGAGAAAACCAAAAAAGGCATGTTTATCCCTGTGCGATGCATGAGAAAAGTAAAATATGCAAAATCTCACAGTGCAGGTGTGGCTCAGGTGCACCCCCCCCCCCCCCCCCCCCCCCACTGAAGACTGTGAGATGAATGAGAATGAATAGTTCATCAGTTAGCCAGCTGTCTAGCCTGCTATAACCGTTAGCCTTCTTTTCCAACTACTAACAAAGCTGCTCCTTCTCTTATGAAACATGATTTATTTGAAGTCAGACTGAACTTAAAAGTAATCTTACATTCCATGTCTAAAATGTACAACTGCAGAAATGAGAGTGGACAAGCGTACGCCCCCAATATCAAACTATTCCTTTATGTAAATATTAGCGTGTCCATACAATCTATCAGGTAACTAACTGCTACTATCATCTAATAAAATGGTTTATTTTATAAACAATTCTCTCAATTCTTCTACACTTTAGCCATATATATCATATATATATAACAAAGAGAAATATTTATAATAGCAGTGACAAAATAAATAAAAATATACAGTAAATGTTATGCCAGATCATTTTCTTTTAAAATATTCATTCACAATTCAATTTCTTATTAGTCGTATTTGGTCAGATAAAAAAAATATATAAGCAGGGAAAAACAACAACAGAATTCCAGTATTATGAAAGTAACCACAGTCTGACGCACACTGAAATACCTGCTGTATGTCCTCTATTTCCATAAGGTTGACGGTGAAATATAAAGAATATTTGGTCTGACTCTGATTACATCTTGCTTAATTCTTCTGGATAAAAAGTACCAGAAAAGGTCCGGAAATTACAAACTACAGCCCCACTGAAAGGTGCCGCCACTGACCGTGGCGCTCTTATTTCGTGTATATAAAATAGTGGTAATAGAAACGTTGGACCACAGATTTCCTGTGCTGATGAAGAGGCTTTTGTTTTAGAGACTTTCATGGCGCAGAAGCGAAGAATGCGTCAGAACCGTCCGTACGAAGCCCAATTTCCAGGCTTTCAGCGTGTTCCTAAACGACTCTTGTGCTTAAACAATGTGCAGACACACAGCAAAGTTGCCCCTTCCTCCCTCGTCTTCATCCCCCACATACAACATCCTCTGTGCTACAGCGCCCCCCCCCCCCCCACACACACACACACACTCCTCGCTGATTTACTTCCTCATTCGCCACCAGCTTCACCTTCTATGGTGACGGCGTTCACGCATTTTTTTTTTTAGACCCTTCGCACTTGCTCACGGTTCACAGAAGGTGTCCCAGGAAGGAATTCTTCACTCTCGTTTTCATACTTCATGGACGGAATACAGAATTTTCGGTTTTCCTTGATTTTGAGGGCGGGAAGAACTTCTTACGAGAAAATCAACCACCTCTCCTTCGCTACTCACCTGTGACCTTCTTTCTCCCTTTTAAGTAACTAGCTAGCAGCCATGCTATCACCTTCTGGAAGGTTAAATCTGTAGGAAATCACCGATTCTCCTCAACCGATGCAGAAATGGCGCTCTCTCTGTAGCCCAGCGCGACATTTTCACCACAAAACTAAGATTTAGCTCCTATTGTCTGGGCCGCACCTGAATTTTCAAGGCTCATAAGGTGGAGTACACACCAACACAGCAAGCAACAAGAACGGGATTTTCAGTCTTTTTTCCTTTTAGTAAAACAGATTTTACCCCGTGGGTGTGCACCCCGTGGGTGTGCACCCCGTGGGTGTGCACCCCGTGGGTGTGCACCCCGTGGGTGTGCACCCCGTGGGTGTGCACCCCGTGGGTGTGCACCCTGTGTAATATATGATTAGCTTCCTATCCTGCAGAGGTGAACACAGGAGCTTGTTTCCATTTATGAAAAGCAAGGAGACACTTTTGGCTTTTTTTCCACAAAATCACCACCAAGACAGCAAAAATAAAATGTTTTCATGCCGGGAGTCCTGCTGTACCTGCTGTACCTGAGCCAGACACATTAGCAAAGATTTCTGAAGGATAAGTTCATGGCTTTGACAACCTCTCCAGCCGGAAGTGACGAGGCCGACCACCAAACCTACGTGCTCCGATAGATCTTGATGATGTCTTTGATTGTCCTCCTGCAGATGGGGCAGCACGCGTTGGCCATTTTCTTGAGCTTGAGGCCGCAGGTGTAGCACAGACACATGTGTCCGCAGGCGTAAAGGACCGTGTCCACCACGTTCTCGTAGCAGATGGTGCACTCGTCGCTCCATGACGTCGAGCAGGACGGGAAGGTGGGGGACTCGGGGTGGCTGGAGAACGGAGAGCTCGGGGTTGTGCCTGAGGTGGGGAGAAAACAAACGGACATTGGAAAAGTCGGAAGTGTCACAGCTGTCCTGCGAAGGGAGACGTGGACCGACCTGTGGAGGACGAAAAGGTGCTGTGGTAGTTGGAGTTGAGGCTCGAGTTGAGGCTGGCGTTCAGCGGTATGTTGAGGTTGGGCTCCGACTTTCCGCCGCAAAGCACCGTGGGAGTGTTGGGTGTGAAGGAGGGGGAGCTGGGGAGGGACAGGCCTCGGAGGTCCGGGTGCAGAGACGAGCCTGAGGAGGAACCCCGAATCAGTGGTGTCATAGCTGCTAAGCAAAAGGTTGCCTCATTGGCGTCAATCACTCATCCCAGCCGATAATTAGCACACGGAGGACGGACGATATCCCGTCGCTTCCCCCGCCCTCACTCTGCCTCTTACGTAATCTTTGCGATCATCAGGCAGCTGCCTTGAACATCAACACTGCCTTTCTGTGTGGGGGAGGCGCGAGTCTCAAACCCACGGACCTTCTGGCCATGGAACCAGCATCTTCCGTGGTGCGTGTGTAGTTTGTCCTGTAAGATGTTTCCTGCGCTGCACCCCCCCCCCCCCCCCCTCCCATAACCACAGGCCCTGACGTCCGCCCTCGTGTCGACATCTCATCTTTTCTCGAAAAAAAGCGCCCGATTGTGATCTCATCTCCCTGGTAGGTTGACTTTGAAGCGACCTTGCCTTTGGACCGATCGCTGCGCTCGCCGGGTGGCTGCGGAGCGCCGGCGTTCCTTCCATCTGTCAAATTTCTCTAATATCGAGTGTTTGCATCCTGTCCCGCGGTCTGCTAATCCACGCTTCCCCACAGCGACAGTGCAGATGCCGCTCGATAACGCGGTGTTCTTTCGCTCGTGAATCTTTCGCGTCATGAATTCACTGCGAGCGGTTCTGTAGCTTCTGTATTTGTGGCTAAACTGGATGTTAAAGGGACCAGCAGCAACTTTTAACGACTTAGGAAACTACCATTCCCATCTAATTCCCATGTATGTTTCCTTTTCCACAGAGCTGAATGGAAGCACAGAATCCGTCGGTAATTATTCGTTAGCTCAGAATTACGTCAATGCAGGCGTCAGAGCGATAGCGGACCCACACGTTCGAGAAATGCACATTATCGTTTCCAAAAGTCACCCAAGAAATTGGGAGATCGCGGTTTCTAAGGTAACGCAGACAAAATGACCACGTGAGAGCAACAGACTCTCATCCGTTCCACTTCACAGGCTCGACAACACCCAGCCGTGACGAACTGTCACTTCCCCCGGTGCCTCCATGTTGCCATGGCAACTGGTGGCGTGAGGCTGAGGCGAGTGGGCGGGCGCCAATGCTACAAACGCGCTCGCCACAGCTGGAGTGGGTAATGAAATGAGGACTGCTCGCACCCGAAAGAATTGCAAGACAGAGGGGAGAAAATGCGAGTGGAGGACAGGAAGTGGATGACGGGAGAGGCGGCGCTGGGGGAGCTAGTGGGTGTTGAACTCACGGTCTTAAACCTCTATGCAATTACAATTTAATAATGCATAGAGGAACATAAGGAGCTTTATTAGCCACCCTCTCGAGCCTAAATACTGGGTGCTGGGAACCCACGCAAGACAGAAATAACCTTCCCGGCTCCAGTCTGGCTGATAACAGCAGAAAAAACCCCACAATACTGGAGGAGAGAACATTTGTATCGTTTCCTCTTGAGCTTCTCATGTGTCTTTGGGCCCGACGCCACCTGTGAACGGGGGCAGAACACTCCCAGTCCGTCTCCTGCAGTCGCCCCCCTCAGACGGCGCTGAGCACCAGCCATGTTAGCGCTCCGCCTTATGAAAAATGGAAAAATCCGTAAACCACTAAGTGCAGGGCTTTAAAAGCCGGAGCACGCCATTTTAAATATTTCAAAGTGCAGATGGATTTGCTGGAAATGTGGCGCAGCTGATTTGTCTCGTCACGAAAGACGCGCGTCCCTGAAAAAGCCTTTTTTCCTTTTTCCAACTAGACGATCAAAAACGACCATTGAAAGGACACTTAACTTCAACTACTTCAGGGATTAATGAAGCTCAAACTAAAGGAGCGCCACCATCTCATCAGACGCGAGACCGTCGCCTGTGATCGGCCAACACACACTTTAGCTCACACTCAAAACGAACAGATGGCTGAAATTCTGAAACGGAGAAAAATAATTTGCACGCGAATCCACACGATGGATTGATTGATGAAAGCCACGGCGCCTCCAGCCTGTGTTGGAAGTCTGCATGAGTGGAGCGGAACGGACGGGTCCAGAGACAACATTTGTGAAGGATGCAAATTCCGAAAAGGACGTACAAACGAAAGGTCTTCGCAATCCAGGCTGAATATAGGAGAATCACCTTTCCCTTTGAGGCCTGGATCGATGTTTACTCCCCAACTTTCTCGTTCAGGTTGACTCAAAAGCAGATTTTAGATCAGAAAGATGAATGGAACCAACCTAAAATCCTCAGCTGTGTGACGGTGCCGTGCAGCCCGTAGAGCATCCACAGGGGCCTGGAATTATCCACGTACAGCTGCATCCCTGCACTGACGCTGTTCCGGCTCATCCTCACCTCCCCTTCCGCGTTCACCATAAAGCCCAAGATGTCTCCGTTCTGCAGCGGCACGGCCACGCGGCACACCGCCCAGAATTCCTTGCGATCGACCAAGGCCTCCGTGTTAGCCGGGAGGTCGCTGGGTCTCAGCGTGGCCGGGTCACATGACGTCACCCCGTAGGAGAGAGACCCGGGCCGCGTGCCCACTGCCTTCACCTTCACGAACACAGTCTCTGAGCAGTGAACTGGACGGCTGGTGAACACCAGCGTCTGCTCGTCACCGCGGCGATCCGTCCGCGCCGCCGTGTGCTTGTCCAGCGCGGCGACGTGGACGCCGTGCACCGCGTGGAGGTGGAGATCTGTGTCCAAGTGGCCCGGCAGCAGCGAGCACTGCTGGGAGTTCTGAGAGTTCTGGGGCACGTGACACAAGGCAGAGCTCAAGGGATGCAGCTCTTCCTCGTCATCTTCCTCCTGTCGCTGCAGACTCAAGTCGCACAGACTGATGGAAAGCCGGGGGTCGTCGGCGTTCCTGCGAATGGAGGCCCGGTGGGAGGCAGCGAAAGACCGAGGACGCGTGCACTCCACGGGGAGCATCTCACTGTCTGCGGACACAAGAAACCCAAAAATGATATAACTAGCTGGTGGCTGAGTCTGGGTCAACATCATTAGTGCTTCATCATAGTCTTCAACACATAATATCATATTAAGCTGTGACCAGCAGTGTCACGCGGAGCAAAACCAAATGTCCTGTCCGCTAGGTCACCGTTGCCCCTCTGCATGTGTCTGTTATTTTACCTTCGCTCAGAACAAAGGACGGGCTTGGGCATCTCTGCGGTGTCATGCTTTAACGCAGTGATGCACGAACTGTACAACAAATAATCCTGTGTTTACATGCTAGGAAATGCGGCGCATGTGGGGATGCACCGTAGCTGCGGGCCAGCGGCTACATCAAAGCGAGGGAGACATAACACTTTTATGTAACACCGGGGAGATAAGAGGTGTGCACGAGGCCCCTGAAAAGACAGTGCAGTTCAGATGTGTTTGTGCCTCCCACTGTGTCTATAGCTCGGAGCTCAAACTCTCTTTTTTTTTTCTTTTTTAAACTTGTTTTCACTTTTTAAGTCATGCTGGTGTGTTAGCGCAGCGGAGAGCCGCCGGGGTCGAACCGCAGATATCATCATCTAATAAATCCAAACATGTTTTTCAGACGGCTCCTCACTCGTGATGGATCTTTGTACATGGTTAAACGTGTAGCAGTAGCAGGATTAGCTGTATAGAAGCATTTATCCAATGTAGCCTGTTCTTTGTGGCGCTATCGTCGGCTAAACAGCTGGTTTAAAGAGAAACGTATTGACTCACAAGCAGCCATTCTTCATCTTACATGCCCTTCCACAACCACAGCCAGCACAAACACATGCACACGCACGCTCCTCGACACACCGCCATATTTAACACGACCCTCTTAACATAGGCTAAAATTAGCCCGATTGGGACATGTGAGGAGAGCAGTGAGGGACAGGTCGAGTGATGAGTGACACCACGGCTGAGCTGCGTGGCTCTTAGCCCCCAATCTGCTTTGGGCTTCCCCTCCAAGAGTGGATAACGTGTGAGCGCGTGGCGGGGGAGGAGAGGATGAAAAATAGAGTAGGGTTGGACACTTGAGACAAAGGGCATACCTCCCTAGCTCCTCTTTATCACGCACAGACAGCAATCTCTGAGCAGACACTGATAAACTGCTTGTACTTAATTACTTCCTCAGTCAAGAGTGACCACCACTGAGACGGCAGGCGCTTATTATTAGCAGGCTTATCGTCCTCGAGGCAAAATTAGCTGACTCTGGGATCCGGGAGTCTTTCTGCTCGGTGTACTAGCTTGCTGCATTTCACAGATGATGTTTTTTGAGAGGCGCCGCAGTCAAAAACAAGCTGTGAGGGGACTCCAGCGGAGTCATGAAAAATTTCTACCTGAAATGAAAAAGAGATGAGGTACAAAGGAGTAAAACGAGATGAAACGGCGACAGATGAAAGCACGGGTCAAATAAATATGCATGACCCGTTCCTGGTTTAGATCCCGGCAGAGCATGACACAGAATTTCACACTTAAAACACCTGACGCCGACATATATAAAGCACGCAGCCAGTCAAATGGCGGGATAATGAAGATTAAAAACACAATGGACTCTATTTATTGCCCATTCCCCTCATGTGTGGCCCATCATTGGGAAATCAAGCTCATATTTTTAGCGTCATCCGCAGAGCTGGAGGGAAACTTTGGGGATAATAACCTGTCTGTTAGAGACACGGACGTGAACGCGTCGGTGGAAAACAAAGTGACAGGTGCAGCCGTGTTTACAAGCTGCATGGAGCTGGGATGTGACAGGGGTCACGCTGAAGGACACTGGACCTCCATGCTGCCCTCGCCGAGTCTCTTCGGTTTGGCCTGAGACATAATAGCAAAGTTTGGAAGTGCTCCACCTACAGGCACACAAAGGGAGATACCAGGTTTGGAATGAGGTCGTACGAGGACGTTGGAGGGTCACATTCTTTTAGACGGGGATGACGATCCTGATGCTCACCACTGGATGGGTTAATGGCATTATCCACTTCTGGATGCATATTCTGCAAACATTTCAAGTAAAAACTGTACAAACAAGGGCCACAATCAAATTAGGCAGGAATGTTGAGTTCCTATTACATCACTGGGGGAAAGGAAACCATTCACAGACATGTGAAAAGTAGAAACAATAAAGACTTTCATTTTTCAAACAAATCAGTAATATGAGGTTTATTACTGTAAGAAGAGCTAAGGATCGCAACAACGGATCCTTTGTGTCGCCCGCCTGTAAACACTGTTATTTAAGGCCGCTCTTCCTCCTCGGCCATTCAAGATGCTCTCTTGTTTTAAATCATAGACTTAGTCTATGCTTTCCTTTAGCGTTCTATTATTATGCTAAGTGAATTTCATCCAGGCAGGCAGACAACACAAGAGTGATGAAGGGCGCAGCTGAAAGAGTCCAAAATAAAGAGGTCCAGGCACTTCACCAGGAGAGGAAAGCACTCTTTAAACATACCAAACCGACACGGGGTCAGCAGCTGACCTCTTGACCTTGGCGCTTCAGCAGACACCGTAGCTGCGAGGGGAGAGAGAGAGTGGGAAAAGCCCAACTTTGGCTGGACCGCGTGGGGGAATTTCTTTGTTGGTGGAAGTGAGAAAGCAACCACACCAAAGCACACACCTGCTGGAAGAACCTGGCCTTTAGTCAGGTGAGACGTAAGCTCAGGGGAGGGGGTGGGGCTGCCACATCCTGAAAAACCTGTTCCTGGGGGGGGGGGGGGAGCAGGATGGCGCCGGAGACAGATAAGAGATATAAATGATATCTTTGCATCCCGTTTAACAGTCAAGGTGAACCAGGAAGTAAAGTCTGAAAGCTGTTCCAGCCAGAAAGAGAGCTGCAGAACACGATGCGGTTTTTGAGTTAACCCTCTCGTTTCATGTGAAAGCTTGAATGGACCCTATTCCTTTTTTAGTCCTGAACAGCTCCCACTCCAACAATGGCATGGCGAGTCGATGAGGGAGGCTGCAGTTTATTCCTTGGCCCGGCCAAATAGGATTAGAAGGCTTTGGTGGGTTTTAGCAAAGCTACAACCTCTATACAAGGTCAGCTGCACCGATCGGGTGTGCGTATGGTTCTAGATTTGTCCTCAGCATGCGTGCATGCCTACAGGGGCTGTGGAGGGCTCTGTCCAGAATGAGTGAAGTCATCTGTCACGAGGAAGGGGATTTGGAAACGTGGCTGTGTATCATCCCCAAAAGGAGAAGAGAGGGAAATGAAATGGCGACGATGAGCTGTCAAGGATTAGGATCCTGGTCAAGATAATAAAGGCAAGAACAGGAATCCCCTGAGCATCCGGGGTTCAACGGGGACATCACGTGTGGCATTTGGTGGAGTCTTTGCTGGTGGAAAGCAAATGCGACACCAGTTGGTGGGAATAGGCGGCAGAGGGATGGAGCGAAGGTGATCAGGCGGGATGGGTGCTTTCAAGGCCGCGTCAGATCCCCTCTGGAGCCGCCTGCTGTCCCTGCGGGCTGTTCCGGGTGTTTCCAGAGGACTCCTCCCTCCATAAGGTGTCTTCGTGGGGTTGATCTGACTTCAAACACATTTCTTTGATTAAGATTTATGTTGCTGCGTTGGTGCAAACAACACGGCGATATTTGCCAGAGACCAGTCCTCGGTGGTCTCCGACCATCTGAAAACAATTAGACTCGTCTCCGCAGGCTTCCCGCAGTCCGGCCCCCATCCTGAGATCCAAAGCTGACAGGTCCCATAAACCATTTCTACGCATTTCGCGATTCCACCTGGGCCCATTAAACCCCAGCTGAGGCGCGACGGGCCGTCCAGCGACATTTATTTTGCTTCAACACATTAAATAAATGCCTGGTTCTGAGATCACTCAAAACAGAATGCTTAAAAACACAAACCCCAAACTGGATGGATGCTAACAGATGTGAGCACAAGAACCACCCCGCCGCGTTCAATGGCAACACACCTCCTGCTTTCAACAAAGTTACCGAGCCCCTCGCCAAAAAAAGGGAGAAAGTCCACGTCCGGGGCCACGGTCCCACAATGGATTAGGCTGGATTTTACTCCACGAGCTGGACGACAAACAATTGTGAAGCAGCTGAGCCGAGCTTGTCTTGTGTCTGATGTGATGCAGCCAGACGACTGTTTTGATGCGTATCAGCCTAAGAAACTGTAGCTGTTAAACATGATTTAGATGCTTTATGGGCTGCACAGCGAGGTGGAACGATGCGTTCATTGGATACAAGGATGGTTCATTTCAGTAAAAAGCTGGAATTCCAAGGCCAACCTTGGGAATGGCTGCAGTCTGGCACACCATCAAGGACACAGATTCTGCAAAAAGCATCAAAAGAACCCCAAACAACAGAAATGGACCTTGGTGACACCGTTGGATGAGCACCTTCATCGGGCTTTTTACCCATACCGGTATCAGCACCACCCGATTGGGGGTCCGAGCGGAAAAGACGCCCGGAATTCCCACACGTCTTCCAACATATGAAAATAATCAGGTCTGTCATGTAAAAAAGACCACTTTTCATCAAATTTGTTGGTCCAATCAGCACGCCGGCTAAAGAAAGAGGGAAGGAGAGTGGGAATAATGAGCGACGGCATAGCATGAGTCATGGTTCGAGTCTATTTCTGCCAAAAGAATCCATCTCAAGGACTTTGCTAAATGTTTATAATATGGAAACATTTACCTCCCCTTCCCACCCCCACTCTGTCTGCTGTTGGCTGCAGCTGGAAAACTCTGATGGACGACTTTGCGTATTGTTTTTACCGTCCCGAATTTCCACTTTATTGTTTTTGGAGGCTTTGGCTGTAAGCAACAGAGCAGAAAAATCAAACATATTAGTAGCAAATCCATTTTTCTGTACTTGAGGGTAACCAGAGTCTTCCTGTGCTTTTAAGCAATAATTAAGAGAAGATGGAGTGCATTGTTTTGGTTGATTTCTCCATCCTGTCATCTGAAGTGCTCATCAAAATTAGGAAAAGCTGCCGGACCCGAACCCTGCATATCTCCACCAAATCTGTGACGACAAGTGAAACAATAGATTTGTAGCCAGCGAGCGCAGGCAAAAATAGACACAAAGAGAGGAAAAAACGACACAATCAGTCTCAAACGACCAAACGGGATCAGCTTTTCTCTCCCGCTGCCGTCCTTCTGACGAAAACACTGGTACGAATCAAAGGTACGGCGCTCTGCCGCCGCTAACAGGCGGTGCCACCTTCAGAAAAGATGTTAAATGATTTCAGAGAGTGCTGAGAGATCACAAACGTGCATGTGGAGTTTACAGTTTGTTCACACTGCTGGAAACTTTACAATGAGCCCCGAAACACACATTTCTCTGTTTACCATTTGAATTTTGAGTCATTAAGGTTGGTTTTGGACGCGGTGAAAGTGGTTCATTTCACTGTTATTTGATCTCACATGTGCTAACTGTTGCTAATTAGCACTGAAATATGTGCTTAAGAATAGGGTGAAAGTGATACGTGCTGTCAAACAATACAGTGAACACATAAAATATATGGAAAACAGTTTTACAGTCAGAAGATCTACAGCAGATTGCTTTTTAGGTATGAACAGAGTCATTTTGAAACGCAGCAATTACACAATCAGACACCTCCCATCATTCCCAGTAAAAAAGGCTGGGGTTTGTTGAATCAGGGGTGCAAAGTCACAACGAAATGTGATAAACACCAGTATAAACACCAGAACATGTGGATACCAACAGGATTTGTTCTAGTTTCTAAAATGCTAGCATGAAAAGCATGCATTAGGCCTGTTCCCTCACCATGATGTCCGTCTGCTATATTGCTAAGCAACGCCACACATAGCTGTGACTGGCGTCAACAACATCCCTTCTAATCCTGAAAGGCATCCAGCCTCTTGACAGTCTGGGAGCCATTTTAAATTCTCCTCTAATGACTTGAGACAGGTCGCAGATGACGCTAGCCGACGCTGGTCTTATGGATCGCTACCACGCTGTCAGTGAATAAGTGACTCATCTGACGCTAGTAAACAAACCCCATGACGGGCATCTTGCACCCAGCCAAAGATCCATCCACAGATGCAACGGGATCTGTCATACCTGCCCAAATAATGAGTGCTGTGTGGTGTCTCGGGGTTCACCCAGCAATCAAACACATTCTGTTCAGGCGGCAGCAAAAGCAGCACAATGGCGTTTTGGACTACAGAACTGTATATCAGTCCCATATGTGTTCTGCTTCAGGGAAAAGAAACTGGAAACACTTGCAAGTTATTTGTGACCTGATTTCTGCTGCTTTTACAGCCGACAGGAGGGGAAAAGTAAAAGAAAAAAGAAAAAAAAAAGCAACCGTTAAATTTTTGCTAGCAAAACAAATCCAAGCTTTCCTGTCAAATTTAAAAGCTGGTGGTGCTAAATGACGAGTTAGCCGGTGACGCCACTCTTTTAAGGAAGGCAGTAAACAGAGATGTTTGTGAAAATGTGGATGAAACGGTGCTTTGAAAAGCTGCTCTTTGTATGTTCCGACATATTATACACATGAGGGAACCTTTTCTGCCAGCAGAATTCACGCGGGGCACTTTGGTCTTTATTGACAGCTGCTCGGGTAGGACAGGCGCGGTGATGTAAGAGATCTTAGCTAAATTGCACGGGCAGCATTGTTGTTTTGGACATCCCCTGAGGCTTAGTTTGATTTCAGCAGATTAATTTAGCTTCCTTGCTTACGTAACCATCTCAGCTTTCAAGCTGTCTTGCTGATCTCAGGATCACCTTTGACTCCCAGCACGGGTGGGTAGCTGCTCAGAGATGAAACTGCACCGCTCTTGGAAAAGAGAACCCTCAGACATCAGCAAAACACCTGATCGCAGGAAAAGCGCCGCGAAACAGGCAGTGATTGACAGCGTTTCTGATGAAATGCGTCATACAGTCTTGCGGCTTCAGGAGACAAAAGAGAAATCAGATTGCGAGCATTCTTATGATACGAGCAGCTCTTCCACAGTAGATTATTAAAGTTATAAGGAAGGAAGAGGACTTCAGAGAGTGCTGCTTCCACCCCCAACCCTTCAACAAACATTACATAACGATTGAACTCGAACTCTTAAACGTCCCTCTTCTGTTGTCTATGCAGCAGAAGTTGCCGTTACATGAAGGAGACAGTGTCATCCTGCTTCAGCGAAACATCAGGGACTCGGTTAAATGAGGTCAGTCCCCTTCGGGACGGGGGGTTAAGGTTATCCAGAAAAACTGCAGGATCCACTTAAAACAAGACCCATCTGAAAATAAAACTGCAATAGAGGAAAAGCGTTTTCAAAAAAATAAAAGCCCATAGAATACATCTAAAAATATGTGATTTCTTCTCATCTCAGCTAGCCCACTCACTGCTAACGCTACTATGGAAACCGGTCTGTGTCATCTTCCCGGAGTGCTGGCGATCATGCTGAGATTTTCTGAATAAGACCTGATATCAGAATCCTCTTAGCACCACAGGTTTGCGGCTAATAGCTGCTTTCCTTCACGTCTGGGTAATTTGCCTGTTCGCAAACAGGAGGCAAAAACTGATGAAAATACTGAATGGCACATACGTCAACACAACCACAACACAACACAACCACCGGATTCCTCTGAGGTCACACACGACAGCAACACGGCAGAAATCTCCGTTATCAGCGATCATACGCTTCTCCTGGCTCTAAATATCAACTCAATTTGGGACGACGCTCCGATAACGTCAGCGGAGTCATAAGAGACGGATTATAAAAGAAAGGTTCAAATACGCGCCTCCGCTTTTTCCACCAGAACCCGGAAGTTTGGAGACTAAACCTGAGAAACTTGTGAGGATTTCACCCTCAAAGCTAAGCTAACATTAATGTGATAATAGTAATGTGTTTGTTAGTTCTTTAGAGTTTCACCGCAATCCAGGACCCTCATCCAAGCTGTTTTGGACACACACACACACACACACACACACACACACACACAAGCACACACACACACACACACACACACACCTTCTCGCTCCACTTGTTCTCCAAGAAGAAAACTACAGCAGATCTGTAACTCCAACCAGGGCCGAACAACAGGTGGAATTTTAGCCGCTTTATGAGCCGGTGCAGCATTCAATCAGCGCAAGCACCATTAAGAATCAAAAACGTGCACGTGTGTGTACGTGTGCCAACTTGGGGCACCGGTCTTTGATGGTTCTGCTTGCACTTCCAAGGCTGCAGTAGGATTCTGTGTTCCTCAACTTGTGACCCAGAGGAGGCCGAGGAGTTGGGCTCAAGCTCCCAAACAGAAGGAACTGAACAGCACAGTCGTAAAGGGCGAGACATTCTACAGGTCTGCAAAGACACCCCCGGACGTATCATGACATCATGCCTCCACTTGTCCATCCTCTTGAGATGGACGACACCCAGATAGTCACAGTCTGCTGCTGGATATCAAAGATCTCCCATCTGAAAATGGGACACTTCTTGCTCTCGGCACTGCATGAAATGAGGTTAAATAGGACTATCTGCACCGTATAGGAAGCTCATCTATTTTTATTAGGGGTGCTGACAGCCTCTATTCTCAGGGGAAAGGAGGACGGCAATTCTTGGAAATGGTTATAAATACGATAGGTGTCCACGAGAATCCCGATTTGTCATTTTTTTAAAACTCTGTTTTGTCTTAGAACAGTGTGGGGGGGTTTGTGAACGTGTCTTAGCTTGAAATCCAAAAATAACTGAAATTATTCCGCATGCCGTTTACCCCTTCATTTTAAATGTAATGATCCTTTTAACGTCACGGACAACTAAGAGGGCTTTAACGTTTTGAATCCGCAACCACGGCAGGAAACTGCAGCGCCGTCTTTGCAATCTCCAGGATCTTTTTCCATGGAAATATTTTGGCAGCCGGGAGAGGAACCGAGCAGCTGGTTGGAGCGTCCCCCTTCTTACCATCCGCGCTGGAAAAGCACCAGAAGCAGAATGGTTTCCAGTGGCCGAGAATTAGCAAAACAAGGCTCCCATTTTAGCGGAGCCGGAGGGCTGAGGGGGTTCGGCGCTACCGGGATGACAGACGATTTCAGTTTTTTTCCGTTTCGACGAGCTTGCTGACATTTTAGCGTGGCAGCATTTTTAGCGTTGAGCGCAGAGCGCTCGACAGCCATGTGCCACGACCCCGGCGCGGATAAAGAGGCCAGTGTTCAATTCCGGTAAACATCGTTTTGTAGAAAAAGACGTTTCTCCAAATGACTCACCGAGCAGCTGGACCCCCCTCGTGAGGCCGTAGATGTCAATGAGCGCCCACAGAGGCTCTGAGACGTGCACGCCGCTGAAGAACAGCATGGGGCTGGAGTTGTTGATTCGGTAAAACACTCTGCCCTTCTTGTCCACCCAGAAGGCGATGACGGTCCCCTCGTTGGAGAGCTCCTCCGGCAGCGCCTTGGCCCAGAAGCCGCTCTGCGAGACCAGGTCTGGGCAGGCGTACTTGGGTAAGGTGTCGGGGTTGATCCTCGACGGGTCTTTGCACGTGAAACCAAGCCGCAGGGCACCGCTCCAGCAGCACTGTTTTTTAGTGATCTGGAGGACATTTGAAGCCCAATTAATTTAAAAATGAACAAACACACCAAACAAGTGTTGCTATCATATCGTGGTCGGGGGTCCTTTCGGTCTGCAACAGTTTTCAAGGACATTAATTTAATAGTCACTCAGATTGCGCTGGCCAGACCACAACGGGCGTCCACTCTGCCAAGTCACCAGTGGGCTTCAAAACCCAGATAAGACCAGAAATTATTCGCGCCTGCAAACCATTTTTGTCTTATTTTGAAGCTCTTTTGACTTTCAGTCTTCCTCACATGGCAACACTTGCCCTGCTCGCTCACTTTTCTTGACATCGATGGCCCCGATAGGGGAAGTGGAAAGTCGTTCTGGGCCGCTGCTGCAGCTCGGGCCCACCCAGGAGCAGGGAGACGGCTTATCAGGCAAAACAAGAGGGCAAAGAAGACAGACGATGAAAGACGTGGACAGAGAGGAAGATGAAAAGCAACCGTATACTGGGGGGTGATTGTTCTATATTAGGCCAAACTGGGTCAATGTCAATCCAACGGTTTTACTGGCATAGCATTCTGTGATAATTCATTTGACCCCCTGCTCTAATTTCTCCTCTTCTCAGACGTCCTGATGCTAAACACGGCCCCAAATCGGCTTTTATCGTGGCCGGCCTTCGTTTTTGGTTTACCTTCAGCCGAACCTGCTCGTACACGGCGATGGGCCTGTTGCTGAAGGTGATGGCGTTGCAGAAGCTGGCCTGCCTCTTGACGGTCCTCTGGGACATGTCCATGACGATCTGCGAGCCTTTGGTGCTGGGGTGGAAGAGCAAGGGGACGGAGGACAGGCCCCCGCACGGCTGCACGGGCAGGCAGCGCTTGGGTTTGTGGTGGCATCGGTGGGACGTGGCGGGGCCGTTCAGAGTATCTGTGAGGGGGAGAGAAGAAATACATCATTAAATAAAGAGATTTTCTGACAGTATATGAGAGGAACACAGCAGGCGTCGCTCCGAGACACCAACAGAGGGGCGCTTCTGTCACCTTTTATTTCTATGCACATATCTTAGCAGCTCATGTAACATCCACTTTAGTGAAAATGCATTGCTACAATCTAATATTTCAGTTCTCAAGGTAGCGCAGTACAGCCACAAGGCTATTGGAGACACTATACCACTGGAATTACCTGCAAAAATGTCCTTGAGGCGGAATAAATATACAGGTAGAGGGGCAGAACCACCCACTTGGTTATTTAATAGTAGGAAACGACGCAGCCCTGGGGAATTCCAATAAAATCTAGTCATTTTGGTAAAAGAGGCGATGCAGAAGGTTTGTTTTTCAATGTTTTGCAGGTCATGACGCTAGACAAGGGAGGCAAATGTGACAGGACTGTTTAAAGTTGATGGTTAATAGCATTTGGGATCCAATGCTGCCCAGCAGGAAGCTACAGAGGCTGTGATATTTATATGTTCAGCTGGTGAATAAAGGGTATTCAGCCCTCTCATAATAGTAAAGTATGACAGCCATGTTATTATTCCCACTTGTGGCTCATGTCCTGTTGGGCAAATATAATAGGAGAATTAACTATAGGAGAATTTATAGGAGAAGGTCAAAGGTCGATGGCTCAAACCGCGTCTGAGTAAAACAAGAAAACACAACTGCACATGAAACATACCTGCTGTTCCATTCTTACTTAGAGGAAGTGGGAAAAACAGCAGAGCCAGAAACGAGCTTCTGACTCACAATGTGCAGGGTTTTTTTTAACACTTTTTCCCATGTGAACTTGTGAATCAGAGCTCATGGCGGCAGCGTTCCCATCACATCCTCTTCTCAGTTCTGAGCCGATAAAGAACATCACGCGCTTCAACGCTGCACTCACTCCCCCTCCATTAAAACCAACTCCCCTCAATTAATGTTTCCATGTGTGTCTTCAAAGTACAAAGCCAAGGTCACTGTGGTTATGTGAAGAAGGTATTTTCCCACAAACACTGAGGTTCTCATTAAACCAGATACTTAAGCAATGCAATCTCGTTAGAACTCTTATTGTGATGACACGGAAAGGTCACGCAGTGTCCGGCTAACGGAGCGCCATCCCTGCCGCGGGCCCTAATTAACATGTTTCGTCCTCGCTCCCGCCCGTGATCGAAACACCGCTGCAGGAAGATAATCGGGTCCGAGTGACCTTGGGAAGGTCACCGTGTGAATGAATCTTACACGCAGATCAATAAAGGCTGCCAGGATCATCCCTTCTGAGACCGAGTCTGCAATAAAGCCGTCTTTGTTCCAGGACAGAAGCAGACGCTTCAATGACCGAGGATGTTTATGTCCCCCTGTGGAGGTGAAATCTCAAATTCTGAAACCAGAAAGAGTCTTTTCCTCCGAATCACAACTGCCGAAGCCTCTGCCAAGTGTTCTGGACTCGGTGCAGTGGGCTTGTTAAGTCCTTCGCTTGCTCTGGTCCCAGCAGAACAATGTCCAAACTGTAGTCCGCGGACAACCGAAGCCATAACGAATGTTTTGACCACACTGCCTCCATGATGTCATGTCAGGGATCACGTCCTTGGGAACAGAACCAGGACTGTGTTGCTCTGAGCCCTCACACGTGCATGCAAATACATTTTGATCCCAACATTTTATCACTTGTTTTCCTGGTGAGAAGCAGCAGCATCATAAATAACCTGCTAGATAAAAACTCCGCACGTGATTTACTGGGAACGGTTCACGTCCAAATGGGCCGAGGAGAGCGCAGCTGCTGAAGTGTGTTTAAAAAGACCGCGCAACCGGACACAGAGATCCCTGCAAACATGGGCTGAGGCAAATATTAGACTAGCAAGCAATGCTGGATGAGCTAATGTTACCCCAACATGGCCGTCGTTCCCTAATGAAGGAGGACAAACAGTGCAGAGCAGCAGGGCGGCCTCGGCCAGCATCACCTGACCACCTCCCCACCACCACGTCGGGCCCAGGTCTCCGATGACGTTAGCGGCCCCGTCTCTCTAAACAAGCTGCATCCTTAAGAACTCAAAGGCAAGCACAGGTTTTTCCTTCCAACAAATGCTCCTGACCTTTTGCTCACTTCCATCCCAGTCCACAGGCCTGTAATTTCACCCACATATTCTCAAAGCTTAAGGCTTTTGAACGTCTTGCGGTGCCCAAAATAACCCTCACAGTGAACCAAACTGATGAAAAAAATAGCCTCTCTTTTATAATTCCTGATTCATTTCCTGTTGGTGAACTAGATCCCAGCGCAGGATGATGTAATGCACTTATGAATAAATCATCATTGTTGCTAAAACGCCGTCACACCAATACTGAGAAATGTTTTTCCCTCTTAACCAGAAAGCAACACTTAAATACTTTAAACAGCGCTCCAATAGTGCAATAATTCAACTCCTGTTCTGCAGGACGAGCTGAATGATTTATGAGAACATGCTATTTTCATAGCCCTGACAGAGGGGAAGACATCTCACGGCGTTACTTCACATCTATGGTTTTTTTGTTGTTTTTTTTTTGGGGGGGGGGGGGGGAGTATTAGAGAACATTCTCCATTCTCCATCGAGAGTTTAAATGCCAAATTTGTGTCTTTAAGATGAAAATAAACTCTCCAAGATTTTAATCTTAACTTTTCCAAGAGGCACACATTTATTAAGCAAAAATGAATAAATAATGAATTTATTGCTCTATTGCAATAATGACATTGTAACAGGATGAACTGTATTAAATTAGATAAACCTCTGCTCCAGTTCACCTGTTCACCGGACTAACATCACACATGCAGGAGCAGCTAAATCAACTACTCAGAAATGGCCAGAAAGTTGTGACAATGTTGGACAAGTTGCTGTGAGTCGTATTTGAGCGGGGATCAAATATTAACAAGGAAGCAAATAAGTTGGATGGTTAATTAGTTTGAGTTCCGGTTCGTCCTGTTTGGGAACTCCAAACTGCAGGAAACCTGTTTTCTGTCTGCTTCATATCACGGAGGAGTGGAAATCTTCACAGCGGACTGAAATCGCTCTCATCTTACTGAAAAGTGAGTCGTGACTCAGAGAGGCAGGTAAAAACTTGTCTACATTCAGTGTAAATGTATTTGGAGTTGCCAGGACGCCTACATCTTTGACGCGCACAGACGCGACAGCGCACTTGACCAAACTCGACTCCATCTCCAACTCTAATTAAACGATCATCCACAAACGCACGCGCGATGTCTCACCATAGAAGCTGTTCCTGGTGATCTGACCTCCCATGGCTGGATGCAAGGTGCGTTTACCTCCTCGTTCAGCTGGATTCGCCAATATTCACGTGCAGCCGCGCGTCCTCGCCGACTACATTATTCGGGCGCGACGCCGTCGACGAATGTTTCAGCGGCAGATCGCGTCCGTCCGGATCCTTGTCGATGCAAAGCAGCAGCAGCAGGCGACAGTCAACTGATCCATCAGCGCCTGCTCGCCTTCTCCCTCCAGTCGGCGCAGCAGCGATCACGCTGGAATTAACATAAAAGGTGGTGGTGGAGGTGGAGTCTGCACGCCGGAGCTACCAAAAAGGGCTTCTCATAAAGCCCTCCAAATCTGATATATGTGCGCACACGCGTGTAGGGTCTGCCCCAGGGATCAGCCGTACATTCCTGAGGGTGCAAACAGGTAAAGGTTCAACTCGACACCTGTTGCAGGGATTGTGCCCCCCCTACACACCCCCTACACAAGCACAAATCTGTGAAACCTGCAGTTGTTGAGGAGTTTAAAATGCATTCCTCTTCTCTGTGGCCAGTGAAGAGGAACTAATAGTTTTTATTGTCCCTTGTTTTGATCAGGTTACAGTATGCAGAGGGAGATTCTACGCTAAGCAGAATGTTTCAAACCGGAGCTGAGAAACCGACTCGGATCCATTTGGGATCTACGGTTTCCAACTCTGGAACGCAAGCGATCATGGGCAGCAGCGTGAGCGCTATCACCATCCACTCTGATGCCACATAGCAAGAAGGTTTTGGGTTTGAATTCCAGCCAATGTCCAGTTGAGTTCACTGGTGGGGCAAAAGTGAGCGTGCGTCCCGGCTTTTCCGCACCAGAGGAATAAACGTGTGTCCGGCCGGTGCACTACATGTCAGGGTTCCTCTGAAGTTCTTCATGCGTCTAGAATGGTTACCAGGAGCCGCTCAATATCTGCTTTGTTGCTGTCAGCGTTTACATAACGCGCGTCGACAGCCAGGCCTGCGAGATTCCATACTGGTTTGGAAGCACACGTTAGCTTCTCATGTTGTTTATAATGTTGTTTATACGGCCTGATTGTGGTTGACTCGACTGTCTGTGAGCAATTTACAATGACGGTAAAGCTGGAGGCTTCTCTTACAGAGCGTCCCCTTTTCTTTTTTTCCATAACAATTGGTGGAACGAATTTTATTTGTCACAGGAAAATTGAGATGAAATGAAAATATGGGAGCAAAACAACAAGGATCAGAACACTTTAAGAATCTACAACATCAGCCCTCGAGTCACGGTCACACATAATGGAGTTTGACATGCCACCTGATCGCACGGCGGTCTAAATCTGCTCGCTGGTTGTGTAATAATATTAGGGGGGAAATGCTGCTTACTGTGAAAGGAAGCTATCTTGTGTCCGATGGTGAGACTAAAACATGAAAGAAGGTGGCAAACGTGAAACTCTTAGCTAGCATCAGCTGCAAAACAACATTTTCAAGACAATTTTTGGACTGATTGTCACTCCAGGGAAGAACAAAGCACACTGACAGACAGTGAATGCATCACTTCATCTTTTTGTCTTAATTAAGATGTTTGTTAAAAAAAAAGATTTCTTTTTATTTTCTTGTTAAGTCTCTCGCAACATTCCACATCTCTTTTTCATCTTTTTGTGTCTCTTTCTCAATGTGCACTCCTGTTGTTATTACTGTTTATTATTTTTGTTTATAGCACTTTATTGGTTTTGCATCAATAAAGCTCCAAATTTTCTTAGAGCTAATGTTGCTAATGTCACATGGCCTTTGCCCCTGAGGTAATAATTATATAATATGTATAATATGTTACCTGTTTTGCATCTGGCTCAACTGTGTGAAATTTAAACATGGCTGTTTTCATCAACAATTGTTCTTGAACCTATTTGAATCGTTCACTCCAGCTCTCAAGTACATTACAAATCAGACGATCGGCTCCTCCCCCCGTAGATTATTTCTAGATGGGCGCCTGGCAGGCAGCAGCTGCCTGGTGGGGTTGCGCTGGCACCGGGCCTTGGTGGACATCTTGACAACTTTGTCTGAGGCAGCCGTGTGCATGCTTCTCGTCTGCGGGGATGATCCGCGCCGAACAAAAACACCATTCTACTTACTTGGACCCTTGCCCTGGGGCCATATGCAAAACATTACACAGCAACACAAGAGCATCATATGATCCTCAACAGGGGGCGTTAGCAGGAAAAAAAACCCCAGGCCAGCATTGGCGGTGGAATGAACAAGTCTCATAGCGTTTGAGAGAGACTGTGACTTAATGAAGATGAGGCATGAGGGTTTATTGGTCATGGGGTTGTCAAGGAACAGAAAAAATAACAGTTTATTTACTCAGTGTAGCAAAAAAGAAAGAATCTGAGAAAAAAGTGCATTTACCATAATATCCAAATATAAAATAAATCTATTAATTTTCCCTTTAATAGATAATTAAAGGGAGATTAAGGGACATCCCGGTAAAGAGCCCTGTGAGCTGGCCAGTACAGGTGCCTTTAGGACACCTCTCGAGGAGCATATTGTTATATCTGCAGTGTGGAGCCTCCTTTCCTCAAAACAAAGGAACGTTTTAGTTCATCTTCTCTCGGCCTAAGCACTGGCGGCCACAAATGTGTTTTCAGCAGTTTGAAGCTTAAGTTGTAAATCTAACGAGACTTTTGTTCCATCCGAGCCAGATTTTAATCAGCTGGGGTTCTCAGAGGTATGGAGGAGTGGAGCCATCCCTCGACCGTGGGACCGACGGCTTGTCTCTGCAAATGATGATGCGTTTAAAGAACTGAGGAAGTGTGAAATGACTCACAGGGATGGGCTAATTTAGCTTTAATCGGGTCTAATTGTCTCTTCATTAAGCCGAACAACAGCCGAGCAAGCAGATTTTGCAGCTAACAGCAATGTTTATTGGGAGCTGTTTGAGTCTCAGGTAAGGACATGATAGTTTCAGGACGGACATAAACGCATCATGTCACTTTGGGGCTATTTTTCTTATGTTCTCAAACACACAGGGCAGCGTGCTCCAATCAAATACATTTGTTATGAGGTATCTGTCCTTAGTTAACGCTACTTTTCCAGTCTGGTTTCTTGTTTAAGCTTGATATTATATTCATCTTCTCAATGTCCTTGAACCTTTACTTTGTCTTGTTAATCCCACCCTGACTTAGTTCACCTGCGCCCCCTCCCTTCTCCTTGTGTACTTAAATCTGTGCACGTCCCTCCATCGTTCCTGCATTCCTGCGCTGGGCCTGACTTGCAGAATGTTTATATTGTGGATTTAAGGTGACGTCAAGGCGTGCCTCCTCCATTTGTCCCGTCTTCAGTCATGGAAGCGGATTTAGTACCTGGGAATAGTAAAAATTTGAAACAGGTATAAATTCTGTTAGGATATTGGTGTTACACATCTGAGCATACTCAACTGCAGCAGAGGGACTTTTCAGGAAGTTTCTGGTCTCACCCGAAAACTCACCTTGATGGCATTTGGACCACATTCAATTATTTGCACAGCTCAAAGACACCAGTGTTGTGTTAATTAGCGAGTTTTAGGAATCCAGCTGGGTAGAGCCGCTGCTTTGTACACCGTTTGATCCATTTTTTCAAATGTTTGTATCAACGTTGGAATGAAGTTTTGGCACCCAAGCATTGGACTGTCGATCAAATCATTTAATCTCCCCACCCCACCCCCAAGTGAATATAATATTGTTCAAAAAAAAGCAACAACAGTCACCAAAACCCTGCTAGCAGAAATAATGAGGTATTCAGGGAAATGTGGGGGACTCCGGAGGTCAGCTCATTTATTTCTCCATCTAAAATGGCTGCATTAGCAGCTTGGAAAGAATACAAATGTTATTTATTGATTTCTTTTTTAAATTATTTCCCTGATGCGATGCAACATTGTCATTTCTGAAACATTGCTTCTCTTTCCTTATTCCCCACATCGCCAAACTGTGTATCTGTAAAACTTTGTTGGGTTAAAACCTGCTTTCAAGTGTACCATTATGTTTTTATGCTGTTTTAAGTCCAGGCTGTTTTTAATTTGTTTTATCACTCTCTATCTCTGTGTTGTCGCCTGTGCTAAAGTGAGCTTTCATGTCTCTATGCTGCCTTTACTTTGCGCACCAATCAATAACTTTGGAAACTTCTTTCCATGGACTTATTGATCAGGCTCGCTGTAACTTTTCATAAGTAGCAGGAAATGAAACAGAAACGCACAGGGAAGACTTTTGGCCTCTAAAATCGAATTGCGCTCGTCAAATTTCTGGGGAGGTGCGCGTCAGGCTACTGCTCAGGAGGCTTCGTTGGGCCCTCAGAGAAATCAAGCATGATTTTGGGAAGCAGAGATGGAGGTGGATTAGGAAACCTCATGCAGACAGAGCTGGAGCAGGACAGGCGCGCTACTCGGAGATTAGGGCCAAAAGTTCTGGGGTGCTGGACTGGAGCACTGAATACAGAATGTGCTTCACTCTGATGGTATTGTGAGAAGAGGAGCTCTAATATGCTTTGAGAGCTCTAACATCACTGAGATGTGCAGAGAGAGTATGGACAAAAGGCACAGGAAGGTAACTTTAGATATGGGAAACTCATCAACAACAAAAGCAGAAATAGACAAAGAAAGGGAGTTTAAAGGACTTAGGGGGGACAATGGATGGTGCATTCAATGCCTCTGTAACAGGAATCTACCCGCTGCTGCTGCTCCAACACTTTGAGGGCACTAATTACATGTTATCAAGTGTGGTGTGCAGGAGACGGCGCACTAACGTGCAGGTGAACTTGACTGATTTTAAATCCAACCTCGCCTTCACCAGAGCTGACAGATGGGTGGGGATCGCTTGCCTTTTTCCAGTACTTTTTTAGGACTCTCTCAGTTGCTACCAATTTTCCTTCCAAAAGGGGATGAGCAACCTTTTTGGGACTCCTGACAATAGCTGGTCTGTTGCACACGACTCCTCAGAGTAAACATGTCAACCCCACTGGATTCAAACATACTCATCTATTCATATTACGGTATATATATAAACTACTAATATTTTTCAATATATTCTGCATCAGGAACACATTTAGTTTATTGCATAGCTACAGGAACCCCCCCCCCCCACACACACACACACACACGAGATCTGTCTGCTTATAATCAGCTTCATCGACATTGTTTAAACTTCTTTGGCCACAGCTGGAAGGTATGGAAGGTAGCAAATGCTCAATTATAGTTCTTTCAAATTTCTTCAGTCCAAAAAGTATTAAAAAAACAAACCTCCCAAGGTTTTAAACAGAGCTTGTGCCGTCCGTGATGTCGGCCGCCAAGTCACGTACGGTAGCCCGTTAAAATATTCCTGAAAGCAGTTTTGTTCTCACTGGTGGTGTTTGTAATGTCCTTATCAATGTCCAGGTATGAGTTTGATCATGGAACATTAACCACATGAAAAAGCAGCTTTAGAAACAAAGCTTTTCATCATTTTCATTACTATGGGTAGCTCAGATGATTACAATTGATCCTCTCCCAGAGAGGATGAAATAGATGCCAGAGGAAACAGTAATGCTCATTACTACGGAACAGAGAACAGGCCATCACGGATTTCTGCTCAAAAGCAGTTGCATATAAAGGAATATTTCTTTTATTTTATGATGTGATGATATTCCCGTAATGTGTTTTATGTCTATTTTGGATATAAGTGCAACCATTAGATGTTGCTAAAGAGAAATGTGAATTCAAGGACCTGAAACGGCGCCGGATCTGTGCAGAAACGCAAGTGCACTGCAGATGTTTACGCTCGCTCCACCTCTGTTTGCAGGCTATTATAAACAGTTTCAACCTTCACTAATGTAGAGCCTGTAAAGCCTCGCCGGAGCACAAACACGGTGGAATGTTCACCGAAGTGGAGTCAAAAACTGGTCATAAATAAAGCAAGTTTATAATGAAACATGACATTTATAATCAATAAATATTTCAGGTGGTCCCTCTCTGCAGGATTTAGCCTGATGCATAATTAAAGCACTTTGAATAAATTCCTAATGATGTCATGACAGTAACAGATGTATACAAACACTGATTTACTCAGGAGGTGTTATTTAGGAATCCCATTATGCAGCTCAGTGATTGGATGAGAGCAAAGTTAGAGTACGGAGCCCCAGATGTTTGTTTTTTTTAAAATTAGGGCACCTTCATCATTGTTCCTAAACACAGACAATGACTGAATCTAAATGTAAATCGTGTTTAACAAGTAAAGGCAGTAGATTAAATTTTTAAAAAGAAACAAAGACAATCTTGTCCAAAATGCGATGGTGCTCTTGATAGTGTTTTCTGTGGACTGTAAATGTGTGCGAGAGGGCCAAAAATCATTCATAATTTCAGGAATTGTAAACAGTGTGTGCAAATGTCAGCGTAATTACCATATTTATTTGTGTTACTGTGGGCAGAATAATGATGCTCGGCGGTAAATTCACATTACTAAATGCACCTTTGTGACATTTAACTTAGAGTTGTGAAATTTTAGAAGGAAAATAAACAGCATGTTTAAGCCTCATTATTATTCGATTAAAACAGCTGTATGCAGGCTACGATGGCGGACCCGGTCAGCAATCGACGGGGTTTCCAGTCCACAAAACCACCTCTAGATTTGAGTGTGCACTCATATAAAATACACAGACATGCACTGAAGGTCTGTTTACATAAGAACCAGTCCAGCGAGGTGTTAGAAGAACCTCAGTTGGTGTGTTTAAGCAGAACCAGGATGTGAACTTGTGATCCGTTTTTAGAAGACGCATGCTCATCAGTCTCCATGCTCACAGTCATGAAAAGACCACAGTGTTTGTCACTGACAAACATGTTCAAGCATTTTTCCCCTTTCCAAAATTGTGTTTTCCATTCAGAGTAGAAAAGATTGGGGGTGGGGTGGTGGGGTATTCATTAGAGACCAGCTTTTTATGTGTACAGCCCTGCTTACAAATGACAGAGTTTATGATTTAATTAAGACGTAATCTATAGTGTAATTTGTTATAGAAAAACAAACCAATTTATTCAAATTGCACTAACTAAATTACAACCAGTTACTAAAAGGTTCGGGGGAGCATTTGAGTGTTTTCATCCCTCAAAGTACACCCTACAGTTCATTATTTTCATGTATTTCATTTAACCAAACAACTCGGTTCTACTGGGACAAACTTGATTCCATCAGGAAAAGGAATTTTTACAAGGGGCTTACTGGTCATGTGTGTCAGGCCACGGCGTGTGGGAATGTGGGTAACTTTCTGCTTGTTGTCTGGTTCTGTTTAAAGTTCTGTTCCATGACATTTCCTTGAAATTGTGTAGAATATGTAAAAAACACACCAATATTTACTCACCAGTTATGGATCGAATCTTTACAGTACGTTACCAGTGAATATTTCTGTGTGTGTAGGTGTGCTCGCTTTACTACATATTGAGTATCAAAATCCTTTCAGCTAGCAAAGCGGGTCCAACTTTGCTGGGGTCCCAATACTTCAAAAGACTGTTTGAGGGCCAAGACAGGTTTAAGGTTGAGGTGACAGTTGGGTTTGGAGTAGGGTTAAGGAGTTATTTGGAGTTATAGCTAGGGCCCTGGATAGTGTAACCTGTCTATGAAAGACCACAATGGTAGTAATGTAAGGACGTGTATGTGTGTGTAAATGTCTGGACGCGCCTCACTGGACAGTTCAGGGAATTACAGGAAGATCCATCCATCCATCCATGACACATGTTACATTATTTAGGAGTGATGATTTTTCCTCATGGCTTTTATCATTTCTAGCATTGGAACCTCGTGCAACAGGTTGCCCACAGGTATATCTAAAACCAGAAAACACTCCTGGCATCTTACTTATTTTACTCAAGTAACAAATAACATGAACATGAATTGTCATACTGCTATTCTTCCTTTCTTACATGAATCACAGAAGCAGAGAGGCATGGGGGGAGTTAATGTGGCACAGAGGAGGAACGCCGGGGCGTCTCTCTGGAGGGCTTACGTGGTGTCTCATACACCAACTTCAAATTTCTTTCCAAGCACCTTCTGGAGCGTACTGGCGTGCACACCTAGACAATGAAGTGGAAACAAACTTTATGAGCTATAGAGGATAAACAATGGCGGTTTCACAAAATATGCTGGCGTCTCCGGAGAGTCACCGCTGCGTCCTCATGGCGTCCCCAGGAAAATCGTTTGAAATATGGTGGGTTTCATCTTTTCTGCAGAGAAAATGATCACACAATAAAACAATCATTGACATTTGTTCAGTATATTTGTCCTAAAACATTATTGCCAATAAATAGTAAAAAGGAGTAAAAATACAACATTGTCTGAGGTTTTTCGGGTAAATTAATTATTGTGTGGAATGAACATCACGTTCTGATCAGCCAATCCATCAATAAGACTTTTCAAACATGTGAGAGGTGTTGATAGACAAGAGAACTCTTGAAAAGGTGTTTTTTCAGTCACGGAATGTAGCTTTAAGGTGTTTCTAGGTGAGTTATGAACACATAATTCATTCAGACAGCACGGTAGTTAATCATGGCTGGTGGGCGGAGCTGGAACCTGGCGGTCATTGAGATGCTACATGTCTGTGCGACGCCTCGGGCACGCACACCGTTCACACACACCTCGGGTCAGTTTCGACTCTCCAGCCACCCCAGTGTGGCTCGGTCTGTGGGAGGAAGCTGGCGAGAAAACCCACGCAGAGGCAGGGAGAGCGTGCAAACTCCACACGGAACGAGGGACTCTACAAATATACATGCATATATTCTTTGGACGGTGGGACATTTTATCCATAACATCCCTCATTAAAAATCATATATTTATTGCACACACAGTAATTTGAATGATTCCGTTTCTTGGTTTCACCGTTAACCTTCAGGACGAGGCGATTGTTTCCCCTTCAAAGTCAGCCGCTAACGGGAGCGAAGGACACTTCAAACCATCGATTTCTCCATGTGGCAAACAGATGTGCCGCCATTGGCTAATTCTTGCAATCATATTAACGCCACAGAAAGCTGAAGGCCAAGCAATAAGTAAATGACAGCCCGGCACCCCGCTGCATGCGTGAGCACGCACCGCTAACGTAATTTTCCCGCTCGGTTGCAGCTGCTGCACATCATTTCAGCGTGAGTTCATCATAATATAGAATCTAATCATTCTTAAAACCCCGGTGTTTGTACAGAGGCTGTTGTTTGGGCTGTTGCGGACTGTAGTCTGAAGCGCAGACTGTCCCCACCCCCCCCCCCCCCTCTCCAAACAGATGCTTCATCAAATCTCTTTATACATGGACGAGCAATGAAAGATATGTGCTGTCAGTCCGTGGCCTCCACTCAATGACTCCCAGTGTCTCTCACCATGATTGATGTTTTCAGTTTGCTCGTATGGGTGCTCTTGAGCATATGCCTCCGTTTTCTTCTTTTTTTTAGTTGTTTCTCCCTCGGAATTTCAGCTGCGACCGAGCCGCTAATAATATTTATTCACATTGGGTCTTTCGTCGCAATCGGCACGGGGCTGAGAAACATTAACCCCATGTGAAGTCTCCTCCACCTCAATTACATTTTTCAGAATTCTTCTTATCAGGTTATCTCTCTTGGGGGTTTTTGTCGGGGGGGTGGGGGAGTTGGGATTTGCCTGTTTCAGAAGGGGCCGATCGATGCCTGGACAAGATGGGAATGAATATGGCTGTTCTCTTCTGCTGCCTATCTGATGCCATCTGGTTCCTCATGACAACGGCCCATGTGCTCAGAAGAAATATAATATTCTTTCCCCCTCGGGGGGGTCACAACTCGTGTTCAAGCACCAGCCTCTTATCTGGGAGAGGAGGCAAACTACACAGACACAGGATTTTGGCTGTAATTGCATAACAGTTTGGTTAGGAGGTAGGATTTTGATATTGGTTATTAATATCTGTTGGACTCAGAATAACCAGTGGGCACATCAGCTGATATGGAGGAAAATGTAAACGTGAGACGACTCAACTGCTTTCTGAAGGTTTCAGGGCTGATTTGTGACAGATGACTCAGTTTAGTGTGATACAGTACATCTCCATCGCTGTTTCTGACAGGGAAGTGACATATATGATTCGACCTAACTGAACGTTATGCTCATCTTTGGTCGGTGGCATGTGTGGGCGGAGCTAAACGCACCGTAGTGGTGACCCTCAATAGGAAAACTGGGAGAGACTTTCACCATTTTAATAGCAAGGGTTCATGGGCTATGTTGCTCCTGGGTTCAGTGTATTGATGTGTTGATGACCAGTGTATTTTTATGTAGAGAGATTTGCCTGTGTCTGCCACCTTACACCACAGTCCAACAGGTTCAGCAATCGGTAGCACTACATTTATCCTTACTGGTTTCATGGCAATAAACTCCACCTATAATAGTTTAGATGCAGATGTGAGCCTAATTATTGTGCTTTTTCCTCCTGCGATTAATAATTTCGGTGTTTACTACTTGCTAATGTGTAATTAGATTAATTTATTAGTCTTAGCAAAACATCAATACACTGGATCTGGCCACAGTGAAAGACGGTTGATTAAGTGGAAGGACTATCTGAATATTTCAGTGTGCGTGTCCTCACATTCAGTAACTAATAACTACCAAAAGCCCTCATTCTACTAGCAAAGAACCATGTTTGGGAAATTTAGGTTACAATTGGGTTTACATTGTAGTGAGTGTTAGGGTAAGAAGCTGGGTAGATTATTTTCTGTGTCTCTGTCTGGTTAAGGCTTGCATCTATAAAGTCCCCACAAAGATAGAAATCTGAGTGTGTGTGTGTGAGAAACAAAATTTTCTACATTATACAGTTCTTAATGGGGGTAACTCTGTATTTCTCTCACTCTTCTTCCCATCTGTCTCTACTCACACTGCAAAGCTGACATCACCCCAACACACACACGCGTACATACTACCCCTATTACAGGCCCTATGGACACTCTGAGAGTGTGTGTATGAAGGAGAAATAAACACATGGAAATCAAAAACAGGCCTGTTTCTAACATTGATTCCAGCCCCCAGACAGGGGCAGAAAAGGTCAGTGGGGGAGCTATTTCTGTCCTTCAGTCAGCCAGTGCCGATGCAGCTAACTTTGATGATCCTCATTTCAGATTGTCTAAAAATGACTTTCAACAACCACAACTGTGGATGGGAAAAGGGCTGAGATGTCGCATCCCTCTAGCGAGGAAGCGTGGTTGCTGAAATCAAATCAACTCTTTAATTTGTTCAATTATTTGTGTCCCTGAATGCATTAGCACCCCAGTTATTAGACGATTGCGCAGTGAGTCAACTACTCTACCATCAACATTTTGGAAAATCAAATGAGAAAAGCTGTACTGAACAAAGAACAGAGAAAGGCGCTATTTAAAACCTTACAAATTCCTCCTTGCAACCATGCCACTCAGTATTTCTCTGAATAAACAGCCACCGCAGGGATGCGAATGTTTGGTATGGAATAATTCATGGCTGCTGTGTGACTGTATTTGCACACAGAGGACTCACAACTGTGGCAGCAACACCTAATGATGCCATCTGAATAAATATATCAAAAATAAACAAGGTCATGAATTACCAGCCTCTAATTGTATTGACTTTATTTTTGTGGCATTGATGAATATTTCATGTGGATTTTGTTTTTACTGTAATCATATTAACGAGAGAGTGCTTTTGCTAATACTTCTGCTCTATCTAATGACAATTAACATCTGTCTCTTCGCTCACATGCGAATGAAAAGAGGCTGCAAATGAGCAGCTTTTGCATCTTATCCGGTGCGCTGAAGTAAGGAGAACAGCGCCGTGTCCTTTATTCCTTCATTACCTCATCCTGCAGCTCGATTCTCTGGGGTGAATGTGGTCGAATTGGCACTCGCCTCAACCCAGTGATGTAGCTGTTATCTGCCACCCCCACTGAAATAGTCTTTCTTTGGTGGGAGCGGAGAGAATGCTGCGAAATACATGAACAAAGGAGTCCACCCGCGTGGTTTCAATTTAATGAAACTCCCTCCCAATGATCTAGCCCCCTCTAGTGTGTAAAACAAATGATCACGAAGGAGACTCCTGTCGCAGGGGTCAGGGCTCTTAATCTCTCATAAACTGCACGAGCACGTCACGCACGGACGGTGAGGCAGAATCGGCACGCTTTCAGAGAACTGCTCTCAGGTCAGCACCAGGCTACATCTGAGCCGCACGTTTCTGTTGTCTCCACATCTCAGCAGGCAATTTCTGCCATCAGCACCTCATGGTCTCTGCTGGTCCCAGTCCATCCGTGCACGCTGCTGCTCCCCCACATCAACCTCGTCCTCCTGATTCATAGCTGCAGGGCCTTCTGCACCACCAGGGGGCAGTGTGAAACAACCCAGCCATTAGCAAATTAGCAGGGGAGTCGCAGGAGTACTTGTTTCTCCACAGCAGTTTGCTGCCATGTTACTAGGGGGAAAAAAGACATTCAAAGCAAACAGGGATACATTTTCTCTTAATTCTACCCTTATACTGTTGTTTGTTTGTTTCTGTTTCCACTGTCTTTATCCCCCTCCCACCACCAAAAAGTAACTGGTGGCTATGTAGCCTGGAATATGTAAATCTGTTATGCACCAGCAACTCCCTGGGTGAAGATCACTTATTAAAAGCATAGTTGGAAGGGTTTATGCAAATTCAGTGAAATCAAAGGAAGCCTCTCTTTGGATTGTTACCTCGATGGATGCATTGTGGATTTGAGTCCAGTATTCCATTCCAGATGTGCTTCCAGAGACTCAACTACATTCTCGTCCCCTCTGAGCTCCTTTTATTGTGCATTAAATTGGTGATTTTAGGTTGCTTTGCATGTTGCTCACCACAACATGTTGCTTCTCAAATTGTCTGCGAAAGAAGAAGTTTCATTTCCCCTTGCATGGATTGGCAGACTTATCAGAGGTGTGTGTGTGTGTGTGTGTGGGGGGGGGGGGGGGGGGGGGGGGGGGGGGATAATATCCGCTGTGGCCGAAGGCTGCTGTGAAGTAGTCTGACACAGACACTGATTAAGCCTCTTGAGATCTGAAGGGATTGCGAGACTTAGAAAGAAAAGAGAAAGGAAAGGAGCGAAGTGAGTGAGCAAATGAACAATACTGCAAATTGGATTGGATGAGATGCAAGTGTCCTGTGGGTGTGCTTTATTTATTTCTTTATTTCATTTTTTTGCCACATTTGGTTCAGGTTGAACCAGCAATCAGTCATGCTTTTCTAACTCCAGACCGTCAGGAGATGGTAGTGGTGGTGGTGGTGGGGTGGGGGGGGGGGGGGGGGGTATAAGCAGATCACAGATCGCCAAAAGGAGGCAAGAATTAGATAATACGTATATGTTTGTTAGCAGGGAGTCTTTTGATTCCTGGTCATTATTGGGGGGGGGGGGGGGGGTCTCTGAATCAGCGATGCCAGCAGTCACGCGCTGATGGATCTAATTGGACGTCTGGACGTGCGCGCAACTTTCACGCAAACACATCTGCCTTCCAAAACGACCTCTGCCCTTTAGGTCACCTCCTGCCATGCTAATTTAGAAGGCAAAAGGTGAGTCCTCTGTGTTCCATATTTATACTTCTACATTCAATGAAGTAGACGGTGCAGAGGTCAATGTCTTCCCTGCAGGCAAAATATGCAGCCTCGGCGCTCCTGTGACGTGCATTCTTTTCTAAATATCACCGGTTGAAATGTGATATTCGTGCTTCTGAAAAAGACAAATGTGAAGCCTGTTGTGTGTAGTCAACAGTTCATATATTCAGTTCATATATATACTGTATATATACACACACACACACACACACACACACACACACACACACACACACACACACTATATATACTGTATATGTGTATATACTCTGTGTGTGTGTGTGTGCCGGCCCAAGCTTGCAGGGACAGGTATTCCATCCACACTTCACCTGCCTCCATGGAAGCAGTCACGGACATGCACCTGACTCAGGCACGTGTCCAGGCTCCCTCCAGAGTCTCGAGCGTGCGTTCGATCAGATACTGATCACCGTAACGAGTTGCCCTGATCTGTATCAGCTCACATCGTATTAAAGTGAAATGTTCTCCCCAGGGTAATGCTGATATCCAGAGAACATCAACAGTGCATGAGAACGATTCGCTCTTGTGGTGTTTTTCGTGTGATGTTTCCATTTGAGAGATTACATATCACTTTTAAATGCGACCCGCTGCTGCATGTGTGCGATGCCCTCGGTTGGAGACATATCCATTCAGACAGCCGCACTCCGGCGAGTCTGTGCGGGTCAATTCGGTAAAGTTTGGACTAGAAACGGGATCATTTGAGCACGTTTCAGCATTTAACCCGGGCATAAACCCCATCAGCGCAGCAGAGGCTGCTGCAGATGAATCCTTAATCCAAGCAGACACTGGGAAAGGGATTCACAAAGGCAGAGAAGGCTTCCAACAACACCCCCCCACACTGCTCAGCAGCAGGGGGAACATTCCCCCCACGTGAGCGTGGAAGGCTCTGCTGGTTCTGGAGTCTAATTGCAAAATTAATCAATTACTGAGAATAAAAAGCTTCTAAAAGCTGGAGAAATCTTTATACTCTCCTATGGGATGGTGCCTTCCTGTGGTTTTAGCCACTGGAAAAATGTCCCACTTCAATTTGACATTTGCATGTTTCCCCGATGTCACATAGGCGCTGCCTCATAAAAATATACCATAGCGTGGGGTTTTTTGGAATGCTGTTTATGAAGTTAGTCAGAATCAGCCCTGCATTAGGGCTGGATGCAGTTCAATAATGTCTCAGTCTGGATGAAAGCAGCCCTCCATAAAACACCATCAGAGGGCAATCGATGTGCTTTCATCCCCGGGACGGAAATTGCACTCATATGGCTCAGACTCTGTGAAGGTTCCCCCCTCCCCCACCCCCGCCGCCGCCACCACCTCCGTCAGAAGCCGAATCATTAACATCAAACTTGCTGGAAAGAAATCAAAATGTCAGATGGCTCCACAATCTTCAGGCTGATGAGCGTGGCCTCTATTTAATATACAGATCCACACTCCAAATATCCTCCTTGTTTTTGACTGTGCTGGACCTGCAGCGGTTAAATATGCCCCCCCCTTCAGAAGATGACTCCAGTAATTACAGTCTGATATTTTAAATAATGCTTCTGTTGCCCCTTCAAGGCCTGACTGTGGGAACAGGGTTAATACATGCTGCATCCATATTACAGAATTATTTTTTTGGTTTGAGCATAATTAACTGTAGCTTTTCTTTGTCCGGCCCCCCACGGCCCCCGACGGCCCCCGACCATGGCGAGGGGCTGTTTTTTGGGAAATATTGATATGAATATCACACCTTTATCCACATCCTGCTTCCATTTTATTAGGGGTTTAACATTTCTGCAAAAATATACTGTTTCATTCAGTTAAAGTGCTTCAGGGGAAAACTCTCCAGTCTTTGTTCTTGCTTTATATTCATCTTCTTTCTTTTTTTGGGGGAATTTAAGTTTTTTAAGTTCATCCTAACATCTGATCTCTCCCTCTTGGCATCTTCTTGGAAAAGCTCAAATAAGATTTAACAACTTTGGATGATAGCCACTTCAGACGAACTGGGCCGAGATGTCTTCAGGAGGAACCATCCCAGCATGAAACTTAGAGCACGTGACTCCATTTCCTGCAGCACGTCGCCGCCAGCGGCATCTTGAGCACCCCCGAAAAAAGGCTTTTCGATGGTTGTTGCTTTTTTTATTTGTTCATCCATTTCATTGAAACATATCTCTTTTTTTGAAGGCGTAAGATATACTTATTAATGATTAAATGCAACCCTGAATCAGTCAACGGTTCATCCTTCATCGCCTCTGGAAGACCAATTAAATTCTTGCCTGCGAAGATGCTAAAACCTGAGCAGGAATCTAAAACACCATCAGAATGTGTTGACAGCCTGATGATCTGAAGAAGCAGCCGCACAAAGAGGATGTTAATTTATTGAAAATGCCGTAGAAGTTCAGACAGTCGATTATAGCGCGGCGGCGTTTCCCCCTTTTGATCATCGGGAATTTGTTTTAAGTTGAATGTATGCCAAGGCCTCCTGTGAGGAATCCCAGCTACACAAAGACAAACCGGCTCTCATCCTCAGCAGCTCTCATCCTTTTGTTTTCTCCGCGCCAACATGGTCGTAACCGTCTGAAGCTCGTGTCACTTCTTCCTTGTGGTGGGAGTGCAGCTTTATTTTTATTTTTTTTTACTAGGTGTGTGTTCTATTGTTCTATTGCTCTGTTTATTAACTATTTATTCCTTGCAGCAATTAGCCTCTTACTTAATGCAGAAATCAAATAAAACAAGCTTGCACCATGTAATTTCCTCAAATCTCATACACGCCGAACACCTTATGATTGTTATTATGGCTCTTAAACCACATTTAACCTCAGCTGAGCTGCTTATTGCTAATTTCTTTCAATTGTGTGATTATGCTTGTGTTCACATTTTACTCAAACCTCTTATTATCCCTCGTCAAACATTCCTTGGCAGAGATTTCCAGTCTCTTGTCCAGACTTTTTTGTCTTTGCTGTTTAATACATCAACTTGTCCCCTAATTGAGAAGAGCTTCACTCAGAATTTAATTTCCTTCTCTTCTAAATTTAGTTTGAACCTCCGAGGGACTGCAGGAAAATCATTTGTAAGTGTAAAATAGTTGTTTTTCTCATGCTGTGCAGATGTAAATATAAATGTTCTCACTCACCAGTTGGACCCAGTCATCTTAGCGATGTTAGTGTAGCACAGATTCACTTTTGAAAGTTTATGGAAGGGACATCATGCAAGATCACGTCGTGCACTTTTAAATGTCATAATTAAACATAATCTACAGTATAATTTATTGTTAGTTTCTGTGGCAACATGTAGTGAAGCGCGAGATAGAAATCAAGACAACAAAAGGCAAAAGCCAGAGAACCAGAAGTTAAAAATACTCAGCAGAAATATACAGAAAGAAATGACATTGGTCAATACTCAAGTTCAATCATAAAGAACCTTAAAAATACAACAGGAAACACAAGAAAGCCCAAAAGAGGTAACAAACTGCAACCTAAACAGATTTTACCGCACATGCAACATCAACACAGCTGACAAAAACACATTTTAAAACCACAAGAATAATAAAAAAAAATGCTAAAAACAGATGGTAACCCACTCCCGAATCTCCATATGTCGCTAATATAGGGAATCATACCTTTGTGGCCTGGAAATGGCTCAGATATAATTTTACAACCAGGAATTTTCCGCTCCGCCACTATCCGACGTTGTTTTTAATATATCATGTCCCGCGCCATAATGTGAAGTTGTAACGCTGGAGTAAATCAGTCATAAACGTCTGAAGCAGAGATTTAGGAGAAGAACACAAAGAACTAATTGAACAGGCTGAGACATCGCCGTGACAAACGGCACCTTCCATCACTGCTGCAGCATTAATCCAGTTCCCTCTGAGTTGTGAGGATTCTTTCCAAATGTGTCAAAGACCTGCGCTCCTTGCAAAAACAAGTCAAAATCCATCAAGCTGGAGGCTTATTTTAGTCACGGTGCACATGCTAACAAGGTTAAAAGAACGATTTTCAATTTAAGGATCATTCACACATATTATAGGGAACACGTGCATCTAAAAAAAGCCAAAAAGTAATGATTTTTATTTATTTCTTTCAAATCCAAACTAAATTGAAGCTGTTAAAAAGTTCTGTTGCCTGTGATTCTATTACACTTACTTAAACAACGAAGAGAATATGATGGAATTGGTCTCCTCAGCTGAACACGTGAAGTTTTCCTGCCTCGTGCGTCACCTCCGAAGTTGACAGCACACCTGGATCTCAGGCTGCGGTCCAGTGAAAGCGACATTTTAAGGTCAGGAAATCTAAAGTGACACAGAGCAGTGTCTGGCTTTTCTGGGGCTGAAATATCAACACAAGTGCCAATTTAAACGACAGGTGCATTTTTTTGACAACCAGCGTGCTCGCCAGGGAGGCTATAGCCTGAGCTGGAGCCTTTACTTGTGCTTTCCCTCTCTGAAATGAACAGAGTGGAAATTGCACAATATCGGCCGGCTTGGACACAGCGGCGATCGGCGACGCGGTCTGTAAAGACTCCAGACTCACAGTGACCGAGAATTATCATATCTGGGGTTGGGGGGGGGGGGGGGTGCCCTTGCCCCTGGTTCCCTCCCCATGTTGTTGATAGAAGGTGTTATGTTATTCTGCACCACAGGAGAGGATATGACTCTTGTTAGAGCGGTGATTGAACACCCCGGCGCTATCTGTTAGCAGGAGAGCGGCCCGCTGCCACAGGCACGTCTTGAAGCAGTAGATTACTTGCTTCCACTCAGATGGTGGCTTTTTGCATGACATTAAACAGAAGCAGTATAAAACCTGTCTGATAGCATGCCCCCCCACCCCTTCCACCCACCCCCGAAGTGGGTGAGAGAGTTTGGCTCGATTAATCTGCTGCATCTCGAATCTCATCCTCAGTGATGGAGACGCGACCAGGAGTTGCTTCAAACAACAGATATCTCACAGGCGCGGCGGGCTAAACGTTGCTAATGTGTTGGGGAGGGGCGGGGGGAGGGGCTGGGGGGGCACCACATTGCACGCGCCCGAGTAAGACAACATAATCTGCCCTCACGGCGACGCCTCGGGTGAAATTACGTTTGTTTTGTGCTGGAGGGAGCGCTCAAAAGAGAAAGGATGGTGAAATATTCTCGTCAGGCGTAATGACTTCCCATTTGGACAGCTTAAGAACAGCGAAGGCTCATTCGGCATTCTGATAAGTTTCCAGCTCTCGCTATCACAGCGGGTCCGTGTGGACAAAAGCGGGGGAAGGAACAAGGGGAAAACAGGCAGAATTAACAGGATCAACTAAAAGTGGATGTTTTCAATCTGCATTGTTGAATATTTTTCATTTTTCAGATGCTTTTTTTTCTCTACACATTCAGTTGACACATTTGCACCACACATGCAGCGATGAGGTCTCTGGTAACCGCTGACAAGTCACAGTTACTCTTCTCCCTGCCTGTTTTCTCTAGCAGCTCCAGAGGGAAACGTCTGGCTCTGTAGATACTAAATGCTCTGCCATGTTTGCTAGCATGTGACAAACTTTCTCAACAGTTTGCCATTATGCCAAAAGCACAGTGGGTCTGTTAGAAAAAGTCCCCTGAAAAGATAAAGAGAATATTTTTAATAGACTTGAGGGACACACAGAGTTGGAAGATAAGGTGTTTTTTTCAAAAAATGATTTAGAAAGTAAATACAGAATTTATATTGTGTTTTAACGACTCAACATAACACAACATTTCACATTTCAAGTCTGCATTTGTATTTCACATCCATGTAGAAATTCCCTTTAGTGGACAAGCTTGTCACAAAAGTTACTGTCCAGTCGCACCAAAGCTCCCAGCAACTATCTTTAGCTTGTTGCTACCCTAGAATCAAAATCAAGATCGTCATTGTGATATTAAAAATAAATAATCCAAACTGGTCCTCAAACAGACCCTTGAGGAATGCCACGTTTATGAGCACAAAGAATCTTTAATTGTCTGCCATGAAAATCGTGGTGCAAATAAGTTAGTCTCTCTCTCTCTCTCACACACACACACACACACACACCACACACACACACACACACACACACACACACACACACACACACACACACACACTCAGAGGTAGAGAGAGAGGATCATGCAAATGATTTATCTACTTAAAGTGTGTCTGATTAGCTTCACTTCAGTAATTAGCTATCAGAACAAGTGGTCACTCTAACTAACTAATTAACAGACTGATGGACTGACTAAGACCTTTAATATAAACAAACTCTCTCCTTGGACCATAATCAGATTTATGGCTGTGCAACTTTCATTTTTTATTGTTACACTTAAAGGTCAGGATGCTCCACCATAAATCACAGTTGTGTTTTCTCCCGTCTGTGTCTGAAGGCATGAATGTTGCCACTGAGAGACATTTAAGGGCAGCCTCCATTGATTAAAACAACACAGTTGTGTTTTTAAAAAAACAAACCTGAATTTAAGATGTGTCACATTTATGTTAAACAGCGCTATAAAAGCTGGAGGTTCCTGCTGTTCCTGGCCTGTTCTCTCCTGGTCCCAGACTGGGCGGGACCGACCTGCTGTCGTCTCCCCCTCCTACATAACACACACCTGCAGCTCATTCAAGGCCAGTCTCCTCTGCCTCCCATCAGCTTTAACGGACCAGTCCATTCATCCGCTCCTCGCCAGTTTGTAGCAAACATGAGTTTATCCTCACAACCTGATTAAGGATGCTCCGCCCAGCCTGGGTACCCGCGTGTCCTCCCCTTCCACCCTCTGTTCTCAGAGGGACCAGTCACCAGCCTAGCTTAATATAACAAAGCTAACGCTGCAGAAAGTGTCTAAGACAGCGTGCATCACAGCTAACGGTCAGACATGGTGGCAGTTCCCACAGAAACGGCACTTTTCTCTTATTTGGCAGAATTCAAACTCTGATCTAGTTCTTCAGCTGAGCATACGAATGAGATGACCAGGTCTGGTTGCTGCTCATTTTTGAGGAAACCGAGAGAATCCATTAATTTTAACTGGTAAAACCATTATGAAATGAGCGCGCGGGACACACTAAATCGGCGTGATGAAAGTCTGTAATTGTCCTGACCGCCGGTTTCGGCATTGACGGGTTTAATTGCTGATTTTCAGCTCTCATTCGGCACCAAAAATACACCGACGGCAGGGAAAGTTTCTAGGACATTTCAGAAAGAACGTTGGCATCTAAGCTGGTCACACACACACTCAGGACGGCGCACGCGCTCGCAGACAAACACACAGACGCACACACAAGTGTGTGCCTACAGTGCAGTCATTGAAATTGAGTAGTCTGACTGAGCCTTGTGTGGGCTCAGTGACAGCGTTGATTAAACATTAAGGAAGAGATATAATGCCATTTTACCACTGTGAGTTATCCAACCTCTTTGTTCTATCACTTCATCTTTGCCCTTGAACTCAAACACAGCGTCGACTGACAGGATAGAGAGAATAATGACAATGAATTATGCATCAACCACAACTCGGAATTCATCTTCATCCAACTTCGGAAAGTCACATTTTGAGGACCTCTGAGTGTTATTTGTCACGCGGCTGACAGGGAACACCGTGGTTGGCGCTTGTAGGAACGAAGCCCTCATCCGCGGCTGCTGCTCTATTCCATGTTCTAGGCCGTGATCTTCACGCTGGGGAGGCGAGAAATGAGCCCGGTTCTGTCGTGTTCAGTCCCTTTCTGGAGTTGATGGGAACAAACTCCCCATTATATAGGCCCCAGTGATGATGTCACCCTGGTTCCTGGGACTGTTTGGTCTCCAGGTCTACAGTGTCTACAGCTCTGAAGAAAGAGGCTGCGCGTGTCTTTTTCTTTTCACATCAACGACAACAAAAACACGGTCGCGTTCGGACAATCAGGAGAAATTGCACAGTAACACTCTGATGTATTCAGAGTGTTATTTCCACCCAGGTTACGCACTTATCACTTTCATTTTGGCCCAGATATTGCTTCTGGGATACGTGTAATTTTCTCTGCAGGGTTTCGAATTTCCGGGATATCTTATCATGGGCGGTGCCCTTTGATATTATGAACTTTCTAGGACGATATGAGGAGTTTCGTGTGCCTTCTGCCAGCTGTGTAGTTCGCAGAGCTTTCACCTCAGAATGCTGCATGACAAATCTGTCCCCCCCCAAAAAAAACCATAGCCGGCTTCTTCCGCCATTTGGTGGAGCTGCAAATAACTGCGTCCTCACAGCTGATAAAATGAAATGTGACATTAGTGAACATCCTCAATATTAAAACCTCTTCCTGCGCAGCAGAGCAGCGTTTGCAAACCCCATGTCAGGAATATTGTTCAGGCGAAGCGCTATTTAATTAGCACGCCGACCTTTGTCACTTGGCTCCGTCTCCTTTTTTTTCTTCCCTCTTCATGTTTGTTTGCTTAAAGGAAGTCCAGGTTTTAAGACCATTAAGCTAAATGTTTTCAGGCTTTTCCATCAAGAAAGTAACCTTAGCTATAAAGCTAGGAACCGTGTAATGGGAAAAAAAGTGCCCCTTTGACTAGCAGTGATGGATATTAGAGTAAAACTGCGGTGCACGATGGCACGTACGATGGCCTTTTAATCTACCTGTGCATGGGGAGACCCTCTGGACCCAGGCTGTGCTTGATGAAGGTGGTATCATCCTCAATGAGAGACATCATTATCCAAAAGGCACCCAAATAAGACCAGTATTAGATTAAAACTCATTTTAATAGACTCCCAGTGAGCGCCAGAGTGCTAGTTTAATGTAATTGGCTGCAAGACTTCATGTGGAGACGCGCCTTCCAAATGTTAGGCAGATTTATGAGACGTGGCTCCTTTGCTGTTTTTTTTTTTTTAAATTCTCCTCCTTCCCATTTGTGTCCACGAGCTTTATTTGACCACTTTAATCGCTCCTGTACTGTGATTTCACGTGTCATATAAATGACTGGCACATTCTGTTTATTTTTCCCTCTTCCATCCATAATACATAGGGCATTTGAATCCCACTGGTGTGTGTAGAAAGAAAAAGAGAGGGAGTGAGAGAGAGAGAGAGCGGGAGAGGGGTGGTTTGCTAATGGTGTGAGGCATAAAGGCTCAGAACAAAGTGGCAGAAATACATACACATAAGCCCTGAGAGACCAGGCGCTGTGGTCTGCTGGATGGGAAGTGGTGATTGGAGAGTTTGGAGCTTAGAGAGGCTTTGGGCTGAGTTTGATCTGCTCCTGTTTGAGCAGTATTTACATATAATCAGCAGCCTAAGTACTGGTCCACGTTAACCTGACTGCAAGGTCGCCCAAATCACCTGACCTGGCCGTCTGGAAAGTGTAACTTTTGTCCCGGCTGCATCAGATGTCTTTTAATTCCGGAAAAGTCTGCGAGCGGCTCACAGTGCAAAACAGACTTAAAGGTTCATTTCCAATGCAGATCCTCAGACTAGAATAACTTACAGATGTGCACGCTGTGGTGCAGCATATAAATGTGGGCCCTGTACACGGAACACGATTCCTCTTTTAATATATAAACTGAATCTATAACGTGCTTCCATAATGGATAATCATCCTGAAATGTGGATCTTCGCCCATTTCCCTTTGATTCTTTTGTACCTAATGCAACATTTATAATCATTAACAGGCCGTGCTGGCTTGTTTGACAGAGGATAATTGCTTCAGAATCCCAGTATTAGCACAAAGATCACACACGGGGAGAGAAGTGATGGTTGTCCACACCAGGAGACGGTCAGAATTTGCAATTATTACAAATATTGAGGCTGGTGTAATGATTGAGAGGATGTTTATTTTCCAGTTTCAGTCCAACATGATGTGTCTACAGTAGAGTCGTCAGAGTCGGTCTAAATAAAACAGATCTCTCTGCCCTCTGGTCGACTGTTTAGCTCTAGTTTTCCTCTCATCTGCGCTCACATATAAGCATGAATGCATCGTTTAATGAATATTTCTGTCTTCGACCCGGAGGTAGGCAGCACCAGCGGAACACAAATGTCATCTGTTTTCGAGAGATTATTGAAAGAAATAAAAGTTTGCCGCGTGCTCCCAACTGATTCCTTATTTACTCGAAGGTGGACTTTATTTTGACACTTTTATTTTTTATTTTTTTTACATATTTGTCTCGCAGCAGAGCTTTATGCATAAGCTGCTGCTCAGAGAGCATGTCTCCTCAAGGTCTCCTGCTGGTATAGCACAGCAGAGCCAGGGTAAACAGGTGCCCGTTTTGAGATTATTCAGCAATTGAAAGGCATTGTGATCTGAACTGCACAGCCCTCCATCTTTCTGAGGAGTTTGTGGGCAAGGTTCACTTACAAGATTTGAAATTAAATATTAGAAATCTGTAGGAAATTGGGAAAAGAAACGGAAATTTCTCGGGTCTGTCTTGCAGGATATTGGTCCATCTCTGTTGAGACGGACGCCGAGCTGCACCTTTGCTAGCATCTTTTAGCATCTGCGTTTGCTGCTGGTTTTATACATTCAAAAATAAAGACAGCAGATCGATGCTGTTTAAAAAACATCCCTTCCCGAAGAAAACCCAATCTAGGCTACTTGAATGACAGCAACATGGAAAAAAATATGGCGTGAGAGGGGAAATGAGAGTGACTAAAGTAGAATAGGAGTGTCATGGAGAGAAGATGGATTTCTGGGCTCTCAGTGGAAAGCTGTCATAACAGGCCTGAGCAGCTGTTGTGGGAGCTGTTTGGATTCACGAGAAATATGTCACGCACACCTCCACTCCTCTGTGCAGGCCCAGGTGGAAATTCTGTCTAACTGTGTCACATTTCCATCTTATTGTAGTGAAAGGCACCCAACGGCGAGGAAGAGGAGCACAGAAGAGATGGGGCGCAGGGGAAAGATCCTTTAATTTAGTCTCAGAGGGAAGCATTAAGCCTCGATCCATCCCGAGGGGTGTGGGGGTGTGGGGGTGTGGGGGTGAACAGCGTGAAGCGATGGGGCCGTACATCGCCATTTCGCATCGCTCCCTTCCATCACAGCACCTCCAGCTCCGGTGATGACGAGTCATTTCTGCTCATATCCTGAAGCCACAGCGACGTTTAACCTGCCCGATTTGCTCTCAGCACAGAGGGAAATAAATGCGGGGGAAAGGCGACAACAGCGAGCCGGTCGGGGCTACAGAGACTAAAAGTCCTGCCTGATACACCTCAGCTCGTGGCCCTGCTGGAGACACTCTAAACTTTGGAAATTATTAATGCCCTCCAGACTCTGATACCCTCTGCCTGAAGAAGCCAATTATATCAGCCTCGCTAGCTGCTTGTGACAACAACGATGTTTGCTGCTCACGCTGGCAAAAAGCTAATGAAAGGCGATCCTTCATTTACTCATGATCACTTTTACTTCTCGGTGTTTTACAGGTTTTTCAAGCCGCTCTGCACCGTCACGGTGTGCATCCGTGCTTGCTGCAGGGAAACACAGCGTCTTTTATTGGTGTTTAAGATATGGGTATAGTGAGGGGGCTAAAGTTCCAACCTGATTTCCTCTGGGGAAACGATTCATAATAAATTGAAATAGATAAGCAATAAAAATGGGGAAAATCAAACGGCCCATTCATCACCACCATTTTGTATTAATTACAGAGAGAAGCACAGGCCTTGTCTTCTGAGGCTGCGCTGTATATTTAAAAGTATTTAAAACTAACCGATTCCTCCAACTTTTCCAGCTTTCTCCGTACTTCATTGGAAAGCAATGGTTTGACCTTCCGATCGCTTTAAAAGTCCCATTCTCCAGCTGCGGGTGTTTCGCGCGCCTGACTCCATTTCTCCTACGGGAGGCGCCGTCAGCTCAAACCTTCACCTCTACCTGCGTCAGATTCACAGCATGCGCCGGCCTGGCATTCCTGAAGAGCAGAGGTGCGGGGAAATGAGTGGAAACGCAGGCGATAATGACTCAATCAGGGCTGTTTATTAAGAACACGTGATCAAAAGATGTGTGTTGGCCGTGGAGCTAAAATCAAACATCAGATCAAATGCATGAGCCTAAAACAGCCGGTGCATCCGAACAAAGAAGTTATTTCCATGTGTATAAAACAATAGATGTATATGCAAAGTTGCTCCTTCCACGTTGACAAACGTGGGAGTAGCTGCAGCACAGTCGGAGGTCCACGGCCTGAGCTTTAGTCGCATTTTGGGGAGACAAATTGCAACGCTTTAATCCGCCACCCTCAAGTTTCAGGAGTGTTGAAGGATCTACGGTGGCTGCTGGGGAGCCAAATGTGTCTCCCACAGACGTATTTCCAGCCTGCAGGGCCAGTGTTGATATATTCAAATGAAAGTGACGAGTCACAGCTGATGTTGAATCTTGATTTCTGCTCAAGTCTGTTTGTTCATTCAGAGCAGCTGTATACCGCCACACGCCACCGTGATGTAGGATCCATTCCAATGGCTTAATAAATATTCTCGCCCCGAGTGAACAAGAACAGAAACATTAGTCTGCCGGTTCCGATCTCCAAAAAAACTACATTTCTTATCACATTAGAAGTTCTGCAAGTGGCATATTTCCAAGATTCTCTTACAGAAGTCAGCAACAGGAAGCCTTGTTGTCCCGACGAGACTTAAATGTTGTACGTCCGCCTCCTTTAATTATATGCTGAGGGAAAGTAAGTCACCCACTCAGTCACAAATCGGTTTGCTTCTTTACGGAGCCAAATAAATAAATACAACTGAAGTTTAAACACAAATGGAAAATGTTAGCCGGGGTGGGGAAACATCAATGCTTGTGATGGCTGCAACTCCAGCATTGGCCGCTGGAGGCGCTATTTTAATGGCTTGTGAACGTTTATCTTGCATTTTTGTTTGAGGATCTTACTTACAAATAAGTTACACCAAGTTTGAGAAAATGCAGTCGACAGGGAGTGAATTTAAGCCTTTTTTTCCTCCTTTTTTTTTTTTTTGCTTGTTCCAAAGTTGACAGTACAATATATCTTCATACGGGTCTCTGCACCTTCCACAGAGCGGCCGTGACAGATTTCTCACTTCATGGCAGACTGGTCAGTGCCGGTTTTTGATTAACAGCTGTAATCAAAAGCGGGCCCCTGTTTCTGATCCTCTCTGGCTGTCCACAAAAAAAGAAAAAAAAATCTTGCTGGATTTTGAGTCGTCTCCCACTTTAAAAGTAGCGAGATGGGCAAGAAACGACGCAAGTGGAGGTGAAGAGAGCAGAGAAGGAGGGAAGGATGGGGTGGTGGGGCGGAAATGTACAGAAGACAACCCAAAAAGACAAGAGGGAGACGTCTGTGCCTGTGTGCACGTGTGTGAATAAGCAATCGACCGCCAGTGGAGCCATAAAAAACCAGGAAGCAGCGAACGCATCACCTTTGGCTGGTTTGGAGGTGAAAGACTTTAGGAGAGTTCTGATTTAAAGCACCGAGCATCCGAGTCAAGCGAGGTGTAAATGCTGGATAAAACCCTTAATGGAGGAGGCCCGTCGTCCCCCTGGCTTCTCGTTTGTCAGCGTAAAATATAACACCCCAGTAAACTAATACGACCATTAATTGTTTATGATGTTTATGCAGGGAAAAAGGGGAGGACGCCTCATTCCAAACACGTACGGCTTCTCTTTAATTTGCCGCGTTAAGAAGCAAAAACTCTGCCTCAGTTCTAACGCTAACAACAGGCTGAATCCAGTCGGTGCCCTGTGGATTCTATTTTCCAGTTTTTGGCATGCAGACGCTGACATTTCTATAGAGACTATTTTCAGATTTTCTATCAAACACTGGGTGCCATATAAACATTGGGACAAAGTCAGAACAGCGTAAAAAAAAGAAATAATCAGTAAACTTTGGAAGGTGTCCAAAAAAAAAGGCCCCACATTTTTTGATGTACTCGTGTATAAATAGCTTCAACTCATTTTCAACCCCTTCGGATCAAACCAATCCAAATATACAAGCTTATTAAACTCCTCAGAACTTCCTCACAGTATTCAGAAGTTATAATTATTGTATTTTGTGTTTGGACCTAAAAATGGCTCCTTTTTCACCAGCATTTTCCAGGAACCTTTATGACCAGGGATTTATGTACTTGGGTGAAAATATTCCTGGTTATATATGCGTTTCCTGTTCCCACCGCACCGGAAATTTCCAGAAAACGTGTTCATGTCAGGCTGATGACACACGGGGGGGTTACGGTTGTCTAACTGTGAGTGTTGCTCTTCTTTGTTATGATGTTGGTTACGTTTCATCGGCGTTCCTAAAATTGTTTTTATGCGTTCAGCTCCGCCAGCTCCGTCGGTCATTCCACCGTAGACGACGCGCTCGCTACAAATCGCCAGCTCAAAGTCCCGCTGGAAGCCGTCTCCTGCAAAAGTGTTTAAAAGAGCCCAGACATTGATGCCCGTCCACTTGTCATAAGTCCTAACCCCCCACCCCCCATATGAGTTTTTTTCCCAGAGAAAGTCTGAGGTCGGGGGAGAGGTTTTTCAAACCCTGGCTAAAATGAAGTTCTTGAGGTGGAAAAGAGGCTATAGACTTGAAAAAAACCTGCACTTTACCATCTGCCTGCAGCTTTCCATTCTACTCTGGTACTGGCCTTCAATCGGAAATGTTTTTTTATTTTGTTACTACAACTGTACATTTAAACTACAGCTCCTGGTCTGAAGGTCTGAATCGACAATACTGCAGCTCTAGATTAGATTTCCTCCAATTTTAGAGATGTCTTTCAAATATATTTGGCATCTAGACAACTTCCAGTGTCAGTGAATAGTAGATCTACTAACACACACACACACACACACACACACACGCACACACACACACACACACACACACACACACACACACACACACACACACACACACATTCTTATACTTATATCTCTACGAGGCCTTTCATAGAAAGAATATTCTGTCTATAGAATACACAAATACACAAGCATGCACACATTTACACGTATTTTTCCTGTTTTTCCCCCAACATGCTGTTGCGTTATGAAGGCCGGCATAGATTTAAAAACATATTAGGGCCACAGCTAAGATGGTTTGGATGGATGGATGGTGTACAGTCCAGCCACCCATACGCTACCTATAGAAAGAATAAATTAATTTATACAGAACTCCCACAGCATGTTCTGATATCCTCAGCAGGAAGACACGGAAACGTCCTCAAGCAAAAGAAAAAGAAGAAAAAAAAAGCAAGGTCATATTGTGGTTTCAGGGAATGTTTGCTGTAGCTTTAGCATTAAAATAAACACGGATGCTGTGAGCTCAACTGCAAATGAGCCACATCTGAATCATTTCTACTTAAAAAGGTATCATATATATATAAATATTATAATATGTTGTACCCTCACATCACCTATGAAAAGCTTTATGATTGTGCAGCAGCTTGACGTGGCCTCTTTTCCGTCATGGAAAAATAAAGTTCTCTTTTGCAAACACTTATGTATCAAGCTCAAAATTCTCCTATTGCAGTGACACATGGGCAAAACTGGGTTAAGGCCTGAGCGGAAATATTCACTAACAACAAAACAAATTGTCCTTCTGCATAAAATTACTTTTTTTTTACTCTTTAATGGATACAGCGAGTATTTACAAAGTGGGTCAAAGGATTCCGGTTTGATACCGGCTTATTTTTCCTCTCTCTGGTGGCAATACATAAACATGCTTATTAAATTAACATTTATCTGTGTAGAATGAACAATATAAACTGGTTGCAAATGATGAATCTACTCAGATTAAAATCAAACAATAGCAGGCGATAATTTATCTCATAAATCATTTCATCAGAGACATTTTCTTTAAATGATCTGTCAGGATTTGTTGCCATTTTTGATGTGGATCCAAGATTATCCACGCTTATTAACTTCCTAGTTAATTGAAGGACAGTTGCAGAAGTTGCTGAATTTGGAGAGAAAAATAAAGCGGAGCTGCAGAATTTCAAGCCGGTTTGCCATTTTTATACATTTGTTCTTGGCAGCACGTAGCTTGTGAGGCAGTGGTAGCATACACGTTGCAGGCGATTATTCCCGGTGGATCGGAGGGGCGCGCTGGAATGACAAGCTTTGTTTCATCCAAATCCCTTCAAGTCAGACTTACTTTGTTGCCTGAATGTGGATGTTAGCTTTATTAGCTGAGAGCAAGCTGTTACACAAGAACAGAAAATGGACATGGGTGGCTGTTCTCAGTTTTAAATCATTTTAAATCATTCCAAATATTCTACGCTGCCAATTTGAATGCTATTGCTACACAGAGCTAAAGGCTCAGTAGTTGTACAAGGTCTTTTGGGGCCAAAACTGAACATATCCTTGAGAAAGTAAGTCTTTATTTCAGGGAAAAGTGGATGAAAAGGAAAAATCCTGATACTCTCCAGCTGTGAGTCAATCACAGCAGCTATTTGATATGCTAATTACATCAGCAACGTGACAGACTCGTCCCTGTGCTCACTGTGGACAGCAGCAGCCTCAAGAAGAGCAACATCAACGAGCGGCAACACAGCAATTCACCAGTGCAGAAGTGGAGTGTTTCCATTATAGTGTCCTAAACTGCTCCTCCTACTGTGAATTTAAAAAGCTTTTATTTCAACAGACAAAGGAAGCAGAAAGAAGAAGAAGAAGGAAAAACAAGTCTCTTTCCCTCTGCAATAAATGAAAGTTGCTCCTCTTAATGGCGCGGCTATATCCGACCGAGGAATGCGCCTTGTTGTTCCACTCCTGCGTTCTGGCGCAGGCTGTCTAGGTGATGGCCATTATGGCTCCTGCTGCTGCCAATGCCTCAACTCCAACAGGATCACTGGAGTGTTAGCCCTAACAAGCCCGGGATGCAGACAGCTGATGCACAAATGGGATTCTGTCCTGGAAGCTTTAGAGTTTGGCAAAAGGGAGTGGACGGCATAGCTAGCAGGAACTGTTTGAGTTATGTGTCCCCAAGTTGAGCTCATTACATCTGATGATCTTGCTAATGATCTACTCTTGGGAGGAGAGCGCATCTACTGTACGCCATTTCCGTCTCATCCTCTAATCTGGCTCTTTCTCCCATTCTCTTTCAGTTGGGCTCATATCTTTGTAGCCTCGGAGATGTTTGCTGCCTGGGAAGATGTGCAATATTCCTTGTTATACTTTAAGCATGTGAGGCACAACCACAGTGAAAGTCAACCCTCGGATACAGTTTTACGTTAAATTATTTGTGTGTGCGCGCGTGGTTGTGTGTGTGTGTGTTGTGTGCGTAAAAGAACAAACACTGAAATTTGCTAAATTGTCCGCAGCCCAAGGTTAGTGCAGATTAAAAGATGTGTCGCCGATGGAAAAGGAAAAGGTCCTTCCTCTCACCGATATGTCACGGTGTGTTCAAGAGCAGCAGACTCCATTTCAGCGGCAAAATGGGTAAACAAAGTGCGATCAGTCCAATTACCTCCTCATTGCCGAGGCGTCGTGGTAGGAATAGCGCGTGGAGGGACCGGAGTGTTTGGGGAGCGATGGATTTGCCTGAGCATTCTCTGGTTTGAATGTCAATTTGTTTCAACAGCTGCACCAGAAATAAGACAGAAAAAAACTGGAAACCCAAAAAAAAGAGCCTCCAAAATGGGACGGCGGTGCTGCCAGCTAACCTTGTGATTGCTACTTCCGTGTGCATCGGCTGCAGATGTGCACAAGATCAAGCGGCGCTGTCCTCAGCCCTGACCCCGTGTCAACCACGGCCCTTCCTGCTCTTCCTCCTCGGTGTGAGACTTTCAAGGACGGGGCCACAACACGCTCCACTACAGCACGTTTCAGCTCAGCGGATCTGCTGGAAATCCATCCACTCTCTGGGAGTCGTAGTTACGGATATGAATTCTGGACACATTTCCTCACTGAGCGACGGCGTAATATTTATCTCACTTTACATTAACAGTTTCATAATTGTCTGTCAGCATTGCCTGACACGTTAACGCAGCACTGCAGCTGAGTATCGCCATGTCCCGGGTTGGTTAACCTTTACAGAAAGCAGCAATTGGTCTCGTTATCTAAAATGGAATGCAAATGCTTCTTCTTCTTCTCCCCTTTTTTCCTGATCTTATGATGCAAAATGTAAATCCCTTTTATGGCTTCCCTGTTGGGAGCCATATTAATGTCCTGCGACCAAATTAAATCCGTTGTCTCTATTAATTAAAAAGTAGCTTTTTCTAACCTGCTCGTGGGAAAAATAGAGGAGTCCTACAAAATCCAAAGATGCCAAGAAGAAAAGCGTGTTTTTAGGGCTTTTGTTGGTTCGAGGGCACCAGAAGTTGTGAGGCGACAGAGGCGTTCAGAACAAGGCGCGTCCTTTTAGCCTAATTATAATAAAAGTCTTCCAGTGTCACCAGAAATGGAGTGAGTATACATAAATCCCCACGGCCCCGTGCATCAAAGTGTTATCAGAGACACGTCGGGCTTCTTTTTTTCATCAGTCGTCCAACCGAATTCCTCCAAAAGGTGTCCGCTGGTGCGCACGCGTGCGCGCGCGCGCGGCTGACAGGTGAACGCGGTGGTGATTGATGCAAACAAATGATGCTTATTTTTCCACCTCCTGTCGCTCCAGATGCAGAAATATTGCCACAGCGTGAACACTGTCTGTCCCGATGAAGCGCAAATTACTTTCGCTGTCAGTCGTTGCGAGTCAATTAAGTGAAGATTTGGAAAAGTTTTCCAGTTGCACAAAAACCCATGAAGCCAAATTAATTCAGAAATGTCGGCCATCAACAGTATGCATTCATTTTCTATATCACATCAGCATTTCTAGACGCGCCTGTGATTCTCCCCTCCTCGGTCATGAGCTCAAGACGTTCCCGCAGTCACTCTCCGTCGACGCGTCCGCCTGACGCGCAGCGCCTCCCCACCGGTGCCTCACTTTGACAAATTCCTGGATGTGAGCGGGTCTGCTGAATGGCTCCGTGCCACTAATGATTCCTTGAATACTTTTAAAGTTCCCCGGCTCTGTTTGATCTTTGCGCCCGAGAGCAGATTATCAGGTTGGAAAGGACGCGATGGGACCGTGGTCGTTTTGGAGTTTTTCTCTCCTGGCGTTCGCGTTACTGGACCTCTTTCCACCCAAGTTGCAGGGTCGGGCGGAATTAAGTTCTCTTAGAACAAACGACAGATTTCGTGTTGTGGCGACGCGGGTAAACAGAAAATCAAAAGTGTCGATCCAAGGCGACGATAGCGCAAAAGTTTTTAGCCCTTTTATTACGGAAACAGACGGTTCTCTGACACCGCGCAATGGGACTGAAAATCGGGCGCCAGACTGTGACAGCCGTGGAGAAAAGTGTAGAAATAGTTCTGGGGAGGCTCAGGTTGGAGCCACGGTGCCAGAAAACACCATTTCTGACCGAAGGGACAGAATAAAACGAAGTAAAGGTATGTCTGAGAATATGAATGGGGATACCAGAGGAGAAACGATGGCAAAGAAGACATTTGGGGAGACGATCCAAGCAGCATCCAACTCCAGAGCTGAGTACTGGCGGAACGGGGACGATGCCAGAGGGTCTAACCCGAGTCAAAATGAACCGCACCTGGACACCTCCACTTTTGCCCTGGCGGGAGATTCGGCGCACAATCAGGCGATGGTGCACTGGTCCGGACACAACAGCAGCGTGAGTTCCAGTCTCACCAGTAGGACATTAGAGTGCATGTGCATGTTGCTGTTTTGATTAGCTTTTTTTGTTGTTGCTGCTGCGTAAAAGCAATACTTTTTATTTGTTTGGGAAAAATCTGTCGTATTTTTACGCACGCGTATTTCAGGGCGCATGAGGAATTAAACATCCTTACCGGGGAAAAACCTCTATATGAGCAGGAAATAAATCCTCTTCTTTCATTTTCGTCTTTTTAAACACGCAGTTTCTCGCCCTGACGACGCGGCTGTTTGTGGCTCACGCTATTGTGCACCCGCAGGACGCATCCGCGCTCCTCGGAACTGCTGCGGAATCATTTATTTCCAAGTGTTTGCCATCTGAACTTTAATCAAGGAGTTCATTTAATACAGTAGATAAATGCATCTGACACCAGGCTCCTGGAAGGCGTAATCACAGCACATTAATTATTTATGAAACAATCAGCCTCTCGGGTTGGCGATGGTAGGTACAGTTTTAAAGGGACTTTACATCACATTAAATGCAACCTGGCATTTAATGTGATGCTGATGAGAACGTCTGACCTTTTGGCAAATGAACTGCGGCTTGTATTTGATGATCAAGTCTCACTTTGTTGATAACTGTCTGGGTGAACAAGGCAAAGCAGGGCCTGTTGTTGAGCGTGACACTAAAGGACAGGTGCAAGGGGACGTGCATCACCTGCATGGGTGCAAACAGACTTCGAGGAAACGGCCCCCTCCCTCTTCACACAGCCCGCAGCTCAGCGCAAAGACAAAGCAGATTTTATCTTTTACTTTACATGTGCAGCCCGATAAAGAAGGACGCAGTTGTTATCATACATAGAGATCTGCATAAACGGGGGCTTCCTTCCAGGTAAATGGGAACGCTCGGTCACGCAGGAGGCTGTGAGGCAGCCACGTTAATCCTGGGCCGCGTCAGAAGACGTGGACGTCTCAGAAAGCCTGCAAATATGGCATCTTTTATTTAGATAACCATATTTTATTAATCAAACAAAGCTGTTTGTTAAATGAATTCATCCCCTCTGAGGCACCAGGCTCTGGTCAGTGTTGGCGCGTCACGCCGGACAGAAATCCACGGTGAAAACGCGCTAAAATGCCCGGAGAAAGATGCTAGCCGTCGCTGTCTTCGCCGACAAAGGTCCATTGTGCTGCAGGACACTGCTCACTAGATCATCGCTGATGAGCTTGTCACCGCATCCAGTCAACATCTGAGATTTATACAGTCTGAATCTCTGCCCGCCCCCCCAAATGTTCCTCTGGAGCTGCAGCGTCTAAACCGATGATATTTTACGGCCGGGATTTTATGGCTCAAGACACATCAGATTTAAATGACTGATAATAAATCCAATCTAAAAGGGGACATTTGAAATGATATTACCTCATTTCTGGAGTCTGGGGTGGTTCTATCGAATATTCACTGGAGACTTTGCTCGTGATCGGGCCGGGATGTGAAAGGGAGGGGGCAGTGAAACGAGGAAAGATTTGGGAGATGATAAGAGATGCACCAGACCTTCACAGTGAAGATGTGATGAAAGACAGCGCCGCTTCAAACCTCCATTCTTGTTTTCTCGCGTTGGTGTTCTTCTGCATCTTCAATCTGTCTGGACTCTAAATGCAGCCATGCAATCGTTGTCTTTCAGTAAAAACCACCAACGATAGCAAATAAACATAAATAGTCTGGCTTTTATACCTCCTGCACATCAATACCTCAGTCCTTTGGCTCATATGGGAGGTTAAGCTGCAGGTAAACAGCCATCCCAGCACATCTGACACTCCAGGGATGCAGAGCCCCCTCCCCCCCTCCCCCCATACCACACACACACACACACACACACACACACACACACAAACGATGCAAAAGTCTTAGTGAGCGAGTCAGCCGGTGATCACAGAGTTATTGACAGTCCAATGATTTCAGGCCCTCCATTGACCGTCTTTGCGAGCTCCTCACTTGCTGCCGGCCAAACGGGGACGCCGGGCCAGAGCCGAGCAGTTAATGAGTGTTGTTATTGACATCACACACTCCGAGCTGCTGCCGCTGCAGAAATATTGGTGTAAATAATGTCCAACCCACGCGAACACCAGCCCGACCAAAGAGACGGTCCGAGGTGTGAAAATAAAGTGGACTCCCCTACAGTGTATTTTCCTTTGCTCTGGGACCGGGAAGGGCGCGGCTCTCCCGGGTCACCCAGTGGGAACGAGGCAGTTATTGTTGCACATAATCTCCTCGGTATAAATTGATGATAAAAAGGAGGAAATGGCGCAGCCCCGGGGGGACACTTGAGTTTTAAACCGGTTCATTAGACAGACAGCCATTCCATTTAACATGCCAGTGCTGGTTCCATAGAAGCTCCTTGATCCATAAAATCAAATGGAACCGGCTCCCAATTCACAGGAGCGTCTGACCGCAGTTTGTTGAGGGATGATGAAAGTTGCATTAAAAGGGAGGCGGTCTGAATTATAAAGCACTAATGTCTTTTCAAATACAATTACTTCCGTTATAATTCGGGATGTGTTGATTTGATTGGATGGACTGATGTTTGCCACTGGGAAAAGCGGAGCTGTATATACTTCCGTGCTCCCACCCATCTATGTCTTTAACTGGGCTGGACTTTAGGGTGTCGGCGCCGTGAGTCCGTTCATTAATCGTGCAAATCTCCAGCCTTCGGGGACGCAGCGTCCAACGATGGGGAATGTCGATTAAAAAAAAAAAAAAGCCCCGTGTGTCATCTGAGATGTAGAACTCCGGCTGCTACGGCAGCAAAAACAATTGTTCTAGAGCCTCAATGGGTATTTGTTGAAGATTTGTTGGAGAAAAAGGCGGCGGGCCCTCCCTCTTCCCTCCACCTCCATTTGATTTTATGGCACAGCAGATACATGCTTCACCCTCTATGTAGTAATAATTCAGTGAAATCCCGGTTTTTACTCCTCAAATGCCACACGCGGCCTTTTTATCATGAATCATTTGTGCTGGGAGACCATAATGCATCACATCAGCGGAGGGCACCGGCACTTCGTCACCGTTGAGCTGTATTTTGGCCCCACAGAGTACATCTGGAGCGGCGAGGAAGGCCTGTCGCCGGCGATACGCACCCCCGCCCCGCCACTGCTGCCTTTCTTCCTTCTTCTCTTTTAAAACGTGCACGGACTGATATTGCAATTTTAATCAAAGTGACAAAGCGGGCGCTGAATCATATTTGACAAAATTTGCATGTGATTAATTAGTTTAATAACTGCCACACAGTGGGGAGAGACACTATAGCCCTTGATTTCGTTAGGACAACAAATTTATGCTTTTTTTTTTGATTGGCAAAGGAATTCTGATTGAGGGAATCTTCGTGGGGATGGAGAGAGAAGTGCGGCCTGTTTTTAAATGAAGTTTTAATACTTGAAGGTCGCGGCTCACTTTCTTCTGACCTTTAGGCTCATCGTTCCTCATTCTGGGAGTAATTTGTGTTGAGCTGCGCTTCAAATCCTCATATTTCCTTAAGCAGCAGAGAGTTCAGAGCATTTAGAGCGTTTACAGTCACATCTGCAGACGAGCTCAGTCAGCAGCTTACAGGAAGTCGGGATTTAGCGTGGTGGTTTACAGCGGAAACCGTCTTTTATGGCCGGACAGACGGACCGAGCAACATGATGTGACACGAAATGACAGCACAGCACCACACGACACCACACGGTGCCGCACGCCGCGGCACGAAACATCACATGACCCCACTCCGCAGCACAATAGAACAGGACACAACGGCATGGCAGCGCAGCACAAAGCAACACAACGTGGTTTCAGCCCTCCCTCATCCAAACCTGTGACTCGCTCCTTATTTCGGATTGGTTGTTTTTGATGTTGACGGGCGACTGAAAAGAATTAGGGAATAACAGCACTTTCAGATGCGGTCTTTATCATTTTCAGCAGGTACGCCTCCCATTCAGAGTGGCTGCGTCCCAGCGTGGGCCGGTGCGAGCCCGTGAAGCCGGGGCCAGCAGTCACGGAGCTCTTCTTTTATCTTGGCACACTCTGATGGTTAAACGGTGCCCTTCATCATTGTCACTGATCACATTCTCACTCCTTTATGTCCTTCTCTACTTAAGATTCTTGCTCTTCTGTCCAGGCGTGATTGAATTCCACTTGATAGGCGAATACAAGACTTTCTAAATTTTTTGGCCGCCTCATACAACACTAAATTATGTAGAAATCCACATTCTTTAGTACTCAGATCTCAATTTGGACACTTTGACCCGGCGATAGTTGAAAGATGGAAACGCACCTGCTGATCTTCTGCTCAAATTTGCGTCATTGTGCCAAGTTTTCAAAGTTTCTCCGTCAGCGTTTCGCATGGCAGGAGATGAAAGGCACGCGTTCATAAATGATGAGAACAGATGCGAGCTTTTACGAGGCTTTGATGAGTTTTTAGGCAAACCGTCGGCCCCTTTGTGGGAAACTGACATGACATTTGGGTTTGTGGATCAGTTATCGGCGTCGAGCTCCGTGGCTCATCACCGTGTTCCCGCTCTTGCTCTTTTTACCGCTTCATTGTGCGTTGCTGCCTCAGGATTCACCAGATAGATAGATAAATAAATTCCATTTGCAAGATAAGGTCATCTTTTAAGTCTACGCCACCCAGTCAATAAGGGTAAAGAGTAAAAGCATTGTTGCGTGAAAATATGGTGTTGCAGAGTTTTTGTTACACCAGCTTGTGAAAATGTCACGCATTCAATGATCCCTTTTAAAGGCAGTAATTGGATCGCACACTTTCCTCACACACCTCATTGGATAAGTCATAACAAGAATTCGACTGTTTCTTTTGCAAAAATTACTTTGTTTTGGGCACATCAGCCTGGTTTCCTGCTAAATAACAAAGTATTTTGTGTTTTCATTAGTTGTCACCACTTGTTCAGCGCGATGGATCCCAGTAGCTTTTACTCACAATCCACTCATCCAATCTAATGAGGATTCAGTTAGCTCCACTGCTAACGAAGCTAACAAACCGTATACAACAAGGGAACCAGGCAGATCGTTGTGCATTAGTGCTGGCTGAGACTGCAAAAAAAAGTTAAATTCTGTTTCAGAAAACAATAAAATACTAAATATAAAACAATGAAAAGGTCCCGCGACAGTAAAATCCTTCGCCATATGTTTAAAACGCAGCACGCTGACTTTTAAATTGCACAGAACGTAAAGCTTGGTGAACTTTCCATCCGATTTGCCCTTGAAGGCCACATCTCTTTCATTCCCTTTTGTTCCGCCCACACAGAAGTCAACATCAGAGAAAAAAAAATATGGATCCAGTGTTTCTCAGCCTCGCTGGAGTGAGTTCATCAAACATATTTCATTGAAATTTCACCCTTAGCTTTCATTAAAAGAAATAAAACAGACAGATCGCCATCTTTTATCCCGCAATGGTGAACAGCACCCTTTAATGCTTATTGTTGTTAGGATTAGACAGATATAACATTCCCATAAAGCCTCGCTGTATAGGTTTATTTGAGGCAAAGCTCTTTTAAAGTCGACCCATTTCATTAATTTCCCCACATAATGGACTGAATTGATTGCTGGAACCTCTGAAGCTTGGAGCATCGGGGCTATATGACCGGAGCTCAGGAGTCGAGAGGACGAGCAAACATACTGGCGCTGCACACTAATGCACAGGGACTCTGGAGGGAGGTTTGCTTGATGAAAGCAGAATCCCTGGAGTATCTTTTCACTCACAAAATACAAACATTCAATTTAGTTCACAGATAATACGAGGAAAGAGTGGGCTCTCCCCTCCGCAGCCCCATTTCTCTTAAAAGCAGTTTGTCTTTACTGCTAAGTGCTCTACTTTGAAGGCAGCCTTTCATGGCTGCAGTCGTGCTGTTTTCTCCTCTCATTTGTTCAAATGCCTCAATACAGTCGGGATTTTGCCTTTGCTGCTTCGCTGCTGCAGACGTACTGTATGTAAATGTCCAGCCAACGCTGCGTTTCATGGTGTTTGCATCAGGTGATGTTTATTGGTGGTGGCGGTAGTGAAGGGGGGGGGGGGTCCGAAGAGGTCCTCTGGGGACCTGCGTCACTTCACCATTCCCCCCAACAACACCATCATCGAATTCTTACGATTGGTATTTAATCGTGGAAGCTAAGCAGTTTGTTCAAAATGAAAGACTTCCTATTAGAAATACACAGGAGGAGGCATCGATGGTTGTTCTCTCTATGGACTGAATGTATCTTTATTTAATGTAATAATTTATAAAAATTATTAAGAGTAAACTGACTCCAACATGCCTGAGCCAAACGCTGCACTTAATCAGACGGCCATTTTACTTTGGCACCAAAACGACATCAGAAAACTCTCCTTGAAGTCCATTTCAAAGTGGAAAAACCATCAGTACTTGCTAAAAAAAGCCACAAAAGGTAGTCTCAGTCTCTCAGGTGTTTGTGTGTTTATCCTGATTAAGCTGGAGATGATCCCGCCGGACGTGTGGTCAAACATAATTGACTGTTAATTGCTGGAAAAACGGGCATCAGAGAGTAATAAATGCTGAATAATGAGACTTCTTCCCAAATAGGGGACACAGAGATGGAATTCATATAGCTGTATAAGGACATAAGGTACAGAATTACCAGACCGATCCTTTTTAATTCTGTTGTATTTCAAATGTTTTGCATGGAAAAAAATAACACAATTAATTAATTGGTGGCCTTTAGCTGTGACAAGATGACAAAAATGCTCCTCTTCCACTTCCTCTTTCTTTATTCTGTGCTTTTAAACATGGACGGACTGGCTGTCCAATCAAACTGTCTTTGGAACAATGATCGTCCTTCATATTGGCTGTTAATGGAAAACAAAAACACTTTCCTGAAGGACGACTGTGCAGTCAAAGCACTAACTGGAACTGTTTTATAAAGTAAAATTTGTGTCTATACGGCTGAGCCTGCTCTTTAGTTGTCGGTGGACCAGATTGGCTACCAATGTTTGCAGAGCTCTACCGCCAGCTAACCTCTATGTTTGCGGTGCCTCGCTTTTGTTACATGCGATCACATTTTTGACTTTTAAAACATGCTCAAGTAGCTTGCTAGCTCAGGTTAGCATCTAGGATTTTGCTGTTTCCACCAGGAAGTGATACGTTGTTCGAGGCGAAGCCGTGCACAAGCCTGCAAGACTGACGCAGGAAGGAGCACAAAATGATTAAAGCAGAAATTAGATTTGAGTAATTGGATTAGGAATAAAGTGAAACATTACATGTGTGGGTACGTGTTTGGGAAAATAGATAAGGAAGTCTTTGGGAAGATACCCTAGTGCATGGAATCATTCACCCCCGGGGAATAAAATACAGCGTCCTATGAGTATTCGTGAGGATATAAATGTCTATCATTGTAGTCGTGTTTTTGTTGTTTGTTTTTTCACAGATGCTAATGATTAAAACATTCAGTATGCGTCGTTACGAGTCTAAGCATGAGCCGTTAGCTGTGTCGCTACGACGCGACTTACATCCTTTGCCTATATCGGGTTTCGGGATCCCCTGGAAATTAATTTAGATCCTTCGCTTCTCCCCTTCAGCGAGGCTGAAAAAGAAACTTCCTCCACACATCTGCATGAAAATATTCCTGACGTGCGTAAACGCTGTGGCTTCTTTTCATGATGCCGCCCCCAGAGAAAGGAAGAAACGCCGACCTGAAGGTGTGAGATCCTTTTTTCCCTTCACGTTCACCAGTGACTTCCCAATTACACAGATATCTTGTTCGAGGGGTGCAGTTTTAATGATGCTTTGCTGTTTGCTTAAAAAGCAACAAGTTCCATTTGAATTTCAGGCAGGAAGCATGAAAAGCCGCGCAGATCTACAGTCTATTTGGTTTTATGGACAGCCATATTGCAGTGCAGCGCACGTAGATGAATCGCATCAAAACTGTGAAGCCGCCATGGCGATGTTGAAATGCCTGTCGCATCTGACCAAAGCACTCTAAAAATTTGTGCGTTTCTCTTAAAAAGGGGGGCTGTGGTGGGGGTGAGGGGAGGAGAACACAGGTTTGGAATTTTTGAAGATCTAATTTGATCAGACGTGCTGTGTGTGTGTGTGTGTGTGTAAGGGACTGACATGTGTATGTAGTGTAGAGTGGATGAGGAACGGAGAAAGAAAAACCCTAATGTCAGTATGAGATTATGGGTGTAACTTCTTATGGATCTAAATTTGAGCAAGTGGGGAAAATAAATACAGAATAAAATGAAAGGAGGAAGAAACGGACAGTTTTAAACTGAATACAGACGGGATCTGAGATGGATGCTAAAAATTAAGGAAAAAGCAGCAAAGAAAGTGACAAGAATAGAATATTAGGGTGAAGGGATTACTAAACCCAACTCCTCGGAGGGTGAAAGCGGGTCTGGGGGGAAAAAAGGGAAAGAAATGATTGGTTGACTTTCCTGGGGCAAAGCTCTTTTTGCTCACATCAATAAAACATAAACATGAATAAATGCACTGCTTTCAGCCTTCCAGGGTCGTTACTTAATTTCATGTATGCAAGTGAGCAATGATAAGCCCGGAAAATTGTATTTACCTAGAAGGCTCAAAAATCACTCTGGAAGCCATTTCCTGTTTGTTTGTCTGCAATTATTTACATAAATGCAAGACTGCACCGTGAACTCTTCTCTCTTTTTGGCGACCATCTGGTTAGCGTGACTCGGAGGCCGCGGCTCCCTCCTGACTGCGTCCGCTGAAGTGCCGCCTATCAATAATGCTAAAGATGTGGGAATGCGACGTCTCTTGGCGATCTACGCCTGATGTAGCTACTTAGGGACAAATCATCCAAACAGTCATCTGCCTCACTAGCCCGCCGGTCCCCGAGGTAGATCCCCGCTGACCCAATTGAAGGGGGTCATTTTTTGTTAATGAGCCAACTGTGCAAACATGTTGACAACAGTTAAGACAGAACTCCTAATGGAAATTACAGCCCGGGTGCTAAGAGGCGGTTTGGCTGCGTTCTATTTTTAGCGGCGGGCTAAACTGTTGATTAGATTGGACGAGTGTAAACGGTTCAAACCTACTTTACTGCCGTGTAGTTTTACGCTCGCATGTTTGATACTGACGAAGAAAAAAGAAGGACAAATAAAGAGGAGACAAATGATTAGCGGTTTGGCCCAGTTTTGCCTCTGTTATCTGTTTTTCAAAGCAGGCAATTAGGGCCAACATCACAGCCATTTAACTAAGTCTGTAGACCAAATTGATTCAGACTCGAGCGCCGGACCTCGCAGACATGGTGCATTTAGTTATGCAAATGCTTATCTCTGCGTGTGATTGGTTAATTAACCTGTAACGCAGATAGTCCCAGTCATGCACAGTGGCTATTTGACGGCTAAATTGTGGGTCAATTGGGTTTTTAACATTTTCAAAGCAGACTTAGCGGCTCGTCTTTGTTTCTGCGTGCCTTGTGTGGCAGTTCTCCGTTTAATGACTATTTCTGCAGGTCCCGCGGGGTTAATGTGTTTAAACTCACTGTAATTGAGCTCTGCACCGGTCTTTGGGGATTTCTAAAATTCTTTCCCTCATATTACACCAAGTTCGGCTGTTATTATCTACCATCCCTGCTCTCCACTCTTCCGTGTCGTGTCCTAAAACCTTCCCTTCCCCGCCCCTTTTCTTTCCAGAGTTATGATCGTCCCCCTGGGAGGTCATTTATAATGCCATTGGACTGACAATAATTCGTTTGCACACCATTTCCCCGCGCCCTCGGAGCCTGGGCAGGCTTTTACGGTCGACATTTCTGTTTGCCCAGAAACACATTGTCCAGCCATGCTCACAATACATGCAAGGCCAGAGCTGGGCTTCCAAAACAAATGACGCAATATCGAACCAATTGGACATTTCCTTAATATTTGTCAGTGTGAGTTCTCAAGTGCGGGGTGAAATAAAGGCAGATTCAGGAGAGAAGGAGCGGCCCGCGCCACTTTTCACCGCTCAGCGAACAATTACGCTCAGATTTGCCTGTCATGTAGGTATATCATTCCACATGAGATACAAACACACTTCTTGACAGCTCACATGGGATTTTATTTTTTCTCTCCAGGTCCTGCACCCAGCAGACTGACACTTTTTTTTTGACAGGCTGAAGATGACTTGTCAGAGAGATAATGTACTATATGAGGCTAATATTTCATGTTGGTGAAATGATGAAGCGGGCGTTTATTCCGTATCGTTGGCCGCTGCAAGGTGACACGCGGGCAGAAGATGACACATTTAAGGGGCCTTTCTTGCTCTTTCAGGTCATACTGATCCTGACTAAACTCTTTGACTTCAACCTGGGGGCTGTTACGGAGAGCTCTCTCTGGAGGTAAGTCTGTTCCCTCCCTCCATCCATCTAAAGCAGCGTTCTCTTTAAACATTCATTTTGTTCACTATTCAGACTTCAGGGGGGAACTAGTTTAGGTTTCACCTCCCAGCATCGAAAATAAACCAGTTCACGCTCATTTGTTCCATTTTTTATGCACTGGGAGGCTTCTGCTCCACACATGTGGTCGCGTCGCTCCTGTCGGAATAAACGGAACCTTACGTGAACCAGTCACGGCCCAGATGTACAGCACTAAGACTGAGTGGGAGCTAATAACCACACTGATAACCAGCTGGTTAATCTCTACCTGAACCAGAGAGGATTCAGAAGTTATCCTGTTGGGCAGGAGGACTTCGCTGGGATGAAGAATAATTTTAAGTAAGGTGTGTTTGGTGGATTCAAGGTTAAGGTTTGGAATAGGAAAGTTGAAATGCCTGCAGGAGGGAAGTTGGGAATCGTGATTTATTACCTTCAATGTATGTCTAAAGGGTAAAAGCCAAGAACGGACTAGATGGGATCTGCACTGCGCCAGTTTAGTTCTTAAACCCTTGTGTTCATTAAATGCCATTTCAAAGCCGCAACAGAAGCACTGAAGCCTTGTCTTTATCTGGTACGGCAGTATTTGGCTCCATAAACAGGTCTTTATGATGTGGAGGCTCTTTAAACTACTGATTTAGCACAATGGCTCAGTCTGCAGGGGACTGGGTCTGGGAGTCACAGGGGTTCTGGTTGTGGACCAAGAATTGGAACGTGGAGAAGCAACTATGGTACCAATTTTCAATTGGGGTTGATGAAAGGTTACGAAACCATCTCCAGAATTTTATAAAAATGCAAAAGCATAGCCCCCCACACAATAAAAGTAATATATTCACGGAGAAAGGAGCATCCATGAGTGATTTATAGCGTTCATCCTTCGGAGGAGATGAGGAATCAAGTTACACTTGGAGCCAATATAAAGTATGTTTTAATAAAGCTGCATGAAGAGGTTGAGAATGAAGCATCGTCCTCCCGTGCTACCGTAAATTACACAACTAAAAGTTCAACAGATTTTTTAGTAAACTCCTTTTCTGTCAGTCAGCCAGGAACAGACAAACCTTTGGTTGAGGCAGAGACGCACCTTCCGATCCTCCAAGCCGGAACTTTTCTGATAGATTCTATCTTTGATTGATTGTCATCCGTAACCTTTTGTTTCGAAGGCAATTGACATGCAATTGCTACAGTGTAGCCGTGGTAATTCCACGCAGTGTGTATTGAGAGGTGAGTTACAGTGCCCTGTCAGGTCATAAATAAGAATGGAATTCATTAAGGATTATACCACAGAGAGCACAATCCAGCCTGATTAACCCCCCACCCCCCACCACCACCACACACGCATCTCCTCTGTAGCCTGCAGAGAACTCATTTCATTCTGAAATACACATAAAAAGAGACCATCAGTCCGCCAGAGCAGAGCTTCAAATTAATATCCGTTTCACCAGCGGCGCTGCTAAGATTTACACCCGACTTGATGCGTTTGGAATCTGTATTGTGTACAGGAGCTCCTCCGTCTTCAAGGTGTCTGTTTAACAGTAGCAGCACAAGTAAATTACCTCAGAGGAGTGCACGCAGGCTTTTAGGATGTTTATTAGGAAAGCCGAGACTTGGATGAAAAGGAAGCAGAGCGAGCGATAATGTAATAAATGGCTGGTGACAATAGCTTGGGGAAGGGGGGGGGGGCAGAACCCCAAACGTGAACTAGTCTGAGCCCACCTGGGGTGGCTGCAATTACAGCAGCTAACAGGCTCTCCTTCACCATCGGACGGCCCCGTTTGACAGGAGTACTTAAGCGAAACACAGATGTGTCGAGTGGCGAAGCCTCCGAAAACAACGTTGGTGCCAAATAGGACGATTCAGATTAATGCACAGGCAATGACAGCAGACACTCGCTGGATCTATCCAATTATACAGTCAAATTACATTCGGAGGCACTCAGGTAGAACTGAGAGTCCGGTGTGGTGCGGCGGAATATGAAGATTAGGATGACAAACACATCTAAGCTCGTAATGGAATGCGCGGGCTTGTAAAGAATAAGCATGTTTATGGGAGCGAGTCCTCTCTACTCTGCCGTGACAGAATCCACATCTTATTTTGTTTTAAAACACACAGCCCATTTATCCAAGGACTTCCTGTCAGCTTCCCCCATTATTCCGCATATGCCAGTTGTTAGACGCTGCTTTTAGCCGCAATTGTTGCTAATACGCAGCGCTGAAAGCATTATTTGGAGCGTAACCCGGCTGAAAAGACAGAGGTGCGAGGTGCTGAACATTTTTCAGAATATTTCGCCGTCAGCAGCTGGTTTTACTTGGACGGAGCTGAACACGCAAAGGCTTGGCTCAAGCTTGACGTGCATAAAGCGAACGTCTCCTCTGCATCATGTGTTTAGCAAAGCCATTTTTTTGCTGATTGGCAGCATAGTTGGGAGCAGGAAATGCTCTAATGACTAGGTGGACCCTTTTGATGCGGGCCCGAGCTTTTATTCCCCTCAAGAGGCATGTTTTTGTGCTGGGTGTCAAAATGTGGAACTTTTTCTTGCCTTTATTGCAGACATAAGCAGGTGTGTTCACCTTATCCTGTGTTGTAGCGTTTACTTACATTTCCTTTGTATGTATGTAACATACATCGATTTGTGTATTTCTCGACAGTGAGATATCACAATTGTGGTGCTTCCATTTGCTTTTATGGCATTTAGTCTTTTCTAAAATGATCGCCAGCATCCTTATTTGTCCATCTCCAGTTGATACGGGCACTTTTCTCCCGCTGGAACGCACATCTTCTCTTTTTTTCTAAAGCACAACGGGGAACAAAAACAACGCATCGCCATGAAGGCAGGTTCCCCCTGCAAGCAGATTTTCTTTCTGTGAAAGGCTGACTGGTCATGTGTGTGTGTGTGTGTGGGTGCGATCAATTTCAAAATGTATAGTGTGCTTCAGGGACGCAGCCACCTAAAGAATAACTGATTGGTAGTTAATGAGGTAAAACAGGCCAAACTATTGGAACTGGTGTGTAGAAATGTGATTTTTTTCACTCGTGTGTGTGTGTGTGTGTGTGCAGATCCAGCGATTATGGAAGCACCTACACCAAGCTGGCTGACCAAGCCGGCAGGACTTTGCTGAGCTACCTCTACGTCTGCCCCACCAACAAGCGGAAGGTCGGGATTTCTTTGTTCCTTTTATCTCTTTGGTCTTGTCGTTCACTGGCTCCATGTCGGATCGTATTCTTAAATAAATTACTTCCAAATGACAGTACCTTTCCACTATTCTGATGCTACATCCCTCGCCTCGCTCTGCGTACTCTAGATAATGATCCTCAGCGACCCGGAGGTAGAGAGCGCCGTGCTCATCAGCTCAGATGAAGGCGCGACCTTTGAAAAGCATCCCATTAACTTCCATATCCTGAGCTTGCTCTTCCACCCGGCGCAGGAGAACTGGATCCTGGCCTACAGTCACGACAGCAAGGTAGCGTTTGAGAGCAGCGTGATGAATCTGTCCCCCAGTGTAGCTTAATGTCGCTGCCCATTCACGTCTTCCTCTCCATAGTCTGACGGTCTAAAATTATCTCGCAGCTGTACAGTTCAATGGACTTTGGGAGAAAGTGGCAGCTGGTTCACGCCGACGTGATGCCAGGACGATTCTACTGGTAGGATCACGCGACTCCCTTGTGGATTGCAATTTGCATCGCTGATGTGTTGGTGACCCACTGACGGATGTTCTGTCAAAAACGCGTCCCTCCCCTGGTAGCTGGGCCCAAAGCTGATTAGCGTAGCGCACAGACCTGGAGGAATAGCCCTCCTGTTAGTGTAGCGCAGACAACACGCTGCGTTTGTTGTCGCCATCTTTTAGTAATCCGCAGTAAACACGGACGCGACTCCTTTTATCGCTGCTTGTCATAGAACATGTCAAAGTGCGTGTTTTTTTTCAAGCCCGTACAGAGAAGGACAATGTTTGGAGGACAACCGCTCTCCATGAATGAACAGCATGACGCCTGAATGAATGTGAATAGCGCAGCAGGTTTGTTTGCACTCCAGACGGCGCATTTTGTGTGCGACTGAAAATCACTTCTTCCCAATTATTATGCTAAATAGACTTTGTACTTTTGCAGCAACATGATAACGCACCTATTTGCTTTCTGGTAATGGGAGAAGCCGATGCTTTGTCATCCCTCCTCCGTTGATTCTCTCGCGAATTAAGATTAATCGCCGCTGCTGGAGCAGATTCTGGACAGACTGATATAAAAACAGCTAGCAGTGGGTTTCTCACAGCAGCGATGTCCACCTACAGTTGTAACACTCCCCTCCTCTCATTTATCCTTTTTTCTCTCCATTTACCTCCCACCATTTACCACCTCTTCCCTGTTTTCTCCTCCTCCTCCTTCTCCTTTGCAGGGCAGTAATGGGGCTGGACAGAGAATCAGACGTGGTCCACATCGAGACCCGCGTCGCGAAAGGCCGTGAGTGCCGCATTTCGGTTCACCGCAATGGTGAACCCGCAGGAACCTTTGCCTCTCATTTAGAGCGAGGTCAATGGCAGAATGAGACCTTTGGCGTGCTCCAGAATAGGTGTCTCCCAGCAACAAATGGAGGGTTTCGGCACATGGACGTCTCTTTAAACGGTCTCCTTTGTGTCATAGACAAATCTCAATTCCACTTTTCTAAACAGATCATCCAGGTAGAACAATTACTGGGAAATAAGGCCCCCTGCTGCTTTAGCCGGGCCCTTTTCTTTCACACAAAAGCCCATCGAAGTTGGAAACATTAACTCTGTTAATGTTGGATTTCATACTTGGTCAGCTGTATTGTGATGATTATCGTATATATCAGCTCAAAGCACCTTCAGGACTGAGTAAATTTACCTTATGCACCCCGTAACGCAGCTCCGGTGCATGCAAAGTGCAGTTTGAAGGTAAATGGGTGTAATTTACTTCTGATTGATTTCCTTTGCCTCTCTCCAGGGGCGCAATATGTCAAGTGCAGAGCCCAGCGATGCGCAGAAGGCAACAGACAGCGCCTGTTCCCAGGATACGTGGACACCAACTCGCTGGTGGTGCAGGATGAATATGTTTTCACGCAGGTCTGGAACGTAACGGATTACTTTGTTTCTTAATTAAAGGCAACATGGTGTCTCCAGCCCCCCCGTGAAAAGGCCTTTGTCGCTGTGAACTTTGATTTTATTCCAGGGGGGTTGGGGAAGGAGGTGTTTGTTTATTTGGGGGTCCCTTGTGCATCCAATTCATGCTTTTTCATCAAGACCCACATAATGGCTTTTCCTAACGCACCTGTTCCCCACTGGCCCACTGTGTGTTTTGATTATGTTTTGTCTCATTCGTGTCTCCGCGCAGACATGACACCGACGCTGAAAACAGCCAGAGAGCGCGAAAATAACGGGGAATAGATCGGTTAGCGTCCTTATTATCCCCCGCTCTGACTTTGACTCCAATTAGACAGAAGCAGTCAGGGTTGTTATTAGAAATTTAATTTTCAAATGCCCTCCACCGTCATTGATTTTGACCACGGCTAAGCCATTTATCTCCTCCGCTGGTCAGCCACGATGCGATTGGTCGTCCGTATTAGACTCTGACCAGGACAAAATCAAATGTCATTACTCTGTGGTTTGAACTTATATTAAATCATTTAAATCTCATTGAAAACACCCAGTAAATATAAAACAAGCACTGGGTTGATTTTCACCAGCAAATTAGTCCTTTTTAACCGAGTTCTACCTGCAGATGACTGAAAGCTTACCGCTGATTCTGATAGTTCCCCTCTCACTCCCCACAATTTGTGTCCCTGATTGGAACGGCGGCATCAGGCGGATGGAAAGGCGTGGGGGTTAGAAAATATCACGGCATGATTCAGAAATCACGACTCGATAAAACGCCCCAATTGGGTTTGGCTGGGACGATGCGGCGGCGGGAGACGCGGGAAAGATGCTGGTATGAAATGAGCAGGCGTCGTCCTGGCGGTGCTGCCCGTGTTGGCACAGACGACTTTCCCGTGACTTTCATCGCTCGGGGCGGCTGGATTTAACTTGACAAAGAGTAATGAGGGTATTGATTTGACTACAACGAAATAAGCAGTCCTCGACACCTCCGAAGTCTCCTGGGAGAGAAGCAACAGCCAAGTGCAACATCCTCAAAAATGTGGCCTGGGAAAATGCAGCCCATTGATTTTCAATAGATTATTCCATTAAAGCCCTGATGTAGTGCTCTGTATGTGTGTGTGTGTGTGTGTGTGTGTGTGTGTGTGTGTGAGGGGGGGAATGGGGATCCTTCTACTTGATTAGAAAATAAGCAATCAAGTAGCGTCGCTGTGCCTGTGCCTGGGAGAGTGCGGCAGCATTAAGATGTCCGAGACGCTCTGTAGATGTAGTCAACATAAACTTCGCTGACTCCTGTCTTCAGCTAATTGAGAGCAGGATAATGACGACTGCCGGGCTGGTAATTTCAGCCTCACGCGGGGCCACATTACCGGTTTGATCGAGTCAGTCATGCTTTGCGAATGGACGCGCCTCCTTCAGGAGACGCCGGTGTCCTCATTTCACACACTCAGCACATGGAAATTCCTGCACATTATGTCTCTAAAAGGGGCCGTTTTTCCTTCCGCACCACTTGGAAAAAAAGGAACTTCCCAAATGAAAAAAAGAAAAACTGAGTGAACTGAATCTGTTTTTAGAGTAAAGTTGTGTCCTTTGACTCCATCGCTAAGGTAACCAAGTCAGGACGAGCCAGCTACTTTGTTTCCTACATGAGAGAATCCTTCAAGAAAATGATGTTACCAAAGTACTGTCTACCAAAGGTAAGAAACAAATAGCCATCAAACAGGAAGACATGCTAGATTCTCGGGAATATGATTATCTCCAGTGTTTTCACTCACTTTGATTTTCCTTTTGTTGGGTAAAAAAAAGAAAGCAGCGGAATCAAATCATTTTGTCAAAAAGCACCATTAAAATGAGCCTCGGCAGCTTCACTTTTAAGTTGGCTCTGTCATTGTCAACCTTTTCCTCTTCATCTTTTTCCTCCCCCCGCGCACACAGGACATGCATATCATCAGCACAGACGAGAAGCAGGTATTTGCTGCCGTCCAGGAGTGGAATCAGAACAACACTTACAGCCTTTATATCTCGGACTCTCCTGGGGTGTATTTCACTCTTTCCCTGGAGAATCTGCGGACCAGCAGGGGACCCGCCGGCAACCTGCTGGTTGATTTCTACAAGGTGCGCTCGGAGCTCTTATTTTCAACTCCTGACTTCATATTTTTTTCATATTCAGGCCTTATCACCCCCAAAAACCTCATTGCGCAGCGCCCCCAATCGCATGACAAAATTGGCTTTGTGTCCCAGGTGGAGGGCATTAACGGCATGTATCTCGCCAACAAACTGGTGGACGAGCACATCAAGACTTTCATTACGTACAACAAAGGACAAACGTGGGCCCTGCTGCCAGCTCCTCCCACCGATGTGGCCGGAAATAACCTCAACTGCATTCTGGTGAGTGGCGCTGGCTGAACGGTGGGATTCCTCAGCAATAAACCATCAAATATTGGCCTCCCATCACTTGTGCTGGGAGGCAGTCTTACTGTAGCATTAACTCGCCGCTTCATCCCACTAAATGGTTGAGAAGATGCGGGGCAGGGATGGGTGTCGGCGTCTTTACTTACAGGGGTCCAGACTTTCCATTAACCTCAATGATTTCAATTTACTACCTGTTGTCACGTCAGGCTGATGAAGGTCAGATGATAGCTAATGGCATTATGTGGACTTGTTATTCTACTGGTCCGGTTTATCTAATTGGGTCAGTATGTTGTTTGGGTCCGAGCCGTGCGGCTGGAATGAGAGCAGGTATTCGGTCTAATTGGCGACCATTATGCACCCGCTCGCTTTCCGACCTCCCTCCGACCTCGGCCGGCTGAAAAGCCTTATTGATGTTTTTCTTTGTGCTTTTAGCCTGAGAGATGAGAGAAAATGATTTGAATCAATTTCGGCAGTTTTATCAGCACATCTCAGGGAATTTTAATTACATGCCTTGTTTGCTTTAGAATGAAACAATTTCAATGCCCTCTGCGTCCTCTCAGCCATTTTTCTGTCTTTTGAGGCGAACAAAGGCGTCTTTTGTTGCACAAACGCTCTGAAAATGTTTGCACTCTCCTGGCTAATTATATTCATGCCTGTAGAGATTCATCTGATCCGTAAAGTCTTGGGATCTGTTGGAATACCTGTTTTTTTTTCTTTTGTCCGACAGCCGTTCTGCTCGCTGCATCTGCAGCTGGAGATGTCGGAGAATCCCTACACTTCTGGACCCGTTACCAGCAAAAAGACGGTGCCGGGCATCATCGTGGCCACAGGTAGGGCTGCCTGAAGTCTATTAAAAGTGCTTATTTTGCAGAGATGCAGCCAGAATCCTAATCAGACAGTATATTTGACCCCTAAATCCCATAATATGGAGTAAACGCTCAGGCTGAAGTGATTTACACATCCTTGCATGGAAATGAGGACACGTAGCAGCAGGGAAATGATTACCTCTCTTCTCAGGGAATATCGGACCAGAGTTGTCCACCACCTCCGGGATGTTTATAACTTCCGACGCAGGAAATACCTGGAGACAAGTGAGACTGCACACATTCACCCTGAGACGATTCTCCCTGCTGTGATGTCACGAGTAATGAACATAATAAACGCTGATGCAGATCTTCGACGAGGAGCACAACGTCTGGTTTCTTGACAACGGGGGCGCTATGCTGGCGGTCTTACACGCCGCGACGCCCATCCGACACTTATGGTAAGTGGCACCTCCTGTTGCAATTACTGCGGGTACGAGCTTGCAGTGGACTATGGTACAGCTTCTCTTCTGATGCAGCTCATGATTACAGTTAATGTTTTCAACCGCCGACAGGCCCGGTCGGCGTGATAATTGTACCGACGCAGCGGCTTTCAGAAGTGTCACAGACATTTCCAAACAGAAGAGTCCGTTACAGCTTTGTGCGTGCGTTTGGACTTGATGGCTTGAGTGCTTTTATGTAAATGAAAAGAGCCGCGTGGTGGAAACACGAGAGTGAGAATGCCCTCATAAGTGCCCCGTATTGTGGGTGCTTTGTAACACTATCCGCTTTGATGTCCCCACTCAGTCCAGCCGCTGTCAGAAATGATTAATCTCGACGAAAGGCGATTCGAAACCCTCCCAGATCCATTTCTAATGTTGCCACCTGAGTCATAGCTCTCTTTTCTTGCTCTGCCGCCACCTTCGGTAACTTCACTTCGCCGAGGAACATTTGTTCTCGTGCTCAGGTTGGTGTCAAGATCATTTTTCACGCTGAGGAAAATCCAAAGAGCTTCATCCTTCAGCAGCCGCGACAGAGAATGACCCCCAATCTTTTATCATATTTGTCCGCATCTCGTGTTTCTCCATTTGAAATCTTAAGATGCATGCAGAGGGCGATACGTCTGGAGAGACAGACAGCCGTTGTTTTCTCCCTCTTTGTCATGCAGGATCAGTCTGGATGAAGGGAAAAAATGGGACCGTCATGGTTTCTCCTTGGCGCCTCTTTACGTGGATGGAGTTTTAATGGAACCAGAATCTGACAATCACATTATCACGTAAGCAGAAAAGGCTTTGCAGGTAGAGACCAGTGGAAGTGAGACAGATATCAGACTGGAAGAGTATTGGGCTTTTATGGGTTTAATCAAAGGCAGATCGAGCTTATTCTGGTAAAAAGTTTCATCAGAGGGAATATTAACTCGTCCCTCAGTCGGTTCTAAATTACAGATAACTGTTTTTTACTGCTTCCTGGCTGAAACTCCCAATTTTGTGAATCTATTCTCCAGATTTTTTGGACACTTCAGCCATCGGTCCGAATGGCAGCTGATCAAGATTGACTACAAGGGCCTGTTCAGCAGGAGATGCATGGATGGAGATTACCAGATGTGGCATCTGCACTATAAAGTAAAACTGAGTTTAGGCTTGATTTATTTGTGGTCAACTTTTTTAAAACTGAAAATAAAAATGCTCTGTTTTATTTGATTCTTTTTTCCTAATAGGGGGAGATGTGCGTGATGGGCGAAAAGCAAGTCTACATGAAGCGTCGACCTGGCAACCGCTGCATGCTAGTTCAGGACTACTCACGGCGCTACTCAGAGGAGCCATGCGTCTGCACAGCCTATGACTTTGAATGGTGATGACTCCCCTCCTCCCCACCTGTAACCCAGCCTTGTGGCATTGGTTGTCATCCACTCCATGTTTCCCAAACAGCTTCTTTACTTTGGAGACGGATGATCCGATCACCCTTAATTACAGCCACTTGGAAACCTTTGTAATCATCGACTGTAGTGTCAGTGAGCAGAAGTCCATCAGCTTCCATCTCCATCTTAGTATGCACAAATGCTCGATAACATATGACCACATTTCAAAAATCCAAGCAAATTTAAAACTGGACTTATGTATGAGAGAAGGCTTTATTGCGCTATTATGATGATGATTTGCATAACGCCAAGTGACTCATTAGAATTCGATTAATAATGAATGGCTAAATGAATTTTAAACATCTTTAATCCATCTGCCTGAAATTCTGTTTGATCGTGCTTGTCTGACAGTCATGTCTCTCGTTATGTTTTTTAAAACGCGCCACTGAAGCTCCCGCTGCGGACGATTGCCTCACCACAAAAGCTTGTTCTATAGATTATTTGAGTAGCCGCTTTTAAACTTCTACGACTTTATTCTTCTTCCCGGGCTTTTGGCAGCGATTACGGGTGGGAACGCCAGGCGGATGGGAACTGCGCTCCAGCCTTTTGGTTTAATCCCGACAGTGTGGTGAGAAGCTGCAGCACCAGCCAGAGCTTCCTGAATAGCACAGGGTGAGTGGTTGAATCTATCAGGAAACCGTCCGTTTCCAGCCCGCGCGTCGGAGCGACGCATCACTTCCTCATTTCATCCATTAAGTGGTATCTTCGCTGATCCTTTTGTGTTGAGGAGTTTTATGTTTGACATTTTGTGCTTTGAAGCTATCGGAGGGTTTTATCCAATAACTGTAAGGAAGGAGGCAGGAAGGTGTTCTCGCCCAGGAGGCAGGCGTGTCGGTCCAGACCGCCACGAGGCCTCCGGCTCGTCACCGGTCACGGAGAGCTGAGCGCCACCGTGGGAAGCAACGTTACCTTCATGCTTTACCTCGATGAGGTGAGTCACAAGTGGAATAACAGGTGCAAATGGGCTGGGTTGAAAGGTCAGAGGTCGGGTATTATCAGACGCCCTGGAGCTAACGCTAGAGGGTTATATAGAATAAATGATCATTGTAACTTTGTTTTCGTTGTTGTCCTTTGTGACATTTCTGCAACTCAATTTCTGTCTCCATCCGCTCATATTCAGCAACAGAGTGTTTGTGACAGATGTTGCAGGACGTCGCAGTGCGAGCACTTCGGCGCCGTCTGCTTCTCACTTCTGCGACTGAAATAACTCTAAGTGGCAGTGACGGGGTCCGTGTCTCGCCGCCTGTCTGCAGGGGGACTCTCTGAAGACCAGCATCCAGCTCGACTTCGGGGACGGCATCAAGATCACGTACTCCAACCTGAGCAGGACCGACGACGGCATCAGGCACATCTACCGAGCCACTGGGATTTACCGAGTCACCGCCTCGGCTGAAAACGAACAGGGATCCGACAGCAGCATGCTGTTTTTACACATCACCAGTACGGCAATAAAATTTAAAAAGAATCAACCCATCATTACTCAGCAGCAGCGCAGATAGCCTGAACCTCTCCTCTCTCCTGGATAGTCCCAGTCCCGCTGTGCTGAATTCAATTCCGGGCTTGTGCTACTTTAACGCGGTTCAAATTGCGAAACACACCTGGGCCTTAAATGTCCGTCCACTGTGATGCATGAAAGTGCTGAAATGTGTACATGTGGGTGCATGTGGGTGCATGTGGGTGCATTCACCTGCTCAAACATGCATGTCCCCGTGTTGCCTCAGGTCCGGTGGAGCGCGTATATCTCTCTGCTCCCGTTGTAGCCGTCAAAGGGAAGGAAGCTAATCTCACCGTGGTGGTTTGGCCCAGTCACACGAGGACCTTGACCTTTTTCTGGTGGTTTGACAACAGCTCCGAGGTGGGAACAACCTTCCCTGTCCCTTGTTCGCTTCCAGAATTTGGTGATGTTTAAAATACAATGTTTAAAATGTAGTGGCATCAGCCTCTCTGCTCCACCTAGCTGGGATGGCAGCTCTTATTTGTTTTTTTATTTATCCGGCTGTTTACTGCAGCAGCCAGCTCATTATAGAATATGTCAACGCATGCATGTCAAGAATATTCTATACTCACTTTTTTTTTTTCCTGAGAATTTCTCTGCTTTTCGCCTGTTTGAAATCCAGCCCATTATAACCTTGGAGGGAAGCGTGTCTTACACGTTTCAGAGGGAAGGAATAAACAAGGTTACAGTCCAGGTGGCTTCTGGAGGCACCATCATGCAGGATGCAAAAGTGATAACTGTTAAAGGTGAGCAGCAGGGACGCTCTTTAAACTCGTTTAATCGCTGGGCTCCGTCCACGCCGCCACAGTCTAATGGCTAAAATGTCACCGTGGGTGAATGGGAAACTTCGGGGGGCAATTAACATCTAGGTGCATGTTGTTAAAAGAAAAACGACTGCACGTGAGATCAATCAGGGAGGAATTCGGAGGGAGCGTTCAAGCCGTAACAAACCACTTTATGTTCCTCTCAGAGTTCTTCAGGTCACTGCTGCTGTCGTTCTCGCCGACTCTTGATGAGCACAACCCTGACATCCCGGAGTGGAGGGAGGATGTGGGGCGCGTGGTGCGGACAGCTCTGTCACAGGTACGTCATGTCTCCGTCCTTCTGAGATCTCTGCTGCAGCCAAAAGTCTGCCACAAGTGGCTTTCATGGCTATTAATCTTTCATCCCTGAGTGCAGCATTGAGATGACAGTCACAAATATTCCGCGTCTTTTTTGTAGACATGCAACTTTTTTTCTTTTTAACTTTACTTTCCTGACCAGACAGCGTCGTCTGGTGTCAGCTTGATATCTCAAAGTTTGGGCACAAACTTTAAATTCCACCGGTGGCGCCATGTTGTTCCCTCACTGCAGGTTTCTGGGATTTCTCCGGAACAGCTGCTGGTTTTTCTATATCCTGGCCTTCCCACCACAGCAGAACTCTTCATCCTACCTGACAAGCCCACGTCAAGTCTGCACAAGAAGAGCAGCGAGGAGGCTCTGGAGACGGTAAGAACGAAGACGTGCGGACATCTTTCCCACTTTTCCGCCATTTCCCAGGAACTTTTATTGCCAGTGAAACGTCAGGATACCTAATACGTACATTCTTCTTTTGTTTCCAGTAATTTCAGTGGAAACGATCTCCAATTATTTATTTTCAAAATTCTGGCTAAATGCTGAAAGTTCCTGCGGTGGAAAATACATGAATTTTGCTTCATTTCAACCTTTTCAACGTGTGTCAACGTGTTTGAATTCAAATTAAATTAAGGAGAAAGGAGAAAGGGCATGTCAGTTACAGCCCAAAATGTTGGTCAATTAAGACCTGTTTCCAATCGCACCGTTCTTTCTCTTGCCTAAAACAGATATCGGGCATTTTTGTCACTGCTCTGAACCGCGGCCAGGTCCACTTTGAGTTGAAGGCTGATGTCCACATTATCGTGTACATGACTCAACAAACTTTAGGTGAGTTTATTTCATTTTAAACATTTACTGATACTCTCCGAAATCTATTAGCATATATCTCAGTTGAATGTAGTTTTTAATGTACACTGAATAATCAGTCAGGTGTGACCTACAGTACGTGAAAGACTGCATCTCAGGGTGGTGATAGGTTTCACCGTAGGTTTTCCTCTGAGCCCGAAGCTGTGACACAGCGGCTTCGTTGAATCCAACCAATCAATGATGAGAATGACAAAGGGAACGTTTGGTATGCGGAGAGGAAAATCATCGGGGGGTCGCAGGGTCATTAGCATATCTCAAAATCGTGTCGATCAACCTTGCGTAGCTTTACCCTTTTCATCCACTCGCAGATCTGTCTTCATTTATGTCTGCATACAAAGGTCTGGGTTGCCTTTAAAATGATCCGGAAAGGTCACGGACTTCATAGTCTTCTCTGTAAAGGAGAGAACGATGGCGGCGGGGGGGAAATACTTTGAATATTTTGTCTCAGCACTTTGAAAGCCATGACTTTGCACAAGCGTGACGGCCCCCAGAGGGAGGAGAAGACCTCCTAAAGTTTCCCTGGTAGAGCCCTGAGGGGATACCACGCAGAGAGCAGCGCCTCACGCTGCACCTGCGTTTGATAAATGACGGCGGCGTAATCTGCACTATTTAGGCAGGGGGAGGGCTTCGGCTTCACCGGCGTTCCCAAGAAGTCCCATTTGTCTCGGGTGTTTGTCTTCCAGCGCCGCTCGTGGATTCGAACTTCATCCACAGCAGGTCGGCCATGCTGATGCTGCTCACCGTGGTGTTTGTGGGCTTGCTGGCGTTCTTCATCTACAAGTTCAAAAGGTCCGCTCAGTTAAGGTGGTGAATGGGCCGTTGCTCATCAGCCGTGCACTGACGAACGCATCCGATCTGCTCAGGAAAATCCCCTGGATCCACGTCCAGACCGAGGAGATCAACGAGAAGGAGCCGGAAGTGATCAGCACGGTCGCTCCCAGTGACATCATGTCCAAAGTTAAGCTCAGCGAGTTCCCGTCTCAGAAAGAGCTGATGGAGAAGGAGGTGGAGGCCAGGAGCCGAGGTACGCCGGTCACATGACCTTGCTGGTGGACGTTCTCGGGCATGCAGGTCGATGTAGACCTTCTCTTCAACTAGAAATAGGTCCCCCAGGCCACCGTAACATTGCAACCTTCAGCACCTTTCACTGATATACCCCCCTGGTTTAGAGAAGATGCTTAATCCATTAATAAAATACCAAATAAATACTCGTGGCAGCATTTATATTCAACTCGTGGCAGAATATTAATATCAGTTATACACCAACACATTAATATGGCATTTAAAGGAAGACTGTCTCCTCCAGAGGCCGTTTAATGTTTCATTGCCCTAAAAACACAACCCTGCCTCGCAAAAAACGGTGACACTGTTCCAGTTTTTCCTGCAGATTGTGTCTGAGAGAACGAGATGACCTGAAAATTGACACCCTGGCAAATTAAGAAAACATCAGTTTGACAGCACACGCTCTGTAAACGTAACCTGCTGACAGTGATGCACACACATGGCCGACACGCTGTTATTGTCCTGAACCAGCTGTTGGCCCTGGGCGGATGGCTGCTGTTAGACCAGCTTTCTATTTCTGCCGCAAATTTAAGGTTGATTATCAAAATGCCCTGGAAATCCTGGATCCTGATGACAATCCACGAGTCAATAATCAAAAAAAGGTTTATTTTCACAGAAAAATAGAGTTAAAAAATGAAAACTTGATTTTTCCAGCGCGGCGCTGGAATCTCAACTGATTTCAGTCGTTTTGAGAGATAAAAACAGACCGAACATCACAGAGTTGGAAATGCCAATATTCATTGGTGTTTGTGCTACTTGCAGCTTTTTTTACCCCATCTGTGTGTGTTTGCAGCTTACAGGTTGTCAGCTTGATAAGATGCATTTTTAATTGGCCAGTGATTTTTTTTCACCTGTGATTTGTTTTTTACGCATCATACACAGCCTGTTTTTCTAGTTAAATACCAACAATATCAAATGTTTTTCTTCCGTTCTCTGCTCTCTTTCTATATATATACTGTATTTACGCGACCAAACAGGTACTATTTCTGTATTTAACACATACATAGGAGCACCGGAGTATAGGACACGGGCATGGTAAAACATACTGGTACGCTAGCTTAGAACATGCATGCTAGCGTGAATTTATCAATGTACTCACGTGCATCATCTTCTGTATCTGAAATGAATTAAATGAATCCGAAATGGCTTTAGCAAAAGCCAAAAAGCATTTACAGATTTTGGAACCGCATTATAAGGTGCCTTATAGACGCGAAAATGGTATATATATTTTCCTGTTTCATTGTCTCGGGGCTGCACGATCACACAGGACAAGAAGTCACATTTGTAGGAACACAGTGCTGTTTAATTATGCCTCTGTTTTGCAGTCTAATTTCATTCAAACAGTCATTCCGCTCAAGTGCAGCTTCTCAGCCGAATGTTTTTGGAGATTAACATGTGATCTGCGGTGAGAGGGAGACCGTTTTCAGACTGTTAATAACCGATAAGTGGAGACGCTCATATAAAAAGCCTCATCAGAGGGAGCAGCAACAACCAGCCCAGTCCCACCACCATTAAAACCAGAGAGCTCTTCATGCCTTCATAGATGGATGGATGGATGGATGGATGGATGGATGGATGGATAGATAGATGGATGGATGGATGGATGGATGGATGGATGGATGGATAGATGGATGGATGGATAGATGGATGGATGGATGGATGGATGGATGGATGGATGGATAGATAGATAGATAGATAGATAGATGGATAGATAGATGGATGGATAGATGGATGGATAGATAGATAGATAGATAGATAGATAGATAGATAGATAGATGGATAGAAAGATAGATGGATAGATAGATGGATGATAGATGGATGGATAGATGGATAGATAGATGGATGGATGGATAGATGGATAGATAGATAGATAGATCGATAGATAGATAGATAGATAGATAGATAGATAGATAGATAGATAGAAAGATAGATGGATAGATGGATAGATGGATGGATTGATGGATAGAGGGATAGATAGATGGATAGATAGATGGATGGATAGATGGATAGATAGATAGATAGATAGATAGATAGATAGATAGATAGATAGATAGATAGATAGATAAATAGATAGATAGATAGATGGATAGATGGATAGATAGATGGATGGATAGATGGATAGATGGATGCATGCATGGATGATATATCTATCTATCTGTGGAATATGCTCTATGTAAAAGCAATTTAAATGCGATAAATCATGTTTCCCTCAGCAAATGTGAACTGACTGTCAGGTCTCCGCCAAGATGAATTTACTGCCGTGGAAATTAGATTCGCGTTGAACTCAAAGTCACTGAATCTAAAATACTGACACGGTCGGGAGATAAAAGTGCCACCTTGTGAAAGACTCAGTATCTTCACAGTCGGCGGGACCTCACTTGTCACCGCCGTCCCGTCTTATCGGGCCCCCATCAGTCGCCGGGGCCCCGCACAAGCACGGCGCTCCCCCAGAGATGACACGGAGCCTTCCAATGGAAGAATGCGTCTCTTTCGGGAATGAGATCCGAGAAGTTGCGCAGATTAGCCGATGTCTGATTTTAAAGAGTCTCATTTTAGACCAAATGAAGACGTCACTGTTGCCTCGTAGCAGCAGATTTCTTTGTGGAGTTTGCCGTTGCTCCGACTTCCTCCCACGCAACGGTTCGATTGAAGACTCTGTTTCCCGAATTCAAAATGATCACGTTTTAATCGTTGTTTTTTTGCACACTTTCAGGCGGAATGGGAAGAAACGTGGAAAGAATCGTGACCCGGGAGTTCCCAAACTGTACTAATGTCTAAAACAAGCACTCTGCTGAGTACTGTGAGTACATATTGTGTTACAGCCGTGCTAAAGTTGTTACGTTGACATCTCTTTTCTGTATTCGCACAGTGATACCTGCTGTTGTTCATGTTTTTCCACTCAGACCGGTAGAGTTAGTATCTACTTATAGATGTTTGACGAAGAACAAAGACTGAGAATGACTCTGGGGGCCTCTGCTTTGAGGGCAGTGCATCAAATTAAAACGCCGCACTTGTATTTGCATCCAGATACACTTTACAGTTATACAGTCATGACACGGCTCCTTCTAATTGCAATTTTCACTCCTTGACATCACAGGGAAGCATTAGGAGAATTTGTTCTCTTTATTTCCTGCTTCTGTTCCTTTTCGATGGTTCCTACTTCATTATCTGACCATCTGGGATGCAGCCTGATCTTCTGTGATTGGCTGGAGAAGATTGCTCTTTTCTCAAAATTGAATTAATACCTGGGAGGAAAAGAAGAGCTATAATGTGTCAAATATATTTAAGCATTAAATAGTATTATTATAAATTGGGTATAAAGCTTCACCGGTGAAGGAACACATAAGCCGTACCACATACAAACCCATCACCATCCCTCTAAATGAGCATTTAATCCATTACAAGATTTCTTTGCAGTTACGCAATAGTCGGTGTTGTTGTTAGCCTGATAGCCGACCTTTTGCTCAGAAATTAAACCAACAACCTATAAGACTTTGGCAAGTGAAGCTTTTTTGTTGCGTTTGGGTGGATTTACTCCCCTCAAATCGGAGGCCGTTGAGGCACAAATCTATCCGATCCGGAAGGTAGCGACTCGCACGCGCAGACGTGCACCTCGCTGCCGTGAATGTGAAACGCTGGAGAGCGAATGTATATTCTCTGTATGAAGACATGGTGCTTTCATTTTCTATCGCTTCATGACCATAGAGATGGAAGTCTGGCCTTAGGTGCGATGGATTCATGCTGAATAAGCTGTACATAGAATAGGACGGGATGTAAATCTATACAGTGTCTATTATATCAAGTCTCACAATAAGATCTATGTCCTTTTTATAGTCAGTTCCATTTTATTTTTTACAGTGGCATGCCCTAATTATCCGTGAAAGCGTCTACGACATTAGGGTCTGTGTAAATATATTCGAAATGGCTGGTTTACACTAAACACTAAATTATTAAACACCTTGTCTGATAGTATAGCTGTGCATATTGACAAAGGTTGTGCATGTTCTTTACTGTCCTATTATTTGTTTCTTTTAGTTGACAATATTGAAAAGTTGTGTTATCAATCTTATTTCTTACTGTGAGCAAATTGCCATTTTAAACTTGTTCAGAATAAATGTATTTTTATATGACATAGACCAACTGTGCTTGGTCTGTCTTTTGAAATAATAGTATTTTGGTGTTTGTGCGAGACCTCACTGTCCCAGCTCTCCCTGTATTAAATTAAAGTTAAATAAGTCCCTCTAATTACAAAGTTGCTCCTTTCTAGAGCAGTGGCCGTTACTTTTCCATGGACTTCCTGAGGAGGCGGGGCTTTGTGCTGGGGAACGCTGATTGGTGGAACACACTTGCAGCCGCTACGAGCGCCGCTTTGTGATCCGATCATTTGGAAAACGGATCAAAGAGGTTTCAAGAAGCGGCTGGATGAGGAGGTCCAGGCACTTCTGACGGTGTTGCTTAGAGCGAGAAATTCAAACGTGAAATAACCGAGGAAGCCTCGCTGACACGTCGGAGCTGAATCTAGGACGGACAACAACAGTCTGGATTGAGCCGCGGTGGAAATACTAATCCCACGCGTTACCAGGAATGTTTCCAGCCAGGTAAATAAATCCCTGGTAATAAAAGTTCCTGGGAATAGATGTAGGACTTACCTGAGACTATCAGACACCTTTAGGCCCAGTCAGACCCCCCCACTTCCTGATCTGGATCACCTGATCTCACGGCCGTCCCACAGCTTGCCTGCGAGGCTGTCCCCAGCTGCAGACAGCTGACATTTGCAACACAAGCGTGACAGACACGTTTCCATTTACCGTCTGTCGAGAAGCAGCAGAATGGATCGTCACGGATGGAATGAAGACCAACGTCAGCCCTCTGCTTCCCTCTACGAACAACGAGTCCTGTCTTTGCAAATGCCCGTGTGCACGTTTGCACGTGTGGGGGGACTATATCTAACTGTGGCTGGAGACGGACGTGCTGAGGCCTGCGCTCTTGTGACGCCTCACACGTGGCGGATGCTGAAACCAGGCGGGCAGGTGAGGCGTCATTTACGGTGCTGATTGACTCCCCCAGGTGATAAAAACGAAGCCGTAACGGCGGCCAGGCCGGGGCTGGAGGACGCCGCGTGGTTGACAAACAGCGGCGACGGTTGCGTTTGATTTCCCACTTCAGCAGCCTCCCATCACACCCGATCTTAATGAGTCCGGCAGCCATCAGCGTCCCGGGAGCGCAGCTCTCAATCTGCTCAGCGCGAATTAACGCGGCGGCCTCTCTGCGGCTGCCCCGGGATGATCGGTGGCGCGCAATCAAATTGAACGCTGACAGTCACTAATGGGCGATTCGCCGCCGCCCGACGCTGTAATGTAGCGCTCAATGAAAGGAAACATGCTCATCAATTTCACGCCGCGGCTAACACAATATTGCTGCGGGTTATTGTCGGCGGGGGCGGGGGGGGGCAGGTTTCTCATTCAAGGTGCGATTCCTGTCGCAGAGATCTTCCGTGATTGCATCCGTGGCTCTCCAAGAGAAAAGATAATTAATTGTTACCCTGGGGGGGGACTGGGATGACTCCAGGGTAGGTGATGATTTTCTGAGTCCACTCCCCCACCCCACCCCATCCCTGCCTGCTGGGAAAGAGGACAGATCTCACAGAGGCCTGACCGGCTCATTTCCCCTCCTAATCAAGTCAGTTTGCCGGCCACATACATTCAATCACAACAAGGGAGCATTTCGACAGATTGAAGGATGCACGCCAGGGCGCTTTGTGCCCACTTTAAGAACCAGTCGGGCTGCTTTGATGTTATATTTCTGCTTTATTCCTCGTCCGCTGTTGCTTCTGCGGGATGAAAAGGACAAGGAGCCACCGAACAATCACATCACTGCTAACGAACGAGCCGCAAAAGCGCTGAGAAATGAGACAAACACTGTAGTTCACAGCCGTTTTCCTCCTGATTGAAATGGATTTCAGCTTCCTTTAAGGGGGGGAGAGGGCGCCATGCAGAGATGTCTGTATTCACAGGTCGAATATTAAAGGGGGAGGGGGGGGACAAATCAAATACACAAGAAGCGCAGGAGTTTGCAGCAGTGTGGGATGGCGGCGCTGGTCCGATGACGGGCTCAGGTTTATTTATGCTTCGGGGCTCAGTCGCAGGTTTCCAGCGCAGAGATATGGAGCAGCCTCCAGTCAATTTGTCTTCCTGACATATGATGCTGACAACACTTACAAAGAAAAGTTTGATGGGGAAGAACTTCAGTACTTATCCCAAAGAGACAGAGGCTGACCAAAGCCGTGCGCGTAGGCCGGGCCTTGTTGACAGCAGATACGTCTTCTCTATCTCTGTCCCTCGCAGCAAAGGAGATGAACAAATCTGCAGCCTTTTGTCTACCGAGTCCTCGGAGGAGGGGGGGGGGCACGGAACAGACTCGCAGGCTCCTCTGAATCCCCGGAAACTCCGTGCGGAGACGCCTCTATCGCACTAGATAAACAGTCCCGAATAAATAAAAAGACAGGCTGCGTTTCGATGAACACCTTGTGTTGCTGTGTTGTCGATGCTTGTTGTAAAGGGGGGGGGGGGGGGGGGGGCAACCTTCACAGCAGGATCAGTTCAAAGCACAACAAGAACACGGGGGATTGTTCTGGAATTGGGTCAAGGAGCGAGAAGACTTTCTGGCAGATCTGATCACTTCGTTACAATAAACACGGTTCTTTTGGGTTTTGGGGGGTTTTTTTTCGGCCTTTTGAACAAAGAACACAATTTCATTCACAGGGGCAAGAATGCACGGAGACGATGCACCCAACCAATACGAGCATTTAAGTCATCAGCATAGTTAAATCATTCAAAAGTCAACAAAGAGAAAGTCAAAAAAACAACCAACTGTGTTAATAATAGCTTATTCACATGTGTTGTGACTGGTGTGGAATCAACGCATTAAAGAATGTATAAGTTTAGAGCTTCCAAAGTGACTCAGCTTGTTTCATTTTCCGTGCCCCCCCCCCCCCCGTTTACTCTTTGTTGTGGCGCCTGTTGAGCGACAGGCTGATACCACCAGGCTCTCCTCACCTCCGGGATATTGCGAGCCTTCATTCGATGCAGATCTGATCAGATTTAACGATTAAGCAGAGCTTAATGAATCTGCCTCCCGCGCTTTGATAAGCTGTTTTCACACAAAACTAAACTGCACAAACACAAAGACCCCCCCCAAAAAAGGACCATATTTGGAGATATTACTGTACAGCCCCTCTATTATTTTTACACACACGTTTCTATATTCAAGCCATAAGCAGCTGAGACAAACGACTTTTTACCTCCCCCGGTTACAGACGTTATTTACATAAAAAGATCAACGACTTTGCAAAAATACAAGTATTTCCAGTCAAAAAGTGTCCCTTTTGTTTTGTCAAGGGGGCGAGTATAAATCTGTACAGTCCCCTCAGCCGGATTAGGCAGCGCAGCGTGAGCCGGTCCGTCCATGCATGGGGAGGAAAACACTCGAGACCGCTCACTGTAACAGTGGTTTCATAGCTGGCTGCGAGTAACTGCCAAGGAAGATGTATTGCTCCGGAGTCGCTCATGGACTCCCGACATTAAAACACATGGGGCGCTTCATCGGGGAGCTTGATGTCTGTGTGAGATGGCAGGTAGCCTGACGAGGGAGGCGGAAAAAGAAGCAGAGAGAAGGAATTTTATGGAGCCATTTGCATTTTTTTTTTTTTTAGGCGTGCAAAACACATACATCTCAGGGAGGCTGATGGTTTATTCGCAGCCAGAGGTAAATCAGATGGAACCTCGCTGTGGTGTCCTGATGAAAATGCTTTCACTGCAGCGCCGCGTTGCTGATGCACTAATTATTTTATGGGGGTCGAATAATTCAGGGTGACATTTTCATCACTCTTATTTGATTGTGCTTCACTTACCTGGAAATGCCAATGGGGCAAAAATATATATAGGAAGAGAAAGAAGAGGAGCTCTGTCTCCGTTTGTCTTGTATTTATATGAAGCTCTGGCATGAATCGGCCCTTTTTCGCCGGGTTCGAAAGGGTTTCACATAAAAACGCAATCATTACCTCCTCGCAGCTCATCTGTGGTCATCTACGTCTGGGGGAGTCCCAGCATATCCAATTGATTTAAAAAAGTCAATATTTACACCCTTTAAAAAGCTAGCTTAATCCCTGCGGGCTGCGAGCAGCAAATTTCACAGCCCAGCTGGGGCATCTCGGCGGAGCCGTTTCATTAACGACGTTTTAAATCTCAGAACGGGACCTGATCGATTCCATTTGGACCTTAATGCAGTTCAAAGCTCAACGTGTCCCCCGCAAGGATGCTTTTTATTTAGATGGAAAAATATCACTTGATGCCACTGGTTGAGTAAAGGCTGCCTTCATTTTCCCCATTTTTGTTTTCTGCACTATCCTTCCCACCCCTTTGGGCTCTGTGGTGTCATGCCGGAATGTTGGTTTTGGAAAAATGCATCAATTTTCCACATCTTTGCAAATCATGCGGTGATTTGTGGAACTGAGAGAAGATAACGGCGCATTGGAGCTTTCGTGACCAAATATCTACCAAATGTCTTCAATAAAACAGAAAAAGACGGATCATTGTGGCAGATTTCCAGGTTCCAGGGTTGGGAATTCTGCAAGAAAAAGCACCGCAAGACAGGTTCCTTTATAACCGAGAGAGAATTTTACCAACTGACTTGTTTTGTTCCCTGAAATTCAATTTAATGCATGAGATCGTGGATATAAATAAATGTAAAAATAAATCGTGTTTTTTAATTTAAAAGCCCAGGAACGCGTCAGTTCTGGATGCAGTGTCGATGCGTCTTCCTCATTATCCAGATAAAATGTAAAACAGTGAGGGATCCTCGCAGCAGGAATAATCAGCACTTTTGACAACGATTCCTCGAAAAAACCACCCGGAAACGTTGGCTGCGTTCACCCAGTGGCGAATTACAGAGATTGTAAAATGAAGTTTATCTCCCAGGCCGTCTCCAAGGAGCTGGCAGACAGGAATGTGTTACTCGTGCGCTACACTTGCCAAGAATAACAATTAAATTTCATGGTTTTTGCTAATTTACAGTATGAAACTTAATTAAAAAGGTGTGAGCTGAAGCTCAGCAGGAGACAAACCTCCCTAATTTCATCATCGGCCGGTATAATTTTATGCCTTTAACGCCACAACAAGGAGCCGATGATCACAGATAGAGTTTCACGTCAGGTCTTGCTGGTTTTTTAAAGCTGTTTTGTTGTATCCTGGACATACAAGGAGATATTATTAACGAAGTTCAATGCAGCCATTTACGCCAAATGGGCTCCAGTCTGAGCGGCTAACGCTAAAGCTATCAGAGGAGAGGAAATGCTATTCAGCTAAGCCTCAAACTGCTTCTTCTCACCGCTCTAAACGCTTATTGGCGTTAACAAATAACAACGGGGAGCCGTTTCCGACCAATTACAAGAATGTGAGGAGCAATGGCGGAGAAGGAGCAGGAGCATTAATACCTCTGCTTTTTGAGTCCGGCTGAGCATCCACGCGCTCCAGCGAGGTCAGCCTCTCTCCCTCGGGGTTTGGGACGTCGATGGAGGTCACCGTGGGGATGACCTCTTGTTCTTTCTCTGGCTGTTCTGCTGTGTACGTGTTGATGCCTGGAATCTTCCTGTAGGTCATCCAGGCAAGCGAGACGGGAAAAAAAAGCCTTTAATAAAGAAGTTACTTTAAAAAAAACAAAAAACACTCTGTCTCTAATTCTTCCCTGCCCCCCCCCCCCCCCCCACTCTACTGCAAAAAAAGAGAGAGAAAATTGTGTGACAGCTTGAAACTGGGACATTTCATGTTCCACTGGGCTCTCATATTGTTCACCTCACTTTTCAATCACTTTTTCATCGCCTCAGATGCACCACATTCCTGCTGCAAACCACCGCAGCACACTTCTAATTCCCCCCCCCCTCCCCCCCCCCCATGTGATTTTCTCTCCGAGCTCTGGCATCCCAGGCAGCTTTGAAACGCCCGTCCCCATCTCTTAATGCTGTAATTACAGTTCGGAGAGTTACGTGACGCCTTTTAAGGAGCAAAAACCTAACGGGCGACAGCCGGGATGACACCGGGTTCTGGGTGATTGGCGTGGGATTACCCGGCGGGGCGGGGGCTGTTTACTATCCGCCCCTCACTGTATAATATATGTTGTCTCAGGACTTATCTCCTCAACCTTTCCTGCCATTCGGCAAAGGACGCCTCACCTTGACTGGCTGTGTTTAGCATTTCCGAAAGGTCAGCCCCTCGCATTGTCAGAGGGATGAATATTGATAACTACAGGATTCTGTCACCCGGTCAGCGCCGGGGGAGAATTGATTGGATTGTCATCCTCTGTAATAATCTGCAGATTGAGGCGGAGGGGGGATCGTCTCGTCCTGTGGGGCTGTTATTGCCGCGTGGCCATCCGGAGCCCCTGGAAAGTCCAGGCGGCTCGGCTGCTCGAGACAATAACGCCGCCTCTAAACAGGGTCGTTACAGGATACGCACGCACACCGGGCAGCGGATCTCATCGCGTATATGTGCAATAAGGCGCCTCCGTGAGCACCCGATATACTGTACCTTTTAAATTTATATACGACAAAGATGGCCAGGCCCATCAGCACCACCGACACCAGCATGATGACTGCGTGTGCTGCTGTGGACGCCGTCACTGGCGTCCACCAGAGGAGCTTTGAAGGAGAAAGCATGAAGGAGAAGTTAAGAGCACATGCAGGTCGAATGAGGGCAAAAAACCACTGCTAGCTTGTTGTGCTGAGAGATCCAGATGAGTCCCCTCAATAGCTAGTTTGCCTCCAGAACCACCGGCCAAATGTTTCTCCTAAATATTGACTGTGTTTGTTGCCGTGGACGCGGACTCACCCGGAGACAGCCGCGTCGCGTACACGTTGACCCGCAGGCCGGGTTTGAGTGTGAACTGGACGAGGTCCTGGTTCAGAGCACTTAGCAGGACCTGTGAAAGCTGTGAGCAGTGACAGAGCACAGAAGAGCGTCAGCGGCGGCAATATTTCACACGCATCAATATTTCAGCCCCAGTCATTTCATCCAACAGCCTGAATTATGAATCAGAATTTCCCCCCCGCCCCTCTCGCCCCTCTCCCCCCACCTCCCTTTTAAAGAGGAGCAAACCTCCGCGCCACACAGGAAACGCCCCCAACCCGACAACACTCTTAAAGGAGATGGAGACCCTACCGGGGAAAAAAGGGCGGCCTGTTGCGTGACGTGACGGTGACATTTAAAGGAAAATTAATCTCCGGACACACCCCCCCTCCCTCCCTCCCTCTCCCTCCCTCCCAGATTTTCTTCAGAGCAGAAAAAAAACTAACGTTTTCCTACAGAATCCTGATTAATTGCTGAAAGTCTGCGAGGCTAAACTGTTACAAATCACCCTTTAATATCATAAAAGTGCAGCCTAAAGTTTCCTCCCTACATTTGCTTCAAGTCCCCCCCCCCCCCCCCCACACACACACACACACACCTCTTTCTTTTTAACACCTAGATGAAGCAGTCCTTTAACAAGAGACCCAAATGTCTTCCCGGAGCCCATTTGTGTCCTCAGCCATGCTTCACTAATTCCATCTTTCTAAAATCTTTCCACTGGTTAAAATTAGACCGCACTACGCTGTATGAATAATTACTTTTTCTTCTGGTGGCATATCAGGGTCAGTAAATCTATTACACATTTTAATAAGATGCTCCAGCACGCGCGATCCCGGGGGCGCGCGCGCAGAGGTGCGCGTTCACCGGAGATGACAGGGGCGCGCTCCAAGATTTATTACCCCATTGTCTGAGGTTCTGCCAGGTAATCAGACAGGCTTTAGATAAATACATCTCTTTAATTCCCAGTCCAGGACGGATGCCCCAGTTGGTCTTCCTCCTCGATGGCGCCAATTACATGATGCATCAACGTAATTAAATACCTATTAACTCAGTTCAAGACGGACCGCGAGGCGGGAAAATTATGTTTACTTGTGAGACATTGAGGCTCTATCTGTTATGATGAATAAATGAGCTTGTCAAGCTGCCGTTTCCAAAACTCATTGCCATTATTGCATCATTTACATGTTTAATTGCTTGCGGGGACACGGCGAGGGATCGGTTCTGAAGATCCGGGATTATTCCGCCGCGGAGAAGTTGGAGCACATGGTTCCTTAAAATCACTGGTTGCTGTCCTGCGGGGCTTCATTTGCAAGTGTAAAGTCATTAAAACGCGTTTGCGTCGAAACGCGTTGGTCTTATTCGATGCTGTGATGGGTGGGATGAGTTTGCCATCTAGTGGCGAGATCGTGCATTGCAGTTCAAATATTGCAATTACAGGTAAAAGGTGTATTGCGGGGCTAAACATTAGAAATGCAGGAATTTGGTCAAGATGAATGAGCAATTATTTAAATCAGTAATCTGGAGACAGGAACCTGCGTGATAATGACAAAACTTTGACACACTTCTCTTGATCTTCGGCTGCTTTCAGTGAATGCACCACCTGCGACTTTTGCATTTTTTACACCCCAATTACCGGGACAATACACCCTTCGTTACAGCTGACCTTTACCCAAGAATAATGTGGAATTCTCCCCACCTCCCTGGAGCTGGCGGCATGCATTCGTTTCAGCGCAATATAAAAATACACTTTCAGAGACTATAAATTTCGCTGACTCTGGCAATCCATCACCAGGAGCGTCACGTCGGCCTCTATTTACGTCAACGTTGCCTTTATTGTTGCGTGACGATGCGGCGCCGACTTCCCAAATAAAACCGCACTTAAAACCGGCTGGCCATGCAACAATAATGTAACTCTGACAAAAATAAAGGCAGACATGACCCTCATTTTGATGTATCGCCTTGCAGAAACGCGTTCAGAGTCTCTAAAGTGTGGAGTGGAATGGAAAAAAATAGCTCTTAAAGAAGAATAATGCAAAGTATTTGACATTCGGCCTTTGGTAAAATAGATTTTCTATCATATGAATAGATTAAGGGATTGCTAAGTTAAAAAACAGTCACAAATGTGTACGTGCAACTTCAAGTGTGTGTGTATTGCTTATATGTAAGTATCAGGGTGTCAGCAGAGCAGGTCTGACGTCCTCGCAGGAGAGAATGTGTGGATGTATGGGCAGATGATTCACGTCAGTCCTCCAGACACACAGGAGATGTGCACAGAAGAGCGAAGACTCAAATGCCACCAGGTTTTAACTCAGAGAAGCAGCTTGATGGTTTGTAGCTGTGACCTTCTGCCTGCGTTATGAAACAACAGGGCCAAAACTGATGCGACACTGTTCCCCAGCGAGGAGCTTTAATTAACAGAGAAACCCTTCCTGTTGTTGACACCGTGGCTCCGACAGCAGCCTACCTGGTCCACGTGTGCCCGCCTCTCTTCCGCGCTCCCGTGCTTCACCCTCCTCTCCGGCACGATGAAGAGCTCGGCCGTGGTCGGAAACCCCGGGAGCACCGTGACCAAGAGCTGCTCCTCGCTGATCCCCGTGACCTTTAGAACGAAATGGATGTATATCTTTGAATCGACAACTTCTGCCCTGTTTTTGTTAGATCTGCCACGGGACGGACATCGAAGACGCCCCCCCTCCCCTGAATAATTAAGAAGTGCTGCTCCAGCTTCATGTCTCATTTTCCTAAGTAGCGGTGGATGACAGGGTAAAATGGGCAGATCTTGTCATGCATGTTCGCTCCCCCTGTCTGCTAAATGCCAAGGCTTTTAGAGCGTTTAATACCAACCAGGGGTCTCCTGTCACTTTCGTGCTATAAACCCTGGCGGTATCTAATCAGACAGAAGGTCACAAAGAATGTTTCATCCAGAGGGCTAGCGCAGGATATATATAGAGCAGAGTCTTTTATGTAACCTGCTGCTTTTTTTTGACATTCCTGGTGTCTTTTAAAGAGCAAACGGTAACTGTCACGGCTGTACTTTTACTGCCCTTTGCAGCCTTGACAACTTCCACTCGAAGCTTAGTCGTAGTCGGCGTCATCGCGGCTAATTATGCGCCGGTCACCAGCGCGCCACCTTGTGTACGCAGCTGCTGCTGCTGCCAGGCTCCCTCCTCGGGATGTTTATGACCCACTAGCTCCATTTCAATTCAACTTTGTTTACACGTCATCTGTTACTGTTGCTGAAGGAGCCACTGTTAGAAGGAGAAACCTTGAGCAGGACCCTCCTGCGGGTGGTCGGAGGATGGAGGAGAAGGGCAGACTGGGCAGCAGGAGGAGAGGAGGATGCATCCATCATACATGCAAGTACATTAGTCGTGGTCTCACTGCGCTCTTAAGGAGCGGAGATTTTTCCCGAAACGCATTAAAGTGTTTTGCATAAGGCGGCAGAACAGACCTGAACCGTGGAGCTCTTCACCACTCTGCCGATGTCCTCCCTCCACTCAGACACCCCCGGGTTCAGCTCGTCCAGATTAGAGGAAAACGCCAGAACATGTGAGCGGAAATATTCTGAAACCCACACAGAAACAGACTTCAGATCTTTCTCCTGTCCAAGCCGGATGCCTCTTTGCAGAGATCAGAAGCAACCCTGACCCCGAGGCGAAGCTCCAACACTCAGACTTCAGAGGCGCTACAGAGGCGCTAAAATAATTATCACATTTAGCGGGATTGCTGCACCAACGCCTTGGTGCTATGCTGCCGTTTGCCGCCTTCTGAAAAAAGAATACCCATTGATTTAATCAGGACAGAAGGACAGACGTATCGCACCATAAACCGCGATGGTCATTTGATCCTGCAGGACGCTGTTGCCCACTGAGGCCTGAACGGTGACCATGTGACTTCCCTCCTTGTTGAAAGTGGAGGACGTCCCTCCGTCCAGGGTCACAAAAGGCTGAAAGAGAGGGGGGAGAAAAGGAGAGAAGTTGACCGACTGACCACGCAGTCACTCGCTCAACGGGCTTTATTGCGAGACTCACCTCCGTTTTGTTATCGAACCACCAGTAGTAGGTGACGGTGCCCACGCTGCTGGGTCGCAACACGGTGGTGAAGTTGACCGCTTTGTCCTGGAGCACCACAGAAGGAGCCAAGAGCTGCACCACCTCCAGCTGACCTGCAAAAGCAAATCAAAAGGAGACAGGAGGTTACTCTTCCAGAGGAAACTGCGCTTGAGTCGGGAACAGTCTGAACGCAGACACAGAGAAGTAGGTTGCACTGTGAGGTAAGTGCCCGCGGCTATCCTCGCGCTGCTCTCCACCGTTAAAAATGTCGTAGTCGGTGTTCGTTATAATGAGCTAAATTTATACCACCCTTTTCCGGAAGCGAGGGGACAACAAATTACTGTGTTTTACACCTATGAGCAAAGCAATACTTCAACCGGTTGGATGGGTAGGGGGGGGGGGGTTAGGACCTTAATGAGCCAATTTGACATTAGAGAGGAGGCGTCGTGATGTTTGTCTCGAGTGGGGTTTTTTTCATGGGCTCACGAGTGTTTTGACCTATTTGAACGCGGCTAGCTCTCATTAGTGGTGATTTAGCGGGACGTAAAATCCAGATGTATCATTATTAACCCACTTTATGTCGAGCTAGATGAGTGTTGCAACTTTTTAAAAAATTTGATCTAATTTTAGTAACATCAGCAAAACAGGCTGCATTCGGGAACATTTGCAGGACTCACAGGAGACATGAAGGTAGAGCATCACCCTGTCGGAGCCCAGAGAGTTGGTCGCTGTGGCCGAAACCTGGTAGATGCCCACTTTAACGTAGCTGTGCTTGATCCCGTCATCAATAGAGCTCATGTTGACGTAAGAAATGGCCGTGCCGTCACCAAAGTCCACTGTTATACTTGTGGTGGCGCTGAGACCCTTCAATGGAGAGAAGCAAACGCAGTCACCCCACTGTGACCGACTGGCTCCAGTATTTGAATCAACACGTATGTGTGTTCCATTTTATCATTCTATAGACTTGAACAGGTTCTTGGAACTTATTGAGCGGTGTGAAGAGAAACCTCACGCGGGCGGGCCCTGCCCAGAGGTAAACCTGCTGCTCGACAACCCTCAGCACTTTTATTACAAAAAAAATCCACAATATCCCAGAGGGGCTGATTAAAAAGGCATGCGGCCAAAAAGCACTGCTGCTCTGCGTGTGGAACTGAAGTCAGCACCTCCTCCAGAAAGACCAGGAAAGTGACATTCCTCCCCAGGGTTGCTACCAGCGTTCCCTCGCTGGTGAGGAGCTGGAGGCCCCTGGGAGCCCGACTGGGGCACTTCTGACGCCTGGGGCTGAACCTCAGGGGGGCTCCCTCGGTGCAGTTGTTCGACAAAGCCCTGCGATATCTGGAATTCAGCCCAAAAAAAGGGAGAACGGGATGATGGGACATTAAACGCTGCTGAGGTGTGTTAGAAAAGGGGGTTTCCTCAGCACCCCCAGCTGATGTCGTGCAGGAAGGAGACAAGGCGGGCCTACCCGGTGGTGTTGAGGAAGGTGTCTCCTGTGGTGCAGTCTCTAGATGTCGCTGAGGGAACGAACCAGAACGCCGGAGCGCAGCTTCCATCAATCTGCCTCTCAAAGCCGTAGTCGCTGTTTATGTCGAGTCAAAAACAAAGCAAACATCTCCGCTGAGAAGTGCGCCCCCGCTCACGACAATGCGACCGCTTAAGGGGTGAGAAAACATCTCACGGATGACATTTGACGCTTTATGTGTCCAACCTTTGGAGGAGGAAAGACGCCGCGCACAAACTGTAATTACACACGGGCGACGTCAAAGGGGCCGCTCCTCTTTTCACTGTGACGGGGAGAGAAACAACAGGCTCGCTCGTCAGGGATGGCCAGTTTCATAAAGCTTCCAGTGATAAAGTTCTGTTTTATCCGGCGCTGCTCTTTTGGGGGGGGGGGCTGGGGGGGATTCTCTCATATCAAAGAGTTGAAAGAATGAAAAGGACACAAAGGCATAAAAAGTTCTGGCAAAGCTTCCATGTTATTATTCAGGAAGGCTTCTATTGTGTGTCTGTATGCAGTTGGACAGCAAGTTTCTGGAGTTTCTACATGTTTGCTCAAGCAAATACTTTGTTTAGCTCAATCGTTTAAATGGACCTTTTTTTAATATTATTATTACTTCAGACTGAATATTGATGAGCATGAATTTGTTCTCTGTGTGACCAAATAATTGTCAAAGTGAACTTCCTCCTTCCATCATCTATTTTTCCCTCAGCGGGGGGGCTGCGGTCTTTCCTGAGTGCTGGGAGGTGGGTACTTCCTGGACGAGTCGACAGCTCAGTGTGAGGCTAACATACAGGATGGACCCCGAGCCCGGGGGGTTTAAACCCGGGACCCAAAGTGAACTTCCTGTTACGTAATACAACTCCAATCCTGAAGTCAGTGAAGTATATTTTTCACTTCTGTGTTGTTTTACCAGCATATTCGAATCAAAACAAAAATCCAAACTATTTATCAGCAGTGACGATTCCGTTTGAAACTCATTTAGTGATAAACAGAATCAACCATCAGTTCGCCTGACAACTTGTGCTTCATTAAAAATTAAAACTACCAGGAAAAATTGAAGTGAATATTACAACAGGAGTGGCACTTTTTATTTATTTTTTAAATTTTCTTATGTTCAATGACTTCCTGTTAAAAAAAAAAATCAAATTTAGCTTCCTGTTATTAATTCATCCGACAAGCGCTGCCAGTGTAAAGATAAGAGAAATGACTTATAAAGCGCGAATCCTATCTGCTCCTGTTGGTTTCACTCCGCCTCCTGAAATTGATCAAATGTTGGATGCAGTGAAGTGAAAATATCGGGAGCGGAGGACTCACCACTCAAAATCCGCCTCTGTGCACGGGCAGGAGTCCGACATCTGGGAATTATACTGATCTCTGGCCTTGACACATCGAACATTCGCTTTCAGTTTTTGGAAGATTCTCTTCATTCCCATGATGCACGCTTCCCCCTGTGATGAATAATACATCACAAACATTGTGCCCGGTTACTTTTCTGCTTACATGTTTGAGCCCTTTTGCGTTTATTGTGCGACTGGCTTTGGTCGCCGACAGATGTGAGCCGCCAGCTGTTGTTCTCTTTGTTTGTTTGTTTGTTTGGTTGGTTGCTTGGTTGCTTCGCACGCACCTCGTTGTGTAGCTGCCACGTCACGTAATCCTCCGATGTGCATCGGTGTTGAAAAATGGACCGGAAGTCAATTTTGACGAGCTGCCACTCGGAACGGTGACTGAAGTGGCCGAAAATTCTGCAGGAAGGAGTCAGGGGAAACTAGGTCAGAAACATCTGGGACGTGGGAAGGAAGGGGAAGGAGCGTCACTCTGGGAGCAGCGCCAAAGATGGCCGCCATCGCCTGAAACCTCCGCTAAATAGCAGCAATTACGGAGCTGCTGGTTGATCTTACGTCATGATCAGGATGTCCTCTCCAGGTTCCCCCAGCACGCCATCCACGTAGAGCGGAGAAGAGGTGAAGCTATATTTGTCCCAGTTTCTGCCTTCATCAAAACTCAGCCTGAGGGGAAGAACAACGGTTAGATGACGGAGAGCCGGGCCACAATTAGACTTGAACCGAGCGAGGGAAGCCACAGCAGAGGAGCAGATCTGAGACCTCCTCACCAAATATGTCTAATTGGCAGCGGCGTGTGTCGGATGGCCACCAGAGATCCTCCTTGGTTCAGGAAGAAGATGCTGTACTCCTCCTGGAAGATCTGCAGAAGGGAACCGAAGTTTGCTTTCTCAATCGGCGACATCGCGCAAAAATAACACACATGTGCGCCAAATGGGGGGAACATAAGAGGGGTTTCAGAGGGCTGATGTCAGAGATGCGCCGATGGCACAAATCTCCGGGTTTATTTGTTTCATAAATAAGTCATGCGCGTATTTTGCAAAAGGCTGGCTGTCAAATCATCTTTGCTTCACTTCTTTGTTGCTGCGCTGAAGAACTGAGGAGCCGAAGCTGAAAGTTGGCGTTGAAGGCTGAGTCAGACTCCTACTTTTGTTCACCTATTCTTTCAGATTTTTTTCCCCAGCATAAAGGACTTTTTATTCCTCTCTTTGTCTCCGATGGAGGGTGAAGTTCAGAGGAGAGAAAACATTTATTACTGCAGAAAACAGCGTCGCGATCAGAAGGGACAAGGAAACGGAGCCAGAAAGCCAGAGCTAAGTGGAGCTGAGGCGGTACCTCTCTCCAGGTGTTCCCAGCGTCGGCCGTGATGAAAATGCTGACGTTGGTGTTGGTGAGCTCCGCTCCGACCACGCCTGAACACAGAGAAGGCCCAAAGCTCGTAATCCCAATTATTTCAAACGACAAAACAAATCGGCGCGGCTTTGCGAAAACTTTATTCCTCAGACAAAACGGAAGATGGAGATCGGCGCGGAACAGCTGCGGAGGAAAGGCTGATTTGATTTCAGTTTGTGGGCCGGGAACAATAGAAATGTAACAGGGTTGAGTGGTCGCGCCGACGGATGTGATGAAGGGAGAACAACAGATTGAGCCAGAGAGAGAGAGAAGAAAATAAAAGAAGTTGATGCTCACCTGATGCGATTATGATTCCGGGAGCCGAGTCTTTGCTGACAATGTTTCCTGAGGTGTAAGGATTCTCCGACACGTGCAGGTGCAGGTGCAGGGAACAGTGGGGCTGAGAGGCACGGAGGGGATCAGATTACACCAGATCGGAATCACCAAGATTGCTTTTCCACACTGTTTACCTCCAAACCCAATTATTCCCCAGGATCTCATTGTGTTAGGGTAAATATGCTTGTAGCAGGGTCCAGAGACTCCATGGGTATACAGGTGAAACACTTTTGATTGTGTTAGTTTCACCAGTTAATAATTACAGGGTTTGCAGGAAAAGGACATTTTGGTTAAATGATCCGTCCCTCCATTATCCATCCATCTTCTGTCTACTAACATTTATTCCCATTTAAGTCCCCCCCCCCACCACCCCCACCCCCAGGAGGAAGGAGTTCACTCAATAACTGAATTATTAATAGAAATATAAGATCAGCGGTAAGTAAATACAAGAACCGCTTTGTCACTCCAAAGATTCGGCTCAACAGGAAAACTATCTGATCTTCGGAATTCCACACATATCCTGTTTGTCCGTGACAGGATCGTATGCATGTTTAATGAGCAGACGAGGGCGTGACAAAATAAAGCCCACGCTGTCGCTCACCTGCTCGCAGTCAAGCTTGTTCCCCTGCAGATCAGCTGCAGGAGCCCGGAGAAGGTGCCAGTCTCTGCCCTTGTTGTACGTGATGTAAGTCTTCACTTGGTTCTCGACAACTTTATTTGACAGGAATACCCCTTTAATCCCGGCAACCTGCAGCCGCGACGGATGCAGAGAAGTGGTGGGAAAATAACAATAAAGAAGGTGGTGGGGGGGTGGGAGGGGGGGTGGAAAGACAACTGTAAATTATTCAGACTTAAGTCAAGCTGAAGATCCAGTTCAGACGGGAAGAGATCAGTGCTTCCAAGTGACTTTTGTTATTTATTTATTTCTTTTTGACAGGGAGCGCGATGCATCAAAACAGCACGCGCCGCCCAGAGACACTTCTATTTATGTGCACGCACAGATTCACACGTGAAAGCAGCCCGGTTCCCCCTCCATCCGGTTCGGGGAATCGTTCTGTCCGCGAAGGTGCGCCAAGGTCAACGAAGGGTGAGTGTAACCGGCGCTGATGGGTGTGTAAAACAACGGGATTATCTGACCTCCGGGGACACATGAGAATAATCTGGAACGATACCAACATGGAGTCACTTGCTCCCCTGCTGTGGGACCGGACTTAGATGGACGACGGGATGACCCAAAGAACGACCCGACTCAGCGTTGTGTTGTGCAACACAAATGTCATGAGAAAAGCTAATTAAAGCAGACAGGAAGTGGATTCAGAGTACACCAACATCTGTTCCATTATGGCGAGCACCCAGAAAGGAAATCAAGGCCAACTCAAGTTTCCTGGCTGCTCTGCCGGTACTTAAATTGTCCGTGTCTGTTAAATTGTTCATGAAAGCTCCCAAACTAAGGATTTAAACTTGTATGGCGCTTTCAGTATTGAATAAGGCTTTTTTATTTTCTCTTCATGTTTGCTCAGATGCGTCCTCAGAAGAGGAAAAACAAAGAAAAGAAGCACAAAGTCTGGTCAAACGAACGCGACCTTAAGTTTTAGTAAACAGCTTGAATTCACTGCTTTTTTCCCCCCTCCAGCACTTTAGAAATCAAAGTATTTGCATAAAAATTCTGACAGCACTGAACAGTCACTGAACTCATATTTTTATCTTGGCCTGAAGTTCAAGAGATCAGGGAGAGAAAATATATGTGTATTTTTATCTTTTTTTTCCAAATATCTGATTTTTCATTGCACTTTAATGAATCATTGAGATTGCACGCAGGATCAGAATATGCTTGATTTTAGTCACTCTATCTGTTAATTATGCTAATTATCATTAATTAACTGGACAAATAGACTTCGAGCCTGGAGGAATCTTAATTAGGCCAAAAACCTCGAAAGGTGTTGGACCTGTTCCAGGTCATTGCCCACCTCGTAGAGGTCGATCATGACGTTGCCTTCGGGTCCTCGACTGCTCACCACGCTCTCCAACATCAGAGTGAAGAAGAGCCCCCTGGACTCGGACATGTAGAGGTTATAGGAGTCGTTCTGGTGCCAGTCCTGAATGGCCGCCACCACCTGGTTGTCATCAGTGCTGATTATCTGGAGGTCCTGAATAAATGAAATCATTAGTCTGCGTCATGCCCAGATTACGATTTTTAGGGTAGTCATTTGAACATAACACAAAAATTAGTGTGTGGGTGTACGCACATTTGTAGCATATTGAGGACCAGAATGCCCATTGTACTAGCAATGTGGGGCCATTTTGCTGGGCCGCACAAATTCAGAGGACTGTTTGAGGGTTAAGATGTGCTTTTAAGGTTGAGGTTAGGTTACGGTGAGAAGCTGAGTAATGTGTATCTACAGTATATCTAGGTCCCACCAGGATAGAAATGTGTGTGTGTGTGATCAGACCTCAGGCTTTTCACTACAGCACAAATAGAGATTTTAATTTGACTGAATATGCTCAGCTGAGTGAAGGACATTATGGGATTTGTGTCACTTTAAATTGACAGAGACCAAGGTTAAATGCACAGATGGATGGGGAAAGTTGCCCCACTGTGAACCCGAAAGTTAAAACAGCAGCGAGCGCGGTTTCCCGCTAATATAAATGGCCTCGTTAGCTTAAAATATTCATGGCGTGAGACAGACGGGATGACAACTGATTACAAAAACAATGCGTGGAGACTTAAATAAACACCCAACCCGATCACATGAGTGCGGATTGCTGATTTATTTTGCGAGATGATGATTATGCGGGGTAAACATGGTAATGAATTTGTCTACAGATATCACTCAAACAATAAACTTTGTGAACGCTCGACTGCAGCTTCCCTTGTGCACGCCTGAATCAAAATTAGCAGTCCAGTCCTACCTTTGGCAAAGTATACTTGGGGAGCTTCATCGGGTAGAATGCGTTTCTTTTATATGACACGTAATGGACCGACTGGCCCCCTACTGGAACCTGGGAAAGCAACAAAGTGCTAATTTAGCTCACAGCATTTAAATATTCACAAACTTCAGCGAGCATATAAGAAGCTGTTTAAACCCCTGCTTTTGCTTCCAACTAGCCCGTCGTAATTTATGCCAGCATTGTCTTATAACACACGGCAATTTTAATTTGGCGTCGCCCTTTCCCGGGATAATGGCTTCTTTTGGTTAATGAACGACACTGTTGTACGTTAAGATGCGATCAAATGCTGCAAATGTACGGCTTTTAATTATCTTTTAATGAAGCCAAACCCGGCGGTAAAGCACAAATAAAACCCACCTGGATGAAAACGTATTCATCCTGGACCACCAGGGAATTGGGGATGATAAATCCAGGGAATGGCTTGCCCCTGTTTCCATCAGAGCAGTTCTGAAGTTTGCAGGTTATGTACTGTGACCCTGGAGGTAAACAGGAACAGAGGGCTGGAAATGTAAATACGTGATGCAGATAAAAAAACACACCTCCACTGAGCCGTAGATGGGGAATGTTGGAGGCCAGTTCCGGCTCTGACTGATAGATAAAGCAAAGGGCTGTCCCAGTGCGTTAGCATCAACCAAATGAGGCGGTCTCCCTGGAGACAGAGCATTAACACACGGGGCCTTGTGAAAGTATAAATGTGGCCCAGGAAAGAGCCAAGTCACAGGCTGGTCCGTGACAAATGAATGATCTTGATCACGCGAGGAGCCTCCATTCAGCCCATTCAGCCAACCTAAGAAGCATCTTTTATACATCGGCCGTTTCAAACCTTGATGGGCAAACCGGTGGTGACTTACGTCCGTCGGAGACGCTGATCTCCAGGTGGATCATCCCTTGATCCTTGTCCAACCCCAGTCTTGACCTGTAACAATGGGATTCGCAATTAGGTCAGTCCCACGTGTTTAGGGAAAGGAAAAAAAGAGGAGGGATTCATCTCTGAAGCCAGTTCTGATGTTTATTAATACGCAGCGAGTCCGTTGCAGCGTTTGGAGTCGCGTGTCAGAACAGAGGGATTGGGATGAAACGGCCCCCGCTGGCAGCAGGAATCACAGCGCTTTAGTTTACATCTTGAACTTTTAATGGGGCCGTCTGGAGGTGGGGGGGCACGATCAAGCCAATAACGCAGCAACTTCTCCCGTAAGCGCTGCCCTGCGGGCCACATTTGAGGGGGGCGGAGCTTAATGGGGAAGGTGTACTCGGCTATTTCATTCACTCTGAATGGCGATCCATCTCCGTGGCCGTTAAGTGCAGAGTGGCAGTGGTGACCACTTGTTGTATTAATAGCAGCTGTTGTGACAGAAGATGGGTTTTTTTTCATTTTCCATACGGCGTCTGAAGTATAATATAACCCCCCCCCTCCTGCTTCCCTCAGCACTCTGTAATTGCCTCGCAGCTCCATCTCTTTTAATGGACTTTCTGTCAAATACTTCATCCAATTCTATCAGTGAAAAGCAGCCATTGCTCTTAAATAAACTGTCCAGTGTAACACTCCGCCCCCCCCAATCGTGCTCCCGTCTCTGTCTGCCTGTGAAAGCGCCTTTTGTGAATTGTGTTTATCTGATTTTTCTTTGGAAATAAAGCGCAGACGAAGATAAAAGTCTTTCTTCTGCGACTGATGAGCAAGGCTGAGTGGGAGGTGCGTGGCAGGGGGGAGGGGGGGTGGAGGTTATTACACTATTCTCGTGCATATTTTTAACACCAAAACCTGTTTTTATGTGTTTTATTGATCATCTTCTCACACTCCAACTTTGATCCTGCAGGAATCTGAGACGCGGCTGTCTCATTTAGCATGTTGAATCAAGTCGAGCTTTCATGTGAATATTGATTAAAGAGGCTTTAACACTGCAAATGGAGGATCGGAGGCCCGTGAGTGCACCTAAACAGCACTCCAAAGCAAAGATCTGCATTCGCCTTGACGTTTTACATCCTCACTGAAATCTTTATCCTGCATCATTAGAGACTTTTATTTGATGTAAAACCAGATCTATGCATGAAACTTTGTCAGACTTTCCATGTTCGCCAAAAGTATACGGCTCCTTGTCCCGGTTTTACCTCAGGTGCTTTGTTTTAATGGCTCCCAGTTATTTAAAGGCCATGATTGTACAGTGAGTTATGTGTTTTTATTGCTTATTGTGTTGTAAATTACAGTGAAGCATGTGAGGTTTTACTAATAAATAATATTCCTATTCTTTATATGGGTCTCCAAACTGTGGATTCTTGGTGCTGGTAGAATTACAGCATTTTGTGTAATTATCATAATTAATAAACTCAAAACTGTGTCTGTGGCCATAAAGAAAGGACTTGATTTGTGTCGGCAGCAGGACAAAGGGGGGTAAAATTTGGCTTGCGTATTCATCAATGTGTAAACTAGAGCTAAAAACATGGTGTAAAATAAATAAATACACATTTATCAGCGCGACATATGCCTCCCCGAAAAACCCTGGTCTCACATTCAATAATTAAGGTAATGGGATTAAAATGTTTCATATTTCATTTACTCGCATTCTGAATTACTGCTGAGTGCCAGGTGGTTTTATCGTCTTTGGCACGGCCAAGCTCGGAATTTAACCCTCCAGTCTCACCACAAAAGCTGCTTCGTTAAAGTGCCTGAATAAATGTAAGTAAATATAAGTGAGGGAAGCAGTTGAGCAGCAGGACGGGCGTATTTAAACACTGGCAACGATGCCATCTGCTTCTTCAACCCTTACGACTGCAGGATATCTGAAAATAAAAAGGCATTTCGGATTCTAGAACTCCTGAGAATATTTACAGGTATTCATTTCTGGGTCTGACCTTCGGTGCCCTCCACCCCCCTCGTCGTGTGCCACGCACGGAGAAGCGGCACGGCTAGCATGACTATCTCCTACTTCTACCCCGCAGATGCAACTTTTGGCACATGTGGGAGATCTGGGAGTGAAGGCGGGATGAAGCCACGGCTCGCTGCGTTCCTCCATCCCGATCCCAGAGCAGCGGCATCCGATCTGTTTACGCTTTAGTGCAAACGCGAAAAATCACAAGATGCAGCACAGCTGGCCGCCCGGTAAATATTTAAATAAACACTTTTCACTGCTCGTGAAAAGGAATGTGTCTCTTTTTCCTCGCCACCCCTGCTCTTAGAGGATAGATGAGTCTCTCCGGACTTAATAATTGATAGAGGGTCGGGGCTACGATGGCTCTACAAGTTTTATCGAGAGCGTTCGCCGTTCCTTTGGTGTGAAGCTGAGGAATACAAGGCCGCATACAAGGTGGTACAGGACCTCCACAGAAATAACATCTTATTCTATTTTCTGCTTTCACTTGATTTGTAGCGTTTTGGCACCCAGGTTGGAGGGACGTCCTGCTTTGCCAAGGGGGCGGGGCCAATTCCCCTGACAAGCGTAGCCAAAAGTGGATACGGATGCTCCTCGAATGAATCAAAGCTGGGAGGAAAAGGCCCAGAGATTCAGACCATGGCTGAGTCACAACCTTCAGAGATGCTTCGTAACTGCGGTCTTGGCATTTTCACTTCAATTCAAGGTTGAATTGAATATCGTCCCGCGCGACTCCAACAAAGGCCACAGTTGTTAAAAGCATAGCGCAGCTTTCATACCAGACGAGTGAAACATTACTAATCTGATGTGGGTAATCTGCTGACTGACTGCTGCATGACTCACTGCTGCATTTTCCTCCATCCAAGCAAATCCCAACAGAAAAATCACGCTAATTTCAAAAGATGAATCGGCGAGGAGCGAGATCGCTTCTCTTCCCTCGGCGCCGAAAACACACACCATTCCATTCAATAATGCAGAGTTGTTCTACATGTGTCAATTATTGAACGTGTTTGGGGGTCTTTTTATGTCGAGTCTATCAAAATTTATGGCAGCGGCGCCGCTGAACCATTGACTGTTGATCTCACCAGTAGAATCTGTTGGGGACGATGCTGTCGTGCACAAGCTGCCATCTCCGCCCGAATTCAACAGAGACGTAGAGCTGGAAAACAGAGAAGCAGATTGATCAGAGATGTGAGGAATAATTTACTCCCAGCCAGAGGAAAGACAAGAGAATTACCCTGATTTATGTCCAGCTGCCATGTCAGGCTTTTGGAGGGGGGGGGGGGGGTCATGCTGACCGGTACGAGAGCGAGGGCATATTTTACATGGAAATACTACAATTCAATTCAACTTTCTTTATATAGAGTTTGTTGTCATCAAAATACTCTCTCGGTGCTTGAATCCAGAGCCTGACCCCCCCCTTCCCAAAACAAATAGCACAGAAGACTACCTTTCAACAGGAAGAAACCTTGAATAGGACCTCATGCTGAGGGCCCCGTAAATAAAAACATCCCATCATGACACCTCCATTAAGACAACGGTAGCGTAGGAGCTACTGAGACAACAGTGTAGCAAACTCACAAATTTGGAAGCGGGAAGTCAAATTTCCCTTCTGTTAATTGTTATTCGAGCACAAAAACATTCTGTTCGGTCCTGTCAACATGAGCTCGTTTGGATTCATTAATTATAGCTGTCGCATTCACACATGGACCTGGGTATCAGCGGTACAAACAGAGCTCCATGTGGTTTACTGTTCTAATCAGCCTCATTGTTAATGGGGACATCAGGAGACTTTGAAAGAAGGAATTAAGTGTTTAATTTGATCCCACTTACTCTGACGGTCCCCCTGTTACACGAATAATCGCTCATGTTTCTGCGGTCAGGTTTAACAAATATTATAATTCTGCCTTAGAAAAGATGTCATGCGTCCTCTATTTTCCCCATTTTTCTTGTGAATGGTTGTATCCTGGGATTCCGAAAGCCCATCATCTTGTAGCACTGGCCGAACAGCGGCCGAGCTAATCTCAGAGCTTTACAGGGATGAATTACACCGTTTCAGCTCCTCTTGGAGCTTTAAGCTTTTAAAAGACATGGCAGATGATCAATAAATATTAAATGAAACTGAGCCAACATTATTTTCAGAGGTGATGAAAGGAAAGGAATCGGTGTTGTTCGGCATCACCAAGAAGAAGAGAATAACCTGAGGGCAAACCTCTTTAGCTCCTCTGACCCTATCAATAGCTCTTGTCTAAGCTTTCATCTTTCCTCTACGCTCCGTTAATCTCTCCTCTCAGACCTCAGATGTCTGGAGAATCAAGTCTTCCAGCGACGACCCGGGGAAGTCGATCCGGATGATTCGGTCGTGTTGAGCAGAGCGGACAGCAGAGTCCTCGCACAGAGCCATACGAGGCGTGTGTTTGGTCTTTATTTATGCGGTCCGCGTGTGTTGGAGACTGGCTGCTGATTGTTTAAGCACGTCTGACTTGGCGCTGTCTGGGACTCATCAATTTAAAGTCGGCCGCCGCGGCGGCTGACGTGATCTCTCCCGCTGCAGCCTGGGTTTGAGCTTCAGGTGTCTTCACGCATGAAAAATGTACCATTTCCACTGTTTCCCCAGCTGAGACACTCATTTTGTTCTCACCCAGCATGTATGTCACATATACGGCATACTTACACTGGTCTACAAAGAGCAGACCAGGGCCCTTACATCCATCTAGGCTTTAGTACTGCCACACTTTAAATTGCTATTCTTGGCTTTTTTTTCCCGAGCATCTGTCACCTGGGTATTACCTTTTGGTCATGGCTATAAGCCAGGATCCAGTCCTCCTGCTCCGGGTGAAAGAGAAGACTGAGGATGTCGAAAGCTAAGCCGTGTTTCTGATAGGACGCCCCCTCGTCCAGGCTAATGAGCAGGCTGCTCTCCACCTCCGGGTCCGTAAGTAACATGATCTGAGATGAGATGAGAAAAGAGGCGGAGGGGTGGGGGGGGGGTGAGCGGTACATCTTGACAAGCATCAACCCCGCAGGGCTTAAATGTAAAGCTTGGAGGAGACGTCCAGGGCTTCTTTGTATGGAAACAGCACATTAATAATCACTGGCAGATATTTTTGTAGCACCAGTGGGATTCTTTTTTTTTTTTTTTGCCCACCACCTACCTTCCGTTTGTTATTCGGACTCACGTACAAGTAGCTCAGTATGACTTTTGGCCCGACCTTCTCGTTAAGCTTCTCGTAGGTGGTCCCATAATCAGTTGACCTAAAATTCAATTATAGGATAGAATTTAAAATAAGGTTTGATGTGGAGAAGGGAGCCACACACACCAGTTAAGACATAGGCCGTATCATTAGGCATATCAGGGAAGCAGAAAATTACAACAGCAGAAGTCATGAGGCAATTTGCTAGATGAATGGATTTTTTTTTTTTAATTAGGAGAATAAACAAGGATATCCTGTGTGCCGTGAGTTTAGAAAGGGGGAGATATGATTACTGTTGTTACTGATGCTCAGGGGTACAAATCTAATTGGGATATTTTTGATTTTCCAGCTGACTCAAGGGCACGTTTCGAAAAATAGATTTAAGAATAAGCAAAGGTAATAAAAGTTGTTGACTGCAGTCTTCGCTGGCAGGGTGGCAGGTGGAAATATACAGTATATAAGACCTGAAGCAGATGAAGGGTCTCACCTCCATAAGGAGCTCTCTGTTACTCTGCCGGAGTTGAAGTCGTAGTACTTTGTCAGCATGAGGATCACCTAGGAAACAGATCAAACAGGTTACAGGCTTCTAAGCGAACACGTCACATGTTTTAAAAGCAACCTGCTTTGACAGGTTTATTAAAAAAGTGAATGCGGCTGTGACGGCCTGTCAGTCTCACTGTCCTGCTTATAAAGCTGCAGATTCCCTCTGGATGATCTAGATCATATATGTATGCAAACAAATTCTGGCTCGGAGACCCAGAAGACCGTCAGCAACTGCTGCCAGTGATAAACCAAATGAATAAATAAGCCAACGTTGTCATTAATTCAGCACAAATGCAAAAAAAAAAAAAGGGTTCTATACAAAGAAATGGAAGTCGTGTTCAAATCAAGGAAATTATTTTTGAAGAGGGGCGCAAATAGGGTTCAAATGGAATGTGGTGTGTTGGTTTATGCTACAGCTTCCGCGCATCGTGCTGCTCTTTGGGAGTCACGTTCAGGGAGCTCCGAGTGTGAAATATTATTAAATCATCTGATTTATAAAGACAAACCGTTGTTCTGCGTGCGCTGCCTCCCATGCAGAGGCCACCACCCAATTCTCCCATCAAATTAACTCCTGTGCCACAGAATCACCAAAAACGATGAAAATGAAGACAAGAATCAGCTTTTCCTTTTCTCAGTTAATAGCTGGGGCCACATGTGTAAGAACGCTATACTCACCCCCCCCCCCCCCCCCCCCACGTTGCCTACGGCTGTGCGGATGCGTTGTCCTGCTAACAAAACAGCAGAGATGACTATTTTTATTTCTAAATTCAGGAAAATAAGAGCTACAGATTTGTTAGCGATGAAATTAACAAATGCTGACAAATTTAATTGTTCCTGCTTCTGCCCTACACGATCTCATCCCCGTTCCACCGTTCCATTTTCTCTTCTTGTTTTAAAATGCCGACGCCACACTTCGTGCGCTGAATATTAAACGAATAACATCCCGAGTTTCTTATGTGCTACGTGCTAGTAACGAGGATTTGAATTCTCATTTTATTTCCAAATTAACAGCCATTATTTTGTTAATAACTAGCTAAGAAAAGGCTAAGTTGTCACTTTTCAGAGCCCAGGAATGTACCCATAATTCATGTGGCCCGTTAAAACGGCGGCGGCAGGGCGGGCTGCTGATTCAGTCTTCCAATAACGTGGCCTTTGCACCTCACTAAAGCGATAGCCTCACGTGCATTAAACCCTGTAGCCATTGGAAAACCAGCACAAAAATACCCTTTCTCCATGGCAATTAACTTTATGCATTTGCTTGGGTTGGATCCAGAAATACAGTCAGATGAATTTTGCATCCATCTGACAGAGTTTCCTGTGTTCAAAGCGTGAGGTGCAGCCCCGTGGCTGCAGTTAAAGCATCAATACTGTATTCACTTTGTAGGTACTGCAGAGCCAGGCAGGTGTTTGAAGTTAGCATTGTCACGCAGGCCTCGGAGTTGCCATTTGAAATCACCGGACTGAGCCTCTTATTTCAATCTTACCCAGCTTAAATAATAATGCAAAGCACATTAGCATATTTTCCCTTTGAAACTGAACCAAACTGTCACATTTGATAGCAGTTAGCACATTATTTATACGCAGCTTGACTGCAGCGCCGCCATCATACCTCCAAACTGGATTATTTGTCATCCAAGACCTAGCAAATTGATTTTTTTTCCCCCACATCTAATCCTTCATAAATCTTGAACTTTGAGATAAATACACGGGAAAATGAATTATTTTTTTTTCTTTTTTGCCATTATTCAAGACTGAATGAAGGCTTAATAGTGTCTTAAAGGTCTTATGGCTGATGAGATGAAATGTGAAGGGAAGTGTGAGTCGCACCGAGGAACCAGAGCAGGAGGATTCTGTTATTAAAGGACAGAAACCTGAGACAAATTCACTCTGACTTACAAAACAGGTTTCCCCATCAATAAACCCAGCCACAGATTTCAGAGGATAACTCCTTAAACCCAATCACAGGTGATATTACACACGCGAGTTATTGATTGGAACATTGAGAGTATGCACAAATGTGACATATTGGAAGCTGCTGTTGCATGCTGGGATATAGTCCCCTTCAGCAATAACCCTAAACATGAATAAACAATGAAAGGAAAGATGCCTCTCTCTCCAAAATCTGCTTCTGAGGGATTTTATTTTTTCATTTCTTTTTTTCAGATTTCATTACAATCATCTAGAAACGTAATTGCACAGCAAACGCCGCAGATCTTCTCTGCAACCGGATTGATTTCGGCGAAAACAACGGCTGCTGCACTCGAACATGACACCAGTGCCAATGTTGCAAACTCTCCTGCAACAATGAGACACATCTTTCCTAAGGAAAGTATGCTTTTGCTGTTTAATCAATCTGGATTTGGCAGAATCCGCCATCTCCCTCTCAGCCCTGTTGCCAAGCTCCCAGCGCTGATTCCCTACTCTGCTTTAACTCATCATCCGTGACACGGCCCATCAAATCTCTGTTTTTACCCAACTGGGCGCTGCTACCAATTCCCCAATTTGGGATTCATTTGAAGTCCCTGTTTGACTGCGAGAAACAGTCCTGCAATTTTTCGCCTTGTCTTGTGCTCCATTAGTTTCCAAGGAAAATGTCAGTCTCTTTAATTGCTAACTGAGGTTCATTCGTTGCTAACGTTCTTTTCTGCCGTCTATGACATCCTCACCTACACAGAAAAGCCGAAGCATAACCAAAAAAGAAAAAGAAATGCGACAGAAAGAAATCCTTGCTGTGGATGTAAAGCAGAGCGCATATCTAAACCATCAAAAGCCAGTTGTCATGGGAGCCATTTGTATTCATACATGAAATGGACTTTCCACTGATTGTCATTAAGGTTTTAACGTCTCCACAAGGAAGTTTGAGTAAGAAATGACATGATGACAACCCTGTTGCGTTCGACAGCGTTCGGCAATTCCACGACCTGATTCACGGTCATGTGACCCACCCGGCCGGCATGCACCCCGGCGACACGCGTCAGGCGCGGGGGGCTTTCGTGTGCCACATCAATTCGCATCGTTCCATTAACGCGGGCAACATATCCTGGTGGAGCAGATGCCGCGTTGGAGCCGCCACGTTTGAAGTGGGCGCTGCCGGCTCGTCCGTGCGTGGCAGGTTGTGGCAGCTCTGCGCTGCGAAAGTGCGCCAACCCGACGGTGTCACTGCAGCACGCGCACGGAGGGGGGCCCTATGGAAGAAAGGGCGAGGTAGAGCCTGATAATTAATAATGAATAGTTACTCTTGAATAGCTGATCAAAGAGTAATGAGGTGCTGCATTTGGGTAATGATATGTTGATTTATGGCATATAATTCCTGCACTGCAACAGGAACTGTGCTGTCCTCTCGTGCACTGACTCAGGCAGTAAAGTTGGACAAAGTGTTAATAGGATATATATATACACACACACACACACACAGAGCTGAATACCTAACAGTCCTGCGAATATCACACAAAGGGCATTGTAAATGGGCAGGAAACAGATATTCTGTCTGAAAGGCTTTCAGGCTCACCAGCCAGTGTCTAACTTTATTGGACTCCTCGCGTCGAGCAGACGGCCCCGCGTGGAAGGACCCGCGCGGTTGGTAAGCCATGTGAAACGGCGGGCTCCCCGTCTCCGGCTTCTCCTCTCGCATCGTTTGCCTCTGTGCCATAAATGAAGGGGCCAGTCATTTCTGCAGCAGGGCCAGGATGACACGCTGAGCTCAGAGGCTCCGGCGAGCGCGGGGAGGGGGGCCAGATCGATGCAGGGGAGCTTTGACAGCCAGCAAAGGTTCTTCGCCTGCTCACTGCGAGGATGCTTGGGGTTTTTTTGTTTGGGTTTTTTCCTCGTTAATTTCACAAAACTCTCAGTTTTTGTGTTTTCTGAGACTCGGAGGTGCTCAGAACGATGGCAGAAGATAAGTAGGATGATGATGAAGTAAAAGCTCCCCGGACTCCCTGGGTATTTCAGATTTTACCTTATTCAATTTGTCTGAATATATGCTTATTCTGAATGGGAGGACATAAACAGCAGTCTGCTAAAAGCTTCGGTCCTTACAGCCTGCATTAAAATCATCATTTCATGGGAGACTTCTATTCACAGTCCTGCCATTATGTTGCAAACACGTTTAAAAAGCCAATATGGGTGTGGCCCATCTGTATTTATTCAGTCCCGCTGAAGGACGTAAGGAAACAGTTCAAATCATCAAATATGCTGCACAAGCACGACTGCACTGTTTCTCTTGACGAGAATTTAGGCGTGTCAGTCACCATCTGCATTAGTCGCCCATCTGCAAGACTTTCGAGCTGAATCCACACCAGCACCCCTGGAACGAGAGAACGCGCTCCGCCCGAGCTTTAGTCAATCAATGCACATAAGTGGAAAAGGAAGGTGACTAAAATCAAGGAAGTCAAGAGGCCCTACAGTAGCTGAGGTCCTGCTAACACCTGATTTTGTAGAAAAGTGTTCTGTGACAGTGGGTGATCTGCTGGGACTTGCAATTGTGAAGCTGTATCCGGCCTCGCTGCCAGAGCGGTGGCGGGCGCTGTCTCAGACCGACGGCAAAAACAAGCCGACCTTCACGGCCAAACATGCAAAATCGAACAGAAATCGAACTCTTTGGACCAGAACGTTCAGACAGATAACCTGCAGAATGTTGTCCGAGCGCAGTTTTACTTCTATCTGTAACTTGAATTCAATAGATGTTTGAAAACCTGCTGCATTCGTCTGCATTTCAGTGAAAAAATGGAAACGGTTGGAGAACATGCTATTGTGATTCATCGCCATGTCTCCCCAGTAACCTACACAAAGCTAGCGCCACCTACTGGCCTGGAATAAATCACCTTTGTTCAGAGTTTCTACCACTTGGCTTCATTCAGGGTTGTGTGTGTCAGCAGCACCACAACAGCCTTCAGGCATTTAACTTTCTGAAGAAAAAAAACAACTTCCTGCAAAGATTGTTTGTGCAAGACTAGCAAAAAAGCCCTTGATAGGTCAGACCTCCGCCAAGCAGCTCATTTCCTCATATAGCGACTTGTGCCCAGAGTATATAGTATATACGTATAGACAGGAGTAACAGAAGTCTGCATGACATAGTAGGTTGTCTTATGATCAAAGAGAGCCCCTTGGCTTTGATCTTTAGAACATGGAAGGTCAAAGTCCATCCGGAAACTGGAGCAGCACCAAAATTTAAGCGCCTTTTCTTTTGATCTGATATTTTTCATTGAATTCCTTTCACAGCTTTTGAACTTATTTCACTAACAAACAACAAACACATCTTGGTGCAGGTGGAACGCAGAAATGGGGCATAAATGCCAAAAACGAACAGCAGCGGCACCAGCACCGCAATCAGATGGGAAACAGTTTACTGTTACTCCTCGCAAACAATGTCTCCTTTAAAACGGAGCCGGCTCAGCGCAAAAAAGCTGCCAAAGAACGCAAAAAAAAGACAAGCAAGTGCGAATACCTGCCTGAAAAAAAGAAAGGCGCCATGATTGTACCATGAATAATGCATCGCTCCGCTCCAATCTAGATTATCGCCGCCATGGAAAAAAAATCTCTTTTTGCGGAGACAAAAAAATTCCGAGCAAAGCAACAGAGATGTAACGGAGCTCGCCAGAGAAGGTGTTGGTGTAGCTCGCCACAGGAACGTTGGGAAGGTTGGCAGAGTTGCACTCAGACAGCCAGAAGTTTGTGTGAAGTGCTAAGCTTGAAATACCACCTCCTCTGTTTTTATCCTTGCAGTGGAGACAATGTCACACCCGGTATCGTGCCAGGGAAAAAAAATAGATCCTTTGTCTCCGGCCGCCTCGGGCTGAGTTAAGGTTTTGGAATTCATATCGTTATGTATTTCATGAATTTATTTATGTCTCTTCAGCTGGATGTGTGATGTGCGGCGTCTGAATCAAAACCGTAGTGGCGCTTCACACCTTCACGGCCTGTCTGTCGCGCAACGTGCAAACGTGCCGCGCACACGTGTCAACGGGCTGTACGCAGGAAATTAAATCTGCAATCATGCTAGAAACATGCTAGAGCCGGCGGGCCCGTTGGCGTGACCATACAATAGGCTTTAATTGGAACAATCTGATGAAATTAGAGAAATTAGATAATCAGAAACTTCGTTACACGTTTCAGTCCGATTATCAGATTTATTTCAGCCTATGTTGGTACGTAGGGAAGTACATGGAGAACAGCCGATACGCTGCTGCTGCTCCTGCTGCTCCTACTGCTCCTGCTGCTCCTACTGCTCCTGGTGTTCCTCCTACTGCTCCTGGTGCTCCTACTGCTCCTAGTGTTCCTCCTGCTGCTTCTCCTGCTGCTCCTGGTGTTCCTCCTGCTGCTGCTCTCCCCTTTGTTCATATGCCACGTTTGTTGTCTTTTGTCTCCCGCCCATGCTCCCTTTTTCGGCGTTAATTAACAGCTCTGCGTGCATGAAAGTATCAGGGAGAAATCCCGGTGCGTTAATCCGATTTCTCATAATCGATCTGGCGTTATCAGATAAATCATGTCACGTTGTTTACGTGATCGCTTGAATAATCCGATAAGCCCAGAAATCGGATGTGATTTGATTTTTACGGCCGTGTAAAGGAGCCCAGTGAGGGGACGCCAAGCGAAGATGAATGGACTAGCTTGGGTTGCTCCCAAGGGTCCGACGGACACGTTATTTGTGACGACCGCCTATATCGTTGGCATTTATGAGCGCCAGTCTGGACGTCTTACATCATTGACAGAAATATCTGGAAGGTTCATCCTGAAGTCTGGTTAGGTTAAACATCAGCCCAGGAACAGACAGAGTTTAAAATACACTCGTCTTCCCGGAAGGATGCAGCCGACAGCACATCACATATGGAGCACACGCACTCTGCAGAGAAACTCCATATATTTGCAATATTTCTTTCCTGGGATGTGGCCTCTTACGCTCACCTGAAGATTAAGATTGATAATTGAATCCAAACGCAATATATCAGCAGAAACAGTTCGGCACTGAACAGCTGGTGCGCACAGATTCATCAACTCGGAGCGCATGTGTTAGGAATGGGCAAAGAGTCAGAATTCCTCCAGTGCTGGTCTTTCATGAACAAACGCGGCCTGACCATGTGACCACTATGTTGGGCATCACACGGCGTGAAACCAATTAACACCTCAGACGAAACCACTGCAGAACTGGTCGGTCTCCAGTTTGCTCGAAGCAGATGAGTTAATGTGTCACACGAGAGCTCGTAAAAGCTAATGAGGACTGGATTCATAAACAACAGGGGCTGATGGGGGAGTCCTTACGCGTGAAGTATGGGTAAATATGGATTATTTATACGTGCTTACAGTCAGCTCCGTGTGACCCGAGGCCGGCAGGATAGACCAGAGCACCGCAGCCAATCAGCACGCTCTCTCAACCCATTATCAGCGCCAGAGGAAATTAGCTGTTCAGTTCAAAATGATGTTAATTAAAACTTTAAGCGTAACTTTTGAAACGGTGCGCCTTCGGTCTGATGATGAGACAGATAGACAGAAGAACAGGAGTTCAGCCTCCGCTCTCGAAAGCCTCAACAAAACTTGCTCACCTTGCTTTTTCCTTCACCCCCCCCCCCCCCCCCCCCCCACCACCACCACCACCACCCCCCCAATCATCCTCCTCCACTTACTTCTGATTCAGCAAATGTTTCACAATGTCACACACACACACAAAAACCCAACAGTTAGACCCCCCCCTTCCTTTTTACTCCCAGTTCAGTCTTCCCGGTGGCAGCTGGGTCACATGTGGAGCAGACCGAGGTCATAATGACCATCGCAGCGGAGCCTCGCGTTTGAACCCGAGGACGTGTGGCTCCATGTTTACCTGGAAGCGCAGAAGAACAGCATGATGCCGATATCAGACAGCGGAGTTTAGCGGAGCAGCAAGGGCATCTTTCTAATCTAGCCGCTTTTCGGCAAATATTTTCGCAGCAGCTTAACGTTCTGCAGTGATCAGGCGACCGGATCTAAGAGCAACACAACAGAGAGGCGCTCAATGCTAATGTCAGTCAGGCTGAAATCTGGATTTCAACCGTGGCAAAATCAACACCTGCATAAAGGGAAAAAAAAAAGAAAACGCCTTAAGTGTGAAGAGAGAAGAGGTATTACGTCGGCTCTGCAGATGCTCTTCCTGTCAGATAAGGTTGTGTATTGATGTGGATCTGGCTGCCGAAGTTCTAATTCAAATCGCACCCAACCGCCTGATGCTCAACAAGCCGGACAAAGACTTTCCGCACAGAAAAGAGACACTGATTCACTTTGAAAGTTACTGCGATTTTGAATAGACGTTTTCTTTTGCACCTACACTGGTGGTTGAAATCACATTCCCCTCAGTCCTTGAACTACCAGAGTGGAACATTTGGCATGCACCTACGCAGCGCAGGCAGCGGGCGGGGCCTGTAGCGTATAGTGTAGCGAAGGCGAGGTCTCGAACCCTACAATGCCCACTCGATGCATGTAACCGTGCAAAAGGATTATGCAAAATCCCGCTGATGATGAATCACCAACGCTGGAATGTCAGCGTGAGTTAACCGCACTTTCATGTTTGATAATTACAAACACATATCCCCTCTATAGTTTTCTTAATGTTAAATCATCCGTGGATGCTAACTCCAGTGACTCTTTGCTTTATCGCTAACGCAGTTTTCTTTGTATTATCTTGCCCCCCCCCCCAGCTAAAATCCTGTTCATGGTGTTTCTGATCCATTTAATTTTTGCACAAATCTCCCATCTCTCACCCTCCACGCAGGCCTTGCAGAGTAGAACACACACACAACACGAACATTTCTGCTGCTAATGGTTACCTACTGTTTTGATAAAAAATAAAAGCATTATCATCCAAGGAACTCCGACGTGGTCGGACGCGCTAATGTTTATGTTGACTGTAAATCAGCTTGCAAACAAAAAGTCAGTCGCAGCAAGAAAGAAACAAGGGGGGGGGGCTGAAAATCTCCTGTTTAGTCAGTAAATATCCTCAGCTCTTGGTTTTCTTCAGTTTTCCGTGACAGTAGGCAGCAGTTTTGCTTTGCACACATGCTTTGTGTGGGGTTTTGGCCACGTTCAATGTATTTTAATTGCTCAACTCATTTGTGATTATTTAATTGTAACTCGGTACAGCTGCGGTCAGGAAAAAAGGAATGCTGCAATGTGATTTAGCCTTTCATTTACGCTCTTGTTAGCGCGCACGTCGCCCGAGGCCGTCAAATATCCTACAGTGACTTCACACAATTACACAGGGTCAAATGTGACCGTGGCAATCTGTCTCGCAGTCTGTCATTTCTGACCTTCTGGGTATCTTTGATTCCCAAGATCAAGTCCGGGGCCTTATGTCACGCAGCGAGCTGTTAATTTTAGCGCAATGACAGGACGCACCGCAAGATTAGAGGATGTCAGAAAGACGTGTGATGCTCAGATCTCCATCAGGCCAGACAGACACACACTCCTGCACATTCCTCAGCTCCTGCTGTGTGTTTGGGGGCACGCAGTTCCCATCCAACGTGACACCTGATCAAATGGGGGCAGGGGCATCTGTGTGTGTGTGTGTATGTGTGTGTGTGTGTGTGTGGGGGGGGGGGGTCGAGATGGGTTAGGGCGGATCCATTTACATTTGATTTTCCTTTTTATTTTAACAAAAGCGGCACGGAATCAGCCAAAATATAACTTAGCCTCCATTTTGGTGAAGGCATTTCGAGTCTCTCACTGTGGCCCAAGAACCACAAATATGGTAACTTTAATCCCCCCCCCCCTTCTTTTTCTATTGTGAGCCCATAGTCTCACCATTACTTTAGCACTACTGTTTTATAACGTTGGGATTTAAAGTGACATGTTTGCATTTTATTTAATCATATAACAAATTAGGTGTTTATGGCTGCATTATTTAGACAACGTGTTTATTTTTATTAAGGAGACCGAGACCACTTCCTAAATTTAGACAAATGATTTCATTCATGTGTTAACCTGCAAGCACACAAAAAGGAATTGTATGATTTACTTAGAGATTTATGCAGCGCATTCTGTGTTGAATATTTTACTTCTTTGTGTTTGCAGCCAAGTCTGCCTGTACCGAGTCAGCTCACGAGTGAATGTGGTGCATGTTTTCCGTGATGGCGCGAGGCACGTCCGAACGGCTCTGCGCCCTGCAACAAGCGATTTCCTCAGCCAGACCCTTCGGCGTCCCCCTGCATTCTCACTCTCTGACACATCAGATGAGCACGGCGAGACGTGCCAGTGAGCGCTGACCACAATGCGTCAAAGGAAGTCGCGCGTAAATTTGGAGCGCCGCGAATCCACTTACGCTGCTGTTCTGCCCGGACCAGTGCACCATCGCCTGGTTGTGAGCCGTGTCCTCGCTCAGCGCAAACGTCGAACTTGTCAGCTGAAACTCCTCCTGGTCCAAGAGCGAAGCGTCCTCCACACCCTCTGCCCTGAATCCGGACCAGGTCTCCGCGCTTCGCGCGCTTCGAGTTCGGCTCTTACTGGACCCAGCCGCGTCCTCGGTCACGATATCTGGCAACTGCTCCATCTCCAGGCTGCGGTTCTGTCCAACATCGGTGCTGTTCTCCTTCAGGTCCGAGTCACGCAGGGTAGAATCAGACGTGCGTAAAACATTTCCAGGCGATACTTTGGAGATGGAAAGTTTTTCCTTGTCGTTCTGCCCGTCCTCCTGAGGTGCTCTCGGGCTGTCGGCACCAAATTCCGGCTGCACTGTGGATGAACTTTTCACTGCGTGGTGCTTTTCGTCTACGCGCGGGTTCTCCCGCTGCGAAACCTCGACGAATCCGTCAGCATCTTCGAACGAAGCTTCGCCAGAATCGGTCAAATCGAGCTCCGAGACCTCCCAGGGATACGCCGTGATGAGGGTGAGCTGACACGAAGGGCTGCACCTCACCTCCGCCTTTGTTCCAGCCAGGATGGAAGTTGCGCTGAAAAGCCAAATCCACTCCAAGAAAATCGCGAAAAGCCAGCGACCCGGGCGCGTCTCCATTCTCGGTGATTTCTCCCACTTCAGATGCGTTAAAAACGTGCCATTGTCGCTCCTGAGCGTCCGCCCGTCATCACCTGGCAAAGTGGAGTTCGCGAATGTGCTGCGGGGAGGTGCGGCAGTGCGCGCACAAGTGTTCCAAGTACTGATGCAAACGATGCATCAGAGGAGGAGCTGGAGGCTGATTCCTGGACGACAGGAGAGGGGGGCTCCTCACACGCACCCGCGTCTCAACCTGACCGGAAAGAAAGAAAGAAAGCTGCTCTCCTAATAAAGTTCTATCGTCTGATTTGCGTCCCTGTCGGATTATTCTGTGCTATGTTCGACTCACTGAGCACGATTTGAAGGATTCTTATTTATTTGTTTTTGGTAGGGTATTTGCGTTCACGGGAAGGGAACATTAATGGCTCTGCCTGGGGTTGTCACTGTCTGGAAATGTTCCTGACAGCAGCTCTAGAGGAGTTACAATGAGGCTTCACATTTTCCATTAGCACAGGCTGGGGTAATCAATTAACAGGACTGCCAGTGTTTACTGACAATTATGCCAGGCCAGATATGTCTCTATGCTGCACAACAGCTCACAAAGGCATCATTAGCAGAACTCCTCCAATGGTGACAGGCACAGGTCCCCAAAATTCAACCTTGTTTTCTTCTATTTTTTGACAGAAAAGCATAATGGGGATTAAACCCAGAGACGAACAGGTGATCTCTTTTTAGATCTGCCATAAGAATGTAAATAAAGATGAACAGAGAGCCTGTTGTTGTGAAAAACAGGCGTATTTCTCTTTACTTTCACAGGCTTTCTAATGGTGAACCATTAGGAGAACTACAGCCTGTCCAAACACACTGATTAAATTCTGTTTCTGGGCAACATTTAGTCAATATTGATGAGGATGCCGTTGACTGGTGACTGATGCGGGAGACACTCTGTATATTGAGCTGTTCTCCCCATCGCTCTGAGCCACGACGTGCTCTTGTTCCGCATACGGGTCAACCGCACAGAGATGTCTTTCATTGGCAGCCATTAGTGATGCAGTGAGCAGGAGCTGTCTCAATCTGTTTCAGTTAGCCCCCTCCAGACAAGGGGAAACCAGTCTATAATGCAGACTGATGTCTGACTGAGAATTTCAATCACGGGGAACATTGGTTAAAAAGCCAAAGTTCCCGGCTGCAATGCAAACCTGGATTGCAGAGCAGCCAGCAGAACTCAGGAGAGACGCCGAATGTATTCATGTAGCCGGGACACCTACATGAAAGAGTTTTTTTAATCGGTCGTTTTGGGGATAAAAATGGCGCCTGACACTGTGCACTGATCGATGGAGGACTGTTGCTTGTCTGCTTGGTTTAGACATGGATGGTTGTGCTGGTGCAGAGCTCCAGAGAGGCTCCTTTATGCTCGTTTCCTTATTATAGTAGCAATCAAGAGAGAGCAATTGAATAAAATCCCCAATCTAGCACAGACATATATTTCATCTTGTAGATTATTCCCATTATTTGCTTGAAATAAATGCATTGAATATTTTAGCTTCTTTAAAGCAAACGTACACGTATAGAGTATTAATACTGTGCACTGTTACCGTGTCAGTGGTTGTAATCGAACATAGGAAAAGACATCAATCTTGGTCGCGTTTATACCAGGAAATAACTTGAATTAGCCTCTGGTTTCTGACAGACTGTCTGTTTCAAAAATAACTTGATGTGTGACAAGTGGGGGGTGGAAACGTTGGGTGAGGTAAGCTACAAGGATAAATGGAGAACATTTCAAGTTTCACATCCAGAGAGAGAACACTTTCCGAGTCCGCGTCCTCAATATAAAGGGTGATGAGGTTTGTCTGCTAACGTGAACCCCCGACCGGCTGTGGCGCTAATGTGGGACACTTTCCTCGGGTCACGTGACACCGCTAATGTTTCACTGCCTGCTGCACTGCAGCAGAGCAAGATCCAAGATTGGAGAAACTGAGCCAGGCGTGTTTTTTTGTCTTCTTTAGTCTGGCCTGGTGTCTGAAAGTGTCATTGTTGGTGTTCAGCAAGTCATCGCTTTGGTCGCTTTCGTGTCTTGATCCAATAAACGCATCGCTGAACACATGAAGACTCTCTTTTCCCCGCGCACGTTTACCTAACAAGGCAGTGGAATGTTTAAATAATTAGCTGTAGCTAGTAAAAGGTCAGAGGAAGAGAAAATAGTCTGCTGCAGTGTAACTTGCATTTGTTGTTCTGATATAAATCCAATAAGTAATTGTAACAACATTAAAATGATTTGGCGGAATCGTTGTGATTAAGCAGACGGATCTGCCGCTCTGACTTCTGTCACGTGCACCGAATGCTAACGGCTACAATCCCAGAGCTGTCTGTGCCGGAACCTTTGGAGCAGAAACCGTCCAAGGCGCTTGAAAGAATAAGACCAAGGTGCTGGACGTTGTCGGATTATCCGGATATTTGATTTATTTTTGTCTGAAAATAGCAGGCTGCTCTTTGGCTCGTCACAGGGATGACATCTTTATGGCGTCTGGTTCACTCTCAGCTTTCCTAATTACTCTGACGATCAGGCAGAAAAGGGGCATCATTCACGCACCATCTCGCCTTTTTACCCCGGCTGAAAAAAGCTCCAAATATCAGAGTTTAGTCATTAGCTCGAAATGTAGAATGTAATAATAGAGGCTGCACCGCGGCAATAGAAAAGTCCCTTTTCAGCCTTTCTAAAGCTCGGCGCTGCTGCGGGGACGTCGCTGCACATAGAGAAGGTGTGAGGACAGGGCTGTCACCTATGACTTTCATTTTAATTAGTGCGGAACGCACCAGGAGTGAAAAGCGACTTTTAATTATATCATTTGGCAAAAGGCGGTATAGGCTGCAGGTTAAATGCTCTGACCCCAGTCAGATGCTGAAAGGTTGTGGCTATCTGGAAGTTTAAAAAAAAGCACTGCATGATGTCACAGGATGATTTCAGGCTGTCTGAGCTTTTCACACGTGGTGGAATGAGATCTGCATCGATCAGACGACCCCCTACTACGCGATTTAACGGGCAAAAAACCCCGAACTGAGCGCCGAACGTCTGGAAAAAGGGTGAGCGTGGGATATTAAACTCACTGTAAAGGGCAACGACCTGCGTTTGAGGGATCATGACGTTATTGATGCATAACTCGGGTTTTTTTGGATCCAGCAGTCGTCCACCTGCCTTTTCCCATTAATATATGGAAAAGTTGGCCAACAATCCTGAATCTGTCCAGTGGTTTTAACTTACGGAAAATTCACACTCAGTTATTCCTCCACATGAAAAAGGCTGATTTTGTTCATACTGTAATATTTTCATTTAACAAAACACAACGGCCCTCACTGCCCACCTCGACCCTGCAGCATTTGTGATGGGTGTGAGGTGAGCAGGCCCCTGACCCACTGCTCCATAGATTCAGCTCTAGCTGGAAGCGAATTTATAATTTCAACATGGATGGAATACCCTCAGTTATGGTTCAAATGGCTTGCAGTCAGGTCTAAATGGCATCTTCTGAATAAATCCTGGCAGCACAATCAATGTAGGAGTGAGTAGTCAAACTCAGTAATGAGATCATTGGTAAATGCACTCTGACTGTATATTATTGCGAAATTATTCCGCTTTCGACACAATTTTTAACATTTCAAGACTTGATTATAATGGCTGAGAGGAAGTGCTAAGCACGAAAACAATTTTAGGCAACAGAAAGGCTTTCAGTCTGAAAAAGACTGCAAAATAAAACACCTGCTAAAGCCTCCCTGAGCGATCAAGTGGATTTTTTTTTTGACCACTCCTTTAATAACGTGTCTCCGCTTTGTTGTGAAGTTCAGGTGTGATTTATGAGAACCCGATTCGACTTCAGGTAATAAATTCTCAGGCGGTGGGTAATGGCCCCCGTGTCTTATTAGTCTTTGCAAAAGTAAACATGCTGAAAAATGATGACCAAGACATTTGTTCATTTATGAGACGTGCAGAGGTGATTCCCGGGGGTCGGCCTCAGGTGGTCCGAGGGAACGGGCCGAGACGAGCCGGAGCAACTGCGCCGAGGACGCTCAGCCCGTAAACATTCATATCGGGGAGAAATATTAACGCAGCAGGTCCGGAGTTCTCCTGAAATAGCTTGTAATTAAAAGTTTTTAAAGTCGGCTTTGATTGAAAGTTTGGACCCGCGTACGGAAGAGTTCCTCATTAAGCTTGCGCGTTTTCTTTTGATCCAATCATTTCAGAGATGATTACAGCAGTTTGGAGCTAAAGACAGAGATCCATTAAATCTTGATAGAAACACACTTGGAGACTGGATACCAGCGGAGCCGAGCAGGACGGCGGCGATGGCGATGGCGATGGCGATGGCTCGATAAGGCAAATAACGTGCAACAGTCAGTCGATGATGGAGCGACCTAGACTGGGGGAGGACTGGTGGACAGGATCATCCATTTTAACACATTGCAGAACTTAATCAGGTTCAACAGCCTCATTACTTTAGTTGTCACGGTGTCTCAGGTCATCACATCGATATCTTTTTGATACACATCAAGGTCTTTAGCAACATGGCATTTAGTGTGGCTCCTACTATGCCCAGATTGATGTTCTGTCATCTGTAGCTGAGTCACTAAAGCTTAAATTGGGTTTACTTTATGAGCATTTACTAGCTAGCGGTAACAGAAATGGTTTGGATCCCATCTATTCCATTTGCTTCCTCTTAATTTCCTCCCACAGACCACAGACAGCAGTTGATTGAAGGCATCACGCAGCCACACCAAAGGCTCACCGCAGTCTCTCACATTATTAATTGACAGCTTAAGCAGGGAAAGTGGATTATACAAATGTTGAATTGGCTCTTGTAGCCCACAGTTGCATTGCTCAGCGTCGTACCTTGAGCTGAAATTCCTCTTCAAGGGTTTTCCCCCACATTTCCTCCCTTTGGGAAGCTAGCAGTGAGTGTAGATTGTAAACCACACAACTTTTCAGCCTCCTATTTTGGTTTATGTTTCGGTTACAGGCTGCTGAGGCTTCTGAATATATGCTAAGCTTTACTGTTAGGATGTCAGGTGGAATCAGGGTGTGCACCAAGGACAAAGGGAACACATTAAGCAGCTTGAGATGTGGCATCTTAAGAGCATTGCTTTTGCTTAACTTACCGTTTCCTAATGATGGTGAATAATGCTGTGTTGTGCTGGCTCTCATTTAATTGTTGCTTTACATACAGACAATCAGATGGATTAATGAAGACTGAACAGTAATTATAAGCCAACAACCATCTAGCTATCGCCTGTGTTCCCGCCCACGGCTGCACGCGGAGCTTCTAAATTTAACCTAAATCTTCCTGGACCTGTGCCCTCTTTGTAACTAGCCTTCCACCGCCCTTCATTTCCTCACTTTAATTAACCGGAAAAAGTCACTTGAAAAGAAATGCTATTTAGAAAGAAACAGTTATTTACCATTAAACTCCGAGACACAGATCAATGCCTTCTTGCGTTGGCCAGCGGCTACTAATGAGGTCAGCAGAGCCCGCGCTCACTCGTCCGAAGGCCATCGCTAACTTGAAAACACTGAATTTTGCACAACAACAAGAAAGCGAGGCTGGCGTGGGAACGCCCACACAGTCCATCAGTAATTCACAAAGTGAACCATTTCATCCAGCTGAAGACCCCTCTTATTTTCAGGAATGTCATTTTTGAGTTGTATGAAGCTGCAGAGAGAGAGAGATATCCTTCCAGACATCAATTATTAACCAAAGCTTATATCGCAACCTCTTAGATCAAAACAGCAGGCTTGTAAGATACTACGGGGCATCTCATATATTTAGCGCTGCGGGAAAAACACCAGCTCGACGCAGAAAGGTTAGGCGTTTGAAATGTGATGCAGGCTCGTGAGTCTTTGTGATTTCCCTGACAGGTACATGCTGTGGCACAGGAACACTGTAGGGTATGAGTCTATCTTTGTACTTCTCCATCAGAGGCAGAGGATTTTGCACCAGCACAGAATAGGGTTCCTGTTGAAATGAATATTTTATGATATTGCTACCAGGCTATGATTGGTAGCACAGGAGCACATTTGCATTCCAAACTGCCTGTTGTGCAAAAAAATAATAAAAAAATAACTTTACGCACCCCTGAATTTCTGCGTCCCAAGGATGGAGCCACGAGGCAGGTAAAGGTATTTACTGAAGGTTAAAAGCCTGCAAATCCCACGTTCATTAGATCCAAATTTAGTTGTTGGAAGATTAGATTTCACCCCTGTTTCGTTCGGACTTTCTTCCTCATTGTGGGTACTTTTTATAAAGATACGATGCACTTTCTGAAGCCTTTATGGTAATATTCCTACACGGACTCAGGAGGGAGAGAGAAAGATGTAGGATCTGCTCTGAGGTTTGCTTTGAAGAAGACTGAAAATGAATTACAGTTACTCGTTACTGCTCTCAGAGCTGCCTCATAAAACTATTTCCTGCAAGGGAAACTTTTCCCGGGGGTCACGAAACTGTCAGCATTTATCATTACAATAAAGTTGTTAAATTTTTTGCATTTTCACCTAGCTGGAGTCTGTCTTACAGAATGGAGAGAAGTCTCGGCGTGGCTGTCTGAAACGTTTGCGAGATTAGCGTTAGCGGTGGCGCGGCCGTGTGTTTTGAGTCACCAGGTAGCTTGGGGAAGTGGTTTGATTAGGTTCCGAAAAAATTTGTTACTATTCTTTTCTACCTTAATAGGGACAAATATGTGTAGATTCTGACCAGTAAGCTCAGTTAAGTTAATCCGCTGAAGTTTCAATGCAATGATTAAAATTACTACTTTTTAGGGAGATTTCCAATGTAACAGACACAACACCAAGGTGATTCATCTTTGTGCTCGAGTCCAGCAGATGATGATGTGTTTTTAACGCTTTTTAATCTCTTTAGTCCCTCCCCCAGATATAGAAGCACTTTACAGTCTGATGCAACTTGAAATTACGTGGAAATTCACCTGAAATTCACCTGAAAACTAGCCTGTCTGTCTGTGCCCCTCCCGCATTCTGCGTCCTGATCCACGGAAACTGTCACTCTCCACCTTCCACCTTGTGACACAAACAGACTGGAGCCACCTTCGGGAACTCAATGCTGATTTGCATTTTGTATCAAGTTCTCTGGTCTGGTGCCAGCACGGGCATAAAAAGCTCTGCTCCCCAGATACCGAGGCCCTGATTGAAACCACGGGCAGAGCTCTCGCGCTGTGCTCTCTGTGCAGAGGGCTCATTAGCCAGAGAGACCTGTGTGCATTGTTCAAAGTCTGCAAAGTCAGCGAAAGAGCCTCTCCGCGCAGTCCAGACGGCTGCACATCTGGTCTGGCAGCTTCAGGGTGACCTGACACACACATTGAAAACTATTGGCAGCCAAACTGAGCGTTCTACCAAAGTCTCCTGGACGGCAGCAGCTGACGGGATTAGCGGCATTATCTCAACACACACGCTTCCGTGCACGTTCTGTCACGTGTGACCTCCGTGGCTGGTTTCCTCCCGAGCCGAAGCGTCCGGCTCCAAAGACGACCCGACGGCACCTGAGGGACGGCGCGTGGAAGGGTTTTCCTGAAGAATCTCTGAGCACAGACAGAAAGTGTGTATCTCCAATTATGAAGGTTTGGCTCTTGTCAAAGAAGTATGTGCAGCTCTGGCAGCTGGAAGGTCTGAGAAGCGGAGCTCCTGGCTTATTAGCTCAGTCCCTCCACTTCTCATTCCCAGTGTTTGATTATACAGTGGGCCCGTCTGCACTGCACCAGGCTTCACAAACCTGCACTGCAGCAGCGCCTGCGTTCATATTCTCCATCCGAAATCATTAAGTCAAAGTCACGAGTTCATAAACCACAGAAAAACAGAGACAAAAGACACAACGCGTACAGCGATACTCTGTTGGGGCCTTGTCAGTGTGCATTCTATTGACGTCCTTGTTTTATCCGGTTATGACATTTCCGAGGGCCGCCGAGCAGCGGGGGGGAAGGAAAAGTTGAAGAAAGCGGAGAGCGGTGATGCAGAGAACCACACAGAGAGTCTTTGCGTCAGCAGAAAGCATCTGGCTTCAGCTGCCCTTTCAAATGACACAGCTGATCAATGCCGGAGCGGCGTGCACATAATGGCGTTCGCCAGAAGATTAAAGCCTCTATTTGAGATCAATAATTTCAGCTCTCGCTCCTCCGAAGTCATGTGGCCACGACGGTGGCGGCCTGAGAACAGGGCTTTTTGCTCGTTTCATTAAAGTCCTGTTGGGATGCCGCGGCGGTCGCCCGTTGCTAGACGTCGCACGACTTTTAGGGAAAGCCGATATTGCTTTTGTCGCTCTGATTTCGTATTTACACCAACCGGGGAGGGGGGGGATGCTGTTTCAGCAGCTTGAGCAGATCTCCGAGGATCAGATCAACTTTGATCCCCACCCTTCCTATCAATCATCGCCCGGCTTGATTTCAGCATTCCCTGGGATTATCCTCTGGGTTGATATTACCTCTGAGCCGTCCTGAGAGCCAGTTTAGATGCCTTTTTTTTTTTTTTAAAAACACAAACTCTAAATTGTATTCCCGGGCTGCCACGACACCTCTTCAGAAAACTGCTAATTGGGAAGGCTCGGCTTATATTCTCTGTAGTCGGGGAAAGGAAGGGAATGAAAGACAAAGAAAAGAAAGCGCCAGGCTTCAACATCCCCAGCATCCCAGGCTCCACTGTCACAGCGCTGCTGCCGCTCCTCTGAGATTTGCTTCACATACAAAGACTCGCACATTCCTCCACTGAGTTTTAGTGGAGGTGTGAAAGAGGAGCGAGTTGTCAGGGCTGTACCAGAAATGTAGGTTCTAATTCATCTGTGCAAGGAGCTGCTGTGACGTCAATCGCCTCCCTATTTATGGAAGCATTAGTATTCAGCGTCGGGGTGATGACTCCGCTACTTTCTTAACGGCATGACCTCATCAACCGCTCTGTCTCTACTTTGTTGCGAATTAGGAAAAAAAAGAGGGAGAGAGAGAGAGAAGCATGTCACAAATGAGATACAGACGGCTCACATGGGGACGCTGTCGGAGTTCAGTGGCTTCTCAGAGCATTTTTGATGTGACAGCATTGGAAATATTGCCGACATCAGAGCTACAAATTGTTGGGCAAACTCTTCCTAACGATGGATTCCAGCAGTGTTGAGTTTTCCAGCGCTGTTAGCTCCCAAAAAGGCAAGGCCTCGTCACTCTCGATTTGATTCCTTGATTCAAAGGTCTCCAATCTCCTCAACTTGAAGATTTGTTCAATGAGATGGTGGGAAAAGGAGAGTCCGCCATTCCTGATGTGGAGAAGAAGGTATTTGGAGCCACTTTATGCCGCTGTTTTATGAATGAGGACATAAAGTCCAGCAGAAGCTCCCCTCCAGATGCACCAGGGCCCATTCCCACTTTTTTTGGAAGTGCAAGTTTTAAACTTTTTTCCTTTGCAAAATGAAATAATTAAAGCGAACGTGTCTAAACTCTCTGCTCTGAGAGGAGCTGAAACTTTTATGAGCACCATCCTGCTTTTTGAAGTCTGATGCAGGGAGCCGGGCCTTCTCTGTGGCACACTTTTCAGACTCGGTAAATAAAATATGATGATCACATGGGTGCGCTTAAGCAACAAAAAGAAGTGCTGTCTGGCTTGTTTTACACTGATAATGATCTTTTGTGCAGGAAGGGGTGGAAAAAACACGAGCAAAGTCTCGAATTATGTGCTTCGCAGCAACTTTGAGCATCACGCCCTGTGAAGACATCAATCAAAAGTTGGTCGTCTTTAGGTTCTGATCTCATTATTTCTGTAAATGAGAGTCATAACGATGGTTTAATTGCATTATGATTCACTCGAAATTGATTTTTTTTTCTTACCCATTGTGGTTTTGATAAAGTTGCTGCTAACCCATTAATTCTGCTCACGACATCAGTCACAACAGCTGTCACACAGTGGACAATAACAAGGCTAATATCATGCTCGTTCAAACTCCAGATAATTGAAATTAAGTATAAAAATGCAGTATTAATTATGCGGGGTCACTCGGTGGTAATGGGTTTAACTCACAGCCTAAAAATGACTCAATACATAGAGACTGCGTTGATGAAGCAAAGCTATGCACTTTAAATGCATTTTTAGCTTTGGTTTTGCACCCTAAGTGTGTCGCTCAAGGACATCGTGGGCTGGAAGAGCTATGGACCCGACTGTCAAAGCCATGATGAGTGAATCCACCACTTTACATCCCGAGCCAAGGCTGCTCTAAATTCATTTGAACCGTGGGTGCACGTACGACTTTATTAATGGTGATGTCGACACACTTTGGTCCATGACTGAATGATCTCAGCCTCTAATGGCCCTTAATTGCAATTTATTCATCCCTTTTGAACTGGAGCCTTGACGCTGGTCACAGTTTAGAAATGGTGGAGGGATTGTTATAAGCCTTTGTATTATTAAAGCACGCGGCAATTATCTGAATGGACTTATCTGACGGTGACTTTGCTTTCTAGTGCTGGATTGAGTAAAACTCTTTCCTTTGTCATGTACCTCCATTTATGAGTATATTCAATGCTCGTTCTGATGACGTTCTTGGTCAGCTATGGTTGCTTTATACATTTGATGCCAACATTTGTAGGAACACGATGTCACTTTTGTTATTGTGGACGTCAGACAGGACACTGAACCCACAACGCAGGAAAGTCTTTTCCAACAGGTTTATTACAAACCAAAAGAGCACCAAGCAAATCTTGCAGGTGTAGTCCAAACAAGGGAAGGCTGGATCGGCGAAACGAGGCTGAGCGTGGCTGGCGAGGATGGAAGCGAAGGCAAAAAGCAATCAGAAAAACAGAAATCCACTCAACAACACAATTACCAGCTGACGTTTAAATGTCAAACTGGCAAAGCACGAGAGGACGAGCCGGAGTTAAATAGCGCCGGACCTGAGCAGCTGACACGCAACAGGTGAGAAACCGGGTCGGAGAAATCTGCCTACCACACCCAGCCTGCACAGCTGAGGTGAACAGCAAAAATAGAACTGACCTCCACATCCTAACAACCTTTAGTTGTTTTACATTTCTCAGTGGATTTAAGTTGGCTATATCTAATATAAAAGTCTAAAATATAGAAATTACATGGGGGTAACATACATGTACATGTGGTGTGCCAAATGGAAAACTGTCATTTATGAGTAGGTTTTTAATATTTAGCTTCATATTTAGAAAAAAGGCAACAACTAATTCCCTCCCATTTTGATAAATGTCACAATATCTGAAAGTAAATGTGAAATGTAACTATAAATGTTAAATGTAAATGTTAAAGGTAAATCTTAAATGTCTCGCTGAGTGTAAAAGAAATAACATTCCACCTCAAACAACACGCAGCGCCCCTCCAGCACGGCTACTTTTACCTTAAATACCTTCTCTTTGCACTAATGTTACAATATTCGTGTATGGTAACAGTGCCACATCAAATAATACTGCTTGTTCCATAGCACACAGTTATTTAATTATTCAATCTCCATATTCAAAATTCGAGTTGATATGCAACTTAACATAAGCTGTAAATTAACTCTTACAGCATGTGTTTATAACCATTTGTAAAAAATCTATGGCAGAAATTGTCTGAACACTGGAGCTGATGCCCATGTTGTCAAATCCTGATTTGGGCTGGGCTTTGTGTGCTTTAACATTTACATTTGTATGGATATCTAAGATTTATATTTACATTTATATTTCTATGTAATATTTGTATTTATATTTAGAATATTCTAAAATAATATTTAAAATGCCTAATTTTTTTTAGAATATTTATACATTTATATCTAATATTTATATTTACATTTCACTTTTAGACTTTGTCACATTTAGCTAAATTTGAGAAAACTACTGACATTTTAACGGTTGGCATCCCATATGTACATGCCAGCAGACAAACTCCAAGGTTTGAGATCAATAATTTCATTTCTTTCTGACTTCGGCAGTCATAACGTGACAATGGCTGGCTCATAGCATGTCCCAGGAAGCATCGGCTTAATGAGCCAGACAGTAGCCAGACTAGAAGATGAAAGTACCTTTGGTGCAAGACATGAAGCCATTATCTGCCTGTTTTAGCTTAGCATGAGGTGGAAATGAGCCGCCATTAGCCTGTCCCTTAAGACAACATTGATATTGAGCTAACGAAGTACATGAGTTGTAATGACACAGGTTTGAGGTCTTTCGTGCAGGAGTTTGTGGGGGTTTTCCTGATTCTAACCTTCCCTCCCACAGTTCAACTGTTTTGGATAATTGATGTCATTAACTCCACCTTTGCTGCTGCAGCCTTGCCCTGGTCTTCCCATGTTTCTGCAGGAACTGTTGGCTCCAGTGACCTGTGCTGACATAGCAATTATGCATATCTCCATGTGTAGTCATGTGTAGTTAAGCTGATAATTGTCTGTAATTGCATTTGTGAATGTTTGTTTGCTCCTCTCGTGTCCGTCCCCCCTTCTCCTTCTCCTTGACATACAGTAGCAGGACGTTCCTCCAAAATGAGTCTGGTCTTTCTCAAGCTCTCTTCTTGTCCAAAGCGAGTTTGTCCCCCCTGCTGTTGCATAAACCTCCCCATGTCTTCAGGGGTTGCTCTATTACCCCTAACCCTGATCGGACAAAAGAGGAAATTAGAAATACCAAATTTATCAATAAGCAGCGATTTGAAGTGGGAAACATCGGTGATTTCGGAAGAGTGGACGAGGATGGGTGTAAGTTTGGGGTAACTTGGAGTCCAAAGCTGCAGGTGCTGATGAAGGCGACATGTCTGGCATTTACACGCACCGTTTAATTGAACTATCGCATAAGTATACGTGCACGGGAGTGCAATTGATTTATTGTCGGAATTATGTCGTCTCTGTCAGCAATTTGCACTCTTGCAGCTCGTTAGTGTTGGGTCATTTCCGGTTGACCTGCGATCGCAGAACGCAACAACAGGCCAGCAAATTAGCATTCCAGAGGTATCCTAAGTTCAACCGCTATCTTCTGTTAGCGCTCCCCTGTTTGCCATTTTTATACTTCCGGGTCAGGATTTGGTGCAGAGCTCCGTCACCTCGTCCCGTTTCACTCCGACCGGGGCAGGGGGAGTTTCTTTTTTGATCAGATTACCTGGGTGTGTGGACTCGACTCTTAAAAGTTCAATTTCATTCGAGCTAACACGTCTACGCGCACCTTCAGAGAGGAGGCGGCCCAGAGGGGGGTCGGACTTTTATCCCTCCCAAACCAATGGGCTCAGGTGCTCTGGATCACGATACAATCAGCTGCTGTGACCAACCTGAGAGGCGCCGTATTAGGAAGGCGTTTGCACACAGGCCATCACACCTGACACTAAATAAAAGGATTTGATTGTTGAATGCGTATCAGGTTCTTGACGTAAACCACAGCTGAAAGGGTAGAGCATGTACGCGCCGACCTTCCCCAGCGAGGAAATATAACGCTGTGGACAGAGCATGTTTTTTTTTCAATTCTTTTTGCTAGTTCTAGTCCACACGCACCAGCTGCCTTCATGAAAAGCACAAGATTGTTTGAGGGATAATCAAGTCAATCGTCAGGTCTTTTGACTCCTTTCACTGATTCTGACACTAAAAGGTGTTCAGGCTCTGTTTGCTATCCTGCAGCCCTGTTTGAGTGTCATTCCCTGATTGCTGCTGAAGAGCATAGAAAAGGTCTGGTTTATTAAAAATGGATGCATCACAAGTGGTGGCGGGGTAAAAAAAAATAAAAATCAATGGCGCAACAATGGAACACGGCCAGCGCAGACGCGGCAGTGACATCAGGGAAATCTCAGTCAGCAGCAATATGTTGAACTCATTAAAATGATTGAAGTTTGTCTTCAAAGAGCCACAGTTCAAATCCCAGGAGAGCAAAGGAGCATGAATCAGAGCTGAGAGAGTGAAGCCGCGACCTTTAGTCTCTCATTTAACCACATTGATGATAACAACCGGGAGCACCGGGTCTGTCGCCCTCGCATGGGAAATATTTCACCGCACGGATGGGCTTTCATTTCCATCTGTTGTTCATTATTGTGAATTATAGGTTAAGTAAAGCTCCCTCCAATTAGCTAATCATTCATTACATCTCCTGTTATTCTTTTTTTTTACTGACATCGAGAGCAGATGAAGGGAAAAGGTTGAGATACATGTATCTTTTTCTGATTGGAAGAGGAGATGAAATGATTTCAGAATTCAGCTCTGTTTTGGAAGGTGAAGGTCAGAATCTGGTCCAGCTGGTGATAGAACACGTTATTAGTATTCATCCACCGTGACCACTAGGCAGTTATAACAGCAACAATTGTGACGTCGTTAAATTAAATAAGTTCTGAATGTGGAAATGGGCCGCTGATGCTAAAGCGTAGAGTGTTGTTTCATTTGAATTGTGCCGAGAATGTTAGAGTGTTAGATGGAAACAATGATGAAGTCACAGTAGAAGATGAACAAAAACAAAAGCAATTGGCTATGGGATGGTATAGAAATCCTTAAAAAAATGGTCAAATGCAATGATTTATTAATTATTCATCTAAATGGACTCACACATACACGAATGAAATTGATCAGGCCCCCAAACAGCAGGTTTATTAGGATGGAACGCATGTTGTTGCATCAATATCTGCTGTTGTAAGTGCATCAGCTGCAACAGTTGCATCGTGAATAATGAAAACTTCCAGAATCTTGATATCGAATGCTTTCACACTTGGTTTAACAAACCTTTCAACGCAACAAAAAAAGTCATTAAGTCCCGTCTCACGCGTCCGCAACTCTGGCTAAGTTGCATCTGGCAGCTGCGGCCACAATAAAGTGATGTCTGGATTCACCGAGACTCCGTTTGCAGCGTCCTGAATGGATTCACCTTCCGGAAAAAATGTCACAGCAGCTCTGCCTCCATCTTGAGAGTCGCAGAGGTTGCAACAGCACTACGATTCCAAGCGAATATGCCAACGCAGGCAATCGCTTACTCATCAAATGTCCCGGAGTAAGATGAAACGAGCTGCTTAAACATTATTGTTAATGCAATCGGACATTGTGTTTAACGTTGCACGTCTATTTTCCGGCTCCAGAGGGTGAATCCAGCATGACTGAATGATGAGTCCTCCGTCTATCCCAGTTGACGTGGAATGTTAGCTGGCGGCAGGGTGACGGGAGCTGCGGTGAGAGTGTGAAGTTGTCAATAGATGCTAAATGGATATGGATGATGTTCTCTAGGTTTTATCACCTGTTGCAGGGGCCTGAACTGAGTCCAATCACCTCTCACTCCAGTTTTCCTGCTCGGCTGCAGAGGCCCGCCACTTTCCTCCCTCTGTAATCAATTGTCGTATTGACTCTGAGCAGTAGATCGGTCCCTACGCACCTACGCAGGTTTATTGAAGATTACTCTTCTCCATAATGAGGTTTGTTTCTCTCCCGGCCAGTGGCGTAAAGCGCCGCCCGAATAAAGCGCTTCTCTAAAGAAATCGAGTTTGTGTCTTTGTGTAAAAAACCATCAAACAATCATCAAACTGGCGGGCAGATTAGCACGAACACCGATGCACCCCTTCAAGGTCTCGGGTTACGTCAAAGCGAAATCGAGAACATCCTCTTTCACCTCTTTACCAGCAGTATTAGCAAGCCTTTATGGCTAACTCAAAAATACTGACAGCCTTTAATGCGATAGATTGGTTGTCTATAAAACTCCATCTTTACTAAAAATGAAAGATTGTCTTTTGTTGCAAGAAAGAGCCTTGAATATTCAGCGATAATCAATGAGACGCTCGGGAATCAGGGTCAAGTGTGAGCGGACCTTGCTGCCGACGGGCGCCACTGGTAAAAGAAAATAAGTTGAACATTCCGTTCAAGGATTAAGGGGAAAGAAAGCGCTCAATCATTTGTATCTCCGGGAGACGGGACGTTGGGTTTGACAGATCGAGACGATTCTTCTGTAAAATATCCAACGTTTCCGCGTCGCTGCTAACTTATTGTAGCGCTCATGTCGTCATTAAAAGTCAGTCAAAGCAACTTTTAATGATAGCTTCCCTTTTTATTCTCTCACAAATAACTCGAATATGATGATGTTTTTAAAGGCATGGTAGAAGCCATCTGCTGACCTAAAAACAGTGAAAGTTCTCCAGTTAATGAAATATTAAACTCCAATCAGCCCTGTGATTATAGGGCCCTTAATGCCTTCTTGGATTAAGAAAGGCAGGTGGGTCTGAAGCCGACAAAGAACAGACTTTTTTGCTAAATTCAATTAATTATCAATACTGATGAATAAAAAAAAATGAAGACTGCAAATTTAGATTCTCTCGTTGTAACTTTTAGAAGATATTAGGGGATTCATTTGAATCCCTGTGATGTCTGAGTGTGGGCTTTGTCCCACTGCAGGACAAGAACATGATTAGCATAAAAGCGAGCGTGCGCTTCCAATGTTCCTCATTTTAATGAAGTTTTCCCTCCTTTTCTTTGCCGCTGCCTCCCGATTCTTTCCTTAATTAGGAATTGCTTTACAAGGATTCCGAGGCAGCGAGATGTTATCTGGGATGTGCATCAGCGTCTCTGCTCCCCGGGTAATTAAGGTTCCATGTCACCTCAGGAGATATCAGGCTGGGAGACTCCGGTGGTGGCGTTGGTGCCAGCAGGGTGTGTGTGTGTGTGTGTGTGTGGGGGGGGGGTTACTCCATGTCCTCATCAGTGAACTTGTCTATTTTGATATTCTGCGAGATGCTGAATTAAATGAAAAAAAATGACCTTTTTTTGGCGCTTACACAGCGAACGTGCTGCACGGCAGGGTGACAGGCTGGTTTCTGCTTTACATTTCAATATTTCTGCCACGTCACTGCCTTTTAAATCACATTCCTCCGTTATTGCTGGGCCCATTTATAGCTAATCGCCCGAATGCCCAGCAAAATGTAGCAAATACGATAAGAGTGAAATAAGAAGTGTGCTTCCATCTATGATAATGTCAATAAAAAAAGGGGCGGGGAGGGGGGGTTCTATCCATAATTAAGTAAGCAGCTCATCCCAGTTGGCTCCATCACAGCAACAACCACAGTTAATTGCTTTGTGCCCGAGAAAGCCTCTTCAAGTGTGGGAGAATTTGGCCAGACAGCACTCTGAACTTCTTCCAGCAGAAAATGAGATCTGCCTGTTTTTTTACCTCTCAGATCAGAGCCATTCATCCTCTTTTGCACCGCGGCCAGCGAGGGCAGGCACTCAACCCTGCCTACTGGTCCAGAGAGCCGAGGGCGGTCCCGGGAGTCAATAGGGGGAGTCTGATTAACATCGCCCCCTTCGATTTGTGTGTTTCCAGTGAAAGAAAAATAAATGTTTAGGGAAGTGTCGGATGACAACAGCCCAGCGAGAGAACTGCACCAACACCTTTGCCCTTCGACTCAGACAGAGGCCTGATTCATCACAAAATATCGTAACAGCAGTGGTCTGCAGACGCCTGTGTTTTCACAACATTAAAGCGGAGAGAGAGAGAAGCAGAATGTTAATCTCCAGCGTCTGGTCCTGACAAGAGGCAGCTCATTCATCCCAGACTATCTCTGCGACTGCCGCCATCCTTCCACCGCCAGATTAAGGTGATGTGCGACGCGCATCAGCCTCTAAAACGTCTGTGTGATTGGATACGTGTTCTGAAGTGTCGCAGACTCTCGGCGTCGGCGCTGTTTGACGGCAGAAAGTCAGAAATTCTCCTTTGAAACATCTCTTGACTTGCCGATTGCGTTTAATTTGGCTGCGATGACACTCACAGTCATTATCTTGAGAGGAGAGGATTTGTTTTTGTCTTTCGCACACTGCTTTGCTGGATGCACACCAGAGATTTGCAGTTAAAGCAAACACCTTTTACAGAATAACCAAATCTTTACAAAACTGTAAGTGATCTGCGTCCCATCCCTGAGATCAGCATGTCGGACGTGTCCTCCCATCTGATGCACTGATGCCGCCAATTTCTGTGATCATGTCACCAGCTTCCCCTGGACCTGAAGAAAATCCCTCCTGTATTGAGGGCATAAAGGAGCATGTTTATGCTGGAATACTCATGAATGTGATATTTGAGGAAAGGATGGTCAAAGGCTTTTTGCACTGTAGGGGAGGAGGAATTTGAAGGAGAATTCAGGAATCAGGTGTCTTTAAAGGGATTTTTGATTCACCGTGACTGCAGGTTATTGTCACAAACTATCAATCTGATGCTTGAAAAAGTATCTTTTGCTCAATTCGAGGCAGCAAAATGTACAAACCTAAAGCTCGTAGACAGTTGCTGGCCGCTTTACCTGCCCTGGGCATCTTATTTTTTTGATTTTCCAGACAGATGGATCAGCCTGTCGGAATGTGCACTAAGAGAGTGAACACGGGAGTACTGACTGAAATTGAAAGACGCTTGTCTCTTTGTTTTATATTCGCCCACCTCCCGCTAGATGGCAGCGTAGTGCCGGTTGATCATTCACCCAATGACATCACTGAATCTTTTCCCTCTTTTCCACCTCTTTTCTGATGCTGTCACAGAATTATCACACAGACTGGGAAAGGATGACTGCAACAGTGAGGAAGACTCCCTGCCTGAGTAATTGAAATGAATCTTCCATCTTCATCAACCTTGTCCTTTGACCCCCGGAGGTCCCGCTCCAGGCAGGAGAGCGTCCTCTGGGTGTGGTTCTGTGATTGCAGAAAAGCTCAGGAAATGAATGTTTTATCAGCCCGTGCTAAGAAAACAACACAGCTGCAGCCAGGGAGGAGAAACAAATATCTAAATTTAACTCATCTGTTACTGCCAAGCCAAACAAAGCAGGCAATGGACAGTTTCCTGTCCTCTTTTACAAGACACGATTTTCATTAGCCCGATGAGGTCTCGCCTTATCGAGTGACCTCCATATCTGAAATCTAGAGTGAGAATAGTCTAGCCGTACTTGTTGAAACTGTTGGCCTGGATTTGTGGTGTTTACTCAGCCGTGGCCGGCTCAGGTTGTGCAGCACAGGAGGTGAGCAGCCTGTCCCACTCACTCAGTGGAAGACAGAACGTGGGAGGAGGTGCAATGTCCTACTCAGCAGCAAAATTTAGAACGTGAGAAAGACTCGGCACGCTGGAAATTGCAGCAAGTCAAATGTGCATCAGTACCTTCTTTAAAATGGAGTTCTGAGGAGCTTCTTTGGGGAAATTAACCAGCGGCAGAGCACAGACAGATACACAATGTCTGTGTCGTGGGTGGATGATTGTCCCTCCCATTTATTTCCAATCCAGTCCAATCCCATCCTAAACACCAGAGCCACAGGATCTCCTCTCAAACGATCTCTCGCCCGAATGTGAGAATAGACAGCCGCTGTCAACGGCGAGCAGCGAGGAGGGGGTTTGGGAGATCTGAGAGCTGCAGTTCTGTCTCTTCTGGGAAAACCAGATGACCCTCCTCAAAAGTGATAATGTAAACAACTGGCCACTGGTGGAAATGTGGGAGTTTTCGAGTGAAAAGAGGAATTCTCCTCCAGAGCCGGTGTAAGAACAGCCAACAACACTGTAAGTTTATCTTTCGTGGCAGGTATTTGCTGGAGATAATCTCCACATTGGGTCTGTTGCACAGTGGAATTCTGCTTTCAGGCTTTCTTTTGGAGATATCGGTGGAACGCGGCAGGAATTACAAAAACCTTGGCGCCCAGACTCAGCATTCTCAACATATGGTGTGTATGACTTGCATAATTACATCTGTTTTTACGGCATTTCTTAGCTTTAATAACGTATCTTCGTCACTGACTGGGCTGGTCTGCAGCTGCGCCCGCAGAGGCCTCAAACAGCTGCTCTCAATTAATGTCACTCTTGAGAAACATTACTCGGAACAACCATTTGTTGACTTTAGATGTGGGCCCGGGAAAGCGGAGGATTTCATAATATGCGCGCCTGGCGACGTGAGTTATAGACGGCTGTAAAACTGCAAAGGCGGGGTCACGACCCAAACCCTTCCACCCATGTTAGGGATTGTTCCTGTTCCAGTTTGCCCGTTTTACTTACACTGTCTGCATGGTGTGACTTTGACGTTGGGCTGAGTTTTATGTCAACAACGTGGATTTTGTGGGCTACAGTGTTACTTTGCTGTTTTAACGGCGCTCCGCTGTGGTGTGTTTCAGTTTGCCATAAATGCCAGGTTTTATGTAAAGGTTAGTGGTTTACATGGGTTTTTACAGCCTGACATAATTGAAAATCAGCACCTAATTTCCCTGCAGCGTTAGTTTCCACCGCAACGACGCGGCTGCTTCCCCAACACCGTGTCGAAGGGAACCCCACTCTGACTGTTAGATCCCTTTAAGAAGAGGCTCTCTTAAACCACGACCACAACAAAGGCGGCAGCCAGCCTCACCATTTAGGTAAATGTATATGTTTCCACATCTGTTGTGTGTGTGTTTGTTTGTGTCTGTGTGCTTTGGAGGGGGAGATGTCTCACATGTCTGCAAAACCGGTGACGGCAGCGATCCAAGTGTAACAATGTAAATTGTTCCAGGTTCAAAGTGTGCTCTGTTGTTCCCACCCACCCTCCCTGCTCCGGCTGTGCAGCGGGGACCATTTTTAGCACCGCGCAGAATGATATATTCTGTCTGAAGTTATCAAAACAATGGCATTGTTTGGTGCAGAAAAAGTGAAAACCCTGCAGAAGCACGTCACGCTTCCATTGGGACCTTGAAAGTATTGGAATGTTTAGGTGGGAGGAAAGTCTGGGGATGTGAGACAGCTCGGCTATAGGACGATTTCTGCAAAACCATTTAGCATAACATTGGAAAGGAGGGAGAGGAGGTATAATCCGCACTAGAAATACTAGTGAGGAGACTGATTAAAAACCCTGCAAGTGTTGTTCCCAAACACCTTCTTAAAGAGGGAAGAGAGGTTTCTTTTTACCTCCTGCTGCATTTAGAAAACAGTGAGTCACGGCATTAAGGTAAGTAATGTTATGTTAGCTAATTATATTATTCCACAAAGTGGTTGCGTCCATTTCCTTTTCATGCATTTGGCTGACAATAGCAGTCCTCTCCTAATTCATCCTCAAAATAGGGACAGCACACGTTACCATGGAAACCCCAATGGTACATACGCAAAGTTTTTTTTCTTCCTTCCTCTTCGTTTTCTTCCACAAACATGAAATCCCAGTGTAATTCCGTGTATTCTTCAAATGGTAGCACCGGGATTCTTACATCGGTCTTACTAGTGGAAATCACCGGATTGGAAACGGGTTTATTGTGTATTATTATTTCCCCGCAGTGCTTTGGCATTATCTGTGAAAGCACCTGAGGCTGAATATATACCACCTGTCACCTTGAAGAAAAGCCTTTGTGGATCTCAGGCAAAGACACAAACATTTCATTTTCCCCTTCACAGCTACAGCACAAGTTGTCTGGCTGGGAAGGAAAACATTCCCAAATACGACAGCGTTGAGCATAAAAGAGGCAGAACACAGTAACTCATGCAGAAATAACTTTGTCCTAATAATATATAAATATTTATGCAGCAAACCAAACCAGTGTCCTCCTTTGCCTTCTCCTTTATGTCTTTACTAAAAGATCCTCCAGCTGTTCTTTGGCCGGAGAGAGCAGACAAACACCTCAGCAGATGTCAGAGAATCCACATGATTTATACATTTCCACCTGTTCAATTCCATTACTGTCAACAGTTTTATGTTTCCAAGTGGCAGCACTTTGGGTCAGGCCACTCGCTGCGACACAAAACTGCACCACTTTCCGGGTCTATTCAGACATCTATTATGAGCAGCAACCGTTCAAAGGCAGGTTGTGGTTTCCATCCCAGAGAACCGTCTAGATTTAAAAACCTCGCCTGCTGCACCGCTCGCTCAAGCTCCTAAACTCATCATCAGTTTGTTGGAGCTTTGGAACGCTGTTGGGCATCACGGTGGGGCAGACGCCAGCACTGAGGCCTCACAGCAAGAGCGTCCCCGCTTCAGATCTCCCATCCTCCCACGGTCCAAAAACACGTCTTTGGGGAACGCCTATCGTAGGTGTGAATGGTTACTGGTTATTACCCTGACACCCGTCTACATGGTTTAGCCCAAATGTCCCTCCGCAAGCTGCGACTTCCTCCCTTCCATAGTCTTGCTCCCCGTTCCCTCACAGCCGTCCTAGAGCGATCATTCTTATTATTTCTTTTGAGCTTGTATACTTAATTTAGAGTATTTTATCTCTTATGTTTGCCAGGTGACTTTGAGAGGCCTGAAAAGTGCCTGTAAATAAACTCCATTATCATTATCCTCCCTCTCATCTGAATGTGTGATGTTGAAGAAGAAGCTTTTATTGTCATCATACAGTTGATTGTAAAATGAAATTTGGACTCCGGATGGAGGCTAAGTCCTGATAGAGCGCCATGATTAATGGATGGATCCGCCACTGCCGCTCCGATGGGTGAATTTATGCCATACGGGGCTTTACTTTGTACGATTTCATTTAGTATTTTCATCTCGCTCATAGTTCGAAGGCTGCTGATGCTGAAACTTCAGCCTCAAAGTCGATTAATAAGAATTGAAGAAATTTGATTGGACTGCATAAGTTTCACGTCACTGGAAACTTCAGGCTCCATTAGCCGCAGCTAACACATAGCACTCAAAGTCTCTTCCAGCTGAGACAGAATGAGACCGACTTGAAGACGTTCAAGACAAACTTTCCAGTTATTGCATCAATATTGGTCATTGTTATTCAGTTTTTTGTTGTTTTCATTGACTCACTCCTGCAGTTCGCCAGCAAACTGCATCTGAAAGCTTTTGGGAGGGAACGCTTCTGGATTCTGCTGAGGTCATCGATATCCTCTGTATGAATGAGAAGCTGGCTAATAACCCCGGACGTTTGGTCAATCTTTCCGAGATGGACTGTCCGCCTGAAAAGTTCAGATAACAGGAGGGGGCGGGGGTTGCAGGCGTGAGCATGTGCAGACATTGGTACTGTATGTGGCCTGGGTGGGAAGTCTGCCAGAAAAAAGGGAGGGTGGTTTTTTTCAGGGTTTTGGGGGGTCACTCGGCTCTGGAGTGAGAAAGATCTGCTTTTCATTACAGGGACCCATAAGTCTACAGATCTGCTCCGCCTCCCAGGCTCCACTCTGTTTCCTGGAATTGTTGTGTTAGTCAGTGATCCAGTCGTTCGCTGTCTTTCGCCCCAAATCTTGATATTTGGGTGATTGATTAAAAGGGTATGTGGACTGGCAGGAGTAGGAGGTGCTTTCTCTCTCTCTCTCACACACACACACACAGTGAAATACTGGAGAAAGTGTCAGAGAGGTGAGATAAATCTGCAACGAATATTGAATGAGATCATTATGATTTTAAAAGTTTTTTGAAGCAACTTGCAATAGATTCACTGATGAAAAAGCAAAAACGCACACGACCCACATGTTCAATAATCCAAACGTGTGGAAGCGCTGTCTGAACTGAATCGGGAGTTCTCTGAGCACCCACAGGCCCAATACACTTCGGAATTTCTTTTCCCCCCTCGCCACATTTTGGAGAAAACACTTGTTCTGGGGTGGAGTGCAGCGTTTTGCGGGAACATTAACGCTTTGATGAAAGCCTGCACCGGTGAGCTGTGGGAACAGCGGAGCTTATATTTATGCCTCAAAGTGGCAGGAGGTAATGAATCATCTTTACGGAGCCTGGGACAAGCTGGTGGAAATGGAATAACACAGTCACAAGTTTGACAACCTCAAGTAAAACGAACTTGAAAAAAAGAACCAGGCAGTTCATGAAGAGATAGAAAAGATGTTGCAAAAAAGCGCCAAAACATGCAGCTCCGATCCTGAGTGGCCATTCCTTTGTCCTGCTGTGCGCGCACACACACGCGCACGGGGCCTGGTGGGTGGATGAGTGAAGTCACATGGTCATTTTTCCTTTTTTCCCACACAAACACACCCACATCCTCTCCCATGCAGCCGCTCTTCGCTCCACTCCTTCTTCTTCTCCTCCTCCTCCTCCTCCTTCTTCTTCTTCGGGTGTTTACTCTCAGCGGGCAGTCCGCTCCGTCCGGATACTGTAGCAGCATCAAGTTGCGCACTTTTTTCAGGGCCACCATGCATCCGAACCGGGCGTAACATCGGTCTACTTTGACTTTTTGCGCACATTTTTGGAGCCCCCAGTCGGAGGATTTGGACACCGCATCTTCGGCGGAGGCGTTGAGCGGCTGAGCTTTGTACATTCAGGTATTTTGTTAAACTTAAGAGGATCAACAATGCGCCGCTTTTGTTGTTAACACGTTGTTGTTCACGTTAATCAAGTCTTCAAGTTGCGACTCGACTTCGTACGACCGATACTGTAAAGCCTCCCCTGCTGCTGAATCAGCGGTAAAAGTTTGCTTTTTGCTGTAAAAGTGGCAAATAATGAGAAAGTCTGGGAGCTGCGAGCCCCTCCGCCCCCACGTCCAGGTAACAGCAGCCCTGGAGCAGCTAGCTGCTATTCAAGTTGACTCATTTGCATCAGGCCAGGCTCTCCCCCCCATTTATTTTAAAGCTGACAAAGCTTTGCAACTTCTAAGCGAGTAGAAGTGTGATCCTTCCTCCCCCATCTGTGTGGAGAATAGCTGAAGAAGCGATTGTGTGGAAATGAAGCTGTCTAACTACAGATCTCTGCTGCTGTGCTTGGCTCCTCTAGTTTTTATCTAACCAGCTTTGTTAGTGAAAGCAGCATCAGTTGCACAATGATGCAGCTCTGCCTTTACTGTAATTCAGTGAGTCATTATTGAACCCATTCAGCCTTCTATTCTGATATGCTCTACCGGTTGCCTTGACAGCCTGACTGTAAAGTAGGCTGTGTCGTTATTCCCCACATACAGCTTCCAGGAGAGTAGGAGGACGCACGGCGAAGGTATGAGTCTGGTGGAGGTGAGGCCGATGGCGGGGTCTCTCACCCTGCCGCTGTCGAGCAGCGAACCCAAGGAGCGCTACTTCGACCGGGTGGATGAGGGCGACCCCGAGTACCTCCGCGGCAGGAACATGTCCCCCGACCTGAGGCAGGACTTCAACATGATGGAGCAGAAGAAGCGGGTCACCCAGATCCTGCAGAGTCCGGTATGTAGCCAGTGGCTGTGTTGTAAGTGCCCTCCTACACAAGCTTTCACTGTAGATGAGTCAGAGAGAAGATTTCAAGCCGGAGAGAGAGATGCACCTTTACATAAGGCACACAGACACACGGTGAATGCCATTATATGTGTGCTGCAGCTATTTTATTCTAGCGCCGCCGCTGCCTGGAGCTTTGGCCCGTCGTCATATAGATCTATACATTGCGTCTGCATCAGTAAAGACTCCTACTGCAGGCAACTCCAAGTTAACTTGTCTTTGGGTAAATTTTAACCGGTTTTAAGTGCATTGTGGGCAACTACAGCCATTGATTTCCCCAATCCCATCTCCCAGTTTAAGCAAATGGTTCCCACATTCTTAAATAAACTCCCCGCCCTTTTTCTACGTAGTTCTCTCTAGATATAGGTATTATATAAAGCAGCTCTGGTTAGGAGCAGCATTCCTGTGTTCCAGTGAGGTAATAACTCAAAAGGCTTCTAGTTTATAATGTGCTTGGCTATAGTGTGTGACACCACCGCCAATTATGCACCGCAGCTCAGGCCATTGAATTCAATCATTTCAAAGTCAATAAACACACTCAGAGTATCTTCAGGCAATTTATTTAATGACGCAACATCGGCAACATTACTCCCCATTAGAGTGGTAGAAAATAAACTGTGCCGGGAGTTCTGGTTTTACACAGGTTACCAGCTCTGGATATCGATATACATCGAGTGTTCTTTGTCTGCATTGAAATTGAACTAATGATGAAACAAGACAGAGGCAAGTTTTGAGTCGCAATGTTCGCATTTCCACTCCATCATCCAAATGGACGACACGTGCTGCTGCAGTCTTTCGGGGAATAAAAGGAGAATTCTGTGAGCGCTGTGCTTTTAAGGAGTTTACCCCGCAGGCTGAGAAAGAGATCATTCTTCCAGCAGTCTCCACAAGTGTCTTTTGATTTGGTTCAACATGTGATTTGACCTGCAGCTACAGAACATTTAATGACTGGTGTCGGGTGCGCACAGGCCTACACAGCTGAGTGGATCTAGCAGGATCCTGGATGTGGATGTGGCCTCTCGCTATTCCCCATTTTTCTTCAGAGACAGGTCGCGCAACATCTCCTCATAGTTGTCTGCTTCCAACATAATGAACGGTTGTTACATTTGTGACAAGCGCCAACGAAGAGCGTCTGGTTGGACGGAGAGCGAGGAGTTGAAATAAAAAGATGCTGCTGAAGTGCATGAAAATTAGCCCACACTTATCCGTGATTGCATAACGGGCCAAACGCGCAGAGCTCATCTCATCACCATGGGAACCGCTGTCGGATGAAGCAGAATCCCGGAGCTCGCAGGAAAATACTGTTGCTTCAAGAGTCACAGAAAATGATGGTCTGTTTTAATGTGAATTCCTGCTGCTTCTTTCACAGGCAGACAGAGAACTTCTTAATGGGGGCGGCCTGATTTGTGTGTAGTTGCAATAACGGTCCCCTGAAAGCAAGCTGAGCCAGAATGGCACTAAATGGCTAAATTATGGGAGCTTTTACGGTGTCTTACCTGTTCTTTTCTCTTAATCTAGCCCCAAGAGAAGCCATCATATTACTTTTATAAGAAATTGTTGTTTTTCCTCCATCTGCAGGTGTTCAAGGATGAGCTGGAAGGCCTGATTCAGGACCAGCTGACGAAGGGCAACAGCCCAACAGGTCTTCTGGCACTGAGACAGATCGCTGACCTGGTCATGGCCAGTTATATGGGAGGAGCTGGTCCCCTGACTTCACCCATCAGTAAGTCTGTGTGTGTGGGGGTGTGTGTGATTGAGAGAGAGAGAGAGAGGTAGAACAAGAATCTCTCCTTGGGGACTAGATTGTTATTCAGCGAGTACTCCATCCGTGTGCATTATGCAGACTGAATATCTTCATTGTCAAGGAACTGAATTGTCAGACTCTTGTGACTCTGAACAACCCTGGAACAGCAGAAACAGACAGAAAGTTGTTGATGGCCTTTTTTTTTAAAATTCACTGTTTTTATTAAGGAGCCCTTGTGACTGGTCTCAGTAATGAATCGCAGCATTTTTGCAGCACTAATGAGGCTGGCGTAACCTGTTGAAACCTGTTTTTATTGTGTTTCTGGGGAGGTCACACGGAGGTCAACTCTGTTGTCAAAATGGGGTCCTGCAAAGCCTTTATATGGAAAATACAGGAAAATACTCTTCCTCTTGGTCTTCCTCTTGGTCTTCAGCTGCCGACTTGAGCTAAATGAGATGCTTCATCTGCATACATGATTAAATCAAACATAATCAATAATGTCATGTTCATGGCAGGCTTCGGGACGGTGACTCCAGTCAACGATTTGTTCGGGAACGAGTCTCCGTCTTACACTAAAGGAGAGAAGCAAAGCCGCTGCAGGCTGGCCAGCCTCTACAGGCTCGTTGATCTCTTCAGCTGGGCTCGTTTTACAAGCTCCTACATTACTGTGAGTACGACTTCACTGCCTTTCCTGCTCCGCACCACTGCACAGCGGTGCCCTGTTTGTTATTCCCTGACTTATTTTGAGACACTGTATGGTATTTATGGCTTTGGAAAAGTCACATTGTGAGTTCCCAAAAAGCAGAAATCGTGGGCTAGAATCAATGTGGAGGAAGGAAGGTGCACCAGCCCACGCATCCATTTTTAAGTTTGTCAGAAGAAAGCTGTTTCTTCAACTTCCTGTTCCCTTGAATCTATAAAATAGGTTGTCTTGACTCTAAATAGTTGTAGAAAATGTGTTTTTTTTTTGTTTTGTTTTTACATTCCTGGTACAAATATTTTTAAGTAAAGAATTCCACTTTCTGTGTTTGAGTCTCACGTGCGATGATAGAATCACTAAACTGAGACTGGTATTTCTGCCACAGGTGCGTGTGAATAAAGAGCAGGACCATATTCTGATCAGCCCACAGGGTCTGTCGTACGCCGAGGTGACAGGAACAAATTTGGTAAGTAACCCTCTTTGTTGTCGTGGCAACACAGGGAACAATTAAAGGCCCCACTCGTAGATTTGCACTGTTAATGAAACCTTGTTGTCTCCATTTAGTTTTTAATAATTTAGCCGTGGCTTCATATGAAAGCAGCCCCTGAAGGTCGGCTTATTAAGCCTAACCAGAATTCATGTCTAGATAATTGTGACAGGTTATGCAAATAGTTTATAGCAAGCTGCAGTGTTTATTAAGCCGATCGTCAGCACTAATGCATTCTGTCATGCATATAAGTAAATATTTGGCTCTGGACTCTCAGCCTGGTATTTAGAAATGCCCTTGCCTTGTTTTTGTTATCTATATGCTTTCACACGGTTTGAAATGATTGCAGATATTTCTGTTTACGGGGTCCGTGATGTTTAAACATGCCAGTAAATAGCAAAAACCCCATCTGGTTTTCTGCAGGTGAAAGTAAACATCATCGGCGAGGTGGTGGACCAGGGCTCTACTGATCTGGGCATTGACCAGTATGGATTCGCTCCACATGCTGCCATTTATTCAATGCGGCCCGATGTGAGGTGTATAATCCACATCCACACCCCCGCCACAGCTGCAGTGAGTATGCTGCACACATCAGAGCAGAGAGGCAGGAGAAAGCCCACTCTCTGCTTTCTCAGTCACTTTTAATGCAAATGCATCATTGGAACATTTTTTTTAAAACAGATATTTATAGGCAGGGCTGTAAAATGTTCTGGGCAGAATCTGGTTTTGGTCCAAACTGTTTCTAAATGTGTCTGATTCTCAGACGCTTTTGTTCCAATGCTAACAGGTGTCCGCGATGAAGTGTGGAGTCCTGCCCATTTCCCATGAGGCTTTGCTTCTGGGAGACGTGAGCTGTTTTGGTTACCATGGTAGCCTGGATAATAAAGAGGAGAAGGTGGAGTTTCAGAAAGCTCTGGGCCCTACTGCCAAGGTAGCGTCAAACCGAGACACTTCATTAGCGACACACTCACTCTCATGGGGTTGCCGTATTAGACTGTACACGGATGAGCCACACGCATGAATAATCTAACATGACAAAGAAAAGTGGAGCTCTTTATGTTAGATACACAACTCAGAAGTCTCACACTGAGAATAATTCCCACATCAAAACGGGGACGTGATGCTTGTGATTAGTGGTGACTATGGAATGAATTAAACTTGTTGTTGTGTTGCCTTTCATGGGTGGTGGTGCGAGCGGTTCCATTTATCTTCTCAGGTTATGGTGCTGAGGAACCACGGAGTGCTCGCTATGGGAGAGACGGTTGAAGAGGCATTTCACTACATGTACCACTCCCAGCAGGCCTGTGAAATCCAGGTGGGGACTCTTAATCCAAATGAAATGCTCAGATGCGTTTCTTAGAATATACTCCCTGGAGACTGTTGTTACATTTGAAGTGTAAAGATTGAAAGTCAAATGTCACTTCTAAATATATCTACTACTTTGGACCTCTAGTCTGGAATTTTTGGACACAGTCATGGAAAAATCTATTTTGTTTCCTGGGAGCCACAGGAGGTTCTGCAAAGCACTTGAAAAAAGAGGAAGTTGAGAACAGGCGTTCAGCTGTTGGATTCTGTATTTCTCCTCTTAGATTCTATCAAATGTTAGACATTTGACCTTGGAACTGCCTTTAAAGCAAGATAACCCTAACACAATGTCTGAAAAAGTCATTTAATTGTTGGTTATTTGATCTGTGTGGGGCTTTTAAATAGAGATCTTTGTAGTTTCAGGTTTTATTTGATTAGTGACTCAAAATCTGTTAAACTGCTTTGTATTTAGTTGTTAACCATTGCTCTTTTAAAGGGTACAATAATACATCTCAATAGTCATTTCTGAGCCGATTTCCTTTTTATGGCTGAAAAACACTCAGTGATACGTTTTTAATCAGTGGCACAGCAGCCACTCTTCTAATATCATATTATTATTCAGCTACCTGTGAGCTAAAGCTAATATAATTCAAGCTGAAGTCAAGGGTTTCTCTCCAGCTCAGTGAGCATCTTTAAACTAGACTTTTTTTGAGAAGAAAAAAAAAAGAGAGAGAGAGATGTGAAATCCAGGAGGAATACCTGCACAGGTTAATAACCATGAAATCTAATATGGTCCTAATCAGCAGGACTGAGGAGGAGCTTTGTGCTCTAGCTGCAGTACTTATTAACACACATTAACAGGAGGTGAGCTTCTGGCAGCTACACACTGCTGGACTCTACAGATTAATATTCTGCCTTCTTAACCCCAGAATAACTAAGACTGGTGGCATTACCGTTTGTCCAGGTCGGTGCTCTGAGTTGCTCAGGCGGTGTGGACAACCTTGTGCTCTTGGACAAGGAGAAGTTTAAACCCCTGACCCGGGGCGTGTGTGAGGCCGGGGTGCCGGTGAACAATGACATCAAGTGGAAAGCGGGCGAGGCGGAGTTCGAGTCCCTCATGAGGATGCTGGACAACCTGGTGAGTGAACCCTGACCTGCATCTTTTACCCATCATGCTCCGAGTTTCCTGCCCTGTTTGTCGGGAAGTGTGCGATTAGAGAAGACAATGAAATTGGATTCATTTTTCTTATAATCTGGAATGACTTGTGTGATTTATTGATGCGGCTGCGAGCATTTTTCACTGTTATCACGTTTAACGATGAGGGATGTTGTCAGGTCGCGATACAATCGCTGAACTGCGGTCTCGTTACGCGACAGACGTCTGGCTGCTGCCTGTTTAAACCTTCCTGCTCTAACCACACGGCTAATAAGCAGGCGCCCAGATGTTCTGTGGACAACAAAGATGTCAGCCTGTCCGTTTGTGTATGCTGCTCACTAGCAGCTGCGGTCGGAGCGGGCCGCAGCTGCATTAGTTCTGTGTGATCATGGCCCTCCTGCCCTTTCAATCACCGCTTCCAGGCGCTGCGGCACGCTGCGGGCAGCATCAGCCCCACACACCGCGCAACCACTTAGTGCGAGGATTCTAGAGCACTCAGTTGAAAATGGTATTTGGATTTTTCTCTCGGGCCGCTCCTAATGGCTCCGGCTGCAAATGTCACGTACAGGGAGTCGATTCATCAATGCCAGGAGGCGGAGTTGACTTGTTGAACACGAGGGGGTGATTGTAGGTGGGGATCAAGATTAAGATGGGGTAAAGATCTCAGGATTTCTGTCTGGAGACTTTAGATGGGCTCTTTCAAAGACAGAGCTGTCCAGAACAACTGGACACTGAGCTAATGCTGAACGCCATGGGGTGTTCGGTATTCCTTCGAAATGTTCAAATTAGTCTATTTTCTGTTATGAGGGAATAATTGAGAAGGCTGCAGCTGAAAGACAACTGTTGTGAATAATGTTTCCTATTTTGGGACTTTGTAGGGATATAGAACAGGCTACTCGTACAGGAACCCCATTGTCCGTGAGAAGCCTCGCTCCAAGAATGACGTGGAAATTCCTGCCACCGTGTCAGCTGTGTCCCCGGAGGACCATGAGCTGGGACTGCGGAGCCCCTTTAAGTTTATGTTGCAGAAACAGCAGAAAGAGAGGACCCGGTGGCTCAACTCACCTAACAGTTATTTGAAGGTCAATGTACCCGAACACTCGCCCAGTGGGGACGTCAGCCCCAGGACCAAAACCATGGTACATTAATTTTCATGTCAATTTCCTGTATCAATTAATGTTATTATGTAGTCCTGACTGACTCGGAAGGAAGTGGAGCTGTAATTCTTCTGTATTAGTCTGCCCTCTTGTGGTCAGATCGATAACTGCGTTTATAGTGTTTTTTGGGGGGGCTGAATTTTCCTGGTTTGTTTCTTTCAGTGGATGAAATCTTCACATCTGGGAAACAATGTCGGCACACCAATAAAGATTGAGGACCCCAACCAGTTTGTTCCACTCAACACCGATCCAACAGAGGTCCAGGATAAGAGGAACCGGGTTGGTTGCAGCAATATCTCATTTTCAAAAATATTGCCGAGTCAGTTTCCTTCACTTGTTGCTTTAAATTCTCATAATAATATGTTACAATTAAGGTCTGATCTAGAAATATTGGTAGGTGATATTTCAACCACCTTCAATGCGATGATGCCTGAGATTTATCTGTTTTACTTCAGATAAAAGAGCAGCACAGAGGAGATCACATGACTCCAGGACCCAAGTCTCAATTATTAGCAGGCATAGTTGTGGACACCATTCCAGGACCAGTGAGTATATTTTCACTCTTATACTGTTGGTCTATGTTATGCAGGAAATATTTCATATTAGTTTAACTACTGTTGCAACATGTAAAACATATTTAATTAAAAAAAATAATCTTGCAATTCACCCCCTTATTGTCCCTTAATGCAAAGATGAGAAAACAGCAGGATGTTCCACTGCAGTCAGGCTTCTGTGTGGCTCCCATGTCACAGTGTAACTGTGAGAAATAAAGCTGATGTCATGTTCTTAAACTAGATTTTGATTTACTTGGAGTGGTTATAACCAACGTACCAAGTGTCTTGTTGTCTCAGAACTGCCACTCAGAAAGATTCTAATAAGTTAAATGACAGCAGCAAGACAAAGCTAAATGTTTAAAATGCCCGAGAGTCTCGGAGGCACCAAAACCCTGTGTGTGTGTGTGTGTGTGTGTGTGTGTGTGTGTGTGTGTGTGTGTGTGTGGTGTGTGTGTGTGGTGTGTGTGTGTGTGTGTGTGTGTGAGAGAGAGAATGAATTACACTAGCAAAGTGAGGACATTTTGCCTGGTCCTAATAACATCAGAGGTCTGTTTGAGTGTTAAGACCTGGCTTTAAGGGTTAGAATAGAGCTGGTTTTAAGGGTTAGAATAGAGCTGGTTTTAAGGGTTAGAATAGAGCTGGTTTTTAGGGTTAGAATAGAGCTGGTTTTTAGGGTTAGGCATTTAGTTTTGATGGTTGGGGTAGGACGTAAAAGTCCTCACAAAGGTAGAAGAACAAATATCTGCAGGTGTGCTCGCAGCAGATTTTGATTGAGGTCTAATTAGTAAATAATTCAGTGTCTGTTGAAATTACATGTTGAATTTTAGGAATCCTGAATAAAGTTTTCACCTTTATCAGTTTCAATTTGCGTTTGAGCGGTTGAACATCAACAGCACAGAAAAGCTGGTCAACATGGCAACAGTTGCAGCACTTTTCCCTCAGTGGATGTTTAGTTTAAATCACCGATTATTTCTGTCCGGTTCACGTCTGACATGTACAATTATCAACCAGAATACAAGTGCGAGCCATATACGCTGATTTGGGTTTGCAGCTCAGTAAGGAGCCGGTAGATGGAATTATTGGATTTGCAGGTAGAAGGAAGGAAGACCATCACACCTTCATTCTGGATTCATGGGTTCATTGAACCGGCAGCTCCAGATACCAGAAATCTGATTTATTGATATGAACTGTCAAGATTCTTCCACCAAAGTCTGAGATATGACGGGAGGTAAAAGTGCAAATACTGACATTACTGACAGCAGCATCTTTCTGTTCCGGGCTTATTGGAGAGATAATCCTGGAGCTGTGCACCCGTGTGTCACTCAGCGACTCTCACTTTTCCGATGACCGCTCTTCATGCTGCTCACACATCACCTCTGTTTTCGCCTCCCAATCAGGCTTTCATCAACGAGGATGAGGAGTACACTCGCTCCCTTCCCCCCAACCCGTTTGGCAATCTGACAGAAAAAGAGCTGGAGGAATACAGGAGCACGGTGGAGAGAAAGCAACAGGGCCACGAAGGTATCTTCAACCCATCCACAGCCTGATTTCTCACACATCACTGGCTATTTTATTGATATTAAATTTAAAATCACCATCAAGATAAGTGTGGAATTCCAGTTTCAAGGACATTGCGTCTAAACTGGTGAGAGTTTAAGGTCATCCTGTTGATAGATTAAGTTAGATTATACCCAACAGTTGGCCACTAGGGGGCGATATTCTACACAGAAGTGATTAACTAATGAATATTGATTGACCAATAAATCATTAAGACGCTTAATCCCCCCTAATTTGATTGAGCAGATGAGTCTTAAGTTTCTGGAAACAGACGCGCCGCATGAATTTGGTGTAAAAGATAGATCTCATATTTTTCTGAAAGTCCCGACTGGAGCTGCTTGTTTGATCTTAACTCCGCTGAGGCGGCGTGATCGGGGTAGGTGTCAGAGTGTTGCTGTTGAACCTCACTAGTCTGGCTGCCTGTACGATACTGCAGCTTTGATAAATGATGAGCTCTTGATCATATTTTTCAGAAGATGACGACGCCACAGATGCAGATGAGATGACAACGTTTGATGGCTCCACCATCTCCCTGTCGCTGTCTCCCATGATGACGCCAGTTAAAGGTGATTAACAGTTAGATGCTGGTGCCTGACAGTTGCTCAGTCTTTCATTAGACATGTGCCATAGTCTGAGCGCGCCGTTCCTCAATCCTTTCCTCGCCGTTGCGTTCTGTTGACAGATGGAATTCCCAACGGGAAGGATCACCTGGCGGAACTGGAGGAGGATCTGAGCATCGAGGTATCAAAGCTGAGCCTGAGCAACGAGGAGACAGTGGAGATCTCCATCACAACCAAGGAGACGGGGGAGCCGCAGACCCCAGAGAGCCAGACCAAGAAAAAGAAAAAGAAGTTCCGCACACCATCCTTCCTGAAGAAGAGCAAGAAAAAGAAGGAGGAGAAGGAAAAGGTGGAAGCTTGAGGCCATTAGGTGTAAATACAGTCGGTATTCATTCATTGTATCTTGTTGAGGGTGCCTGACAAATGTTTCTACTCCTGTTCCCTTACTCAAAGCCGTTCCATGATTCTGACAGTGATCGTTCCCGAAGGGCTCCGGAGTCAAAGCCGATAAAAGATATGGGATTTTAACAAAAAAAGATAGTTGTATTTGTCAGTACCCATAGTGTGTAATGATACAACAATATAACGTTCCAGTAGTTAACAGAATATAAGTTTAGTTACAATTGTGAGTTTTCTTTTTCTTTTGCACAAGTTTATTGTTGAATGTATTCTGAAGGAAAATTTAACCATTTAACAGCCACACGTTGGCTGCACATTAAGTTTTTAACCCTAAAGGAGTACGATTTGTATCCAACTCTATCAATATCGCGTAATAATATATGTTGAATGAATAAGTATTACAGTTTAGTGTTTGATAGCAAACTGATTTAAACTAACTCCATACTAACCATGCTGTGATTGGGTTTTTGGTCGTTCTTCATGTTTCCTGTCATGTTCCTGTTTCGGTGGTTGCTGCTTCATCGTAATTGTGAGGAGGATTTGAAAGCAAAGCTTTGATGGATTGACAGCAAGTCGCTCGCACGTAGAAGCCGAGAGTCTGAATCGGGGCAGGTTGGATGTGCTGGATGTGCTCACGTTAAGGCAGTTTGCTGTGGAAAGCCCCAGTTTGGATCTGAACTGTGTTATGTAACCGTTTATACATCCCCGTCGATAATGTGAATTGTTGTGACCAAAAGGGAGCCAGCTCCTTTGACTCTGTATATAGTTCTTTTTGTGATGGTTTGTTAACCAAATGTTCCACTTTTAGAAATGTGACAGTACAATCTAATAATACAAGACTTAATCACAATGTTTATATCCATCTTAATACATGGTAGAGTGACTTTTAAAGAGTTTAATATTTAACTTTGTAACTTCCTGTGCCTAGTACTTGTATTTCCTGTTTACATCACTAACTGTGCTGCCTTTTTTTTACTTTACATTACAATCGTCCTGCCTCATAGACGAATCTTTAGTAAATCATTTCCCATCTGATGAAATAAAACTTGATGTATATTTCCTTAACTGTTTTACTCGAGTGTCGCCCTTGATTCAGGCGTGTGCAGTGCTGCGCTGCGTCTTCACGCAGCATCTAATTTAATCGGAGTGGACGCAGCTCCTCGAGCATAAAGGAAAGCCTGCAGAAGAATACGGACAGGCTCCCTGTCTCCGAAACACGGCGTCCTCCCTAAAACAATGGCCAGTGCTCGCTGATAATTGACCGTGCGCGGCTGTATAATCAGGCTGCAGCCATGATATGAATAGGCGTTGTCATGGTAATCCACAGCGAGAGGGAGAGGGGGCCGCCGAGACAATGAGGGGATTTGGTGTCTCTAACAGGTGTTGGCGCTGGGGGAGTGGCAGGATCTACCCCCCCTCCCTCCTTGGCAAACATCCCGCAAGATGGTCTGAAGGGAAATGAAGAGGTCAAAGGTCAGACTTTTATGCTTTGAAGCAACAGTTTACAGCAATGAGACAACATTTCAGTGTTTGCCAGCTTTCTCCTTCTTGACCTTTGCTCTGAGCTCCTCCATGCAGGGGAGGCGGTGTGTGTGTGTGCAGCAGGTGACACACACTCTCTCCCAGTGCCCCGGGTGTCCTCTTGCTGCGACCTCGGGGGCAAAGTTCAGCCATTGTTTTAGAACAATTGTGTTGCTGCACAATGGCTGATCTGAGATTGGCGCCTCGGTCGGCGGCTCCGCCAGGAGACCACCAGTCCTGCCGGGAGACCACCAGTCCCACCAGGAGACCACCAGTCCCGCCGGGAGACCACCAGTCCCGCCGGAGACCACCAGTCCCGCCGGGAGACCACCAGTCCCGATGCCGTACCGTCCGCTGCGTGTGAGCGGCGCGGCATGTGTGGCGGGCCTCTGCGCGGGCCAGCTCCGTGTCGCTCGGCCTCCCCTGTGACGGCCGAGCCGCTGGCGTAATCCTCGGGCTTTTCAGATTACTGCAGTTGGGGTCACATTCTGCAGTGGGTCAGCTGGACATGAGCATCGCTGCAGAGGTGAACAGTTTGCTGCTGAAACCGTGTCCGACTAAAGTCTGTCAGGGTGTCGCTTCATTTACCTTCACATCAATGAGGCCTATTTAGAACCCCAAGCTGCTTCTCTTCCGGTCTGCATACACCAGGCAGAATTAGACTCCGTGTGTGTGTGTGCGTGTGCGTGTGTGTGTGTGTGCTCTCTCCCTCTCACACACAGGCGTCCGTTACAAGCCCGGCCACATCTGCAGTGGGCCAGCCATCTGCACTCATTGTCTGGGAGGCTCGACCCAACCCTCCATGCATGGCTGGTCTTGTAAAGACAGGCTCTTCTCCTCCGTCCTTCTCACTGTGTCTGAGTGTGTGTGCGTGCGTGTGATGGGGGGTAATTATACAGTATTTACATTTACCCTATATCTATATATTTACACTGATAAAAATCCTGTTATTCATTGAAACGCTTTTTATTCAAGAATAATCTGTTTTTGTTGGCTTGTCTGTGTATTTTGGAGCATCAAATCAACTAAAGTAGACATCAGTGGTAAAACTTATTAAATATGAGCGCACATCCAAGTGATTAACACTCCAAATCACCTCTAGGCTCCAGATCTGGCTCCTAAATGCACCCGGGGCTGCCTAATTTTTCTGGGTTTGACCCCATGCTGTCTCAGCCATGTGGCCTTCATGCTCATTTCAAAAGTCAGATAAACGAGGGCGCACACAGCCCACTTACATAAATCATTGTTAGAACTGTTGTGTGCGTGTGTTTATGAGTAACTCTCACGCAGTATTAATAATGGGGATTTATTATGGCACAGTTGACAATGAATACAATATGCATGCGTTGGTGGGAGGGATTAACCACCAAGTAGGGCAAGTGGCTGAGGGTAAGGACTGCAATTCCGCCGAGCCGAGTTCATTTCAGTCATCCGCCCAGTGCGCAATCGGGGCAAGGAGAACACATTTCAGCGTCGCTTATTTGCCAAAGCCCCGTTCACCAAAAAAGAAAGAAAGAAAGAAACAGTGAGAATGGTGAAGTACATGCGCCAGCGCAGCGATCTGAAACCCGAAGAGGTCCTGTCGGAGTCTGACGCGTCCACGGACCAGCAGAATTTCGCAGAGATGTCCGACTATTCGCTCGGCGACGTGTTGTACTCCAAATGTTCCGCAATGGACCAGATCGGCACTTTTATGAGGAACGTGCAAGTGCTGCTCGATGCTGCGAATTACCTAGAGAATGTCGAGAAGAGCAGCGGAAGTAAGTGAACACGGGCTGTTGGGGATATTAACGCGTAATGCGTCGACCAGACAACAATAGAGGCGAAGGCGACAAAAGACGCGCAGCGGACGGATGAAGTGACCCGACAGCGGCCGGAGATAATTCACCTGTTCCCGCAAAGCTGCCGTTTTAACCCCACCAAGATTTGCAAATTTGGGGCAAATGAGCAAATGGCGTACATTTGGATTTCACGTTGCTATTGCACTTTGAATCCACAGCAGCCTGCAGCTAAATGATCTGCTCCCATTAAAATATCGTGCCGTGCTGACCGTAACACACTATTTCTGCACTGCATTCTTTAGAAACACGCTTATATCCCTGCAGCCACGGAGGGTCTTTAGCGTTTTCAGCTTTGTTTGAGTCTCCTATTACTATTTTTCATTGTCAGCCTATCTTATTATCTCCACATGTATTTTATGTCATATATTTGAAAAATATGTGTCAAAATGTATTCGTGTGCGCACAATGACCGCGACTCTGAGCTTTTATCTGGCAAAAGTCTCAGAACCAAAGCGCATCTTTTATTTCGAGTGGCAGCTGCTGCTTCCTTGTATGTGATGTTCACATGGTTTCCACATGGAACTAATTGTGAAGTTTTCATTGGTCTAGACGGGTGTTCTCAGCGCGAGAGTTTACGAGACCAGCCAATCACAATCGAGAGCCTGCCTGACGTCACAAGTTACCGTGTTAGGTCTGACGGGAAATGTAGGCTCGTCTCCAGAACGTATTGCGTTTTAAATAAATCGCCTCTCCCCAGAGAAATGCGTGGTAATTATTCGAAAATGATGTGGTATTTTCCCTTGTTTTGTTCAACACTGCTCTAATTAATTGCCTCAGTCCACACACTACAAAGCAATTTAGAATTCAGGCCAAATGAGGTCACATCGACGGCCCCAGTGAAACCTTTATTGCTCGTAGCACATTTGTGAAAACAAGACAGTTTGTTTAATCGCTCTGATCCTTTTTTCAGAGTACGAGCATGGCTACGCTTCGTCATATCCCACAACCCGGAGTGAACATCATCAGAACCAACGCAAATTCAAAAACAGGAAACTGGACAGCACTCATAATAGGTGAGATAATTACTACAACACGGTGCTGACATGAAATATGACCGCCAGCGGTTTCTTGGACAGATTTGTTCCGCCATTGCAGACGATCTCCTTGTGTAACTGTTTGGCTTTCACATTTCAACAGGTCTGCACACAACGAGCTGGAAAAGAATCGGTGAGTAGCACAGGAACGGAAAGGTCATTTGTTGTTATGACAAAAACAGCCAGCGATGTAAGGTAAAAATAAACGATACGGGGGAAAGGAAATGGCCAGGAACATTATTGTTGGAGTTGAGTGCGATCAAAGGGCTGCATATTTTATGCACGGCTCGGATGTTCGTGCGAAGCAAGGGGCAGTGCAACACAGTTCCATCATAGCTGCTGTGTTCCTGGAGGACACGCAAACCTTTTCCCAGTCAGCAGAAGGAACCATCTGTTTCCAGACAACAGGGCTCCTTCCTGGCACGCTCTCAGCCTGGTGGAACAGCAGCTTTCTCCTCTTCCTCCATCATGAGACCTGGCCCTGAACACCTCAGCTTACATTTGGCCTCAAACCCGCAATGATGCATTTTGAAATGATTGTGGTGACAGGAGGCGGCTTGATTATCCTTTTATTTAAAAGAAGAGCAGTGTCCTCTGCGTGCTCCAGGATCAGGGACAGGAATATTCAGCTGACCTCAGCAGCTCTGGCATCCACAACAAGACAGATCCATATGTAATTCCGCTGGAGTCAGGCGAGACTGGCGAGCAGCAGAATGTATAAACACATAAATCAGGCCGTCGGAATCCTCGACTGTTTTATTGCTCATCACAGATGAATTAACAGCATCTTAATTAAAATCGATCTGGGGCAGTCAAACGGTCTCGTGTCTTGTGCTGTAACTGCGAAGGAGGAAATATTATAATCCAGTTTAAGTGGGATCAGTGCGGAGGAAAGGAATCCATCAGTCTGGAAACGCATTCGCTCAGTTTGCTGTTGTTTCCGGCTGCGTAAAACGGGTTTTCTCTTCCTACAGACGAGCACATCTCCGCCTGTGCCTGGAGAGGTTGAAGTCGCTCATCCCTCTGGGACCAGACTGCAGCCGGCACACCACGCTGGGACTGCTCAACAAGGCCAAAGCACACATCAAGGTGTGGTAGTGTAATTTAGTCCCTGCGGAGCTGCGTCATCCCGGGATCGACAGCCAAATTCATGTAAATGTGCTCTAATACTGGAGCGCTTTGTGTTAGAGGAACTGTCGCCGTACAAATATCACAGCCACGTGGAATGATAATTCCGTAAAATATCCGGGGTGAAATAACTCACGTACTATGACAGGATTAGGATTAAATATTAAACGGAAGCTAAAAAAAGGAGCTTTTGAATAATATATCTTGAGCTATTATATATAGAATAGTCAGAATCTTCTGTGATGCACAGACGAAAGAGTTCAGCCATTTTATATAGAGGCGAGGCGTGACGTTTTAGTGGGCGTTCCCAAATAAAGCAAATTTATTCTTATCCTTAATGTGCCGTTGGACATCGGCTCCTGTTTCCCACTGAAATGAGTCCAAACATTGAGAAGCGTGAACGGGACCTGACTGTTGCACCTGGACGTGCAGACGTTGGAGCTGCAGCAGGGACTTCCAAACACGCCGACACATCGCCGCCGCCGCAGCCATCTTCTGTGCAGCGTCTCACACGCTCCGGGATGTGCGAGGTTACTGCCCGGCCTCTGTGTCACCGCTCCAGGGTGTATCTAAACAACGCCAGACATAAACACCAACGATCCCGTAGCCTCCAATGCTGCAGCACTGCTTATTTATTTACTAGACATGTTGGATTTCTCTAAACGGAGACGGGATGAAAACAATCCTGACAACCGTCTGTGGGAATTGTCACAGTCGGGGAGGGGGGGGGGGGATCAGGGGAACTGTGATGTCTGCCGCTGGCTTGGCCTCTTTCAACTCCAGGAAACGTGACCTCTGGATGCTGCTGTTTTGCCTTGAGTCTGAGATGTTTTTTCGGGGGGGTGAAGGGTGGTGCAGAGGCGGCCGGCTCACGACTTCAGGAAGTGAAAGAATATACAGACAAACAGAGAGGCAGTGTGTTTGTTTACCCGCCTCCCTTTGTTCCTCTGCATCGAGCCACACTTGATTTCATCGCCGATGCCCAATCATACTCCCCAAGTACTTACCCAGGAAAAACAAGCATAAAGCTCCCATTTGTCAGCCAGTTCCAGTGCCTGCCATCACCCTTCCTTTCTGTAGGAATACATCCGTTTGCTTAACTGTATTACTGGTGCATGCGGGGACACAACAGGAAGTCCTCCCCCCAAAGCAACAAACAGTTTTAATTATGATCCATAATGGGTTCACCCCAACTGCTTCTTTGAAGCACAATAGATATTATCAGCACAGGTCACTTTAGGAATGACTCTGCAATTATAGTGACAGAGGTTGATTGTGTGTCCGTGTTGTGTCATCTAAGACGGTCAAGACGCCGTCTGAAAGTTAACGCTTCCTCCTTTCCCTCCTCAGAAACTTGAAGAGACGGACAGGAGGAGTCAGCACCAGCTGGAGACTTTAGAACGGGAGCAGCGGCACCTGCAGAGGCAGCTGGCTCAGCTGCAGCCCCACGGGGAGAGGGTCCGCACGGACAGCCTGGGCTCCCGCGTCGACTCCGAGCGCTCAGAGTCGGACAGAGGTCAGCTGCTGCTCCCCGGAGATTTAAAAAAACGTAGCGTTTGTATCAAAACTCTTTACGCTTCACGCTCTTGTTTTGGGACAGAGGAGATTGAAGTGGACGTGGAAAGCACCGAGTTCTCCCATGGAGAAATGGACAGCGTAAGCACCAGTGGTGCGAGTGATCTGGACGACCACAGCAGCCGGCAGAGCTCCGCCAGCGACGAGGGCTACTCCACCTGCAGTGTAAAAGTGGCCTTCTCCGCCTGAACCACCAGCCTACGTCCTCCAGCCGGGGTCCCTCCCTTCAGAGTTCCATCCTACAGCTCTCTTCTCCCGTGCTTTAGCTCACCTCTCTCCAGAAGAAACCAGCCTCGAGATCCCACCTTTACAACTTCAAGAACCAGCCTTCGGGTCGAGCTCCAGCCTGAAACGAAAAGGCTCCTCGCGGCTTCGGCCCGGCACGTTCTTACGCGACAGCCATCAAGTTTGATTCCCGCGGCTTTGTCGTCTCCTCGCGATAATCCCGACCCCTCCCCCGTCGCGTTACCAGCTTGATAACAGTCCCTGCACTTGGTTTAGACCCTGTGGCGTTGCACCTTTGCAATATTGAAAGAGTTTCCCACCTTTAGTCGAGGTGATCTTCAGAAACCAGCAAAAAAGTAAATAAGAGAAACAAACACAAATCAACCCAATACCAGCTAGGAGCTCGCCATTGGGAATGTTTGCTCTACTTGCCTTGTCTCGTCCTCCTGGAGAACTAAACCAGATGGCACTTCTAGTCCGTGAACAGGCCAGTGGCAAGGGCTAAAAAACCTGCATTCCAAAATGTCGTACACTCCAGTAACTCTGCTTTAGGACCCACGATCAATGATTCATGTGGCGTCCCACTTTTGACTGGAATAGTCGAATCCAAACAGGTGGCGTCGTCCGCCCGCATAGTCTTAATTTATTTTTTTCTTAGTTTTTATGTATTTATTCTTGGTATATTTAATTCCACCACAGCTGAAAAGCCCTTTATTTTGTAATGTATGGTTTTCTTTTGGAATGATTGCTGCAAAACTTGAAAAAAACAAACAAAAAAACAACAACGCATCCCCGTTGAAACGGTGCTGAGGGTTTAACGCTTTTATTTTAAAAGGACGACACAGTTTTCACTCTGCACAAATTCTGTTTTATTTCCATGGTGATAAGCTATTCTACACTTGTCCAAGCACAAGGCCTGAGCAATAACATCTTTTTTCAGCATCTTTACTATTGGCTGCGCATTAATCCGTCTGCGGACGGCTCATTTTCCTCATTCCACGATTTCTTTTTGATCAGTGAAAATGATTGTAATTGATTTTTCCTTTGACAAAAACTCGACGGTGCATGCGTGTTGAATGTAGCTTGTCTAATCATGTTAAAGAAACTGCTCTGGTCTGACAAGTCTGTGGCATGAACACCAACCAACAGTATCGATTTTGGCTTTTACTAACTGCATCGTTTCTGTACTGTAACTGAAGAAAAAAACAACACTATCAAGTCAAATCTGGAGAATTTCCATGACACGATTGCACTGCTGACCCGTTCCAACCTTGAACCAAATAAGACATTTCATTTCTCTGGTCCAAGTCCTGCATAGAACACCAATTTGTGTCTTAACATGGGTATATGAATCTTGCACAAAGTTCCTTGTTACAGGTCTTTCTTGCCCAAAACTGTTTGGGATTCTGTAAAATGCACTATGAGGGAAAAAAAAAAAAAGTCTTTTGGTAAATGCATCAAAGCACAGCCCAGAATGTTTTCTTTTGTGCTTGAATCGGCTTTCTGTGACAAAAAACAAACATGCTGCTGGTCCCCAAATACTTTGTAACAGTTCCTGATGATGTCCCTGAAATCTTAATAAACCTCTCCCACCCATGAAGCGCCCACCTATACATGCATTCAGTAAAGAGACTGAAATGAAACCAGATTGTAAGTTGAATGTAAAATAGTCGGTATTTGAAATGCATGATTATACTGCCCCCTGCAGGACAGTCAACACAAAATGATGTTGAAACGAGCACGTAAAAAACTGAGAAGCAGTTTATTTTACTGATATATACAGGGATTAAAAAGAATTCAGCCATCTAAGGCCAACACCAGCAACAATAGAGACAGCAAAACAATGAATGTGTTGTTAGGATGCAGTCGAATTCACACACGTTACATTTGTATAAAACTTACGGGCATCGGTGGAGGTCAGATTAAATACCAAACTGATTTCTACACCCCTCCCTTTGTGAGGATGATGGGTAACCTTGTATCAGCGCATTGAAAAGAAAATAAACTTCCATATATTTTTCCATTGTTACTACAAAAGAAAACATCAATATTTTAAATAAAGATGTGCAAAGCTTCCTTATAAGTAAATCATATATATAGAAATGCAATGGAAAGCACTGATACAGCCAGCAGACAGTGGGTCATATGTACAGATAATACAGAGAGTCACTGAGGCATTAAATGCCTCACGTTGTATTTGGATGTGTCGTTATACTGGGTCATTGGTTTGTCTGCGATACCACACGTTCCCACACCAACCTTACCATTAACACTTTCTGGAGATGCAAATATGCTCTTCTTTACCTATCAGAACAAAACGGACATATTAGTCTGGTTCGGAAATGTGGCCACAAATCTTAACAATTTGCCTGCTTTCAATATTAAAACCAGTGAGTGGGCTAGAATAAACCCCATTACCTGGCCCTTCTTGGTCTTTGAGTAGGCCTTGTTGTTAAACTGTTGCCACTTTGACTTCTGGTCCTCCCGTTCTTGCTCCAGTTCCTTCATTCTTTGTACCTTCTTCTGGGCTTTTTTCTTCTTGTACTCCCGCTGCTCTGCTATCTGCTCTTTCCTGGACACACAGGAGAGGAACGGGAACCATCGAGGTTAGTTGTGAGCTGCAATTTACCTCCATATTAGTAATTCACTTGGAATTTGAATGGTTAATCCAGACATTTTATTAAAAGATGACAGTTGTAATTAATCACAGATGAGTCTGGTTCATACTTTGATTTCGGCTTGGTGCTCCCGTCGATCTTACACTGTTTCCCTTCTTCCACCGCTTTAAGATTCTGCAGAGGAATCAATTCAGCATTCCCATATCCGGAGAAGGTTACGGCCGCAGTCTTGTTCTCTCGGTCAACCTCCTCAATCTCAGCCTCATACAACCTGCCAAAAAATGAGGTCTGTAAGCAGGTGAGTATGAGCCAAAGTCTCAAGCTCGAATTCAGCAAGCAAAAATTAATATTGCAATAAGATAAACTGTGAAAACCAACAAAAATTACCATAAAGTCATTTAGCGCATGTCTATTACTTACTTTTACACTGCGATAACATGGATGATAGAAGTAAATGAAGCCCTATTACAATGAGCAACTTAGCACAGCACTGTAGACAGCAGTACTTACTGTCCATCATTAGTCCAGACAGCCAGACACTTGTCCCCAGCTTTCCAGTTGTGCCTTAAAGGCACCGTTTCAGAGCCATTGGTGGTTGAAGTGCTATCAGAAGGCTGCGAGGCCAGCAGGTCTTTGGTCAAATCTATGACCTCCTGTTGAAGGTACAACAACCTACAGGTCAGCTATCATGTGCGAGTTTTCCACAGAAAAGCAGCCAAAACGCGTCTGTCTGTCTTCACAAGAAGACAACATGTTTCAATGCTGGTGTTGTGGATCCAGATCAGTGATCGTTCGCGTTTGCACACACCTGCAAGTCTTTCTGAAGCTTTTGGAGGTCTTCGTTTTCTGTGTCGGTCGATAAGGCAACTTCAACCTGTTGCAGCTGGGCTTTATAGCTGTTTAACTGTTTCATCAACTCCTCTGACATCTGAAAGGTTCCAGAGATACATAAAAACAAAACACCGTCATCTCGACAGCTGCAATGCGTTAGCCGTGTTGGTTAGCATTTATATAAAATATACAAATATATATCCTAAAATAGAGAAAATGGGCTGAATAAGACGGGCAATAGCTACGTAACAAAACGCTTCAGATAAATATGCACAAATAGCCTGAAAACAGAAAGAAAATGTAAGATATGATTTAAGAACAATTATCTTTAATGCTAAATGCTAAATATGTTAGCAAGACCCATCGGCCCTTTTTCGTCGACGTTTCAGCGAAAGCCTGCCACAAAAGGGTGAGAAATAATCACAAACCACATGGACAGTGAGCAATATTACCTTGATAACAAAATATATTCCCGATGGATGCCGTAAACATACAATAATAATTTAATAGCTCGCCCTAGCCCTGGTAAGGGAACGAGACGACTTTGTCCTTTGAACCGGAAGACGGAGAAACAAAGTAGAACTGCGCCAATTACACAGAGGCTGTACCGACAGCGCCCCCAGCGGCGGCGCTCGGGATATCACACTTGCGCCAGTGGTTACGTGTTACCATAATTCAGCAGTATGAATGTTGCAATAAATCTTATCATTCTCACATAAACGGCCACAAAACTACTGCCACAGCAGACATACTGCATGTACATACTGCCAGGCTACTTTAGGGGTCACAAGAAGAATCTGCAGTGTCAAACATGCATTACCAAAGGGACTGAAAATGAATTCTTAAACACTTGACCTTTCTTTAAATAAAACATACATTCAGCCTTAAGGCATAGGCAAGATTAGCATAAAGAGTCAAAACATTCATGTGAAAGTGCCAAAATCTATAACTATAGTAATTCAATGAGTTGTAAATAAAATAGATAAAAAGGTCAAACTCTTTAACTGTATAAAGGGCACTATTTATTTACCTGAACATTTTGTACACGACTTGCAAAACCACATTGTGTTCTCATTTTATCTACTGTAATTAAACAGATGTCAGCTATTTCAACTATAAATCAAAGGCAGTGTTATGTCATGATCAACCAATAGTTTCAGGTTGTGGGAAACATCACCAAATTGCTTTTAAATATCCTGCTCCGGAGCAGCTCCGCCCATTCCCATTCTCACTGAAGTGCAGCCAGCCCCACATCATTCTCAGCGACAGAACAAACCCTACAAAAGTCATTCTTGCCACTTCGCCCACGACAACGACAGCCTGAAAAATCACCAGCAGCGTAAGTCTACTTTTAAAGATATCCAGGGGACTAAACGCATGTATTACATAAGGCTGATGAAAGAACTATTTTTTACTATCATTGTTTGGACTGTTTTCCTGAGACTAATCCATTGATTTCTCTCAACGCTATCCGCAGTGAGCAATATGAAAAACAGTCATTAGTCGGATGCGGCGTCCTTGAATGGATTATCACCCGTTCATAGACTGCTGGTCAGAGAAGCGCTCGTCAAACATCATCAGCAGCGTCGTCTCACCCTCATCCTGATGGGTTGTCTCAACTTGAGCAGCGGAAATGCGACTCTGCCCAGCAGGCACGTGTACACTTTGGAGACCTCCGCGGCGCTGACCCTGCTGGTGGCTTTCCTGATCCTCATAATAGTGTTTGGCAACGCCATGGTTGTTATGGCGGTGACCACCAGCAGAGCTCTGAGAGCGCCGCAGAACTTGTTTTTAGTCTCCCTGGCGTGTGCGGACATTCTGGTCGCCACCTTGGTGATGCCGTTCTCTTTGGCCAATGAGCTGATGGGTTACTGGTACTTTGGGATCGTGTGGTGCGAGATCTACTTGGCTTTGGATGTGCTCTTCTGCACCTCCTCCATCGTGCACCTGTGCGCCATCAGCCTGGACAGGTACTGGTCCGTCTCACAAGCCATCGAGTACAACCTGAGGAGGACGCCACGGAGGATTAAGTGCACGATCCTCATCGTGTGGGTCCTGGCGGCCATCATTTCCTTCCCACCCCTCATCACGATGAAAAAGACTGGCGAGAAGAGCTGCCCCGAATGTAAAATAAACGACAAGAAGTGGTACATCATCTTCTCCTGCACTGCTTCCTTCTTTGCGCCCGGCCTCATCATGATTTTGGTGTATGTCAGAATCTACCTCATCGCCAAGAAAAGAACAAGAGAACCACCAGGTGAGAGACAGAGAGAGTACGGGAACTCGAGCAGCCCGGAGAAAAAAGACAGAGCAGCAGCAGAGGTGGACGGAGGTGGAGATGGAGAGTGCAACGGGTTAGAAGTGGAGGAAGATGGGTCCTCGTCCGACGGGAACGACAACATCTTTTGCACCCGGATGAAAAAGATGAGCGCGAGGGCTCCCAAAGTTACTCAAGTGAAGCCAGGAGAGGCGCCTGTGAAGCCTTGTCAAAGAGTGGGCCGCTGGAAGGAGCGGCAGTCCAGAGAGAGGCGCTTCACGTTTGTTCTGGCCGTGGTCATGGGGGTGTTTGTTCTCTGCTGGTTCCCGTTCTTCTTCACGTACACGCTCACCGCCGTGTGGGGCGCCGACTTCATCCCCGAGACTTTGTTCAAAATGTTCTTCTGGTTCGGCTACTGCAACAGCTCGCTCAACCCCGTCATTTACACCATCTTTAACAACGACTTCCGGAGGTCTTTCAAAAAGATCCTTTGTAAAAGTCGCAGGAGAAGTTAATAAAAAGAGACTTCAGAACGAGCGTCGTTTGCCTGTAAAGAGTTGCATTAAAATGTATTTATTCAGTGTTTAAACTTGTAAAAAGTGCCGCATGGAGCTCGTTGTGCTTGTCATTCATGTCATGTTGCAAGTGTGTTTGGTGATATTTCATCAGGTACAGTTTGATTGCTCTTGTCTCAAAATGATTCATTTAAACACGTGTAAAAGAACACTGCAGCGTTGCACATTTCTTCCCTGGGACAATGGAAATGAAAGCTTCAACCTCTCGGTTTGTCAGTCTCATATATTCATCATTTGGAAGCTCAATTCTGTTTCTTTTCCAGCTGTGAACCGGGAGCCAGTCAATCATCAGCCATAAATCTAATTTCTTCATCAGATTTGTGCAGACAGCCTTCCAGAAGGGCGCTCGCTTTCATTTTGACAGGAAAACGGAAGGTCGATCGTGCCCAACCCTGACCTTCCTTCATTTAAATGCCAGAGAAGTATAGAACCCCGAATGATAAAAAGCTACTGATATTAATGAAAGCAGAAGAAAAAGCAGAGGCCCAAACACAACCTCTCCCTCACTCACACACATGAGAACAAGAGACTGAATTTTATGAATGCGCGCCTTAATTATGCCCTGAGGGCGTGCGTGGCACACCAATATTGAGCGTGAGTTATCGTGAATTATTGCCCTTCATATCAGGCTGCCATTAAATCATCCTCCCGGGGTTAAGCTAAAACCGCACAGCAACAGAAATCCGAGCTCCACATTGGAAACGGAGAATCTGCGCCAGCTCCTGCACGGTTTTCACCGGATATGTTGTCTTTACCACTTGGGGAGAAGAAATCAAGTGCAGGACGCCCTTCATAATTGCTCTGACCTAACAAATATGTCCTCTGACCAACGCTAATATGCTACGGAGGGATTCCCATGACTCTCTCCGACTGGGATTTGGGTGTTTTGAGATTCCTGTGGTATACATGTTTGGGTTCATCCATGTCAGCGAGTCCTAAAATACAACATCTGTGACTTTCGGCAAACGGAAAGCTGTCGTTCCCACGAAACAAAGCGACACGAGAGATGTTGGGGGAGGAAGAAGGAGCCGTAGTGGAGGCATCATGTTGATACGGTGCCATCGTTGTTAAACTCTGCAGGATATGGAGGGGTTATGAGAAATGCTGCTGACAGGTGGGAGTAACAGACCATTTATCCATGGGGGGGGGGGGGGGGGGCTATATTAATACCAACCAACACACATCTGATATCCTGAAATATTCACATGACAATCCTGACAGTATCCCTTCATTTAAATGACAGAGTGCGCTTCTCCACTTGAGGGGCCGGATACATCCGTTATGTTTCCAAAGCTCTCGCTGAGCAGCTGAAGGAAAAACACTTCAAACCCTCCACTGGCCAAAGAGAATAGCAAATGCAATAATGTGGGCTATATTTCACTCTAAAACAGTTGTTGGCGTTGCGGAATTAATCGCGTGTTAGTTTATAAATTAGTGTGGTTGTCCAGAATTTTGCTTTTTAATCAAGATAAATTATGGTTGCTCACAAACTGTAAATAGTTTGCTGGGCCCTGCGTACACGCAGGCACGTCCATTTGTGCCGAGGCCCTGATTTATCCCCCTCTCTAAAGGCCACTTCACAGCCTCATGATTTACTCCCGTGACACTGCGCGTTATAAAACTTTGCTTTACGAGCTGCGCCGGGCGATTCCCACAACTTTCACTCCAGTTCTGCTCCGACATTTGCTGCTAATGCGTCCCACGCATGGCGTAATGAGCGCTCTGTGAAGCTGCACGTCAGCAGTGGAGGTGAACTGGAGCCAGCAGAGCAGAGCTCAGCCCCCATCTCAGGCCGTCAGTACAGAAGGCAGTCAGACAGAGGACCCAGGCTAATAAGTTTAAACCCTAGCCGGTGATGAATAGAGTGTTTTTAATTGAATGTTGGGCCATTTTTTATGAATTTTGCACGATGCATCAGGCCCGCTGGGGCATATAATACTTCCTCTCTCGTGAATTGATAAGGATGCAAGAAAATCAAATTATTTTCTGAGGGATGGAAGCAGCAGGAAGATCCTGTTTAATTTGCCTCTTCCAGGCTCTGGTCCTTTCTCCACCTATTTTGTCCTCTGTCTCGAGTTTCTGTGTGTAATATGGTGAATTATCATATTTGTAGCCGTAAGCAAGCATGAGGAGGATTAATGCATTTCTGCACGGCAGGAAAATATCTAAAAGGCACGTTACCAAATCTATTAAAGCTAAACTCTGCCTGTCGCAAACACACATTTTAAAGCACACTCTTGACTTCTGGGAGGAAACCAATATAAAAATGATGAGTTAATGAGCAAAAACTGGGCTCTTATTCTTTGAACGGCTTCAGATATACATTAAAAATGAGTAAAGTTTATTTATTAGGCAACAGCTTCCCTGTGCTAACACAACTGAAAAAAAGGAAGCACATTTTAAAAGTCATTAAAGTGACTGATTAGCACATTTATAATTTATATACTCTTCTATGACTTTGAAAGAAATATCTCCGTGTGTAAGAATATACAATCCCACTGACAAACACAAAGCCTCGGTGGATTTTGAGGAAGAAAACTGGGATGAAACCAACCGTGTTTGGCTAATCATCAGAAGCAGCAGCAGCAGCTTCATCTGCAGCACACAAAAGGCAGCACATTTCTAACTGCTCTCTGATTGTTTGATTCTGTTTAGGCTATTGATCCGGCTCCAGTCGGACAATCAGCACACCACCCACGTTCCTGGACGCAGTTCAGTCCCCCCCCTACACACACACACACACACACACACACACACACACACACACACACACACACCACACACACACACACAACACACACACACACACACACACACACAGGGTGAGCACTGATCAAACTCGTGTCATTGTTCTGTCCTCATCAGGCAGCTGTTGTGGACATAATTCATCCCTCAGTCTCTCTCTCTCTCTCTCTTTCTCACGCACATACACACATGCATTGTTGCCATGTCTAATATTTTTTAGGCTCACAATTTTAGCTGAAAACGTCAGCTGTAAAGTGTCAGTGTTGCCTGTTTTGTCTCGACGTGACGTCTTGAGAACTAGGAGAACTTACTGACAGCACGATTCATCCTCAAACAAAGAATGTGATGTGGATGTGATGGAGATGATGGTGAGGTCTATTTTTAGATTTTGTTGCCAGTTGAGTCATTAAAATTGGCTGACAACCACATCTGTCCGTAGAGTTTTGGTTTTACTCATGCAATTAAGTCCTAATTGTACTGATGAGGCAAAAATGTGGCCTTCTTCTGCTTTGACCAGGATAAATTGAACATGATTTAATCATTTCTGAATTAATCTAATAGCCTGAAGGAAGTGCTTCCTCCCTTTCACTGTGTGACACTGTGCAAACCTGCGTTCTTTACTCTGGGGAGCTCATAATGTATAGCCAAACAGGCCCCACCCCCACTTTAATATCCGCACGCTGAACATCTGATGCTGACTTAAGAAACCAAACGGTGCACGTACTATGAAAATGTCCAGTGGAGGGATGCGCCACACTGGAGGACACACCGAGCATCTCCTGAAGGAGGTCAGGACCTGATCAGGGAAGGATCCCAACAGCAGGTTTAGTGGTGGAAACTTCATAATTTATATGTTTTTTTCTTTATCAAACACAGTCGGCTATAAGAATATTCCCCTGCTTGTTTCTAAGCGTCTGCACTGTTGTCGACTGCATGAGAGTTTTCCACTGTGGTGTGTTGGCACAGATGAGCACATGTAACAAATACAGGACATAATTGCTGAGAAATGATTATATTAAAGTTCTAACTGCAGACAGTTATGTACACAATGAATCCAGCAAAAAAAAAAGGTCCCAAACGGGACTCTTAAGTCAAACATTCAACAAATAACTTTGACTCGAGGGAATTTTCCTTAAGTTCCACTTGGACAAGGATAAACTGTGAGAGTTTTGTCAAGAATTCATATTGAATTTACAATAAAAGTCAAGTTTCCATTAGTTTTACCATCTGTATAGTTTATTACACTAAAAACTGACAATCATGGGCTGGAGCAAGTTAGCCCTGCTTGACATGTGCTGGATACGTCCTTGCAGCTGATTTGGGCTCCTGATATATGAATGAAAAGTGGCCGCTCGGGACATTTATCTCTGTTTTGCAGTGTCCTCGTCAGTATCGTTCTGTATGTTTAATGTAAACCTCGGCCTGTCAGAAAGAGAAAAAACACACCACAACAATAAAGCCCTGAAATTACAAAATAATTTAATTTTGCAAAAATAATGAGCACAAATCTCCATGGCAGCCAGAGTAATTCAATTTCTCAGCCTCAAATCTGAGGATGCCTCATTAAGAATTGATGAATATCGATTTGAGTTTGTGGTGACAACTTTTACATAACATCCAAAGTAGGTCGCATTGTTGGATATATAGAATATAAATAATGATATTTGCTTTTAGACACGTTCCTGATTGTCTCCACTTTGCAAGTGTTACACTTCTTTTCTTCCACAGAACTTAATGGTTGACCAGCAAAACTCCAGCATAATTAGTGTTTTCCCACAATTGCAAATAATAATAATTAAACCTGTGAAAATCAGTATTTCAATAAAAAAAGATATTTAGAAGTCGAAAATTCTGAACTTTTAATCGTTATTGACTCAGACTACCGTCAAATCTACACTAATAACGTAAACGCATCGTGCTGGATCTAAAGAGAAGAGTTTAGCGTTCGCTGCCACCTACAGGCAGGTAGGTGAAAATACAACAGACGTCGGTTAGTGAAGCAGGCAGCATTAAAACGATCAGACAAATCATCAAAGTGGTGTTTCGGTACAATAATGTAATTTAATCTAATGTTAGTTTTAGCTAGCATGTGTTTGCGTTTAGGGAAAAGGAAGCACCATCATTTATTTAACGTTATCGGTGGGTGCGCTGTATTTTGTTATGCTTGTACACCGTTTTAAAAGCCAGTCCCACGACGTACGACACCGCCCGCTCCGCGTCCTACCGGGATGTTCCAGTATAAAATAATGCATTCCCAGTTTTCCAGCCAATCACGGTTGAGATAAACACAATGTTGCGTCAGTGTTATTGTTGCAGTTGGAGCTACATCTGTTTACCGAGATTTCGCCACCATTTCGCTTGGATCTAGCGTTATAACTACATGTACACGTAGATCTGCAGTATTTAGTCAATACCACTTCGTTTCAGATGGAGACCTCGTCGGACGACGGCTTACAAGGTAAAATAAACGCGAGGAAACGGCCAGTATTGCTGATGATAATTCCAACAGTTAGGAAGACCTTTGCAGTTATCTAGCTAACTGAATTAACAGCAGAACGTGTGTTAGTAACAGTGGGTTAGATGTGGACCATGGGCCTAGTTGGTTCATGTACCAACTTGTTTTGTTCCTCAAGCCAACCCCCCCACTGCGTGTCCCTATTATGCTCTGCCATCTTCAGGTTAAGTCCTAGCATATCGGTGGTAACCCCTGACTTGATTTCCAGAGTCCTGGGTTGAGCTCCATTTCGGTGCCTCTCAAAGAACAAATCATCACGGGAGCCAGGAGCAAATCCCCACCTCCACCCAGGAGGGCGACTTGGAAAAGATGCTGCTGGAAGCACAGCGGGAGTCCGGCAGGACCAGCTCCAGAGGAAGCTCCAGGTCAGTGGGGAACGGGAAGGCCCAGTCCGGCTCTGTTGTGTTGTGGAGAGGTCAGCAGTGATCACGTGCTTGTTCCTGTTTCCCAACAGCCCACTGGGAGCACACACACCCCTCCTGCTGTGGAGAGGCTCAGAGGCAAACAGCTCCCAGGTATCACAGCTGACAGCGAAAAACCTTTATGTTAAATAAACCCTGTTGGGTTTGCAGTCCTGTCGTTTGCCCACTTGGTTCTGACCAGCATTTATTTTTAGTCGGATGAAGATTTCCAAGAGCGGAGATGCGAAGTGGAGAACCTGATGAAAAGGAACGCGGACTGGATCTGGGACTGGTCCAGCCGGCCCGAGAACAACCCACCAAAGTATGTGAAGTCCACCACTTTAATATGATTTTCTTTCATCTATAACTTTTCTCTTGTTTGGAAAGAAATCAATTCCCAGACATGGGTTAAAATTAGGTTTCATAGCTCATCGAGGTCCTGTCACATCAACGTCTCAGATCGGACTCTTGAGAGCGGTGCCAAAATATTATACGTTCTCTCTCAGTTTGTTCCCCATCTGATGGTTTATGTGGATTCATGCTAACAATCCGACATCCCAACAGTCCGCCCGGCAACCGCTTCACCAAAGATTCATTCAAGTCATAATTTAGACAGCAAATATCCACCCTGATGGAAAATATAGACATTTAAATATAAGTAAAACACTCTTTAGCCTCTGTTTACAGCTAAATCCCTCTGACCTACTAAAAGCTGTCCTCATGTGACTAGATAAACCAGAATGAATGAAAACAGGGTCCTTGAACTCCAGTTAGAAGGATTGCCCAACTTTAAAGGCCGGCATCTGACAGGAAACGCCGCTGATTTCTCCCCCATATTAACACAAGTCTGTTTACTTGATGCCAGATGACGGAGCGATGGCATCTGTGTCAGGGTGACATTAAACCGCTGCTGATTTTAATGAATCCGCCCTGATGAAATATTCATCTCCTCCTCTGCAGGGAGTTCCTGCTGAAGCACCCCAAGCGGGCGACCTCGCTCAGCATCAGGAACACCAGCGTGATGAAGAAGGGCGGCGTTCTCTCAGCCGACTTTCTGAAGCTCTTCCTCCCGTCATTAATCGTCTCCCACATACTGGCCATCGGCCTCGGGTGAGCGCCGCCGTTCCGTAACAGATTCAGGACTCGGCCGAGCCTCCGGAGAATGTCCGGCACGCCGATGACCACGCGCGCGACGCTTCCCGCCGTATAAATAATACAAATATCGGCCATGCGGATGAAATATGCATGCGGCGATCGTCCCTGTGTGTTTTCCCTGCTGTTAACCAAACACGGCGGACGCACGAAGACCTTCGACGGGAATAATCCAAGGATGTTCCTCGCGTCCTTCCGAACCGAGCTGCCACTCAGAGACGAGAGCGGCCGACCTCAACGGGGTTTTGTTTTCTCCGCTTCGACGACTCCCGCGCACGTTTCAGGACATTTTAGGGGAAAGCAAACACAGCGGCGTAGCTGCAGCTTGGTGACGCTCCGTGTTTGTGTCTTTAGGATCTTCATCGGGAGGCGTTTAACCTCCCACAACACCTACTGAAGAGGCCGGCTGTGACCTCACCGGGACCACGTCGCCATGCCGTCACGTAGGAACGTCTGCAGGCTTGTTGTTGGAATGCTTCCGTTTGTGGCTCATGCCTACTGGGAACGCCTCGTGGGGGGTTCCAGCTCCCCCTGGACCGCTCTGCTGCTTCTTCCTTCAATCTGCACACACACACACACACACACACACACACACACACACACTGCAGCACATCAGCCATCTCTCTGCATCACTGTGCCACCAGGAAACTGTAAATATTCAGTCAGTGTCTTTTTTTTGTTCCTTTGTTCCTAATTACTAATAAAATTTGGGAAAAACTGGCTCCTGTTTCCGGAGGAAGAAGACGCACACAGATGAACACAATTAAAATTTTATTGAACTTTGGTCGAAATAATAAACAAGTGAATACATCGCCACCATGTTAGGAACGGATGGACAAAGACAATGCGTTGTTATGGGTTTTAATGTCGCCGCTTGGTTTCCGCGGAGACCAACCTTCAGCTCCGCCTTCGGACTACAGAGATAAGACCCACATTTGCGAGACCTGGATCAAAAATTTAGCCGACATCCCCATCAGATTGATAAGGGCACATGTACGAGGCCTGTCTGAACGCCCCCCCCATTACATGATTCAGAGGCACTCTGTCACATCAACTGTATGGTGTGCAATTTTCCCGTGTTTTCAGAGACGGCCACGTGTAGCAGCAGTGTACGAGGACATAATTCTATAAAATAGGATTTACAAATAATGCACATGAGGTCTGTAAAACATCTGGGGGCAGAACTTGTAGCTGTCACTTACAGAAGTAGGTATTAAGGCTGCAGATTCCCTTTGTACTGGGGTCCATCTTGTGCCATGTAGTTTCCAGCCTAAAATGTGGTCAAAAACATTAAAAAATAAAAAAAAAGGAAATCTCTCGACACAAACAGACGTCTCCGTCAGAGGGAGACCTGGATTATTTCCATGAGTTTGCTTGAGATCTTCTCAAAGACAGTGGTGTGACTGGACATTTTCCCACCTCTCTACAACAGAAAAACATGCAAAGCAATAAACATGTTTTAATACATACTTCTAAATTTAAAAACACATCTGTAGTTTTAGTTTCTTTTATTATGTGGATGACAAAGTGTACTCGAGTAGATACAGTCAGTGAATTGATGTCACCGCATCGACGAGGAGGGGGGGGGTCGCAAGAGGAGGGGGCGGAAAAGGGGGGTTGGGGGGCGAAAGCGGTCCACTTTCCAAATTTATGGCCTCTTCCACCGGCGGTTTGGCCTGAATACGCGGCCAAAGGGGGAATGTTACAGTTAGTTCATCCGTGCTTCAGAGGGCCCAAAATCTTTGAGATGATGGAACAACTTCTGACAAGACGTCATTTTAAGGGCTTCCAAAAGTTCTGCCGTTAAATCGTGAAATGAAGGCTTAAAATGTCAACACAAACACCAAAGTTCAAGAGTTTGACCTCTAGGGAGTGCCGTTCCGTGAATTAGACCCGAGTTGGGGCTTTCTGGGTCAGGGAGGGGCTTGCTGATTGCCCTGGTGCTGAAGGCAAAAAAAAAAAAAAAAAAAACAACCAAAAAAAACGACCTAAGCTCAGACTGAAATTAAAACAGGCCTATGGATCAACCTCCTGTGGCAAAAAAAAGGAGACGCGTGCTTTCAAATTCTTCACCAGGAGGACAACAAGGCTGTTTCTTCTTATACAGATAGACAAGTAGGCTTAACTACACGGGTACGGTGGAGCCCTGCCCTCCGCAGCCCCAAACCTAGTTGATTTTGTCCTGGAAAATGTACAAGTTGTTGGTGGCTGCCACAGCAATCACGTTATCTTTGGGGTGCCAGGCAGTGTGCAGGATCTTCTTATTGAAGTCCAGGCTGTCCACGCTGATCTCGTCCTTCTTTCTCTTGCCTCCCGTGGACACTTTGCGTGGTTTGAGCGTAGCCCGCGGTTTGCTGCTCTCCCGGGACGCCTCCAGCGTGATGTCCCGCCTGGTGTTGCGGTCAAACATTCTGAAGAAGTTGTTGTAGGAGCCGGTCATGATGGCACTGAAGGGGGAGAGACGGGAAAGGTGTGAGGCGGCGGGGGGTGGGTAGGGGGGCATCTGGCACGAATGTCCTGGCGGGACGAGGACACGTACCTGTCGCTGCCGTTCCAGCAGCACTCGAACTTGTCGAAGATGCAGTCGTTCTCGTACAAGGAGCAGAGTTTACTGCGAAGGTATTCGTGAACCTGGAAACAAGCACGAGCCTCAGCTCAGTTCAACGCCAACATGCTAACAGCGGACAGTTGCTAACCGTCCACCCTGTCCAACTGGCACTGCGACTGGGAGACGACGCAACACAACCTGACATGCGGCGCACGCCCCAGATATGGCGATGCAGCTCATTTGGTTATTAGCCTGCTAAACTGGACGCTCTGTAGCCACATTAGCATCTATATTGTTCGGCGGTCGTCACGGCGTGATCCTCCCAACCCACAAAGCGTCTCCCACACTGCAGAGGCGTTCGCAGGGAAAAGCTGGATTCTCTCATTATCCGCCCGATTAGCAGTTTGTGGTGTCGCATCACGGCAGCTTCCAAAAATAACCGGCTGAGTTCTAAACGCAAGCGGCGCCGAGGTGGGCAGAAAAGACGCCGTGAGCGACGGCTGACAGGCAGCGGTGAGAGCTGGTCAGTGCGGAAGCTCCGAGCCGGCTTAAAGGTGGCATATATACGCATATATAAGGAGGTTGTCCTTATTTATTCCAATTGTACCAGAATTCCCCTTAAAACCCTTCGCCCACCCCTCTATCGCAGTACATTCAACGGTTTTTATGAATAAACACCATATCCTGTGTGCACCTACGCACCTGATATGTCTCCACTGGCCTGTTTTCCATGTTGAGGTCCCAAACTTTGACGGAGAGGTAGTCACGCGTCATCATGTAGCGTCCACTGTGGCTGAACTTCACGTCCGAGATGGAGGAGATGATCTCGGAGAAAAAAGACCGGCTGCTCGGATCCTCCGGCTCCTCGAAGACTAAAACAAGAGGGGGAGACCTTCACTTTTGGGCTGCTGAACCAAACCCACGTCTGTGGCGCCGCGCAGGGACTTACACTTCGAATGCCTATCGCAGAGCGCCGCTGCTCGCATGTCACACAGGCGGATGGTGCCTTTGCTACTGCTGTACACAAACACGTTGCATTGGTGTGGATGACACTCAGCAGCTGTGATTACTTCTGTCAGCTCCTCCATGTTGGCAGGTTTGATGTCTACAATATCTGGGAGAGAATTCATTAAGGAACAACTCGACCTTGGCGACGACACCGCGGGGAATCGGCCGCTACCGACGGGACCCTGCGCCGATGATGAGAAAGGATACTAAAACTTCTGTCTGTGATTTCCAAGTGCCATAGATTTATTCTTAGGTCGTCTGCAGAGAGGTACGTTTCGTGATCACTATTTACAGAAATGGAATTAATGTGATAGGTGTGTGCATTTGCAAAGATCCTCCTGGGACTCGCTTCTACCATGAGATCCATTGGCATGAGTACTGGTACCTGCAACGGGAAGCGCGCGCGTTAAAATGGAAACTGTGAACGAGCCAGGCTCAAACACCAGGGAGAGTCAAGCGAGCGACGAAACAGACCCGTAAAGAGGTGATTCTAAAGGGTTCTCTGAGCCGTCCGTCCTCGTCCTTCAGGTTATAACCTTCCGCCCGTTTATCCCGTTCGCTTATTTTCCACAATTTGATAGTTTTATCTGAAGACAACGGAAATTGACATTGTTATTAAGCATTAAGACAAGTTGCAGAGTACTTCAGAGCGCCGTTAGCTTACCATTTGTTGAAAGTAGAAAGTGAGCAGCATTTTGTTGGGGTAGCCATCTTATTTTATTAATCTTTTCTTCGATTTCTAAACTTTTCAAATAGTCAAACTCTGGCTCGTGACTCTGAAAAGTGCTATAGACGTTGTACTCCCCGCGCAGATGTGGACGATTCTTAGACTGTGAACACATCGCATACAAAAGTAGGAAAAAGATGTCCACCAATGACACAACACAATGAATAAGAGAGACTGACAATAAACACGTTCCTGCACGAATTCGTTGACGCTTACCTCCTGCTCATGCTGAAATATCACAACTCTGCCTCCTTTATCTCCAGTGGCAAGTAAGTCTCCAGAATAGTTGAACTCAACTGTTGAAATGATGTCAGCTAAGAACAGAGAGATGCATCACTCAACCACAAGGTCGCCAGTTGATGATCTGTTGACATACTTCTGCTACAATGGAAGGACGCGTTCTGATGACGATCGAGATGCAAAGTGACAACCAAACATGCCCCAGGTTCACTCATTCATATATGAATGAAGAGAAAACAAGAATGATGTCACTGGGCAATTTATGGACGCAGTACATTGACGTCACGAACACGGTCGCTCCCCTTTAATAGCTTAGCCACTAACTAGCATAGATGCTAACTACCGACAGACAGTAATTTTCGAGGGAAGGGCGATAATGCAACGAGCCCAAAAATAAACACTCCTCGCAGTGACCGCATTATTTTATAGCCCATTTGCCCCACTCCACGTCGTGCATTTGACGTGAAGCCCCCAGAGCATCACTCACTAGCACGCCATCCAGCCTTTTAGCTTAGCCGACTGGCTAACGTTAGCTGGCTACATACCTTCCGCAACATCTTCATCTATCGCCCCTTTTACTTGAGAGAAACACCACTGGAAATCATTTCCTCCTGCAACTCCTGTAAAAACGACACAGCGTTAGTTTGTATCAGACTCGCCTCTGGCCGGACGATAGAACGACCTGACATTGACATAGTTTGACAACTAGCAACTTAGCTCGCCAGCGCTAACGTTGGCTCGGTAACTTGCAGATTCAGGCCATCACACACAGCAAGTGAGGTGGGTCCCTTCCCTCCCTTCAAAAGTAGCTTACCCGCCATTGCTTCATGTAGCAGCTCTTGCTATACAGGGTTTCCAATACCTGATCAACCAATGCGGCTTGCTAGGGGAAATAGATAGCATCCACAATCAGTGTGAAGACTCGGGTCCAGATCTGTCAAGACGGAAATTGTCCGTGATTTTTTTTTCCTTCCAAAATGGCGCACAGTCCATGGAGAAATGACGTCATACACGCATGCCACATCCTGGCTGCATCCATGCATCCCTCCATCCCAGCGCCAGGCTGTGCAGATGCGCGTTCACTCCTTATTTCGAATTACTTCACTTTCGTGCGCTGCGTCCCACGTCGAGACCTGCCCCGAATACGAACAGGTAGATGCAGGTAGACGAAACGGGAGGAAGTTAAAAACTGTTTTGCTTGAAGGTGAAGAAATAGTTATCCTAAAACTATCCCACGCGATCCTTGTGCATTTCCTCTTGTTTTATCTAGGTTTTTTTTGTTGCTTAAAATGACTAACTCGTTAAAAGTAAAAGCTAATCTTCGGATAAATTGCAGAAAATGCACAACACGGCTCATTACTAATATGGCTCATACAAAAGCTCAAGTTTTTGACTGGGCGATGTTATCTCAGTTTTAAATGTACCTATTTTAAAGACGCACATCAACGTTCCCAGACTTTCTTCCTTCTTTGCATTATCCGTGGGCGACATCTAGCGGCCGGGTTGTGAACAGCAGGTTAATGTGTTACAGTTTCCGACCACAGAAAATTTGAGGTTTTATGTTTTTAATTTATGATTTGGTTTGTTAAACTTTCGACCAAGCTTCTGTTAAACCTTCAAATAAGCAACTGTTGAAGCCTAATGTGAAAACAATCCAAAAAAAATAAAGTTTTCTTCCATAAAACCTTTTAATCCCTCCATAATTGAGCTGACCCAACACAGTGAGTCCAAAATTAGATTCCAGGTTAACCTACGCGAGGAGGTTATATATAATGGCTGAAGGATAATTCATACATATTTTTATGTCTATATAGGCCTAAATTGATCTATTCACAGAGTGCCTAAAACTATCACTTTGATTTAGCGAAAACAAACCCTTTATGAGAAAGTTTGCCACTTATTTATATCCGTGCATGGTGTAAAATATGCATGCAAAGATAAACATCAGCACCAAGGTATTTACTTTTGTGCTTATTTCTCCTTTAACGCTACCCTCCGAGGGTTTGCGTTATCAAAAAAAAACTGGGTGGAGACATAAAATACTCAAGTCCCCAAACAACAAAATGGCAAATGCTGACGAAGATCGAGAACGTGTAATAACTGGGTCACTTCATGGTGCTAAAAGAGAACGCACACACATTTTCTTCTCAGTGTTGATAGAAATACACTTTTATTTTTACAGAAATAAGGTCCTCTGGTGCACACATGCTAATACATTAGTGTTAAAATAGCATCTTGCATAAAAATGGGATTAAAAAAACAATTGTTTTGGTCAAATAAGTGTTTTTGAGGCCTACTTTCTTTGAAAGAACGGTGCGTGTCCCTGTGCGTGTGTGCATCTGCAGATTGTTGTGGGGGTGACAAGTCAATCTAGAGGCATCCACCCAGAAACACCTGGACCACATCACACCAAAACCTTCCACATCCCTCCCACGACTCCCACAGCATCCCTGAGGGAGCAGCAGAGTGGAGCTGGAGGTGAGCAACCCTTTACCTGTGTAGTTATTTATATAAAGGTGAACCTTCACCTGCAGCAGCAGCAGCTTGAACAGACGGATCCACTCACTGACGCTGACATTTGTTCAGAGTCTTCTGTGCGTCAGCAGATTTGGGTGATAATTGGTTGCTAATGTCTTTTTAATTAAAGCTAGGTGCCTCCGGTGGTGGCAAAACGGGGTTATTTCAAGAAGCACTTGGAACATCCTTGACTTTCGTGAGAGGAGGCGTGTTTTAGCTCTCTTGTTCTGTCTGATGAAACAGTAACCAACATGTTTGATTCATCAAGTGTTGATGGGCATAAAAGGCCAAATTTGACATGAAATGTTGCTGCTGTTGCTGCGTATTAGATCAAACCTGGGCAGTCATTCCCTGTTAGATCCATAAACACTGTCCATTCCTGGCTGGAACCAGCCCAGTTTGTGATGGAATTAACCGAAACACTTAATTGTTGTGTGCGCAAGGTTGTTGATATTTTTCAAGTTCAATGTTGTGGCTGTGACTCTGTGTGTGTGTGTGTGTGTGTGTGTGTGTGTGTGTGTGTGTGTGTGTGAGAGAGAGAGAGAGAGAGAGAGAGTGGTGCGTTGCGTAGCTTCATCAGGTATAAGGAGAGGTGTTGACTTTATTCCGAGCCTCCAGTAACACCACTGACTCTGATAGTTCCCCATCCCTTTGGGAATTCATTATAAGACAGCTAGAGGCTGCTTGTGGATGGTTACTGTGCTGCCCGTATGTTAACTTGTCGCTATCGCGCAAGGCAAACATGTGGTGCAGCTGCTTTCTCTGGCTGTGGGCAACCTGGAGAGATTGATTGGTGAGCTTTCTGTTTTATCCAGGATCAGGGCCACATTCAGTAGACACGGCGCCTCCGGAGAAGCAGCCATTTTCCCCAGAAACTATGGCTCATTACCAGCACAGACAAAATGAAGGTATATTGACTTTTTTTTAACATCTTACAACACACCTTTTCTCTTCCCGAGATGTTTAACACTGAGCGTTTGTTACCCTAAAACTCTTTACTGCTCTTTATTCTCCTGGAAAAGATTTCCTTGGCTCATCATATTTAAAGCAGCTTTAACTAGATCAGATGCAATGACTGGGTTCATCACAAACTGGATTTCTACACACATACCCATGCACAAACACACACACTCACCCCCCCCTTCTCCACACACACACACACACACACACACACACACACGGTCCATCAGACAGAAACCACTGGCCAGTGTCTGCTCTGCTCTGGGGCATAAGCACTATCCAGACCTTCAGTCTTTAACTGTCTATGTTTTTTTTCTTACACACACACACTCACACACACACACACACACACACACACACACACACACACACACACACACACACACAAAGACAGCAAAGATAAACACAATCAATTATTCAAGACTCTTGTTTTGGCCTCTGTGTGCTTGTGCGTTTGTGTGTGTGTGTGTATCTGTGCGTGTGTGCTTTCTCTCCTATTATTTCTGTTCTGTTGTTTCTACGGCATCTTCTGGCAACCTCGCAGCCAGGAGGCCTCCGTGAGTGAGATACGGGTCTGGATGACTTGAGGTCTGTGCACGTCTTTGTAATTTAGATGCTATAATTTGCATGCGGAGCCTCCGACATCGCCTCATTGTTTGAAGGAGATTATCCTCGCGGCCCTCCACCACCGAGGGTTGTCGGAGTCCTGGCTTGGAAGACAAAACCTTTGTCTCCATCTTTATTTCCCCTCTGACTGGAACTTTTCAATGTGGTCATTGCCAGGAGTCAGAGCTCACAATGAGGCGCGCCAGCGACCGTGCACACAGTAAACTGCATTATCTGCTAAATTATTTCTTGTGCGTGTGAGCTCTATACCGTTCGGGGGATTTTACCTTCAGACTGTCATTCGTCAGTGTGCATATTCGTGCACTAGATGGCACTATGGCACTTATTATTCACCGTCAGCTCGCGATTTCCATACCGGAGACCTGCGCGCGTCTGATGGCCGCACACTGCAAGTTTCCCCCCGCAGCAAATGTTTGCAACACCGCGCGAAACTTCACGCTTTTAATTAGCTGCGAGGATGATGCAATGGCTCCGGATTCTAGCTGCAGATGAGAAAGTCCCGAGTTAGAGAGATGCAGACGATGCAAATGGAGCTCTGTTCCATCCCGCCGAACGTGGCAGGTGCCTCTAAAAAGACTCAGGTAAACTAGGGGGAGACCCCCCCCCCAAGCACCCAAATCAATGGAGGAAGATGAAGAAGAGGAGAATCAGACTGAGGCGATATATTAAATGTGAATCCCGGCAGCAGTGATGTCTTTGTAACAGATCATATTGTAAATAAGATGGGTTAAATTGCACTTGTAGCCTCCCTCCAAACAGTCAGGGTGGTCTCCGGGGGCGACGCCAGACTGCTGCAGACTCTTCCTCTAATAACACAAGACAATGAGGAGCCAGCTCATAACACGGGCCTCCGCTGTATAGAACAAGTATTGGGGGGGCTTACCAGCTAATAAAGTGGCAAGTCTTCAAATCCGTGTCAGAAGAGCAGAGCGCCATGGGGACCTTTCATAACACGTGTATGTGCGGGTTCAACGGCGGTGTAAAGGTTACACAGCCACGCCGCGCTGATCTAACCTGATGAGTTGCCGTAAGCCCCGCAAATTCCAAGGCCGTGTTCCTTATTTAAAGAGGCTGAGCTGAATAATTCGCTGCCTCTCTCAAACAAAAAAAATAAATAAATAAGAGGAGTGAGATGTGCTCCTCTTCATAAATGTGCACAAAGCATTGACAAAAAGCGCGGATCCCACTTAAATTTCACTTCATGTCTCCTAACCTTCCTTTTCCTGGCGGTTCGGAGTGATTTTTCCATTATAAATGAGCGATAATCATAATAATTTCATTGATCGGACCGCGCTGCCCTTTGAGTTCACCCAACGCGGGCTGGGTAATTAGCCATGATTGCCTGACTTGTGTGCTTCATCACTGGTCTGCCTCGCTCCCTCTCCGGTGAGCCTGTCCTTCACTGCGGCGCAGACGCTCCTCCAGCATTTCCACCCACTTTGTTTGTTGGGCCTTTGATCCGCGTGATTCCAGTTAAAGTTACACCCATGCGCTGCAAGTTGAAACTTTCAGCATTGTCGCTCGGGGGAACCTTATACCCGTGGCGCCTTCTGCTTTTGTCCTTCCCTTTAGCAACAGAACTCTGCTCTGGATCCAGACAAAAGACTACTCACGATACCATTTTATGATCCGTGTGATGATACCGGTTCCTTCTCCCTCCTGCGTGTTCCCTCATCCTGCTCAGCTGTTCTACAACAGCCAGAAAAACTCCGAACAACACCCAGAGTTTTCTCTTGGCATTTTCCTTAATTGTCGGGAAGTTTTCTCGACGACATTAAGACATTTACTTGATTGTACTTTTTGTTTTTTAAATGAAGTCCATCAGCTGGGCCCCAGCGTGTGTGTGTGTGTGTGTGTGTGTGTTTGTGCGTGTGTTTGCGTGTGCACTGGTTTACACGGGAGATAATTGGTGTTCTGGAATCACACGCACAACTTGGGCCTAATTGAAACACAATTCCAAAAGGCTGTTTTCGGCCCCGGCGCTGAATTGTGGAGCAGGAAACACTTAAAGACAGAGGCGGCGTATTAAAATGGATTGTAACGCGCGGCGATGTCTTGCCTCTCCAGTCTGTCTAATCACTGTGTGAGTGAAACATTCATGGTACACTAGATCAGTTCAATATTTAATTTCTCAACAAAGACTACATGATGGAACAGATGCTCAAACTTTGTATGTTCCTCATGAGAGCAAAGCTGACGATCACGGAGGCTGCTGGGGGTGGGGGTTGTTTGGATGTGTGATCGTCTTTGGGCTCTCCACCTTTGCTCCGTAGGTACGTCCAGAGTAAAAAAAAACAACAAATAGAGAAGGAGGAGACGAAGAGCGTGCACGCGTAATGAGTCAGAGCTGCAAGCAAGGATTGAATACATCAGTTGTTTACATCCAGGGGCACTGGAAGCTCAAAATACGTGCAGCCACATTAGCGATGCGCCAAGGTTGGCCTTTGCCTCCATGTCACATTTCAAGTGAAAATTTGACTTGGCATGTTTGCATAGGATTTCTTCATCTCCCTTTTAAACCCCTATGGGCAAGCTGAAGGTGAGGGGAACTAAGATTATTATCCCCCCCGCTCCTCCGCGGAGCTTTTCTTTATGCACACCCTCACAGATGTCGACATTTGGTTAGGCGGTGTACGTGGAAGCCCCAGATTATCTGGCGCTTCGGCAAGTCTGTTTAGCGAAAGTTAGGGGTGGTTACCGGCCCGCGCTCGGAATGTTCCCATGTGTTCTGGATTACGGGGGTCCCCCGCGCTCACATCTGCATACGCCGAGGGTGGAAATGTTAAAGATTGATCAGCGCCATCCGTCCGAGGCCTCGGCGCGGCGATGTTCCCGTCCGCGGGCCCAGAACTCGTCACAGGAAGCGTAGCAGATGGCACGCTATATGTCATAATGCGGCGAAATCCAACAGGAATCGACGATCGGAATCCCGCCCCGGAGTCTGCCTCTTTTAGCTCCGGCATAATCTTCCCAGGATTTCAATTGCAAAGTCAAGGAGGACGGCGGCGCACGTGGGGACTAGTTATGTGGGGCAAACGCAGGCCAAGGTTGACAATGCAAAGGCTGTGTTTATGTGCATCACATTCGCCACACTCAATGTTTCCCAGAGTGCGAGAACATCCTCCCTCGAATTCTATTCCTCTTCCCACGTCCCAGCGCTGCTCTGGAAAGTAGGCCAAGCGAGCACCAGGGCGTTGCTTTTTTAAGATGATCAGTTTGTCAGTGTGTGTGTGTGTGTGTGTGTGTGTGTGTGCTGGGGATGGCTATTCATGTGGCTCCACTCTGCAGAACAAAGACCACCATTATACAATTTGCAGCACTTCTAAGCGAGGAAAAAGGGAGAGGTTGGAAAATAGGGACAGGGCAAGTGTGGATGAAAACAAAGGCAGAGCAGAACCTGGCTTGTCCTCGAATTCATTTACCTCTTTTCCACCTCTTTGTTGCAGGAAAAGGGTCCCTTGCCACTCACACTCTTCTGCGATCGTGCTGTAAACCGCTGTGGATTATTTTTAGCTTTTGCAGAGCAGCTTTCACCTTGAGTCCCTCCGTCTTGACATCATAATTAACATTTTTGTTCATAGTAGCACCGTTCCCAATGAGGAATATCCGAATAGAATCCAGCTATTTAGCAGCAGCGGCTTGTTGGGCGCATCCTGTCAATCACCGTCACGTCTGATGGTAATCCCGGCGAATTAAATGCAAGCCCGCGCAACGTGCAGGCAAATATAGATTTTGATGTCAGTAAATCCTGCAGGTTGAGCCAGTGTGGCTGGAAGTTGGCAGTAGCTCCATCACAGGGGTCAACAACCAAGTTAAAGTTCTCCTGAGCACCGAGCCACATGCACACACACGCAAACACACATTTTTTTCTTTTTTTTTTTTATAAAAAAAGAGGCAAGGTTAAAGCTGATGCCTCCGTTTTGAAGGCCACAGTGCCCAGTGCAACATGTGCCCACATCATATTTACTGATGAGACGTTCAATGACCTTCAGAGTCGGTTATTTTTACGCCCGTTTTGCTGAACGTCAGTTTTGGTATTAATGCGCCCGTATTAAAACTTAATGGCTTCCGATTTAGGTCTGAATGATCACGTTTACCTCACGTCCATCATCTAGAAATATGCACATTTTAAATAAAGACTTCCGGAAGGGCCTACAAAGCAATGATGGACACAATCAAGATGGGGGCGAAGGTACGCTGGATAGTCGGTCCTGTGTACTTTCGGTCCAAATTTCCAGGGGATATTTTAGATGTTAATAGCCCTGAAGTGGTCCCGGTTTCTTATTTAATTTCTCTCGCCTTCTTTAAATGTAATTCGCCCACAGATTGCGCCGCGAGGCTCGAAACCGCGCAGGAAACTCTCTCATCTTCTCCGCAGCAGAATGGAAATGCAAATCGTGCGCACGGGCAAATGCCCTTGACAGAACTCACCACCGCGCACAATTAACATGAGCGCTCAGACACAAGTTAGTGACGAAATGTGAGGTCACATCAGCGGCGTGTCAGACAAAATCACACTTTTTGTTCCTACAATCGGGATAAATTTATGCATTTATTTAAAAAAAAAAGTCAAATCAAAAGAAACATAATAATAATAATAATAATAATAATAATAATAATAATAATAATAATAATAATAATACTTGTATTCATTTTAAAAAGCTAATTGTGTAGGCGTCGCTGCATTTTATTTTCCGGTCTGCTGCAAAATGCTTTAAATATTTCCACACATTTCCTCTGAAATCCAGCCACCATATGTGGTCCGTGTAGGGCATGTTAGATGTAATGGATAAAGCTATGTGGAGATTTGTCTGTCTTTGTCACTGCAGAACACAGCTGCTTGATATCGGCACCATGATCTCAAGTGTAACCAACGAGGGGCGCTGTCTGTCTATCAGCCGCGGCTGCCTGGCACCAACAGCCTCCGCCATTGATCTCGTCACTCTTTACCAATTATCTTTGCTTAAACTGTGATTGGAAACACCGAGTCGATTTTATTTTAACAAAGGCCTATTAAAAATAGCCCACTGAATACGCAAGGGCAGTTTTATATCAGACCTTAAGGAGAATCATTATAAGAGCATTTTACTAATGGAATTTATTATCATCATTATTATTCTTTTAACAATTAAAATGTGCTGCACATACGTTTCAAAAGTGCAGCAAAAACTTGTGAACGTTACAGCTAAAAGTGAAATTGCGTAAAGGTGCTCTCATATTTCCCCTCACGCGTGTGAATAAATTTATGAGGAAAACTGAAGTTACGCAGAAATCTTCCATCTCCACACAAATGCGCGAACACTGTAAGTTGCTGTAAACAATAAGTGGGCTGTCTGCCTGTTTCTCCCGTATAGAAGTGATGCGTTTAACTGAAGGCGTGTGATTAATATTTCATGATGAGAGGATCACTTTAAAACAACCTCTGTGATAAAGCCGTGAGCGCACTTGCTTAGTGGCTGCTAATAATAAGATTTCTCTCTCTTTCCGTCCTCTTTTCTTTTTTCCCTGCCAATCGATTCATTAGGAAACAATGCAGGTGAGCATAATGAAAGTGTTGTCCCAATAAAGTGCATCGATGGACAGCTGGGCAGCGGCCGCCTGATTGACTTTGGCTTGACATCTGGGAGGCCCGCTGGCCCCTGGCACGCGTATAGGCTGATGTCGCCATTTACATGCAAATTTAAGGAGATCATGAGGTCCTTGCCCTGTAAATTCACACATACACACACACACACACACACACACACGCACACACACACACAAAAGAAGACGTCACCCTCAGTGCGGTCGAGGCTCATCCCGCCGAGACGGGAGTCTCTCAAAGTCATCGTGGACATTTTTTACGGGGGGGGGCACGCGTCCAGGTTCAAAATACCAGCGGTCGCACCTAAAAATCTTGTGGAGGGAATTCATTCATTGTCGTGGCGGCTGCCCCCGCCTCATCCACTGGTCATTTAGAGCTCCAGCCTGGCTCGTGTGCAGGGGTCGGCTTCCCCACACTTGTCGCCCTCCACTCACCTAAGAAACATTTAATTATAATTTAAAAAAAACCAAAAAACAAAAAAGGGGGTGAGGGGGGAATTAAAAGAGATGTAAAAAGACCACCCCAGACCCGCACCAGGGCAAACTTTTCCCTCACGCACGCACACACAAGCCGGGAATCCACATTTCCTTTTCTTTTGACGCGAACGCTTTCACCTAATGATGGAGAGCGCATTTTCCACGGTGTGAGCCCACCACGCAGATGATCCCACAGAATGAGCTGAGACGGATTCAGGCTCCGAGCCTCAGTGTGTGCAGCAGCTGACTCCCTCTCTCCACGTCCAGATGGCTCCTGCACACAGATTTGCATTCATTTTCCTCTAATATCTTCAGAAATAGCGGGGCAGCTGCATTTGTTGTCAAATACGGTTTAAAACTCCCTTTCAGGACAGCATCGTTACCTACGTGACGGCTGTGGAGATCCATTTTCCCTCTCCAGTCAACAGTATCAGATCTAAGAGGATTTGTCTCAAAGTCTCCTAATTTGATAATCAGATTTAAATCGCCCTGGTGCGTGTAATCAGGGGTTAACTTCTAATAAGCGGGACGCGAAATCGTACAGAAAAGGCAGAGTTGTGCGCAAAAGCGAGGATAAAGAGCACTAAAATCGAAAGGGCGATTTTTTTAATTTCATTTTTCCAATAGCCCGTTTTAATTCCTGGCTTATTGCTATTATTTTCACCACGTTTTGTTTTCAATTGAACAATAAAAAAAGAGAAATATTTGCATTTTGTGACCCAGCAATTTGGCAATAGATTGTGTGGAGGTGAGAGCAACAGCTTATAATTCACTTATCTTTGGCAGCAGCTATTAACCCTCAGCACCAGCTAGATAGATTGCTCAGGATACAGCACACATCTCTCTTCCTCGCACCCTCCCCTCGCTCCCTCCATCCTCTCCTCCTTTTCACCACTAATGAACCGAATTGCTCGCCTGCCCCGTCCGGACAGGGTCGGATACGGAGGCGGTTGGGCTCTTTAAAAATGATGAAGATGTTCCTGATCTTTTTTTACGGGACGTGCGTAAAATTTAATAAAAAAGACACAGAATCGTTTTCCTTAAGTTTGTTTAATGTGATAAAGAAGTCTTATATATATTTATATATTCAGAGGTCAGAAGATCGGGCTGTGTGTTCTGTAAATGGCAAATTGATGTGATTGATTCCACCTTAATAAAATGGTTGCTAAGAAACTGATGAAACTTAGCTCATATTTCACGCTCGGCAATAAATGCAAATAAACACGAAAAAGTCCATAATGGATTGTATTTTTAACAAAAGCAAACCTCAATGAAAGCTTATTTGAATGTATAGATTTAATATCATATCTAATTTTCTGAAATGAGCCTTTTATTTAATGATTACAACAAGACAATCTTCGTCGGAGTTTAACAAAATAACAACATATCAATTAAATAAAATATGATCTCTTAATACTGAAACTTATATTCGCAAAACTACCGATATGCTTCCCGATGCACTGAACAAATAATCTCATCAAGTCAATCTGCAATAATAATGGCCGGTTTAATCGAATAAATATGTCGGATGCTATTAATTTTAATCCAATATAATACAATTAATCACAGAATTTGCTGTCGTTAGGCCAACTCTGAATAATAAGCGATGATATTATGTTGGGTTTTTTTTTTTTTTCCTCATTATGTGTGAGGGTTACACCCGGCTGAATTTTCCATATCATTAAAAAAATCAAACTCACCACGTATAGGGCCTAAGCAAGAGGAAAAGTGGAGCGAAAGAGTGTTTCTCATGGCTGCAGCACTATAGGGCTGCGCTTCGGCGGCGCAGCGCCACGGCTCGACAGGAACCGTCAGCGCACCATATATGGTCAAAACCACGCCCCCTGTGCGTCATATTCTGACAGCGCCTCTCCCGTGGGTTTAGAGTTTTGGCTCCCGGGAAAGATTTCAGTCCTCGGGGAAAGAGGGCTTAGTTTTGCATGTTCCCATCCATCGTGCACGACGCGAAAAGGGCCCCTTATCCGCCTCTCCTGTGTACGAGGAACACCTCCGCTGGTGATCAGCCTTTGCCTGTGTTTGTCTTGTGGAGAAGCAGCAGCACCTTTTGCAGGAGTGGGGTTTTTTTTTTACTCAACGAGAAGTCCTGAAGGTTTTGGATGCGGCGCTTCAGGGATGTGGGCACTTTGAGAGCAGCATCACCCACAAACACAAACAACCGCCATCGATTTTTCTGTGAATAGCACGAAAAAAAAGAGAAAAAAGCGGAACAATAGCAACACACACAAAAAAAATCCTGTCTATTGAACAATTCACTTTTCCAGTCTGTGGATACCGCTCTAACTAAGTACAGCACTTTGAGAATTGTTCACATCGGACGGACTGAAGAGGGAGGCAAGACCTGTGGACCGGGTTTTCCCTCGCAAGTCGGCTGTCGCGACTTATCCCGTGAAAAAAAAGAGAGACAACCCAAAGGATAACGCGCTTGGACGTTTATTTTCCCCCCTAATTTCGCAGGAGGCTGTTTTTTTTTCCTCCCCCACGCAAATCGTCCTAAATGTTTGGGATTCAGGAAACTATACCGCGGGGTGGGACGACGATGAAGGAGGAACCGCTGGGTGGACTGAACTCGGTCCGCTCCTGGATGCACACAGCTGGGGTGGTGGATGCACACACGGCCGCCCAAAGGTACGCATGCCAAAAGCATCTGAATTTTCTCACGCATTCCCTCCTCATCATATCGACCCCTCAATCCCCTGAATACTCTGTATCAATTACGGTCTCCCAATAAATGCCCCCCCTTCGGCTTTTCCCTTCTTTCATTACATCAGATTACCCATTATTGTGACAAATCAAGAAATCTCCCCCGTACGCTCGAGCGTGCGCCTGCATCTCCAATGTTTTCCATCAGCGTCTCCATCATCTAGCATCCCCGGTGTCCGCTGCTTAACCGAGATGGTCTCTTGTTTTCTCCCCGCAGCGGTGTCGGCTTGGCACGGGCACATTATGAAAAGCAGCCCCCTTCCAACCTCAGAAAATCCAATTTTTTCCATTTCGTCCTGGCGCTGTATGACAGACAGGGTCAGCCGGTGGAGATCGAAAGAACAGCTTTTGTGGACTTTGTGGAGAAGGAAAAAGTAAGATTTGTGTTTTAGAAGAAAAAAAGACTTGCAACCGTGCACTTAATCGGCATATGCACCGAAATTATGTTCAGCAAAATTGGATTGCTAAGGGAACTTGTCACGCGTAAAATCGATTAAAATTGTAAATGTTTTGTCGGTCTCTTTTTGAAAGCTCTTTGAAATATTTCCCACCAACAGTTGATGAGACTTGTGTAACGGTGATATTTTTGCTAATTGTTGTCTCCTGCAGGAACCAAACAGTGAAAAAACTAACAATGGGATACATTACAAACTACAGTTATTGTACAGCAATGGTGAGTTCGTATTTTGGAAACACGTGCAAAAATATACCCCCGGAACATCTGTCTGCATAAAAAAACACGTGTAAAATATTCCCAGCAATTAACGCGAACTGCTCTAACAATCTTCCCGTTGCACCGTGTAAATTTTATTTTATTTATTGAGTACAAATCTTCCAAATTCACGAGCTGTTCTTCTTTCTCTTCCCCAGGCGTCAGAACAGAACAGGATCTTTACATTCGGTTAATCGATTCCATGACAAAGCAGGTAAGTTGCTGTTGCACTTTTTCTTTCTCTCTTTTTCTCTTTTTCTAAACCCACAGTGCAACACGGTGCACCGTGCGCCCTGTGCACAACCAACGCGTCGTGGAAATTGTCGCCCCAACAGCAACAAAAAACGATAATGGTGGTAAAAAAAAATCAGTTGTGTCAAAATCAAATTACCGGTGTAACGAGAGCAGACAGCCTCCGTTGCGGTTGTTTATGCGTGGCCGTATCATATTTCAAGACTCTAAAGTCAATTTTAGTCTGTCAGATTTAGGGTTAGTTGCGGGCTCAGTTTGCTCAACATTAAATTTTAAACACTTCTTCTGGTCTAATATGAGCTAATACGAGCTCTCCCACACAGTCAGGGGTGACAAAAATAAAATAAAATAAGCTCATAAAAAATATATACCTTTATATTAAGTTGCATTTCATCCCCATTTCTCCGCAAACATCTGCCTGGGTTTTAAAACCCAGCGTGTAAAATATTAGTAGCGCGACTCAATTAAGCCAACGTAAATATTTGCAATTGCAAGGATAATTATGGAAATAAAATCAGGAGCGGTTATTTCTGCCCTGCGATTCCAGTTTCTCTTTTTTCCCCCACCTTTGCCTGCGAGTTGAGGTGCAGGATTCTGCAATAGAGCCGTGAAGCCTGGACCGGTGGTCACAGGCAACATTCCTGCGCGAATGATCCGAGTCAATGACGCGGAACAAGCAATTTATGGATTTGTGTTTCTACAGCTGCGAATAGCCACATAAATCAAAGCAATATAGATAATCGGCTGGGAAAAAAGAGGAAAGAAATACATCAGGTTAAATAGGACAGCTCTGAGGAGCGACAGTGACGCGACCTGGTTCAGATGTGTCACTTCATAAAATCCAATCAAAGGCGCGTGGAAATGTGCTGAAAATATCAGGGATGATATTAGAAAAAGCCCCCGGATAACATAAGACGCTGTTTATTTTTTAAAATTTTAATTTTTTCCCTGCTTGCGTTTCAAATTAAAACAAACAAATAAATAAATAAATGCAATTTCTCCCTAACGACGGCGTTTTGTCCCCCGCCGGTGCCGGTTCACCATAGGAGCAGTAAAGTGTCTATATCCTCAGAAATGGGGGAGAAGAAGGAGGGAGGGATGGAGGGAGGGAGAGAAGAGCGGCAGAACTGATAGCTCCACGCCATCTGTTTCAGCCAATGCTCAAAAATTACTCAACCGTACCGCCAGACACCGCTTTTTATCCACAGAAAGATCATTGTTAGCGGCTCAAAATAAACAACAGATTGCCCATTAACACTTTCCCCCAAATATCCCCAGATTATAAGCATATTGATGACACTTCTATTGGATCTCTCCTTAGGAAAATCTGTCTGTCCCCCCCTTTTATTCTCGGTCTGTCTGTCTGAGCCACGGGATATTATCGAAATTAATAAATAAATAAATAACCGGCATTTATCGTAATTATTCTGGTCAGTGTGCTATTTTTAATTGTATTGAACGCGTTGGTGAATTGCTGCTTTTATTATGAATATTATTGGGTGTGTTTTGCCGGTTTTGGACTTATTAATTGATAGGATGATCAGAGTGCGGTATAAGCAGGTTTCTCTGATGCCCTTTGCACTGGGGTAATATATTCTGCTGCCCTGTCATCAAATGCGCTCATGGCCTAATTTATTTTTCCTAAACCAGCTCACATGTGGGTCTAATTATTTCCGAGTTTCTCCGAATTAACGTGTTTGGATTTTCACTGTATTTCCATCTCATTTGCCCCTCAAAGGCCATCATCTATGAGGGCCAGGACAAGAATCCGGAAATGAACAGAGTGCTCCTCACCCACGAAATCATGTGCAGGTAAGCAGGAATCCTCATTTAGTTATTTGCTTTTGGAGCATTTCCTCTTCCCCTGATAAGTTTTGTCATTGCTGAGGTGGTGCAGCAGTGCAGGCTATCCCATGGGTCCTTCAGGAGGGGAGGGGGGACCGATGGGGTGGAGGGGGGGCTCCTGTCATTTCCAACTTTGATATGATGTGATTCAACTTTGATATCAATCTAAAGGGCAGTGACAGTGAGCTGACTGTCATTAGCAGTGAAGCCAGAATCAGCCCATGAGGTGACACATCATGCAGGTCATTTTATTCCTCATTTATACTTTTATATTTTAAGGAATCAGCCTCCAGACAACGTGTTTCCTATTAGTTTCCATGCATCAGCTCTCTTTCACCCCCCCCCCCCCCCCCGCTTTAGTTTCTGGTCTGATCCCACCTGTCAACAATGATCAGCCGGCCTTTTAGCGTCATTTAACCGCATAAATCTCAACCTCTCATATTGCGCCGCCATTCAGCGGTGTCACTGACGCTAACGGGAGTGGGGGGAAGGGGGGGGGGGGTGTAGAAGGCGCCTTTTGTTGTTATTGTGCAGCCCGGCGCGAGCTTTGTGGACGCTGAATTTGGATACTGTGGGTTAACCTCTCCTTTGTTGCACCGGTGCATTGTCGGAGTCACCGGTTGAGAGGAAGTGCAGCAGGAGATCTGAGAATCATTTGTCTTTCTTGTTTTTTTTCTCCCCTTTTCTGCATAAACTCATCACTCACGCTCCATTTCTACATGCATCCATCACTTATTTCTGACACTTTGAATACGCTCGTGCTGCATAGGTAATATTTTCCATGTCAGGAAGAGGTGTGACGAGCTGATGAATAAGGAAGTCTCGTACTTAATCAGATGAGAAGATAGTCATAATAAGAATAATCTTGTTTTTTTTTTTTTAAAGCCTAGTTTTTGAATTATACTTTTTGCTCAAACACTCTGCGGTGCCTTGGCTATAAAGCACATCTTTATTATTGCTGCTGGAGAGTCATGTAAATCAGACATTTAAATAATGTGTTGTTGACTATCAGTCGCTTCACACAAAATCTTGTTTTTCTCCCCCCGCCATATGGCATAAATCAATCTTATTCTCATATGTTTATATGTTTTCATTTCAAATGGAAGCCGGGGATGATTTATTTGTTTATTTTTTTGCACTTCTGATTCAAGTCCCAATCAAAGACGGGCAAGGCGGCTAGCTATAGGCTGGAGGGGGGGGGCTGAAACATGTGGTGGAAGATAGATTAGTGCTTTTGAGGCCATAATTGATAAATGCCCTGCAGAAATATTGGTTGAGGGTGGCACCTTGCATCTCCCTCAGAAATAGCAGCTTGGCAATTAGAGGTAAACAAAAGCTGAAGCTGTGAAAAGTGACTCCCCTGCCTCCTGGCCCAATCCCCACTCCCCTCCCCTGCAACACTAAGCCAAACAACACAACATGTTGTTTTCACCAGTTTTATCAGCCATCAGCATCAATGAAATGGTGAGATTGAGTGAAGGAAATCTCAGGGCAATTCCCCCCCCCACCCCTTCTTCCCCAACTATCAAAATTACTCCGAGGAGCTTGATAAATGTATGTGCTCGTGTGTGCATTATTAATTTATTTATTTTTATTTATGTAGCATCGCCCGCTCTCACACGCACTTGTCTCTCCTTTTATTTTGCAGCCGATGCTGTGACAAGAAAAGCTGTGGAAACAGGAACGAGACTCCGTCAGACCCCGTGATCATTGACAGGTAGGCTCCTTCTCTCTCTTTGTGAACGAGGGGATGAGTAAATGAACGAGTGAGCGACCGAACGGATGAGTGACTGAGTGGGAGAAGCCGGTGAACAAACGAGCGCCCTCCCGGCGCGCCAGACGGCCCAGTTGGGCTGAGTTGCATCTTATAGCCCACAGTGTGGGAACCGCGGGTGATTCTCTGTGAGCGGCCGAGGGGCGTCTTTCCCAGGTACCTGTGCACCGAGGGGCGGTCACCACCTGGATAGGGTTTGTTCAATCACAGGTGGTTCAATCACAAGAGGATCATGCTGGGAAAATACCTAATTAGCTTAGGCAACTTCGCATTTACTTGGCTGGCTTCCCCTCTTTGTTCGCAACAGCGACTCTTACACTGTCAATAGTTGTAATTTATCGACTGTTTCCTCCTCTCAGTTGTGAGCTGGCTGCTATTAAAGTTTAGTTTCAGGAGGGATAAACATTTTATGTCTGCCGCTTTGGGCCCTCATCTTTGGGGAAGTGGCATCTGCCACGTTTTTATTCCCTTCACCGCTTCCTAAAGAGGGAGAATAAATGCTTTTCTAGGCTCTGACATTTTGCTCACACTGAAACTATACGTCCTCGTCAGTTTGAATATGCTTAGCCGCCTCTGTGTGTGTGTCATTGTGTGTGCGTCATTGTGTGTGTGCTGGATATAGGGGTTGAGGTAGGGGGTGCAGTTAAAGCGTCCATCTCAATGTAACGCTCACCACGTAGCAGGGAGAGACAGCAATGCTAATGTTTGACTAGCCGGAATCACTGTTTGCTTAGCGGAGAATGCCTGGTATCTGACAGAGGGGACAACTCTCTTATTAGTAATCAAATAGGGCTGAGCAGTTGTTGCTGCCACTCCACTCCAGCGGCTTCTCATGCATCAGGAAGTAGGAGCCGGCTGCCCTGGGAGCCTGGATGGATTACCAGAGCTACTGGTGTCTGAACTCAGAGCCACACAGACACACGGAGATGCAGGCTGAGACAAGGGCACAAACATGCAGACGGTGACACGCGCTCACACGCATGCACGCACCCAGTCGTATATGAAAGAGGTGTGGAGGACGACGTTGGTTCCCCCCCCTCCCCCCGCCCGCTGCAAACATTGTCATGGAACTTGAAATGTTGTCGCCTCCACTTTTATGTTCGCTCTGCGCGTCGTTCCCTCGCCGCTCGTCGTTTTAAGGTCCCGCGCGAGCATTGTCCCTCAATCTGCGGGACAAAGGATGTAACATAAGTACAATAGGCAGAAATGAATGCATGCAGAATTAAAGTTTTAAAAAAAGAGGGGTGGGAAGGGAAAGGGACAGGGGGGAAAAAGGAGCGGATGGATATTGTAAGCTCAACTGGCTCAGCCAGGGCTCGGGTTTTCATTGTGACAAGTCTGAATAGGAGTAAAGTATCCCTTTCCTTGCACAATGAGCAGCTCTGTTGAAACACAAAAGCATATGTTCCTCATTAGACCCTCCCATTGTCTACATGTTGTAACTATGAGCCCGGCAGCTCACCCGACCAGACCCACACAGGTTCCCAGTGACTGAGGGGTGCTAGTGAAAGGTTGCAGGGTTTCGAAAGAGTTACGGACGTGACCGGAGAGCGGGCTGTAAGCTGGCTATGTCATGTTATTTATTGCAATCACTTGGCTGTTCCTGCTGTACATATGGGCGAGCTTTTAGTGTTTTACAGCCATTTTTGTTACATCTGTCATTTTCTCATGCACATCATTACAGGCACCTGTGCCGCAGTCGCTGCTGGCAGAAGCTGATTATTTCCAATTGAGGAGAACATAGTTGAGTGACATAAACCTAGAGGAGAGGTCTGATTGTTGAATCAGGCACGTCTCATCTGTCTACAATTACGGCGTGAAAAAAAAAAAAAAAAAGTCTCGCACTGCCACATTTCCGAGAGAAACAGTAGCATGGCCGAACCTTAAGAAGCAGATTTTGGAGTGAATCATTGATGGCATTGGTTCGCCGTAACATTTTCCCAGATGGTAAGAGGGGAGAGCACACACAGCTAGCTTGGCATCTAGCGAGACATTAACTGGCGTTCCCATGGATCTGGCATATCCAACGGAGTTTGGGAAACTTATCATTCCAAATGTGTCCTAATTTCCTGCGGTCAAGCCAGACATCTGTTTACCCTATTTTCTCTCTGAGTTTTGATGCAGATTTTCACTCAGATTTTCATAAGAGGAAGGATTCTCTTAAAAAAAGAGTTGGTTAGATATAGACCCAACAGCTGTCACAAAGTTTCAGCACCGCTCGCTCTTTAAATATTTCAGCACTTACATTTGATGCCCCTTGCATTATTCATAGTCTTTTTTTGGATGAAGAAAGACCCCATTTTAGCTACATTTGGGCGGGTTTATGTGTTCTGACTCTAAAATTTTAGCTCTCATTTCATTTAGCATATTCTGCCCCTACAATCTCACCGTTACATTAAACGAGTGAAACACTGAATTCGTGTGAGCCTAATTTACCGCTCGGTGTAATAATTATTTTCAAATTTTAGAACCAACGCGGCTACAGATGTCACATTTATAAGTTAATGGTGCCTTAAAGTAAGTGGGGGGGGGGGGGGGGCACAATTATTCAGTCAGTAATTTGAGTCTTTAGAGTTATAGTGATGAGTTACTCGCGATCTGATTAGACCTTCTCCCATTTACAGTGCACGCAGTGTATAACTAAACACAACTCAATTTGCTATGACTCCTGGTCTGGGATCTGTCTTCACTCGCCTGCATATTGACTTTGTCTCTTCTTGTGTGAAAGATTAGAAACATTGTTCAGGCTTCTGCATGGATTTTGTAATAAAGCAGCACATGTTGTTGAAAAGAAGAGAAAGTGACTCATCCTGCGCGTCAGGGTCGAGAGGTCACCTCCGACCCTGACAAGCTACAGAAATCCACGCACGCGGGATTGAAACGAGCGCGGCATTAACGTGCGTTCCGCCCTTATATGAATTTCCAATTGAATGAGTGTTCATACAGTTTAACATCGTGTGTCAGTTTTACGCCGCCATTCACAAACAGACGCCGGGCCAGATCTAAAAGCGTCAGCTCCGTTTATTCCAGTTTCTACGGCGCTTCCTTTCACTTCCTGTCACAGGGGTCAAAGAGCGCTGACCTCTGGAGTGCAGCCCACTCTTGAATAATTCATGACATTGACTTTTTTTTTTTTTTCCTCCCTTATTTTCCTCCTTGTCTGCTTTTTTTGGTCGGCGTGCCTGGTTGTGCTGTGGGAGGCTTTTATTCATTTAGCTCATTTATAAAGGCCTCACCACACCTGTTTGTGCGTTAATGCAATTAAATTTTGGCCTAATGTAAATTTTGCTTAGCTTCCGTTATGTCCCTCATTAGCGAGCCTGTATTTTCTAAATGACTTTGCGTTATCGTTCATTTGTGGAACACCTACGAGGTCATTTCCCTGAGTGCACTCGACTTGTTGTCAAGTTGTTTACCAGAAAAACAAAAGACCGCAGTCTTAGAGCGTCTCACATGTTGTTCCCTCGGCCTCCTAAGAAACAAATCGGAAAATTTGCGCGCTCCCATCTGGTTTTTGCAAAAGCGTGATTACCTCCAAAAGCTGAACAAATGCCAGTATTTATAAGGTCAGCCCTTTATGTGGAAATGTGATGTAAATGAGAATCAGCGAAAGGGGACATTAAACAAAATTAAATTCATTGTCTCCTTTAATGTCATTTACATTTTTGGCTAAGCCCCGGACTGTCAAAGAGGATTTCTAAAACCATTTTAATTGCACACCGGCATCAGGGAAGAGGGTGTGTTCTCACCGAGCGGCTGTCGCGATGACCTGCGAGGAGAGGCCGGTTTACGGGGCGCCCAGACGATGGGCTTTTTCCCCTTTTCTTTTTTTTTTTTTTTTTGCATCTCCAAAGGTGCAATTAAGATGGCACTCGGTGGGTAGTGTTAATCTCGCCGTGCGTTCTTCACCATCCTCTGTGAAAATGGCGCCGCGGATGGGGGTCAGTGGTGTTGTGATTGAGAGTTGATTGCTGCAGGTGTTCTTTCTGGAGTTGTTACATTCCACCGCTGCGCCGTGGGACCGGCGTATTTTTGGCTATATGGCGAGTCATTTAAAGCTGTTAACATATATAGGAAACGCTCTCCTTCTCTATTTACATGTGTGCAAACACCTGCGTGCACCTTTCCGTTTTCTGGCTTAACAATAAATCCATCTCGGCACTTTATTTATGAGCGTGTTTGCCGTAATTAATGTGGCAGATGTGGATTTCTGACGCGCGTTGAGAAATGGGGGGGCGGCGGGGGGGAAAGAGCCGGCCACCCCTGGCTGAGTCCCTGCGATGTTTGAGTGAAGCCTGTCTCCTTCCGAGCCAGAGAAGGAAGAGCAGGAAGTGTTGAGAGTAAAAGCTGTACTTGGCAGCTTTCCTTTGGCTTGCACTTGCCGAAAAATGAAACCCAGACCCTCTCGGCAGCACCGGAGCCAGGACCTCCTTCCCAGCGCTCCGACATCCAGGATTGGGTAATACTGTTCACTAAGCAAAACATTACCTCAAATTATTCTCGCCCTGTTTTCTATTCCCTCCTCCCTCATGTCAGTTTTATCGCAGTTTGTAAATGTCAAGGCGCGTACAAAGACGCACGGTATAAATGATATTTTCCAAATTATGCTCACATGTTTGGGTTCACATGAGTGGCGGCTGAAAGTAACGTGGTGCCTGACGCTCCCGGGGGAGGCCCACCTCACTGGGGTAGGATTCCCCAGTGGCATCAGCTAATGGCAAGACTTGACAACAGCAGAGAAGCCGGGGGTGTTGTGTTTTACTAGCGCTGAGCAGGGGTGATGACTTTAACATGTGTGCAGGCAAAGATGGGGGTGTTTGTGTGGCGCGTGTGTGTACACTCTCTTGCATATGTGCGTGCACGCGTATGTGTGTTTGCGCTCGTGGGTGCGCTGTGCTAAAGAGAGAGGTGTGCAGTACGAAAGAGCGGCGCGGGCCAACAGAGCGATGGATTCGGCTCCAGCTTGACGGCAGTGAAAGACGAAACATGGTTCCACATGTGTTGAGAAAGAGCAGTCCATCTGTCCATGGAGACAGCCCCCCCCCCCGTCACCACCGCCCCCCGTCCTCTTCTTTCCTCTCTCCTTCTCTTCCTCTCGTTCTCTCCTGTTCCCCCACTCTTTACTCCCCCCCTCGGTTCACCGCTGACAGAAACAAGGCCAGAGCTGGGGTGATGGGATGAATGCAGGGCCAAGAGCAACACAGGGTTGCGAACACACACACACGCACACACACGCACGCACGCACGCAAACACTCGCACACACAAAATAAATATAAAAGGTTATCAAGGACTATATGTTGTTAAAGTTTACCATCTTTTCTTGCCGGTTTGGCTGCACTGATGTGGTTTAAATCCAGCTGCGTAAGTGATTTATTTTACTATTATGAAAGACAACAGTTCTCTAGATACATATTCTGCCCCCCCCCTCACACACACACACACACACACCCTCTGCAATAATCCACCGCGGACGAGAACGTTACATTATTAAAATTAAATCTGAAGTGAATTAAACATGCCACTCTTCCTCAAATATGTATCAGCTCTCCTTCATAATTAAACTTTGTGGCTGTTCGGAGGACGCTGTTTGGTTTCTTAAAGCATTAATGACGGAAGAGCTCCGTCAAACACATCTCGATTACCCGGATCGCATTTGGGGCGCGGGGGCCAGCGCCGTTTTTCTTTTTTCAAACTATTTCTCCCCTTGAAAAAGGGTACGCTTTCTTCCTCTTGGCATGTCCTCACCCCGATTCAATCCTTATTAGGTTTCCTCTAATTGTCAAACAAACTGTTGGGTCAACCTCAGTCGTATCTGGCCGTAAAACAGCACATTAGGCCCCAGTGAGGGATATATGTGGTATTTCATCGGAGACGGAGTAATGCTGGGGTTTTATGGTTAAGCACCAGTTCACGCCCACGCCATTTGTTTTGCATTAGAGTGGAGGTTTTGTAAATCAGATCAATATGTTCGCCGAGATGCGATTCCTTGCCGGGATCTCCTGAATCGCTCTTTCCTCAACTATTTTTCTTAGGGGACTGGCTGTCGATGTGCACTCCTCCCGCGCCCCCTCCCCTTCCCGCCTTCCCTCCTTCCCTACCTCTGTCAGCCCCTCCTTCCAACTCTACCTCAATCCATTTCCATTTTCTGAATGTGGCAATTTGTAGTGTGACACGGGCGAGATTAGGACGGGAAGCAGTCGGAAGATTTCATCGGACATGGTCCCGCTCACGCCGGTGTGAGGTCACAGGACAAAGACGGTGGTGGTGGTGGGGGGGTGCTGGGAGACGGGGTCATCAGTTACATCGGGGAAACGAGCTGGTCTGCTGGCTGCTCTGGTGGCCCCAGGGGTGCCTGGGATGTATCGAAGGAGAAACCCTAGAGGAAGAGCCCTGAACCAGTGTCATTTATTAAAAGTGACAAGTTATTTCTAACTATAGCTCTGTTTTTATTGTTTTACAATGCTGTCGTTTGGACCAGTGCTCTTCTTTTCAGGAATCGCAAAGAAGTGATGAATGAACCGGCCCTCCCGCTTTCCTTTTTTTTCATTAACATACACGACACACATGCCTGATGCGCTTTAGCAACACGTGCGGCGCCGCTAAACGATATTATGCGATTTCTAATATTCCCCCCTCCCTCGGCATTTAAGCTAAACAAATGTGCAGGTTTAATAACGATCGACCCATCAGATAAGTGTAATGAAAATATTTCACTATTCGCTAGTTTTCTCCAGGACATTTGTTCAGTAAATTAATAACAGCTTACAGTGCGGATCTCACGCTGACCTCGGTATAATGAGTGCCAGAAGTTCCACACAACATGACCGTGCTGCGGTTCCGTGATGGAGAGCAGAACGTCCGAGTCTATTTTTAAGTCCGAGATGTTCGGACTGTGTATTCTACTGGAACATTTTTTTGTTGTTTGCAGAACATGCAACATCTGTTATAATAATGCGATATTTATTCAGGAGTTTACCTACGTGGTTCACCGAGGGTCACTAAGGTACCCTGTTCCCCTCTTTTTTTTTTACTGGCTTCCCCAACTGTGCTAATGATATATGACAGAAATTTCCTTGAGCTGGTTCAGTGGCAAGAAAGGTCCTGGCTAGTCTATATCAATCCATCTGACTTATGTTCCCATGTCTTGAATTACCGCTTGATGGAAACCTGCTGTGGGCTTCTCTTGCCAATTGAAATCAGATCTCCTCCACAGCCTGGTGTGATATTGATCCATATTCAACACCCAGGCAGCCGATCGATCGGTATTGATTTACAATAAAAAACACTCCTCTGCTTGTTCAGCACCGCGATCAATACTTTAAAGCAGAGGGGGGAAAATATTTAAAAAGAAAGGGAAAAATGGATTTTGCTTTCTACTTGAGGCAGACTGGGATGTGGGCTATATATAAAAACGTGGAGAAATGTTTCATTTCATTAGGGGGGGAGGTGGGCCGGGAGCTTAAGTGACCAAACCTTGACCACAGTGGCAGCTAGCGGTACAAGTCCGCCCTGAACAATGATCCCCGACCGTCCTGTGAGACAAACCAGTAAAAATGGTTTAATGGGATGACACCTCTATAAGGACTCATTTATTGAAGGTGTGTCTGATTCTGGATTAGCGGCACATCTGCGCAGCGACGGGGAGCGCTAAAACTGTCGTATCAAATGTATCTGAAAATTGAAAGGGGATGCTAAAAGTGCTAGATCAAGCCCGAACACTTTAACGTGATTTATCCCTGTTAACAGGATGACATGATTTCCTGTGGTTTTGATATTAATTTGTGTCTCCTTCGGTATCCATCTGCTAATGCGCTCACATGCCACTTCTCTGCCTCCCACATGGTGGTAATTAGGGTTCGGTGCGACGGCGAACGCGCTGGCAAACCTTTCAGCTCCGGTTCAGATCCACATTTCCCCCTGTCACATCTTAGTCCTAATCTCTCGGACTTCCTCCCCTCTGCCAAATAACTGTTCCCATCCAGCAGGTCCCAGCATCGACTCGGGCTGCCAACATCTGAAAGTTATTATCCCCAATCTCTGACATCCAGGAGTTTACAGTTATATAATGATGGGGAAAACCACATGTCCCCAGAGGCAGAGAACATTTTTGAGATGCCTCCCCATCTGTTTTGGGGGAGCTGCCCATTTTGGGCTAAACTCAGAATGGCAGGCAGCCCCCCCGATGGTTTCTGCAACTGGAACAGGTCAGTGTCGGAGTTACGGGGGGGTGATAAAGCAAATCCAATTGGGTCAGGTTCCTCTCTCCACAGCGCTGGTGGCTCCAGCTCTCTCTGCCTCACCAACTGTGTTAGCGCTGGTTGTTTGTTTGTCCTAGGGAGGCTGGACAGGGGGACTAATGCAAGCCCGGGGGCCAGCCAGGTCGGAGGCGACGGTAAACCCGAGCTGCCTGGTGTAGCTCTGCTCCCTCGCCGCTGGCTGGGCCTTGTTTGGACTGCAGCTCCGGTTTGCTTTCTTAGAGGGAAGCTGAGACTCTGTAATCATTGAGCCTTTAGCTCGGGTGGAGAGCGCAGACAAGACCGGCGAGAGTGATGACATAGGTCCACAGAGGCCTAGCCCGGTCCACCCCTGCTGCTCTTAGCATATTTATTTTCTCTTCTCATTGTATGGTTTAAGTCACACCATATTATGTTCAGACCGTATGCACGTGCATGGGTACTCAGATGTGATGAGGTGCATGGCGTAAAGCCGTGGGCTTTGTTTTTAATAATAAAGACTGGGATTAGTGGCTTGCCTTGACCTCGGTGTAATCTTTATTAGTTTACTAACCATAACGCTAGTTATAAAACGGCTGAAATTGATGTGAGTGCAGCGACACAGGCATGGCATTCTGGACAGCACCACGAGGCAAAACTAACCGAATTACACGCTCTTATTAAATCAATATGTAACAGATTATATTTTTGTTATGTGTAGCTGAATATCTGTTTTAGTCAAAAGCTTTCCAAAACCGTTCAGATTTAGATCAGTTAAGACCCCCATCTTGCCCCCTGGGCTCTCCTCCAAAATGTTTTATTCAACATCACCACTCTGTTCTGTTTTGTTACGTTATTGAAATGGGTTGTCGATTCGAATAGAGTCAACCTGGTGGGCCAATCTCATTGTGGCCAGTGGAGAGTGAAAGCCATCTCTGCAGCGTAGGCTCACCAGAACACACACAGAGATTGGACGAGGGGGGCAGTGTGAGCGAGAGTGGCTTCTCCAGATGGAGATCCCAGATATGGGGGAAAATGTCCGGGCCATTTTCCAGGGTTTCCATAATGGGAATCTACCCATTGCTTGCTTATTAAGCTGTGCACACAAGGAAGAGTGAAGAGAGAGATGGAGAGGAGGGAAGATAAGGGCAGGCGAGACGAGAGATGGACAACCTGCGCGCCGTCACCTCTCTGTTGTAAGTGTCAAGCAGACCCTGTTGGAGAAATCACAGGTCATGTGGATAGATGATTGTCAAAGCACCACATTGATATCAGGGTTTTATTTCCCCCCCTTTGAGCTGTGGGGGCGCATGATAAGATTTGTTTGTGTTTGCGGTCGGAGGGGGGAGAAACTGCGATGTTCAGGTCAGAGAGGTCAGCGCCAGAGGTCGCAGGGTCGCAGCCTTTTCCGTACCTGAGCAACCTCACACGGATAAGCCATTTCTCAGACCCCCTGAAATGATGCTGGTGCGCGTTGGGGACGGGGAGGGGGGGTGGGGCAGGACGAAGGGGTGGGAAGAAGAGTGATCTATCAGCAACAGCAGCAGACATGCAGACAGAATGGCAGCTACTGCAGCTAAACAGAGTGAGACAGATAGGCAGAAGTCTCTCATACGTAACACCGGGAGCTTCCAGAAGACAGTGCTGAGTGTTATGGATGCTTGACATTGACCTCTTATGCGGAGAAGGTGGATTCATCAAGGTTGTAGGACAATAGTGTTTGCCTGTAAATTATATAGTTCACTGGTTAAAATGCTCCCCTCATGCCAGATAACAGCCTTTCCCTTCTTTTTTTTTTTGCCTTTTTAAGATGTTTCCTACAAGACTTCAAATTTAGATGATCATATTTTGAAAACTGTCACTTCTATCAACTTAAATGGGAGAGGCTTAAAAAAAAGAGCTCTGAAGCTTACATTTTTCTTGAAGAGAAATATTTGTTTACACAGATATGCCTGTCATTGTGCGAAACAACATTCATGATTCTTTTATTGGTGCTCAGCCATCACTTCCCGCTCTTCCTCTGTGGGAAAAAAAAGGGCTAGTCTACAAAGTGGCTTTTTGCCGTTTGAGCGAAGTAAACTTCATCAGGTCGACGGCGAGGTGTGCTTCACATGTCACTCAGTCGAGCTCCCTCCTAATGAAATGCTGCATACAGATTTCTGCCTGCGGGCTCAAGGGGATAAGACCGTGGTAACAGAATGAAACAAACCCCTTCCCATTCCCTTCACTCACTCACACACGCGCGCGCACGCCCGCATGCAATAACATACACACATTCGTACTGTCGAGCATCCATGTGAGGAGATCCAAATCTGCAATTTATTCAAATATTGATATTTCTACTTGTCAGGAGAAAGGTGCCTTGAAATTTCCTCTGAGTACTCCTGTCAAAAAAATAGCAGGAAATATGTCAGATAATTCATAAATGGAGTTCAGCGCTGCAAAGTCAGTTGGGAACAGCAAAAAAAATATATATATGCGTGTCAATGAAGAATAGGAGCAATATTAGAGAGCCTGCTGCTCATTCTTCCATCATGTCAGGCAAACAGCTTTTGCAGGCCTATAAGTGCACGTTACGGTCTGCGTGCGTGTGTATTTGTGTATGCGATTGTATATTTGTATACGTCCCCATGCATGTACACGTGTATGTATATTTATGCTTGTGAATGCGTGTGTGCTTTGACGGTGTTGTGACTCGTACTTAGATAATGTTTGTTATCATTTTCCGTCAAGACACCCCATTTCCCATCCTGAAACAGCCAATGGGAATGTGTCCTTTTTTTTCCCCCCGGAGGTCCGTAACCGGACGCTGGCCTCCATGTGGTTTGAATTAGGGCCCCCGAAACTGTGAAGGACGCTTCGAATGACGTGAGGCACTTGCAGACCAAATTCCATTCTGCTGAATGCTGGAGAAAAGAGCTCTCAGGAATCCTCAGAGATTTTTTGGCTGGGGTCCGCCGGCGATTAAAACAGGGCGGAAACCAATAACTCAATGAATCATAGGGCAACGTCCCATGAAATCTCTCGCTGCTCTGTCACACCCTCGTGCGAGTCCAAATCAGATCCAACTCCACTGATTAGCCTTTATTCCAAAATGAAATGGGAAAGGAATCAGACCAGTGACTTGTTCTGTGCTCCCACACACTGAACACAACTTTCAGCACTTTAAATCAAAAAGGCGCCCTCTCCCCGTGCCGCCCCTCTCTTTGAGCCACCTCCATTTTGACAAAGCGTGGGCTTCCCGGTGATGCATCGTCTGACCGCGGCGTGCCAAAGCAAAGCAGAATAGGAGACCGCGTATCTCCTCTGGTCATGTGATGCCATAGTTCATAGCTGTTGATGAGATGCAGTTTGGCACAGCTTGGGACCCATCTGGGAGATGCAGATATGCAGACAGGAGAAGTATTTTACAGCAATGCATCCGCGCACTTGAAGAGCTATTTAGCATATGCTGCTATATGAGAGAGAATTAGTCTCGCTGTTGCCAGCTGCAGATTAGTCTTAATTTCTTTACAACCTGACAGAACAGCTGATCTACCTCTGTGGACGGCAAAGTAGTGCTTTTTATGACGTATTGTATTTAATCCTTTACTTAAATTAATCAGCATTTATTTGATAGGGTTGTTTCCCCCCCACCCACCCACAATCCCAGTTTTCCCATGTTGACATAAACAATGCCAGGCAGTGCCGCGACGCTCCAGCCCTGGCCATTTTGTTTCTGGTAGCTGTAACAGAAGTCAGAGTCCATGCTGCTGCTCTGACTCAAGTGGCTGATATGTTGGGCCATCTAGGGCATGGCAGGCAGTTGACAGTCCATGCAGCCTGTCTACCCACAGGACATCTCCACACAGTGTGTCCAGGCTGCGGCCAGTGCTGTCATCTGGGCCCACTATGGACCAGTGCTCTGCTGACAGTGAGAGGGTAAACGTTTACCACCTCAATCCCCCATTAACTCGGTGAAGGCGCTTCGATCCTCTGTGAAAATAATGATATTGATTGGAGCTCGGCTCTACAAACGAAATGGTTGCAACTAAAAGAGGGATGGGCCTTTGCATTAGAATATGGGATTTTCGAGGATAAAAGAGTGTTTGGATCTTGTTATATTTTGCCTCTCCTCCATCTCCCTTCAGCCCCCCCCCCACCCACCTCCTTGTCTGCTCTCTTTCTGCATTTTTATGTGTGTGCATGTAGTGCGAGAGCCCGTGTGTCTCCTAAGATTACCCTCCGCTATCCCCACAATCAAACAACAAATGACAACATCATTGCTCAGGCCTTTCAAAATAGGACACAAAAAAGGGTGTTGTAGCTACATTAACTTGCAACAACCCCCTAATAGACCCTTGTGGGTTTTGTATCTCTCCGCCTCTCTCTCCTCTCTTCTCTCGGCTGTCACATATCCACCCCCCCCTCCACCCCCACTTGCAGCGCGAGCCTCCCAGCCTCAGTGGAGATCAGGAGCTCCCTGTCGGAGGTGCTTTGTCACGTAGCCCAGGGAGCGTGGAACTCACCCAGAGCTGTTGAACAAACACAAGCACAGGGGCTGTCAATAGTAGCTCCGCAAACTAATTGCCTGTCAAATGAACCACCCTCGTTAAGCTGCCCTCACACACACGTGCAGCGACTGTGACTTTCATACACTCGCGCGCGGGCACACACATTTGATTCAAAGCGTAGTGATACCTTGTTAGAAGAAACGACACGAGCGGCACTTTGCTTTTTCGCCGTCTTGCTCCTACAGTCGTCACCCCCGTGTATGTGTGTGAGTGTGTGTGTGTGTGTGTGGGGTGTAGTCACTGAGAGATTGCCATTTTGTTGTTATTAAGGGGAGCACAGCATTGTACGGAGGAACTGATGCAACCCAAACACACCCTACAGTATATCAGCCGGCAATATATTTCAGTTTTTAAAGCCGCTCATTAGATGGTAGCAGAGCTCCATACGCCAAATGTTATTGTTTTTTATGTTTGTTTTGCTTTTTTTTTCTGTAGTCATTAGGCGGTAGCAGCGGAGTGCCCAGCGCCTTGTCTGGGTGCCTGTAACAGTGCTGTCGGATTGACACAGCTGGGGAGAGCAGCTTGAGGCTGCACGCTCAGGAATACACAGGGGTGTTCAAAGCCCCTCTCTGAATCCTGATCAGAGCGCTGCCCCGGCCAACTGATGGCCTATTAAATATACATGCACAGAGGTCAGAGCTGGAGGTCCCGGCTTCCTCCCAGCCATGTGCACTTAAGCGGAAGGGCTGGGCAACAATAAAACCTCCTCTTGCTCCAGCGAGCTCTCCCCTGACACCCTCACCTCCAATGTGTACGTCAAGTACAGTGCTCACCCAGTGCTATATTACAACTGCCTTTGTGAAAAGGCCAAATGATGCATTTTTTACACGGTTATTATATATTTATATTCAATAACACCAAGAACCAGTCTGTCCATCTTTGTTTCATTTTTGTTTTATCATGTGATAAACAGCTTCGCTTGATTCAAGACATCACGGTTGCAGCCTGCCCATGACCCCCCCCCCCACCTTTGTACTTCCTACCAGGGATTGAGATGCTGAGGTGAGGGGAAGAGCCCCATAATGGCCAGTCATGATTAACATATTCAGAGTGACATTCTCTCTGTGTTCGTTCGTTAAGCCCGGTCTGTCTGACTAATGAAGTGGAGCGGCAGTTTATCAATTAACCCAGCACTGAGCCATTTGTACTGGGAATAATGCTCGCGCCGGGTGTCACGGTGATCCAGTTTGGTGCCCTTTAACCCCAGTGAGCGTCCGAGGCGACAGGCCTCTGTGACAGTGACAAAAAGACACACAACCGGAGATCTGCTAAACAGGATTTAGGTGCGCTGTTCAATGGCCAACGGTTACAGAAAGGGGTGCGGATTGATTGGGCAATAAGATAATGAAAAAAGATCTCCACAAACTATCATTAGGGGTTTTCAGCATTCTTAGACTTCGCATAGATCATAGCAAACAACTTAGTGCTGTCTCTATTAAAACAAGCCTTCCTCTGCCATTATCTTTCCCCCCACTGCTCCTTCCTCCATTTCACATTGTTTGTGTTCATTAAGACATGGGCGACCTGCCTTATCCACACATCAGACCTACCTCTCAAGAGTAATTGCGATGGTCTCGGAGAGGATAATGTGGTTTAAACTCAGTATCGCCTGTCTATTAGGAGAGACATGATGGCAACCACAAATAATAAAGAACTATTTATTCCTCTTTCTGCGACGCTAACTAGGTAACATATCAAGCCGGCCCCGCTAAGGGTCTCTCTTACTGTCAGATATGGCACCCTTCATCCATTCCCTGTGGCCCTTGCCTCGACATCTCCGCTCTTCATTTTCTGCATGAGCTTGGTCATAAATGCACACACACCTCATATATATTTGATAGTTAATATTTATCCTCGCTAGGGAAGTGCACTTTACATGTGGTAACATACGATTACCTGCAATTCTTATAGCAAAGAAACAAAATCGATATGGATATATAATTCATGACGGAGGGGCTATCAGTTTTTATGGCTCTCTATCCAGGCTCATTAAAGTTTTATCGTAATTGACTGCAAGCAAGAGTTTTTAAGGCATATTTCTCCCTCACTTTCTACCTTTAATAATTAAGTAAAGTTTAATTGGTTGTATTTTGAAGCACGTAGTGGATGATAGGACTCTCCCAAATTCAGAGTCATGAATTATAGAGTGGTGTGTTATGCATTAACCTGTCAGTTTGTTCATTTGTTACTGCAGAAAAGTACTGTCCCCCCCCCCCCCCCCCCCCCCCCCACCCCCCGCCCCCCCTGAATTACATCCAGCAATTGAATGACCAGTCAGGCCCTTCAAAAAAATTTCCTTTTTGTGCCTTTCATTGCCGTGTTAATGTAGTGACACGATGCTGACATTCCGAATGCTCCCATCAACGGCGGCGCGGAATCGACTCCGCCGATTGGTGGTCAACTTGTTCTCTTGAAGAGAGATTGACAGACGGAAAATTGCACTCTCAGATTTCACCCTTCATTCGTTGCAGTTGTTCTTCCACTCGTCAACCCCGCACCATGCTACGAGACAGACAGAGGCTTTATCCATTAGCTGCCGGCTTGGCGGGTGGGTGGGCAGATTGAGGCTGGATGGACGAGGAGATGGGGGCAGGAAGACAATCCTACATTTGAGCACTCTGAGGGAAAATCAATCATGTCATCATAAGTGAGAAGTATGGATGAATTTCATCAGCTGGTTCCTGTCCTGTTCACACCGCTGGCTTTCTGACTGGCCTGTCCCTCTGATTGGCCTTCTCCGTGACCCTTAAATCCGAAAAGAGAGGCGATTTTGAAAACATTTCTAATAAGAGAAATCGGACAGTATTTTCAGGGTCACAGTTTCCCACTTTTGCTGCCACACTGTAGGAAAACCTCAGGGGGTTCCTTTTGACAAAGTGGTAATAGATTTACCATATGATACACGCCAAACCGCCATCAGAGACTCCTGTAAGGAAATGTTTTGAACAATTTCCCATCTATAGGAGGTATGATGAAGTGTTATAAAGGGGCAGCGGCGCAGAGCCACTGGAAATTTATTTCATAATTTCCTCCCTCGTCTCGCAGTGTCACCGATGAGCACTAAAAGCATCACAGGTAACGGGTGTGAAGCAATCAAAAATTGATGAAAGCGAAGACATGGAAATCAGGGATGAGGAATTGACAGCCGTTTACAGCCTCGCCGCTGATGTGAGTGACAGAGCGGGAGAGAGAGTGAGAAAAAGAGGGAGAAGGCAGCATTAAAGCGGCGATAAATTTAATGGAAAAATCAAATACAAAACAAATTCATTCCTCTAAACTTGATGCTCCAGTCGTTCCTTTCTTGGCCTGTGCTGAGCCTTAAAATAAACTGTCACTCCTTATCGATCGCATCTGAATTGTTACCGAGATTTCTGAAAAGTAGTCTTGACACGCACCCTGCGAATAGTAATCTTGGGAGATGAGAACATCCAGACCGAACAGCTAACACCCCCGACTTAAAATAAAAAGCGGCTTTTCTCTCCTCTCTGCCTCTTCAATCCAGGCTAATGCACTTTGGCGAATTACAAATTTTCATGATAAATATGTCACCGAGGATGTGATCGCTCTTGGATTTCACTCCTCGCCGGGATGCCTGTTTTGTCATGGGGAATGTTTGTGAACAGCAGCTGAGCATGAAATGTTTGTACACCATTTGTACGCCATTTGGGATGGAGATGACATGTTGGAGGAATCAATTGCCTTCACGTTTGATTTCCGGCGAGCGGTTAAATGACTGCTGTCGACGGCGCCCGCTGGAAACCGTGGATCATGGTATGGTTCATTATATTCCAATGGCGTATTAATTATGGCTGTAGCTGCAGAGAGCCGTGCTGTGAGCGAGAGCCTAGCCGCTGCGTGCCAGAGGGAGCTAGCCTGAGGAGGAGAGCCCGGCTTGTATCCACTCATCCCTCAGCTGACAGGCCTGCTCCAGGAGAAAAGGATTTCTACAGATTGAGTGCCATTTTCTCTTCTTTAACAAGGAAATTAGTGTGTAAAGGAGATCTGTCAGGATAAAGTGCAGCTTGACTGCTGCCGCCCTCCCCTCCTCTCCGTCTTTTTCCCTGCCCTTCCCTGCCTTCCCCACCCTGTTCCTCTCTCCCTCTTCCACTTTCTGCCCCTGTATCTGCCTCTCTTTCTTTCCCCCTTCTCTCCCACTCAATGGCTCCCTCAGGGGATCTTCCTTGAGCATTAGCAGAACACATCCAATGTCCCAGCTACATGATTCCATGATATGATTTGTACTGGGGATTTGCAATAATCCGCAAATAAGGTTGAAACTGAATGACTCTCAATAAGGGACGCAGACAAGCAAAACCAAACCTTTTAAGACTTTCTTTATCTTTAATGGCATGAAAAATGAATTTGTTTTGCATTAGATCACAACAATTTAGCGATGGCCTGAGTATGTTGTTTTGTCTTTGGCTTTTATGATCATGATTAATTCCTGCACAGGAACCTCGCTGGTATACATAATGCATCATTCCCTCATTTAAATGTTCGGTTCCTCTGCAGTTGCAGAGAGCCGGGTGGCTCATTACACATCGCCCGTGTGTGCCTGGGAGTTGTGGTGCACCAGCGACTCACTTGTAGTCAAAGATGCGACGGCTGACGCTTCAGCAGGACGTCACAATCTGACTGTGTGATTAAACTCAGGTGTCATCTCCACCACTCCTGCTTTATTTTCTTCATGTAAGCCCCCCCCCCCCCCCTCTTTTTTTTTCCAGGGCTCAACATTAGTGAGAACTAAACTTTTCCCCTCGAGTAGACAGGCAGGGATAAGCTCCATCGCTACATATTAATAAGTCTGCTTCAAAGGTGCGGGGTGAGGTGCAAAAAAAAAGGAAAAAAAAAATCAAAACATCCTGGGTTAATTTGAAATGTACTCTGCATCTGTGATGGGAAACAACCTCACAGGTAAGTGAGGGAGACAATTAGGGAATATCCGTAAGTGCGGGCGCTGCATACTAAAAAACGCAAATCACTCTACCCCCATCTGGCCCCTACTGCGCCGAGAACTGCAGCTGAGGTCCGATTTCACCCGTCAATCACGGCCGCTTCGCTGTGGGGTGTGCGTCCTGGTGCGAGAGCCTACCCCCAAGTCATTAGCACACACAGTCAAACTGTACTGAGAACTGCCCCGCGTGGCTCGGCTCTGCACCGCGGTTTAAATATCCCCAGCCTGTGACAGGATCAGTTTAGCGATCTGTAGGATTGATCTCCTCTTTAAAGTTTTGCCTGAGGCGACTCTAATTGGGAACGAGGCTGCCTCCCACTCCCCTCACTCCCTTAACTGTCAGTCTTGGCTTTGTTTACTGAGGACATGCCCAAACCTATTTACTCAATAATGAGGAGACGTGGTGGGGATGCTGCTGATCACATCCAGTCCCCCAGCGGGACTTGTGCATGCTGGGAAGGGCGGGAACATCATTTTAGACTTTTGGAGCTGTGTGAAAGTTAGCCTACGCAGCCGCCATCGTGCAACAATAACATATTTTCCCCTCTTTGCCTCCCAATACTTGATTTTCACAGCACTTCTGCACCTGAGGGAATTTCAGGGGCTCTTTTTTCGCCCCGTGCCACGCAGGTAGCTACAGACTATCGCAAGCGATGCAATTTACACCGGGAAAGGGCTGAAATCAAGACAGATTTAATGCAAACTGAAGGCCTTTTTGTAGCGCGAGAGCCATTCACCACTGGAGTGCTTTGGCCTTTTGAACCATTTACCTTCCTCTTTCAGCGGGTCTCCCTCTCATTTAGGTTGTTTTCATTCGCTCAGACTGACAAAAACCTTTGGCGGGCCAACAGAATCCATTGATGCCCATTGGGATTATGAATGATGAAGTGGCGAAGCTGCCACTATCAGAGGGACACAACACTGCTCTTAATAGAAAAGCATTTAGAACGGCGGCGGCGGGGAGGAGGAGGCGGCGGCGCTGCCGAGGGCTCTCTGACACTCGACTGATAAGAGGCAGCTCTTCAGAGGTGGTTGTGTGTACAATGAAACACGTTGATGGGGCCACAATGACACACATGTTGCATCTGACAGGCCTTGATTTAGATGTGGGTCTAAACGGGAAGTGTGTGTGTGTGTGTGTGTGTGTGTGTGTGGGGGATTTCCCACCACGATATCCCGGATACAGAGTTTTGCTCTTCGGCTTGCGCGCGCTCCCGCTTATTGGCTTGATTTGCGGGAAAATGCATTGTCATTACTCATATCCGGGCCTGACAGCTCGAGCGGGGACAGGGAACAGTAGAGGGGAGTCAGTAGTGTAGTGGCACGGGAGTGAAAGTGAGATATGCAGAACGGGAGGGGGGGGGCTGTCAGTTTGAGGAATGAGTCTGATAAGAGGAAGGGACTCGGCAGATGGGCAGAAGAAACCGGCAGCACACTTCTCAATTAAACATGTAAATACCAAAAGCAGGCGGCGACGGAGATGAGAAAGTTAAATAAACAGCGCGGCGTGCTGCGAGAACAAGCGCCGAGCGCCGCCACCTTTAGCTTTCCTTTCAACTCCTGCGCGTCCAAGGAAGTCTTTAATCCAACCAGCCCTCTATTTTAACACATATTTATCCTTTTTTACGCCATCTTCCTCTGCCTCGGCCACACAGCCGGACTCTTGGAGACGCTCGCCCACCGGGAAGTCTTGTTTTCTATAACAACAGTCGTACATTTGTAATAACAGTTGTCCATCAGTTTTACATACGTGCCCCTCCCGCCCCCGCGCACCCCGCCATGAACTACAGGCAGTATCTTAAATACTTCAGTAGGCAGTGGCCCTGACATTAATAACAATGAGCTTGGCATAAGCACAGTACCATTCTTACGCAAGATTCACAGTTTGACATTCAGCCCAGATGCTATCGCCGCGCCTCCACGTTCCAGATCGCGGAGAAGACAGACATCTGTCACTTGTTACCTTTGAAGAGAATAAGAGAGGGAGACGCAGGAAAACACGGCGGACAAAGGGCCATTCTGGCCCGCGGACCCTCGGTGTTTACAGACGGAAAGGGGAGAGCGACAGGAGAAACTGGAGATGAATGGATCGCCGCCGTTGATCTCTGCTCCTCATTCCGTGTGCTAAGTTATTCCGTAGCTGCTCCCCCAGTGGGGGGTGTTGGGAAACAGGAAGTTGAGAGAGGCAAGCAGAATGCCTCAAGGACTCTGGAGGAGCAGAGCGTTGCAGCCTGCATGGGGGGAAAAAAATCTCAACTGACTGTACACTTCTCTAACCTGGGGTATCAAACATTACAAATGTGAACATAATCCACATTTTAATGATGAGATGATGCTATATTAAGGCAATATTTGCAATAGTGTTGATTCTCGGTGTTGAAATAACAGGGTCCGTTGCAATAGCTACGGTTTGAGCGCACTGTACATTAAAAATTAATGCAAAAAGGTGGATTTTGATATAATTACTAGAACAATGGCTGCATTCATTTATCTTCTGTCATGTCTCCTCAGACCTGCTTCTATTTCAGGTTGCACGTCAAGTGAGAGCAGCTATATCTGGCTGGCAATTAAGCCGGTCCTGCCTCCCCTTGATGCTTGATTAGTCCGATTGATGGAGGAGGCCATATGTGGCGGTGTCAAAACTTGGCAGCCAAGCTCCATCCTCTCAAATGAGAGACAGGCAATAAAGAGGCAGGCTGCCCAGAATGGGTGCATGTACGCGAGGCCCGCGGTGCCACAATTTGTGCCCCCCCCGTCTCCGATATGTGGCTTTTTTTTTTTTCCTCCCAATTCTCCGGGTCACCGGGGCACTGACCGCTCCAGCCAAGTTCATCTCGGGGCAGGAGTGGTTACTGGGCTGAGGTGTCACTCCAGTCAGCCCTCTGGGGGCACCAGCTCCGAGCAAAGCGTGGGTGTGTGTGTCAGGGGGATGGCTGGGGGGTGGGGGGGTTTGGTGCTAGATGGGGGGGGGGGGGGGGGTGGGTTTAGAAAGCTGAAAGATATGGCCCTCTTCCCAATTTTGCTCGGAGACAACAAAAAGGGAATGCTTGAGAAGGGGAAGCAGCGGGAGGAGAGCACAAAGACAAAGGCACGGGCAAGGTCAGTCTAGCTAATGGGCCTGAGCCGTGGGCTGCCTGGGGCTAGGCACACTTCTGTTCTCCCTCACACACTGGGCCTTCAAAGACCCTTCAGTCCGGCCCTCTTCCTCCCTCTCCTGCACTTCACTGTTACTCCTTTCCTTACTTCCACCGGTGACACTTCTCCTCTTCAAAAGCTCCAGCACGGGTCCCTTTAAACCACATTTTGGGGCGAAAACTCCTCCTAAACACTCACTCTTAGCAATTACGACTCTTCAGCGAACGGATCGCCCTGAAAGAGGCGCAAAGAGACGGAGAGCTGGTTTTCTCCCATCGCTGAACACGCTCAGGTCCAAGGTGGATTCCAGGATGTGCTAAAAGCCGTCGGAAACGAGGAGGAGGCGGGGCGTTGTTGTGAAGTTGGCTGGCTGGTGTTGCTTGGCTCCACTTGAGGGCTCCTTTAATGTGCAGTGGAGTAGAATAAGTGAGTGGCTGTGGGCACCAGCTGAGCTCGCTCTCGTCTTCGCCTGGTAGCTGAGGGGTGAGCCGCTGCCACCTGACACTGGGCACACAGCTCAGGGCTCCTCTTGGCAACGTGGCACAGCACACATGTCCCCTCATTTGGATGGAGATTCAGACACAAAAGCACCCCCCCCCCACCCACACACACACACACACACACCCCCGCCCGCCCCATACCACCGCCATCCTCCCGTCCCACCCTCACTCCCTCAGTCTCTCTCCTTCCCCTCCTGTTTTTTTTCATCCCCTTCCTTTCGTTTTCTGACGGCATCATAATAATCTGGGTATCTTCTTGATCATGCCCCGTGTTTTTTTCCCCCCCTGTTCTTCCTCATCTTCTCCGAGACGAGTTTGAAATTGCCTGCGTCAGGACTTTGCTAATTAAAGTCATACTTTCAAAAATGCCATAATAACTGTTAATTAGCTTGATGCTATTTTCAGCATAATTTGCTAATTAGTGGAAAACCTGTACAGCGTTTCTCTCTAATTACAGTATGGCTCCGCACGGCGCATCTGTGCCTTGACTCCAAATGATACCATTACAAAGTCCCATATTACGCATTCTCTCAAAACAGTTAATTGCCTCCACAGATAGTGAGATACTTCAGTCAGCTGATTTTTATGGTAATAAATGGACAGGCACAGACACGGGCCTCTCTGGTTCATATTTATGAAATGTGAAAAAGGAAAAACAAGCTCTTTATGAGATGCACGGAGTTAGTTTGGAATATAATCTGGCTGGTTCTGTGATGATGTCGCGTGTTCATGCGTTCGGCTGCTGAGACTTTTAATGAAGTTGGATTTATTCTAAGCTGTAGCCGCACAACCAAGTTAGCCGTGACATTGTAATTACGGTAAAAGATGCGAAGAGCGACGACATCAGGCCTACAAGCGGGCGTCAGGCGCTCTGAATGGGTCGCACTTGGCGGATGCAACACGATGTGTTGTGTGGCTACACCGTCGCCTGGCTGGTTGTTTTCATGTAGCCTGGCGAAGGGCGGAAATTATGGACATGACCACAGGTTGACCCTGAAACACGTGTACACTCGACACAAATAATGACTCATTAGGTGTGGCGGGGAGCGTGATTGGCATGACCTCTGACCTCGGGACGTCAGCCGTGCCCATCCTCCGCTTTGCCCCGCTTTTGACAGCCACCAGTCTGACAGGGCTAGCGTCGGCGCGGGCTAATTAATGCACCACTTCAGAGACCCTTTCATTTATGGCTTCTGAAAGGCATTATTAAATTAATTAAACCACCAAGAGTTAGTCATTATGAAATCAGGAGGTTTACATGGATGACAGCGTTTATGAATTAAACATCCTCAAAGTTCCTCGTAGGAGATACCCTGAGCTGCGTGTGGGTACCTAGCACGACAGATGTTTGCTCCCCCCCCTCCTCAAGCTAACCTGTATTGCGAGCAATTTAGGTCTCATTTGGGGGTTTGAAAACTGAAAGCAGGGGAGAAAGAGGTGCGGGGTAGCTAATGAGCAGAGAAAGGCAGGGGAAAAGGAGGTCACTAGCTCTGTTCATCCGCAGACTGTACAGATGGTTGCGTTTCATACAATACAACAATGGCGTGCATCAATTTGTTGATCGCTAATAGATAGCTACTCTCAGATGAATTGCAGCCTGGGATCAGTTGTCGGCGGGCTTTAGCAGAGAATTCTACATTTATAGCCTCCGAACATCCAGAGGAGCCGTGTGCTGTTTTTAACTCATCATGTGATGTGAGAACTACAAATGGTTCACGAGATAAATCCCATAAACTTGGGCTTAGCTGGAGAGCAGAGGGCAGAGATGAGTAGCTCGCTCAGGAGCCTCGACGATAGACTGCTTTTCATCTGCGGACTGAGATTCGCAGATTATCTCAAGAGGCTCTCTATCTCTGTCCTCATCTCTATTTCTCTTTTTCTGTTCCTCCTCCCTCCCTCCCTCGCCCCTCGATTCAGGAAGTTTGCCAGCTACTGTCTTTGTTTACAATGCCAAGGGAAAATGTCAGAGCCGTTGAGAAAAATATCCTTAGAATCTTTTTTTTTTTTTTCATCTTCTTAATCTAACAGTTTACTGAACTTGATAAGTGTCCTATCAACATGCTAATCAAATTACTTCGGAACCAAAATTGACAGTTTTCATTAATTATACAAGATTATTCTAATTGCAATTCAAATTTATTCATTCCGAACAGAAGGTATTCAGTAATATTTTACAAAATTTGCATATTAAATGGAGGGAGTTGTGCATTATGCATGGTAATGTATGCAGAGTTTCTTATTTTTAACTTCGCGGCCATATGTGGTGTCGTTGTAGGAGCAGGTGAAAAGTCTAAGTGTGTTTAATTTGCTTGACAAACATTCGGCTGGAGCTTGTCAAGGGGAGTATTGTGAATGCCAATCTTTATTCCCTCTTTATTGATTACCCCAAACTCTAAACATCTGGAGGTAAATGGCACTGAGAGAGCTGAACTGAATCATGGGATTAGTACCTTCAATGGCTGAATCACTATCAATTACTTCAATAGCATAATTCAAGTGCGCCGCATAAAAGCTACAGTACCTTCGTTTGAGCCGGGATTAATATTGCAATTTAACGTAACAATGGAAGCGTGGGAATGATATGGACGGCGTCCAACTTTTCCACATTGATGTCATAAAGCTAATGCCGTTATCTAAATACAAATGTGTTTAATTCCTAATTTGGGCTTTGTTTGTGGAATGAAAAGGCTGAACGCATTAGGCGCGTGTTTTAAAAGGTAATGGATTCGGTGAGTAAAACAACCTTATTTATTCACCGAGACGCAAAACCCCCCAATTTGCTCTTTGTTTTTATTTCCTAGAGCGGGCAGTGAAGTGCAAACAGCTTACTGGGAAGCTGTTTACTACTGTATATGACAAAGAGTGTGTGTGCGTGCGTGTACATGTGTGCACGTGTGTGTGTGTGTGTGTGTGTGTGTGTGTGTGTGCGGGGAAGGGGGCCGCTCTTCCAGCTCCACAGGCAAGGTCTTGTGTTGTAATGTAAGCGTAATAATTATCAAACAGCATCAGGGGCTCTGGGCATGGGCTTTAACAGGGGGGGAGTGCATGTTTGATATGTAGAAACAGCCCATAGTGCATCCAGAGAGGGTGACTAAATCGCACGGTTCATGGATCACATTAGTATTGCTGTGCATCCACACTCGCACTATAGGTGATTTCCATTTAGACACACATTTCCACATGAAGATAAATATGACTTGAATCGTAATTTCCCTGAAGTAAATATAATACCAATACAACATAATACAGTGTCAGGCCAGGCAGGCTAATAGATTACTAGCGTGTTTTCCATTTGTATGGTAAGTGGTGAACCTGGGTGGTGGTCTGGCGAGTAACAAATTGAATGTTTAATCCATCTCAGTGCAGATTGAGGGTATCAGGAAGATCGGTAGTCGTCGGAGTTCTCCTGCGACTGGTACCATATTAGATATTTTTACCCTTCAGGGCTTTTAGGAATGCTGCTGGATTAACAAGAGGTGTAAAGTGGTAGATAAATGCAAATTCTTATCTTTTTTTCTAGTCGTGTTAGGTTGTTGTTTTTTTTTCTCCATAATGTCGCATTTCCTGTCAAAATCCCTTGTGTCAGATGAGTAAAAAAAAAAAATTCCACATTTTAATTTAGAATTGTGCAGTCGCGAGGCTCGCTTCGTTACGGTTCCTCATTCTTTCTACTGTGGGAAGCCTGAGAAATCCGCTGAAGATGTGCCTCTTTAATGCTACCAAACACTCTAAGTACATGTTTGATTCCTTAATAAATGTTTGCTCTGCCATTTTGGAGAAACAAGATTAGCGTCGACCGTGCAGCATCTTGTATAAAGTGTGACAAATTGATATTTTTATATAGCTTAATCTATTTACTATGATGTTTATGTGAGGAATTATTACAAACTAATTAAAGAAATCACTTTGATATAATTAGTCAGATTTCAGGAAGCTCATTAGTAGTCATTTGCATGAAAAATAAGCCCCGTAGTGATGCTTAGACCCAGCTAGTCCATCTTTTTTTTTTTTTATCTGGTTCCACATCAGCCTCCATTGTTTGTTGTCTGGGGCCGTCTAAAGTGGCCCCTGATATTTTCAGTCACTGCCCTGAGAAATTGCGGGGTTCCTTTTAACAAATTCCTCGCCTAAAGCGGGTCAACCTGTACGAGTTAGCAGACACACGCCTCTGAGTACATAACGCAGGAGGGGTGAGAGGCAAAACACTGTCTATTTATCTGTCAGGTTCCTGACAAAGAACTGAGCTGACAAGTACGGGGGTTCCCTCGGCAGCGCGGGGGGGCTTTGTTCACCGCACTTACATGCCCAGTCTATGCCCAGAGACTCATGTTATTTGCAAATCATACTCTTTGAAAACGGGGCGAGACGTGCCACGGTACGGGCTTGTCAGCTGCCTTCACAACAGCTAGCTGGATCGCTAACAGTGTGCGGTTGTGTGAGGAAGCAGCTTTCTCTTAGCATTTGCCTCGCTGTCACTTTTTCCAACACATGCGATTTGTGGCTTCATGCTTGGGGTCTCCTCTCCCTCAGAGGCTTGCCATCTTCCCTTTGGACTGACAAAACGCCTACATTCCCACAGAAATATGAAAAAAAAGGGGGGGAAAGACACTCCAGGAGTTACATCATTCTCCGCTGAAGCAATTCTCCCACAGTTGTATGAATAAACTACTTTTTTTTTCATGTAGTGCTTAAGATTTTTTTTTTGAAGTTATTTTAGATGTGATGGGTATTTTTTTTTCTCCTCAGGATACCCTAGTCTTGCAAAACAAGACCTGTTTATTCTCCATACCCTTTTCCCACCACGGACGAAATCCGTCCCTAAACATCCGGACAGAGAAGCACTTGTGTGGCGTTGATGTCACAGACCTACCTGGCCTCCCTCTAACAAAAGCTAAGGTATCATTAGCAAGGCCCACACAATGGCCATTCAACCAGGCCAGTGCGCTCCTCAGGACGAGGGAACAATGTTATTTTTTGTCTCAGAATTATAAAGACAGAGTTTTGCAGGAAACCTGACAGACAAAACCCTTTAGAGGTAAATGCTTCGGGCGGCTTTTGGGTTTAATCTTTTCCCATTAGCATTTTGCTGCCTCCCCCTCTTTCCTTTTCTCACACACAAAGACCATATTTACAGGGTCAAAAGTAAAGCCTCGCAGTCTCTGGAGGCTGCTTTTTGAGGAGATCGCTTTTTGCATTTATTTGGATTTTTTTTTTTTGTTTTGCTTTGCTTTGCAAACGTATGCGCAAAGGAAATAGTAATCACTCTGCTAATTACATAGAGTATATTTGTTTATGATGGTAAACATTTTTAAAAGATGCAATTCCGAAACAGCACATCCAGGCCCGTTATCCCTTAAAAACATAAAATCAGACACGCAAGCACATAAGAAATGATTAACCTATGAGGAGCTTTATATAATTAAATAGTTATAATGTCAACAATGCAGCAGCTATACTAAAGGTTCATATGTGCTACCTTTGTGTGTACTTGGTTGCATGTGTGTGCACACTTATACACTTTTGTGTGTGTGTGTGTGTGTCTCCATGTGTGTGATTCATTCCAGGGCAGTTTTAGTCCTTATAAAATATTCATTTTGGTTGTGCAGGGCCCTGTAATTGCCATCTCTCACCCTGAATTATTTATACCTCGCACAGACTGACAAAGCTTTGCCATACGGCCCCAGATGAATCAGAAAGCAGCCATCTCTGCTGCCAACAGCACTGGGCTTTCACACAAATATGGCAGCCACGTCTCTCTGCCTGGCCTCTCTTAATTTGACATTTTCTTTTCCCCCCTGCCTTTGTCCTAGGTGCACAGAAAGGTTACCTGTTAGCTTTAAGCACCGACCTGCTCGCTGTCTTTCTGTCTCTATCCCCTCTGCCTACATGACATTCCACAGTGGGTGTTTCTTTTTTTCCCCTTTCTTCCCCCCTTCGTCTGAGGACGTGTTAATGCGGTGGCGATGTCAGGGAAGCCGCCTCATGTTTTATGATGACTGACCGGTCTTGACAGCCACTTTAGACGTATATATTATACATAAGTAATAATGTGATGTAGCCGTAGCCTTGAATACATTTGAACATGCATGGACAAACAAAAAAAACCACACTGACTCTTTGACCAATGTTTAAAAACACACATGCAAATAAGTCCCCGCTGCCCTTTTGGACTCAGCAGAGATGTTGGTAAATGGTTCATTGCCCCCCCTCCCTTCCCCTCCCCTCCTCCACCACCACCACCCCGCTGGCGTTCACCGTACAGCTGCGTTCCTTCGCGTCCCGTCTGGGTCTGCTCACTCAGAGGTGCTGCGGGAGTGAAACAGTGCCTGTTCTCATTGTAGCCCAGCTCTAGGGGCCTACCAGAACCCCCACGTCCAACACCCTAAATACCACTATTCAACCCAGCCAGCTACCTCAACATGTGCTTATCTTCCATCTCGCCAGCGCGGGGAGGTGCTGACTGGTATTTCCTCAAGGTTCTGAACTCTGAGCGCTAATCAAAGCAGCATATTTCTCTTCTTGTGCAAAAATAACGCAGAGACACCCCGCTGCTGTCCAGCTGGTGACTGGAGTGAATATTCCTGAAGGCTGAATGTGATTATTTCTGTTATGACAGGAACCATTTGACCAACATTGTCCATCACACTCAGCGTCAAAGATTGGCGTGATTCGGCGACGCCTGGATGATATTTGCGAACTCTGAATTAGGAGCAGGTTGGCGGCTCCGTAGCTGCAACCAGTGTTTGATGACTTTCACCAAGAGTAGCGCAAGTCACAACAGCGCAGAATTATTTATGCTGCGCGTCTTATTATCTCCGTTTTCAAAGTATTGCTGTAAAAGAGGCGTTTTCAGGGTAAGACAAAGAACAGGGTGCACCAGTACACAGCGTTGGTGGTGTGAGAGGATGGAGAAGAAGCGAGGAAGCTTGGGGCTAAACATGCAGTATATGGCGGCGTGGAGCGCTAAGCTGCATAACACGCACAGCCTTAGCCCACAGTTAGCAAGTGATGGATAGTTAGCATGAGCTCAGAGTCTTCGCCTAATCTGTTACAGTAAACCTGTGCCAAAGCCTGAAGGGAATCAGCAGGGCCCTGCTAGTAGTGGGTTTGACACGAAACCATTTGTGAAGACGACTGATTCTCTTAAGTAAGAAACCAGGAGTGTCCGGAGAGAGAAAGAGAGGGAGAGTGAGAGAGACAGGGGGATGAGTGAGAGTGCGGGAGAGAGGGAGGAAGAGATACCATAATGAGTCCTGTAGCCATGGAGTAAATGAAGAGGGATTGACAGAGTGAGGGATCCTCAAGTGAAATAATGTCAATGCCACTCTGCCCATTAGAGTGAGGGGGGGATGGTGGAGGAGAAGGTAAAGAGGGATGAATAGAGGGACACAGTTACATCTTAGGGTGCAGAGGAACCACATAAATTATTTGCGGCACTGCAACCCACCAACGAAAATATGAAAAATGAAACAACAAAATGAACAGGCAACAGCCAGTGAAAAGAGGAAAGAAGTGGGAAAACGGCCTTGGAAATATACAATAAATTCTCCGAGACGCGAGGCTGCAATATGTGATGTGGAACAATAATAATCACAGTGACATCTGCCTCGCTGTCCTCTGAGGAGACGGGCCGAGCTCCAGAGTGGAAAGGGTTAATCTCCCAAACCCAATAAGGTTGGATAGTGAGGCACTTGTTCCCTGATAAAGAAGTGATAGGATCTGTGGGTCTGGTCCCTCGGCGCTTGTACAGGGGTAGAGCAAATATTGTTAATGTGCTGTGGTTTACTTGAGCTAAGGCGAGAAAAACAGCTCTGCTTGACGAGAGAAGACAGCGGCGAAGCCGGGAAACAGCCGCGATGGTCGCGCGGCGGCGCGGCCGAGCCTCCCTGGGACTCGGCCGCCACGCGCGTCCAAAACCGCGCAGTTGCATAAATGAGCGTTCGGCGTGATTAAGATCCACAAAGGGCTTTATTTTATGTTTTACCTGTTCCGCCTTGTCACAACAGGGATCTGACTGCAGTTCAGTGGAGGGCCTAATAACCGGAGCAGTAGGAAGGGAAGGCAGGAGGCTTGACATTAAGACCCTGGCGTTTTGGAAATCCGATACGCTATTGACCCGTGTACTACTATCTCAGCGTAGAGATCTGGTGTCAGCAGATTGTAGTCTGGTGTTGGGAGCCGTTTTCTTACAGGGCTCCTGTAACAGGGGCCCATTGAGTCTGGGAGGCAGCTGGGGCCTGATGGGCTGAAGCTGGGTGGTGATCGATACTCGCAGCCCTGCAACGGATGACCTCACTGTCATGGCTGCCGGCTGTGGACACTGCACGCTAGTCATTAGTGCCGGGGCACCAATCAGGAGCTTAGAGTTGTCAATACCTGACTCTTAGAGATACTGTGGCCATCTGTCAGTGTATTGTGTAACAGCCTAAACAAATACGGGGAGGCTCTTTTGTACAATAAGAACAAGGCTTGCTATTGAAGGAAAAAAGAAACAGCTCGAAGACAACGTTTAATTTTTCTGCCCCACTACGAGTGAAAATGGCATGCAGCTGAAAATTAATAGATAAAAAATAATCCCGTTGACAGGAGGGCTGGGCTCTGATGGAAATGCGGCCTTCTTAATAATACAACATTATCCTTATTTGCCCTTTTTACTCAAATCAAAGGAATGGACATTTATGCATGAGTGACATCAACCCTGCTATTAAGTTGGCCATTTAAATGAGAGAATCCTTTCCTCTCCTCGTCTGTTTGTTTTTCCCTCTCCTCTCTTCTTTCCCCCCCCACTCCTCTCTCCGTTTGATGATGGGAGAGGGTGAGCTAGAATTAGGGCGATGGGTCTTCCTTTGAGTGTCAGCCTAAAATGATCAGAGTAAAGATAAGAGGGTCTAGCAGCCCTCAAATCAGTCAAAGTGCCAAAGTCGGCCTTTTTCTCCTCAATTACCAGGTCTGTGAAGCCAGGGAGTGGAAGGCGCAGAGCCCGCTGCATTACTAAAGAGACAATCTATTTCCCCTTTGACCAGAGGGAGAGAAATCATTATGGCATGATTAGTAGCTTCGGCAGTGGGCGAGCGTGGAGGTAGTACAGGAGAATCGTATTAATTGCCTTAGACCGAGGCATGAGCGGGATTGTTTTAACGCTGATGTGTGGACCTGTATGACTAGCTGTGTGGGATAAAAGCTAATGTCAAGTCTTAGTTATCCTGGCAGACTTTGGGCATGCCGACGCAGACGGCCTCTGTCAGACTGAGCCTCCACTCAAAGTCTTTTCTCTATATGTCTGTCGATGTCTTCCTCTTTCCTTTCTTCACACTTCATAGTTTTCCTTTACGCCTCCCTCCATCCCTCCCTCTTCTCCCCCGTCTCTTTTCCCTCAGATGGACTGCACCCCACCCCTTCCTGCACTGCCTTTCCCCTCCCTCCTCCAACTGATAGCTGCCTCGGCCGATTATTTCATCCAGTGAGGTCCACTGAGAGCCTCCTCGCCCGGCTTTGGAAGAGCTTTAATTAGCCATGTTAATATCCCCTTCATTGGCCTTAATATCACTCAACACCTTCCTCCATCTCGGCGGCCACCAGGGTCCCCCTGTCCTGTCAGAACAGCTGATTATTGAGAAGGATAGCTTTAATCAAACCTAATTGCAGTTCATTCTTTCTCTCTATCCCCCTTTGCCCTCCATTGCCAACATCTAATGGCAGCGACGACTTGATATCCCATTAAAAAACAATTAAACAACCTCCTTTTGTCTCTGTGCGTGCCAAAACACCAGTACAAACTTCTGTAGATATTTAAGAAGTAAAAGAGAGGGAGAGAGAGGCCTTGTCTTAATTGCTCTCCTTCTCACCAAGGACCAATTTGCGCTGTGCTCATGGAGAATCTTAACCAACTCAAACGTAATGGATGCTATAGCACAGCCACTGTTGTGGACTATGAAAATTAAGCTTATCTTTTTTAGCAGAGAAATTGTTCTTAATTGCCTTCATAACAGTAAACATAAAGGAGCTGCTTTATGATAGCGTGGGCACTCACTTTCTTGTGTTTATTGTTTCTTAACTTTGGGTTCTGCCAAAGTGGAAACAGTATGAAAAAGCATTAAAGTATCCAAGAAAACAGAGAAGACTCAAAATAAGTCTCAAAGTAATATCTCTCTTTTATGAACTCAATGACTATGTATTCTCTCCCCTCTTACACACTTGTGTGTACAGTAGGCGCGCACGCACGAGGCCGCAGACGTGCACGCGCACCCTCGCCTTCCCCAATTTGTATGAGAGGCGACAGACAAATAAAAGTCGTATTTCAGGTCTGCTTTCCGCAGATGTCTGCTGCTCTACATTATGACTCTTTGGGGAAATAAAAACAGGGTCAGGGAATTAGAGTACATAATGGTCATTTTCATGATCAGCCAACAGATGCAACCCAAAAACAGAGTGAGCACAATCAAGCGAAATGCACTAATGACAAGTCAGGTTTTTTTACGGCCCCGCCACACACTGACAGGCAATCAGCATTCTGGCGTGGGTTAAAACGGGTTTTATTGATGCCAGAGCCAAAGCTCCTTGGATGTGGAGCGAAAATATTTTCTCACCTCTCCTCTCCCTCCCCGGCCCTCGGCGGAGCACAAGGTATAGGAGTCTATCGAAGATCGCTTCTAAATGACCAGTGCATGTGTTAATGTGGCCAGGGTTAGAAGGGTCATTTCAGACTCTGATTTATGGCCTGGCCGGGATCCCACCGGGCGAACGAGAAGACTTAAGTGTTGTGAAAACGTCCTCGCCGGCCACACAAGCCACTGTATTTAGCTGAATGAAATGGCCGTGCAATCTATGGTGCAATCTATGGTAATCCAATGAGCCACTGCGATTCTGTATACCAATGTGGTGTTACATTGGTAGCCAGAGTATTGCATGTTGTAATTCTAGTGCAACGTGATGAGAAACAAATATCGCGGCACGGTATTTATAATGAGACGAAGAAAGCAAAAGCGCAGCCGTGATTTGCTGGGAGAATTTGTAAAAACAAGGAGTCTATTTCATTGTTTATTCTGTGTGGGTGCGTGGGCTTCACACACCGGGCTGCATCTGACTTCCCTTCTCCCCCTCGCATTCTTGTTAATCTCACTTGTTTTAAACTTCTGCTTTTTTTCTTTTTGTTTTCATCTGCGATGCTGCATCTGATGCGCGCAGCTTTATCGACAGATTCTGTGTGACGATAGAAAATGCAGACGATGGCGGCGGCTTACGAACCGACCGAGCCCAGATCTCACTCAGACGTGACATTTGTTCAGAGACGATTAGCCAGGTTGTAATTTGTGGCATAATTGCCTCACCCACCCACAAGTGCATGGGTGTGTGTATGCGTTATGCGTCCGTGTGTGTGTGGCATACGGCGGTCCCAGGAGTGTCCGCCTAATTGCCTGACAGGACTATAAGTTTTGTGGCGCGCTCTCACCTTGTTAGGTCCTTTATCCCTGATGCTCTTCAAACAAGACCTGGTCACAGGTGGGCCTCATTTGCTTCCCTATTGAACAGGAGAACTTTAATTGCACAGGGGGTGTCCTGGGATTAAAGAGGTGGGTGGAATATCAAGTGACTTCCTGTATGTTAGTGGCAGATGGGTGTTGGGAAAGACCCATGAACTCAGGTGAGGCGACGAGATGACAAAGGCGGACGCTCCTGATTTCAGTGTCATAAGCGGGATAATTTTCAAACGCACAAATCTTCTTTTTCCACCTCTGTTGACGTATGAATGACTAAATGGTGGCTGTTTGATATTTAGAACTGAATTATAGCAGCGGTTTAGCTTTAGATTTAATCCTATTTTGCTTTCTTTTGTTATCTCTTTCAGATTCTTCCTAAAATTCTTCCTGAAGTGCAATCAGAACTGTCTGAAGAATGCAGGAAATCCACGGGACATGCGCAGATTCCAGGTAACTCCAGTGTACAAATGCACAAATACACGGCACAGTCGCATATGAAAGCACTGTGATTGGCACCAAGCGAGTCGACAACCAGAGGAACAGAGAGTGAGAAATCCTGTGCGCTCTGGACAGAATATTTATTAGGGAATACCATCTGACACAAATAAGGATGTAGGATTTAAGAGTGCCATCAATTGTGCTCCTGACAGTTTTCTGAGCTCAGCGCAGAGGGGAGGACGCTCCAACCACATGTAACAACAGTGTTAACTCAGGATCTGTCTGGCAGCGGAAACGCATACCTTCTTATACACACATATGCACAAGCACGCACACACTCACAGGCAGCCGCGCATATGGATGCATACCCTAGGAGCGCATATATTTGCTTTCTCTACATCCATCTCTCATTCTTCCCCACATATGAATGCACTTAAACCCGTGCATCTGCAGGACTCTGTATGACCAGTGGAAATCACCTTAAGCCATCTGAAAACCATCATTATTGTGGGCTGACAAAAGGCAGCAATTTACACTAAAAGGACATGACTGTTGAACACTTTTAGTGCTTCTCTAACTCGACGCCGTCTAGTGTGTCAGTTAGTCCCGACCCCTTTTCAGTCCATCTATCCACCCAACCAACCAACCAACCAAACAAATAAACAACTAACCAACCAACTAACCAACCAACCAACGGAGACATTTTTTACCCTCCAGGTCAAGATGAGATAGTCAGAGTTTAGTGTGATTTGTGATCATCGGTGTAGTTACAAAATCCAAAGTGGTGGTGGTGGTGGTGGTGGGGGCGCCCTGTGATAGACACACAAGTCAATATCCTCCAGGAAGGAAGCCCAGACATGAAACAGAAAAGACAGGGTGTCCCCTCCTGATGTCACCACTATTAGACCTCCTCTGGCTTCTCAAATCTTCCCTCGGGGTGAATGTGGACTGATGCATGACAGCCACCGAGGGCTTTCACCCCTCAAAACAAGAAAGAAGAAAACTGAAGCCAAGCTCTTTTTGTGAAAGTAAAATACACATAAATATGTCTCCAACAACAAGATCTGGATTTTTATTAATGTCCATGCTCATCCTGAGAGTTTGGTCCAACAGTTAGCATGTGGTTTTCCCCTAAATAGGTTTCCCAGATGCTCCGACATAGGTGTTTCAATAGCCAAAGTTGTGTATTCTGCATGCCTTCCACTCCACTTATTACCCCCAAAAACCAGCTGGAGGCCAGAAAGGGCCCAATCCATCATCCTTCGCTTGGCCCAGCACTGAACCTGCTCATAAGAATGGAGCTCTTTCACTTCCCCCTCTCTCTCCTTACACCCCCACCCTTCCCATAACTAGAAAAAAAGGGAGAGCGAGAGAGAGCCCCCTAAATTCCACTGCTACTCCGAGGTCACTCACCGGCGAAGCAAACCTGAGAGGGGCTCTCTGTTTCCGGCTCAAAAAACACTTTGGCTATTCACATGTGGCTCCGTGTTTGGAGATGTGGTAGCCAAAAAACAACAACAAAAATAAGCATTATGAAATATGGAGTGTGGCTTGGAATCCGATCCCAGTAAAATGTCGGTTGAGTGATGGGATGGAGCACGGTTGAGTTGCTAATGACTCCAGTAATATTTTAAAAGGGAGGCCTTCCACCCTCAAATAGATGGACGAGCTGATCAATAATTTTGAGCTTCGGCTCTGATGACAGTTGGTAGAGTGGGTAAACGGAAATGGAATTTTAGTGATTGAAAAGTCAATTAGGCATGCAGAAACGCAAGACGCTAAAAAGCGTTAAAGAAAAACGGCCACGAGGCGAAGGTAAGGCGGTCTGTCCGGTCTGTCCGTATGCCCTGATGCCTGTTCTTCTGTTTCTCGTTAATTAATGACACGCTTCACTCTCATTCCCGTTGCAGGTTGTCGTATCGACGACCGTCAACGTTGACGGCCATGTCTTGGCTGTTTCCGACAACATGTTTGTACATAACAATTCCAAGCATGGGCGAAGGGCTCGCAGACTCGACCCTTCAGAAGGTACGCCTCCTTATCTGGAGAATGGTAGGCACATTTTTTGCATCTTATAATTTGCTGCACTCCTTTTCCCCCCCTCATCGTTTCTTTCCGTCACCCACCCATCATCCTGCAGTCACCCACCTAGTTGTTCCTAGTTCCTACGAAACATCTGGCCCTCCATCACGTTCACTTTTATTACTTTTTAATTTGCTTTTTTTTTTGCCTCCATACTTGTTATTGTGGCTTGACTGGAAATTAGAGGTATCAATCTTTATTTATCATTCCGATATCTCGGGATAAGAAATCACAATTAAAAAATGTTCCGCCACTTTCAGCCTCCTAATGCACCTACATTTGTCCTAAAAGCCCATGCGAAACATGATCAAATTGCTTAAGAATTTGGCTGTGAGCTCAATTTCCTGTCATTGGGTTCTGCCGATTTAGCTGTGAGAGAGTGAAACGGCGGAGGAAGGAGAGAGAAAGAAGGGTGTGTGTGTGTTGGAGGGCGGAGGGGGGGAAAGGGGCTATGAGAAAAACAGAACTTACTGTTTTTCTTCCAACTGATTCCATATGATAGACTGATTGCCTGCTCAGCCAAGAGAGAGAGAAGAAGGACCACCAAACCATGGGAAATCTAAAAAGTAAAATGCACTTAACATAACCTTCTGACCCTCGCGGCCTCCACACGCAGCTGACTCTAAAGTTTGCAAGAAAGGGGAAAAAAAAGAAAAGAAAAGGAGAGAACTGACTTGGAACAACTGTGCAAATTGCTTATCTTCCGATTTGAGGAGCCAATTATAACTGGGCAAACAGTTTATATACACCACTGACTAAAGCTGGCTTCTCTACACATTAATGGGCATTAATGGTTCTATCACCAAAAGCAAATGTAATGTTTAATACAACAACTACTAATAAAAAAGTCCTGACAATTAATATATCTCAGTGCTCTCTGGTCCTAGTGGGGGGAAAGCTAATCTATTTGTTTTTGTCTTTATTAATGACTCCTATACTGGAGAACAAAATCAAATAATTAAAGTCCTGCCCGGAGCACCAAAGTCATTATGTTCGCTGACGTTCTGTTTGTGTGTTTCACGTTTATGACACGATAGGTGTGGATCGCCTAGCAACCGGTTTCTTAATGAGAGGAGCAATTAAAGAGGTTGAGCCCTCGCCTCCATGTTTCCACACTCCCACGGGACCGCATGTGTTGTCTATGCGTGCGTGCATGTGCGTGGGTGTGTGTGTGTGTGTCTGAGAGTGTATGTTCTTTACAGGTTACCCCCAACCCACCCTGTTTTCTTCCTCCCTTCAGTACACTCTTCAAAGCAGCAGAGTAACGCCCCGTAAAGCAAGAAAAGACGCTACTGTCAACCACCCAGTTGCACATGTCCTCGTCTAATAACTAAAATACATCTCAGAAGTTGCCTTTTTATTTTTTTCTTAGCTCAAACTAATTTGATATACATCAGCAATGGCCACTGGTGTTGCTGGACGTCTAACGATGAGCAATGTGACACATCTGAAACGGAGATCCTGTTCATGAAGTGTAACTTCAGTCACAACCTCCGCCCGGCTCTGACAACTAGCAGGCAGACAGACAGCGTGCTTCAAATTAGCAACACATTCTTCCCCGCAAGTTCACTGGGCGAGAAGTCTCAGACGTGCAGCTGGCTGAAGCCGAGAAGCGTCGCTTCCACCGCTCGCCTCGCATTGATCAAGAGGTGCTGCCCCCTACTGTTTCAGAACTGGGACAGCAAGTAGATGACAGGCTGAACCTCACAAAGAGGCATTTTTGTTCACTTGTGCGTACTGTCGCACAACAAGCACATTATGCATTCAGACATGAATGTGCTTTGTGGTTGGCTGTCACTCAAACATGTATAGATTCAGGCTCAAAGGTGCATAAACATGCTCACAAATAGCTGTCACCCCACTCGCACACAGACACACACACAGCCGCAGCAGCAGTGACACTTCCAAATTCAGTTTCTTTTCCTCCTTTCCATTCTCTCGTCCCCTCACGCAGACACACACGAGCTCCTTGGTTGTGTTTCACCATGACAGAGCCCCAGACAATATAGAAGAGTCGCCACAGAGCCTGCAGCGCCCGCCTCATTTGCATGCCAAGTGGCTGTAATGCTGTTAGGGTTTATGCAATAAAGACAAGTGAATCCAGACTGCTGGGTGTAAAAGGAAGAAAGCGAGGGAACGATGGAGGAAGAGGGGCAAAGCAGAGGAGGGAAGGAGAAAGAGAAGGAGAGAGTGTAAGAGAGAGGTTGAGAGGAGCAGAGGAGGAGAGGGAGAGAGAGTCAAAGGGAACAGATGGCCCAGGGAGAGGTAAAAGGTATAATCCCATCAGCTGCACTATCAACCGACCATCTGGACATCCCACAGCACAATTACAACACATTTCAGCAGGCAGAACAAAGGACGGCTTCTTGGGGCCACATCAGACCTGTTTGAGTATCACAATACTAGAGCCGGGACCTCCTCTGCTCAGATCTTGGATCAGTTTTGACGTCCTCTACGCCTAACCTCAACGCCAGATAGGGGAAAATGAAGATCGAATCATGAACACGCTGCCGTGGGGGTCATTGGACTGCACCCCCCCCCCTCAACCCCCCTCCCCTGAACCGTGCGTGAACTCAGAAGATGGGATTTTCAACAGTTACACGAAGTTTGTAAAGGTTTAGTGACGCAACACTCGCTCTTTGCGTCCTCATCCGTCTGCTCCTTGTGATGCCCATCATCTGCTGGGGGGGGGCACCGTGCGTGTCTGTCATCAGATCGCCTGTGCTGACTGTGTAATCCACTTCGCCACGGTCCCCATTCAGCACATGCTCCCCTCTCTGCCTGTGCATTGAGACGTATGCAAATTTTTCGAGGCAGAAGGATGGACGGCTTAGGGCCTCAGTCGCTGCCTCTCCATGGGTCCTTCTGTGTGTGGGAGGGGGCGCTGGGATTTCCGAGGTGGTGCGTCTGCGTTTGTGTGTGCGTGCGTTTGTGCGTGCCTGTTGTATGTAAAGGCTGCAGCTGCCCCCCGACAGTCACCGTCACCATCAGGCCCTCTTTTTTTTTTTTGCCTCCTCCCCCCTCCTGCAAACCCGCCCCCCCCCCCATCCCCAAAGTCAATTTGTTTACAGTAATTTTGAAGGGTGAATTATTTGCTGTAATCGTCCGCACTGATGAAGGTCAGGCCCTTAGAGGGGGCCCGGCATGCCCATAGAGGGTTGGTCCTCTTTCAGATGCTCCGCTTCGCAATTAAGGAAAGCAAATGTCACTCCTCCAGGCCTCACAAATGAAAATCTGTACGAGGTGATTAGCATGAAGTCAACAGCGCCTGTTAAAGTCAGATTCCCTGTAGTACCGATGTGTGTGTGCACTTTATGGGCAGGAGAGAGAGCAAACATGACCTGAACAGACCCAACAGCAAGGCAAACAAAGGGAGATGTCTTGTCTGGGGTGATCCATACAACAATGGCTGAGTGTGATTTACTTACTGGATGGAAAGGATAATAGAGGTTTACAACTGAGCTTGTATGGAAAAGAAGAGAACTGGCTGAAATAGTTAAATAGGGGAGGAAATAAACACGCAGAATTCACTGTGCGTTAAAGGATATTGATGGAAATAGATTAAATTTGATATTTCTATTTTATGGCCGACTGTCACGCCGTTGCTGCTGTAAACACGGTGTTGCGTTGAACACCATATTAAGGTAATGCATCAAATGACAGCGAATGTGAGGCGCCAGATCTCTCAAATTAGATTATAATAACAACTCGGACTGTTGATGAATGACAGGGCAACAACGCAGAAGTCATGCCAGATGAAAAGCACCGTAATAAACAATATGAAATGGATCAAATCGATCACAAAAAGAGAGCAAGAAAAAAAATATACAAACTCTTTTTGAATAATTCATGAGTGCATTTGGCGTTATGAAACCTGAGCCAACACTCGCTGTACTACATATGCAGAACAAAGGTAATGAAATAAGGTGAAGCCGTAAAGCTTTAGCTTGTCATTTCCACTTTAACAGCCTGTATTCTTGACTCATTTGAGATGTGTTCAACTTTGAAATTCTTACTGTACATGCGGCTGCATGCTTAATCAATTCTGATCGCTACATTTTGCCCTGACACATAATTTGCTCCATCAAATCATTTTCCTGGCGAGCCCAGCATTTAGCCTTTGTGAAGTGGACCATTTGAAGGGTCTGCTTAACTACACCACTCCAGCGCACTGATAAATGATTTTGATTCTCGGGCCTTAAAGGACAAATCCATCATTTTCTTTTTTTTTTTTTTCCGGAGGCAATTTCCATGATATGTCTTTGTGAGAGACAAGGAGGGCTGAACACAGAGGTGATGCAGTAATGTGTCTTAGGGGAAAGAGACATGAGCTTGACAATTGAAGCTCAGATGCTGAATTTGCTCTTCTCTTTGTCTTGGATAAGCAGCCACCCCGTGCATCAAGGCTATCAGCCCAAGCGAGGGATGGACCACTGGTGGAGCCACTGTCATCATCATAGGAGACAACTTCTTTGACGGGCTACAAGTTGTGTTTGGCACCATGCTCGTATGGAGCGAGGTATGATACTGTTTGATTAGCATTAGCAATCATCTGGTTTTCTGTTATTACAAAACACAGCGTCATGTTTTGTTATTACTGAATTACTGACCATTTCTTATCCTTTCTCGTCAACCCAGCTGATAACTCCTCACGCCATCCGGGTCCAGACTCCCCCTCGGCACATCCCTGGTGTTGTGGAAGTCACGCTGTCCTACAAGTCCAAGCAGTTCTGCAAAGGTGCCCCTGGGAGATTTGTCTACACTGGTGAGTTGAAACCTCTTTCTCACACCCTCTCTTGTTTCCTTGCTCTTATCCTGTTGCTGCCCTTCTCGCTGTCTCTAGACGGTGCCTGTAGACCCGAGTCTACACACTAATAATGACCTAATCACTGTCCTGTGTTAAAAGTTAAACATGTGAAAGCTGCGCTGCTAGCTAAAAACTTCTCTTTTTAAAAAAGGGGAACCTAAAAATGTAACTTGATCCCTCTCTGACCCGCCATCATATCAGGGTGCTGCCAAGCTCTGTTAAACTCAAGCTGTCAGGATCACTCATTCTGTCAATTCTCTTTATCTGCCTGCTCATGAGACAGGATAACGCCCCGCTAATTTGCTGATTTTGTAAGGCAAAATGTGATTTCATTCTTTTTTTCCTGAATCAGATGAGAAACATAATATCCAAGTTAAGTGCATGAGCGAGTCCGAAGGTATTCTCATGTGTCCTTAATATGAATTCATCAGAGAAAAGTATGCAAAGAAACAACAGGGGGGTGTGGGGGGGTATGAGAGGGAAACGTGTGTGAGTCACACTGTAAGTAAAGAATCTGATTATCGTGGCAAACAGGAGGAAGTGGTGGTCTTATCTGTCATCATTGGCGAGGAGACAGAGGTTGTGGGGGTCAGAACCTGTCTGACCTGGAAGCCTCTGTCTGTTCTAACTCTGATGGGCAGACCGAAACAGGGGCGCGTCAGAGCGCTCTCACTTCCCCCAGCACCCCCGGTCTCCGGCACAACCGTGGCCTTGAGCTCAGCAGAATTGCAAAGTGGGGTCTGGAACACCCTTCAACCCCCCCGCCACCCCTGTCCAGACCCCTCCAATCCTGGTGCAGCTGTTTCTCATCAAGTCGCTCCCCCAACCACCTCTCCCTTACTCCACAAACCACCACCGCTACCACCCCCATCCATCCGTCCCCTTCTCCTCCAACCGTGCAGTCTGGCCAAGCTCTCCTGCATTTAACCTCCCTAGCAGGAGTGGAGCAGAGGCCAACAAGGCACCAAGATAATGAAACAGGAGAGCAGTGGCCACGTAAGGGCACGCCAGTCTGTTTGTGTGAGAGTCAGCACGGAAAGTGCACGTGGGCGTGTGTGCACATGTGCACATGTGTTTCTGCACAGCCTCGAGAAGGTGTATAAGTTAAGACATTAATGGCTTCTATAGCACCCTGGTGAAAGTGCCAGGTCCCTTAAGAACAGACCCCATTAGTCACAGAGGCTAAGCGGATTGGGATGATTACCATCAGGTTTTACTGGGGAAATGTGTCCCCGTCTCTCCGTCTTTGTTGCACCCCCACCTCCATTCCTCCTCTCCGTCTTCCCCGGGTTCCTACTCACTTCCAGTTAGTATAAAGATACAATTACCCCTGGAGGCAACGGTGGTGCAATTGATTAGTGCGCTGAATTAAAAGAGAAAGTCACCAATAGACAGGTCCAGTTCCTCTGCTCTGCTATTCCCCATGTGGCTCACCCTGATTGTACAAAGGTTTGACGCCTGAGAGAATGCGCCGGTTAAAGAGTGCGGAACGCACGCCGTTAGAACAAGGCATCACTGACTCCATATGGACAATAATTGCCAGGTAAAAGGATGTTAGCTACTTCTCTAAAAGCTCAATTGGCAGACATCCTTGCGCGCATGTGAGTCGATCGCGTATTTAAGCGTGAAACACCTCATTTCAAAGCGTAGCTTTCCTACGTTACCCCACGTTAAAATGGATTGCGCTGCACAAGCAAATGGGTTTGACATGACCCGGAGTTACAATAGCAAATTACCTTCGCTAGAAAGGGCATATGTGGTGACACGGTGCTGATTAAATGGCACAAAATGTTCTGTCATTCCGGAGACATGCAAATCAAAGGTCTGGTTATCAAAGCGCGCGTCTTCAAGCATGACCGGGGAGCACGGCTGCAGAGAAATGTCTCTTTTTGACATTTTCTTCTCCGTCATGTTGACTCTTCTTGCACCATCACCCTAATTGTGGAGATTTAACTCGCTCAATTTAAGAAATTATCACAAATTACCGAGAGCCAACATAGAGAAGAGTCCAGCCAATTCGAACAGCAGCAGAACACGTCCTCACTCGGGTTAGTACCCTGGAAGCGTTCCAAAACTCACAATCCATTCTCAGAAAGGGAGCACCCTGTAGTGTGTGTCAAATAATACCATTGGCATTGACTATTCAATGTTTAAAACACTAATGAGACAAGCAGACATACTATATAAAACTTTAGCAGACTGGGTTACAGCGTGTATTTCCGCTCTTTAATTGGTACTTTTTAAAGGAATGAAATGTTGGTCGGGCTTTTCTACGTTACAGAACACACATTTGACCCTCTATCATTAAGCTCTCCCTTAGAGTTGGCCAGCTTGTCCTCTGACTAATCCATGTATTGGTTATCCATTGGTCCAACTGTCAGCAAGGTTGTAGAAAATCAAAAGGAGAAAGTCCTGGCTGTACCTGAGGTCAATACTATATTATACTTTCCACTTATTAAACCCTGCACACTGCACATGCTGGTTTGATCAGACATTTCTCAAACAAAAAGCCTCAATTTTCAGCCCCATTTACAGCATCTTAACCTTTTCGCTTTATAGCTTCATTCCTGTTTGGAAAGAGTGCATCATAAATAAAAACTTTGACTGCACAACGTCTCCAATCTAAACTCCTAATTGCATTAGAGCTTTTGGTTTTCTATCCCGGCTAAGTTTTCGGGAGAGCTCCCCTCCAGGGGGAAACGGTGCAGGCCCCTGGTAATATGGTTCTGCAAGCAGTCCTAACACACTCAGTCACTATTTATCCTAATCAGTGACATCCACATAACCAGGATTGCTTAAAATGAGCCCCTTCCGCGCCCCAGAAAACGCACATTTACCGGGACCCCATTTGTCATGGGTAAATTGAGGGTCAGTAAACTTCGCCTGTATCCTCCAGTGGGGATCCAGGACATGCATCATAACGTTAGGAGAGAATGATTGGCGAAGGCGAGCTGTCACACATTTGTCAGGGGGAAGGGAACATTATTTGCTAATTTCCCAAGCTGGGCACTGACAGGGTGCTTCGTCTTCAGACCTTTGGTGACCGGCAGGGCTTCCCAGCTATTAGTACAAGTCAAGCGTTTTTTTTTCTTCCCTTTCACTGTAAAGCGGCAGCAATAAGAGCCATTCATTCGACCTCACAAGATCATAGCGCAGTGGTGAAGCAGTGGACGCCCCATACGGTGCACCTGCTTTTGCCTTCGTTGAGGCCAGACAGCCTTGAGGGCTGATGGATCACAAACTTTCCTCGTCAAGGTGACGCTATTGACTCCACTGCACCAAAATCTGACAAAATGGGTATGAAGCAGTCATTCATCAACATAAGGACAAAGGGGTCATGTGTGCTTCACTCAATACTCCCGGAGATCAAGAAATGTCAGCCCTGCGAGGGATGGAAAAGGAAGATGTTCTCTGTAGTTAAGCAGGAACTACAATATATAATGGGCCAATCGATCACAACCAACTTTTAATGAAGCGAATTACAGATATAAATAGTGATTCCACCTTCTCAATTCCAAATTTAACCTCACTTCCTGCTGTAGTCTTAGAAAAAGGAACAGCATGTAATGTAGTCTGAAAACCCCCCAAAGCCGATAAACAAATGGAGACAACTTTATCAGACCACATCAGATAGGACCCTTTGCTGTTCAGCTCGTGACTCAGGCCCGTCCGTGCCCTCCTCTCCGCCCAACCGTCACTTTGAAGTCGCAGAGCGAGAGGCCGATCAGATGGACTGCTTCCTTTTCATTTCCGATCCGGCAGGGTTGGGTTTGGTGGCTGCTCAGTTCTGGGGTGTGGCCAACAGCCAAGATATGCTATAATCAAAGGCATCCAGGGCGGCATGTAAACAGATCAACTTGAGAAGAGGAAACATTAAATACCGTACGTTACGTAAGAATGCCACAGTCTCGGCTGCTGAATCCTGCACCCATAAGAGCTTCATTTTGAGACGTTTTTAGGTAAATCGCATAGAAATTTCCCCACAGGAATTCCCCCCACAGGATAAAAACACACGAGCCCCTGGTTAGCTGGGTTGTACCTCATTGGTAGAAGGGTTTTAACACATGTCAAAGCATGTTATCCGCTAGTCGTGTCCACATACCTGCCTGTCTCATTACAAACTCTGGTATTTAGCATCAGCTCTGCAGGAGTGGACTTGACGCCGGGTGCCAAGTTATCCACTACTGGTTTGAAGGCCTCGCGAGCTTGTGCGTAGCGTGACAAGGTTCCACGGAGGAAGGTCCTTGTGTCCAATTAGAGGGTTGATGTGACACGTGCAAGCACTCCCCTACTGTCAGGCAGCTTGTCAGGTAGGCTTTGAGACGCACGCGGTGGCATTATTCCACAGCGTGTTATCAGCAAGTGACCTGTGAAATCCAGCTCTGGGAAATTGATTGAAATAAGCACTTGCAGTTGGGCATGTGTTTTCCCCATCACGCCTCTCGGTGAAACACAGAGGGGTTATCTTTCAAAAGGAAAAAAAAATAAAATGAAAGTATGGGTGTGTTTTTCCTTGCAGTGAGGATGGCACTCATTGATTTATTTTTTAATTGGACCCACTTTTTGTCCCACCGTATCGTTAGAGGTCTGTTTGTAATGGCTCTTAAAATGGATTGTCCTCACCGAGCCACGGCATCAGTTTTCCGTCGGAGGAAAGATAGACAGAAAAGGCAGGGGGGAAGAGGGGGGGGGTGCTTGATAGACGAGGATCTCTCCCCTCCTCCTCCTCTTTTTTCCGCCTCCTCCTCTTCTTGCCCCATTTTCAGCATGATCCACACCCGACGGGCTTTAAAAGGACCCCGCTCCCTCCTCCCATGCCTGCGCCTCCTTACGCTGCCGCGTTTTGATTGAAATTCATCGGCAAGTTTATTGAGAAATGAATGAGGGAGGCAGCGAAGTATTGACTTTGAGAGGAAAACACAACTCATCTTGAATGAGGGGGAAAACGCGGCCGTAATTTAGCCGCCATCGATCTGAGCCCCGTCCATGTATTGATCTTCATTTTACAATATTAATTTGCGCCAGCAATCAGCTGTGAAGGGAACCCATTTGATTTCTGTTGGCCGGTAATGTGTGAAAGTCCACCGCTGTCCTCAGAGAAGTGGCACACATACTTGAGATGTCATCTAAGAGGATTGAACAGGTGTCTCTGGCCATTTTTAATAACACAACCGATATGAAGAGAGCCTGAAATTATGGATGTGCAATCTGTAACACTGCTCCCTTTTAACCGTGTTAATTACATTTTATCTGTTGCAGGAGCAATATCTGCTGGAGACTGTAACTCTCCAGGATTTTTTTTTTCTCCATCTGTATTGGCTCAAAGTTCATGAAATTTCAATGAACATTGATCTGTCTCCATTGATTTATCCTAACTGCAGATCTTTGAAATTTTAATTTCCTGTTCATCTCAAGACTGCTGGAGATGGAATCACTCAGTGATAACTGGCGGCAGTGGATGGAGATGATATGGTCAGTGTTAAAACAGATGAGGTTTGCTCTGCGTGGGTTTGCTGTGACAATTCCAATCTGGTTTGGCTTGGATTTTCCTCTACGTGCATGCACTCTCTCTATCTTCTCAACAAATGGAAGATGCTCTGACTATAGTGTGAAGCAGCATGCCGGTCTTTGGATGGTAACTATCTAAATTCCACCCTTCTAAGTGACTCTGAGTGGCACCCTTTACTTATGTCCCGCTGCAGATGGCTAAATATCAATCCCTGTTGGTGTTCTTCCATCAAAGAGACAGGTCCCGGGGAGGCTTCAGTCAGACACTTTGACAAGTCACAAATGCAATAACACGTGAATGAACTTCTTCCTGTGCTGTTTATCTGCCCCCCCCCACTTCCAACTCCCACTCCACCTCTAATTTGTGTTAAGGGGGAAGAAAAAAATAACTGTTCAATGGTGTAGGAGGAGTGGAGATAAGCTCGAAGCAGTTAAGTATAATTAGCGAAAGTAATAGCTGGCAAATGGCAACAAGGCTAGGTTTTTATCTCCTGGAAAGATAGAGTTATCGTAATAAGCTGTAATGGCTGGCAGGAATGCTAGCACTCCGTGCAAGCCTCCATTGAGGCTCACTGACTTAACAAGGAACAATTTCCCTTAAATTTACTGCTTTGCTCAAACATTTCCCTATGTTTATACCTTTATAGTGTAAGTCAACGCACAGTGTTCAATCCGCTTCCATATAGATCGAGGGCACGCACTGGTTTATTGCCATGTAAGCACTTCTGGCTGCCAACGTCGGCCATGTTACACTGTTCCTGCAGAGCGGTTACTCGTGTCCTATTTCCAGAGAACATGGAGAAGGAGCAGCGCACCAGTCAGATGCCATGTACACTCCATCCACTCTACATTTTAAGTGAAGTGGCGAGCTGAGGCACCTAAAAGAGCTCTCAGAGAAAATGTTTTTGCGGTTTTCGAAGGAGGAAGGCAGATTAAGGCATCAGATCAGAATAAGATCGGGAAGTGCGCATTCCAGGCAGCAGAAATTCCACTGAAATCCTGCCAGGAGTACTTGTGCATATGTGATATATTCAAAATTGGAAATGATATGGCCACAGCTGCACACCGAGTCATGCATTCCATTCGCTCATATTCAGAAACATGATCATTGACTCTGTAGAGTGAGAAAACATCTAAAATATCTACCTTGGATAAAGTCTTCTCTCTCTCTTTCTTACATTAATAATTATATTTGCTGGTACTTTATTGAATTTTTGAAATTCTCTTGACTCCAGAAAACAATGAAAGGAGAAAATCCACACTGAGTCTGTACGTTTACCACAGGCAGGCAGAAAATATCGGCCTTAATTAATTGAACATGCAATCTGTCTGCATCTAAATGGAAAATGAGTGAAAATTAAAATTCTATTGGTCCATAATGTTCACCACCCGCCCCCCCACCCTTTGTCCGCGTACTCTTCATCTCTCCTGCAAAGTATTCAAATGCGAGCCCTGCCTTACCTCCCTGTGTCTCTTTTTCTCTAATTATCCGTGAGGTCAGTAAGCAAAATGGGGAAGAAGCCAGGAGATCAATACAAATTATCCCTGAGCAAACCAGTGCTGACAGTTTGAATTGCAGCATATGTTTACCCAAAATCAGGCAATTTATCTTAATATCAGGCGAGTAATGCAGCAGGGGTGAGAGGTCACACAATCTCTCCACCTCATAATTACCCGCCTCTAAAACAGGAAAGTGGTATTGATTGGCCGTGAGCCGGGAAGCGGGCGTGACTGGAACGTGCCAGTGACCCCCCCCCCCCCCCCTCCATCCTGCCACAACCTACTTCCCCCAACCTTCCTCAGTCCCTCCTCCCCTTGACTAGACTCCCCACCCTGCACAGGATTTATGGGATATGTGTGGAGGGTCTCATGTTTCCCCGCAGTAACTGTGAATCCTCACAGAATGGGCAAAGGAGGGGGGCCGTGCTCTTTATGCACCCCCCCTTTTACTTCCCTTGGCGCAAACACCCCCCCCCCCCCCTTCCCCATATTGTGTTGGAAGGACAAGGAGGGCCAAACTAAATTTGGCATGCATGGAGTCGCACAAGGGCAGGTCAGAGCCAGATTGGATTGTTACATCTTAAGAAGAGAAACTTTATGACAGAGTGTGAAGTTGGAACATAAGAATACAAAAAAAACCAGTGTGTGTGTGTGTGTGCTTGTGTCAACGTGTGTGGGATAGGAAAAACTAAGAGGAACAGTCCCAATGAGTCTTGTAAGTGCTCAGCAGATGAAAGAAAATCTTTTGCTGTGGAAAGAAAAAAAAAATGGGATATGAATACAGACATAACACATTTATTCTCCGGATTCAATATAAGTGCTCAGTATACATCATCAGCAGCTCTTACAGGATTATTGACATTGTCTGTGTCTGTCTGCGCCAGCGTACATGCGGCGACTACAAAACTGTCAACTCATCAACTGACAGCACCGTTTAGCACTAATGCAAGTCTCCATCAGCTGTCAAAAGCATTTGCATGAAATCAATAGCAGATGGCGGCCTGTGTCACCAATTTCATTACGCCGGGGTTGTTACAAAGATCATCTCCATGATAGATGAGACGGCAACACGTCTGCATGTGGAGATCACGCCTGATGTTTGCGACTGCCCAACGCTGACACCCAGTTAAATTGTTTTGCAAGCTGCACAAACCGCTGATAAAATTCGGCGCGGGCCCTTATTGATCTCCAGAGGACGCCCCCGCCCTCCAAACCGCATTCATCGCCAGTCTTAGGGCCGCCTTTACAGTAGAGCATCATTATCATCAGAAAGGTCCCATCAAATAGAAGAGCCCTCTCGACCCGGGTCTGGTCCGGTACTGTACGTCTCTCCGGCTGTGTTCCCAACATGCCTGGCGGGTTGTGGAGGCCCCAGCTGAAGCAGAGGACAGGAGAGCATGATGTATCACCCTGAGAGGGCCCACTGACAGCCTCTGATGATGGATGGCCTGATTATGGAGTGCTTTTTACACATACACAATTTACATCACACTGAGCAGCGGGGTCTGGAGCGGCTGCTGTGCACGCACACCCTCTCGGCTGGGCACACCCGCTCACACACATATGCACGCATGCCGGTGTGTGTCAACACGCACAGTGTCGCCAGAGTGCATAGATGAGGGCGGGGGGAGTGGAAATAACAAAAGAAAAGGGGTAAATTCTTTGCTACAGCCTTGTCATGTATGATCAATAAGCCCGATCAATCCTTTATTAAGGAGAAGATGGCATTCCAACGCAATCCCAGGCCGACCTTTGTCATTTATGGACACATGATGACATGTCAAATCAGATTTCGAGCAGTACCTGTGCACGCTGAAGTTTAGTCATGTGTGTCCGGCGACCACCGCTGAACAGCAGCGCGGCGGAGCTGGATCCTTGCTATCGATTAGCACCCCACATTGTCCACGCTTCAATACATAATTGCTCCATTTGATCCCCGGGTTGGCAGTTACTCTCCAGGCGTTGGCAAAAGCGGTGCACGTGTTAGAACATGTCTGCGATTCTTATGCATGCATGCATGAGTGGACACGTGTGTTTGAAGATGAAAAGGAACAAAAGAGGGGAGGGGGGAGAGCAAGAAACCTAAATGTTCATTTTCTTGCCGCGACTCCCTGGCTTGTGCTTCAATGGTCCTGCCTCTGTGTGTGTGTGTGTGTGTGTGTGTGTGCGTGGCGCCTGCCCGCGTCCGCGTTCTCTGGTGTTCGGCAGGTTCAGTGAGCTGTGCGGTGTTAATGCTGAAATTACATGCTGAGTAATGAGTGATGGGCCAAATTACAGGCTGAACAATGAATAGAGGCAGGCAGCTCTTATTAGTCTCCATAGAAAGCCATTGATTTATGAAGCGCCCGGCTCGGCGGAGTTACTCTCCTGAAAATGATATCTACATTGAGAAGTGATGTTCTCTATTAAGTTGTTCCCTCCCCTTTACACTGCCGTGCTCTTTCCCTCCCCTCCCCTCCCTCCTCTCCCTCCCCTGCCCTCCCCTGGCCTGGCTTAGCCTGGCCTGGCCTGGCCTATGAGTGTACACATGATTGTTTAGAATCAGGCGGAGCGGTAAGGAAGCCTTCAATTACCCATTAGGACTGTCAGACATAAAATGCCCTGCTCTCACCAAAGTCTGGGTTATGATTCATTTACTTTGTGCTTCTGATTCATCGCCCAATATGCCTCATGCTCCAGATTACTATTTGAGGGGTGGGAGAGATTAATGGCTCCACGGAAGCCGCAGCCGTATTTCACGGAGCCGGCGTTGCAGCGCGCTCGGCGCAGAAGGGTGAAATGACAGCAACTTACACTAGATCAATGTGTGGACAGCCTTTCACAGATTATTAAAGCTGTGTTAGATTAAAAGACCCCTGCTATGTAGTTTGCTGTAGTCAATATTCTCAAGTAGATAAAAAGGGGGAGGGTCCCTCTGAAGGATTCTCAGACTGATGTAGGCCATCAGGGCTGTTAATGGAATAACACTTGGTGACACAAGTGTCAGAGGAGTCCGTGTCATTTTCTCTGGCTCGCCCTGTGGAGCCGGTGATGTTTCATAAAACATCATCTCACCCTTGAGACTTCTTGGAAATTAGGGTTTCTGAAATGACTTCTTTTTTTTTTACTGTAAGAATTCACACGGATATGCAGAGATTTCTAAATTAGTTTATTCCGCCCCCCCCCCAGAAAAAAACATTGTTGTGGTTTTCATCTCTGTTTTCCTTCTTCCCCCCCGTGCAGCCCTGAATGAGCCGACCATCGACTATGGTTTCCAGAGGCTGCAGAAGGTCATCCCCAGACACCCCGGTGATCCCGAGAGGTTACCAAAGGTCAGTATGGTAGCAGCACATAAAAAAGCAGAGCAGAGCAAAAACGGGTTAAAACAAGTCTGAAATGTAACAGGAACGCGTCCCGCCGCCGTCCGAACGTGACCGATTTCCTCCGCACGTGTGGCTTCCCCACTCGCCAGCACCAGCGGTAATGGTATTGGTTTTGGGTGCGGAGAGAGGTGAAAACTCTCTGTGTGGTAAAATAGCTCAATCAGGCGTTTTCCTCTCCAGTAGTCTGTGGAGATGGTAATCTGGTCAGAAACGACGTCTGCGCCCTCATTACCCCACTCATGTTTTCCTTTCATTTTCTGCAGCTCGATTTGGTTTAATCTTTTGTTTACAGAACCCTGTGCCGTAAACCCCCTCGTCTTACCGCGGCTAATAGACAAAGACTGCGTGTTATTACGCTTTGGCTTTCTTATTGTTTTCTTTTGAACCTGGGCGAAGGAGTTGAAAGCCACGTCAACATTAGATGCACCGCCGTGCCACATGAGTTGGCTGCCATATTGAAAGACCTGCGAAGGTGCGCGAGCGTTTCCTTCCTCCCCCGCAGAAATTCTTTGATTCCTTTTCTCTTTCATCCCCTTTGATTCCTTTTGCTCCGTCCATTTCCTATTGATAAAATCAATGTGTGTTTTCACTAATTGCCACCCTGCCAGCAACAATTTTTGTGAGTGATGTTCCAGATGTGTCAGGTGTAATAATATGACTGATTAGTACATTCAAAGTCCCTCGGCGTGCCGTAAAGTGGGGGCCACCTCAGAGTTTTAATAATACTGTAAAACCTTTAAAGACCTTATCTATTAAATCCCAGCATGCAACACAGCAATATCATTAACGTCCAACAGGCAATTTAATAAAGACCAGATTGTGTGGTAGCTTTAGACGTTTGACCAAGGCAATTCGGAGAAATAAGAACATCACAGCCAGGCCCTGGTTCAGTATAAAGTGTTTCAATTAGACGCGGTCCCCATGGAGACAGGAAACAACACCCGGACATGAAATGTTACTCTAATTTCAACTGTAAACGTAGACTAAAAGGTAAAGTACACTTACCTTTAATATCCATCCGGCTCCCTCTATCTCCACGGGCACCGGCGGTCAATCCCGTTGCACTGTTTCAATTTTATAAAGTTGTAAAATCCACATCTTTTCAGCAAAGAGGGCAACATTTTCAAACAAGGCTTTATTGCCGAGAAACCTTACCCCTTCCCTCGAATACCAAGCGGTGTTGCTTTTGAGACAGATTCTGACACTGAACCCGAGATTAGTTTCCCGGGCGCGCGTGCACTTAATACGGCACGCTCTCCCTGCCTTTGCATGAAACAATCACGGAGCGAGATGAAACCCTGCACTCCCAATAAACAACATAAATATTTGATTTGCTCTCTAATGGACCCAAATATGGGGTTCAGGGGGCATGTAAATGATCCCACCAAGTGATTCGTCATTGTTAAGCTTGCCATCTGAGGGTCAGCTCTCGGGGTCAAAAGCACATTCCCAATAAAGCAGCCCGCGGCGGGCTAACGCTGGCATGTACGTTTGGAATGAGAACAGAAAGCAGCATATAGAGAACAGCTATTACAGGGTGCAGGTGAGGTAGGCAAACTCTATAAAAAGAAGATAAAGCTGGAGGACTGGCGGTGTGCATTAGCAGAAAGGCAAATCGACACCGTGCCCACTCACCGCCTCTACCCCCCCCCTCCATGACTTCACCCTCCAGTTGATAATATTACTGCGCTATATTGATTTCCACCAGCCTTCTCCCTGGGACCAGTAAGACACGTGGTAATTGTAAGGAGACAGAAAGCCAATATGGGAGTGCTCATGGATAGCAAGGGATGCACGCTAATATTGTTGCTACACAGAGAAAAAAAAAGGGGGTGGTGGGTGGGGGGGGGAAGCTGCCTCTGATTGAAGTTTACCTCGTAATTCTAAGACAACATCGTAGATGACAGTCTGACCCTGTGGGAGGAGTGGAGATATAAAAATTCAATGCAAAGTCCAGGGTGAATATGAAAGTAATAAGTGTGAGCAGTCAAGTGATGAGAAAGGAGATTGGTTTGCGGGCATCGCGTTAAGTGAAGAGAGACTTTTGAATTCACCCTCCTTTTTAAGATCTTGTTATAAAACAATTTTCTATTCATAATATAAAAAAGACAATTTATAATACCATTTTGTGCCCTCTGGCAGTAATGGACAAATAGACTGGATATCACATTATATCACACTCAATTTCTCTCTTCTGTAACAAATTAGATTCATTATGAAATTAAAAGTGGAAACTCAATATTGTTTTATTATTAAGCTGATTGCTTTGGATTCTTTGCTGATTGCCTGATTCTTTGCATAAGCCCATTCTTTTCCCATTCTTTGTGTAATCCACAAGGAAAAAATATTACAAATGTGTTCATGTCAAGCAATTACCCATGTATTTAAATGAATCTCTCTTCCTGTGCTCTTTGAAGTACCTTCATCTAATGGCCCTATGCTTCTAAATGCATTCATTACCTCGGGCTAGAGCTAACAGAGTAATTGCCTTACAGTTTTATAATGGCATTAGCACTCCAAGCTACATAACCTAGGCCGTCTTTTATTAACTGTGATAATATAAATACAACATCCGTGTTAATCTACTGCGTGAAGGACCACATTCGGGCAGATTTAAACGGCACCCATACAAGACATTATTTTTTATAACTTTAAATTTGTTACAGTTGCCTCCCTTTTCCCCCGCCCGACCGATATCTGGTGCGATCTGTCATCTGAGAAGCCCGTTTGAACAGTTGTTGAACGCGGGACCTTTATGCAAAGCGGGGCGCACAATGGCGGAAATCTGTCACGCATTTGTCACACGACAACAGAAATAATTTGAGGCCTTTAATTGTTTCAATTTAGCATGGTGTGTTCTGATATGTCTCCATGACAAGAAAGCCAATTACACTTACGCCGGAGCAGTGTCGAGATTTACATGGAAATGCCCTCAGAACGCCATTCGCTGCTAATCGTATTCACAGCGTGGGCCGATACGCATGAGCGCGCCTCGTCAGAAGAAAACAAACTTCTCCCTTGATTGGTTGCAGCACTTCTCATCATCCTCAGATATGACTAGCTTGCCACTTAAGCATAGCCCTGCGAGTCAGCCTGGTTAGTTAAGACACCACGCGGTAAACGACAGATTAAGGATGAGAGGCAATATCGTTTCCTCTCCTCCGTTCTCCAAGCTGTCCTTATGTCACTGCTGCAAAGTACCATATGGACAAGGAGGGAGAGGACGTTTTGCGCTGAATGAAACATGGCTGCTGAACGAGACGGTCTTAATTGCTTTAATTGTTGTTTAAAATTGAGAGCCATGTAGGAGATCTTGAAATATGATAGAATAGATTATTGGTAATTATTAACTGCAGACAAAAAGAAAGAAAACCACTTTATCTCACTCAGCAAGAGAGAGAGGAATCTGTTCTGCCTGATGAGAACACATCAAGACAGCTGGTCCTCTCATTTAGTCTACCTGCCTCATGACAACCATAATTCTTTATTTGTATGCAAACTAGATGCATGCAACGTTGAGCATACACACCAATTTCAGAGGTAAATGCCCATTCTAAGAGCCACCCATCCGCTAACTTGGGCTGGATTAAGCGATATGTTTCTATAAGAGAGCATGGCATACGCTGGAAGTGGCTTCTACAGTGATTCATCTTGATAAATCAAGGACTGTGGTAGATATACGCTCCCAGGGATGAAAGGGCCCATACACACACGGCAAACACGCTACGTACGCGGCGCCTTGGAAGCGCAGGCCAAGTCTTGGAGGCCACTGTTTGAAGGCGCGAAGGCTGTGTTTACATTCATTTACGGCAGCTGCCGTCTTAATCCCGCACTGCTATTGCCAAGTGATGGAACACTTCAGACAAATTACCGGGGCCCGCAAAAGAAAACACGGCGAATGTGGGAAGAAAACAAGCGCCATCTGAGATGTTCCTGGTGACAGATTTGCATTGCTTTTAACCAGGGTTCTAACAGCACCCGCGACAAATCTCTCCTCTACAGCAGGTGACAACAAGCGAGCATTTTAAAAAACACACACCACGGCGATGTCTGCAACTCGCCTTTGTCAGATTAAATGCACTCTAAAAGGAGAAGAGGGTTTTCATAGAGCATATTGCCTCCTGTATTATGGAAAACAAAGAGAGCAGCCTGGTTGCTTGAGAGGGATTTAATTGTAAAGTGCTGAATTCAAAGAGGAGATAAAGACACACAAACGGGCCAAACCCCACCTTGCTAAAAGCCCAAAAACAGAAGGGGGGGTGGGGGGTGGGGAATCTGGGGCCAACTCATTTTCAGTGTTAAGAGCCAAAGCAACACAGCTAATCCGCATTGTCAAGCGGGGGCAAGCATGCAGACATGGATAAGACCACATCCTGAGCATCCGTGTCCCCAAGGCACAAGCACCCAGCTCTTGCTGGATGGGAAGTCATTTGTGAAGTCCTTTGCAACAGCCAGTCAAAGAGGTTAATTGAAAAATTCCTTAATGTCATTACAACAGAACTAGATTAACCCAGAGCTAATTCACTTTATTGTTCTGAAGAGCGAGGACTCGGCACTGAACTCCAGAGCAAACGTGAGGCCCAGAATCAGGAGCGAGGTGTTGTTTTTAAAGGACTACGCCAGTTTAATTAAGATAGGGAACATTATTCACTGCTCCGCATGGTTGGAAGGAGCAAAGTTGTTGCGCTATATAAACGTAGCTCCGGTGCTTTTTAATTTACCGTGGCTTTCGTGGAGCACCCGGCTATGTAAACAGTTGTAAAGCTCTCGCTGACCCTTACTGGGAGAAAGGCCTTTTTCTTTTAGATATTGTTTGTTGCCGTGCGAGCCAATTGGTTGTCAGATATAATGCACGCGGAATTTAACATTTGCCCTTCCCGTTTTTCCTCATCAGGAGGTGCTACTGAAGAGGGCGGCCGATCTCGTCGAAGCCCTGTATGGACTGCCCCACAACAACCAGGTCCGTGTCCTTGCGAAGGGTGCTTAAAAACCCGCTTTGAAATTTTACTGAATCACCAACGGGTATTTTCGCTGCTATATCTGGAAGTACATGAGACACATGCATTTACCATATACCCAAGACCTGGGCATCAAAAGACGAGTAAAGCTATAAAAAAACAACAACCCATAAACAACAAAACCTTTGCCTTCTTTTGCGCTTCTCAGGAGATCATTCTGAAGAGGGCAGCTGACATCGCAGAGGCCCTGTACAGCGTTCCCCGCAACCACAACCAGATCCCCTCTCTCGCTAACACAGCCTCCCACGGCATGATGGGAGTCAACTCCTTCAGCAGCCAGCTAGCAGTCAATGTGTCTGAGTCACAAGGGAATGACCAAGGTAGGTGATTTAGGCTACGACCCCATAAGTCACTAGTGCTCAAAAGTAGGGTCAGGAGATCCAGTGGGGGGTCCTTGAGGGGATTGTAGAGGGCGTGTAGGAAAACAGCAGATGTATAAATTTGAAAGAAAATACTCCTTTCCCTCCAGCGTTAAAGATGGTATAGTTTCTGAAGGCCGTTCTCACTTCCTCCGAGTGTTTTAGTCTAATTACAAGCTTCATATTTAAACTGACATCTGCCAAAAGTGCGGCTATAAAAGCTATCGACATCCCCGAGACGGAAGCATAAAGATGAATGAATTCTTTTTCTCTCCCCACCCATGTCGTTCAGTGGGCTACAGCCGGAACACCAGCAGCGTGTCCCCCCGGGGCTACATCTCCAGCAGCACCCCGCAGCAGTCGAGCTACAACACCGTCAGCAACAGCATGAATGGCTACGGCAATGCCGGTATGAACCTGGGAGTGCCAAGCTCCCCGGGGTTCCTCAACGGATCCTCTGCCAACTCCCCATATGGAAGTGAGTAGCTTGCCACCGCTGCACGGCGTAGAAGCACTAAGCTGCTGCTGCTGATTTAATTCCAGCTCCCACGTTCGTTTCCACGTCTATGAATCATTCCTGACAGGGTTATAACATTATTGATGGTTATAATATATTACTCTTTATTCACGGCAGCTAGTTTAGTTTGAGCCCTTTGGGGAACGCGCGGAAGGGACGAGGAAACCCTGGCTTTTATGCCCGTTTCGCCAAATGGCACCTGTGTTTGTTCAACCGGACAACATGTTGACAGTAGGGGCCTACGAGTACTGATCCAGTGCCCCGCTCCCCCCCCCCCCGCCCCCCCGAACCCACCACCCCCTCCACCCCCCCAGCAGTAACATTATCCTAGCCTTACCTTAACTGCCCTCTCCTGCTCTAGCACTGCTCACAGCACGTTCTCACTCTCTCCTTCCCTCACAACCCCCCTCCGCCTTCTCCCTCCCTATCGTCTCCGCAGTTAAACAAAAGAGCGCCTTCGCCCCTGTGGTCCGACCCCAGGCCTCCCCACCCCCCTCCTGCACCAGCGCCAACGGCAACGGACTGCAAGGTGAGCCCCCCTCACCCCCTCATCCCTTCCCTACGGACTACTGGTCAGATACCGCTGCTCAGGCCTCTGTCCGGTTTGGTGAGGGATTAATCATTACAAATATATGCATTTTGACAGGCCAATTTACACCTCTCAGTTCTCACTCAGACAACCACACACACACCCACACACACACACACACGCACACACACTCACACACATCCACACACTGTGCATGTACTGATGTAGGACTACCATGTCATGTCTGTGCAAACAGCCATCCTCGTTGCCCTTTCTTACAAATGATCGCCCCCCGACGTCGCAGGAACAGACCCTTCCGAATTGTTTTAGTAATTATGTTTATTAGGTTTTGTGCATGTGTCATGGCCGACATGATTGCTTTGAAAACAAGCTTAGCCGTAGTGTGTGCCCCAAGATTAATAACATTGGGCTTAATGAAGTGGGAAATTAAAGTTCATCTTGCTACACGTTCATACTTATTAATACATGTTGTGCAGAAATTAATGAGCAATGCCTCGCCATCATCTGCGCTGGCAAAGTTAAAAGCATTTCAACCATGACTCTACAAATATACTCACAGCGATATAATGATATATCATCACAGCACTTCACTAGTCGCCTAATTGTTAAAACGTGTGAAAATACTGAATATATAAACTCTCTCGCAGAGGTAGGGTTGTTAATGATATCCCAGCCAGATGGTCTTGGTAGAATAAGCGAAGCTACCTTTTGATCTCGCCTAATCTCTCTCAGATAATGACACAGAGGCACGACTTGGATCGCGCAGAAATGTAGCGCTAATGCACTGTACAGAGTGGGAGCGACGATGGAAGGAAAAGGCGGCAAAGAAAGGGATCTGAGGGGTGTCGGCGCTCCAGTATGGCGGGTATTGTGGGAAGTGACCGTGTTGTTGCTCTGCCGTCACCGCGGCTGCATCTCCGGGGAGTCTGGGCCGCTGTTTGCCATTACCCCGAACGCCAGGAGAAATATCACACATAGCAAGGCTGGCATGCTGGGGGCCGAAATGTCAGAGCAGGAGGGAGGTTTTCAAACTCTCCCAGTTAGGAGGAGCGTGCAGCGGCAGGACGGCGAGGTGGCAAACACTCGCAGGCGCATATGCACACACGCTCGTTCACGCACGCCTGCCTGCGTCACGTCACTGAACACGCACGCACGCACGCATCCATACACGAGTGCACACACACACAGAATTTTGAAATTCAATTTTATATCCCTGCCTGGTGTAGACAATGGAGTAACCCTTCTCTCTCTGTCTCTTTATTCCAGCCATGTCCGGCCTGGTTGTCCCTCCAATGTAAATGCACTTTCATCATTTCAAGCACCAGTCTGCTCACTATCACTTCACAGGACCCCCCCCCCCCCCCCAAGCACACAGCTAAATGCTGGTGTAATGTATAGTCAGTCGCTTGTTCTCTCTCTTTACTTTTTTTAAGAAGAAGAACAAAAAAAAAGTCTCCCCCGCCCCTGTTTTAAATGACTTTCGCTCAAAGTCTACAGGAAAAGAGGATTCCGTGAGGAATAATTGAATTTTTTTTCCTGTAGAAGTTTTTTTTTTGGTTTTGTTAAGGTTTGTTTATGTTCTTCCATCTTAGTCACCCTGAGGAGGAAACGGGACGATGAAGGGTATATTTTGTAAACTTTGTCTGGTTGCACTTCGGCCTTGGAAATGTCCAATCAACCACGCATCCGATACTGGAAGAGACTCTGTGGACTCACCATCTGGTTGTAAAGTAAAAACACTGATGTACAGTACATTTGCCAACGAACTCCAGGAATAGTTTTTGTTTTTTCTGTTTCCGCTCTCTTTTAATAGATTCACAACGGTTGTGTCTCTTTATAATGTGACTTTTTCCTTGTATTTTTATGTGTGACAAAAACGACACAGGGGCCAAGACGGTTTGAATTTCAACTGGAAAAATATAAGAGATATATAATGTAGAAAAATTGAGGATAAAAGTACAACGAATACGAGTAAAAAGGGGCGGGGCTGGGCGGGTAAGCTTGTATCATGTTTCATTCCTGCATTTTAACTTAAATTTTGTAATTTATTGTAGCTAGATCTCATCTCCAAACGTTTAAAAAAGAAGAAAAAAAAGCCTCTTTGATTCAACAAGCACACTGACGTGTACAAAAACACTGCTCTGTTGATAAATATGATGTACTTCCATGTCTAGAGCTTCCTTTAAATCAAGTGTGTTTTGCCATGTTTTTCCAACTTTTTTGCTAGCACTGTATAATAATGCATTCCTAGGCTACTGTGAAGTCTGTTTCTTGTTGATGAGGAGCAGTCTCCCCCTTCTAGCTCCAGCTCCCTTATGTGTTTTATATGTGGTTAAAAATTGTAGACTATTGTGATATTGCCAAACTTGTGCTAAATATTTATACATCTGTCTTTTTCATGTTCTTTTAAATCAACAACGACGACAAAAAAAAGCATAAAAAAATTGACAAAATTAAAAATCCATCAAGAATGTAGAAGTATAGTAGTTCATCGTCATATTTCTGTTTGAATACACACTTGCGCTCACTGAGGGAAATTTTGTAACATATCAACTATAAATAATGTATTTATCTCTGAAATTTTGTATATTGCTTTTCATTATGTATGTATTAATCGTCATGCCCTTAATATAGTGATGCAGCACAGATAATTCAGCCAAGAACTGTTGCCTTCATTTGTTTTCTTTTTGTATTTGAGGAAATGCAATGTGCATATATTTCACGTGTATCCGCAAAACTTTGTGTTACTCCGTCAAGACTCTCTGTCCATTTTTTTAAAGGGGAAGTCAAACTTCATCGTTTATTTTTATATTGATTTTAAATTATCTATACAGACCATTTTGGAGAAAACTTTGTTGGTTGTATTGTCAAATAAATTGTTTGTGACCCATATGATAGTTGTTAAGATCCAATAGAGACTAATGTGCATGAGGGACAACCTTGGAGATAAAAAAAACAACAAAAAAAATCGTTAAAAAAAAAACAAAACACACTCCATCTGTGGTTGTATTTTTTTCTGTTTTGTAGAATGTATAGAGGTCATTTTTACTCACCACTTATGACTCTGCCACATAGCTTACATGTGTTTACAGGGACGTAAAAAGTTTAAAAATGTCAACATTTGGAATGGAAACAGAAAAATTAATAAGTGATGTTTTATTAAAATTTTCAGTAAAAACGCAGTAGCTCCTCAATTTGTGGACTCTTTGGGCTTAAGTGCACGTGGAATGGCAGACCAGCTGACAATCAGGGCACAGAGGTCGGACCTTCCAGGACCGACCTGTGGCGCGGCTGGAATCTTCCATGTTCGTGCGGCTGATTGTTTAAAAAGTTGTGAAAAAGTGTTTAAAAACTCAAAAACAAAAAAGGCATAAAGGTGAAAATGCTCTTCAACAGAAAGCGCTGACATTGTGACGCGTTGGTACCGTCTTTGTATCGGCATCTCCTGCATCTGTGGTGCTTCAAAGCTCCATTGTAGTCGTTCATAAACAGTGCGAGCTTTTTATTCAAAGCAGCCCAAATGGGGCTCATTCAAATCCCTCATTTCATTACATTAAGCCACCTAGTTAATAAAGAATCGATACATTGAAAGAGCAAGGTTATCCTTTGTCTATAAGGGCTGGTATCATTTTGAACCTCTTATAGTTGGAGAGCTGGGAGGAGGGGGGGGCAGAGCCTGAAATCTATACTCATCAAGTGGGTCAAACAGGAGGATAGAAGTGTTTGAGGGAACAACGGCGGTTCTACTTAAAAACAACTGAGCGTCTTATCTGGCATCCTGAGTGGCGCCGGAGCGCAGGTCACCAAATGTCAATTTCTCATCAAGGCGACATTGTCCGAGGCCGCCTCCGCCTTTAACGCGCAATTAAACCACGGCAACCGCGCGCCGCAATCAGCATATCACACTTTATTATGCCAACAGGCATGCGCGCATCTCGCGGCGCTGCTGATAGCGCAAAGGACAGCTACACTCAAAAGAGCCTTTTTTTTTTTTTTATTCCTGCCAGGGATCGCCTTCAAATCAGCCCCCCGATAATCCAACGTGTCTGATAACAATGGGCGCGCAGCTGCTTCCTGACACGGCATTATCTGTTTCAGATACGCTAACGGCGGCTTTGGATCAATTCCTTCCTGCCGTTTCCGTTATTCCTTGGGAAAAGTGCTGCCCAAACCGTATTTCTATTTATTTATTTTTTTAAAATTCGGCCTTTTCTAATAAATCCCAGCAATCTTCTCTCGTCACAGAGACAAAAGAAAGAGACCACTGCTGAGGGTGAAACAACAATAAAAGAAGACAAATTCGCTCAGTCACGGCCAGTTCTGGCAGGTCGGGGGTGGGGGGCGCCCGGCAGCCAGGCTGGAGGTACAGTAGATTGTCCCAGCAGGTCTCCGTGTACCCGACGACCAGTTACTACCCCTGCCCACACTACTCAATCATCGTGAGAGCCTCTTTATTGGAGAACTCTAATGGCCACCCTCCACCATGATCTTAATGTGTGCATTAAATATTTATAAATCCTGGGTCAATAACGCCCCATAACCAGAGCCTGACAGACCCCCACCCCACCATGTGGCTGCCTCCCTCTCAAACGCAGGCAAAGGTCAAAGGGTCACGCAATCAAAAGAGAGCGAGGCTGGCTACATCCATATGTTGCCACTCTTATCAAGACTTTCCTCAGTACCGGTTATCTGTCAAAGGAAAGAAATATTGAAAGCAATATCGATCTTAACTAGGCTTAGGTTGCCGTGGGCTACGCTTCAAACATCTGCTCGTGCATTGTTATATTGTAAAAAAAAAAGAGAGAAGTAGGGGGTGGGGGGGACACCCCGAAATCACAACAATATTAGCCCGGGCGGTGATGCCGAGCATCTCTGGCTGACGCAGGCTGCCGAGCATGACAAACAACCCCATTATTAAAAAGCTCCAGCGCCAGATTCTTCAAAAAGTTGATGTATCGAGTTACTTAACCGTCTCTGCTGGGTTAGCCCGCCACCGCCGAGGGTGACTCAGTAGTTTTGAGCACGTCCTGGCTGCGCTCCTGTACTGTTCAGGTGAGAGATTGTGGTCCGGTGATAGCGCTCACAAAGGAGCGGCCGGACAATGAGCCAGTCAATGGAGAGCTCCAGCTGAAAGAGTCACAATGGCCGTGCATGCTGGGAATTGGGCTGAATGATATAAAGGAATGAAGGCCATGGAGGACAAGCATTCAGAAAAGAGGTTTTGTTTGCTCTTTATCAACCTGCTGTTTCCCAGGAGGAAAAACAATTCAAACTGACCTTAAAAAAGAGAATATTACCTTACTGCCCCCTCTGTAACTCTTATTGATGGCCTCGTGCGGCCATTTTTAATCGATGTGGATGTGATTATGGCATCGTGACGGTGTGTGTGTGTGTGTGTGGACGGCGCAACTGATCTTTGACGCTCGACGGGCAGCGCTGGGAAGCACTTTTTAAGGATTTGTTCGCGGACGAGTCGGGGATCTGTGTAAGCGCTGAAAGAAAACGGGGCAGGACCCAACAACTCCTGAAGTTTGCACATGAGAGACACCGCAGCCGTGACTCATAAAAACTGCAGGACGGCATCACAAGTTCGACACGGCAATGAATCAAAGCCAAAAAAAAAAAAAAAAAAAAAAGGGAGGGGAGCGTGACCTTTTTCTTAAATGAATAATTCCACATGTGAATCAAAACAGGAAATGTGACACTTTTGTCTGAAACGGTCCCGCGTTAGCGCTGCCTCCTGTCTGTGACTTGGCACATCAGATAAGACGCCGCTCCCCTGTTATTATACACTGGGAGTCAGCTCTGCAAAGGAAAACTAGATCCTCCTGAAGATTTCCACTTCACTCACTGCAGTCAAGGAGGATGAGCAAAGTATCCCAGTGCTTCAAAATCCATTAAACTTGTATTTGGGTGTCATTTGATACTTCATCAATGTTTCAGTGTGTTTCAAACCCGCAAATGCAGGATTTACCCCTGGTAGAAACACACTCTATATTTCTCACACGTAAACTTTTACTTAAAACGACACAGTAAAGACTCAGGAAGTGTTACGCTACGGTGATAAATTAATATCACTTGAACGGCGTTCTCTGCCACAGCCTCCTCCACATAGAGCTCCTTTCATAGTGCCCTTCTGTAGTGCTTTGTCCAGTAGTTCTGGATATGATATCATCTATTAATAATGTATTGGCAATGGATTACATAAAAAGGGACCAGAAATAACATCCAATATTCATGCCCCCTGAGCTCGACTGTGTCCAATCCGTTTGGCCCATAAAACCTTCGCCCCATTTCCATATCCGCTGTGGGTCACGATAGGTCTGCCTCACAAAGACTCACAGAACAGCTCTCAACTCAGGAAAAGGGCAGTAAAAATTCAGGTGGATTTGTGAAACCTTAGGAAACACCCCCCCCTTCTCAAAATAAAAAAAGAGAAAAGGAAAAAGGCTTTTTTTCCCCCTCTCCCCTCCCCGATTTCAGCGCCTGTAGAAAACCTGGTGCTGTATTTCCCTCTTTAATTGTGCCACTTGAGAAATTGACGTGCCTCTGAAACATGGCATGAATCTCGCCGTTATTGCGGTCCCCTTGGCAGGGAATGTTGATACAACATCTGCATGCTATAGAAAGTAATGGAAGTAGCAGAGGTGGCAGCTGCAACTCTACAGGAAGTGTGCCATTTTCAGGCAGCGCTGCTGTGAGAACCACTAACAGCCAGCCTGGTCTTGCAGGCATCTCTGATTGCCAGGACACTATGACAAACACGCAGGGGCTGGGAGTGTTGCATCCTGGGGGATGACAGTTACTGTTTGATTGTCAATAAGGCTCATTAGCAGAAAAAAATGGAGAATGTGAAAAGAGATTAAATGACTTGGGACGGGATTCCTTTTATGTTCCATTATGGGCGTTTACCAGAGCCTTTATTTCACACCGTAAATGGAAAAACTCTTGATTTGCCCCTGAAAAGACTTATTGCTGTGTTATTATTTATGGAATTTTGCGGACACGGTAATGAGCCAGGAGCGATTCCATCACAACAGACCTTACAAGTGCTAATCAAGCCCTTACGCATCATCCACACCTTCCAGAAACCTCTCCACTCGCTCCGAGCGGCTCTCATCTTAAGAACGGCAGCGGATGCTTCCCTCCATCTTGGGGAGGAAACGGCCAACAAAGCAGCGTGTAAGGGCCTTTCCCTGAAGAGTCCTTGTCACGCCGCGCCAAACCTCTGTGATTATCGTTGTTTTTGCAGAGAGTGTCCATGCCTGCCAATACCGCTGTTCCATAAATGAATTTGGCCCCTCGTCAACGAATTACCTAACACGCAGAACTGTGTATGTGTCACATCCAATTCCAACTCACCGGCTTTGGTGGTGTGTGTCAGCTGGAGGACTTAATCATCAATCGTCAATCATAATAAGCGAACCGCATTGATATGGTTCTTTTTTTAACCCTCCCTGCACAGTTAAATAAAGTGAAAACTGGGAAGTTAAGTCTGACCTTGTTAAATTCAGACCACAATTTATGTTTTCCTAAATTAGCGTTTGGATTAATTAGTCCTGGGTGTGTATCGGTTTCTACGTGCTGGAGCTTAGGCACTATATCTTCTTTCATAAGGAAGCTGGAATGATATCTGTCAGTTTAATCTTGATGTTTTTGCTTAGAAGCAGCTTTGCCTGCTCATAGCTGCAAACTTTTAATTAATGCTTAATTAAAATATTTATAGAGAACTTTTTTTTTCCTTTTGCATTAGATGCTAATCAATAAACTTCGTCTTATGTGATATTACGCACCACCTCCGGCATGCATGCGCGCGTACATGCAAACGCGCTAACGATGCTAACTGCCAACACACCACTGAGGAATCTGGCTCATATTTTCCCTCTCCCTGATCCAATCCACTCTTCTCCCCCGTCATATAGATCGGAGCCTGCAGGGGCCAGAGGCGCTGACAGAGCCCAGATGCTCCCAGTCTGTCTGGTGGGACTGGGGAGACTGGTGCCATGGGGTCCTGGAGCCTCTGAAGTGCCGCCCCTCCATCAACATGACCAAGGCTAGACCTGCACTTTCTCCAGACTGAAACACTCTCCTTGGCCATGTTGACAAGCGTGCTGCGCAGTCACAGATTGATACACGCAGGGCTACGCATTCGCAGGACCCGCTCTCACGTAACGTATGGCCGTTCATCAGCCGTTCCTAATTAGAGACCCCCAGACCGGCAGTGGGGTTCACAAGGTTACAATGACACACTGATACAAGGTTAGCAACCTGCACGCACTCGCATGCTGATACCACTCGGGGTTTCTTTTACTTTCTCATTTAATCCTGCTGCATCTCATCACCCCTTGTCCTAAACCTACTCATGTCACAGGCGGGGGGGCAGGAAGGGGGGGGGGTGTCTTTGTTCTAAAGAAGCAAAAACAAAAAGTGAGGCACCATACGAATCCTCCCTACGCCCGCATATTCTCTCAAAACACAAAGATCATTACAAGAGCATCAAAGTATGCCATGTTTGAAATGATATTTCTCTTTGTAGTTGTGGCGTGGCGTGGAGCGTGTTGGTATTAGGCGCTGCTGTGGCAGCTGTCGTGGCTGGCTGCGCAGTGCCGCGGTGTCAGGGCCTCTGAGGCCAGGCTGTCCCGGCAGACAGACAGAGGGGGAGGAAACCTGATAGCGCAGCCAAGCCCCAGTCTAATGTCAGTCTATCGAGTTATCTATCCCTGTGTCTATCTGTCTGGCTGTCTGGCTGATTGGCTGTTGGACGCTGCCTATCTGCATGCCGGATACTCCTCTGGCTGCACAGCATCGGCGCGCGGCTCCGGAAAGTTTCTCCCGTCTTTCATTCATTTAGTTCTTAGCGCACAAACTTCTTCAGGGAGGATAAAAGCTGCTGTTTTTGAATAACTGCGGCTGCAGGATTAACTTCTGCAGGGTCCCCGCCACTAAGCCTGCCGCTGGTTCCGAGGAGTGCTCGTTGCGATAAAATTAGAATCACGACAAAGAGCGGGAGACGGAAGTTCAGGTTCTGTTGAGGGTGGGGGGGCTAAGAGATGCAATCTGCAGCAGATGCTGTTGTTCTGTGGGCTTAGAAGCATCTTAGTACATCAGACATTATTAATACGGCCCCGGCCAGGTCAGAACCTTTCAGTAACACTACCAAAGCCACCAACCATAACCTTGCACACATTGAGGGGGGGCTCAAATGAGTTTGTGCTTTAGGTTAGTGTGTGTGCGTGTCTGTGAGGGGGTTAATAAATGTTGAATCAAACGCCGCACGAGACACTCACACTCCTTAAGGGTTGCCCATTAGCAGTGTGTGGGTGCATGGGGAGTTTATCAGTGTCTGGGTGATTTATGAAGTCAGACTCAATATCATCCACTTCACCCACACACATATGGACATACACATGTGCACACAGCAGCACGTACGTGGCCACATGCTCGCTCTGTGTCTCTCTCACACACTCGTGCACGTGCGCGCGTGTCTCTCCCTCTGAAATGGAGGAAGATATTAGGCCAAAATTAAAGGTTTCACAGAGATTAACAGTGCGGATGATGAGATCGTCTCAGCCCCTTTTTAATCGAATTCCTTTTTATCTCCGAACCAGCGAGATACAGAAGTGGTGCGCACGGTGAAAATACAACCGTGACATTCTAAAAAAAAAAAAAATAGAATTGAAACTAAAAAATAAAAAAATGCAGGACTACAGAAAATAAAAGGTGTGAATTATTTCACTGAAAATTCCTTGGCAGTTTAATAATTAGGGGGTCGGTTACAGTCGAAATATCTCAGGCTTTTGATGCAGGACTTTTTTTTTTTTAACATCAACTACAGACCTCTATAGACATCAATATTTCTGGCTGCTAAATTTGTAGCATTCCTTAGAATTTACTTAGCCACAAGCAGAAAAAGGAGGGTGCTTACAGTGCACTTCAGAGTGCGGCTGGTTTAAATGGGACCCCTTGTGGCTGTGTCACAGCTCCCTTCGTTAGGAGGCTGACTGTAGCCTGTAGTCACCACAGGCATCATTAGCCCTCTGTGAAACCACAGCCTGGGTCTCATTCTTCATCTGCCTGTCTGCTGCCTGAACATCTCCACCACCACAGCGCTCCAGCGGCAGAGGAAGCGAGTCCAGCGGCACGGCAGCCTGCACACAGCTGACAGAATCAGAAATTCAAAAATGCAGGGAAGTTCAAATGTATTCAGTGAGCGGGCCACTTGAATGGGTTCTGCAAAAGGTCAGAGCCGGGGTTATTTTTGGGGTGAGGATTATTAGGCTACCTGGGCCGAGCAGGGGAGCGGCGACTGCGGAAAAGTGGGGGTCAGCGCGGATAGACGGTGGCGGTCCAGAATTTAAGACAAAAATGTGCATCATCAATGTCAGGAAATGTGGAAAAAGAAAAAAAACACGAGATTTTGTTTATTAAAAAAAACATGCACCCTCACCGCTGCCTGAGAACTCGCCGTTAAAAGAATAATTCCTCCCACTGGGATCTAACTGGGATGTGGTGAAAATAAAATAACACATAAACATTTAAGTTACCGATTAAATGTGCAGGATGGATTCAAGGTTGAAATGTTGACTTCTGTTTCCCGTTCTGTACTGCCCTCTAATGGAAAACGCTACTCAGAAATAAAAAAAAAAGGAGCTGAGACGTAGACGGAGCTGCAGCGGGAAGACATAAAGCATAATTAACTGTGAGTCAACGCGACATGAAAAGCAATTTCAAAAAATTAAACACAATTAAAGTGATGAAAAGGCCGGATTTGTCACTTCCAGATGTATTTATTTAAACGCATGAAAGGCAACAAAAGCACAGTATGCAATGCATAAGACGCCTCCGCTCTAGGTGCATTATAAGGAGCAAACAATGAGATCTAAATGAAGACAAAACAAATGCTTCACTACAAAGCTTTGTAGCGGTAAAATTCAGAGCCTTTATCACTGGATGTTGAACAAAGCATCCACTTGGCAGGAAATTAAAAAACCAACGAGAGGTACAAAGACTAATTCTGCTTAGGAAAAAAATAAACAACAACAATGCAAGAGACATATTTTTAAGGGAATAATAATTCTTTAGAAAAACCATTCCAGCACTATCTGGCAAATGCAATGGCGACCCATGGGAGCATATGTTTGTAATTCCTACTGTTCTCTGTTTAAGTTATTTTTGTACATTCTAATTCTGCAACAACTCTGTATCGCATTAACGATGCAGCATCTCTATTCTTAGATTTTTTTTTAAAAATTGTGTTTGCTGCATATCTACGAGTAATTCCAGTTGCTCCACAGGGTGAGCCACACACCAAACTTTATGGCTCTTTCTTTTTATTTTGACTTGATTTTACAAAAACCCTGGCACTGTTTGTGAGCGTGTGTGTGTGTGTGTGTGTGTGTGTGTGTGAATGAAGGACACTCAGCCTCTGTCATGCTTCAGTCTGCCCCTCTCTGCCTCTCATGGGTGAGCAGCCATTGTTTGAGATGGTTGCCCTTGCCGCGCATGTACGGCCCGCTCTGTCCACTGCTGGAAATGACTCGGTGGCAGGGGATGAGGAGGGGAACCTGGCGCCGGCAGAGGAGAGGAGAGGAGAGGAGAGGAGAAAAATCAGCCCCAAAGATGAGTGTTTTCACACACGGACACGTCTGAAAAATTCATGTGTGTGTTTTTCAAAACTGTTTGGGAGTTGATAATAATATATATATATATTTTTTTTTCAGCATAAAACTAAGATGTTACACAGGATGAGTACATAAAAGAATAATTGTTTCTAAACAATAATAAATATAATTTAAATGCTTTAAAAATATGCGTTATTGTTATCTTAATTCTCTGCCTGTATTAGATGCCAAAACAGCTGGAGGTGTCGCTAATAGATGTGTGTTACGCATGTAAAAAAAAAAAGATTTACCGCATAAACACGGTGACTTGAAAGCAACCGATGTGCACAATATGAATCTGCATTTTCCTCTTTTTGGTTATGTTCGTGCACTGTAGGAAAACAAAGTGCCACACCACAAGTGTCTGGTTTGATCCTGCACAAAACCACATTCAGGGTGATGGCTCAGTCTTTGGGTGTAAATGTTTTTTTACTCTTTAATAGTGTAAAGCTAAGAAGCAATCAAAAATTAATGGGCAAAAACACCAGCAGGATGAATATTCAATCGAGAGGGTGTCAACATTAAGATCTGATAACCCTGTGATCATTAAAAAGAGGAAGTCGGTGGAGCGTTTACTCTTGTTGCAGACGACTGCCAGGGGGGTCCCGAGTTCTTTGTAAACTAAATGGCTGGAGAAAGATTAAACAAGCTAGCCTAAAACACTTCGATCATTGTGAAGTCGGAACAAGAAAAAGTGGCGACGGTTGGAGGGAATCACAGCAATTATTTCTTCTAGAATATTCTTAATGTCGCCCTCGTTACTGCAACGTTGCGCCGAACGCAAGCGCGTCCCAACAGCGGCTGCGCTGCCACTGGATTCCTTTCATTTAACCGAGTTACCCTGACTCGCCGGCTGCACCTCCAGCCTTTTATGGAAAAGTTGGACAAGCAGTGTGTTTCAGTTCAAATCCATCATTAAACCCGTTCCCATATCAACAGCAATAAAACTTTCCGAGCCCCAGATTAACCTTGCAGGGAGAGAAATACTGCTCGTATATTCCGATCAATACTGTTCCCCGGGTTTGGAGGGAGCGTGGGGTACCCTCAAGGCCTTCGGATCTGCCTCCTCACTTGGGGGGAAAGAGCACTACACCAGGCTTATCAATACTCAAATCCTGGTGAAGAAGAAGTGCCACAGAGAGACGGGGATCGATTGAGCACACTGAGCTTTTCGCGGCTGAAGCCGGAGTGGAGCAGCGATACTGACAAGTAATTGACACTGACAATCTGACTCTGGATCTGTATCAGGAGCTGAGGGCTCAGGCTCCCAGCCTCCCCGACGAAAGGAAAGAAACGTCTGTAAAACACAGAGCTGGGCGGAGGCAGCGCCTGGCTAACACAACATATGAGGTCCATTAATAAAACAGAGTTTTACAGACGCGCGCGCCAATTTTATAGGTTGGGTTTAAGTTTTGCAGTTTTCCAACCTTTCTACCTGAACACCAGAATAATAAAACCACCAGTATCGGAGCCATTTCACAGCACGGAGAAAGCCGAACATTTCGCTGGCTTCATTTCTGCGGTAAGGAGAGTTCTCTTCCTCACAGAGCACACCGGTGGTGCCCACAGCGCTACATGGGCAGAGCTAAACGGGCTTTGATCAAAGGGTTTGATCAAAAGAAGACACACCACTTGCCCTCTAGCCCTCCATTTTGTACACACAGGATTCGTGGGCAAAAAGATGCAGGCCAGGTTCCCTACAAGAACGGGAGATTTGCGATGAACAACCGCCGAAAAGACTGGAAACAACGGGAACAAAAGGTGTGGGCTTAAAACCTGTGCTGCGAGGAGACTTGGACTTCTCAGCCGCTCACAGAGGGAGGCATTTATCACACACACTGCCCATTTTTGAAACACACCCATTGCCTACTGAATCAGGTAGTACCGACCTTTCCGCACTGTATCTGGCCCAAGGAATATAAAATGAGTATTTAATAATTTCTTGGGTGAGAAAGATGTTTTTTAAATTCAAATGCTAAAATCTGGACAGCATCAGCAGTGAAAACGAACAAATCCGCACATTTAGAAGACTATTGACTTGAAAATGACCTGTGTTCAACTTTATAAACATCTTAAAAGATTAACAGATTATCAAAATAGTCCCTAATTAATTTTCCCAGAAATCAATTGGCACACTAATCATCGCGGCACCGTATGTAGTGATGTCATGGTGTTTCTAGTACTTACACTTTTTTTTTTCCTTTTTATTTACGACCTTTAGAAAATTGCTAATTAACTCCTGACTACAGGCAGTTTACCCTTTACAGGCGCTGTGCAGATCCAGAGTCAGCGCTCATTACCACGTAATGAAAACAATTACTTTCAACATCTGACAGGGTAGAGTGAGACAGAAGCCTGTCAATCACGGGCGCGCTCACCGGGTTCCTCCTCATGGCCCCTCCCACCGCTCGCACTGCTCTGGGGTTTCCTGCCATCTCGGCGAGGCGTTTGTACGACACCGTCTCTCCAAACTTCACGTCCCTCAGAAGAACCCGCAGTGTGCGGCTGGTGAAGGCGTCTTTTGGTGATGGAAGGGGGGGGGGGACAGAGGAGATGAGTGAGAGACAGGTCCTGATTTAATCAATCAAAGTCAGACATCTGGATCAACGCTGCGTGTTTACACACCTAAATCAAAGTAGCATTCAAAGATGAACTGATAATGTTGCATTTCAAACACACATTGGAGCTTTAAATGGGACTCTTTCCCTGTAGAAGACTCATTACACAGTCAGAAGCATGAAAGTCTCAATTTGACCTTAGGAAGAAAAAAAAAAAGCATCAACATGCTACAGAGTCAGATGTGAGAAAATTATTTCTATGGAAGGAAAAAAAATCTAGGTTAGGCTTTGAAAGGTCAGAGCTAAAATTAAAAAAGTTCGCTCCTTCATTTAAAAGGATTAAGAGAGGCCAAAAAGACTGCAAATCTGCTCCAGATTTTTAATAATAATAATTTGAATGTTGCATACCATTTGTGGCAGTGGGATGACTTTGAGGTTAATCAGACCAATTTGTCCTTTTAATTGCTTTCTATTCAGAGTAGATTCATTATATCGTCTTCGCTTAAATGGCGGAATTCTTCAAATCATCTGCAGCTTAGCCAACCACATTAACAGCTTTGATTTCATTAGCACTTTAGCGGTAGCATTTTTTTCTTTTTCTGGATTACCAGCCGGTGACGGAGAGGCATGTTTGTCTAGCTGCGATTGTCAAAGGAGGAGGAGGAAAGGGAAAAAAAAAAAAAAACGTGTTTGAAGCTCCTCAAAATCTTAAGACACGGATGCGCTGAGCTCGTGTCGAGAGCGAACAACACTTTTTTTTGGCGGAGAGAACAAGATTGGGAACAATAGTCTCGTTATCAAGAGGGGGTTACATTCTTCTAGTATATACATGTACTCAGTCATGAAAATTCAATTAGTGATCTCCCATTCTCTCTCATTTATATGGTCTAAGAGAGCACATGACAAGTGATCTATGAGAAATCCCTCTAAATTGGCATTGTGTGAAAACATGTCACACCCCTGTCTCTCTTCTACAGAGTGAACATCCTTTGCTCCCCAGGCTCCCTCGCTACCTTATAGTCACTCTCCGCTACACAAAGCCACACGAACAAGGCAATTTGCCTAAACTGGGGGGAATAAGTGTAAAACCTAAAGGGGATATATTTGATTGATGCGCACCCATGTGAGTTCTTTGTCTTGAACAAGGCCCGTAGGTACTGTTTAATAATTTTTCAGGTAATAATCACGCTGTCAACTAGATGACGGGCTGTTACGCAGACAGACTTAATGTTATGAGGAGATAAGATACACTCCTGAAATTTTTATTATGCATTATTCTCTCTCATAGAGCTCGGATTTGGCCACGTGACGTGCACAGCGGTGGTATCGCTTTGTCACCGGTGGCTGGATGATATCTTGCCCGCGCGGCGTCTAAGAGAGATCCCAGTTGATGCTAATGTTATTGACAAACACCCAAAGTCGGCGGCGAGAGCAACAAGCGGCGGAGCTGTTGACGCCTTTTCAGAGCTCCGGAGCAGCTCTTTTTCCGCCGGAAGGGTTTCACGTCACTGACGGTTCTGAGGGAGAGAAAAACAAGTGTGTGCTCCTTTATCTGCCGCTGCAGAGGTTAAAGAACTTTGCCCTCATCAGTGTTAGTGACAGAGACTTCATGTGGGTCACTCGAGGTGACCGCCAATGATTTGGCGAGCAGTCCCACAGCCCCATACTTCATAAAGAGCCTAATATGCTGTGTCTAGGGTCAGGACCCTCTTTAGATCAGGGCGCAGCCATGTCAATTGTTTAAATAAAAGTTGAGAGGAACCACTTACATGTTTACGGACATCCCATAATTATATCACAGGTCGTTACCTGCCATGAGAGCAGGCGATAGGGCCAGCACAGAGGCGGCGTGTGTGACCCAGAAAAAAAGATAAAAAAATCAATCAAAAATCTAGTGATTATGAAGACATTTATGATGGATTTGCCCATCGTTTTGTTTATGAGAGCAATTTTGGAGGAAAAAATACAATAAACTGAATTCAATTAGTCCTGCTAATGACAGATCTGCACAGATGACTTTCAGCTGACGGTCCCCCTCGCACGCCACAATAAAAAGAGACAATAGTGGAAATGCAGCTCCCTCATTATCCTTTGTGTCTAATGGAAGGAAAGACTTTGACTCCCAGTCAAAGTGTCTCTTGAGTCTTGAGGGATCCATACTTTTGAAGGCTGACGGGGTGCTGATGATTCTCTGATTATTCGATATTCTGAAAACGTTCATTTCCCTAATTCCTCTCCACATCACAGGGGCGAGTCCTGGTGAGTGTCTCATCTCGCCCTGCGCCGAGCACAGGGGGAGGTTCAGGCTCCTGCAGGAACACAGTCATTTGGGCTTTGAAGAGACACCCCCCCACCTATGCCAGGCCCCCCTCTCATATTCCCTGTGCCGCTTACTGAGACTAAGATCCTCTCGTCTGTTACATATGGATGTATAATTAATGAGATAAGAATATGCATCGTTTTAAGAACTGGTGATGGCGTCTGGCGAGGAGGGGAGGGGGCGGGGGAGTAAACTAGTGCATGTGTGCACGCAAACGCAGACGAGCCCCCGATGTGCACGCAGCCGTCAATCCTCTATGACCAAACCTGTGTGTGATGTTGCACATGACAATCAGTCAGACAGTACAGAGGAGCGCGGCGCGCGGCTGCTTTCATGTCACCTCTGCTGCTCAGGTATATCGTGACAGCTAATATGAAAAGTGGCTTGTTTTGTCAGAAATGTGTAAATAAACATGGCAACGCTTCAAGTGAAGGTCACAACTCAATATTGCGTGACAAGTGCAGCGAGAGCTCCGTCGCGTTCGGGCTCTCCCACAAGATAACTGAACAAACAAAAGTTGTCACGGATCGTAATGACCTGATTTTAACTTTTTTTTACCCCCACCCCCCACTTCCTTTTTTCCCCCCTCACAGCCAACTGCAAAGCTAGAACACGCCGGGAAGGAATTTGTACGGCAATAATCTGTGATATTTGTGAATCAACCAGCAGAGGAAAATGAGAGGGAAATGTTCTATTTCCTTTCCTCAAAAGACAAATACTCTTGGTGCTAACATTTAACATTTCCGCACAGGCATGGCCTGTAGTTCCAACTATTGAGAGCATTCCAAGCCTAAACCCTGTATTTACCGAGCCCCCCCAAAACAACAGGCGAGGGAGAGAGGTGGAACACAGCACAATCACCTATTCAGATCAGGTACTAATGAAGAATTCCATCTATCCTGAAATTTAATTAAAACCCCAAAGACTTCAGATGAGATGCGATTTGAAAGAGCCTGGGGCTGGTACACAAGCACTTGGTGGCGAAGGGAATCGCGCTGAAAGTTGATATCGTAATTGGTCCTGATGTATTTCTGCATTGCCTTCGCGGGAGCGTGGGACTCGTAGCTGTATACAGGGTCTCGACGGAGTACCTGCTCATTGAAAATGCCATCACTCAAGCACTACAGATCTGCATGAAATTAGAGAGCGAGTGCGGCCTGATTGCAGGGGAAGGGAGGCACAATTGTTAAATGCATATATTAAAGTTTTTAGACCTGTTTTTTTCCAGGTGTAGGTGTGGGCACGAGTCCAAATGGGATGCAACGAGCATCTGCGCACAACAACGGAATGGTCTCTAATTGTTTTAAAAATGCACAAGCACAATCACTTTACGGGGTTTTATTTTAGCGAGAACTAAATCCTCTCACGGCGTAGCCCCTGGCACCCTCAGACGCTCACTCAGCTGCCGCGTCCACAAGCTGAAAGAACACTAATTGTCCATTTTCAGGTTGCTTTCATTTCCCGCGCCTTAGCCGGCTGGTCAAGCCAACAATAAGCTCATTGAAACTTTACCGCCATTCACATGTTGTCATTGAAGAAAAAAAAAAAAGAAGCTTCCTGCCTGAAAATGTCAAGAGTGGAATTCGATCAGTTTCAAAGAATGTGCCAAGAATCATGGAAAAGCTTGCCAAGACTAACACGCGTGGTAAGAGCTGCCACAGATTACTGAACCAAGTTACAGCTCTGTGTTCTGTTCCCTCTCTCTCGCTCACTTGCCTTTGCTCTCTCTCTCTCTCTCTCCCAGCCATAAAATACTTCATTATAACACACTGAGGCAGTGAGTGTAAGTGATGTAACTGACAATTAAGAGTGAAAGTCTGATTCCAGTCATGGTTCTGCAAATATTTATCCATGACAGACCTCCTTGCAGGGTGGGGTGGTGAAAGGCTGGGAGCGGGAGGCTCCCAGCGGTCCGGGGTTCACTGAAGTACGCCTGCAGCCAGTCGACGCAGCGCTGCAACTCGGGGCTCGTTTCTGCAGGCCGATCGTTGACCACGCAGCTCAGGGGGCGCTCAGGGCTCCTGTGAGGGATATAAGGCAGGATGGGGAGTTGAGGTGGGGATCAGAGGAGCAATAATATACCCGAGTCTTGGTTGAACAGTGCTGAAATATGTCACAAGTGTATAATAACGCGCTACGGGTGACACAGATGCAAGATGACATAATTTGTGGAGTGAAAGTAAAACAGTTCAATCAGGATGTGCTTAAAATCTGAACTTGTGCAATTAACCTCTCAAGGAAATCTAAAGACAATATCCCAGACGTTTTATATAACACAGGTATATTTTTTCAGCGTAAAAGAAAATACCAGCGGGTTGTAAGGACCAGCCTTAACAGCTTATTTCAGATTACTTTAACACGGCCGAAACAGCAGGAAACGGACGAGTGCTTTAAAAAGTCTCGCAGCTGCATGGGAAAAAGTTAAGAGCGCGGGGCCTTACAACAGTTTCAACTCTGCTTGGGTCTAGTTTACAGTTCACGACAAGAACAAATGGATTTTTTGGCCGGAGCAGCGCCGGCCAAATGCACTTGGACGCGCATCTTAGCATGAGTAGCTGCTTGGAGGAATTTGCCGATGGTTGAGTTGGCATCACTTAACAGCAGAATCTCTCTCCGCTGCTGACCACCCCCCAGGTCAACGCAAGTAAGACTGACCCATATTTGACACTTAAAGACCCTACTGGGAAGGTTCTCTCTTAGCTTGTGCATTACTGCAAAGTGGATCTCAAGCTGTGTTGTGGATCTAAAGCTGGCCGCCGATTCCATTAACTGGTGTACAGGACTTATAAATAAATAATATCACCATTTAAGTGCTCCCCTTTTCAAAATTGGCTTATCCTGTATGGTATTAATAATACACATTTACTTGGTTAAACACACAAACCGGCCGTCTCCCGCCCGCCGTAACGACACGGCCCTAAAGTGTTTTTACACTTCTGCAGGTCACAGTTTAGGTAACACTTTAGGTCGGACACGTGAAGCTCTGGAGTGTTATGAGTGAGCGGGCTGCTTTTTAGGGGGGACCACGCTGCCTGCTAGTTACAGCTGTGTGATGAAACTCTCCCCGGTGCTGTTTAACAGTGGGTGTAAATACAGTAAAATGCGCAAACAGGCTCGTTTCTAAATAAACCACCCTGCTGGTTTCTAGCCGAGTGCTGAAAAGTCCTGTGCTGAGACCTGCTCAAACAATGGCCATGGCTCATGGCAATCTCTGTCGGCATGGGTGAGTGCCCAGCCAGCCCCTACTTGTCATTGTCTCTCCTTTCTATCCCTTCCCTCCCCTCCTCATTTCCCCTCTCTCGGCTTCTCTACCCTCCCACTTCAGCTCTTTTTTCTCCTCACACCTAGATTCCCCCACCACCACCACCGCCACCGCCTCTTCAGCAAGGATCTTCGGGCCAATGGTCCCCCCTCTAAAAAAAAAAATTGCTACCCCTCCACCCAAACGCGCCTCCTCCCACCAGCAGCTCGACTCGTCCACAGCCCCTCTTTCTCTCTGAGAGGATGTTCCAGCCGCTGCACACTGACAGCTCGGGGATATTGTGTGTGGAAATGTTCCTGTTGGACCCGCAGGCCCTTACAATCTATCGTACAAAGGCTAGAGCACCTTTGCTTAAGGCTTGGCACCTTTGACCTCCAGCCAACACTTCTGACTTGTCACTGTGGCTAATTTTTCCTCTCCCCTCAGCTCCTCGGTTATGGATGCGCCGGCCTTCAAGGTGCTTTTGAGTGATCCAACATTGACAGTAGTAAAAGTTAATGCAATGCGGTACATGTTATGGCCGGCAAACAACACGGAAATAAATAAATAAAAGCAGAACATGATCGGCGGAGCTGATGTCTGTCACCTCTCGGTGCAGTGGGGATTGTTTTAAAAGAGCAGGCGGGCAGTGGAGATGTAGCTGCTCTGGCAACATTCCTGGCTGTTCCGATGGATCGCAGAGCAGCGTCATCTGCTCTTTATGGAGACCAGACTGGTGCGTTACACACTCTGCCCTTCAAAAGACAGATTGTAGATGTGTATTAAATGTCATGCTGTATACAAGAAACTCTCCGAGGAGGAACAGTGTTTATAGAAAAACCATCATCTGACTTTAAGTCCGAATAAACAATCTGGAATATTTAAAAAAAAAAAAGAAGAGGTTTAATATCTTTTCAGTTGAAAACACAACATTATTTGTCTTTTTTACCCCCTCTGCACGCCTTTCGGGCAGGTTTTCTACTTTGGCGTACGTAAGGAAAAAAGAAACTAATTCCAAACTAGCCACGATGTGGTGCACTAAGAGGAATATTTCCCTTGATAGAAGGTTGTGATTTGAGAAAATTTCTAATATCGTGCCCCTGTCACAATCAATTTCTAATTACCATAAATCATCGCTGCGTAAAGTGGGAATGATTTGGAGTTCTACCTATTTTCCGACCCTAATAGGAAAAATGAATTGAGCGTTTATATAATGTTTGCGGTTATTTTATCAATCGGGGAAAATCCTGATGTTAAATTTGCCAATTTCTGCTCCGCCCCATCTCTACTTGCGCGAGATTTCAGGCCAGACTTTTTCTATCAGCGGCAGACACAAGAATGAAACAGGTTAAGCACAGGATCTAATTGAAAGGAATCTGGCGAAGGGTGTAATGGTATATTGCACAAAAAGGGGGGAAAAACTCAGAACTCATGCCTCCATCCTGTGAAGCGTGATGGCGCTCATCCCGACTCGATCGGCTGTCACTTTTGACACAGCCTGCCAGAGTTCTCCTTCACCGATCATGGGTAACACGGCGGGTCAGAGGATGAAATAGAAAAGGCCAAGAGAAGTCCAATATTTTCCTCAGCCTTATAGCCGCGGATACTTAACTCAAAGACGTCAAAGACTCAAGAGAGCATGAAAAAAGCCTAAAATGACTGTCTAAAAAGGGGAGAAAAAAAATACAGCATGTCTCTATGAATGTCAAGATCCTGATGGTCTCTGAGCCAAAGGCTGTGATACAATTGTAAGCTACTTGCTCAAAGCAGCTCGTTCAAGCATTTGAAGATCATTCAGATGTCTATCTAGCTACTGCAGCACTAAACTCAAGAGGTTTTGGAGTGGCATAAGCTATAAGGAATGCTTCCTCTTCTGTTCCGGGGTGAATGTTGCACTCTGATATCCTAAAATAGAAACAACTCGGCTGGATAAACTGCTCTCCTGATATCCGACGAGGCTTATTAGCAACTGTCCGCCAAAGTGGTCGCGGCGCTCGATCCGATACATAAAGGTGGTGGTAAAATACTGCAGAGCAGGCAACAAAGCACACAACAATTAGGTCTGGTCCCAACTGGCTAGCCACAGGAGTCAGAGAAGGCATGTATTACCAGAGCCTTAACTCTTACTCCATTATGTAGTGTATCCACACCTCAACGCAGCAATGTTTATCTACAACAGTCTACTGAGCAGTTTCAAATAGTGTTTTTAGCCTCTATTCTCAAGTGCCACAGTAAGAGATTCCAATTACCCGAATGGTAAGGAGCCAGTGAGGGAGGCATAAAGTACATTAGGGATCCCCTGGAACTGCAGGGACCTTTTAGAGCCTCCGCTGAAGAGGACTGGGAGGCTGGGGGGACAGTGACCCTGCATGGATAGCCTCTGTCAAAATTTGACCACGTCGAGCTCAAAGGCATTTTGGGAATCCGGTGTCACCAAGTCCTAATTACTGTCTGTGTTCAGAGCAAATTACTGCCTTGTTCCTCTGATTAGCGAGGAGGCTAATCTTCACCTGTGTATGCCAGCACTGCTGAGGGCCCTTGAGTGTTAGCGCTTCGTCTTCTGTAATTTATTTTTAAATCAGTGCCCGCTCCCTGGAGTTTCGAGTGTTTTGTTGTGAACCGCTTACCATGATCCCCACCACCGCCCCCTCACCCCTAAATCCTTGACTAAATCCTTGTTTGGTGCCGCAGGAAGATAAGCAAGAACAACACTTGGGCATAATTGACTCATACTCCTCTCCAAGATGTCAGAACGGAATCATCTCTCTGCATATTGCTTTAGTATGTCACACGCTGTACACTGCTGCACGTTGCAGATATCGAATCCAATCAAGTTCCAAAACAAACACGGGCAACCCCTCCACTGTAAAACTTCCAACTCAACAGCGGGGGGGGGGGGGGGGGGGGTATATATATTTAAAAAAAAAAAAAAAAAATCTGCCAGAATTGCTTTTAGCTGCATTTCCATAGCGGCGAGGAACTCTCACTTACCTCCTCTCACCCTGAGGTTCTCCTTTAGAAACACTACATTTGCAGATTTTCATCTGCGCGGATGGCGGAGGCTCGTCTGTGCGAGGCCGTTTACAGGTAGTGTGTTGCACAGGTGTTGGTTTACACAGGAAATGGCACATGCAGCCTGATTGGGACGCTCCCAGGAGATGGAGGCATAAACATAGAGCGCAGATGGGTCCAAGGGCCAATGGGAGCAGCACCTTAATGAAAACGCAGCTGAGTACTACACTTCACAACATGCAAAACAATATTCCGAGGCTGCCGTAAAAAAAAAAAAAAAAAGAGGACAAAAATGATCTGAATATCATTATGTGATGAATTATTCATAGCATTTCTAAAGGGACTGTCAAAAAGTCTCTCCCTGCTATATTGATGATTTCATTCAATATTGCGTGTCACTGTTTGTATGACAAAGCATTTTATTAAAAATGTAGAAAGCTTGTTCAACTCATATTAATGCAAATACAAAAATAAAATAACGTAAGAGACTAAATAAAGTTGAGGCGATGAAAAGGGAGCATGAATTAAAAAAAACCCAAACAAACAAAAAAAACCAAACTTGTTTTGATGGTTCCTGTAAATGTGAAACGTGCAAAGGGGCTCAGATTTACCATACCACTATTCAGTCTAACGCAGGACACCGACTCACAACACCACAAGTGTGAGAAAAACGATAAATGCATCACCTCAGATATTTCACACCGGCGCTACTGTGTAAAAGCTGTTGTGACAGCTTGGGTATTACCGCTAAGATAGATGGAAAATGTCTGGCTGCTTATGAATGCCAATGTGGCTGAGGTGACGGGTTCGACACAAAAACACTCCACCTCCGAACAATTAGGCGCTTCTCAGGCCCCATCCAGTGTTGTGAGTGATAATGGAAAGCTGTGAGGATAACTGGTGATAAATAGACTCTAACACCCCCTCCTTAAGACCGGTGCAGTCCTGCGGTCCTCTCATATGCTTAACTAATCATGACCATGGCCAGCAAATTCATACAAAAGACTAATTACTGTTGTACTTCACTTCAGTCTCAAAGGCCTCTTATATAAGGACTTGGGGGTTCTTTTGCCTCCTTTCTCCTCTTGATGGGTATTTTTTTTTACAAGTAGGCCTCATGCTAGACAAAAGCATTTAAAAATTGGTGATTGCTTTCATCCCCTTTAATTACATTCAGAAATGGCATTTCTGCCACATAATACATTCCTATTGTTTCAGAATTATCTGGCTTGGGGAGTAAAATCTACAATATTCAACGATGCTCCTGAGCTAAATCGCCTCTTGAAATTGAAATATGCAGTCGAAATACAAAATAAAACACCAGCCTTTGCTGCTGATATACTGGAAGCTGCTTGGCTTTCTGCAGAATGCTATTATTATGCATATCCAGGTAGAAAGTTAATTAACCCAAAGCTTAAGCTAATTATGGTAGCAGAATGCTATCAACCAAACGCTTTCAGTCAGACAGCTGTCCAGAATTTCATTTGCTAATCATTTGTCTTTCGCCTGAGCATATGGTACATTTCCCCACTATCACAGCAACAACAAACAGATGAAAATCATTAACTAAAAACAATGTGCAATGTGAAAAATCAGACACAGATTTATAAGGCTTTGTGTCAGGGAGAAAAGGCGGATTTATGGCCTGGGAAGTATAATGATAATTTTGGGTTTTAGCCACACAGGATTTTGGGCGGACCACGTGACGCACGTGTGCTGGGAATTCAGATGCACAAATATATTGTTTGTATCTATATGCAAATGAGACAGAATGTTTATCCGTGTAAAATTAATTACAATTTTCTATAAGAGCATATGCAAAGCGCTTGTTCGCGACCATTTTTAGCTTCTGGCGCACTTTGCGTCAGCTTTTGCAACAGAATATTTTTAGGTTGTTAAAAGTAAAAATCCCTCAGCTCAGAATTAAATCAATTATTTTCCAAGAAAAGCTTTGCACATTATTCTCCCTTTTCTTTTCATAAAAACACATCAGGCCGGCTGTTAAAGTGTGATTGATATCGGCATTGCCTTGCAACATTATCAGGCAATAAAGGCTACTCAGGTTCTAATGCAACATGTCATACACAGGCTCCTGTAGTACGTTTCTATTGAGGACCTCACAAGCTAAATTGCTTTTTTCCCGCTCCCCCACATCTCAGCCGGCTTGACAGACAAATTGATCAAAGCATTGTAAAATAATATGCTCACAAAATGTCTCGGGGCAGGAGTCCGGCCCTTTTTTCATTTTTCACCCTAATAAAAAAGTACTCTGTGATTTCCACTGTATTATGTGTCTCTGCTCTGTGTGAAAGAGGCAAGAAGCATCATATTTCAGATAATAGTAATCTCCTGTAAACAAAATGTGTATCATTTTTTTTCCTGTGGATGCCAAAGCCATGTTAAAAACTAAAGGGGTGGGGGGTGGGGTGCAGGAGGGGGGCAAAGCTGGTTAACAGGGAGGCTGGTGTGTAGGGCCCCAACAGGGGTTGTTGAGATGTAATGAATTTGTTCATCTGATGGTGCCTTCAGGGCTGTCGTTAGACTGGCAGAGGAGGTTGATTTTAGGAAATGTTCCTTAAATCAGTTAGGCAGCAAAAGGAGCTCCAGACGTTTCTATTAGGAAAAAGATGATGGTCATGGTGCGTAAGCAATGCTTCAAGTGCATTTATGTAGCTTTAATGGCGTTTATCAGAAACCATCAGTCACGCCTGCGTCGGCGCTTTGACGAGGGAATTCTCTGGAAAACCCAGAAACAAAGCAGCGCGGGCCTTCCACTTCCGCTCCCTCCGCATCCAGCCTCTAATGCGGGTCTCCCTTTATGCACTCCATGCATGTTATCTGCCTCCTCTATCCAAAACACCGTGTTTGGGATCATTTATCACCCTGACTTCCTAAGCCTGCATCGCAACACATCCAAAGCTGCAAAGAACCTTGTTTAGTATGTCATAAATAAATCAATGGAAATGGCTGATTTGAACCATTACAGCCACATGCAGGATTTTGTGAGATCTACATGTAAAGCTGGTTGCTAAGATAAGCCTTTATTTTGTCACTGTACCGCGTCTCCCTTAATGCCTGTTTACACTGTTACTACACATGTTTGACGTGGCTCCGCATCTCTGCCCTGCCAGGAGGATATTTTATTCACCTGGACATCCCCACGTCCAAACATTTTCCTTGACGATTTCACTTTCGGGAAGATCCTGCCAGCGGTCGGAGCCTCGCTTATGACCGACGCGGCAAACGATATTAAACTGAGAAATGATCCAGTGATGCGAATCATTAAATCCATTTGCATATTTCTACTGAACCTGAACACACAAATTAAACCCCGTTCACGAGGAGATGCAGAAAGGTGCTCGCACATGGTTACAGGACATCTTCCCTAATCAAAATTCCATATTATTAATTTTCTTCAACTCATTAACAACAAGTGGGATGCTTTTTCCTGCTTGATGGATTTTAGGGAAATGGCAAACAGTCGGGAAGGAAACACGTGTTGAGGGATAATATACAAGGCCATTAATGGGTTTCCATAAATTAGAATCAGAACATACGTTTTCACAGGGATAACTTCCTATCTGGGTGCATTGGAAAATGGTTTAATTTCCCAAATCATTCGAGTTTATCAAATGCGAATCTGCGATACATGGATATTTAATTTCAATCTAATCAAAACTAGTCTGAGATATAGGACGTGGACCTGGATGGAATAAGCACTTATTAACAGGAAGTTTAATCAGTCTGAGTCGCTTCACTCAGCCTGTCAACATTCTAACTATTTTGAAGGATGGCTAAGGCGTAAAAAGCAATCACGTGTTACCTTCCTGAGTCTGGCTTGGCGCCCTAACGACTGCATCCAACTCGGAGGGAACATAAATAAACAGGAGTGAACAGTCGGTGCTCCCCATGGCCTTTACTGACCCTTAAGACATCGGCTCTAATCAACTCCCCGGTGGATAATAAACAAGTTATTTTTCTGAAATTTCAAATATACTGTGGGAAGAATCACAACCACATGCCATCAGAAATCTAATTTCCAGCCCAACTGTATTCTGGTGCCCCTCATATTTCTAGTAGCTGCTCATATTTGCCCAACTTTCTCCAGGATATTTCTTGTGGGATCTACAAAAATGCCCTGCTTCCGATGAGGAATAGTGGCACTCCATCACTGGAGTGGCTTCTGTCCGCCTGTAAATTTCACGCCTTTGTTTATCGCGTCACCATGCCGGCTGTTGTACAGTACCTTTCAGCAGGTGCGACATCCATTAGGATCTGGATGGTGTGCACACCATTCTCACATCCGCTGACTTGGATCGTCCCCAGGGGGCTCAACAATGAGATGGTCTTCTGAGTGCACTGGGTCTCCCACTGCTTCTTCATCTCTCTGCCCTGCTAAGGAAGCTCAAATTACTTTGTGTTCATTGACATATTCATGTGGCAATTTTCACAATTTCCCACACTTATTTGCATTGAATGATCGATTGAAAACCTAGCGGGCCGCCACCGGATGATGGCTTACATATTTGAACACCTAGCCTCCAAACAATGTCATGATGCGACTTGATCCCCACATTACTATCCAATATTTCTTTTGTGTATGGAAAAGAATACGCCTATCTAACCAATAAATCGCCCATTTTTTCCCCTCTTTCTCTTCTATATATCACATAAATGAGAAAAACAATGCAGTCTGTTCCCTTGTCTGGTGGGGGATTCCCAAGATAGCTCGACATTATTTTCAATCCGTCATTTTTGGTTGATGGTCGGGATGTTTTTCTAGCATTAAATTTGTTCCTTAGGGTGCAACTCCGATGGGATTCTAGTTTCCAGCCCTTAACAACAGCAAAAACGTGCAGCTTTTCTGACGACTGAGATGGATACTGGCAATAACCAGACAGCAGTTCCTTTTTTATTTTTACTTTGAGGGAAGGCGGGATGATTGACTATGTTATATGTGAGTTTTTGAGAGATGGGGGTTATAATAAATAAAGGTCACATTGATTGTGAGAGTTTCACCTGAAGAACCCTTGATGTGAAAAGTGTCCTTAGGCTATAAACATTTTTTGTACTTTTTATTTTGGTACATCTAATCCAGTTTTGATGATTCATTTAGAGGTTTTAGAATTGTAACGAATAGAGCTGTGTCTAATTATCTGTCTTTCTAATCAATCAGAAAGACAGATAATAAATTGAAAATGCCCTTTTCCCAGCAACATGTTCGAGTTTTTTCTTTTTTTTGTCCAGGCAACAGAGATCATGGTCCCATCAATCACACAAATTACTGAGGGTCAAATAATCATTTAGAAGATAACACAAGTACAATAGTTCAAATTTCAGAAATTCTAAGTGAATTACAACGGAAAGTCTCAGGCAATTTATATATAAGGGTTACAATAAATTGTTGTAAAAATGGCTCCTTTCGTCTCATCTGCAGGGGAGTCCCTTCTGCTTTAACTCTTTTGAGTGTCATTTTCTGTGATCTTTTTTTGTCCTGCCTGATAAATCACATTTTGAGGGCAATAGTGGTTGGATAGGATTGATATTGTTCAATACACAACTGCATGGGTTTATGGATGTGCATGCACATTAGTTAGGGAGGAAAAAACCTCCTAATTAAAGCAGATTGAGCCACAATCCCACTTAGTCAAAAGGAAATTCTAAACTAATGCAGCAGTGTTACCTATTCTTCGAGATAAGTTTATTTTTAGATTAAACAAAACCTGTGTGATACAGAGAGGGGGGACGTGCATGTAGTGTTACGTTCAGACTTTGTGGTGCCCCCTCCTCTTCACACGCACACACCCGCACATCTGTCATGGTGCGCGATCACAAATGCGAATGCTTCAACTTTCTTGTTTCTACTCTTGCAGCTCTCACTGTATTCATCGGGGGTTTGCCAGAACTGACAATAAAGGCGAGAAATTTCTGAGCCAAACAATGGTACAGTGCACTTAAGATGAGCGCTGAGCGCCTCCTGCCATTTAGCAAACCTGGAATAAACTCGCAGACTAACTCCCGGTATTTGACTAAAATGGCCTCGGAACTGCACTCATTAAAAATAATGCCATGTTTGTTTGATGTCATTACGTGAGCAGCGAGCTATGGTAGCGACGATTTGAGTGTTTGCTCGTCTCGTTACGGTGAAGAGGAAAAACTAATAAGCAGCTTGTGCCGTTAAAAAGCACTGGCAGCGTCCGTATGGTCGTCAATCACTTGACTCGTTTCTCATTAGAGTAGCTCCTGGTCAAACCTGCGTGATTAATTGTGTAGAAAGAGCGCCGAGACCGTGCAGGTGTGGAGAAAGCAACATGTACTCGCGTTCAGCTTACAACATTTACAGAATGTCGCTCTTTTGCAAGTTTTGACACATCTTGCCGAGCATTTAGCAGTAGGCGCAGCGTTGCTAGGATGTAGTAGTTAATTTGTGCTTCCGCTAACTTTCGCCCTGTTGGCCCTTGGTAGGATTTGAGAATGTGGATCGTTGCTAAACAACCGTCAACATTGCGTTTTGTTGCAACTAATAGGCTCTTACAATGACGTCTTTCGCACCCGAGTGGTTTTTTCGTGTGGTCCGCTTGTCCTCCATCAACGTGACGGCCGAGTCGGGAAGTCTCTTCCTGTTTATCCCGCTGCGCGCTCAGAGCGACCTATCAGAGAGGGCGAAAGTGCGAGACCCTGCTGTGATTGGCCAGTATCGAGTCGTGGCTCCTCCCCCTTAACGAAGCCCGGCACGGAAGATTTGCCTTTAGTGGTCTTATGTTGGGATTTCGGCTCCTTCGGGCCCCCCCACCGCACAGCAAAGAGTGGCACTGTTAATTATTTAGATTTTACAGGACGAAAATAAAATAACGTGCACTGTGAACATTTAAACTGTTCAAAACTGTCTCTGGTGACAATATCTCATAAGGGTGGGCGTTTAGGGTCTTAAAGATAATGTTTGTCGATTACAACATTTATGGTACACTAACAACCAATGATGTTTTATGGAACACCTACTAATAAAGCATTCTGATATGAATTACGTGAGGCAAAGCCGATTTCTTTTTATTGTTATTAATATTATTTTATGGTTGTTAAATGGGAGGGAGTAGCCCCGAGCAGTTCGATTTAAGTGATGCATACATTTCAGATGTTGTGACTAACTGGCATTACCTAAAGCGTCTGTTGTTCTCAAATGCTTTATAATTTCTGCGTCTATGAATCCTTCGGCTCTCTGCATGCCTCTGTTTGGAATGTGCAGGCCGGTATGGGCCACAGGCCCACACCCCATCTCATCGGTGAGGGTGGGTGCGGAGGGGGGGAGAAAACGCCACCCCTGCAGAGACCATTTTGAAATCTGTGAGGATTTCCGTGCCATCTGGACCCGCTGCCAGTCTGCCCCAGATAGTAAGGGTTGGCAACGGTACCCGACGGTGCAATATGGCTCTCTCTTTAATGAACTACTAACTGTCCCCCGTTTTAATTGATGTGACATTTGAGCCATTTATCTCTGACATTTCAATGAAGGATGATTCTCAGCCTTGCCATTTACTTTTTTGTGCTATTTTCTAAGAGTCATTTGCATTTTTCTGCTCTAAATCTGCTTTTTGTCTCTCATTAGCTAATTAGAGAGCAACATGCACAATTAATAAAAATGAACATAACCTAGTTTGATATATGCTTGATGAGGGATAATCAGAAAATCAATGTTTTCTTAATGTTCATCAAAAATGATGTGAGGAGCTACCTGTGGTAAAAGGTGACTTCGATAAAGCCTTGTAACCTTTACCCACATACCAACATGTAGCCTACAGTGTGGGACAACTTATGTTCGCAGCATGGGGAGAATCAAGCTCAATTAATCAGCATATGACGGCAGCAAGCAGCCCCCTCTGCTGGAGCTTCTGAGACATACTGTTGGAAATCATTTCCAATGCTGAGCTCAGTGGCCAGTGCATGCTTTTGCATTGGATTTATTGCACTTATAGGAAATGTTTAATCACAAATATGATATTTTTTTACACATTGTTTGTCAGATTATGTTAAATTTATCGTATGCAAAATTTAAGTCTTGATTATACATTGAGTTGTTTTGCACATTTTCCATTAAGTTTGGCCATTTACGTGCACATAATGTATTAATGTGGATGAATTAAAAAACTTTGTTTTAAAAACAGGAAATACCTTGACTATGGTATGTTGAAATAAACGCCCTGGAGTGCATGTGACATAACAGCCTGCTATACCACTGGCTCCGGACCCAATTGTTTTCCATAATGACACTTATTTTCAATCTTTTTAAGATATCCTTTAAAAACACGGCTGCGTAGATGACGACTGTTCCTTTGATTGTGATCCTCATCGTTGCCAAGGTGTGGTGCCCTGTCTGTGTTGGCAGCCGGGCTGATATCTTTTGTTTGAGACTCAAAGAGCTCGTTTTCCTGCTCAGTTTCCCTCTCTATTTTTGTTTGTGCGAGGTGTTGATGGACTTATACGTAGTGCGGCTTCCTTTTAGTGTACGGCACCAGATGTTTGTGAGAATAACAACATTAACCTTTCTGTCATAGCAACAGTGGTTGTTTATTAGCAGCTCTGTCCATCCTGTAACGCGTGATGGTTATGGTTCAGCTATATGGTGGCTCTTCCTCTTGTTCCCTTCCCTCGCTGTCGTACTTTCAAGTTAGTGTGGGAGGAGGTGAAGTCATTTACAATATCAGATATTCTCTCAGAGAGCAGGGAAGTCCTGACAGACATCCTCTCACACAGTGGCGCGTGTGAGCGTGCATTTTAATCAGGAAAAAATGGCCCTGTGTGCCTCACATTGCACATCAAGGGGATGCGAGAGCACCATATATGTACCCAGTGTACAGTAGACATTATGTCCCTTCCTCAAAGCAAACCATGATGGTGGCAAAAGACAACTTTTTATCATGTCTTTTTATAATACCAAGTTATTCTGCTGCTCTCAAAAGATTTAAGCTTGATCATTCCGCAGCCACAAAGATGTAACAAAATGTCTCCGTACCCTCTTGTGCCCACTTATTTAGTGCGCCTGTGTGCCTCTGTCCCACTATATTTGATATGATGTTGCTTCTCTATTTTACTGTTGACATAGTGCTATGAATGTCTGAGCACTTTGCAAATGAAGAGGCTTGAACTCCTGACAGGCAGCATCGTCGGCACCATGACACACTGGCCCGCACATGCTGTGCGGCATAATGATGACATTAGGATCCAGTGATAATATCAGGACGCACTTCAGATAAATGACTGATAAACCAGGGGTTGTGCCTCTCGTATTACACGCTTGACAGAGCAGCTAATCAGTGTCCAAGTGACTGCTATTACATAAATCATGAGCCTGACTTTGATGCATATTCCATCAGTGTTCCCTATTCATCACGTCATCTGGGGGAGACTCTCTGGATGACTGGCTGCCGGGCCAACACACATTTTAAGAGCACATTATGTTTTCATTAGAATTTGATATGATCCATTCCGGTGTTGATTTGATTTTACGGGCTCGGGTCATTTGATAGGGAACTACCAAGGAGAGGGAGTGTATTGTTACGCTGTGTAAGCTCTTTGACTGAGGCGTCTCACTCACGCTAATGCTTACAGTTGAGACCTTTTTATTGGGCACATCTTTGTACAGCAGTTCCATTTTTTTTTCTGATAAAAATGGTGTTAAGAATGATCAGTGTTTTATTTCATGTCACATAATCACACATTTCAAGCACGTTGTTTGCTTGCTAATTTGCCTCTGAGCAGTGCATTATTATTTTATTTAGCAGTGACAGAAGATGCATGTGTGAAGTTGGAAGGAGACGTGTTGGTGTTGGAGTTAGCTACCATGTATATTTTATTCTCCAGTATTGGGGTCAGAGGATGTGAAGGTGTGTGTGCGTGTGTGTGTGTGTGTGTGTGTTGGGGGGTGAGGTGGGGGGTGTTAATTTAATCCCCATTCTTACCCAGAGCATGGCCACCCTCTCTGAGGAGCTTTATCTCTGACAACTGTGTCAAATTAGAGAGGCCACGAGCCCCTCATAAAGAATATGTCTGTCAGACTACATTGTTCCTGGCCTCTGAAATATACGGTCGTGAGAGACAAAAATAGAAGATAACGCTCTAGTCCCAACGTTGGACTCGGACATGATGAAATAATTTTCAAGCCATGTGATCCCGTCACTGAGACTAATAAAACTGACATCCGTGATTTGCCCTGTACCTATTCATAGACGACATACGGCTGGATCCTGCAACCGTTCGTATTAGGATAATAAAATGCGTGAACAGAATTATTTAGAAAACTTTATTAGATGCTAATTCATTGCTATTAACCCTGGGTGTCTATTATTGATGGGATTGTTACAATCCATTAGCCATGCTACATACCTCTAGGTCAGTCCATCCTGATAAGTGCCCATCATTTATCTCTCTGGTATCATCCCAGTCCCACGGTCAAACATGTAAAACAAGTCTTAATGTTCTCCCTGGTCCCCTTTGGGTGTTTCGCTATGTTATCATCATTGCCTCTATTCTGGGGGGACTTCCTCAGGAGACAACATTTTCATAGACCTTTGACCTAAGCCATATTTTCCATTTGAATGGTCTGACTTGTGAATATTTACAAGCATGTTTAATGTATAATAGATCTCATCTGTGAGTATCGGGAGCATTTTTCTGCTCAGTCAGGCTCCAGAGTTGGCCTTGGCCCTTTGCTTGAGGTAATATTGACCCCTCTTAAAAACAAAATGACCTATGCCTCATTTAGGCCAAGTAGTATGCATACGCATTGTACAAGTCCTGGGGGCATACATGTTTATAACAAGGAAAGCTAGCGGTCTCAAATGTAAACATCTTAGCACTGTAATATTATTGTATCAGTAAAGTCCCAGAAGGTGCTAGATTTAATAATGTGGGTGGATTATATAAGAGAGAGAAATAAAGCAGTAATTTGAAATTGTTTGGGGACCTTTTGTGTCAATGGTTATGGAGGCTAAGGGACAATTTCATTCCCTCAGGCCACTGTTAAAAAGGCAATGGCTTTTCTAGTACATGCACAGCATTTTGGAATCTACATGTGTTGCCAGCACCACAGGCTTTTATCATGTTATTAGTAATACATAATACATCACATTCTATTATCATATATGGAGCGAGGGGAAAAAATGAATGAAGGTGGTGGAAGGAAGAAGGCATTGATTATGAATAATGTCTGCAGTGGAGTGCTTGAATACACTGTACAGACCATTTAATGGTGAAACAGATCTCAGTTTGCTTGTCTGGTGCTTATACAACCACGGGCTTTTTAATCTCTTTCTTGCCAATGAAAGTCCCAGTAATTGCTATATTTCCCTTTTTGTTTCAAGGACCTTTGATGATCCCCTGGCTTGCATCAGAGGGCAAAGTCATTAGCGGAGAAATGAGCTCAAGTGAAGAGAAAGAGATTGCGGGGCTCCCAGCAAGATTGGAAACTTTGTCTCGCGCTGCATCCTAATTTGAATCCACTTTTCAACGTATACATGATATATAAGGACAATTAAGAAAATATGTATTTACAAAAAAAAATACAGCCATCAACATTAAACAGCAGCCATATATAAATATTAACTAATTGATTTACAACACATTATAATGCATTTGCAATTTGGCAACTGCTGACTTCCTTACTGACATGTTGTATTTTATAATGCTGCGATTATTAACGGTTCTCTACTTATGCAGCGGCTGCCTGAGACAAATGCCCACTAACACCTTAATAAACACATGTATCTGCGTACAACTGCATAAAATGGAGTTCAGGAAAATGCCCATATTTATGCACAGTATAAGAATGCAATATATCTTTGAGCCCCTGTACATTAGACAGTTTGTGATGCATATTTGTGATAAATGGTAAACATTATACATTTATGTAGAGGACATGGGACTGCATGCAAGTGCTCTATTTAAATTAAAATGGTCCGTGTTGTTTAGCTTGTCCTCCTTTATTAAATTACATTTTTCCAGAATTGCTAAATAAATTGTGAAAGAAAATGTATTTGTAATCTGACAAAAAAATTTTTTTAAAAAGCAAACAATTGGACCCTACAATCGTTATCTTACCATGTGCATTAAAGATTATTCAGATTTTAATTTCAATAAATGACAGATGCTTAAAAAAGGAATAATGACTGATCAAAAGCAACGCAGCGTTACAGAGGAGCACCGTTTCACACCAGCTTTAGTGGCAACTCCTTTTAATACCGCAATCATCATCAAGTTGCTCAGGGAGGAAGTAAGGGACATGTGAAATATGAAATCCTGTCAATCAAACCGCGGTATACGACACACTGTTGCGGTTGGGTGACGGTGGTTCTTTCATGTAAATCACAGACATTAGGAATAAAAGGCAGGCCTGTTGACTTGTTTCATGCTGGGAATCGGTGGCCCAGCATGTGTTGCTCTGTCTGCGCTTCTCTCTCCTGTGGAACTGCCGTCCCCTGGGTTCTACCACTGCTCCCTGGGGTGCACTGCATATAATTACCCACAATCCACCCTGAAACAGCTCTCATTTACAGTAATCAACAGTCTGCACTTCAAAGGATTCATGTAGCATCAGACACCAAGAGCCACTGTGTGTTATTACAAACTGTTATTATTGCCTCTCAGTTACCTTTATATACTGCAGCAGATGACTGTGTTAACTAATGAGACTGTGATAATGTTGCATGTTATTGTTATTTTTCTTATTATTCCAGCCCATTAGGGGCTAATGAGGGCAAAAATGCTATCTTATACTCTGTTAAGAGCTTCAAAAGACAGTCTCAGTTCAATATAAGGTCTGAACAACAGCAGCAAAGCTGGTGGGGGGTAGAGGAAGTCAGCTTCATCAAGAGCTTAAAATGTCTCGGACAAATGTAAAAAAAAGAGAGAACCGAAATGCAGGATCATTTGATCATTGGGCTGACATGATGGTGGTCTGTGTAATAATGGTCATTATCATAACCCACAGCCATCATTAGGCTTGATTTCAGATAATGGTCAGTGTGGAAACCATTTTATGCAAAGAAAAGCCTCCCCATTAAAGACATATTAAGTGAATTAACTCACACCGTGAGTGGAGAACAACCGGTATTGCCTGGAACATAATGTGCTTATAATGTGCAGTGATTTCTCTTGACTAGAGACATGTAACAGTTTGTTTAATAATTTGCTCCGACCCTGAATCATTTATCCCTCGCTACTGAAAAATATATGAACTTCTATAAAAAAAGAATTCTAAAAACACAGAGTAACATAATAAATAAATTCTAAGTAATATATGTGTGTGTGTGTTTACTTTGTATGAAGGATGAACCACTGCAATTCTAATTTATACTTTTCATATGTTCTGTAACTCACAATCTCAGAATTTTACAATAAAAAACACATATTCATAAATTGAGGCAGTGAAATACAGATTTTACAGCATTACATAATTACAGATATTGTTTTGAAGGTATTGTTCAGCCACTAACACGCCAGCAACCCAAGCAGGCTCCTTTCATTTACCTCTTGGCAGAAGCAGCTACAGTTCATCCACAGAGCCCACCTTCAGACATGACATCCTCGGCTCTCCGGCGGCTCGAGCAGCGTCCTCCACAGAAGCTGCCTCTGACCCTCTGGCACTGCTGGGCCTCATCATTGCCGGTCCATTAGGGATGCTGGAGCAGGTCTCCGATCGAGGAGGGCTGGACCGCATTACTCCTACCCCTCACTGCTGGCAGCTCCCCTAGGGGCCAGGTCATGTCATGGCATGGGTGCCCTGTGAGTGAGCTTGTACCAGGTCTGCCCTTGACACACACCCCCACCACTCCCCACTGCTGCTCTTCCTCCTCCTTCTCCTCCGTGGAAAAGCGCGAGCAGACCGTCCGGATGGGGCACTGGGGGTGCCAGCTGGTGCCAGCTGCAAGGGGAGATATCCAAGGTGGCGGACACCTGTCCTAACTCGCGCCCCCAGCTCCCACAATGCATCTGGTGCAGCCCCGCAGACCCATCGTGGGGAAATGAGGCGCTAACCTTGAGGAGAAATGCTCCAAGCGTCGCATTAAGAGAGGCCCTAATTGCCGAGTGCTAGCACTGCCAAATGACATTAGGAAGTGCTGTCGTTTACTTTAACATAATGGCTCAGCGTGTTTTTTGGCTAAACTTCCTCCGCTTCTCTGAGGTGTTTCACCACGGTGGCCATTTTGGCCCTGTCATGGCCAATCAGCGAAAGACTTGAGGATGATAGCGATTCCTGAGGACAATAATTCTAAAGACATTTGAGAATTGGGTGTTTTAATGTAAAACCGAGCTAGTGGGAAAAAACACTGCGGACTGCTCCATACTCTGAACTCACCATACCATGTACTGCAAATGGCTCGTGAAATAGCAAGTGTATTAATTGTGCAAGCTGGGTGACTGATTGTATTATGTATTCGCTTTCTTATCGAGCCGCACGTATGGCTTTGTCATTTCAAAGAAATGCTCACACAGTCCACTCAGCGTGATTAAATTAAACAGGCCTGCTCATTACATTATGCATTCTGTAATAAGAATAGCACTGACCGTCTGTAGCCGTATAGCGGGCCCCGTAGAGAATGATCACATGTTTCACCGCTGCACTAGATTTTTAGGGCACCCATTAGCAGAACAAAAATCACCTTTGATTTAATGAAAGGTCCTCATTTGCTTACCGACTCTCCTCACTTATGGGCACGCGGATAAATTAAGCAACCCCCCCACCCCCCATCAACTCCACCTCCATCCGAAGGAGACACCGTCCCCTCTCCTGCCGTATAATGCAGTGATGATTCTATGATCTGGTGTTTCAAGTCGGCGGGAGTGTCAGAAATCCACTGCAAGGTGCTTCTAATTGCAGATACACCTCAGCACTTGAAAGTAATGAATGTGAGCACGGAGAACCCTCCAAGGATCAAACGCTAGTAATACATCATCAGTTCTGAAAAGGGTAATTCGTTTCCCTTCGCCAAGCAAAATATTAGAAGTTCAGATAGGGGGTTTTATTATTAATTTATTCTTCCCCCAATACATGATTTTGTAATTGAAGTGCTATGAATAAAGTAACCCATATATCTTAGCGGGCCACTATGCATTGACAAGATGTGGGATTTGGGCGTGTAAATATTGTCTGTAGCAAGTCGCAACAAGGATGATTCATGAGTCTTCCTCAAACATACTTTGGTGATATGTTTGATTGGATTTTGAGTCATGTATTTCCCAAGATCATAACAAATAATACTTTATTGTGTCTCATCTTAGATCTATAGTGTTTACTTTGCTTCCAGCATGCTTAACTTCATGTTGTTGTTTGAAAGATTTGTACAGATTAACATTCACTGTTGCCAAGTGTGTTTTAATTGTTTGCATCTTAAATGGCGCAGATGTTTTTGTTTTTTTGGTGTGTGTGTGTGTGTGTGGGGGGGGGGGGGGGGTTGAAAAGTATTTCCCACCATTGTGCATGCATACATTCCAAAAGTCTAAATTTCACCCCGTCTTATTCCGGGCGGCAATCGGCACCAGTCACAGGGGGGTCATGGTGCTGCAGGGACCTGGTCTGAGTAAGTCAGGTTGCTCAGTGGAGGACAACTTCTTGTCGGTTGACCCCTGCAGCCACCAAGCTGTTGACCCCAGGTACACAAGGGTAATAAGTTCAAAGCCCAGCTGGTCGTTCATGATCTCTCCGTCTAGGCCACGGTCAGGCGCCACGGGGCCCCACCGCTAAAAGTCTTCGTTCAAACAAAAAAAACAAGGGGAAAAAAAGAGGACATGCTTTGCTCCTTCAATGGTGCCCTAAACTGCCGAAACTCAGTTGAGCGCAGAGTGTTTGTGTGTTCGCGGGATGTAATTTACGGCCTCATGTTCATTGCGAGCTAGCAGCCATTTGCAGGGACCAGAGATGCTGCTGCTCACGGCATCTGCTCACATGGCCACTGAGGAATGAATATAACAATGTGCCATTCACGGGCCAGATGACATCCAACTGTGAAGAGCTTGGACAGGAAGGGTATGAGAAGGGCAGAGGAGACAGGAGAGGTTGATGGACTTTACAAGACAAAAAAAAAATCTTGATAAGACAACACCCTTTGCTTCGTGCGATATATACATTTATATGTGTATTTTTTGTTTACTTTGTTGCTATAATCAAGAATCAACTCAGATCTATTGGTTTAAACCAGTGCCCTGTCATCTGTGGTGTACAGTTAGAAGGTGGCTAACCCCCAGGGAAAGGGAGAAAGTGCTGGGGGGTCTGAGGTGTAAAAACTAAGGAATTTCAGGGGCTGATAAATGAGGCTCTTCCTAACTGCATATGGTATGTGTTTTAAACTGACTCCCCCTCGGCCCTCCGTGTAGCCAGCCATCCTTCATGAAGAGTTCAGGGGCCCTCTGCTGTACACGGGGGCCCTATTTTGTTGCCAAGACAGGCCCCCTGCATGGGCTGCATATGGGACTATATGACGTCTGGCTTGGCCAGCTTTCATGGATTGTTATGGTGGTGTTACGAAGGCTTCACGTTGGGTCATTGTTAATTTACACTGACTTTGTAAGCTATTAGTTTGACAAAGGAAATGGTTTGTCACTCAGGACATACACCTGCTACCTGAAAATAACAGAACTGAGCTGCCGCATTTGTAAAAGGAAAAACTGTCAAAAGGCGCAGAATTAAATGACATCTGTCTGACAGTTTCATAATGTGATCTCCGAGTAAGTAAGGACATGAAAACAGCTTTACCAACACCTTCCTATGGATGCCCACGTGTTCAAGTATGTAGTCATTCTCTCTTCAATGGAGAGCACAACAATATGTCACCGGATTAATTTACACGAAACACTTGTAAATTAAACCAGTGACAATATTGTGACCTTTTTTTCATGCAATGAGCACTTAGTATTGGTCATTTGTGCACGTGAGAGCCTACAATCGGCTACGGTGTTTGCACAGTGTGTTGTTCGGTAGTCTTTTAACCAGCCAGCCGGACATATATGGCCCCCGGTTATTTCACTGGACCTTTACCTCCTCTCTTATAATAGCACCACACTCTCTCCCTCTTTCCAATGTATTCTACTCATTGTTTACTGTACATGCGGGTCCAGAGTAATAATAAATAAGGAGCGTGTGTGCCGTGCCAACATGATTGATTACGACAGGGAGGCAAGGTCAGGATGGAGGAACAGGCTAGGGCTGTCCGACTCATTGAGTTAACACTGTATCCGTATTGTATGAATGTCACCAGCGATCCTGTGATTTATTACTACAGCCACTGCTCAATTCTCCTTTTCTGCCTCCCCCCTTCTTTAGGTACCTGACCGAGATACAGGATATGAAGTGTAGACAAAATTCAGTGTGTCAGTGAGCAGGTTACATCTGTGTTGGTCGGTCGTAATTTTTCTCTCCTAATCATTTTGTTTGAATGATCTAAAATTATGGATTTGGGATTTTCGCGCAGCTTCACGTGTTTATTTGAGAGAGTTATAATTTTCACAGTCCAATACAGTAATCTTAATATGCCTGTAATATGATTGCTGATGTCGGCCTCCATTTTGCTTTTCTCTTTTCCCCCGTCTGTACAATAGCAACAGCGTGGAAAAAAAACATCTCAACCGTCTGACTGAATTGTTTATGTGCTTGAATAACACGACCAAAAAAAAAAGAGTCATTGTCACTTTCCACAATATACACTGAACTACTCTTTCTTTTCAGAAGATCTAACCTTTCGTCTTGGACTGAATACACAATGCCCCTCTGGACCTCTGGACTGCTCACTCTTTAGTGCATGTCAAGAAGACACCAGTCTGGACTATTTCCTCTGGGAGGTGGGTAAGCAAGCGCCACGCTCTGTCAGTTAGCGTAAAATGTTTCAGACTGAAGATGGATGGAGACGACGTGTCACTGTGGCTCAACCGGGCTTTCACTGCTGCCATGGCCATGTCCTGGTCACATCAACCCAAGCGACCGAATCGCTAGGACCTGTCCTTCCTTTTGAGTTAGCATATACACTACATGGCAGAGCTTGTGGCCTTCACTCACTCAAAGCAGCAAAAAAAGAGGGAAAAAGGGTTATTTTTGTATGGCAGGTTGTCTGGATAAAACAGAGTGGTTTCATTGATTTGTTTAGTTTTAGCGCACTTTAGCATGTCGATAGACAAGAAAATGCTGTAGCATGTCAGCAGTGGAGGGAAAAAAATACAATCAACTAATACTTTTTATGGCCTGATTTTCAGTCAAATAACATTACAAAAAATGCAGTTGGAGTAAAACCCAGAGGGTCTGACAAGAAAGGATCTTGATGTGGAAAGTCTTAGAGTGCTGACCTCTGCATTTGACCTCCCACAATATGTTTCCACAGGCAATTCCATAACTCTCCAGCTAACATTTAAATGCTTCCTGTTTGACAGGAAGTTCCGCATCACTCTGTGGGACTTGGGCTAATGCTCAACTGAGCGAAACGGCTGAGCACAGAACCCAGAGTTAATTTATATCATATCTCATCACCTTTTTTGTGCAAGACTGCATGCACATATGTACACGATCAGGCAGAGACAAACATTTGAGAGTGGGGTTCCTTGGTCATGCATGATCGTGTGCAAACACACAGTCTCTCCCTCTCTCTCTCTCCCTCCCTCTCTCGCTCTCTTGACTGGTAATGTGCCTCCATTTGAGTCAAAGGTGCAGCTTGTGGCCATACACACTTGCTGAAATAAAAGTCTTGGTATGACAAGATATTTTTCTCACACTTTTACTCTCTCGCTCTGTGTGTCTCTGTGTGTCTCTTTCTCCCATACTCACTATTTCACAGTGTTGTTATTGGAATGTGTGTGTGCTGGTGCGGACTGTGAAACTGATGAATGACCAGCCATGGCAGATTCATAGTCCGGATCCTGGTGCAGCTGGAGAGGAAACTAATGGCAAGCTGGGACTATGGAGGTCTCAGAGCTAATACCTGTCTCTTCCATCAGGAGACCTGGGGGCATTTTTTTACACCCAGCCAAATAAGAGCCAGCCCCCACCACCAACAGCACTCCCTCTTTTAACACCCTCCGACTCCTCACTGCCACCCCCCCGCAACATAAACCCCATTTCTCATGCACATACATACACATGCATGCAGGCTACATGCCTGCACGGACATGGGGGCACTCAAGCACACGAGCAAGCAGCCACACGCAGATGGACACACACCCCCGCCGAGCCCCCAAACTGTCCACACTGTGGGGTGCTGGGGGGGGGTAGAGTTTAATAGTGAATGGGTGGCCTTACAGGTACTGGGCATCAGCTGTCTGAGAGTAAATGTGCGTCAAAAAGACAAGGATGGGCACTTTACTGGACACTGGTTTCTGCTCCCTGCTGATCAAGCACATTATATGATGTTGCTCTTGCTTTGTACCAAAAGTCCAGTCATGCAGTTTGAAGTTGCTCCTGTGGAAATGTTGCCTCCGCCACTGTTTCCTACTGCCAAACATGGTTAGTATTGCGGCCATGTCTCAAAACATATATTAATGTTTTCCGGCATGCATCTCCCAATGTTATCCTCATTAGGGTTCTATACTGTGCTCAGCCTGAGAGCAAGGCTGTGAGACTGAATCAGAGTGCTTGTGGAAGTCATTAGTCAGTTTTGAGTGTGCATATGTTCAATTGACCCGCAGTATGTAAATTCCTGCAATGCTGGCCTTGCATATGGGCCCGGTGCCTCACTGGAGGCCCGTCCAGCATGGTGCCTCATTACAGAGCGGCTTTCAAGAGTCCTCTCTGTTAATTAGAGAGCCTTTGTCCGTCACGTGACTTCGCTTACTCTGACATTCTGAGGTCACAGTAAGGACTTATGGATCTTCTACCTGCAATGTCCGTTTGTCTTTCTGTCTTCTTGCCACCCTCCGTTCACATTTTTCATTTTTGCAGCAACTATCTTGCACACTTCTTCGATTGGATGTTGGACTCATCTGTCAAGTTCCACGGTCAAGGGCTTAAAAGAAGTCAGCGACTTATAAAGTCTGTTTTTTCCCTCTCACTTATATAGCAAGTATCTTCCACATTCTATATATATATATATACACACACACACACACACACACACACACCACACACACACACACACACCTTTTTACCGTCTTGTCAGACTTGCAAGGCTCTCTGTGAATGTATCTCCAGGGCAACAACAAAGCACTGTCAAGATACCCAGCATCCTGCGGCTTAATTGTTATTAATTTACTGCAATTAAAATGTGTCTTTCTATCTGTTTTTTTCATGCCTTGACAAGCATGGATATTGTTTACATGCAAAGAGAAACTGTTGAAGAACATTTCCAAGCAATGTCACTGTCTAAGCATAGCTCTGAGCAATTCCGGCACACATCACGATAAAGCCCATATTTGAATAGGAGCGGATATCAAACACATTCATTAGGTTACATGCTTCACTTGATTAATTATATCTGAAGAAAATTGCAGGCACTTCGGATCTTAGTCTGGTAGTATCGCCATGTGCCACGGATCCCTAATTTCCAAAAGAAAAGGGAGGGAGGGGGCTGAAGGGGATTTTTTTTTCTCTCAGTCTATCCCGGACAGCCTGCCTCCCTCCCCAAGGAAATGAACGTATTCAAATGTATCTCCATCAATGAGCACAGTAATTATGAATTCAGCACTAATTAGTAGATACACTACTTTCCTTGCATATTTGATTTCCACTGTGAGATGTTAATAAGGGAAGTGCCCATTTTTGTCCTATCTCATAAAAATTCCAGAGTGTTGGGGGGGTGGGAGGGAGGGAAGGGAAAGGGGGTGGGGGGGAGGGGTGGGTGTGTGTGTGCGTGGAGTGGGGGGGGGGGGGGGGGGGGGTGCGGGAGTGGAGGAGGGGTGATGGGGGTGGGGGGCAGATGGCGAGAGGGAAGCAGGGGATGCATTAAGTATGCATGGAAGTCGAAAAAAATAAGTTTAGAGATAATTGGCGTGGTTACTGAGGGGCTAAAACAACACTGCTTACCTTAGTTAACATTCTGCTGGCTAAACATGCCTTTTAAAAGACATACATGCATTGTTACTCTTCACTCGTTTGCTAGACAAATAAAGGCTCTCCACCAGGAAAAAAAAGGACCCCCAAATGCACCAGTGATGTTTTGAGTTCCCGATGTCAGAGCCCTTTTAGCGAGTACACATTAACAGATGAATAATAGACAACCCCTTTTTCCTCCCCTCCCAAATTTTATCTTTGTTCAAATGTCATGAAAAAGTAAACCCAGAAACTGTTTTGCTGTCTTACAACGCCAAGGGGTAATTACAATATTCTCCCTGAGCTAGAGAGAAATAAGAGAAACCCTCCCCGTCTTTGATAATGTTGCTGAAACATATTTACAGTGAGCTACTTGTGATTTATTAATATTAGAAGACAGCTTTTGTTGCAGTATTTTTATAGTCGGTGATTAGCAGAACCAGCTACACTGAATAAATTCATAAGTGGATTAAACGATCAAAGTGGAATAAATCTAATAATGCAAATGTTTATTGGAAGTGACGGATTTCATATTTACAGCGCCGTCAGATTATGGAGCAGATGGTCACCCTTATGCCAGTGTTAGAGCGCGAACATTCATGTCAGAGGCCATACCTTTACCAATAACATGAACATATTTCTGGACAACACACAGTTGCATTGGATACAGTGGATTTATCTAATTAATCCAATCATCTCCTTTGAATGGGGATTTTGGTGCCCATTGGTCTCCTCCTTTTTGACTGAGATCGGTGTCTTTGTGCCAGGCTGCCGGGCTGCCAGCCTAAGAGGCTGGTCCCCTTCTCAAGGAGAATGTTATGACCATGTGGCGTCCGTGCCAACCTCTGGCTGCGGCGCCGAGATAGGCAGAGAGAAAGAGAGAGAGAGAGAGGAGGAGAGGGAGGGAGGGAGAGAGGGAGAGAGAACAACATTCATACAGAAGCAGAAATAAAAAGGCACTAAAATACAACACAAGGGCACAAGACAACATTAACTGTTCTCACTTATAATGTTGATTATGCACACACACACACACACCACACATACACACACACACACACACACACACACACACACACAAACCCCTGAGCAGGCTGGACTGTCACTCTCCAGTTTGCTTAATCTGTGATCAGATAAACTACAATAAAGCATGTATGGCTTTAGAGGGCATGGGCCATTATGAATGATCTGTATGTTGCTCAACTACACACACACACACACACAGGGATGAACACACAAACAAGAGGACACCCACACAAACACACGCACAAAAGCGGCCCCCTCACACTCTTATTTGACTTTGTGTGTGCTTCGCTGGGTTTATTATGACAGGCTGAGCGGCGGGGAGGGAATTAAACTGTTAAGCAGACATCAGAGGCAGTCTAATGTTTAATGCAGGAGCCGGGGCATGTGCTGACTGATAATGAATACAAACAGGCCAACGTCTTATTTGTTGTGCTTTTCATTGGGAACGACTCGGGTGCTTGACATCCACAGCTAATGTACTGTACGGGGCTATTGTTCTAACCCCCCCCCCCATCCTTCCACCATATCTCGCTCCGTCTCACCCCGTTTTCTTTTTTCTTTCACTTGTCTTCCTTTATTGTGCTGATTCTTCAAAGACTACGCTGTCACCACCATCACACAACAAGCTCGTCTAGGCCTGGACCTGACAGGATAATGTTGTAATTGTCGTGGAATCACAATCTCCATCAGGATAATGTGTTGATGGGATGTGGTAATAGTTGTTAAAAGGTCACCCAGTGTGCCGTAATTGGCTCTTTCATACTTCACTACGTTTACTACGACAGAAGGCATGACCTCGCTGGCAGAGACGGTAAATATGCCATCTTGAGAGTGTAATTATACAAGCCAAGCGTTCTTGGATCCCTTTCTCCCGCCTCTCTTGCCCTCTCTTGCCAGTCGTTTCCACACAGTCTCACTTTTACAAATCCAAATGTAACTGTAAGTTGGCATGATAAATGAAGCTAAGCTGCGGCACAATACTGTACGTATGCCACGACTGGCAACTGTACAGTATTGTTAGGAGGGTCCATTTAAAAATTATAATCTAATTTAGTGAGCTTTTCATTTGCTGGCAATATTATAAAAACATCACATATGCAGTATTTCTCTCAGACTTTGACTTCATTTGTGTGATTAAAAAAAGGATGGAAACAATATCTTTATAATATAAATAATCCTGCATATTTAGAATCACATTAATTCCACCCTGACAGTCGGGAAATAAATAATAAATAGCAGGGCTGCTTTTATTTTCAAAGACAGCAGCCTCAGCTTTATTGGTGTTGAGTTCAAACGCACAATTAAGTGAGAAAACTATGATTTACGTTTTCCTTTTGTGTATTTGATGTTAAACTGAATGCAGGGGTGCAATGAGAGGAGCACAAACGGCATAATTGCTCACACACAGAGACTAAAAATGCACATGAGAAGGAAAATCTGCCAGGTAGTCAACCAGCATCAGTGTTATTTCATTTAATCCTTTTTTTTATTCAACCATTATTTATTAGCCCATCATGTTGTGTTTCTTTTCACCTGAAAATTCCACATTTCAAAAGTATTACTTTTGAGGAGATCATTTAAATAACCTAATTTCTGATTTTAAAATGTAGTTTTCATTTCCTCTGATTCATCTGACAATTTGAACTCAATCGTTCTAAAAAAGAAAATAAAGATGATCTATCTATCTATCTATCTATCTATCTATCTATCTATCTATCTATCTATCTATCTATCTATCTATCTATCTATCTATCTATCTATCTATCTATCTATCTATCTATCTATAATAATAAAAACACTATTTTTTTTAGGTTAATGACCCAAATAGATTAAATACAGATTAAAATAATGATTTTAATTTTAGCATTGACATATTGACTGAATTCTAATTTCCTAACCTTTCAATAATCATTCTTCATCTATTTTCATGCTCTAATCCTTTTTCTTAGTAAAACATCGTCTAAAACGCGTTGGGTGAGAACTCATCTCGCAGCTGCTGGAAGTGTTATTCGTGTCCTGCGTGTACAGTAATGGGGGATACAGATCCATAGCACCTCCCTGTGGTGCCGGCCATCTTATTGTGTGTGGTGTGAATTGGTTCCTCTCTCTTGATATCTTATCTCGCACCTCCTCTACTTATAGTCACTTTTATCTACCTTCTGAGAGTTTACGTTCCATTTTAGGAATTACCCGGTTAAATTACAGCGCCATAAAACATTAAAAAGAAGTGCTTCTTGGAAGAAAACTTATCATCCGCTCCGACAATATGCTTCATTCAGTTTAGGCGTCTATTGAAAACTGCTGCCATCATTGTAACATTGTTATGGTAACTGCTTGAGTGAAGTCACCAAATCTCATTGTGAGATCGCCTACAATTCCATAATAACACTCGGAAGCGGGGGCAGCAGAGTTTGACAATAATGTATCTGTGGAAATCTTTCCCCCCTCTCTCTCCAGATCCTCAGTGAGAGGCACATCAGAGGAGACATTTGCGCTTTATGAAGTGCATTCATTTGGCCATTTGCCATGTTTCCTCACCAGAGGACTGCTATGATGAATGAGAGAAGAGAAGAAGCAGATTTTCTCTCCCACCTCTCGGCTCTCCCCTGTGATTACTAATACAGAACCCTGCAACCTCCCACACCATATGAAAACTGTAGGCTTGCTCTCATATCCTGGGTAATCCTCAATTTCCCAGAGTCATTAAACTGAGACTAGCATCTCTGATGGCTGGAGATACTTGACATATTATGATTATTACCATATGAATACCGTGTTGTTACCTAGGCAGTGGCGAGGTTGCCTTAAAATCGATGTGGAAGACTGGCATAATAGGCTTTCTGGGCTGTTGCATCGGAGAGAAACCGCACTTTTATCCCCGTGGAAGATTAATCACCTGGAATTCAGCCTTCAGCTGTTGTCACACCGGACAAAACAAACACGGAGGAAGAGTTTAATGCAGAAACATCCCTTTTTAAAAGTCACAGCTCAGTCTGTAGTCGTTTCTGCTTTCAGCTCACACTGCTTGTTTCTGAGGCGACCATCTGGAATTTGAGTTGAGGATCGCAACTATCCGAAGACGGGCACTCCTTAACTACCAAATCCACCACGCGCTTGCAGTGGGAAATCACAAAAACTTTCAAATGCATCATTAACCGTGCACATAAACTCACATCTCTGATTATGAATGCTACCCTCAGGTGAGAGAGATTTATGAAGTTGAAGTGCTGATCTCAGAGAAGTGGAGTTGGCTGCGTTGGAGGGGGGATATTCTGCTGCGGAGGGTGGACCACGGAAATTTATGTGGGAGAAAAATGTATGTTCAGCGGATCAGCTCCAAACCAAACATATTATCTTTCGGTGTGCCCTCCTCTTCATAGCCTCAATCACTTGTTCACAGTGAGTAATTCGCTGACATGTTTGCCATGCAGAGACTTAAGAGAACATGCTCTCGATCTACCTCTGAGGGGAAGGATGCGGAGCTGATGCTGGAGATAACCTGGCACTTCTTCAAAGATCCAGCACAGTTTACTCATGGAAGCCCCCCCCCCCCCTTTCTTTTCTAAACGTAACAAAAATCAAAACAGAATTGTGTTCTGTGCTCCGCTTCATACCCACTTGGAGCGCAGTACACGGGCTGGAAGGTTTTTACGACTCAAGGCACTGTCCTCTGCAAGTTAATGACTAAAAATGTCCAGGAGCATTCAAAAAGTGGAAGTGGAAGCAAGGGAGGGTGGTGTGGGGGGGAGGGGGGGGGGGGGGGGGGGGGGATAAGAACAGCACAGCCCCGGAGGGTTAGATTAGCAGATCTCCACTCCGTCTTCAGAGTTCTAGTGACAATTTTGGAGGATGGGTCAGATGAAAGACAACAGAAGGAAAGCAGGATCAAAAGCCACATGCTTTCCTGTATCCTTGCTCGTTCTAAGGGGCATACATAGTGCATTGGATTCATATCAAGGTCTTTGTACAGGGAGAGCCGGCCAACAAGCAGTGGCCTTATTATTCTTTACTTCAATAACAAACCCACGTCTTCCTCTCTCGCCATCAAAGGCGCAGCTCTCCAGAAGTGAAAATACACATCATATATGAGTCATTCATCTTCCTTGAAATTTAAATAACTCCTTTGAACATTGTCTTTGGTAAGTTGTGGCCAAATATGTAGCTCCAACTTCGCTGCCATAAGTAGCAGCCGTGCAGGCCAGACTTTTGAATCGCAGACGGAGACGTGGAAGAAACGTAGCTTACTTTTTTTCTTCCGTGAACAAAAACTACGCCGCATAACTTTTCGCGCCTTTCAATCGACTCCCATTTGCCACCCGGTAACAACATTCGCTCCCTCGCCCTGAGTGACAATAACTAAGTTGTCCACATCCATTCCATGCAGTTATCCAGCCGTAGCCTATAAAACAGAAATAACATGGAGGTTTACTCACAGTGAGGGGTTACTCTCACACCGGACCTGGGCAGCCATTTGAAGTGACAGGGCCGCCCATCATGTGCCTCTAACGGGGTCAGGGGGCCTTATGGGGACTTGATCCAGAGCGAGGCCAAGGGGACCGTGCCTTTAGAGAGGATGGATGGAGCTGTGGTTAGAAGGAAGGACGGGCTGATTACATCATTTTTCAGACCCACCAAAAGGCTCAGTAAGGACCTTTGGGCAGTCAGATTGACAGTTGGCCTCTCTGCTAATACATTTCCCCGTGATTTGTCAAAATGAGGAAATTGTTCTTGCTGACCTATCTCGCTCAGCTGTGAGTGACTCAGTTGGTGAGACTTGACAAGACGGGCGACATATCGCTGGCGCTGGCAGTCGCTCATGTAGAATATATGAGATCCGGAGTCATAACAGAGCATTCATCATCAAGGAGAAAAACTTTGTTTAAAAAATTGCTTTAAAGTCTGGGAAAATGACATTAGGGGCACATGTCGGGAGCGGAGTTAATCACCTCACTGCACCCCTCTGTAGGTGGTGCTGGCTTTCTGTTGGAGGGAAATGTTTTGTTTTTGTGAATTTTCCTGAATATCTACAAATATTCCCTGAAGGCACACTGCGGTGTGATGTTGTGCCACCTGTTTTCAAGGCGCGCTCGCTCCCCTGGGCCCCTCAACAAATCATCTTCCTTGTTTCTCCTGCGGGGAAAGAGACTCCGTCACTCCTGGGTTTTGGGTGTCACATCTCGCTGATGTTGACGCCGTTGCAAATTCGACATTTCCCGTCTCCCTCCGACAGGTAACAGCGCTCGTCATGAAAGCACGTAAATGTTAAATCAGAGGAGGTCAGAAGATTTCGTTGCGGGAGCTTTGCCTTTGCAGGATTCATCTGGCGCCTTTTATAAATGTGCTGCATTCAAAAGTAGAATAAATCCTTCGTTGTTTCGCACAAAACTGCGTCACCCCACCCCAATCTTTGTCCCAGCAGCAAAGACTTAATGACTGACCTGGATTCATAATACTGTTTTCAATCACCATCTCCCTCCAAGGTTATTGGCCAAAATCCAAAGGTTGTTCTGGGATTCCACTTTGTCAGAGGCGGAACAGCATGTGGAGTTAATAATAATTTGGTCTGTGTTTTACAGCTGTTACACAATGGACACTGTGTAAATCTCTTATGACACCGGGGCCTTAAGATGTCCCATTTTAAGAAGTTTATCTCTGCAGTCAGGAACAAATAGAACAATGATAGAGACAAACAAGCCAGCAAAATAGGTGGCTGTCTAGGATTTTAATCATTTTAACTGGGTATTTTTGAGCTGTTTGTGGTTTAAATTAAATTATTCCTGCATTCAGCCTCCTCACGTGGAAGAGAAACATTGAAATGACAGAAACTACCAGCAGCCACAGCAAACATCTGCCAGCTCCATTAGAAGCTGTTCAAAAGGGCACATTTAACTCTGCAGGTATGCTTTAATGCAGAATTCCTCCACAAAGCTGCTATTGTTATCATCCTGCACTGTCAACATGATGTTCAGTTCCTCCAGCAGCAAACATAGTTAAAATTTGAAATTCTACACATTAGTAATTTACCGCCTGGCCTTTAATGACGAGCTGATATGTGTCAACAATGCTTCTTTTTTGAGGAATAATGGATATATTTACAGTGTAATCCTGTGCTGCAGCGGCCTCTAGATAGTTCCACTTGGTTCACCTCCGTATTTTACTCAAAGCAGAGCCTCACCAAAGGAAAATCTCCCATTACCCAGCCCATCGCTGCCGCCGGAGGAGAAACACTGGGTAAAACAGTGACTTAATATTGCATATTGGTTAGATTATTCATCCACACAAAGGCATTTCCCCTCTTTTTCCCCCTCGCCTTCACATTGCAACGTCCTCATTAAAAATGGGACGCTGCACATTGAAACTTTTTAAAAATTCAAATATTTTCTTTCAATCTTTAAAGAGCTTATATCTAATGAACTAAGATTTAATTTGGCATGGCTTAACATCCATTTGCGCTGTTCATAATTAGGAATGCGGTGCTCGGTATTAAAATGAAGGGGCAAAGCCCTCGGTAGGTCCCCAAGTGAAACAAGAATTGGTTCCACTTTAAGTATTAATTGATTGGCTTTGCAGTATCCCTTACAGAAGACGAGTACACAGGCACACACACACACACACACATGCACGCACGTGCACACACACACGGGCATCCACTCCACCCATGCACTCACACAAATTTACAGAGCACTCATTTCTCATCAATCTGGTGCTGCTTCATTTGCCTGTCTCTGGGTCCCCAGGAGACGGAGAACCTATCTGCTAGCGGAGCTTAGCATTTGATCATGAGTGTCAATATCAAACTGCAAAGCAGGATTACACACTGCTGTTGTCAATAGGCGTAATGGTTTTACATGTGTTAAGGTTAACTCAGCCATTTAATGTGCATAGTACCTCAGAGATAATCACTCAAAAAGGACTTAAAAATGTCACACAAGCCTCGGCAGACCGGGGCGTCTGCAGTGATCACACACTATGCTCAGAGGGTCTCGCTGCATTTTTCTCTTTTCTGAGATTTGACAGCTTATGACTATGGAGTAGACAATTTCCACTGTATGAAACAAGTCTTCAAGGTATTTGATTCAAATTTCTTACAAGGAATCTCGTGTGTGAAGTGCGAAGTATAATCAGACTGTCTGCGGAGGCACCAGAGATGCCATTATTGATCACAGGCCGACCTAATATAAATTCTGTTAACTGTTTATTAAGGAAGAGTTTTAGTCCTGCAACAGGAGTATTCATTGTTGATCATTTTATCTCACTGTGGACCATACTTTTGATGACTTTAGAAAGACTAAATCATTTCTGTCCGTGCTTCTGCTCTTCACGCTTTAAAGTTTAACCGCTCTCTGCCTACACGCCTGTTCTGTTTGTGCGAGCAGCCATGTGCAAGAGTGTCTTATATTTATTTTCACGAAATATAACACTCTCCCACTGTAAACCTCTGCCGCTGCGAGTGACAGCTAAAAATCCCCCACAATGCTGTGAATTAGGAACCGGTCTATTAGACACATGATCACATGATGTGGGATTAGTGGACTGGAGTCTTCAAAGCTGCTATTACAACTCCTGAGATGTGATACTGGCTCCCCCACTGCTCTCTGCAGGGGCGTGTGGCTCTTCCTCAGAGAATTACCTGACACCGTCATGTCTGCGCTCTGGGAGACAAGTGCTGTGGCTCGAAGTGGAACAGCCAGCATCAGTCGGAAACGCTCCCTCCATGCTGCGCTGAGCCAACAAACCCTGCATTTAATCCCATGTGTGAGCGGCCATGATGGCTACATGAGTTGACATCAGAGAAAAGGAGTTAGGGTGCTAAGGCTGGAATGATGGGTGATAAAGTGGATTACAGACGGGGAAATGCCATCATGCTTGAATAGTAAGTCATGCTCAAACATGTGAATAATAGATTTGGTGATTGGCCTTGTATAATCTGCTGATAGTGTCATGTCTGCTGTATTAGGGTGCAGGAACTAGCTTTATTTTACATTCATGAATAAATCGTTACTATATTTGTACTTTGGAAAGTTACGGAATAAATAATGTGCACATAGTAATTTAAACAAAGTTGAAACAAAATAAAGATTCTGACTAAAACAGAGTTTGTTTCTTTTGTGCATGCAAGACCACAAGTTTTTGGTACTGCTGATAGACACTCTACACCACAACAAAGAGCAAGATGGATAAAATAAAAAAAAACACAAAAAGAAACACAATATATTGAAGAAAAAAGTGGTTGCATTCTGAACTTCAAGTTACCTTTTCTAAAGCTGAACACTGGGAATACGGACCTCCCAGCGCAAACATTAACGGGCTGAAATGCAGCTCTGGATGTAACAAAGGAAACAATACCAGGGAAGAGAGCCAAGAAGGCAGAGCTGGCACGCCTGTTCCTGGGACCATGGGAATTTGGCTCCCAGAAATAATGGGGTTGAACAGGGCCCAGCACCACTGCTACTGTAGCTGGGAAAATGGTGCACCGCAAGCCAGGCTCCATCCAGGGAGACTTAAAACAGAGGATGGAGGGAGGGAGGGGGGGAGTATAAAATATACTGTATGGGTTGCACCTCACAGTATGAAGTGAGATGAGCAAAATAATGGAGGAAGGGGAAGCCTGTCTTATGTTTGTCCCGAACAAGTAATTGTAAATCAAAATCACTGCCTGGCTTAGGGGCTGGATGTGAGCTCACATAATACACTGTCTGGACAAACTGCTAGCTGGGCAGTAAAGGAAAATAAAATGGTCATAAAGTCCATATATATATATATATATATATATATATATATATATATATATATATATATATATATATACACACACACACACACTGTGTATATATATATTACAATAGCCGCTCTACTGCCTAATTAGGACAATAAAGGGTTATGGGCTAATGTATGACTGCCATGCCAAAGCTAATGAATGCTGGGTATACCTTGTTTCCTCCCAAGCGTCCTTGGACTGTCATCTCCAACCTTTTGATGTTGTATCTGATTATCCAGGCAGCGATTAATCATGATTAAGTAAGCACCAAGTCTCTGTGTGAGAAAGCGAAAGCGGCGAGGGTGGGTGGACAGCAGGGAAAGTTGCCCAGGTTCAGGCCTTCATTCTGGGCAGCGCGGTCTCATGCTTCTGCCAAGTGGACACTGGTAATGAGATAGCAAAGTAAAAGAAAAAAAAAGGGTGGGGGGGGGGATCACGATGCTTTTTTTAATTGTTGTTAAAGGAAATGTTCATTATCCAAGCTGTGCTTTATCCAAGCTATAGTTGAGTCGTCCAAAAGATACGCCTCTTGCCTTCTGTGGTAGCCATCGACTTGGACACCGTGGCGCATTTTCACATGCCCGGTGCTACTTGACAGGCATTTCTGCATGTTTTGTTGATCCACAGACATTTCAATATACCACGCAGCTCGGCGCTTTTCCTCCTCTCCAAAAACATTTTCCCGCTTTGATATCTGTTGATGGAATATAAATGGGTTGGAGCAGACCTAAGGTAACCACCTATTGGCCTTCATGCATTTCTAATGTAACCCGTTCTGCCCATGCTCACAGAGCAGTGCTGGCTTCATTACTCCAAGGTGCTGAGTCTCTTGCCAGAACCCTGCCTCTTCAGCGGATAGATCACCCCTGTGACCAGGGGTCTCTGATACTGTATGCACCACATGAAAGCTGTAGCTGTTTGCCTAGGTGCCAAAATAATCAAGTTCGGCGTGCATGGCGGGTTATGAAAGAATATTAACTGTGGGAATAACCCGGCTTGACATGCGTCGCTTGCATGCGCGATCAAATGTGAGCCCTCTCAGAAAAGGAGTTTCGCAGGTAGGCCTACTGGCAGGGAAGTCCGGGCCTGCCACGACACCAACTCAATCACTGTTACGTTTGAAGTCAGAGAGGTCAGCGTTCTAATGGGGTTGGATAAAGTTACAATGATTCTCTCTTTTTGCCTTCCGACCCTTTTCTGTTAATGCATTTAGCATTCTGCTCGCCTAATGTGTTTCCCAGCAAAGGAAGAGAAGTTGCAGTTTAATGACGTACCGATGAACATAAAGCAGAGGCCCACATTATTACCACTATTAATAATATAACCGTTTAAGGGGTCCACTTGGAGGATAGGCAAATAATACTTCCTTTTCTAACCACCTTGTCGAGTCTCCATGTAAAAAATGAAATCCTCCAATTAGAAAGAATTTATTTGAAAACTAATGCACACTTATTCTCTGGCTTTAAATAATCCTAAGATTTGATTTTACTTGAATGATTCCACATACAGATATATTTTTTTTGTCCTCATTTTTCTCTGTCAATGTTTCGTCTTTCCCCCATAAAAGCTGTATTTCACAGTTCAATTATGGCAAATAGTGTGTGCACAGGGTGTTTTGATGGAAAACAAAACAACCGCTAACGCCGGAGTGGAAAACTTCCCGACCGCAAGAACATAAATCAGCCACTCTCCCCTTGTGTGTGTGATTAGAAAAATGTTAAATCATATCTCAGAGTCGACAGGGAAATGTGGAAAAATAAGAAAGCATGACGTTCTGTGTCCTGTATCCATAAAAACGGGGAGAAATCAAGGAGATCACCATATAATTGGTTAGAATGTGTGTACACATGTCTCCCTCCAGTTCCAGCAGAGTCCTGCAGTTCAACACGGGCTTTGAAATGTGGATTCAAAGCTAGCGGACTTCCCTGAATCACTGAAAACCCCCAGGACATGGTTTGGCCTTTGCGGAGGTGGAAGCCAAATATGAGTCTGAGAAGATGAAGCACCCCGGCCTATCGTCTGTTCCTGGTAGGTGTTCACTCCCAATAAATATTTCATTTTGGTACAAAACAAATAACTTGACATAATTCCTCTTCCTCTCGTCTGAGCGGAATGACAGAATGGCTGATTTACGCATGGTGAGAGGTGTAAAAAGCATAGAGGCGAGCCACTTTCCTCTATCCACCATCTAATGGATGCAACCCGGTGGCCTAACAACTGTTTGCTGTTTTTTTTCCCCTCTTTTTTGTCAGACATCTGTGAGCGGATGACACACTTGGATTCATTTGAATTGCTGCCTGTGATTCGTGCACCAAAGCAGATGAGAAAACAGCAGCACGTGGCCAATTTTAAACAATATATGTGATCATGTGGCTGTTTTTGAAACGCAGATCAAATTATAAAGGGCTTACTTGCACCTTTTATTCTTTTACCAGGATAAGGAGCTAAATTGTCTGACCCCGGTGAAACTTACATTTGAAAGGACAAACGATTTAAACTTTAAATCCGCAGTGAAAGTGCATTAACCACATGACTATTTTCTCATTTCTTTCTTCTTCAATGCTTGAGGCTGTCTCTGCTTTGTTGCATTTGTCAATCACTGTAATTTGGGCTCCATTTCCAAAAATAATTATCAGGTGAGTGGCAGCCCTTTGCCTGGAGTGCCAACTTGGAAGCGACATGCCCAAGAGTATTAATTATGCCGCTCAAAATATGAAGTCTTTTAATAGAGAGGCTGACGTGACATCATTGTTTAGAGTCTTTCTTCCCCTACAAACATGACAATCACGGCCGTCCCTCTGGTCATCAGCAAAGATGAGGAGGAATTGTCAGAGGAAGTTATTAACAAGCTGTGTACCATGTGATAAAGTCAGTCAGATTCTCTCTGGTACCGAGTCTGTTGATGGAGGCGAGGAGAGCGCACGACGAGCAAGAAAACAAGTTTGTGGCTGCGAGGGATGGAGAGCGAGGTGGAGATACGCTGAGGAAACACTGAAGGGGAGGCTTTATGTGCAAAAAGCCTCAAATCTTCTAAATCCATGTACTAAAATTATTTCTGAATGTAACTGTTGATGCCGCACTCAGAGGACCAGCCAGCTTCATCCAGCCAGCTTAAATCTCTCTCTCTCTCTCTTTCTCTCTCTCTCTTTCTCTCTCTCTTTCTCTCTCTCTCTCTCTCTCTCTCTCTGTTGCTGCCAATCAAGTTCTCACAAACAGCGCCGCACTATAGTCATGGTTCACATTCAGCACTTGCTTCTACGAAACCCTAAGAGAGCGAGACAGCTTCCAGGTCTCATTAGCATCCAGTAGCGGCTAATGCTGCCTCCCTATTACTGTCTGAGGAGCTGAAATTCAGTTGGAGATGAGCACAGCCCAGGGGGCTTAGGGTTGCCAGTTTAATTAGTGCCTGATAATTTCAATAATGAGTGACAATTCATTGGGGCTTTTTAGGTTGGCCCACTGTTTGAGTGCAAATCGATAATCCTCTGTTTCTTCCCCCACTCTCACGAGCAGATAAAGGGTGAGAGTGGGGGTGTTGTGATGGGGGGGTTGGTGCAGTGGGGGGGAGGATCTATCCCTGTGCAGGAATTAAATGAAAAGAATCAACTTAGAGAATGTCCCTTTGAAACCAAGCAAGGGAAGCCTATGTGATTTGATTTGCTGTTATTGGATGAGCAGGTGGGGTCTTTAGTTGCTGTCGTGGGGTCCGGAGTAAAAACAATTTGCCTGGAGTGATACGGGCTAAGTGAGTGGAGGTTGAGAGGTTCGCTCTTGTTGTTTTCTACTTGTCCTAATGAAGCTCCACATGTTAGAATCAAAGCGGAGAGCTTTCCTGTTGGCGTTGAGGTGCACTGGCTGTATTTGTTGAGGTAAGCCAGAACTTTTACCCCCCCACCCCCACCCCCCTCCCCAGTGAAAGTGAAAGAGAAAAAAACCCGTTTCCACTATTGTATATCACATTTTCACCATATGCAGCTGTTTAACATACAGTAGCAGCATAATGAAATGATGAGAAATGGTAATTCATTCAATTGCCCCAAGGCTCCAAAAACATGTTTACCTTGGTTACTTGAGAAAGGTGTTTGAACCCGCTCTGTAATTCAGTGACAGGCAACACAATCCTGTTGATGCATTGCCAGAATTCCTCTGTTTTGCTCTGGAAGCTATTTCACAGCTCTGCATGTGGAAGAGTAGGTGAGGTCGAACAAGCTTTGCACCAGCCCTCGTTCCTACAGAAATAATGACGAGAGGTAGCGTGTTGTATGATTCAAAAAGAGAAATTCATTTTAGGTGTGACTGAAAATGCATTAATACACCAATTAACCACATAACACCCGACCCGCACCCGACCTGCATGCTAATCATTGTGAAAACGGGAAAGAGGCGCCCGTTATCTCCTAATATGCACTTTCTGTCTTCAATTGTCTAACATATGCAAGAATAAAGGATTGTTTAAAATTCAGCGAAGAAGCAGCAAGTTGACAAAACACACAAAAGAAGCTGATCAGTGTCACCTCCTCGGAAATAAAGTGTGACGCTCTAACTTGGGCAGCGATGCTAATGGTGTAACTTTACAGCCTTTTGTCCGAGTTTGACGTGGTCCGCGCTCCGCAATCTCCTGATACTGAGTCAGCACAGCAGCCCCCTCCGTATTCAGAACATGCCGCGGAGCAAAAGTGCAGCGAGACCGTGCAGCGCCTCCTCAGTCAGTTGGGCTGACATATTGTGAAGGACAGTAGCCTAATTATTCTCTGGCACCGGCACAAACCTGCCAGTCCCTTCAGGTTGAGCTGAAAGACCAAGGCTGGAGTTCGATTCCTTCACGCCTGCTATATGTGCGGAGCCTGATCGGATCACGTCCGCCGGAGATTTCATTTGGACGTTCATTGGCGTGAACCTGACCCTTATTACTCCAAACCTCTCATCACATGACCCGCAGTCTTCATCTATTACAAGCCCAAGAAAAACAGCAATCATCACTTTAATGCGGAGAACATCAAGAGACTATTGATTGTGGTTACTTGCCGAATATTCCCTCCATGACATGCGGTTCAGTGCCCTCTTCCCGCTCATCTGTGGCAGTCTTTTTAAATATTCATGGCGAGGTTGCCTTATGGTTCTGCAGCTGAATTTCTAATTGGGCCGTCAGAAGAGATACAGCATGCCCCTAAGCAGGACCGTGCGATCGGTCAGCTCAAACAGAAATTGTGTGATTCAGCCACAGGGCTAATTAGCAATTAGCATTCACTGTTTACAAAGGAGGTTTTTTTTTTATACCTGTGGGCCAGGAGATGGCTGAATTGAGCTTAAATCACCCCATCCTGCCTTTGAAGCTTCACGAGCCGCCTGGCCATATCATAATGACTGGGAGGAGAGAGTGAAGCACTTCTGCTGTGTAACAACATAATCATCAATTAAGGTGCGGAAATGGCAAGAAGTGGGGATTTTTAGCTCGTTAAAAAAAAAAAAGCCCAGAAGAAAAGGTATCTCAGGATTTATATATTTTCACTGTCACCGCTCCGTCACTGTCTGCTGTCGTTAGAATTCAAATGATTTAGTCTTTCAAGATGAGTGGAAATCCTGAAAATGTAATTCAGACACTTGGAAGCAGACGCGCCTAATAAGGGCTAAAATATGAATGACATTTGCTCCGAGAAGAGGCTGCATGGAAATGGGATTGCCACCGATTTAATCCGTCTTATTAGTTTCCACTCTCTTTACGCTTAATGTATTTTTCACAGCCATTATAACCGATTCCTTTAAAAATATTTCTAATGATTTTGGTCTTTATGGTAAATTCACACCAGACACTCGGCGCGCGTGTGTGTGTACTGTGGGTTGTATGTTAGGTAGCTCATTTTTATTTCCATCAGAAACAACGACCTCCGAAATTTAAGTGACACGTTCCATCATATGCTGCCACAAATGTTACCCAGTCCTGAATTCCACATGTCAGCCTGTAAACAACGACATTTCACAATATCCGGCTTGAAAATATGTCATTTATATGAGACTGGGGGGGTTATCTAACCACGACCTGGACCTCATGTAAAGCATCACCACGCTGGAGCCACTACTAAGGACATACAGTAGCTCATGTCTTCAACAGCTTTCCAGACATTAAAAAGAATATCAGATTCCCCCATCTTCTTTGAGGATCTACTGCCTTTGAGAGACGACTTCTTTTGAGCATATCCAACCGTTTTCATCTCTCTTTTTTTAAAATCTATTTTTGCCATAAAGTCAGGACTCAACACAAACTAATTCAGGGTGGAAAATAAAGATTGAGAACAAAGATGGCTGATAAAGGGCTTATTAGTGACCCATCATTACTCTCACTTTGGCTTGGAAACGTTGACTGGGAAGCACCGTCGTGGCCTGAATTTTATTTTCGCTGATGTGGCTACAAGTGGGGGTGAGACCGAGGCTTCCCTCCGTGCTGTCTGAGGGTGAGATGAGCGGCCTGTCAGTGGTGATTTCCGGACAACGGGAATGGTGCAAACTCAGGGATAAGAGTCAACAGTAATTAGAGTCTAACTGGGAAGGAGGGGAAACACACACACACACACACACACACACACACACACACACACAGGGACGTGTGTTTACAAATACTGCTCACGCCCGAGAAGGGAAATAGGTGTATATCTAAAAAATGTGCTAATGAAAACAGTAAATATTTCACATATGGGAAAAAAGCACACATTTATGCATGCTCCTATATGCATGCATGCAGGCAGGCAGACACTCATGCACGCAGCCATGAGAGTCATCAAAGGCGTGCGCTTTATTATGGAGATTGTGACTGTACTGCTATTTTCCTTAATTGCTCATTAATGAGATGCTAATGTATTTTCCACAGAAAGTTTTGAAAAAGAGGCACTCGTCGAAAGAGCCATAAATCTAAACATTTGAAAAAGGATATAGTAACGGGAGCCTCTCATTCTTGTTCTCTGAAAAATTAATGCGGCGCATGTTATATTTATTACAAGGCCGACTGTCATTCATTTTGCCTGAACCAACAGAAATTAAAAGTGACAGCAACCTCATCAAGAATGAATGCCATTGTATTCTACACGGAGCGGAAAAGACAGGAGGAGGAAAGAAAAGTCAGATAATAAAATGAAGGTTTTCACGGTGCGTCTCTAAAAGGAGGCCCAGAGAAATGTGTTGAATGAAGGAATGAGGGCAGAAAAATCATAAATATCCTGCAAAAAAAAAAGAAATGGTACTCTATAACTTTTATTTAACCCTTTTCCAGTTTTTACTGCATCTGCAAAGCTTATTCTTGATGGGGAATCAGAAGGAATTGTGATAACTGACAAAAACGATAACATAAAATCGGAACGCCGGCTTGTGAAATATTTAGCATGACCACATCAGACCTATTTTCAGAACCGCATTTTCCAAGCATGTAATTGCTGGCTTCATTCATTAAAAAAGAGGGGTTCTGATGCGTGTGTGTGCTGCAGATAAATGGTCAGGTTCCCATGTGAGGGAAATAAATGAAATATTAGTTTATTACATATTTAAATCTCTCTCCCCAGGCTGTCTTCCTCTCTCCTTTTTCTGGGTTGGTTTGCATTATCATGTTCGCCAAACAGTTTTCCCAACTAATGGCTTGCAACAAAGTGGTCCTGCTTTTCCCCTCTGCTTTTGGTCTAGATTTTCATAACAAATTACTCAGCTACGCCAGGGGAAGCACAGAGTCTTCCAACTTCCTGAGGAGGCAAAAGGGAAAAATTCATCTTTAAGTGGTACAAAGTTGAGCATTGCCTGTGGAATGTTCTCACAGCGTGCGTCTGTTAGGCACTGAGTGGACAATCAAGGGCAGATAATAAATCAACATTGTCATGGAGATGACAGCGCTGTTTGGAAATAGAAAATCCATGCGGCGAGCCGCTTTTGGGAAGTGCTTTTTCACCGTTGTGCCGGATTGCTTTTCACTTTTCCCTGACAAACAATGGTTTTATTAGTCTTGTCTGAATGCTAAGAGCCCAAGGTCGGGCCTTCAAATTCCCAACTGTTTTGTGAGTTCATAATCTAAGTCCGATCCGTCAAAATGCTGATGTATCAAAACAAACAGTGGAGCTACTGCCCGGGTTGGGCCCTCTGAATAATTGTTAAGGGCAGCCCCCTCGCTCTCTCCATCTCAGGTGTGTGATTAAAATCAATTAAATCACTCCTCTAGTGTCAACCGCCCCAAATCTCCTGACAAATGAAACGGTGCTTTAGGAAGACGAGGATGTTCCTAGTCCTGTCGTGGCTCGGCTCATATTCACAAATGAGATTAAGATTGGGCTGCTCGGGGATTTCAAAGGCCTGTTTTCCATAAGAGCATGAAACAGCTTGCAAAGCCCGTGTAGGCTACATTAAGTAGACTTGAAAGTGTCTAGAGCAGAGATCAGCTCCCAGCCCACAGTGAGCGTAACTAGCTGGAAAAAAGAGAGGGATTATTAACCTGCATCTATACAGTATTTGGACTTTTGCAGAGGAACTCTGCAGCAAAGTTCTGGTGGGAGGGGGGGTAAAAAATCTGATATTCCATAAATTCTTAAAAGGCCTCAATCTATTTATAACACATTATTGTGATTTGTCTGAAGCCTCCATTAATGAGACATTCATTCAATATTAATATGTATTAAATTATGTGTTTTCAGTCAATACAGCCGTCGCCACGGCGCTGCCTTTGCTGTGTGTCTTCAGACAAATTAAGCCCTTTACAGAGCATCAATATGGAATCATTAAATGCCCTTTGTGTATTGTTCTCTGTGGTCCGCGGACCACCCCTCGTTCCTGCTCTGTCGTTCCACTCACACATGCGTCGGGTGCGAGTCGAGGTTTGAGCCCTCCACAGGCTTCTGCATAATGACAGTCGCTGAGATCTGCTGATTCCATCTCCAGTGGGCCTCTGTAACCCCCCCCTTGTAACGTTAGGTAAAAGCGCTAAATCAAAGTGTGGAGTCAGCCCTGTGTGTGTTTAACGTCCCCCCGCTCTTGTCACCAATGACCAGGGGCGGGCCGCCATGTGTCCTTGCCCTATCCCCCCGTGTCCTATCACTCCTTTATCTGTCCACGAGGCATGGCTGCCCTCCCGAAGACAACCACACGTGCATACTCAAGAAGGGATTTTGGTTTAAATCTCATCACCCGCAGAGAAAACCTGATGTCCTAAATTGTTCCCCTACTGTGGTTGTCTTATTTGTTCCTGTCATATTCCATATTTAAGCATATTTATCTCACAGTAATCGTTATTTACCTCAACCAGATGATTTATTTAGCGCTTATGAAACGGCAGCACGCAGACGTTACAGTAAATCCGCATGTGTTTTGTTTCTTTTTTTGGCGGCGACGCTTCGACTCCCACTTTAAATATGCCGCGGAAAACTGTTCTGGAAACTACGGCAAACTTATGTAGGACACTGACCTGTATTTCATTTTGAAAAGCAAAAGGGGAAAAAAAATATCTACTTTTTAAACTCTGAGGTTCTTGAGGGAAAACAATAACAGACAGTATGTTTATTTGCGATGGAGCTACACGGCACAAAGAAAGAGCAACCATGCCGAGGGATTTTCCCCGACTCTTGAGGAGGGTACAACCAATATTCCCAAACCCGTGCCAGGACGTGTGATTGTGCTGTATACTTTTTTCCCTCCTTTTTTATGAAGAATGATCAAATCAAGCACGGAAGCGTGTTTCATCAGTCTGTCGGAGGGTAAAAAGAGACTTTCAAAATAATCCCTTAAGTAGATGAGGCTTTTTTTTATTTTTATGTATTACTTTTTGCTGTATTGTGAGTGTCTTTCAAGATAGCCGAGGAAATGACAATTATTGCCTAGACGCTGTCTTCCTGAATGGCAGGACCTTTTTTTTTTTCCTTTTTCAGGGAGCCACGCGCAATTACTGTGTTGCATGTCCACACATGTGATGGAGCCGTGTTATTATTCGGTCTCTTGACGGGTCATATTTTGTCAAATGAAATGCTGAATTGCTTCATACTCGGAGTAGAAGCTGAAGTGATACATGTAAGTAGAATTAAATTACTCTATAGCATATTACAGCCTCGGTGGGATTGCGGCTGTTCCTCCATTTTTAATAAGTGCTTATTTCCCAGGAGGCCATGTTGGGCACTGTGGGTCAACAGTGTCCAAGAGGGCAAAGCTTGTTCACCACATTCTGGAGCCCTTTAATTGCTTGAGGTTATGTGTGCTATTATCTTCCTTTTTCTCTTTCATTATAGAGGTGCAGAGGTTTGGATTGACCCATCCTCTCAATTTTGAAAGCGCTCGCCACGTTTAGCACACTTCAATTAAGTGTGCTGAGGAGTGCTGTGACGAGATTTGTATAATTAATTATTCCGGCTCAGTTTTGGCCCATGCATATATTCTTTTTAAATCTTTCCTTGGGTGTCCCGGGTCCTCTCTTATTTATTCTGTTGTGATAATGTTACAACTGTAACAGCAATATTTTTGGCGCTCCCTGGAGTGTTTGGTCTGACTCAAACATAATAACCCACGGCACTGTCTGTCTGACTCTCAGCCATTCTCATTCCAGCTTGCAGCTGATGCCGTAACCCCGGCCCCTTCCCTGCAGGCGGTGCTGACGGCTGGCTCGGAGCAGCCGCGCACCCACACACACACTTACGCACGCACACACAAATCGAGGAAGACCTGTGGACCCCCATTTGCATGGACACACATGTTCGCTTCCATACATATGCAAATATGCACGCAGACGGAAAGATGCACATGTAGCTTATTCTCATTTTCCTTGATTCAGGTTGTTTGCAAATAAACGTGCACTTTATGGCAGCTGTGTTCGATGATTTTAGCTACAAAAGGGGGGGGGGGGGGGGGGGGGTGAAATAATAGATGCTGCAATAATTCCACAATCACAAAGTTCAGTGGTGAGAATTGTTTGGCGGCCATTTAACATCACAGTAAAACACTTAAAGGCAAACATTGTTCTCAAGGAAAGACTTTTAGGGTACAGAGCTGCGGCTTCATGAGGGGATTTGATCACTGTTACCTGTAGCGCCGACAAGTCTTCCCTTAAGTTCAAAAGAAGGGAAAGTGAATGACTGATCAATATAAATGCAGGTGTTTGGAGAGAAGCTGCGGATTGATCAGTGATAGTCCCTCAACCCGGGCCAAAAAAGAAAGAAAGAAAGAAAGAAATCACAGGAACGAAAGCGAAAAGTTAAGTAGGACACTGTCAGGGATTCCCAGGATACAAGTCTTGGAAAAACTGCACAGCACAAATGAAAAAGAACAGAGGAGAGCTGGTTGGGGAATTCAAAAAAGAATAATTAAAAACTCAAATCGGGTTTTTTAACTGTGAGAAAAGGAGAGTGGGAGAGCGAGGGAGAGTGGGTTTTTTTTAAATCCACCAACAAGAATACTCTTGGATGATAACTGCCTCAGCCGTAGGCTATTAAAATATTAACCACCGCTGTCCGAGCTGGGACTTTCCAAGCGGTACTGAGCAGTATCCTCCCCGGATACTGGGCCTGAGAGAAAGGCTCCGCTCCTGTTCGCTGCCCTGTGGGAGGCTCTGGCTTGCATGAGGAAGTGTTTTAATGTTTCTCAGATGCTGGCTCACTGAGAGCGCTTTGACAAGGCAACTATCCTGGGTGTGATTTAAAGGTGTGCACTGAGGGAGCCAGGTACCGCAGCTGAGGGCCTGTTAAGCTACCGGGCCCCTTTCTTGAAGAAAAGGAGCAAAGTTTTTGTCTTTTTTGATTCCCCTGTTACCGGACGGAACCTGGTCCCTGAAGTTTCAGTCGTTATCATAACAGGAGCCAAAAGCTATCATGCTGCCGTGACCCGACCTGAGTCACTTAACGCCTGAAAGTATACAGTGAATAAATTCGCAGGGCATGTGAATCGCTGCAAAAATGTTTAGGAAATATAGCATAAAAGGTTTTGAAAATGTAAAGCCAAAAAGGGATTTTATCTCAACTCGCATGTGTTCGGTTTTCTTGTTATTTAGTTCAATGAGTGATGCTTCCAATAGCCTCCGATTGCCTGGAGCTTATTACACTCATAATGTATAAGCAGATACTTAGTGAGCGTATATCTAAATCATTTAGTGGGACTTCATTTAGGGGAACACATGGCACGGAGTGCAGTCTTATCTCAAACAGAGCAATTGTAGAGGTTTTATTGACTCTAACAGATAACAGCAATTATTTCTCTGAGTGCGCATCCCGGTCTCTGCCAAATGTGAGCTGGCAGATTATTAAAAAGACAAGTGGTCTCTTTGATACAGAGACAAAATACAAGAGTGTATTTTTAGCAGCTATAAAAGGGGTGCCAGCTTTGTTCAGGTGAAATATCGGCACAGGAAATAATGTACGTTCACGTGCTGCCTGGAGTGGGGAAGCCACAGCGTGAGACACAGCGATGCGCTGAGAAGCTGTTGAATATTCGGAGTGGCAGGTTTTTTGAATGTTGCATGAGATTACAGACTCGTGGCGTGGATCATGGCACTGACTGAAATTGCTGGAGTAGTCTGAAGTCCCTCTAAAGGGCGAGTCTTCTCATCTTTCATTCCCTAATCTGTGGTTTGCTGTGTGTCTGTCGGTCCCAGTCAACTTCTACGGTCCGGTTCTTTCATGCCACCCACCATCCCGCTTCCACTCCTGCTTTGTCTCCTCTGGTGTGCACCCCCCCCCCCCCCCCCCCACCCCCCCCCCCCCCCCCCTTGCTTGCTCCCTCCCTGGAATCAGAAGCCTGGCTGGCAGGCAGATGGGACAGATGAGGATGGCAGGGATTGGTTAATCCCTAATCTGCTGTCTCCTTGCCACTCTGGACCACAGAGGAGAGAGGGAAACAAGAGAAAGAGGCGGAAAGAGAGGGAGAGGGTGATGGAGCCAGCTAGATGGAGCCAGCTGTCAGATGGAGAGTCTTTCATGGTCCTGCGCACACAACAGCTGCACAGGGCCCGCCTGCACGGCTCTGCATTATTAAGCATCTTTTTAGTTGGTTCCAGATGCAGACCTAGCTGTGTTTACCCAGGCTTTGTGCTTTCTTGCTCCCCCCCACACCCTGCTCCTCCACCTACACTTCCTACTTCAGCAGTCTGTCATCCCCCCCCCCCCTCTTGTGTTTCCTCATCGCTCCTCAGATTGATGCGGTCAAAAAACGCTTGACTCCACTTGAGTTTTGCACGGCGTAACGTGATGCACGTGTAGGGCTGCAGCACCCGGAGGTGCCGTTAGCACCTTAATAGTTGCGCCTGATTATTTCTGTTCATGAGAGAAGAATTTAAATGACGCGGGGGGGTTATGTGCAGGATCCTAAATCCCTCCACGGAAGTTTGGAAAATGTCTCTGCTTCTATGGAACATGTGGAAAATCCTTTTTCTTTTAACCTCAGAACAGACAGGATAATGAAAGGCAAGTTAAAAGTAATTACAGAATAATTAACTGGTTTCGTAGCTTTAATTACAAACCGTTTAATGTGGCAGTCATTACGTCTGTATGTTGTGTGCATATAGAATCTACAAACAGTCACGCGCCAATTTACCAGAACACAGCAACACAAACATATGCGCATGCTCACGCCACCGCGCACTTCACACTAGTATTTACATATTCACACAACAACCATTTGCAAAGGCTAGCTTTGAAAAGGCTAATCTGTGCCTTGGTCCCATCTCTTGTCAAGTTCAAGAGGGTTAACAAATCTTTACCTCCAGAACAGCCCTTCTCTTCCCCCTTTCATGTCCACATTTGTTCACTGTATGTCCAAAAATCTACAGAGGCCCGTCCCGACTCAGTTGGGATTGGTTTAGCTGAAGAGCTGGAGGCTTTTCAGTTGTTGGCATCTGTTGTTCCTCTTCCCAGAGCTGCTGGCAGTCAGTTAATGGCCATGTTTGGGACTCAGAGAGAGAGAACAGTGGCTGATTTCCCCATAGCCATCGCACCAATCCCGGCACACCACCAACTGCAGATGAGCCACCAGCAGCTAAAAAACATTCCCGGCTAATGCTCCGCTTCTCTGAGAGTTTGGGGCAGATGTTCGTCAGTTTTTCTGCGTTTCATCACGTAACTCCGAACTGTCAAGTTTGTGTTTTGATTTTGGGCCGCGCCCCAGCGTTTGCCGCCGCTACGTATCGACTCACTTAATGCAAACAGCTCCGCGATTAGAAGCATTTAAAATCCTGCTGAATACAATTAGGTGGCCCAGCTGCTGACAGTTGCAATTTTCCTGTCAAATGCAGTATTATGATCAGATCAATAAGTTATTATTTCCCCCCACCCCCCAGCCCCTCCCCACGCTTCAGTCCTACGGCCAACGGTTCATCTCAACTGAGTGCGGCTCATGCATCTTATTATTCCAGCCACTCCAGGGCTCACTCCTTGGCATCTGCATAATACTGAAGGAGGTTGCTACAGTTTAATCAGTATCTTGTTACTCTAGAGAGTAAGGCTGGATATGTTATCACTAAGGAGGAAGTTCAAATGAAGCTCGATAAATAAATTAAGGCCTTGATGATTAGCTGTCACATAAGCAATTAAAATGACTTCAAATTATTCATTTTCAAACAGGTGCGGCGAACGGAGGCTGCGATTGTCGCGGTAATTGTCAAAATCGAACTATTTGTTTGGATGAGCCTTCCATATGCACCTGTTTTAAAAAATTGAAGCAAGCATGCATAAAATAAAACACATGATTAAATAATCCCATCCAATTCTCATATTAAGGACACCCTCCCCACACACACCTTTCCAGCTTTACCTGGGAATTAAATATTGCCAGCTTTGGAAAATCGCCGCAACAAAACTGCAAATGAAACTCAATCACATTCTTTTAGCAAATTATTAATTGTGACTGTCATAGTCACAGCATCCTCCTGACAGTCTCACAACCGCCTCAGAAAAATACACTTGACAGCTCAGGACCCCAAATCCCACAATGAATTCGTCCTTGACACATCCTTAATGACGATCATCTTGATGATTGTAAATACATTATCATATCAGATCACGTCTGTGTTGCAATCATCACCTCCATTTCCTTTTAATTAAACAGCAAAGCTGACACCACATCTGTCAAAAAGGAAGTGAGACTTTTTGAAATCGGTGTGAACTTCTTTTTTTTTCTTCCTGCCTCCCTTATTCCTGTTCCACAGCAAACAATAGAGAGGAAAAAGCCTTTGAAAATAACAAGCTCTATCAGTGCCTGTCTCCTCCTTGCCCTCTCTGTCTCCCTTCCTTTGCCCCTCTCTCTCCCCCTCTTTCTCTCCCTCCCTCTCTCTCTCTCTGTCTCACACACACGCACACACACACATGCTCTCAGCCCTTCTCCATCTCCTTTCTCTCTCCATCTCTCCCTTTCTCCCACCACTTGAAAGGCAGGGTAATGAGACAGCCAGAGAGCAAAGAGAGGTGTCCGCAGAGCATCAGTTGTGCACAGAAGAAGTGAAAATTTACTGCAAATGAGACGATGCCGGTAAATTCATTTTTATTCAGATTACTGTCATCATACATTATAGCTTCCCATGTAAACATTTGGCCTCGGCCTGTGTGATGAGGTGTCATTATTTGCCAGATTACGTTATTAAGCTATTAACACGTCAAGCACGGCGGGCAACAATACAGGGGCACGCTTAAACAAGCTGAAGAGAATGGAGGAGGTGTCACTGGGTTGACATATGAAGGTACTTAATAGCTACAGCTCCGAGGACAGACGAGAGGAATTAAATAGACAGCTTTCAGAAGAGAATGGAGAGAGCCATTCAAGTGCCGAGCGCTGAGTGAACTGTCTTTACAGTGTGATTATCGGCCGCGCCAGTAAATAAAATGCTGCAATTTCAGACGACAGAAAAACAAATTTCCCCTCACGTATATGTTTATTGTACCTATTTACACGTTATTGGCGTCATTATTAAAATGAGGCCTGCGTTTGATTTGAATTGTTGTTCCTCTTTTCTTTTCTAAACATTAGTATGATGATATAAACACTAAAAACAGTTTTTAATGTCATCAAATTAATCTCTCCGGAAAAAGGACTTTGAAAACTTAAAAGTTTGTGGGCTCACTGTGTGTCTTTGTGTGCTGTTGAACTTCATCAAATCTCCTAGAAAAAAAAAGGGGGGGGGGTGGAAATAAAAAGTCAGCGTTATGAAATAAACAGGGGTCCCACTGGTGACATGAAGAGGCTGAACACAGACAGCCAAGTCAGCGGTTCTGAGTGGATAAATCCACGGTTAACCTATTGAAATGGTTCAGCCACAGCCAAAATCAGCCAGGACAGCCAGCAGAGCCGGAGCCTCTGCGTTCAGCCAGCGCAGCAGCTTAGCTGTCTTAACACAGAATCCAGCACTTATCATTGTCGGCATCCAGCGCCACAACACTCCACCATGAAGAGGCTTGAGTTAAGCCGGTTAAAATAACACGAGACAATACATCAACAACAGCTTCCTCTTCCCTTTTGATGCCTGCTTAATTTGAATGGTACAATGGGTTGAATCCTGTTCTGGTGCTCGACCAGAGGACCACAGAGCTCTGTCCATCTCCCCTTCACATCAGAGGCTGCTGGAGGAGCGAGGGGCCCCCTGATACTGTGTGGGGTTGGCTGATAAAGGCCTTATTTCAGGGTCTTCCAGTGAGGGGCTGGATTCTACTCCCCAGCCGGGACGGCATGGACCGCGCCGGTAAAGGCAGATGCTAGAAACTGCAGCTAGAGTGGAAACAGCAAGTGGGGCGGGTGGGGATGCAGAAAGTAAAGAAGAAAGTAAAAGAGGAGATTGAGAGAGGGGAGTGAGTTAAAGAGAGCGGTGCAGGCTGGTAATAGATGCTACCTGGAGAGTTTGCCATGCATATGACACCTTTAAGCTATAAATTGGGGAGTTTAAAAGTTCAATCTTCCCACTTTCTCCTTTGTTTTGGGAGACTAAAAACATGGTCCCGTGGTAACTCGCTTCCTTTCCAGACGCTGACACATGACTGAGGTCCCATTACCACCAGCCCCGCTCGCTGTGGAGGCAAACGATATCCATTGACTGGTTCGGGGCCCCGAGAAGCATTTTACCTTGGGCTCATGCAGGACTTGACATGACCTTTGAACCTGAGGAGCACAGCTGTCAAACGTCTCCTCTATCAGTCCCTTTTGAGACGCACTGATTCTTCACACACACTCGGCCACCGTGGATGGACCCACACACACTTTCATCGAATTTGCTGCTTTGAAACAAGACAGTCACCCACCTCACTGAGTGATTCAAGGGTACTTATTCAAATTACGGGCAAATTTGAATATTTTGAACACAATAGTGACACTGAAGGATTTCAACAGCTGAACCTGCAAATAACAGTGTATGCACATTATTTTCTTAATTCTTCTGAATCCATTGCAGCTAGGCCTCATGAATATCCCGCATCGGTTTATAAACATGTACATGCAGTGGGAGGAGAAGACGGCGATGGGATTATGTGAACCAGGAGCGAAAGAGTCTAAAATTAGTGGCGGCAAACACAAGTTTCTGTTGCAAAAGAAGAGAGGAAAATACTTTCTCAATCGTGTCTTGATATAAATTCTAAATCTGCATCATTGTCTCTCGCCTCTCCAGACCTGCTTGGAGAAAAGTGCATTTATCTGAATTGAAGAGCCGGGCTGGTGAATTCACTGTGACAGGAGCACCACCAACTGGCCAAAACCCGCATCGCCACCCCCGAATTACCTGCCTCCTCTCTCTGATGTGCTCTGAGAGATTAGTCACATGCATCCAGATGCAACCTTTACATTTAAACAGTCTTGATTTATTCTTAGTGTGATCTGAAAAACAAGCAACATTTTTTTTGTTTTCTCTCACTCTCTCTGTTTTTTTTTTTTTTTATCTCAAAAACCCCCTTGGAGAGGTTGACTTCATGGTATCCATCATCATGCATCTTTAATGACGTCAGGCCAGGAGCATGGGGTAAAATCACAGTAGTGGCCCGAGGCTAAAACCAGCTAAAATGAGGTTCCTCTTACCCCTTCCCACGCAGAGAGAGCAGCGCACGGGCCGAGAGGGAGGGCACATCGCACCCATCGATTGCTGAGGCGGTTTGGTGGCCAATCGGCGGGCTCGGAGGATGCGTTTATGCTGTGAAAACCCAAAGTTGGATCATGCCACGAGCTTGGAGACAGAGGTGTGACAAACGATGGATGCCTTGATTTATGGGTCCTTCCACAAGACTGGAGAAAGGACAATCTCCTCTCACTCAATTTGGTTAAACTGTAAAGGGCCCTCGGAGACCCAGCGCACAGAACCGAAAAAAAAAGAAGGCAGAAAAAACTTTGCTCTATTCGAAACACATGTCAAAAATTGGACCGAGAGACTGACATTAGGCTTTTGTCCCAGTCTAAATTCTGTCCCACAGATATCCACATTTCCCATCATCTGTAATTTTATTAGTCATGGCACATTCGCAGGCTGAAAAAATATTATTTTCTACATTATAGAGATGAAAAATGGACTTGAGCTCAACTCAATTATATACAGTAACCTTCAAACAAATAAGTCAAATATAGCTCAGGGCCAAAATGCATTTTATGTCTCAAAGAGCAAAACAAAAGAGCAAGCAATAAAACGATCTCCCACATTTCACAGCATACAGTATTTCTGAGCTACTTCCTCTAAAACTCTATGATGGTCTGAGTGTGGCTTGGAAACATCTTTCAGTTGCCGAGCCCCCAGCCTTGACCTCAGGGGTCAAAGTCAGTCAGGCTCTTCCTGTCTGTGGCTTTTCCCAGGATCCCCTGCCTGTCGGCATGTCAGCACCTCTCCTGTCTCCTCACCAACTCAGGATGTTGCTTTTGCCTTCCAAGAGTTTCCTGAAACCGGAAAAAAAAAAAAAAAGGATCGGTTTCCATGTCGGGGTCATTTGGTGTGAAAAGAGAAACGTCATTAAATATTGCTGTTTTGTATATTTGACTCAATTTTACAAACCGGCCGCCCTTTGACTTATGCCTATTTGTGGATGTGAGGATGTGGGAGCCTGTGGGGAGCGAGCAGCGCACAGAGAGAATGGTTTTTACGAAGGGTAAACACGAGCCCCACCTTCCTCATGTTCAATCTTTGCCATGCCCAGACGGTGCCCAACACATATTACTGATTCACTCCTTCGTCCAGTTATAATATGCATTGCAAATATTTTCATTTGGGGCAAGAAGCTTTTGATGTTGAGCGATTTAATTCGGATGAGGACGATACACAAAGCTTCACTTAGAAGCGGTTACTGTATTGAAAGAATTAATTAATTAGTCAGAATGGAATTGGGGTTACGCTTTGATTATCGGGCAATTAAAGGTGAAGTTGCGACCAACGCCATCCTGTTTTAAGCTGGATAACTGGAAACGGGGGCGCTTCATTAAATAGCCTCTCACTTTATTTCTTTTTCCAGGTACTGAGAGGAGGAATGAGGACCAAATGACAAGGGGGCACCCCCGGCAACAGACGTCCTGATTTATTTTTGTTCTAAAGCCTCACAGCAACGCAACTTAAACAACGGCTGTAATCCTGTCCTCATCTAACACAATAGCTGTGTTCAGGAGGCCCAAGTTAGCGAGACACACCTTTGTCTTAACTTTGATATTAAGTCTGTCATAGATGCTTAAAAATTCTTCTTAGCCCCTGCAGTACGCCGGTAACTCTTATTCCCCTGATGAGCAGCCCGAAGAGTGTGTGTGTATAAATGGAAGGCCTGTCTTTTCACATTCATTAAAAGTGAAGTTCCAAAATTAATAATGTAAAAATATGGGTTTTAATTAGTCTTCTATTCTGCCCAATGTACTTAAATTGGATCATCTGGTCCCCGATGCCCTTTCACTTAATAAAGAATTAGCCTGTGATGTTCTGAGCCTGACAGGTAGGATAAAGTGGAGAAAATCACTGCTGTTATATAAAGGATATATCCGTTTGTATGTAATTTGCAGCTTAGTCAATTTGACAAGGGGGAGGGTCCAGGCCATGGATCCTGTGCAGGTTCCCATTTAATGCGTTTCTATCATGTTATGGCGTGACCACACTGCTGCCTTTCACTGTTCCTTCCTGTCACATAATTACTGACATTAATCCCATTTGATTGGATATCAGTGCCACTTTTACAGAATTACTTTGGAGCAGAATTTGTGTGTGCATAGACAATCTCTTTTCCAATGAGTGTGATCATGTCCAGGAATTTAAATCTTTACAGTGGACTTGTTTCTTATTGTTAAGTCTCACATGGCTGTTATATGACTTCTGCACCCGCTTTCACTCGTGATCGCCCAAAGCTCGGCGCTTGATGCAGCTAGAGGTTAAATAGAGGGGTTTAAAAGGAGGCTTTAGTTGAAAGCATATGGCATCCATGAGTGATCCTTTACATTCAGTGGCTACATACTGATGTTTGTGTGCGGTTGAGTGGGTGTTGTCGCGCTGTTCTCAGGCAACAAGCCCAGACAGCCCTCGCTCTCGCTCGCGCTCGGGACAGGCACAGCTGTCAGATCAAAATCAATCGCATTTTAAAGGACGTGCGAGCTAAATATTTCATTCTTGCCTTGGGAACCAATTAAGTGCTACATATGAAGTCAGAAGGACTGGTTGAGCCGGAGTCGTACTGGTGCGTACCAGCTGCTCCATTGCTTACACCCCCCCTTCCTTTACCCCATGCAAATGTGTCAGTGTGAACGTTCGAGTTCAATTACCAAGTGATGTTTTAAAAATGCACCAAAGCCAGACTGGCAGTCCGGAATTGGAGGGGATCCACCCCAGGTATGTTGTTTATTTAGTTGTTGTCTGTTGTGCTGGCTGTAAACCATTTGCCCTGATTGCAGATGTAAAGGATCGCGGTGAAAGGAGGGACCGGGCCCTTCAAAGTGCCATGTGTCGCAGAACACCTCGCGCCGGATGGCGGGGACAACTGGCATCCATTCCTCAAGCCGCGACCCTGCCTCCATTTCCCATTACGCTGCCGCACTGTTCGCGCACGTAAGACGTCGCAGACTTTCAAAAAGTTCTTTTCAAACTTTGCTTTTCCTCCAGGTGACCGAGTGCCTTTGCTGATTGCGATTTTTCGCCCTTTTACTTTGGTCACTTCTCCACATCCTTTAAACTTAAATCGGACTCCGTAGGTGTGATAGACCACGAGATATGTTTTTCCTTTTGGAGGCGGAAATGAGCTGTCGCGTTATTCTTCCAGCGCGTCTGCTTTGTCAATCTAAAGGACGACTTAAAAACACCTTCATATTTAAAGCCTGCGCAAAGAGGAGGAAGGTAGAGGTGAAACGAATGAAGCAGGGGAGGACTGGAAAAACAGCACGTTGGGAAGGTGAACGTGTGCAGAACTGAGGGGGGTGAAGAAGGTGACTGAAGACGGAGGAGAGTCGGTGGTCCGAGTGGAAAAGAGGACATCTGAGGGAAAGGCAGAGGAATACAAAAACAAGGAGGGAAAACAGGGTTTGACAGAGAATCTAGCAAAGTGAGAGACAGCAGAAAAAAGGAAACGGTGTAAATAAAAGAGTGGGAGAGGAAAAGTGCGAGAGAACGAGTAGAGAGGGAGAGACGGGGAGGGAGTATGATTGATAACGGTGCTGACAGAACCCCTCTGGCCATGCTCTCTGTGGCAGTTTGGGGAGACAGGGCCTCCCCGCGTGAGACCGAGCTGCCCCTCGCCACTGTCCCAGCACACACTCCACATCTGGTGGGATCGCCCACGCTAGGTCAGGGGTCACAGCGCCATGGGGCTACTTTCGGACTCACATCCCTAGAATGCTCGGAGAAAAACACAAGGCCTGCTGGGTGCAGGCAATAATCAGCATTTTGGAAGTACAAGCATGAGCCTAATCACTCTTCGGCGATGTGTTTGCTTTGCACTGACCTGGTGTAAAGGTAGGAGGAATTTTAAAAAGGGAAGAAAAACATTACTTTTTAACGTTTTTGAGCTGAACTGTGGTAGCACCGAGTATCAGAAAATTAAAATCTCTGCTGAAGGTGGGCAGAGATTGATGCGCGTGTGTGTGTGGGTGTATGCATGCAGTCCCTGCCACTGAATGTGTGTGTCTGTGCATTGCTGCCTGTGTGTGAGGAGACAACACTGATGAATTAGGGATAAATAATGAAGTAGCTCAGGGACTGATTTGTGATAGCAAGAGGGCCCATCAACAGAGAACACTAATACTTTTGAATGCTATGCCGTTTGATGTTGATCAAGTTCAACTCGTTTGACAGGGCTGAGAAGACTGTGGGGAGCACAGGGACCATACAAGAGAACCTACTCAGACAGGTGAAAGAGGAGAGGGACAATACCACTCAGACACACACACACACATACACACACACCCTCACACACACATACACGTACCCAGGAAGCCTGTAACAGTTCACAGAGTTATTTAAACATCATACTTTTAAATTAGAAAAGATGACCGGTTGCATGTACATTTAAATACTTAAGCCACACTTGATTTTATGTTTAAGGAATACAGAGACACCTATGACATGCCTCCGCACCACCATCGCTCAGGGCACAGGTCATTTTAAAAGTGTCACCATTTAACCAGAGGAGGGTTGGGTCTCCATACCTCCAGCATTAGCCCATGTGGGCAGAGTTCGGGTGTGCGGAGAGCGTGGCCTCATTATGAAGGAGATAAAGACCGTTAAGGCTGTTTGGTCTTGGGCCGGCTCCAGCCCCTATGGTGAAACACACCTGCTCCCCTCTTTAAAAAGCCCTGCTCCAGTTTAGCTCTTGGCCACGGACGAGTAATGACCTATCCAGGGGGCCGTAACGCCCGCTTCGTTTAGCCTGTCGTTAAGACCCAGAGTCAGCAGCATACTGCGGCACAGCACCGTGCCAAAACTCAGTACAGGGTGTCCTTGCCAAAGATCTAACATCAAGCCTACTCTATTAGAATATGGATAACTAACCAGCAAACCACATTAATGAAATGGCAGAATATATTTGGCAGCATTTCTCCCCACTTGAAGAATTTTCTTTTAGACACATTGTCAGTTGTGTTTGATACTTTAATAACGCAACTGCATCCACAACATGAAAATAAATCAAAAAAATAAGCCCTTGTATCACAGCCAATAGGAACATGCTGAAGAATACAGTATCCACGCAGTAATTAGAGAACATAAAGTTGCAGCTTGACACTGCTTGGTTTCCCATTGTTGTCCTGTCTTTGTTGTCACACACACACGCACACACACAAGTACCTGCAGCCATGCACAAATTCACCCAGAGAAGACACACACATGCATGGGTAAACGAACAGCGCACGCAACACGCGTGTGCATGTGCGTTTGCTCACACAAAAGCTCTCACACACATGTAAAGATTTCCCAGTTTCCCAGTTATGTTTTCATCAAAGCTTTTCTTTGGCACTACAGAGCAGCGTCAGTATGGTAATGTGTTGTGCTGCCTGGAAAGCTGTCAAAAAGCTCCCACCTTGGATGAGAGACCACGGTAATTCAACTGGGCTCCTGTCTTCTGTGTGTTCAGGTCTCCTCATTATTCCGCTTTGCAGGGTAATGGCGTCTTGCACTGTTTTATCTGTCAGCTCATAGCAAACTATAGTTTTTTAGCCCCGTATATTCGATGCTAACATCAAAGGCAGCTGTCTTGACACAGGAGAGGCGGGGAAAAAAAATGGTTGCGTAAAAAAATGGAAACACTCCCGGTAGGCGAAAATTGAATCTCTTTACGTCTGGGGTGATGTGTGTATTGAGAATAGATTTGCTGGTTGGCGTCTGTGTGTTTGTTCTCAAGTAAACAGCGAGGCTTGTTTGGGTGTAACTGTCAGGTATATGCGTGTGCCTTGTGTGAAAACGGGTTTGTTCGATAAGTGGGAGTCGGGGAAAAAAAAAAAAAAAGCAGCGCAAATTCACCCGAGCTGTCTGATCAATGGGGATTTAAGTTAGCGGTGACAACTGCAGCGCTGATGCCAAGAGACGCAGACCCCCTTCCTCAGGTAGCGATGCTAGCCATGTAATCTATCAGCGGGCCTGTGGCTTGTCTCTTTTTGCCCAGCTGAATGCCTGCGAGAAGATCTGTGCACGTGTCAGTGCGATGATCTGAGCGCACACTTGTTTGGAGTTTTATTTAAGTTTCAAGGTATCGTTTTCAGAACTTATGTCTGGCACCATCCAGTCTCCTGCACCTGCGCTCACCTCTGTTTGGGGACGTCGGGCTTTTGCCCCCTTGGGTGGTAGCAGATTTGTGTGCTGTGTGTGTTTATCACGAGCTATGATATGTGTTTATAGGCGTAGATGGATGTGTGAGCGTGTGCCTGCGCTGGGGGGTAGGGTTCTTCAGGAGATGCGGGGAGAGGCAAATTAAAACTCACTGCAGGAAATGAGCGCCCTTGGCACTCCTCTTCCCAAGCAGCTGCACACACCCCAACCATCATCTGCCATTTTGACACATCCACAGGGCGTAGCAGGCAACGACGGGGGGGGGGGGGACTAGGGGTGCCAACGTGACACCCACGGCTGTGAGCATCGCCGGGCCGCAGCCTCCAGCCAAACAGGTGTGTGACATCATGCCGCTGGTTCCTCCTCGGGGGCCCAGGGAGCAGGCAGGGGGACGAGAGCAGGGAAGGAGGTGGAGGAGGAAACAAAGGGAGGTTAGGTCTCTACCTGACAAGCTCATTGATAACGTTTGGGAGACGAGCCCTCAAGTCGGTGGCAAATTGCCTCTAATGTCTCCAGGAGATCACGGGCCAAAGTCAGGTGCTGGGCGCTAAATGGGCTCATTAGTTATGATTTTTTTTTCCTCCCTTCTTTTTGGACTTTGCAAGTTTTACACACAAACAGAGAGACACAGACACACACACACACACACACACACTCTTCAGAAATGCCAGAGGGCTTTTGCAAACTTGAGACGTCATCATAACTCAAGACGGGGTTATAGTTGAGTCCGAGCATTGAGATCTTTCCTCTTCAGCTCCTGTAGCGCATACAAACCAGGGCATTTTCGATTGGGACGTTGACTATTTCTGCAACTAAGACACACCGGGTAATCTGGGGAATCCACACGTCACATCCAAGCGATCTGAAATCAATCCCAATCAGCTTCGTCGTTTTGTTTTTCAGGATCCAGAACAAAACTTTTGTTAGGGACAACAAAAAAATGTACGCGTCAAGAATTCTCTCCACGTCTCCCACATGCACTTCATACTTCAGTCAAAATCCCCCAGTGACAGATCCTGTAACAGAGGAGAGGGAGGCTGTGAGTAGCCTGGGGGGTTCCTAAAGGCACCCGTCTGGGACCTGCTTCATAATCAGTGGACAGAGAGGATAGTGGTGGTACAGCTTCCCAGAGCCACTCTTTCCCCCTAGCTGCCCAAACTCTGGTAAGCACCCCAGGGCTACCTGTTAAGGTGCTCCCCCAGGTCCAGGTCTCTCTTCCTGGGCAAAAAACTCACATGAAGTCTGCTCACTGCAGCAAACAGGATCTGACTGCTGATTGGACAAAAGAGGACAGGGATGCATGTATTGTTTATGTGGATTTGCAGACAAATTAATGTTGATGCCGGCACGTTTATGCACGTGTGGGCACATTATAGCATGTGTGAGCACAGCCCCATGTGTGAATAAGTGCATCTGTTCATATGCACATGTTGCTGCAAATGTACATATGTTTCATCTGGCTACGAAGAGGTGGATTAGCGTTAGTTGTCAAGGAGACAATGCAGGGGAGGTGGAATTACTCACCCACATGTCTGCCAAGGAACAGCCTGGACAATATGAGTCTCTCTGCAGACCTCTTTGGCCCTTATCAACTGTAGCCCTTGTTATTAATGTGAAATGCCTCTAATTAGTCTGCTGTGTAATTAACGGCTGTAGCTCAGTAAGAGATGATCTCCAAAAGTCGGCAATAACGGACACGGAAGTTGACGTGTGGATACTGACGGGCAGCCTTGGCTTTTCAGGGCATTTTAGAAGAGCTCGTGTGACATGTTGCCTGTGATCTGGCTTATCTGTCTGTGGTTTTATTGTAGTTACTGTAGATATATGTAACACCGCCTGCGTTTCTGTTTCCATAGTCAAGAACAACATTCCCTTGACTGTGCCTCAGGGTATATCTCCGCCTTTCCGCTGTTCGGCAGCAGACCTCAACATCACCACAGCTGTTGTAGATGCAGAAAACACCAGAGCGGTGAGTAACCAAGGAGGCAGGTCTTGGGCTTCAGCTGTGGACTTTCTAATTCAGGCCTTGGCCGAGGGACGTGGGAGACGGGGAAGATTTTAACAGAAACACACCAATTCCAAATCCGCCGTGTGTGCTCAGTCAGCCGTGGTTCTTCAAGATATCAGGAGGAGAGGGAGGGTGGGTGGGAGGCTTTGGGGAGGTGGGGTATAAAAGGCAAACAGAGAGCCAGGACTGTGCCGTCTCTCCAGTTTGGTTTGGTCCGAGCAGAGAGCCAGCTGGCCTCATTAGGACTTGATGAGAAGCGGGCTGGCATGAGACGTGCACATGCATGCACATATCAACAAATGTAGTGTGAAGTGTGGACTGATGCCCGTGAAGGACCCATATGAAAGTTTTTTTTCCCGACTCACTTCTAAATGTTTTTATTTTTTTAATGAAGTGCACTGTGGTTTATGAACAGAGAGTGAATAATGTGGAAAATTGTAAAAATTAGTTCCCACATTTCTTCAAAGCGCTGTCTTTACCTGTACACAAGTGTACACGAGTGCTGTGGAGAGTAAAGTCCAAAGCGCCAACAGGGGGCGACGAGGGTCACGCCGTGGGGCGGGCGTAAAGGTACACGAGAATATGATTCATGGTAGGGTGGGTTCATCACGAGAGACGGCCGCTGACCTACAGTCTAAGGGCCATTGGACCGGAACCAAGGCCTTGTTCCGACAGAGCGAGTGTAGCGTGAGCTGTGACGGATGGCGGCGGTCTGTTTGAGAGCCCCCGAGCAGGTGTGTATCTCCCTCACATCTGCAGGCAGGCACAGTGAACCGAGACCAAATGGCAGACGCACGGGGCCCATCGGGTACCTGTGCACTGAGACACACTAATGATTATGGATGCAGGCCTATTAACGGTCACATCTGTAAGGGAGAACAACAACCAGCACACTGGGAGTGAGTCAGCAGTTTTAGCTCCTCTCCGGAACGCAGACACGCCGATGTTAATGTTGGGTAAAAAATGCGAGAAAACGCCACCTTTCGCTCCGTTTGGGGGCAGACCCCAGCTCATCTCGGGCTTTTCTGAACACGCTGACCCGCTTCGGCCTCCTTGAGAAGAGACTTTTTAGAAGTTTACTTGTTGAACCGGAAGACTAACGTGCACTTTTGGGCCGGTCACCGAAGGACATCAGCAGGAGGAAAAAATAACTTTGCTATCACAACTCACCGGGAAAATTATCTAATGAATTCATCAGCTTAAAAACAGCATTAAAAATTCATTTTAAGAGTATAGGCAATAAATTAAATATTACTCATTGACTCATTATTTAAAAATGCATAATATGATTTGCATAGTTTTATCCTGATAGGAAATAATAATGGGTAGTTGTCTTGTAGGGTCTTTCATGACGGATGAAGCTTGCTTCTTTTTGTTCCCTCATCATCCCTCTCTCCTACTTGCTTCTCATTAAAGTTTTAACAGAGGCTGTTTTAATTGTCAATCCTTTGACAGGTTGATAAAAGCAACTTGACAATTAAGTTCATTGGCTCTGCTATGCATATTAATCAGGTCTTATTTGGGTTTCTATTGTTATTGGAAGGAGCACGCATGGTGTAGCAAAATGTCATCCATTAACTTCCCTCTTCTCAGAACTTAATGTAATTAAGCTTGCTATTGTATGTCTACAAGAGGAGACTCAAGAGAGGGGAACTTTTGGTATTCATTGTATAAATGAGTAATGCCATTGCTGTGACAGTGCAGCAGCGCTATTTCTCCAAAATCAGCCATTCACAACTTTATTATCTGTAACAAGTGCTGCCAGCTCTTGTTTGCTTAACAGACAAAGGGAGCTGACTCGCTTGCCATGTGGCGCGTGCTCGTGCGTGGCACCTTGTTTATGTATGTGTGAAGCGGGAGAGTGTCAGAGGGGAAAATTCAGCAGGACATAAAGGGTGCAGAAAGGTTCAGGAGTGGGAGGGAGGGGAAGGAAGGAATGAGGGAACGCTAGAGCTGGAGGTAGGGTGGTGGGTGGGTGGTGGAGGAGGAGGAGGAGGGAGGAGGGGTTTGCAGATTACCCACTGCACCTTGCTCAACTCTGCAGGCCCACACAGTCACATCAAAGTGGTACCCCTATATGCCCGAGGCTTAGTCAGCCCCTGTCCACCCCCCATGTCACTCCATACATCCTCCTGTTCATGTTGAATAATTGACAGTTCTGTTTTACATGCTCAGCATTTGCCAGGACATGGAAGTGTGACTCCAAACAGGGCATGACTGGAAGAGGTGCTGCACGTTGGCTCGACTTCATTACGCTGCCCATCTAATGGGTGCATCCCTGAGCTGAATACCGCTGAGCTCAAACCGTGGAGGGATCGTCTGTTGAAAGAGAGGCCGTTGATGTATTAAGGGGAGAATTTTTCCTGATGCTTAATTGTGCGCGTGCCGTAGCGTAAAGCGTTCCCCCGCTTCCCGCATGCGAGTTGATCGCGCTTTCCAGTCAGGCTTCTCGAAAGCACCTCCCTTTATTACAAAGGAAACTGTTTCCTCCCCGTCTTTGAAAATACTTTATGTACTGTCTGGTGTGCACTTACATTCTGAATCTGCTGAACTTGTTGGACGTCACTCAAGACTGGCAGAATGGCCATGCATAGCAAAGGACAATGACCGCCCTGGGTGTGTGCAGGGGGCTGCGGTGTTTGTGCCAGGGCGATCTCTGTAGTCAAATAAGCCATTATCAGTCTGGCAAGTCAGATCTTATCTGAGGTCTCTTAATGACAGTTAGGCTGTTTGGTGAAGTCTCCATCAATGGACTGCAAATGGCCCTTTCTAACTACAGTCGAGACATTAGACGAAGAGCTGAAGTAAGTAAACTGAACTTGAGGTACTTTTATCTTCATTACGCTTGGAATGAACGCATCTCCCAGCTCAAATATGTTCCAGTGTAGATTAATGTGTTATTATATATATCATAGTGCGGTGTCCTTCTGAAAGGAAGGGAGGGAACAGCCTCACTGTTCATTTGATAGTTTACCTTGACCTCTGAAGTGTGTCGCTTGCACCCTGAGGGCTTGGGCTGGCAAAACCTTTCTCGGCTTCCCCCTGGGAATGATAATCTCAACGTGGGCGTTTACTTCGGACACCAGACACAACACCATTAGCCACAGCTCCGCTGCTGCTCATTAGGACCCCCCAATCGATACGGGCGGCCACAGAAAAATCTCCAGCGCTGCGGAACCAGCTACCGCTCTTCAGAGTTATTATTGTAAACAGCACGGGCCAGGATTTCGGACCCCACGTTCGCCGTTTCCGCTGGCAAACCCTGACCCAGGCCCATCTAAAGATGTTATATGGTCTCACTTGCTCTGCAACTTTGCGCTGAAGTCATCGCCTGGCAATAAAATTAGAAGCAGTCAGGAAGCATTACCGGGCCGTGCTGCTTCGCTCTCTCAGGGGTTCGCTGTTATGACATGGTCAGAGCAGAAAAACACTGACACAGAGGAAGTTCACTCATTACGGCGAAGATATTTGAACGCTGATGTCTCCCTTATTGGGTGTCAAAAACAAATTAGCCAGTTTAAGCACAACTCCAACATCTGCTGAGTTCGCAGCGCAACTCAGAAGACGTCATAGAAAATTTTCATGGGGGGGGGTGGATAAAAATCCAAAAAGAAGGGTAAAATGGAATCAGCTGAATCCGGAATGAACATAATGTTTTTCGAATGATTCAGAGCACTGTGGGGCCCCCGTTTGATATCACCATGACAAGATAATTAAATTATTTTCCAATTTTTTTTTCCCGCCCCCTTCCGAAAACATGAGGTATGCTGATATTAGTCACAGGAAATTGTAGATGAAAAGACAAAAAAAGAGAAAGAGCACAGTCCATTGGCTTCTGGCAGAGGAGAGAATAATATTGAGGGAAAAATTGTGAAAATAAGAAAAAGGGGAGATGTATTGATTTTTGGTGGAGCCGGGGAAAGAAAAGAGAGGGAATAAAGAAGTGCTCTTTGGCCGATGTGTCCAAATGATGTCTCAGGGGAGGTTCTTAATGGTCGGGGGAGGGGTGGAGGGGGGTTAAGGGGGTGAGGTGGGGGTGACGGGGGCAGGTGCCTACCCTGACTAAGGCATGGAACTGCCCTTAGGCTAGGGCTAATGGTATTGGCTGAGCTTACTTTAAGCAGCTCTTTCCTAATGGCCAACTATGAGTGTGCCACAGGATAGACAGGTATTGATTGGTTCAAATGCTCTTGAGTTGACAAGAACTGAAAGTCCCTCAAGCATATACAATCTCGCAGCAAATTATGTCACACGGAAAGGTGATTAAAAACAGAAGCTTTGGGGCAGGCGCACTCATTAAAAGCGTATATGATATTTCTCTTTTTGTCCTTGTGTCGTTCTGGCTTTTCCTCACCTTTGCGCGGCCGCCATTAGTTTCAGGCTCCCCGCTGAAACGCTGTCAAAAACACGTCTTCGTGGAGACCTGCTCGCATGGGCCCGACGGTTGGACCGCCGTCGCATCAGTCACAGCGGCGCACGCTCGTTTGTCACCCACATTCAAACGTCATTTGAATGGAGCCAAACGGTCCGATATCTTTTTAACGAGGACAGGTGCCATAGCCGTGTCGCCTTTTAAACGGCGCCAGCATAGCATACAGAGAACAATATATTTGCTTTGTTGTCATGCCCCCCCCTCCTCATACGCACATAGAGAAAAAAAATGCTGTGTACAAGATTTTCTCTTATTCACAAGGGGCGCTTTCTAGACTGCTTGAGGCATCTGCTTTGATTGCATAATTCCCAAGAGACAAACAACACAAAACAAAAATACTGACTGAATTCAGACTTATAATATACCAAACAAATAACATACTAGCTCCACTCTTCAAAACCGGAGTTCTCCAAAGAAAAGGAATTGGAGAGTGAATTCAAAAGTTGAAAGCTTAGCTCTTTTTGCAGCAAATGCAGGGATGAGGGTGAAACATGAAACATGAAGACTTCTTTTTTTTTTACCCCCCCCCCCCCCCCATCTGCAAATGTGCAGCATTACAAAAACAAATAGGCCATAGCATACGCATTTAGGTATACTTTAGCTTAAGTGGCACATATCGGCGGCGCTATAAACAATTCTTTTGCCATAAACTGTGCAGACGTTACAGGCATTACCGGTGAGGAAATGTGATGTTATGCAGGGGAAATACAACAGGTCCCCCCCAACGCACACACACACACACCTCATCATCTGATGCTTTGCCAAGCGTGGCAAGACAGTTTCAAGCGGAGTTAACATTGTCGAGCAAATAAGAGTTAAATGAAATGACTGGTAGCGTTTTTTCCCTCCCCCCCACCCTTTTGAAAGAAATAAATAAACAAAGTGAGAAGGATTTTCTGAATCCAAATGTTCCGGCTGCGCTGAAAGCTCACGGTTTTCTTCCCTTTCGATTAAATGCTCTTTCTCTGGCTGTTTGTGTTTTACAGTGGAGTGTGCTACATTGCTACTTTCTTCTCTACAGGGGCCCCTGGGCTCCCCAAGCAATAGGAGTAAATTAGAGTGCACCTGTTCCAGCTCCAAGATAAGCCATCTCCAGAGGATTTCCTCTGAGTAAAATGAAGTGAGTGAAGAATAAACAGAATATCACAGCATTACTCCGCCAAGGTGAAGTTGCTGCTGCTCTGGGGACACGGTTCGTTTTGCACAACACCCAGCAAAATATCCTCTATAAACCTCTGGATGTGAGACTGCTGGAATGGTCTCTGCTCACAGCGGAGAGAATAGGCGCTGCACTCCGGTGCTCCAGCCGAGGCGGCGAGGCTGCTTCTCCACTGTATCTGCTCACAACCTTGACTCCAAATGTTCTTATTTGTGGTCTGGGTTTTGTGGTTTGTTTCCAGCGTGTTTTGACTCTGTGTCAACACATCTGTGATGGCCAAACATCAAACCGCATTCTTTCCTCTTGGTTTTTTTATTTTTTTAAGTTTTTTTTTCCCTTATTCTCCGCCGCTGTACCGCTGCCAAATATTTGTGAAAGTATCTAATTAAGCCAAGTAAGAAAAGTGTCAGTACAGCTTTCCCCTCTTCCCATCAGCATAGCCACATGAGTAACTCCTTGTGTGTTTCGTAAAAGAAATAAAAGATGTAACCCCAGTGTGATGCCCAAAGACCACTGACCGGAGATGTCTAGAATGCAAAATTCACTCAGCTGGTCTGCACATAAAAGGCAGGGATAATTAGAGGAAAAATGTAATTCATCATACGTTTGATTACCAGTTTGATTTGGTCTCCTATCTGCAGCAGGGTATTCAAATAACCCCCCCACTATTAGCACCCCACTCTCCCTCACACCAGTGTTTTACCCTCTCTTTGTTCCCCTACAACACATTATCATTATTGTAGCTAATTGCATGGTTTGCCTTGAAGTTGTGCTGGAGACTCGTGATCTGGGGTTGAATCGTGCACGGGGATCCAGTCCTCGCCGCAGCTTGCTTTGCACTGCTAATTGCCGTTATGGCGGGACGACGGCGCGCTCCTCGCTGTGGCCAGCCGGACGAGTCGCGGGGCGGGTTGGTGGGGGGATGCTATCACACAAGGGTGGTGAGACGTGGGAGGGAAAGCCAAGGGTGGCATAACTGAAGTGGGATGGGGAGACCAGATTGGGGAGGGAAAGGAGAGCAGTTAGGGGTAAGCGGGGGGGATGGAACAGACGTTAGATGTGGGTCAGCGGGAGTGGAGTACCCTGAAGATTACAGTCGGTTAATGCCACCAGCCTCTGACAGGACAGGATCTGAGGGTTGACTCCCAGCAGAGGTGGACCCTGACATTTGGAGACCCCCTCTATTACGGAGGCTAATAAAGCCTGGGCAGAAAGTTTTGAACTTGCTAGGCCTCCAGACGTCGTCCATCCACAGCTCTAAAGCCCGAAGCTTCTTCATTTCCGGGCAAAGACTTTAAATTCCACGCAACGCAGCTTTGAAATACACCTGTGAAGTACCGAGTTTCCCTTCAGAACCGGTTTCTGGAGCCCGTGTTTTACGATCTTTGTTTATTAAAGAAGCAAAATCGGAGACTCGGGAGATGTGAGTTTTGCGCGAGCTCTGATCGTTTCTTTATTCAGATGGGAGCGTTAGTTTTACACCACAGTATCAACTTCCAACTTCAAAATGAGTCACAGCTCCCAGCAGAGTTTTAGAAAAGGAAGTGGAATCATGGACATAACCGGTGACAAAGCCGCCATCACCTCACATAAGATCTCATTCCATCTGCGAGAACTTTGGATCTACCCCAGAAAAATGATAAATATGCTCCTCTCGTGGCTGACGTTCGTTTCTGTTCAAAAGGTGGTTTCAAGAACAAACAAAGGAAATGGCGTCATTAATGATAGATATTATGAACGAGGCTCTCTCGGTTTCCTACAAATTCACGGATGAGGAGTTGATCTCTTTTCTAACAAAGGATCTCTAAAATATGAAGTGAAAAGCTACCCGAGATGAAGCTGGTGTGGAAACGGCGGAGGAAGAGCCTATTTCCACAACACAAACAGATTTCCTGGCCTTTAGCAGTCTCTTACTGGGATACTTTGAGACATATCCATCAAAACACAGCTGTATTCATTCATATTTCATACCTCCTCCTTCTCCCAGTGCTTTAACACTGTTCTTTGATCAAAGCTGAGAAGTCGGATCACAACAGGAAGGTTCCCTGCCAGCCAAGGAGAAGATGGAAGGCCGATCCGCAGCTGTACTGTAAGCTACAGTATAGATGCCAGAGTACTTCAACTTCAGTCAAAATCGGGGGGGGAATAAAATAAATTAATGACTTGCAAATGCGAGACCGAGAACACTTCAGAAATGTAGGATTTTCCCGCACATGAAAGGGTTTTTCTTTAAATTTCAGCGCGATAGTTTGAGTTTGGGTCCGGATCTGTTCTGCTGAACGACTGTACAAATCTCTTATTATAGTATGCACAAACGCCATGAGTCAGAAAAATTAACAAGAGCTACAAAAGACTTTTGAAAGTCCTGCGTTCAGAGGGTTTTGCAGTTTTGTGCAGCTGAAGCGTCGAAGGAGCCGCAGGAGAACACACGGCTCAAGAGTGACACCACGTGGCCACAGGTGGACCTGACGAGGCAGTGATTGAGCAGCGCCCAGAAAAAAAAAGAATCTTTTTCTTTTATTCATGGAGAGCTCCCATTTTTATTTAATTTCCAAAAGCTATCTGGGATCGTTTCTATATTTTTTCCCCACAATGTAATATGGTGTCCATTACTTTACCTTAAACACCTTCCCTTCCTCATCACTTTACTCAGCCAAGACGCATCACTTGCAGATACGCGGCGTGTTTGAAGACCTCCCTGACATTTAGACTCTCTCTGAAGATGACTTTGCCTTCTACTATAGCCTGCGGGAACATAATAAGACCCACACTAAACTTCAATTGATATGCGGTGCCGAGGTTCCTCATGGGGAAATTATCATTCTGTTCATAATAAGAGCCGCAACATGCACCTGGAAAATGACTTTATTATACACGGCGCTTCAATAAAAGTTTCCTGTGACCCATCGGAAACACACACACACACAAACACACACACACACACGCTGCAGCATAATTGTGAAGAAATGAAAACTACATTATGCATATGATTGAATGCTTATGTGATGGCCGGGGTTGCTGCGGGGATGATTGGCAGGTGTGTCAGACCTGTGCAGCGCTGCAGCCTTGGATGGAGGCGCTCCGACACCCCCGTTCTTCCTGAAGTCATTCTCCAAATATGTTCTTGTTTTTTTCTCTTCCCAAACAAACGCATGTTATAAAAAAAAATTAAAAAGTATTTTCATAATAGAATTCCCCAAGCATGGACGCGCAACAATAGGCCATTCTCTGCGTCCTGCTTTCCCTCTCCCCATTCCGATGACCTCCGCGCCTCGAACAATGAGGCATCCAGCAGCATTAAGAGCTTTGGCCCCTCGCCACGGCCACATACGTGCAGCGAGGTTGTTTCATCTGGTTATATTTAAGGATGACATCCATAGCCTGTCGGCCTTTCGCTATTGTCTTCACCGTGATTTTTACCCCCCTCTCTCATGCCGTTGTTTAGCCCCAGTTGCGAGTCTTTGATGAAAAGGTCGCCACTCAATTGGAAAACAGTCATTAAAATGCGGTGGGTACTATTCACCAGTGTGCACGGGGGGAAACCAGCTCAACTGAGCTGGTTAATCAAAAGTTAATTATATAATTTTCATGCAGATGAGGGAAACATTCAAACGAATCCCAACTCTACAATCATTACAAAAAATAAATAAAGAAATAATTCCAAAATGCTATAAAATGTTCAGGGACCGGGAGGCTGTAAACAATATGAAGTTTAATTTGAGGTAAACAAAGTGAATATCCACCTGGGGGTCTGGGAAGGAGAAAGTGAGGTTAAATCAAATTTGGAAACATAGATACCAGCAGGTTTTTGTTATCCTGGTATACGTGCAATTAGGCGGGTCCTTGATGAGGACACTGGAGGGAGAAGTGGGTTTTCACCTCCAACAACCTGGGATTATTTAAAAGGAATTTATGGACGATGTTTTTTGTGTGTTTTATCTGGAATTATTAATTATTATCGCGGTGAGTGAAACGATGAGTGATGAGTGAAATGATTTGAATCAAACGCAGATTTTAGTGGGGGGGGGGGGGGGGTTGTAAAAAAAAAAAAAAAAAAACCTCATTATCTTGGCTGTTGCAAAGTTGCTGGGAAAAGTGCGAATTTCGCGAAGTGTCAAAGAGGAGCTGCCCTGGACTTCCCACAAAAAAGTTCTCATCAAAGTAAATGATTGTGTCATGCAAATTAGAGCCATGAATATTAAAGCGCGTCGCGGAGTATCACAAATGGGTGCGCATTGTTCTGCCAGCGCGGAGGAATGTGCTTTCATTCCCCTTCAATTCTGCGCGCTTTTAAAAACGCTCGCCGGCTTTTCCCACTTGTGCCGGTGGGTTCGGGTTCACTGGTGTGCATTACAACCGCGCACTAACAATGCGAGGCCTCCACGGTGTCAGCACAGTTCATGAATCCGAGCCCCTCATGCACCAGACGATTAGTGCGGTGCCCCGTCTGTGGGGCTTTGCCAGAAAATGAGTTCTCTTTAAAACGCGTGTGCCCCCCCGCTGATCCTCCTCCCTTCCTTATATGAAATTCCAATTTCAATAATGAACACCGATTTCCCCTGTATGAAGAAATGCGGGATTGGACAACGTTGGACATTTTTTACGCACCGATTTTGGAGCAATTGTGGCGGAAGGTTTGGACGCAGCAGGCGGATGGGGGCCTCCTCTCAGCCCCTGCACGTCACATCTGCATGGCTGCCGTGGCAGAAAATGGAATTACCAAAAGTGTGACAAATTTAATTAAGCCATTGATTTCTAATAAATTGGCTTAATCACCAGCTGTTGTCATGCTAGGATTGTTGTGTCACAGGTTTGTCATGCTTGTCGGTCGTGGCTGCGCCACAAAGACAAGTTCATCCCCAGAAAGGACTTCAGACGTCTAAACATCAAGGTTTCAGCTCCGAGGATGAGAATTATAAAGTGATCTGACCCAGAGGTTTAATGATCGGGGAAAAAAGGACAAACTTTATTACAATATATGTGTAATAAAATTGTTATAACACGTGATCTGTTTAGCATTCTTCACTCCCTCAGTTATTCTGGATCCTTCTCTTTGGGTCGAAGCGATTGAGCTCTTCGCTGATCTGCAGGGATGGAAATGAAAGCTCAGCCTGGGCATTTAATCATAGAAATGTTTAGACTTTTACTAGGTGAATGGGACAAGTGTCGCTGCTGCCGGCGCTCGGAGAGACAAAATTAAGCATTCACACATCCAACGGTGCAAAAGGGAAAAATAAAAACACTGGCTGAGCATTTTGTACACTGTCATTCCTGTTTTGGAACATGTAGTGCACACAGTGGTGCAGTGAGCATTAATATTGTACAATTGAAGTAGACGTTGCTGATAAATTATGCATAATAAGCACTTACTACATTGTATGGTCGAAGTCTCTCCTGGGTCTGGGCACTCTCCTCGTCGGGGAGAGACACCACTCCTCCCGTCCCCATCATCTTAGAACAATAAAACAGAGATTTTAGATGACGGACGTGAGCGTCGAGGAACTGTTACCAGCAATCGCTGCATTAACCCCGCGACTGAGGTCTGCCCACAGGAAAATGGGGACGCCCACCCTGATGGTTGCCTCCAACTCGCCCACGCTCCTCTTGCCACCGGGTAACCATCCGTAGGACCAGTGCTGCGACAGGGTGACCTGGAGCGCCAACGCCAACAGCAGCACCTGCACCATCACCCTGCTGTTTGCTTCCATCTCAGCTGCAAACAAACCTGAAGGAATCACCATTTGCTCGCCAACCAGTGGGACGCAATTTATGGCCCCGACACTGTAAACAACAATTTAGAATGTAATTAATGAAGCAAACTTTGCTCCGGCCTGACTTACCTCTGTGCACGCCTCCTTAGCATGTGGTGCATTAGCCAGAGGGTGATTTTATAGATGCTGTCGAAGGCTGCAAACAGGATTATAATCCCCTCACTGCAGGTGTGACACATTTATGGACTAATGGGACACAAAATGCCGTTAATGGAGCTAGCTAAGTGCTCGCATATGCTGACACCACTAAGAGGGTTCACAGAGTATTACGTGTTTATCAAAGTGCTTCTGTGCTTGTGAGGCGGCAAACATGAAACTTAGGACTGACATTGGTCTGTCTTTATGGTTTATTAGCATCAGAGTTCAAATACAGATGCGAAAAAAGAGAGAAAAGGCAGAAACATCATCGAAAAGAGATGCTTGTGCGTTTATGTCACACGAACTGCAAGGCCTCGGGGTCGCAGTCAACTCTATCACTGGTATGTATGTACACTATCATCAATGATCAATCAGCCAATCACATCAGTTCGTCATGAAGTAAACACAGGTACAAGTACACAGTAGAAAGTTCCCCCACCAGTTTGGCCGGCAAATGGAAGACTACCAAGCTCACCAATGTAACCCGAACCCAACTCCAACCCAACTCCAACCCAACTCCAACCCAACTCTAACCCAACTCCAACCCAACTCTAACCCAACTCCAACTCCAACCCAACTCTAACCCAACTCTAACCCAACTCCAACTCTAACCCAACTCCAGCCGAACTCCAACCCAACTCTAACCCAATTCTAACCCAACTCTAACCCAATTCTAACCAAACTCTAACCAACTCCAAACGAACTCCAACCCAACTCCAACTCCAACCCAACTCTAACCCAACTCCAACCCAACTCTAACCCAACTCCAACCAACTCCAACCCAACTCCAACCCAACTCCAACTCCAACCCAACTCCAACCCAACTCCAACTCCAACTCTAACCCAACTCCAACCCAACTCCAACCCAACTCCAACCCAACTCTAACCCAATTCTAACCCAACTCTAACCCAATTCTAACCCAACTCTAACCCAACTCCAACCCAACTCTAACCCAATTCTAACCCAACTCCAACTCCAACCCAACTCTAACCCAACTCCAACCCAACTCTAACCCAACTCCAACCCAACTTTAACCCAACTCTAACCCAACTCCAACCCAACTCTAAACGAACTCCAACCCAACTCCAACCCAACTTTAATCCAACTCTAACCCAACTTCAACCCAACTCTAACCCAACTTTAACCCAACTCCAACCCAACTCTAACCCAACTTTAACCCAACTCCAACCCAACTCTAACCCAACTCTAACTGAACTCTAAACCAACTCCAACCCAACCTTAACCCAACTACAACCCAACTTCAACCCAAACCTAAGCCTAAGTCGGCAGACGCCTTGGTCAAAAATATATGCTTCTGGGTCTGCAGCAGTGTTGAGGATTCCTTATCTAAAGGTTAAAATGAATCCATCTCACTCTCTTTCACTAAAGTTACTTGAGCACTAAAGCGCTAAAATGATGGTACCTTCTGATGCTGATGTCCTAATGTTGATAGAAAAACCAAACTGGACGGATGACTGAGCAACCACCATTCAACAAAACTATTTATACTGGTAAGACTGTTAAATTAAATACCGGCACCTGGCTTATTCATATTAAAATTGTGTCACCCGGTGACAAGAATTACCTGATTAGAAGTGTATTTTTCTAATCAGTGTGGCACTGATTTACACACATATGCATGCGAGCTGAAGAGGTGGCTGCTTAAAAATGAGAAATAAAGACCAAAACATGAGGTTTGCCTCTAAATCGTCTACAATAGCTCTCTCTATTTCAACATTTTAAAAAAAAAGAGAGAAAAGAATGAGGCTCTGATCTAAATAAAGTCAGATTTCCACAGGCAACAGGAGGAAGTTGGTGGCAGCTGTTTGGGCTTTCACAGACATGTGTGAGGAAACGTGCAGCACCTAACAGAATAAATCCAGTTGCATTTCCTGCTTTTGTTTGAACAAAAAAGTACATGATTAAAATTCACCCATCAGACAGGATGAAACCTTAACAGACATCTCACTGATTCCCCTTATAGCATTAAAATCTGTCTTAATATATGAGATTAACTGACCCAAAGAACTGCACGCGGTCCAGGAACAGAGATAAATGAGTATATATTAACAAAATATTACTATGCATTTCAAGTAGGCAATACATATTGCAGTATTTACATTGTATGGCTGTAGCAGAAAGTCTTTTTAGAGCCCCATAATGTGGCTCCAAAACTGAATAAATGGGAAATAAATCAAGTTTTACAGTATATTTTACATGTGGGTACCTGAAGGTGTTTCTGAAGGAAGCGGAACACAGACGTTTGGAATTTTATTACGCTATATTACATCATTTCTGTGCAAAACACGGAATCCAAAAGAACATTCACAACAATATGCATCAGCAAGTTGCCCGGAAATGGTGGATGTTATTTGAAATTGGCATAGTCTGAGAAGATGTCGACAAAATCCTGAACCACCCTGTAGCAGAAGTCGTATTGCTCCTGGAGGAGGAAACAAGAGGAGAGTTGTCACCACCAAGTGGTTTTGGTTTTGTTTTATGTGCAGAAACAGTTCCAGGCAGCACAGATGCTAAAAAGCTGTCAGTTTCTGCGCAGCAGATCTGACGTTGTCTCTTTTTCCACCTACCACAGTCTGAACCATGTGCGGTCTCTGCGTGCGTAAACTCTTGACTGTCTGAAAGACATCCAGGAGGCCTTCAGCTTTCACCCTCTCCAGGATGTTACTGAGGGCGATGAAGGTGCCTGTCCGACCTGCGCCGGCACTGAAACACCAAAGGATGAGAATTCACACAAAGAAGACACCCGGCCCGCCTTCCAGAAGCTGAAGGAAGCACCGTGGCGGCGGCGGCGCAGATGATCTTCGCAACCGTGCAGCTAATCGAAGCATCGCACTCTTTTCCCATTTAAGTGGAAAAGTTTGCAAGAGAAAAGGTGACCTTTGTGTAATAGCAGTAATAATCACCCTCACTTAAAGAGAGGCTAATCCAAACGCTAACACTAATCAGTCTGGAAGCTCAGTGTTTGACTGAGTCAATGTTTACAATGATGGTGGGATGGAGGAGAGAAAGAAGGGGGGGTGGAGAGAGGAAGAAGAGGGGCGAGAGTGATGTGCGAATCGGAAGAGAAGTGCAGGGAGACGTTGGGGATTGCAGCGGGTTAGCCCCCGTTTCCCAAGGGCAGAGAAAAAGCTTTAAAAAGCCCTTCTTAGACAAGTGGTGATGAAGGAATAGAAGAGAGTGATGACACCATTTCCTGTCGTTAGCTCATCTTATCAGATTAATCACGGTGGGAGTCGGAGGATATTTCACTTTGAGAGGTTTTAATTGACTGTGAATCAGTGGATTGGATCGATCCCAGAGGGCCGCGCTGCCTTAGAATCACTTCACCTGAAGCGAGGTTCTGATCAAAGCGTTCGCAGCGAAGTCTTTATAAGGGATCACATGAGTGGTTCAGGCGCGGAACAGCGCCGCTACTGAGGCAAAACGGAGAATTTATTGAAACAGACGGAGGAAAAATGGATCCGTAAAACAGAGACTCCCTCAGATGTCAACCTCAACTGGAAAAGGAAAGCGGACTCATAAAAAAGCAGGAGTGGGCAACAAAAGAGTTACATTTCCAGAGGTCCTCACCTGCAGTGTACGATTATGGGGCGATTCCCAGATTGCTGCTGCTGCCTCTGCACAGCGGCAATAATGTCAATCATTCCTCTTCCTTCGCCCGGTATTCCGATCTCGGGCCACCCGTGGAAGTGGAAGTGTCGGACGTGCTGTGATTGCTTTTCCTGGTGAGGTGTAGAGATTGGTTTTGGGACGGGTTAAAATATTAGGGCAGATCTGAATTTCAAATCTGCAAAGGCAAACTCTGCCCCATTTCTTTCTTTCTTTTTTAAAAAACAAAGGCTTTTGTTGAATTGAAGTCAGCACGTACTGGCCTGTAGGTGAGCACCAGGTCTTTCACACTGAAGGTCTCACACAGCGTGTCTGCGGTCAGCTCCACGCTGTAATCTCCAAAGGTAACACTGCCCTCTGGTGGCCAATACTGGAAACACTTTTCCTGAAGAAAGGTCAGAATGGAATTCAATTAACCATCATTTTAATGTCCTTTTTGGTTCCGTATTTCAGAAAGCATACACACACACACAAGCCCCAAAGATGAAACTAAGACATAGCAGAAAATCCGAAACTCCTCTTTCCAACCCCTTCTTGTACTGTACCTGCTCCCTCTCTTTGAGCTCGGTGAGCATAACGATTGAATGACACCTCCACTCCCACACCATCCTCCAGAAGTCCTCCACTGTGTGAGACAGGGGGCCCTGGGTCGCGATAAAATAGTCCTTCTGCCTGTAGCCCTGTAGGGCAGATCAAAAAAAAAAAAAAAGTGAAGCAAGCGCCATATTTTGCATTGTTTGCAAAGGAAACAATGAGCTTTATTTATACTTCTATGGGAAATCTATACAAGAGGTCGCGGGGGAGCGCTTACATCAATAAAGGAGGCATTGATGTAGTCGGTGAACTCCTGTCCTCTTTTCACTGAGAGTATTACCCGGTTGAAATCATCTGCGAAGGAGAAGTGGAAATGAAACTTTCCACAAGTGATTCCTATTCAAATGAAACTTTGAAGATGTTGATGGAAAATAGAGCAAAACTTAAGCTGTGTTTTCAAGGCCCGACACGCCAGAGCCGACCTCCGTTTTTCGCTGTAAGGAAAAGTTGTATCCCAGCTCCCCGATCGAAAGCGAATATAAAAGGCTTATCAGAATGTCATTGATCAGACTTACACGCGCTGATTATTCGCACATCTGTGTAGAGACCATCTATAAAATCACCCGCACTTTGATGTTACTCCTGTGTGATGTATTATGAAGCTGTTTGGAGTCGGGGAGAGGTCCTTACACGGAATGATCTGAAGCACACGGTTCTTCTTCATGTTGGCGGGAAGGTTCCCAGTCCTCATGTTCTCCTTCATGATGCGAACGTTGGTCAGCTTCTGACAGGAGGAGGACAAACACACCCAAAGTCAGGAAGTTTCTGCTCGGCAGGCGGCGCATAAAACGGCAGAAAAACATATTTATTCTCTTTTTTATGAGTGAAATAAAGCGGCTGCAGGAGGAGCGACGGTGGCAGATGGCGTCTCCTTATAAAGTTTTAGTTGTTATTTATGTGCGTGCCGCCAGGAGTAGCACCCTGGGCAAGTATTCCAGGAAAACATACAGATGCGAGGGCAGGGGGTGATGGAGACGATTCATTACTGATTGAAATGTTTAGGGGGGGCGAGCAGTGTCTTTCTTCCTACCCTGAACTCCTCCTCCAGGCCCAGCCTGTCGTGGGGAGCCCTGGTGTTGTGAAGCCTGTGCAGATGGCCCTCCAGAGAGCACACATCCAGCTCGGTGTCTCCGTACAGGAAGTACTCCAGCAGAGCCTGGTAGATGAAGGAGTACTGCATCTGAGGGGCACCAAAGAGGAGGGAGAACTTTAGTTTTGTCAAACTTATCCCGACTGTTTTGGCATCACAGGCACGGTCCCCCCCTTCCCCCCGCTCCCTTGGCTTGTTTGCGCCGCGACTGCAGCGAGCGGGTTCAGCTGTCAGTCCGCGGAGCCGCGGGGTCGGGAGGGGTCAGTGCTTACATCTGTCTGGATGAGCTGACAGCGCTGCTCTCGGATTCTGCTCACGGAGCCGAAGACATCCACCCTCTGTTCCGTGTGCATCATGTCGATCATGCTGTCAATGACGATAAACGTCCCGGTCCTCCCCACCCCGGCGCTGCGGAGAGGGAAAGAAGAAACAGACGGCGGCAGTTAACAAACACGCAGGCGACGCCAGAGCGTTTTGTCTCTCGTAAACGTGGAGTCGGCGCCCGGACGCTTCCGCTCGGAGCAGTTTCGGACAGTTTAGAGCGCGTGTAAAACTCCCGCGTGCTACGAGGGTAGATGACGCCGATGGGGGAACGCAAAGCTGCGATTCAGCAGCGGACCACTAGAGGTCCTCCTGCAGCGGCACCGCCCCCCCCAGCACCTGGGCAGTTGTTGCAGATTTAATTGTTGAGGGTTTAAACTGGTCACCAGTAACGCACACCAGTCCTGCGCCACACACTACCAGGTCGGAAACACGTTTAAACCAAGACTTCGCCAACATTTCCGAACTCTTTTCTCACAAACAGAGAATTTTCTATCAGACCTGTGAAGTGATCCTTCAACACGCTGTCTTCAGAACTTGCCAAGGCCTTTTAAACCCAACAAAGCTCATAAAAGAGGAACTTTAAGCACATTTGCTAATTATAAAAGCTTCCATTTTCTTTTTATGGGAACACTTGACCTGCTGCGCGACCCAAGCTGCAACTTTAAAAGATTCTGAGAATTCTCACCTGCAGTGGACAACAATGGGCCCAGCGTAGGGTGGGTTCACAGCCTTGACCTTCTTGAGGAATTTCAGCATGCCGATGGGGGAGAACGGCACCCCGAAGTCTGGCCAGCCGGTGAAGTGGAGCTGGGTGACCAGGCGGGGGGCTCTGGGACCATCGCTGCCCTGCTGTGAAGCAAAGATTTTGAATTAACACCTGGACGTGGACACTTTTCAGCCAGAAATGTCCACTAAAACCAGCGATTAGACTCGACTCGCTGCTCGCATCAGAAGCTAACAAAGAACCTCTCTGGAGGATGCAGGTTCACCGTCTTGAAGATTCGCCATCGCCGCGCTTCAGATATGACCATTGTCTTTTCCTGTGATCGTTTTTTGTAATATCACACAGTACCAGCTTTTACTCACATATTGGATATAGAATTTCCGAACGGTGTAGTCCACCAACACGGTGAAGTCCTCCATGGCGACTCTGACACTCCCGTATATCCAGCAGCCCTTTTCCGGCCAGTACTGAAAACACTTCTCCTGTGGAGCCAAACACAACAGCGCATGGTGGAGCATCACAAGTGCGTGTTTGACCAGCACGTTTCAATCCGGTTGAAAGCGAATCACGGGGAGTTTTCACGTCTCACTCAGTCGCTGCGACGCTTCTAATCATTAACTAGATTGCCAGACTAATTATCATGAAGCCTCGAAGGATCTGATCAACAATTATTCCATCATTGATCCCCGACGTCTCTATTCTGCCCTATCAGACCCTCTGCGGTGCTTTCGATTGATCCTCCCTCGGAGGCTAAGCGTAGCGCCATGCTAAGTGATCTGCGGGGTGACACTTGGAGTTGAGGACGTGCTCAGATAAGCTGCGCAAACGACTTTTCCCGCCAGGGCAACAAATGAGAGTCTTGCTAACGGTGCGCAGGAGGCCTGTGGCGGTGTCAGACGGACCTCTTTGCGTTCTTTCAGGTTTGTCAGCATCACTATGGTGGCTGTCTTCTGCTCCCAAATCATGCGCCAAAAGTCCGCCACTGTCTCAAGCTTTGGCCCTGGAAGGAGACAGAGGCAGTCACACCACAAAGAACTCAAATCCAGTCTGCTGAAGCCTGAATTTTACCTTGAGCCGCAATAAATTTGTTCTTCTCTTTAAAACCCTGAGGGGGGGAGAAAACAATATCAATACGTTGCCAATTTTTCACCCCAACATGATCTGAGATGGACTTTTACATCTATGTAGGATGCGTTTATGTAGTCTGAATGTAGTCCGTCATGACTCAGCACCACTCTGGAATGGTCGTCTGTGGGAGAGAGGAGAGGCAGCGATGAAGGCCGGCGTGGAAGCGGGGCTGGTATTGACTGTCACAGACGTCGGAGCCTCACTCACATGGTAAAATGTTGGGGTATCTGTTTTTCTCTCTGTTGTGCTCTCGGCTCGCCTCCTCGAAGGACCCGAGGTGGTAGTAACATGGCAGCGACTGTAAAGAAAGAAGACAATCCTCCCGAGATCAGAATAAATCCACAGCGCCGAGACTGCAAACATAACATTTTATTGCTGCCCCTCGGTGTGTGTTCGGCGCTCGCGAGACGGATGCCTGCGCGCCGCAGCCCCTGCTTACATTGAATTCTTCTCTGAAGAGCTTGCCATCATCTGCAGAGCGTATCCGGTACTCCTCCTCCAGGGAGTCCAGAGGGATCGGGAAGTACCTCTTGGACGGTGAGGGAGATCTGGGGAGGAGGACCACTGTCTGCTCTCCTGCGTTCAGAGGAATATATGACAGGCAGGCTGCTGACATTTCCCTACAGGGAACATTACAACCTCTCATTGCACCTGCAAAAACAAGCTCGATGGCCGTTAAGATTTCTTACTTTTGGGAACGCTTGACAGATATGATTTCTTCAGTCGTAAACATGCTGCGGCATGAAACTGTCTCAGCCCAGACCCCCCCCTCCCCTTCCTTTGGTTCAAATGACTCCCTGCATACTCCGAAAGCTAAGAACCATGTGAAACTTTTCCAACTGCTTGAGTTTCAGATTTTAAAAATGTTCCACGGCTATAAAGAACATTAGTCTCCATTTAAAACAGGAAAAAAGGGACATAAAAGGCTGAAGTTTTTTACGCACTGGCAGTTATATGGACTGCAGCACAACGGTACCTTGTTCTTCCATGAAGCCATTCGGAATCTTCTTATCCACTGACGTCACTAGAGCCTTCCTGTGGTTTTTGAATCTGCATGAAATGGAGAAATATTGCAAATGTTTAATAGGATCACATGAGGTAACGTGTAAAGCCCAACATCAGGCACCTCAGAGAGGCAAATCCGCTCCGCCTCTTCTCTGCAGGAGGCTGAGCGAGCGCTTGCCTGACCTGACCGAGCTGTTTTTTATGTACCGCCTTACTGGACTTGCAGCTGTTTACCCATAAGCCAGTGATCTCCGTATGTTTCTTCAGTTACCCCCACCCTGATGCGCTGACCTGACACGTTCATGCCTGTTCGTGCATGAAGGAAGAAGCTTACATCTCCCGAATGCAGATGTCGGCGTTCTCACCTCAGGCAGTAGATGGTCAGCAAGACGACGATGATGAGAAGCAGCGATATGACCAGTGTTGAGGGCAGCACATGGTCACCTCTGTGGGTGGGGTTCTCTGGTGGGGACACGTGGGGACAGATTCAGACACATGTACTGCACAATTAACAGATCTGTATTAAATATCTGTCTCATGTGAAAGGTAGGTTTATGCTTCTTAAATATAAGTTAATGTCTTGAAGTTGAATGCTATAACAATGATCTTAGGGATAATTTGGCTTTTCACTTATTCCTTTAATTCTAGTTACTTTGCAGAGGAGCACATATAAGCTCGCAGGAACAATTCTGTTATCTAATGTCTGTTCAGTTAAAAAAAGACAGATGGGTCATTTTGTTACCTGCTGTTTGGTTCTCATGGGCAGAATTATTCACGGCAACAGAGAAGCCAACCAGGAACAACACCATTGTCACTGTGGGTGGAAACAGGGAAAAAGAAGTCAGCGTTTCAGTCTGCAGCTTGTAATCCTTGTAATTCTCATAAATCCCCACTAGATGGCGCCACACCAACAGGAAATCCGTCCGCAGCCAGGAGAAGCTAAAGGAGGGGAGGAAGAAGAGCTCAGCTTCCAGGTGACTCCAGAGACATGTTGGGGCCTCCGCTGAACAGTTTGAGGTGCTTATGTTGATAGTCTGCTGCTGTCGGAACACATTAGCATCGGATGACTGTATCCACATTCTCGGTGGACCCCGTGGAGATGAGCATAGCGCAGTATTTCTCAAACGGGATCCCCGCTCTTTGATGTGCAGTCTGCTGAGTTGTAACGCGTGGTGACAGTAAGACAGCGTTCCTTAGTGAAGAGGGCATTTCAAAGAGGCATTTGGTAGAATTTTCCACTTCCCCCAAACACTCATGCACTTTATTTGCCCATCCTACAAAAAGCCAGTGGACTCTGGCTGATAATAAGCTAAATAGGCTGTGGGAGGTCAAGAGTGATTCCACTTAATGTCTCCTCACCTTCGAGGGTAGAAGGCAGAACTGCTGATGCACAAAGTTGTGTAAACTGCTGTTCACGACTGATATAAAGCAGTAACCCCACAGAGCTCAGCCCACTGAGCCAGGGCTTGTCTCATAACAAATAAACAAGGGCATATTAAGGGAAGTAAATATTGGGAAGTAGTTATACATATTTTAACACGTGACATTTGGTCAGTCCAAATGTGGCCTGATTTATTCCCAGTCAGATCCAGGCGGTTACAGTGAATCATCCTATTACAGCCAAGCAGTCTCCTGGGAATTTGACCCTGGCATTTATGTTCATGCCATCTGACGTGAATCATTCCCAGCAAACAGCCTCGTGCATGGAGCCCAGCCCTCCTGCCACATGGCACACAGGCCTCTGAGCATCCACAGAGGCTCCATCGCAGGTCAGAATTTGGGGCGGGCGTGTAGTGGATCCTTTTCAGACCTCTGGGTTGTAAGGCTTGAGGATATTTTACTGTATCTGAGAAATTCCGAGGCTCTGTGTACATATTCCAGGACACACCAGCGAAATATCGCAAGACTCGTTTCAAATCTGTGGTTGATTGTGATTACGGCTGATTGTGGTTAAAGCTGAACCTCAATCAGCCATAATCACGATTGCAATTCATTGCATAAGCCAAACACAACCTCCTCCTAATTATGTTCAACAGCCGAAATGTCATTAATGTAATTTTTCCTCACCGAACGCCACCTTCGACCTCATCGAGGTGTGTTGATAATCAGCACAACAGCACAGCCTGAAGTAACACCGGAGTCACAGGGTTGGAGGCCGGTAGACAACCTGGACAGGCTGCCAAGACCAGAAGACAGAGTAGTGAGGAATCCAGACCATCAGCGCTGAAGCAACTCTGATGAAATAAATACCTAAATATGAGGCTGAATATCAACCCTCACTTTATTCTAACCCTACGCTGAGCCAGCTCGAGGTTCTGTTCTCTCCTCTGTTAGCACTTTATTTATTTACTTCCCCCTCAGTTATCACGTAGGCTGTTGTCATGGAAGCACAGAGAGGCTCTTACATAAAAAGCCTGGCTTCTTCCCTGTTCCTCACCACCCTCTTGACTTCAGCCCTTTCTTCTGAAACACCCGTCTTTTTAGCCTAATGTTTGTGTTGTCACCGCTCACCGGGACTGTGATGACCCTCATTTCACACGTCTAAATATTGAATCACCCATAGTTTTTAGTCCCATCACTCCTGTCCAATCTGATTCCAGGAAATGAGATGGACGCCTACATGTTGCACAGTCAGAGGGGATGCGTTGCATGTGCCACACTGGGCTGGAGAGGCCAGTTCTGTCCCCGACACCTGTCCTCGTCAAATCCCCAGGAGCCGGGACATAGGAGAGCAGAAGCAATCAAATATGGCAAACGCTCTTTCACTTTAAGGGACTCCTTTAAATGAAGAAAAGCAGGTACAGATGGAAAGTTATCCTCCACTGCTCTAGAGAAGAGGAGGTGAGCTGTCTGCCGTCATGACAGCGGTGCTGTTTGTTTCTGCCGCTCTTTTTCGGTCTCGCCGGACTCGCAGGCTTTGCTGCATCTCCGTTGGCGGCGTGTCTTAATCTGCATCTGCATCTTGTCTTACAACTGACCTAGAATCACTTTGAGCCTCATGTGTGGATCTAAAGTAAATAAAAGCTTAGGTGTGTTTTGCTCGCGCCTCCCCAGTCACCTCCTCCAAAGAAATTAAATTATGCCGCATCACTTGAGCCGGAAGGGCAGGAGCAAGTCATCTAATCCGTGTACCGATCTGCATTCAGCACGCACCCCATCCACGTGGCTGCTTGAGCAGTGTGAGTGTTTTGTGGATGAATATGCATTATTCATCACTAATTCACTCCGCCTGTGCCTGTGAACAGAGGAGGAGAGCACAAGGACGTTATTGCCAGTCAGCTACAAAACCCCGAAAAAAATCAACCGTGCAAAGAAAAGGGAGCGATGCGCTATACATCTCTAACTCCCCAGACCCGCTCCGCCCTAAAACAAGTCTTTTCTGCTCTGCGCTTACGTCTCCCTCGCCTTGACTCTCAAAGGAGACCCTGAAAACAAGGCTCAAAGGAAATAGACATCAGAAATAGGAATCAGAGAAATACCTCTTCTCCTGCTGTCAGACCTTCTGTCGGTTCACTCGGCAACATCATTAATTCAGACCAAACAGTGCAGAGGAAGGTGCTGTGTTATCTGCTTCCAAGCAGACTGTAAAAGTTTAAGAATGGAGGGGGTTTCTTAGAAATTACAGTGTGGGTTTAACCTCGCAGGTATGGTGCAAACACTATAAGAACTCAGGTACCTATAGCTGAACGGCAGCGACTGTGGCAATATATTAGATATCTACAATCAATAAGAGTAACTGCTCAACCTTCACAGACAATGAGTTTAAACATACAAACGCACAAAACGATTCAATTCAAATCGCTGATGCGTCCTAAAGTTGTAAATGGCGTTTATTAAAACCACAGCGAATAGGAAGGAAAATTTAAAAAACGCGCTAACGGTATTGAAATGTGACTCCTGCACTACGCCTTGTAAAGTGCAATTCATTCAAATAAAATGTAGAAAACACACTGCTGTTAGTGAGAAGCTCATAAAAAGCAAATATCTGCCTCAGTTACGCAATAGTCGATACGGATGTATGTAGAGCTGGAAGTCGAGTTAGTGATTATTTAGGTATTAAAACACCCACTTGGATTTAATTACACTCATAAAAGGATTCTTCAAACATTCTTTACTATACTGTAGTAAGTTGTAGGTCTGCATCCAGTTCAACTCCTGATGGATGTGAGGCTGTTAAACCACCACAGACACAGTTTTACATATATATTTAAACATTATATACAAATGGGATCCGCAGAACTATTGAATTTTAAGTTGCGTGTTTACGAGGACAACAGCAGGTGATGGCTATGGAATGTCATCAAAGGGAATATTATAAGACATTATTGTACAGTCTGGCTCTGAAACAACATCAAAAACATCTGTAAAGTAGCTCTGTGAGATCAACAAGGCCTCAAAGACAGAAGCAGCTCTTGTGCTTGGCAGAGAAGTGTTGGAATGCCCTCTGAAAAAAAACGGAAGCATTCTCTTTTTTAATTCCCAGGGAGCAGAAGAACAAAGATCAAGCAAAAGAAGAGGGAATCAAAAGAGCCACCACTTCCAGCATGAAGCGGCAAGTAAAAGGATGGAACGAGAGCACGAACACCTCAGTGGCAGAAAGAGAGAGAGAGAGAGCGAGAGAGCGAGAGGGAGATAAGAGAGATAAGAGAGAAACGAATGTGAGCCGAGTGGAGCTGGAGTAGTTAAGTGTCCGGATTCTGGGTTCATAGATAACAGCTATAATAGGAAACGTCCTCGGTACACAGACGCTGTGACAAAAGATGAAGATGGGCGGTCCGATAAGTCTGAACAACATCTTTAAAACCAGTTTGCTGTGTGAAGGAGGCATCAAGATTCAAAAAATAAGAAAAAAAAGCTGTCAAGCACAGACAACCTCATACTGCAACACTTTCTATTGGACAATCAACACAGTTTACTGGTTCTGTCTCACAGTTAAGGTCAAGAGGATCAATCTGGGGAGATGATTCCAAATCCAATTAGCCTCATCTTGAAAGGAGACAGCAAGGATTGGATGACTTCCCATTATTGGATTCAATTTCAATAGATCCTCCCGAAACAGAATTGAGTAGTTTGTGGTCGGAGGGATTAATCAGAGACTTACACTTCCGAGCAGAGCCCCTGTGATCTGGTATCAGATGACCCCCCCTCGCCTCAGTCCATGGCGGCCGACTGCTGGACCTGTCGGGGCTTCCTACCCTCAGTCCCCGTCTGACATCCTCCGTGAGGCACCCACGGCAGGAGTGGATGAAGAGGTCACTGGGGTTGGCGCAAACTCCCGCAATCGATACGAGGCTGGGGGTGGGGGGTGGGGGGTGGGGGGTGGGGGGGGTTGAGAGGAGCCTGCAAAATTAAGGAGGAAACTGTAGGAATGCAGGAAGAACCAGAAATGCAGATGATCCACTGAAAATGGGGGACAAAACATTCATATTAAATGCATAAAAACCGCAGTAAAAGGTTGCATGTGGGAGTGGCGTGCATGCGTGCGTGCTAAGGAATGCGGCGCTCCCGAGGTCTCTCCTGCATTTAATGGCGATGAATTCATGAATACGTTTGTCGGGAGCCACTGTTGCAGAGCAAACACAACAAGCTACTTATTTCCACCCATGCAAATCTAATTATCTCCAAATCAGCCTTCCCAAAGAGTGTTTGCTTTACACATGAGGCATGTTCGCGCATTAACCCCCCTCCCCGTTTACAATGTTTGCAATCAGAGGTCTAATTACGCTTATTAGAGTCAGCCTAGAAATCTGTGACTGAAGCGTCAACTATGCTGCCATTAATGCCTTATTTCCACAAAGACCTCGCTGTCGTGTCATTTTGTGACTTTCCAGGAGCCAGAGAGAGATGGCGCGGGGCCCCGGCGGGCCCTCGGCCCTCCTCCGCTGATGCCCCCATATGCGAGACACAAAGCCGCATTGTGAACATTTGGCCGCAGTGACGCAGCCAAGCAGAACGCTGAGGACCAGAGGTGAAAACGGGCCCAGCTGGACGGGCCGGCTCAGTGTGAGGGAAATTAATGATCACGGTCCAGAAAACACACAATGGGGCTCAACTTTTCCAAACCTGAAGGAGTTGTTAAACTTGGCTCTTTTAACCGTGGTGCTGTCATTAAGGTCAAGGGAGCCCCCATAAATGTCGCTTTGCAAACAGGCTTCAGCCGTCGGAATATTGCATTTTATTAATACCGGGAATTGTCCAGCGGACTTGGGATGGAACAAGTGAGGAATACAGAAACTTCCCAGGCCAGACGCACTTCATTCAACCCTCTGGTCCGCAGTTAACATTTTACTAACAGGAACTTGAAACAGGATGCTGAAGAAAGCGGCCAGTTTTGGATGAAGACTCCGAATTTACAGAGGGATTTTGTCCTTAAATGTAGCAAAGGTGCAATTGAAAATCACCACCGTCCTTTATCGCTCTCAACGTGGTCCTTCATGTTCACTCGCAGCTCTCTGGTCATCGCGATTGAAACGCCGCACCGATAGCCCCCTCCCCAACCCTTTATCGCCACCGCGGACCGTCACCTTCACAGCCAGGCAATTGTTACTTGAGTGCTGTTATTTGGTCAGCCTGCCGAACCGACTCAAATCGACTCCGCTTTTCTTTTCACTCCTCCAGTAAGGTGACACTGACAGCCAAAACTGATGTGAGCCTTTAAGGTGGCCTGTCACAGTAACGTATGGCTTCAATTTCTGATTCGAGCGGCACGGAAGCTCTCCAGAGCATTTGCTCTATATGTGGAAATGGGACGGGCTAAAAATATCAACTTAGAGGAAATGAATGTCACAACAGTACGTGGCTGACCTTTGACCTGAACATTAATCTTGTTAGTGAAGCCGTCAATCAGTGATGAATCACACAGCCGAAAAGCACAAATGCATTTTTCTCCGGACGGAAATGTGTTACCGTGGTTATTTATGCTTATTTTCACCTGTCAGAAGGCGTTCTGAAAGACTGGAATCATCCTCTCCACAGAGCGGCGTGCGCGGGCGCAGGGGTGCGGGCACTTCCTTTCTACCAAGAATCTGCCTCAGAGATGAAACATGCAGGGCCATTAAAGTTTTATGGTCGTCACCCACCACTCTGGCTCAATCATTAATTCATGGCGCTAAAAAGACAACACTGAGTGCTGATAATGCACCGACGAAGAAAGGTTATTTCTCCTGGTCGCATGAAGAATTTAGCATCGCTAATTAAGCACATTTGTGGGGAAGCAGCGCTCCGCTCGCGCGTGGCTCCGTCTAAAGAGGATGATCTCCATGAGAGGCCGCATCAGCAAATGGCTCAGTTGTCTCCCTCAGATCTATATAATATTTAAGCTGGATTTGACCTGCTTGCCCTTCCTGCTCACCCTGGAAATCTCCGTAGCTTTCCATGTTAACCTTTGGAAGGGTATGGTGCTGGAAACCCACCAGCAAATATTCCTGATTACAAATATGATGGAACACCGTCGCAGTGCATCATGGGTAACGCACCCAAACTGGGGTTGTATTGGGCGACACCGGCATTCATTATATTCCATCCAGACAGGAACAGCTGGTAACAGCTGGAAATGACGGCATCAGTGTGGCTGCAGCTGGAACAGGTTAAAAAACAGCCAGGGAGCAGCTGCTGGTGCAGGAGTCCACTCTGGTTCAATGCACCGTCAGACCCACGAGGGATGAATGCAGCCCACTCTGATGCTGCATGTGAGGGACTGTTCGGTGTATTGAACAGGCGGCTTGGTCAGGGCGTATTCCCTGCTCCTTCACAGGATCTGCTGGAGTCTGACATGGCCACAGTAAAAACGGGCCATGAAGTTAGAATCCAGTTAGAATCCACAGATATCTGTGTCAGTGCTGGAGGAAGATATGAAACTGCCCTTAATTGAGCACTCAACGCTGAGGGGAACAGCTGGATTCATTCACAGTATGTTTACGCGTTTCTCCGAGAGGAACCTTCGGCCTCGGGGGTTGAGGAGTCCAGAAATGACACATCTGGGTTAGGGTTTGGTTGAAACGGGGACGAGAGGGAATCGCAGCAATCACGCCCGAGGTTCACGCAAGGGTGGGTTCCTTTAAAAGGCAGAGCTAGATCAAGAGAGTTGCACGTACCGGCGTCCCAACGTTGTTTTTGAAGGATTGTGAAGGATTAAGATATTGCCTGGGATATTGCTAATGATACTGCCGTCATGAAATGTGTTCAGTCGTCCCCGAAGGAGGGTTTTTGTCTAGCCGATGATGCAATTGGTGCATCCGCACGTCAAAACTCCTAAAACCCTCTTTAAAAAGGACAACGTGATTCATTTCCCACCCCAGGATATTGAAAAGTGATCACGACCAAATTAATCTTGCGCACGTTTCTACCTCTAGGCCCATTTCCCCAGGGGGACACAGATGTGGAATCATTCTAAAACTGGTTTGTTTTATTAGGTCAGTTAATTAGAGGTGGAACGGGCGGTTGGGCTGCATTATTGTGAATGAGGTTATGAGAAACATTCATAATTCATGTGTGAACACATGGCGCTCCCATGGTCCTCCCACACTGATACCAGCTCAGCAGCTTCACCTCCTTGTCAAATATTTGCGCTAATTAAATCGGATCTGAACGAGAGCGATGACAGGAGTTTATTGGGTTAGCTCCATCATAAACGCCATCTGGAACCATGTGATGGGGCCAGTTTAAGATGTCGAAATCGGAGCGGTGGATATATATCCAGTGCCATCAAATATGGATGAAGCTTGCGTTTCCTCCATGCGATACCCACGGTGAGCCAGCTGCAGCCTCCAGCGGTTCGGCGTGCGGGCCTCTGCACAGCTGCACGCACGCGTGTCCACGTTGTGTCTAGACTGGTGATGCGTCTCTAAATCTCATCATGAAAATAACATCCCGGCCACGTTTCACTAAAGATGCGAGAGGGGAGATCACGCAGTTCGGGCTTTTCGTGGTGTGCGCATCTGCTCCACTAACCCATATTTACAGCAGCCCCCGTGTTGTTTGTGTTCAGGAATGACAGCGATACATCACGGGCGATCCCCGAGGCCTGCGTCCGTGTTCCCACCCTGGAGACAAGCTGCTGCTGCTTCTGAAGCCCCTTCTGATCGAACCGGAAGCGGGATTAAAACATCGTCTCCGGTAAATGCCCGTTAATAAATCGCACAAACACCCAAAGGAAAGCGGCTGATCGTCAACCGTGATGTGCTCCGTGTCTTACCGTGAGATGTCTCCGGTTGAGGGTCTACAGCGAGGGAGGATGTCGGCGTGTCCCCCACCTGCGCCAAGCCGACGTCGCCCGAATGTGCAATGTCCCTGGGAGAATAAACGCACGGAGGCGTTGGCGTGGACGATCCCCCGGCGATCAGGGCAGCAGCGCGGCGCAGCGCCGAGAGGATGCGCTTCCTGTGAGAGGCTGAGCTGAGCGCGGAGCCTGGAGACCCTCCCCCCTCCCTACATCCCTCCATCCCTCCCTCCATCCACCTCCCCCCAGTGCAGGAGTATCCGGTGGACTCAGCATCCCTCACATTCCTCCATCCCTCAGTCATCAGTGATGTCTGTAAAGCAGACGACAACTAATCCAATATTCATCACCCTGTTTTTTTCCCAAATAAAAAAAAGTTTGATATAATTGAAGTTGTGTAAAAATGTGCATAATTGAAATTTTAATTACAGAAAACGTGGAAGATTTTTTTTTTCATGCGTTACATCTATTCCTGTATAGCCAAGTATTATTGTTGTGAATGTTGTTTCAGGAAATGTCTGTAAACTACTTTCCACTCAAATAGTTTATATACATGTGAATGTGAGTCGAGCCATCTGCTGGTGGTGGTGGTGAACATCTCATGCTGTGCACGTTTTGCACAGAAAAAAAGTTTCCAATAAAAGAAGTTCATTAATTGGGATGGGAATAGATCTGTCTGGGGAGAAAGCTTCCTCATATTGTTGCAACACTTTTATGTTGTTCAATTTGAGACCTCCATTGTCACTTTATGAAGATCTCCGTGGCAGATATATATTTAGAATGTGCAGGAGCGTGTGGCTCTCAAGTGAAACACGGAATATTTCGTCCCAAGATTCCCGCTTTGAGTAAACAATTAGGAGCAATCAAAAATAACGATGTTAGTAAAGCCACAAACTCTGGCTTCTCTTTAAAGGCTGAATATATTTTGCTGGTTTTATGAGCTGCAATTCTTTTATTTCATTCATTGTAATTAAAAAAAAAGCAGCCGCTTGTGATTTATTTGTTAGAAGCGGATCTAATTACACAAGCTCTTCTCACGTTTAATTGTGGAATGAAGGTGTAGCTGAGCACCTTTCAGCTGGGGGCAGTGTTGCCCCATAAAAGAGAAGCTGCTGCCGCTTTCTCACGAGAGGCTGGGGAGCGTGAGGAGTGTGTCTTAGCTTGTATGTTACATAATTGTGCAGTCCTCTAATCTACCTCATCACATAATTGAATTATTGTACTTTCAGTCCATCCTGAAGCCTAAAGCGATCCCAAAGTCACGCTACAGTTAAGATAATTGTGTTGTGTGTGAGCGATGAGCATATTTGCCCACATGACTTTAATTGCTAGGGGATAAAAAGTCAAAAAGTAATGAAATAACTTCTTAGTTGCAACTAAATCCAAACAGCAGCATAAGTAGTGTATTAACTCTACCCCCAACCATGCAGCACTAATAATTCTGTGTTATTCGGTCTTTATTTTTACACTGGAAGCTCTCTTTCTGTTTCAGGACTTAAAACACGCTCCCTCAAACCTACACGTGTCCATTATCACGTTTATTTATTACCATTTGTGTCCTCTTCACAGCTGCCATGTGAGTTCCTCTGTTTTGATGAAATGGTGACAGAAATATCCCTCCTGCCACCAGCTCATGTGGATGGCTGAAAAGCCTCAATGACACGTCACACACTAGTGTCCAGATAAATCCTTCCACTCTGCTGCTGCCAGCTACATGACAAAATGTTTTATCCCCCATTAACCTTCAGGGGTTCAGGGGGAGATTTCAGGTGGAATAAAGCCACAGCCGTGTCACTGAACTGGATGGAGACGGCAGCATGTGGTTCTCTTTGTCCTTCATTTCTCCTCCTTGGTTCGGGGTCGTTCCTCAGCTGAGCTCTGACAGCAGCTGCGGATAAGAAAATGATGAAGTGTGGGAGACTCGTCCACAGACACGTTCCCTGCTGCTCTGCAGACTCCAAAAATGCTGTCATAAGGTTTCTCTTCTATTGACAAAGTCCTAATAGCTTTTTGATTACTGGTGTGTGTGTGTGTGTGTGTGTGTGTGTGTGTGTGTGTGTGTGTGTGTATGTGTGTGTGTGTGTGTGTGTGTGCCCACATGGCAGAGATTATTTCCCTGTGTTTGATCGAAGAACCCCTCCATCACTCCCTTCTTTAACTCTTCAGTTTCTTCCTCTCCACTTCCACTTTGTTTCCCAATTGAGCTTTTCTTTCCACTTTCCTTCTTTTTAAAGTTTCTTTCATTTCATTTGTTGCCCTGCTCTAGTTTTTTTTCCCAACAAATCCTTCAGTTTCCTTCAATTTTAAAGTTACCACATAAATGAAATAATTGAGACATTTTAGTGCCTGTTTTACCGCAGGAAATGGTAACAGTGACTCTTTTTTGTAAATAAGCTTAAGTGAAGTTGTTAGATGCAAAGCAGCTCATTAGTACCCATCTCATGTTCGTTCCTCATATTGTCGTTGCTGCTTTTGTGCCAGATTAAGTGCCGCTGAAATGCAGAAATGTGGCAGAGAGCGAAGCGGGGAGGAAAACAGAGCCAAAGCGGTGGCAACGAAGAACAGAAAGACAATCAGTCAACTAAGTGAAATGGAGAGGAGAGCAGAATGTGATGGATCGTGTAGCAATGACACTACTGCAGGAGGGCCGGCCCTCCCCAGCAGCTCCAGACATCAGCCAGCATTCCAGGAACCAGAGGACAAGTAAGTGTGCGAAGATCTGAAAGAGAAGCTGACCACCAGAGACTGTCTGGATTCATCTTGACCCTGTCCTCCAGAAGCTTAGAACCGGCTGCACTGAAGGGCAGCGCCTTCATATCTTTGGCGATACTGCTGCTCCCAGCGCGACAACCCCAGGAGATCTTAAAGATCACAGGAAACATCTCCCAGGTGAGGGTGGGCTGCAACCAGGAAACAACCGACATTGCCCCCCCATCTCTATCTGTTGGCCTTTCACAAAGCCTCACAGACATTTTGAATCCTGTTTACTTGGTCTTTTCCGGCCTTATTTTGTGTCCTTAACTAAGGTTCCAAAGGGATCATGTGACCAGAACAGGGAGCGACGGCTTCCTTCCAAAGGGTAGGATCACCTGTGTCCAAAAGTTGAAACACATTTAGCAGCTGCAGGGCTTAAACATACATTTGATCATGATCCGACACAGAGCAGCAGGATAATAGGATGGAGGGTTTTAAAGCAGGAAACAGAACACAACAGATACACCAAACACTTTGTCATGAGGACAATCTGGCACAGAAGGGAAGGAGAGGTGGGTTTAAGTACACCGGGAGACGAGGGGAATGATGGTGAACAGGTGAGACACATGAGAGTATTTAGGGCTGTGGGAGGTAGGAAGGACACATAGCAGGTAGAGCCTTTCTTGATGAAAACAGTCAACATAAAAGGTAGATTTCTAGGATTGAGTAGTAAAAATTCTTCTTTCTTAAAGAAAGAACACATTTAATACTGAGGCCTGATGGAATATGTAATAACACATGTGTTTAATGAACAAGGGCATCAGGAAACCAACACTGAAATTTGATGGATTGATATTGATTGATTCCCTCCTCCTTTCTGCCTCTGTCAGCTCATCTTCCCTTTTCTGTCTTCTTTTCCTTTTGATTTTTCCATTTCCTGTTAAACCTTTTCCACCCTCGACAACTCCTTTGGTTTTCCTTTCACATTTTCTTTCACATTTTCTTCACGTCCTCTTCCACCCACACCCCTGAACCTCTATTACATTGACATCAACTTTACAGCCTTTTCAAAGTATCCCATCATCATGCCTCCACATATTTTTAAAAAAAAGCCTTTTACAATGTTCTCTCAAACTCCAAAGCTAAATCTGTAAATGCAGTTTTAGTCCAGGTCTGAAACATTTTAGGAGCTTTCATGGAAACTGCAGCAGCTGATCTGCAGAGGAGGAACATTCCTCTTTCGGTCTCTTTATTAAAGTCAAGCAGTGTCTATTAAACTCCGCAAAACTCTCTAACCCAGCACCACACGTGACCTTGAGGTGCAACGGCACACCGTGGATCCACAGGAGTAAATGTCAGGACTCACTAGAAGAGGATTTAAAGAGCTCTCGCTGCAGAATGTTAAGTCAGAGCAGCTCATAACCTGTGATTTACCTGTGGCGGGCAGCAGCAGCAGCAGGGCCCCGCTGCTGGTGGTGGTGGGGGGGCTGTTTATGGGTTTTCTGGGGTTTTCAGAAACACGGCAGGTCGGTGCAGTGTGATGTTCCTCGCTGTCCACAGCCAGGCAGTGATTGTTCCTCGCACGCTCGTCAGTTGAGCTGGAAGTGCGTCAATGATTTCACTTAGCGGGGATCATCAGGATTCAGACAAGCTCCGGCTCTTTTATGTGCCTGTGGACGGCTGGCAGGGAAAATGATTACCGGCCTCATTTGTTCTCGATAGACACTTGTGACCTTTCCAATTGGCACATCCTCTTACCAATGTGACAGCTTTTCTTTATCAGGACCAGGAGTGATCTTGCATTTAATATGCACATAAATGGCATTTTTGCCTTCTGGGATGCTGGAGGTGAGAGCGTACTGTACGTTCAGGAGAGCCAGGTCTTTTTTTAGGTTTTTGTGCTTTGGATGTGTCAGTCTTCTGTCGGTGTTTGTGGCACCATTGTTGGTGCTTTTCAGGCACATTTTTGGAGGAAAAAAGGGGGAAAACACAGCTGTCAATGACTGCCTGTACATCTGCCAAATTCCACAACCAGTGTGATGAATAAATAACAATGGAGACAATAATGAGGCTGTTCTGTGTTTGATATAACAGATGCCACCAACAATGACCCCACACACAACACGGATGCAGCGAAACAACAGTATCTCTATGAACCATTGCCAAAACTTTAAGACTTTTTCTTTATGAGAGTTTCTGGACATTTTCGAGCCTCTCTTTGGACAAAGAGTATATTCTGTATCATAAAGGGAATTTTCTGGAGAGGGATTTGGGACGGTGGCAGAGGGAGTGATTGTTCCAATCAGTGTGGATGGATTACCTTTCAGCACAGCCGGTTCAATGTGCAATCAGGAGAAAAGAATGCAGAGCGAGCTTTCAGGGCGGCCAAGTTAAAATGCTGGAGTGGTTGTTTGATTTGGGATTTATATCCTCATCAGCAACTACATGATTCGCTAAAAAGTCTGCAGTAGTTTGGATAATATTTACTGTTCGCCTTAGATCACAAGTGTGCTTGAATGATTTCCTATAAATAATGCTTTCTCTGGTATATAGGATATTGATTAAATGGTTAATCAGGAGGAGCGCAAACCCCATTTGCAGGAAACATGTAAATGGGGAAAATGGAAATAAAATAATGAAATATACAAAAAGCTGCAGAAATAAAGTTGAAATAGACATTCAGAGTCACTTAACACTAACTCAGATGCTCATTGTTCATAATGAAAAGAGCAAGAAGAGCAAAAATGATCAAAATAAGAAATTATCTCAACAAAGTAGACATAAAGTAAGTAAGTTATGAATTTACAAGCTGTAAGGAAAATTCCATATTGCCACGTAGCTCCAAGGCACATTTTCTCTTTATCTTTCTCAAATTCTGTTCTCCATCATTTTCGTGAGCAACTACCTTGAACAAGGCACTGAACCCTGAAGAGCTCAGACAGTCTGTCCAGGGGCATTTTACTTTTTCCACATCTATTTCTTTACTTAAAAATGACAATAGAACATTAAAAAAAATGCACAGTGATTTGCTGCTTTATCCAGTCAAGCAAAATGGAGCTAAAATGGATCCTGGACAGGAAGCGTCTGCTGCTGTGATACCTGTATCATCCCTGTGATGAGATTATGTCTCTAATCCTGTTACACATCAACACAAGAATGTACCAGTACACACCTGCAGTACAACACAGAGGAATGAGTTCAAGGTCAACTAGAGAACAGACAGGTCTCATCTGTCTGAAACTGTCAGTGTGTGTTGGAGGGAGCCCGGTCCAAGTCTGAGTGTTACTGATGATGACGATGACCCCCAAGCCTGGCAAACATCTGTAACCGCTCCATCCTTACGGGTGTCGGAGAATGATCTGCTGTCATTCTAGCAGGGGGAAACATCTGTTCCTATTATATCACCGTCAGCCGGCCAGGCAAGCTATCGCTGCTGCTCTACATTTAACTGCTTGATTCCTGCGTCCGACGAGGGGATTAAACAAGATTAGTTAAACAAGTGAGGGCCGGCGAAGGGGTGAGGGATGGATGTTGGAGGGCGCGAGGCAATAGGGGACGCCGCTCCTCTTGTCATCTGCTGCCTCACCAATTGCAAACTGGAATTGTCCTCGAGTGAGCAGGAGGGGGACTTGATCACCTCATCCATCAGCCGACTTGTCTCAGCGTGGCTTTAACACATTACACGAGCGTTAGCCACCAGTAACGGAACATCACAGACTGATTCTGATGAGCAGCTCCGCTGTCTTATTTGGAAAACTTTCTATTTATGTAATTTTTTCTTACTTATCACCACCTGCAATCCAGCTGATGTAACCATACGGTCGGAGGAATGCGGTGAGACGTGCGCACTGAAGTAGAAAGGATAAAAACTTGCAGCTGGGCATATGGCAACATCATCAGAATGTGCAACATCTGGCGTTGTCTGTTTTTAACCAGCCAAGCTGGAAGTGTGTCACGTCCACTTTTGTTCTTTGTCCTCTTAAAGGACAGACGGATGTAGTTCAGCGTCTTTCGGACAGATTGTTCAGTCAGCATGAATTAAGCACAGGGCAAGGAATGTGCCTGTGGGAGTCTCTGTCCATGCCTGGGTCCATCATGCGACCCTTGTGGATTTCATCTGACAACAAAAAACAAATGATGCCTCTAAATATAATTTTGACCGAGGTAAAAAATGGCAGGTAAAAGGATTATTTATTTACTTAAATTAATATTTTTTGTCAACCCGTGTCCTGATTCTTTGGGCGATTGGTGTTATTCCGCAAAAACAGATATAAAGTCAACTCAAGGCCCTTTTCTTACTATGTACTTAGCTGCAGCAAAAGTATGAGATTTAAACCCAAGAAACAACACAAACTGCAAGAAATGAAGTAGTTGTGTGACTTTCTTACTACACACGCACACACACAGGATATTCTGAATAGCCAGCCAGTGTTCATTTGTTTTTATTACTGTTTACCTTGACATGCAGCTGAAGTCTGGGAGTTCATGCAAAATAATTTGGAGATGCTCGAGAACAGAAAACATGAACGGGGTCTTGTATGCGGGCGGAGAGTTTTTGAGACAGAGCTTATTGGGAAATTCAAATATACTAGCGTGGGTGAATCCTGATTCAATGAGAAGTTCCTATTTTTCATCTACAAAAAGTTCAATTTTATTTATATTATGTTAATCTACAAAAGTCATGACATTTAAGATGCAACGGGGTTCTAGAACAAAGCCTCTTTTTAAATGAGGCTAACAGAAATCCGATTTGAGCAAGCACTGTAACTATGGTGACAGAAGAGACAACTTCTTTGATTTTATGATCCAGCCAGGCTCATACATTCCAAAATAGTCTTCAAGCTAAGCTGTATTACAGTAGTAGCATCACGGATATTTGAGAATAATCTGTTTACTTTCATCTTTTGACACGTGCACCAATCAGTAATGCTTGAGGAATTAAAATAATCAAGCTTTCTTTGAAAGGGCACGAGAATCAAATCTGCCTCATCACCCAGAGCAACACTGTAAGTGGAATATTTCACAGCAAACAGAAGATTTCATCACCCTTAATCACCTTTTATTCACTGGAGCTCGGTGGGTGTCATCAGGCTATAGTAGAGAGCAACAGTGGCTATCATCTTTCACGCAGATAGTTTAATTCTTAGCGCCGCCTTGCTCTGATTAAAGTGCGGCAGCTCATTGCTATGCTTTTCATTGCCGCGACTGGGAGCGGTGATAAACAGGTTTTTAATTGCAAATGCCTGGAGTGTGACCAGCGTCGGAGGTTTGCATTCAACATCTGTGCGATGCCTTAAATGTGGCATGCCTCACCAGGAGCTAATGAAATACACACTCAGTATATTTAACGCTATAAAACCAAACATTTTGCAACTCCTGGGACTGTACAATGCTGACATTGAACTTTAGGTTGCATAAGTTGACAACCCAGGGAGCGCTGTGGGTGATCCATGAGTACCACCAACATTATATTTTGTTAGCATTAATGCAAGTGCCAACGGAGATTAAACCTTGTGCCAAAGGAACCCACAGTTTGTTATTCATAACCATGAAGGTTAGTGCTTTTTATGCCCAATGATTAGCATAATTAAGATTATTTCACCACCCTAAGATGAGACAAGGGGAAATGTTTCTGTCTTTCCCATCATCTCTGGTAATGCAACCAGAAAAATGGTCTGACAGGAAAATAATTCTCGGAGAGTTCCCTCGATGGCTCCTGTAATGGTATTTCTAACAGTAGAGAACAGAGCAAAAGTGCCATTTTAACCATTCTACTGTGTAATGAAAGAAATTACCAGGAAACTGTCTCACATAATGTTGGTGTTTCACACTATCGGGCCACTAGTGGGCGCCATTAGCCCTGCACAAGGATTCCGGTAATCAATGCATAATTATTTCTTTCACTGCGAAATAGAATGAATTTGCAAGAGAGGCACAGCAGCTCAATCTCCCTCTTAAGCTTTAGTCACCTCGATGAAAGAAGACTTTGGCGCCATTTCTAGACACGTCTCCTCGCTCGTCACCCCCAGATGCCCTTTCCCTCCCTCAAATCTACTGGCTCCTTCCATTAATTAGACTTATTTTCCAATAAATGTTTACGGGCCTAATAAGTCCCCTCATGATACAATACATAATTGGTCCTCGGTGGCCTGGCTTCGTCGTTTCGGTTGTAATAACAACCTTATTATATTTCACCTTTGGGAGGGGGGGGGGAGGTTTTTTGCTGCATCATCACTGCACCAGGAGCCATTCCCCCATCTGATCCACACGCCTTGCCCAGGAAAAGGTTTTTTTTTTTTAGTTTATTCAGCGTCAAACACACTATATGAGCAGTGTGTAATACATGTTATTTATGAGATTGCCTTCACGGGAAGCAACGTTAAACAACCCCGACCTTGCAGGCATTTTGTCTCACATATGAATTTAGAATTTAAAGCTTTAAAGCACAGCTGGCCAGGAACCCAGTCCTCCATTTTGTGTATTTCTTACCTTGAGACACTCACTGTGTAGTCTACAGACCTTTTGTTCCCCTTGAAATGATTCATCCTCAACATTTTGGTACCATGCACAGTTTATAGTTACAGCAGAAGAGTATGCACTAAACTCCACAACATAACTCAATGAGTGCACGAGTCGTGGGACGTGCCAGCTGAGCTCTAACACCATTGAGACTCCCGCTGCAGTTCGCAGGATCCCTGCAGGTCTTCCCGATGTTCTGAAAGAAAAACACTCAATGAACGTTCCACCCACTCGGAGCAGATCAGTCTCTCTGCTGGGCTTTCTGACACCCAGCTGGTGGGAAACAGGGGGGCGGAGAGTCAGAGGCACATGGCCTTGTTACTCGAGAGACCGGAAGGTTCAGGATGAGCTAATTGTGGTTGCGGAGTGGAGGAAGTTTTGACCTTTAGAAGCTCTCCGTCCTCTCTGACGTGGCAGGGTTCCTTTCAATCCATCCTTCCAGTAAATGAAGGTTTTCTTCACTTCAGCCTGCCACTGGACCTGAATGTCATTTGATCGTCTTGCAGGGCAGACTTGAGATTAAATTATTGATTAATCTAAAAGTGAACATTTGTGCTGGGAAAGGCTTCCAAACAAGCAGCAGACTGAGTGTCCATTAGATTTAAGGGTTGTACAGTTACTTTATAAATGTTACTGAAAGAGAAACCTTCTGTTCCAATAAAGTGTATTCTGGGAGGCTTTTATGCCCTAAGACCTTAAAGCTAAAACAGAAGCACAAGATTGGTCCTTTGTTTAACTTACAAATTCTGTTTTACCGTCACATTCCAGACAAATCCTATGTCAAGGGTCACCCTCCGTCATCTTCTGTATATGTTCTATCAAAGCACTTTAGCACTCGCCGTGTTTTATGTAGCTGTTTGAAGGGGCGGGGCTTAGATTAGATCAATAAACTCATCAAGAAGGACAGATGCAGCACTGGCTTGAGCCCAGGCTTTGTTAGAAGCCTTCATGAATAAAGAACGTGCACATGAAACAAGTCTAGTGTGGCATTCTGTAGATACGCAACCGCTTTGATCTGCATGCATCGCTAATCTGTTACTGGGGCTCTCCCAGGGTTTTGATGGTTTTTCTCACCTGCTAATATTTTCTCACCTTTTTCAATTTTCTGCCTAAATTGGTGTGCGCATCGAGTTCTAGTTGAACAATAGTGAAAATTGCACATTTGTCTTTTTTCAATGAACGATGCTGCTTCTCTACTTTGACGCTTTGTTTCGGGCGTCTTCCTTCAAACCCTCAGTCAGGGTTTGTAAACGACTGAAGGGAGGAAATTACCTGGGATGGTGGTGTTGGGGGGGCAGGTTCTTTAATAGAAAAATAAATATTCTATCTTCTTTTATAATTCAAATCTGTGACCTGGAGCGATTACTGGGAAATGCGGCTCAATGCGCATTTTGATAAATAGCATCAACACTTTCTATAAAGTAATATATGGTCGTTAGCATTGCCTCAGTGCATTATTTAAAAAAAAGTTTGTCCTGGTGAATCGCTTTGCAAATTACCATCATCACATATATCATCATTTCCCCGCATAATCGATTCTAATGCTCCTGGTGCTGTTTTAGAATGACTATTTTTGCTGGCTTGAAACCCTCAAACAGATTCTTTATTCATAACCTGAGCACATAAAGGCAGTCGGCACACTGCTGTCCTCTATTGTTGCTCAGCCTCCGTGAGCGGTGCAGCCACAGGGGACTAAATGAAGAGCAATAAAAGAAGATGACTGAAGGATTTTTGATAAGTCACCCAGGATCACCCCCATTATATGAGCGTTTCCTTTTAAAGCCCTCATCAGCATAGCTGGGATTTCCGGCCTCTCCACCACATCAAGGTCCAAGACGGGAGAATTTGGGCAAATGCGCCATCGATTTTATGAAATTTGTACCAAAAAAGGAAAGATATCCTCGCAATGCGTCAAAAGCATTTCTGGACAAAGAAGCAACAAGTTGCTGCAGTCGTTGGGTCGTTATTTATACTTCCCCAGCTTTAAAACAGACATTCCGCGATGCCACAATTTTTTTTCTTTGTTTTTACATGTACCTTCAAGAAAATGTGTTCCTTCACCTCCACTCTCACATCTGGTTCCCCATCACCCACAATATGTGTTTTATTGATCACGAGGCTGTTACTCGGATTGCTGCTGTGGGAGATGTTGCTTTGTTTGACCAGAGCACAAAAAACACTGGACAAATTCCATTTTGCTCGAGCAGCATTGTGCCATAAGGTGCAGAGAGCTTAGCTTCTCTTTGCTCTACTTGGCAGCTCTGTGTTTAGTATGACCTGGGACCTGCATAAATTGTCTGATTGTTCCAACAGTTTTTCACCTTCAATTGGAAATGGAAAGCAAATGTACACGCACAAAATAAAGGGCACACATTTTCATCCTTTCTGGCCAAATCCTGGTTCACTGTTCATTTCCTGCCCCCCTGCCATTATTTGCAGTGTCTCCCAGTATAAAAGGAGACAGGCCCAGTACACCAGGCACGGTAGAGAGGGACAGAGTAGAGTAGGACAACAACACACGCCGTGCTGCTGCACCATTGTGTCCACCGGCAATCAGCATTATGAGACTATTCCCAAAAGGTTTTCAATTGGAGTATTTTATTCATCACAATCGGCAACGTGTAGTTTAAGCGTTTCCTGTATTTTGGCATATAAATGTCCCTGTTATGGACCAAAACTATCATACACAAGAGGAGCAAGCAATTAATTATTGATTAAGCTTCATCCTGAGAGCATAAAATGCAGAACAAAGCTCATTGTGTGCCTTTTTAAATCAAATGTAAAACTGAAGGTATAATCAGTTGATGCACATCATATTTACTATATTGTAAATCACTTGTAAACAGGTTAAGTGTTAAGTATCTTAGAAACACGCACCTAAAAAATCTAAATTACAAGGATTCCGAAGCAGATCTACTGTTCTGACCCTCCTTGGTCCAGGAGGAATAAACATCTCATGAATGTACTGGGACGTGTCATCAGTAATGTTTCCTGGGTTCACTGGGTGTTTTGGGTCTCGCAACATCAGACACCCTCACCCAGGCGACCCAGTCGGGGTGATCAAGTCCCGGCATGCGTCCCAGTAGCATGCCATGGATCTGCCCTTTTCAGCCACAGCCACCTCATCGATTTCTCTGCAGCTTTGCTCAGAGACTTAATGTCCCTTGGTGCTCCTCCACCAGCTCCTGATACTTAGCACCTTTACTCTCATTGGCTTCTTCAATTTTCTCTTCCCAGGGCACTATGAGTTCCAGCATGGTCAGATGTTTTACTCAGTGATACCATGTCTGGCTGGAGAGATGTTGTTGCAACGTGCTGGGGAAACCTCAGTTGTTGGGAGCTTTGTGGAGGAGGCCTGTTGCTGTCTGTGAACCTGCCCGGGGTCTTTCTCCAGCTTTGATGAAGGAGATTTCCTTCTTTGGAGCATGATGGTATATGCTGGTGCTGATGGTTGCGGCTATACTCTCAACAACAGCCCCCGAGTACCTGGTCATGGCACCAGTGGTAGCGACCATCAACCAGGGCCTTTGGGCAGCTGCTGAAGAGATGTTCTAAAGAGCCTCTTACGGAGACGTTGGAAGATGTTTGACCAGGTGACTTTATGCAGCTCCGTGCTCTCCCACCTTCTCCATGCAGAGTCCCACTGCTCTGCCCACACACACTTCCTCCACACCTGATCACACCTGACCCCTTCCTGAGTAGGTGGTGTCTCTCTTTGTCCCGGGTCTGGCTGACTTGGGTCTTTGGGAAGCAGCCCAAGCCTGCTCTTGACTCTGCCACCTCCACTGCCTTCCATTTCCTTCCTGTCCCCACTTGAATCTCGGTTGATGACGCCTCGCACAACTTCCATTATTACAATGATGAAGAATTGATTTTGAACATCGGCGGGATGAGAAGAGCCTGGAAATGATCCTGAGTGTGATTCATCTTTACAACACGTCTTTGACTAAACTACTGTGACTGACGTGACATGAGCTTTGTTTTACACACAACATTAATCTTAAGACACACTGTGAAGACTTTCATAAATCCAGGAAAAGTTCATTATGTATGCTTAATATGCTATAAAATAAAGTAGAATTTAGGACAGCGGTAATTCAGAGCGAAGCGTACAACAGACGTCGGCACCAAATGTGAACGTGAAGACTTGATTGTGTCTGTACTCAGTAAACAGGCTGCCCATCAGAGGACACATAAAGAGGAACTCACCTTTATATGAAGCTCAGGCAGGAAGAGGGATCAGTTAAGCCGAAAGGTTTTTGCTGTGTTGAGTAGGAAGCCTGATAATGATACGTCTTAAATAAGTGTAATCACATTATGCATAACAGCATTTCCTCGTCCTTTCACCTGCACAGCGGGACGCCGCAAAATGCTGAGGTTCATTTGTAAAGGGCAACTCTGCTTTTAGCCGGCAAAGAAATGCAAATCTAGCATCAAACCTACCATTTATTTTATTTATTTGCCACCCAAGGAAGTAGTTTAAGAAACACATTAAGTTCAGTAATCATACCAACACTTGCATGTTTCATCCACAATCGGTTCAAAGTCAGTGACGAGTCCTTTACCAGTTTTGGGCTGGAATAATATTGTGTATAGAAACCATGAAATATTACATTAAAAACCCCATATGGATGCAAAAAGACCCTAAATATTTTACATTTTTAGAGGCACATACCACCATACAACAGTATGTATTTATCTGCTGAGTGATTTTCTTCTATTGATTTTTGCTGCAGCAGAAAGAAATATGGCACAAAAGCTGGTGCTTCAGTGAACAACGCTGGGATGAAGCAATGCAAACCGGTTGTGTCTGACCCTCCTGCAGTCTCATCTGCCATGAACCATCCTGAACCCTTGTGAAGAAACGCACCTTAGCCGGGCTCATGGAACACACGTCAAGCAGAGCTCAGAATTGCTTATCGACTTCATGCGAAATTCTTAGAATCATTCAGTCAGCGAGTCACAGCTCCAGCACCCAAGATTTCTGAATCTTGTTTAGTGATAAAGAAAGAAAACGGATACATATATAAACACCAGGTCAATATAGATGAGCGGGATATTCCAGAAGATGCAAAAACCTCCAAAATGACTCCATAGAATCAAATCAACCACAATAAAAACAGAAATATATAAATCAACACTATTCAGAGAGGGAGAGAGAATATGTGCTGTCACATCTCCAGAAGATACATAGTGAGAAAAAGGGGGAGGCCCTGGATAATGGAGGGAAAAATCTCATTTTTCAATTTACAGTAGAATCATCAAGGTGTGAAGGATTATTCTCAATTATCAGCTGGAGATGGGAGCCTCCTTCAGCCTGAGCTCTGCTGGCTGGAGCTGTGTGGATTCGCACGTGATGCTGATTTCCACTTAATTTATTTATTCAGGATATAGTGCCTGAAAGCAAGAATAAAATTTGCTGGCTTGACAGACAACAGAATTATTTACTTCATTGAGGATAATTAGGTCAGCTTTATTGCAAGGTTCCTCATTGCATCAGCTCTCTAAAGTGTAAGAATTATCTGCCCTTGAACTCAACATTGTTTGTCCTATTTTCCCTGATTAACCTATTAAAAACAGGGGAGCGGTGATTTCAGGACTGACAACACTACTGGTCTAATGGCTTTCCACTCAAATCAAAGTGGGCAATATGGTTTAAGCATCTGTGTGAAGGGAATCCAAAGAAATCTAGTAGGCGAGGAGGAGAGGCTCCGTTATATGCTGGTGGTGACCAACTGGAGCGTGTGGGGGTGAAAAAGAGGAGAAGGAGATGGCTTTAAAGGCAAAAAAGCAAGTAGAATAAGCCAACAACAAAAGACACAAAATGCAAGTTAATAACAATGTAATAATACATCAGAGCAATCCATGATTCTTACTCCTATTTTCTAATCCCAGATATAAATAAAAATGCAGACAGGACCTGACCGGTTTATAATTTCTGCAGCCTCTGCTGTGCATTCTTAATCCAGCACGGCCACCAGAGGAGCCGTCAGGTTGGTGAGATGCTTGGCAGAGGTCCAAACGGCCTCTCTGTGACTCTGACACCGGGGGAGTCATCGCGCCGCTTCCTTTAAAATCGCCTCCAAAAATCTATAGAATGCGGGACAAAATTCAGAGACACGAAGACAAAAAGGTGGTTTGACCTCGTGACCTGCTGTTGTTTAAATGAATGAGGTCCTTTTAAAAACATTTTGAAAGGAGTATGAATGATGTTGGGCCCAATTTACATCAGTGATTCCTGTTTTCATATCAACGGACGATATAAACGATACAGCCTGGTGTTTTATGAGCCACTGAGAACTGTTTGACCCAAGATGCTGAGCGGCATTGTTTCTCTTTGCTAAGCTCTGCCTTTATTGACGCAGAGAGAGAATGTCTGTCTTCTGAAATAGATGACTGATGTGCCATCTCTGACTGGGTGTTCAAAAGGTGTAACATCAACAGCAGACTTAGGGGAGTGTACGCACTGAGAGCAAAAGTAACCTTGCAACAGTTGAACCTCAATCTGATCGTGGATCAAACACAGTGACACTCAAGGGAGGCTTCAGAATTGTCCTCTAGTGAGGAGATATCATATATCAAGGACACATAAACAAATTCAGCTCCTAAAATACTGAGACCGATGCAGCGTGCCGCCTTAAATGTCATTTTCTTTTCCTTTTGAATCCACGGTTTTAAACTTGATGCTCTACGACCTTTTTGTGGCTCTAAGCAGTGGATGGGTTTTAAAACAACGAGGATCAGTTGAGTTGAGTGAAATTACTGAGCAGCGCAGCGAGAAGAAGGTGCTGCAGATGGAAAGGGCCTCTCCTCAAAGCTCAGGGCCTCCGCTTGTTGCTTTGAATTAGTGGGATGTAATGCACAGAACTCATTAAAAATAACAAAATAAACATTCACTAAACTCTTCTGTGTTAGGTTCTGATGAGGTTAACAGGATATAAAGATGGACGCGCACGGTCCGTCAGTCCATGTGCGTCTAAACTGATGATATTTATGTTCGCTGTGTAGATACGGCACACCCACACTTCTTTAATATTGTATAGGTATGATTTTAAACTCCCTCACAGGGCAACAACCATAGCAGGACTGTAAATAAGGTAGCTCTCAAAAGACTATGAATATTTGAAAATATTGCAGTCTTTATAAGAACTATTGATGGTATTTAAATTGTGTTCCACAGTGATCAAATGAGAAGCAAGAGGAAAGTCACATTATATGCTCTATTTTATTGATGATACAGAGTCTAATGTTACAGTGGACTATTGTGTGTTTTTATGATATATTATGTGGTTTCAGGCCAGCGTGCAAACTGTAACTACCTCCATGACCATGGCAACAGCCACGGCATTCCTGTTGATAGTTGTATTTGCTGCAATTTAGCTTTAAAAGTGCAGATATTGCTTATTTTATTCCAATGAACAACAGCGTCACATGGAAACATTTGGTAGATGTCATTTATCCACTGATTGTCTCCACATACAACAATGTTTAACCATGTTTCTACTTCCTGTTTTATTTTGCCAGGTAAGACTCCCCAGTGGCTCCTTCTAGAGTTGCACGTCTCCCACCAACAAAGCTTCACCTATAGTTTGTATTTTTAATTTATTTATTTTTTAAAATGCCTCTGCTGCCAATACTAACATTCCGACTGATTTCAAAGGAATACATTGTTCAATCCTGCAGGGCCATTTTATGAAAACGTATGGCCCTTATAAAGCATAAATTCCATCTCTGCTTTGGATCTGCACTCAGACTGAGATAGCAGAGAAAATCAATGAGCTCCACTACAGTTTTGGTATTGCAGCCAGGAGGTAATGTCACCAATTTCCCCCAAATTGGAGTGATTTTGCAATGAAAGCGATGCAATTTTAGCAGCCTCGGTGTCAGGGCCAGTGGCCTGAGTGCACATTTAATCAAGTGCATGTTTAATTTAATTTGTGTTTTTAGTATGCACACCACAAGATGAGATTCTATTGTGGGAACCATTTTCAAAAATTCAGCTAAATGAAGGTTCCAGGGTTTGTTATATGATTTGATCTAATAGGATTTTGCTTCAGATTGTAGTTTAGGCGTTTCTATAATTACCCTTGTTGCTGCAGATCTCAACAACATCCTGGGAGAACTCTTTCTCATTACTAACAGCCCAATTTTGAGGACAGCAAAGTGCACTTTCAGGCAGCTACCACCTCTAAGTGTGGTATTCTTCCTCTTATAGGTGCATTATAACCTGAGAAAATCTAAAGGGGTTGCATCTGGACATTGTTGGCTCTGTCCTCTCATATTTTTCCTATAATTGGGTGCAAATATTTGTTTGTGCTATTGTCAGTGCTATCTTTCACATATATAGGAAGACAAAAGGTACAAACTGCACATACGTCCTACTTATGTGTATTATGCAGCAAAAATATGTATCATGTGCAGGTGTAACTCATACAGTATATCATGCCTACACCATATGCATGCCCTATATTTCAAACAGAGAAAAAAGAGAGACATTACTGAACATTAATACTGAATTGTGCTGGGCAGAAACATCATTGGACAAAATGATCTTGGACAAAATTGTATTGTGTCCCTATAGCACAGCCGACAGGGGGAACGCCGCTGGAACAGGCAGCAGTTAGGGATGGAAGAGTGGAACCATTAGAGCCTGTGTGCAGCAGCAGATAACATAATGTACATTTGGGGGTGGTGAGAAACTGTACACACATGCCATTAGATACAAGCAGGAAGAGCCCAGATTGTATGAAAAAAGAAAAAATCTATATCGAGAATACCAAAGCTATTCATGTGCTTTCATTATATATACTGTAGCACTCTAGCAAGTATTGTATTATTTACACTGAAGCTCAATCTTGATCAATGTGCGCTTTCCGAATTTCAATAAACAATAAATGTAAAGTTAAATGGGAGGAATGTAAAGAATAATGGGCCTGATTTTCATTAGCGGATCCTACACTGCATCAGGCTATCCGAGTGACACAAACACCATTAACCCTGTGGTATCCAAACACTTTACTTAATTACGGACTAATTAAGAAACAGTCCAGGACAGTTGTATAAATCAATAGTAGCGGAGCAGAAGTCATCAAAGAGATTAAGTCAGGCAAAATTTAATCCAAGGGGAATTGGCCTCAGGCGTGCACTGAAATGCCTGTTCAAACTCTGCTGTGCAGCTTTTCCTCATCATGTTGCATGAGGCACGTACAGACAGAGTAGCAGGATTCCCATTGTTGTTATCTATTAATATTCAAGAGAGGCTTTTTTTGTAACCCCACTTAAACTTGTAATTGTCCGCAGTCAGGTATCTTGCTGAACCCCTATAGATCCTTTGTCCCTGCATCTTTGATGCAGTCAAAAACAATACTACAATCATCTGCTCTGTAAGACACTATTGCCATGAAAATATTGGAGAGGCTGCATCCGTACCAGTATAGACCATCTGCTGCTTTCATCGAACAATGAGTCCGTTAACAGACACAGGACACCGTGATCAGTTGTGAAAAAAGGATGGAAAAAAGCTAAAAAGGTGTGAAAAAAAAAAAAAGCAAGTGGCTCTTGTGCAATAGTAATGCAACATACCAGAAACTAGCTCACATGTCTGAAGGAAACCAAAAAATGATCACCATCAAAGATTAATTTAACTGTTATAGCGCACATGTTAATGGAACAGCAAATAGCACTATTAGTGTTTTACCTGTGACAGTTGAATCCAGTCAAACAACACCTTGCACTATACTTCAAATGTGCGATATGTGCCATTAATACCTGTCAAATCCCAATGTTAATAAAGAAGTTAGCCTAATAAGTGGCTCATCGTCCTGATTTTCATTTCAAAGCTCTGCTTCTTTGTGCAGATTTTGCAATTAAAAAAGGTATTAGTGTTTAATCCATTTTAATATGAGGCTAAATGCCACATTGAAAGAAGCCCTTTATTAGGTCTTTTGCTTCTGTGAACCAAAGCGTGATGTCACCTTATTCAACAACTCAAAATGGATTTTCCAGACAGGGTTGTGGGACAAATGGCACAAAGGCAAACGTGGATTGCTCCCTATGTAATTAGAAAGTATAGGAGCTCGAACGGCAGCCTCTTACAGAAACATCGGCACGAGGCTCCAGTAGCTTTCTGCTAAAGCTGAGTGGAAATTGTTCCATTTACATCTGTTTGTCTGTCAAAAGAGATTACTGGCAGGGTTGTAAGCCTGTCTTCTGTAATGGAAAAAAGTAGGCTTGGTCCTGGCGCAACTTGAGAGACGAAGGCTGCCAGATGGGCTGATCCATCCTGGTTGTCCAAACAATAAAAGGTTAATAGCTAAAGTATTTGGAGACCTTAATAGGAGAAAAAAAACTGAACTGTCACAGAACGTCTGGGGCAGCCTATGACCAAACCCAATTTCCTGCCTGATCATGATGGGCTTGGATCAACTTAACCTGATGTAGGTTAAAAGAATGGCAACCTGGAGCCACTGAGAGATCGTGACATTATCAGACTCCATTTATCTCCTGACCAGTGGAAATGTCCCAGCATGTCTTCATCCTGTCCTATTACTCTTATTTACATTATAATGACCGTTTCCTGGATTAACAATGGTTCTGCTCATGCTCTGCGGCTGTGCGTTAATTTGTTGTCACGTGCACAAGCTGCTCCGGTCTCACCTTTCTACCACTGCTGTTTGGCGCAACATCTCCTATCTGACACTGGTGACCAGTAAAATGGAATCTCCAAGTGTCATAATTGAACGTGAGCGTGAGAGTCTAGAATCAAGAATTATACTTATACTCATGTTTGAGTCTTTGGAATGTTGAAAAAAAAAGCAGAAAATATTAAGAAATCAAGATAAACAACAGTAAATGTAAAGCTCCATAAAGCTGGGATTCGTATGTGGGGTCTTTGCAGAGCCGACATACAGCATGTCACCGTGCTTGTTTGCAGCTGAATTTGCAGTAACGTGGGTCCAGTCTTGATGAAACGTGTGTCCTTGTGGCAGAAGTTGTGAGGCTTTACCAAAGAGTCAAATGAATGGCATCCATGAAGCCTAACGAGCGGTTAAGCAGGCACAGATTCACCTAAAACTAACTAAATCATGTAATGAGTGGAGCTGGACAGACCCTCATGAAAAGATATGATCCCCATCCCCCCCCCCCAAATGTTTTTTCTATTCTTTTTATTCTTCGATTTTCAGCCTTTGACCAACACGAGTGTTATATTTTTCAGTGCATGCCGCCCTGGCGATAAGTCTCTTTTCAAATAAATGTTTCAAAAGCCTCCATGCTCTCTCGGTCGCTCATTATCTCCCTGAATATGTGTAATTGTGGAAGCCAGCTGCCTAGTTTAGGTGCTGGAGGATGGCCATGTTATTCCACTGACCAGAGAGTCAGAGACAGGAGACTCTATCAAAGGACTTACTAAAATTAAGATAAAGGATTATTAATGGAAGGTGGTCCCCTTTTGGGCTGTATTTACAGACGTGGGGGCATGTGTGGAGAGATGAAAGTCTACTCACGGGGCGGCACAGCGAGAGGCAATTAGAGGCGCTGCAGTATTTCAAGCCGGGCCTAATGGGTCACGTGTGAATGCAGCAACAAGGGACTGCCAGCAGCTCCTGTCCCCACATCTGCTGAATAAATGAAGAGATCTTTCCAAAAAAGCACGGCGCGCACTGACGGATGATCACAGCGGCGGGGAAAGATGTGTGTATATGTACGCGTGTGATCGCGCATCATCGGGAGTCTGTGCACACACTCTGTCCTGCAGGAGGGAGAGGAGGGTTTGGAGTCTAGTGGAGGATCTGTGGCAGTTGTGTTTATTCCGGCTTCCCGCTTTCAGCAGCGGAATTTCCAGGTTTGTTCCTCTGCTCCTGCAACGCCTCCATCGAATGTCCACGAGGACAACACGGACGGCGTTCTTGGTCTTTCTAAAACAGAAACAAAAAGATGCTTCGGGGCAGTTTTTAACTACACCAAAGGCACGAACAGGACTCGTACTAATTAGGAGGTCGTGTTTGGAAGAACAGAAAAGTTTAGCCTGGTTTGCATTGTGTATTTGTAAACTACATACTTTATAGCATCCATGTTCCCATCGGATCCCTCTATTGAAACTAAGGTTCAACGTTCTCACCTCTCAACTGAGGCATCAGTATGTGGGCTTGAACCCGTCTTTCTAGAGATGTCTAGATCCCCAGAACACGTTGTCATGAGGGAAAACAAACACACCATCTCCAGTCTGCAGAGGAAATAAGACAAAGGCTATAAGAAAATAAAACTACTTTTTATGGACGTGTAATTGGGGACGTCCTCTTCGTGCCAGAATAGCCAGCTTCCTTGTGACCTGCAGCACCCAGCTGTAATTACCTCCTTCCAATTAGAGACAGAGCTCTTGCCTGGAGCCAGTAACATGCATTTCTTCTGCTGCTGGCAATATTTTTTCTTAATATCGGATCTGATCAGCCTTTCTGTCAAAATCCCGCTACCTCCAACCCTGAAAAAAATTAAATTTGCAATGGCTCTGCTGAGTCATTGCAACTTGGAGAATAACGTGATTCCTCTCAGAAGACTGAGAGGAAATAAAAAGAGCCGCAATCCCTTTGGGTAAACACTTGCAGAGGACATGTTCGGCTCCCTCGCAGGACACTTTAAATACTGCGGCGAAAAGAATTTAACAGTCAGTGTATTCCCCTTAAATATATTAGATAGTGATGTTTGAACAGGATAAACCCAGTGATGAGAAAGTCTTTCCACTATTGCACTTGACAGATGTGTTAGCCTCCCTCCGGTAAATCTGAGCTGCAGCTTCATCCAAATCGAAACATTTATGATTCATTATTGGGCCCTTGGTGCAATCTGCTGCAATTTGATGGCGCAACCTGGGTTGCAAAAGACAGCCAGAGCGGAAACGGCAGTCGCAAGAGCCACGCGAGGAGCAGGTTTTTGTTTCACGTTCCACCACCCGGCATTCAATAGGTGAATAGCTTCTGATAGCTTCTCGATTTATTTTTTATAAATAAGGAGGAAGATATTCAGAGAGGTGGCGAGGGAAGGAGGGAAGCACCTCTGAAGCGGCTGATATATTCATGCGTCACAGTGATTAGAATTTCCAGCCTGCTGCTACAGAGCGGCTGCACAAAGCTCTCTGTTCCAGGTATTACATGATTGTCCCACGCGAGTCCCCGACTGGGATTAATGTGGATGGCGTGCACGTGATTTAAACGCAGATCTGCATGTGTGATTGTTGATATGATGTGGCAGAATGGCAGTCTAATTCCATTGCTTTGTTTGGGATTATAATAGAGGGTTATGTGATAATCATATAAATTACCTTGTATTTTCCTGAATACATGTAAATTTAATCACACATTTGATGTTTTTACCTCCATTTGAAGAATAAGACTCACAGCATAACGTGGGCCCAAATGAACTGCCACTCTTTACTGGCAAGTAACAAAACAGAGAGGAGTTGTAAAAACAGCTCGGGGGGGACGACACGACTTCTTGGGTTTAGGTTTTATAGTCAGACAGCTACATTTCAGTCACCTGATGGTCCAGAAACATGCACCAACTGGCACACACAAGTAAAAGAGTCTGATGTTGAAAATATCTGCACTCCCCAGTTTTCTTGAGTGACACCCAGACTCGGATGTAGCCCACGAGGTTAACGACATCCAGACTTAGCGTGATTAAATATGGCATTAGCTGACTTAAAGATGCAACGTCAGTAGTTAATCCCTACGTGCTCCCGCACATGCAGCAGAGTCTCACGAACAATCTGCAGAGTTAGTGCCAGCTGAGGCGAGACATGAGCTCAGATGGAAAATCAGATGAGTACCAGTGATTTCATTTGGATGGCGATGGCATCTTCACGCGTCAGGGAACTTCAAAGGCCCAGAGTGGTGGTCTGGGGCTTCTTATATTAAATTAACCAGGATATATCATTTTTCCAACTATCCAATTGAATATGGTTCAGCGATGGGCTCTTTTACATGGCAGCACTGTGAACATCTTCATACATAAATTACATCATCTTTTCATTCGAATTATTCCAACTTCTATTTTTCTCCCTTTATCTTCCTTTCCTTTCTTTCATCCAGATTAATTCATATCTAAAAACATATGATAAGTTCTAGAATTGGCTGCCTGGGAAACATCTTTCCATCCAACTCAAGCGAGCACGTCTGGCCTCTCTGAAGCTGAGAGATCATTTCTCACTTTGAAGCATGTTGTTCCAGAGCCAGCAGTGTTGACAGAGGCTGGAAGCAAATCAAGTCCAGGCCATTGTGTTTTTAATGATGGCGAACCAAGCCCAACTCTGACCCACACACTGCACTGGTATCGTGATGGTTTGTGCGGCTGCACAGATTTACAGGAATTATAACTGAGAAATGTAACGTGAGAATAATAAAATGTTATTGGAACCCAGAAATGAGAAGACTGAGTCTCGCAGTCTGCTTCCAAAACACTCACTTCCACATCATAAACACACATCACATATTATTATTACTTTAAATAAATAGTTAATCAGTTATTAAGCCACAGCATTATCAGTCTGGTTGCACTAAAGCATCTGATGAACACTTGGACTTTAATTCTTAATTGTTTCACAAATGTTAGCCATTAAGCGAAGGTGGGAGTAATTAAACTTCGTCGTTTACAAAATGACTGTCGTTGAGAGTTGAGCGTGAAGCATTAGAGGTGCTTCGTAGACAGGCGCTGAAGAGGATGGTTAAGTATTTTTATCTGCGTGATTTCACTTTTTCGAGTGTCTCTTTTTGCTAAGAAACAGAGGAATTGACATTTGCACATGCTTCAAATCCAGCAAGATGCACACATTTTAATGGTGGTTGAGGTATTCCTCTTTTGACGCTCACATCTCAAAAATTATGTCTTCATCCACCTTCATCCAGCTTCACTCTTTGTCTTAGTCTGAGGCTATGACAACAGTTTCAGATGAGTCCTCCAGTTTAGCTATATAAATGTTTGTCAGCATCTTCAAGGAGTCTCACCTCATTTATCACTGACATTTACATTCAGTTTGATAATTCTCTTCTGTTTCCTTCTATGCTAAAAATACCCATTCATGTAATTGTCAACGGCGCCGAGAAAGCCGTAGGGTGCGGTACTTCTGCTCTTAGATGCTGACACCTGAAATAAAGACAGATGCTTCACTGGTGACAATTTGTGCTAAAATGAGGCTTAATTCCACTATTGCAAGTGGTGACGGCACAAGCTTTCAGTCAAACACTGGGGAATAAAAATCAACAATGGAAAGGTTGGTTGTTAAATATTGATGTATCTCACATAAAACTCCCAACAGTTGATGTTAAAAGGCCTCATCCAAAATGTTGGATTGAAGCTCATCAAGTGAAGCTTCGTCCCGTTTGTTGACTCATTCGCCAGTGGCGGATTAGCCGTTTCAGCGCAGTATCAGGACAAACGTTGCAAAGGCAAACAGATTTACTGACAACAAATTACACAGAGGACTCTTCAAACAAAAGTGGGCGACATTTGCAGATGCAGAGGGCGTGGAGCACAAACAGTCAGTCAACTAAAGCCTCAGAGGTTCCGCTGAGAAGTGATTTACGGTTACATTAGATAAACGACTAAATCTGCTCAGCGATGGTTGCCGTTCTTGTTGTGTATGAAAACCGTAAGAACTAGTTAGCCAGTAAATATCTGCAACCGACACAAGAGTTGTATCACGCAACAGTTCAGTATTGCATTTATTATTCTTTGTTTTGGATTTTTTTTTTTTTTGTGCTTGAGTAGTTTAATGGGGATGAGTAGAAGAGCATTAGTGTTGACTTCTCTGTGGGCGGTTCCACAGACAGTTAAGCCAATTTTCCACAGACACTAATGGCCGTTATTGGCGCTGTGTTTTTAATGTTATCTCCTGGGATAAAACTAAAAATACAGTTAGCAAGAGAAAAAAAAGGCTCTTAAATCCAACATCTCTAATCAGTTTTTCAGGGAAAATGTCATTTAGTATTGTAGCAGTCTGGAAGCGTGTGTGTGTGTGTGTGTGTGTGTGTGTGTGTGTGGTGTGTGTGTGTGTGTGTGTGTGTTGTGTGTGTGTGTGTGGTGTGTGTGTGTGTGTGTGTGTGTGTGTGTGTGTGTGTGTGTGTGTGTGTGCGCCCGTGTGCAGAGTGGGAGCTGTGTGATTTACCTTTATGAAAGCCCGTGCTGTAATTTTTACAAATGACATGATTACTCTGGGCTGCATTTTGTGCTCATCAAAGATGAATCATCTGGACGTACTGTACAAGCGTCTGTGGTTGAAAGATCCTCCGACACTCACATGAGCAAAGACCGTCATGCTCAGGTCGTGCCGACGATTACGAAAATCACAAACCCAAAATACTTTGTCAACCGGTGGTTTCAGGAAATGTGAAGCAACCTCTTGTCTTGAGATACTCTTTGTTTGGTCCTCCTCTATTCTCGCTTGTTCCCCGTGTGTTTGCCGTGTGAAAGAGGGGGAACACTCCTGCATAATTCAGATAAGAGATAAAAATGTATGTTTGCTCCTTTGGCTGTTTCATATGCTAATGCAGAGCTTCCAGTTTCACCTGGGGATGCTCTGCAGATGAGAGCCAGACATGTGACAGTGCACCTCAGAAACTCCAATCAGTAGAATGTGAGAAATTACCCAAGAAGAATAGAGTTTGAGTCACACTCCTTCAATCTTTCCTCTTCACACAATTTCTTTTCGCTCCAGGATCTCCTTACTTTAAAGATTTGGCATATGCTCCCACTGACAGGGTCAAGATGTCTGCAGGGACGCCACCATAATGGCCCTTTGAGATGACACCAGCCTGGGCCCCCCAGTCACTGCCTTCAGCGGTTCAATATATGGCTCATGATGGCGTTCCACTTATTAAGCACAGTGCCACGGAGCTGATGTTGTGACTGAAGGGGGGGCTGTGGTTCATGGCAAGCTGCCACCGGCTTGCAGCAGGAGCAGTCAAAAGCTTGTCATGGATCTGCTGTATGAGAGCTGGAGGGGGGAGCGAACAATTCAATCAATACGCAGCAGCCACCACATTCACTCTGCTGGCTTCCTCTCATTACTTTAAAAGGGGGGAAACCATTTAAAAAGTACTGTTTCTCTTTTAACTTAGCTCCATCTCAGTAGGAACACAAACTTAAAGGTTTCACGGTTGCAGCGTGTCAGATGAGGTGCCCCCTGGTTTACTGTATTAGATCACTTTCAGGGTTAATATATGAAGCACGGCACAAAATGATGAAAGCCATTATGACTCTCACGCTTGGTTATGACTGCATGCTCGACATGACAAATGTTGCTGCTGCCTATAAAGTTGGAATAATTATGTTTTTAGACATATCCTTCTTTTACCTACAGACAACCCCAGTTTGTGAGTTTTTGCATTAGTTTCCCTGCCACTGCTAGCATATCTATCAAGCAGATTTGAGTTTAATAAAATCAGTATGGTTATTAATAGGTGTTCCAATCAGCCTCTGGAGCTACCTGGCCAATAACAAACTGAAAGAGCTCCCTGACTCCTCTCAAGCCTCTTTGCCTCTGTGATGGTCTCCTGACCCACTTTGGTTAACCTCAGTCATCCCTCCATTGTGTTGAGAGGTGGGCAGTTGATATGAATCATCTCACACGTTTTCCTGCCATCCCCTGTTTATTTTCCCGTTCTTTTCTACGCTGCGATCTTTTTATTTTTTTCTTAGCTGGGTAGCGTTTTACAGCACCAATGCCACTGAAAGAAGCGTCATGGCCATATCTTAGCAACAATGACTTCGCTATCTATTGGTCGAGAGACCCATATTGTCGTAGCAACAGTGACACGGCTAGATAGCGGTGTCTGGTTGGTCAATGAGAAACTGGTTCCAGACAGGCGGAGTCAGGAGCTGCAGTCAGAACTGCCCCCTTTCCTCATAACTTTTTTTAAATACAGAAAATTATTGTTGTGTCAGATTTAGTGTTGATGTGCATGCGTGACAGATGTCTACTGGACAACAAATCAACATGTCACATAAAGGGCAATTCCATATTTTATGGGATGGGTGGCAACCTTAAAAATTATGCTCAAACTGGGATGAGGCCCATTATAATGCAATATTTACAGCCCAGTAGAATTGTTGCCACCCTGCTAATGGCTCGATCGCAATCACATGTCCTCCCACATACCTCCAAGATCTAGATTGATTATGGGGAGTACATTCAAGTAAACAATCTGCTGCTGGATGTCGGAAACTTTACACGTCCCTGGGCCTCAACATGACAGGACCAGAATGTTTAGTGTATCCGTGACTGCTCACTCGTTTGATGCAGGTTGACATCCAGTTTTTTGGAGTCTCCAGTTTTAGTAGTTGAAAGGGAATTTGTGCATATGGTGTCTAAACCTTTCAGCGCCTCTTCGCTCCTGTGAGGTTGTGGAGAGCTTAGCTTAATTAGAGGCACAGGAGCGCCTTGGTTGCCTACCGCCACATGGTGCAGACACTGGTGCTCTAAGGCTTTGTAGATTTTGTAGATGTTGTCTACCTGTGTCCTAATGATGGTGCTTGCATTGTTTCTAGTTGGTCTGTTGGACTTTTAGTTGTTTAGGTTTGATGTAGCAAATGCACATTTCATATCTACAGTTCCACAAACTACTCCCACACACCATTAAATGTTTAGAGAATTTAGAAGCTGACAGGGACCTGGTGCAAAACTCCAGCCCTTGTTTCGGGTGACCTTTGCTAAAATTCACAGGTGGCCTTTATAGTTACACATTTTATTGGGCAAGCACATCGAATCAGTAACTGCCTGTGGGCATCACCACTCTGACCATTCCACCATACAATGGTAAGGTGGGAAAGAGCAGGCCATTGACTCATATCTTCTCCATTATCCAGTAAAAAACGCAAATATGACATATGAATCAGATTTAATTTCATTCTATTTGATTCTATTTGAAGAAATCTACAGAGTGGGAGCCTTTAGAGGACAGCCAGGAGGTTAATACATTATAAATGAGGAGAGAATATTACATATTTTCCAAATGTGCCTGTTTCTTTTAGTGCTGTTACAGATTTTCCAGTGATGTCAGACAGATTTGAATGGGTTCACAATTGAATAAAAAGTTATTTTGATATAAATTCCAAAGACATCTAAATGATTTAAATCATATGCAGAATTAATACCTCCAATATTTTCCAATACGATATCTTCCCCCAGCCTTTCCTCTCTCTGTTTCCACAACCTCTCATCAATTTACTCTCTCTCATCTCAGAGTCTCATTAACGCCGCTGCCCTGTGAGCTCTTTGTCTCCTCTCTCTACCCCCCTTTGTGCAGCTGCAGAGGCTCTTCTCGTTTGCCTTTCCTCAATTTAGTCCCCTTCAACGCCTCTCATAAACAATGTGTAAGATGTATGACGGTAACAGGGCGCCGGAGACAGCCAATTAAAAGCACAATGTTTTATTATTTCACATCAGCTCTCCCCTCTCTGCAGCCCCCTGAAGCTCTTCAGATTATATAACAGCTCGGTGTCAACAGCCTGTGGAGAACAAGTTAAGGGGTCTTTGCAGCTGAAGCAGCTCAGCAACTCTGGACTTTTCCCCAACACCCCCCCCCCCCCCCCCCCCCCCCCTCCCCTCGCTTCTCTCTCCTCCCTTTTGCCATATCTACCCACTCATCCACCCACCAGTGCACCCTCTCTCTCTCTCTCTCTCTTTCTCTCTCTCTGTGTTGCACACACACACTCTCTCTCTCTCTCTCGCTCTCTCTCTCTCTCTCTCCATCACGAAAGCACAGGGATTGCAGCAACAGCAGCAGCACCACGAGATGGAGATCTCCGCTGCATGTGTGAGTGCCTGTCCGCGGTGAGTGCAGAGACAAGAGCGAATGAGTGTCAGTGAAGGAGGTGTACATGGGTGAGAAGGGGGGGAGAGAGAGCAGAGTGAGAGGTAGGATAGGGATGTCAGTCAGGACCTGATGAGGTTTTTAGGCAATGTCTTTCTTCCTCCCCCCTCCTTCAAATCTTAACAACCTGAATCTTTGCCGGATGTGTCACAACTACTCCAGCTGTCACTGCACCGGCTGCCTCTCTCTGTGTCATCCTGCAGCCTGTGAGAGCTGCTCCGCTGGCTGGCCGGTGACCAGGCACCCCCTGAATACATGGATGAACGCGAGCTCTACAGGGGATTTGTGCTTTCTCGTCCTTTGCTCCTCTGATCTGTTTCTCAAGGTAAGAGTTGGGCTTCTTTTTGCAGAGTTGCACATATTTATCAGATAAAGGTTGTCAGATTCTTCTGACTGAATTGAAGAATGCAGCTGCAGCACGCTGGATTTAGGATTTAATGATGTTAAAAGTCTCAGGTTAGTGATGCATGCATGGGTATGATCGCTACATGCGCATTAGATATGAATCAATTAGGGAGGGGGCATTTCTGCATCCCAGCACTGGGAGGTTTACTGACTAAGGAAAACACGTCAGAGATTTTCCTTCACTGTAGATGAAAAAGAAGGATGGATGCTCCTATAAATGAACTTTGATTCATGCATCCTGCATTCATCTGACGCCGAAGAGGCTGTTCGGGAAGATCGTTGCACTTGTGACCTGTTCACACACGACTGATGAAGAATATTGATGAATCTTCACTAATAGACTGTTTGTTTCGTAATAAAAAAATACAGATCGTTTAGGGAGAAACATCCATCACGTTAAGTGGTTTCGACTCCAAGAAATATTCTGTGGGGCTGACATTGATGGGAGGTGGATCAAGGCTTATCGTGACTAATGATATATGTAATCTGGGAATCTCTGGGGTGCTGCATAGGGCTGCACTCAAATGTATTGCTTGCTATGCATCATTCCTTTGCTAAAGCATTTTACAGGAGTGCCAAACAGGTTGCGGCTTGTCCATATCACATAACATTTTCATATTCACAAATCAGGCACTAAACTCTTCCTGAGATCATTCAATCATCACGTGTGCTTGTAGCCCAGCATGTTAATCAATAACTTAATCAGGGTGCAGTGCTGCATTCATCTTTGGGGGGCTAAACTGTCTCTTTCTGTATTATACATTTAGGGGACCCGTATATACTGTTTGTACGTGATAACAAAAACGAGAAGCATCCCTCTGGATCAGGCTTTCAGAAGGGGTTCTACCGAATGATCCATTTCACAGCCATCCAGGAGATAAGGGAATAGAAGTATTTCATAACCTCCAACTCCTGCACATAGCAGAAGGGACTGCTCAGTTATATGTTTCCTTCTGTGCAGTTGGCAAGTTTTTCTTTCTTCTTTAAAGATCAAAAGACAATCGAATGGGCAGGAACCAAACTGAGCAGTGCTTTAAGCGAGCTGAGGCCACGCGTAACCTTACTGCATGGGCGAAGGACGTATGGAGGCATATGTCACCATATTGTAGCATGAGTTATGTTACGATACAGAGTCCAACAGCGTCCCCATAACGGCAGCCTCTATCGCATCAACGTTGAGCTGCAGTTGTGCCAAATCACGTGTTGAGGCTTACTTTGTTTGAGGGGTGGGAGGCGGCGATAATAACATCAGTTAACCATTAATGAGAGTATCTGGAGGGAATGTCCCATCTAAATATCCGACATGCACTTCAGCAATTATTGAGTTGACATGGGCTGACAAGGATGTAAGGCGATCCAGGCAAAGCCTTCTCCTGCTAATAAATCATGAGTCAGCAGTGTTGCACGCCTGCTTCTGAAAGGGAAAACACCCCCAACCATCCCCACCACCACCACCACACAATGCATTAGCAGTGTTTATGTACACAATTTTTGCAGCATTGTGTGCACAATAATTCCACCATTATACTGTGACTGAAGGTGTTTTCTCTCCCTCTCTCTTTCTCTCTCTCCCTCCCTCTCTCTCTCTTGTGTGCAGCTTTTTAACGTGAACTGAAGGGCAATTGGAGCAGACATCATAGTCTGTCCGGGTACATAAGGAGATTTCAGAGGATTACTTTTGCAATTTTAGATTCGATGCATTATTCATAATCCTTTGGATAGCTGAGGCCAAATCGGGGAAAGACCCCAGGTCATTAGCAGAGATATAGCTCGCTTTGTGACAAAGAGGAGGAGAAAGACGACGAGGAGGGGCTGCAGATTTCAGTTGTTTGAATAAATCTGTGTCACACCAGCCTCACTGTCGGCCTGTCTCTTGTGATGCCCTCACACTGTGTGTATCTTAAAAATCCAGCAATAATACTCCAGAGAGCATCTTTTTCTTGATTTTCTTTGTGCGAATTACCATTTAGCCACTTCACATGACTCACATGCCCGTGCCAGAGCTTGTATGCTCGAACAGAAGACTTCTTGCCGATGTGATTATCTACTCGGTGGTGTGAGATTGTATTTCTGACTGTGAAATAGGGTGATCCCATGTGAATCAGCCTCAAACAAATTCTCTTTCAATGGCATCGCTTCTGACAAACAGCTTTGGGTAGAATCAAAGTGAATAGCAAGCTATGTTTTAGAACAAATATCATCCCCAGTAGGGTTCATCTGCTCCAACCTCCAAATCAACCGTCTGACAGATCAAACCATATTGTTTCTGTATCATGAAATCCAGCTAATTTCCTATTAATATTTTTTGCACTCCAGCAGAATGTAATGTATTTCTGCGACTGAAGTGACACCAGAAGGTCTGTTTTTTTTTCCTCCCAGATTTTAATAGAAAACACAATAAAGTGCTTTTCCCGTGAAAATTTATGCCATTTCATCAACAGGTTTGAATGGATGGTTATGCTGCAGTGGCCAGGCTGCAAGGTGAAAGACATGGCAGGAATCCCAAGAAATACAGCCGATTTTTTAACAAGCGCGTGCGCATGTGTGTGTGTGCGTGTGTGTATGTGTGTGTAACAAGGTACAGCCTTGTGTAGTTCCTTTCGCACAGTACAAAATGCAGGTAGACAGTTTCTTGTAGCAGTTCTGCATCTCCATGCTGATCTCCATGCACTGCAGATCATGCAGCAAATCCATCACACACTTCTTTTTACGTAACAGGGAGGGAAAACTCACTTCAGCACAGGTTTTCCCACATGAGCAATCACACAGGAGAAAAACGCACAGCTGATGAAAGATGATTCATTTCAGAGATGCTGCGTCATCGTCGATCGCTCCTCTTCGTGGGGCACCAAATGCCGTATTTATTACCCATGATATCATGATGTGATTAACACGCTTTTCTGGTGGTTCCCCTCAGCTGTATCTGACATCGTTTCATTTCCTTCTGCCGTTTATTATACTGTATTTCAAGCTCGAGCCGCGCAACATGTTTCATCACAGCTAGGACAAGATATTATTCCTCACTGGGACAACATCTGTTTAAACTATTTGACGATATGTAATTATTAAACATTGAAAGACTGAATTAGAAATAAGATTTTTTAAGTGCCTTGTGGCAGAAATCATCACTAAACCAAGAATTTTTTTTTAGCTGTTACCGGTAAATCAACAACATATTTTTTAACATATTTTTCTTCATTTTGACACTTCTTCAAGCATAAGAACTGTCCTGTTGGAAATAATCCCCAAATTGCCAGACGACAGTGTCGTGCAGAGAATGATAATGACGATAACGCGGTCGGGTTCGGTGGAGATTATTTTTTCACAGGACAGAATTGTTGCAGCATTCTGTTCATTTAAACTTTCAATACCTTCAAGAACGGTTTGGTCATGTCCTCTGCCAGGTATCATTAGACCACAGGAGGATCCCATTAAATGGAAAACGCCATTGTCTTTTGAGAAGATAAACGGAGGTGGGAGGATATCCAGTACATCACGCTGAATGAGGATTTTGCTGGAGCGGAGCAGAGAACGGGAGCTCAGCAGTTCAGATGTAATTATGATATGAAGAATGTTAAAGTGAGCCACCACATCAACCCTTTCTTTTATCGGAACTGGGCTCTTTCCGAAATGTGGAGCTCGGTGTGTCCGCAGACAATGACTTTTGGCAGAAAACCAGCTACTGTCAGAAAAAAATATAATGAAGAAAGAAGAGATTAAATAAGAGTATGAATGTGTTCCTCTGTTAACACTACTGACGCAAATAAAAAAAAAAGCATCCCATTTTGCATCTTTAACATTTATCAGCACATATATTCAGGAGCGGCAGGCTTTGAAACTGCAGCTTTTAAATTTGGTCAATGAAAGGTTTGCATAATGTGCATATTAATGCTTCTAGTTTCTGAGGAAAAAAAGGCATTTTGAACTCAAGGATCTGGAGAAGATTGAAAGCTAAATCCATTTGTAAGACAAGATCAACAATAGTACACGCTTGGAAGTGAAAGAATATGAAGAAATATATCACTCTCCCCTCTAAATAAAACTGCAAAATGAATTTAAAAGTAATCAAATATTGTTTTTTTTAAAAAGTAATTACAAATGGCCTTTAATTCATGAGAGAAGAATAAAACTGGGAACATAATGTAGCCTTTAAAACACCTTCCACTACAAGTAGATATTGTGCCTATTTTAAGCATTTTAATGTGTGTTGTGTGGTGTTCTCGCTCAGATGTAACTCTCGTAGCACTGATTTGCTTTCTTTGATTGTATAAAAATAGCTGAATATATCTCTTTGTCACATTATAGGAAGTATGGTGAGCAAAGAGGACAGCCAATGCATCATCCTCTCCAATTCCGATGAGTCAGATTCAGAGGCAGGACGGTCTCACAGCCTTGACGCTCACTCTGGACCCGAGTCAGGCCGGCAACAGGTGAAGAAGAGGAACAAGGCCTTACAGGTGCGTTTTAAGGATATCTGTGAAGCTCAGAATGAGCATCGAAGACGACGCTCCAGGTCGATTTCCTGTAAAGTGACACAGAGAAAGTACATGACCATGCCTTCTAGGCGCTCCATTCCAAACGTGACCAAGAGCACTGGCGTCCAGACCTCACCAGACCTCTCAAAGCGATACAAAACTTTCCCTTTTGAGAGGAAGAAAGGACATATTTTCAAGCATGCTGCTTTGGTGGAGAGTTACAGAGGACAAAATAATGGGTTTTTGAGTGATATAAAGGTGGGAGAAGAGGATGTAGAACCTATTAAAGACTCATCTAAGTACAAAGGGAAAATTGTGGGGCAAACGAAAGCCTTGCTTCACCATACAGATGACAGCAGCGATACCGAGGATTTGGTTTCTAGTGTCAACTGCATGGACGGACCGACTTGTCCTGACTCCTCTCAGTTCTCAGAGGAGTGCAGCTCACCCTCCAAAAGAGAGGCAGTGCACAAGGTTTGTGGATCAAGGACCAAACATGGATTAAGTAGAGAGGAGGACGATGCTGCTGGTAACTTTTCAAAACCCAAGCAGCGAAGTTCACAGTCTCAGCCAAAGGGCACTGGCCCTGTGGCATGGAACTCCTTGACACTGGTGGAATCTTTGGACAGCCCATCTGTGACCTGCAAATGGAAAAAAGACACAAAGGTGCATGAACAGCACTCTCAGACGCTACCCCATAGTGCCAAGTGTTCTGTACAATCGCAGGCGCACTGTCGAACCAGGCATGTGTCGGCCTCTTCCAAACTCCAGCAAACTGTTGGGGAAGAGGGGGGCTTTACTCCAAAAGACACGCGAGCTCCAAGCGTGGGCAGCAGCCAGCAAATAATGCCCTCATCCGGAGATAAGGATATCAAAGCACAGCTGGAGGCCATGGAGAATCTCATCAGCTCAAGCCAGGAGACCATCAAGGTCCTGCTCGGAGTAATTCAGGAACTGGAGAAAGGTGAAGCCCAGAGAGAGGGGTGAGTACAGAAGCTTTGCTTTTCAGATACCCGTACCACCAACCTCAGCTGCATGTGCCTCCCACTGCTGCCTATAACTAAAACAAAGTGTTCTAACTTTATATTCATCACCAGGCTAAGCAATGTTTCTCTGGGTGCAACATACACCTTGAATAATGAGCCTTAACTGGATGTACATGGATCTATAGACAGGACTGTGCTTCAGGCTAACTTCCGTATTTTCTTCAGAGTCATTCTGGGAAACAAACCAAAACAAAACCTGGGAGCAGTAAATGTAATGTACCAAAAAATACCGTCAGGCCCTTGGGAAGACCACAAATTATACGTATGTGGCTGAACTGAATGAGACACGACGCAGTCTCTGCAGTGTTGTTTGTATCAAGATTGTATCTCCTGCAGTGGAGACAACTGGTGGCACTCCATGACAGAGAGCACGGACAAGACTTCTCCTGTGAAACACACTGGGATCAGCTGTTCCCCACACGGTTGCTTCAACTAAACAGTGACTGCAATAAAGTGATCGAATAGCTTTAGTCTATCTGAGGCTATCTTCCTCTGGCCCGTCCATGTACTCCTGGAGGCCAGGACCTGTATTCCGTTGAGGTGGATTTTCTTCCACTCTACCATTTAATGTTGCTCCTTCTCGCTTTCCTTTGAAACCCCTGCCTGTTGTGTCAGTAGCACCAGATGAGCCATCATCCCACAATAGTGAGAACAGCGGGTTTTGGCGTCCTGCATCTGGCTGCTACAGGCAAAAAAAAACTAAAGACAGATTTTGTCAAATTCAGCAATTTCTTTATAGGGCCAGGAAAAAAAAACAATTTAACTACAGACAAATATCCATATTAGTTGGTTTAGGCTGCAGCAAACTAAAACAATTGCAGACTTGCACTTGTTGCTTGCACAGGTTTGGGCCGCAATAAGGAACGCCACCAACCTCAGTTCAGGAAAAAAGCAATCAAAAGCTATTTTATACACTGTGAAGTGCATCTGTGCAGGTCAAAACCTTATAAAAGCCACATAAATTGTAATTTGACTGACAGCTTAGTCGTTTACTGAGGTGAAAAAGGAGCAAGGAATTCTTCATATGTAGCCGATCAGGTGAATAACCCTTTCAGAGCATTTTATTAAAGAAAACAAAACACCAGAGTGGCGCTTCGAAACAGAGAGAGAGAGAAGTCTTTACAGTTCTTTCTTTCTAAACTAGCAGTGCAAAATCAATCAGTCCATCAAGTAAATGTTCAGACATTTACCTGAATTTTCTGAACTGATTCTCACAGAAAGAATTAAGTCTCCACTTTCATTTTTTGTTTTCCAAATTCTCTCCCTTGAGTTTTATGGTGCATTTCAAAATATAATAAAATGGGTTTTTTCACGGTTTCACCCCCACCATGCCATATTCCATGTATGGGAAATAAAATACATTATGACTTACCAAAGGTTCTTCACAGCAGAGCTTTTACATCAATTCCATGAGGTACTTCTCCTTTAATACCAAAACCAACCCAAAGCAAAGTGTTTTCTCACTGTGGCGCGGCACTCTAGGACCTTGTGTAATGGTGCAATTACTGCAGCCTGGTACCACTTTTGGTTTTATTGCCACAGAAGTGTGCTAGCTGCAGTGTTGTCGGTGTCGTCCGAGGGGTGCTGTTACTGGAAGCAAACTCCACATTTTACAGGATTTACCCTTAATGTCTTTCCCATTGCTGTCTGGCTGGCTGGAGGGCTGGGCAGCAGTTTCTCTGGGATTAACTAAGAGTAAAATATAAAATACAGCAAAGATAGTTATTTTAGACAACATTTCATGTCAATGATAATCATTCTGTAACAAAGGGAGAATACACTATATTAAAGTTGTATCAAAGGTACAATTGAAATCCCCCTTTGAAAGTACGCATTAGAGGATTTATTATATGCATGTTTCATTCTTCTTCTGTCTGAGCTAACAGGGAAAACAGGGGTGGGATATATTCCTGGGCAGTGTGCAATTACCTCCCTTTGCTTTTCCTATTCCATTTGGTGCACTATACACTGTTGCTGGACTGTATAGACTAATGCATATTTCATCTGGAACCAGAGATATCTGGTTGGAATTGGTGTTTGTGTGCTGATTGGCCCACACAAACTGATTTAAGGCTTGCCTTCACTGCATTAGAAGAGCCAGTAAACACAGCACTGGGACACTTCACTGTCACAGTCTTTCATATCACTCTGTCGATCTCACCTATCCTTCAAGGTCCTTTTAAAGATGGGAAGAGAATAGAATGACGCATGTTAAAACGATTTGGCGATAAACTCCCATAAGGTCTTTTCATTGTAGTGAATGTTGACTGCACGCTGAATTCCCTGATTTACAGTCTCTGTGCACAGCTGTTTGAAGAGACTTCATTTGAGAACAGGGCATGATAGATGAACCCTGTGACCTTGAGCTCCCATCAGCATTTTCGATCTGCAGAAAGGCCGATCCATCTTCACCGCTCCGGGGTCACCTCTCGTGTCATGGTGGCCAGCTGAGATCCATTCCCTATGCATGTCATTCAGCGGGGGTGATAGGAAGAAATTAAAAGTGCAGGTCGAACAGAGCTCCCCCTAGCATCCAAACATCACTGCCGCCTGTGTGGGGACACCTGCATGCTTACGTAACTCAGCGGTGCATTATTGACATTGTGAGAGATGCCGCCTGCCACAGTTAACATGCTGGGATTGAATATTTAGTGTCGTTTTTCACAGGAGGCACAGGAGGAAAGCTATTATTGATTTTAACATTGAAATCTTATAAACGGCATTGCGGATTGAGTACAGACGGATGACCCTAGGCCATATGTACCTGTGCCATAAACAGAGCAGACGCACTTTCTCTTATTTATGGCTTTGGTAAGTCTATAGTGCCTAAAAGCAATCAACTAGATACATACATTTCATGTGATTCATGTAGCATTTTAATGCAACTTACTTGGCCCTGCATGAATATAGCAAGGCAATGTAAACCTGTCAAGGTGTGGTAATCTTGTTACAGTATGTAAAATCAGCCAATTTATACTTTGTATTAAGCAAATCCGAGGATGCGGCGGGAGCGCGGCTCCACTCTCCCAAATTTAAATGCTGGGAATAAACGAAACTTGGTGAAAATGAATGGGGCCACATCTTGCCACTGGTGATCACATATATCTTCTCATCTCTCTGTTCCCAGGCTGACGTATCGAACAGGACAAGACACAGCAAACTGTGACACTTGTCGAAACAGCGCGTGCATTATTTACAGGTGGGTCCTTTACACTGCAACTGTGTCAGTAAATCTGCATTATTTCACTTTATTTTTGGTTCCTTTTGGTGGTGTCTAAACAGAGGCAACCGCTGCTGCATTTAAAAATGGGGAAAACATATTACTTTTATTATCATTTGCAGAATTCTTGGGAATTTAATGCCTCCATGCAATAGATAAGTACTCAGATGCAGTAGTGGGAATTTTATTATATGCTTGGGAATACAGCTGTGCGGGAGAGACACACATTTAATTAAATCCTATAAAATACAATAAAATGTATAGTTGATCATTTTGAAAGTGGAGTGTGTATATATATTATTATGACCTTGTCTGGGATGAAAAATGATGAATGAAGAAGGTACAAAATGAGATGTAAGATGTGTTTAATCCACAGAATGGTTTGGAAAATCAGAAAAAATGTCTCAAATATTTGTTCCAAAAGACAAAATTTTAATAAGACTAATATTGCCTTTAGTGGTTAACTCCAATATATATTGACCAAATTAAGTTTTTATTTTGCTATCTTAATCCTCTCCAGCAGCTTGGATTAAAAACTTTCAAAGACAATTTTGACTAGACTGTTGTATTGGGGGAACGACTCACCTTTTGGACAATTTTAAAAAGTCTTTTTTTGACAAGCCTATTTGGAAATTTGCAATAAATATGTGCATATTTTATATAAATAAAACTATTTCAGTTTTAATTGTGCTCTATAGTTTATCAATGTCGGTGGATCCAGCCTAATCAAACAAACAATGAAATGAAACGTAATGTGGCAGAAGCATCAATGCCCCTCAGGACTCCCCTGATGGAAGCTGTTGTCTGCAGTGTGTCTGACATACTTCATCACAGTGAAACGTGCACATTTCTCATGCTCCCTTCACTGCCTCCCATCAAGGTCACGGACTGTTTCACCCACCCCTGACGTTCTCCATTTACAAATCCATTTGTTGAGACCTGGACAGGCAACATTGGTGAAAAACAGTCGCACCGTGAGCACAGGGCCATTGAACCTGAACCATTTATGTAAATTCTTACGACCCGGCTTCGCAATGATGTATCCTCCCCAAACTAAAACCTTCCCCTTAGAACGGTGCCCATGTTATTAAAAACTGAACTTCAAGAGTGTATAAAAATATATTCTGTCAATGCAACTGGAATAATGCTGGAAGCAAAGAACAGAAACAAAAATGTTCCATCAACCATGTTTGTTTAAAACACTGATAAGAGTGGAGAGAAGCATCTCCTCCTGCTCTTCCAACGTTGTTAAACCTGACCTGATTCCACAATGAGAGATGCAGACAGACATGCTTCCCTGTGACCCGGCTTCTAATCAAAGAAGATCTCCATGGCCCGCGGCTGTGTGAAGCCTCTTGTTGTGCATGACGTGCATTTTATCCATCTTTAACTTCACACAGCTCCACTTTCAGACGCTAATTCCACTCATTTAGTTATATAAAAGCAATGATGACAAATTGCCAGCCACTTTCTTTTTCTTTACTAAACTAACGTAAATCTCTGAACTGCCCCAGAACAATTATCTCCGGGCCACGCTCTCCCCTCCATCAGTTGTCTAAATGACTTGTTTTCTAATTATTTCCTAACTTTGTCCAAGAGATTTCAGTGAACCGGCAAATTGGAGAGAAACTGGCAAAGCTGTAAACAACATCAGAATTAGGATTCCAAAAAAACATCCGCAGAATTTTTATTATTGTTGAGAGCGTACTTGCTGATTGACATATTTCTTTCATGATTATGTTGACAATAATCAGCGGTTCTTATGCAATAAAATAATAAAATAGTCAATTGGTGTTCCGCATGGTTTAGTTCTAGGTCCCAATCTAAAGGTCGAAGAAATTTACAAATGTGTAAAGTTACACAACATAATACAATCAGCATCGTCTTTATTTCATGTGGTCCATCTTGGAAAAACTGTGTCTTTTCTCATGATTTTATTATAATTACGGTTCACCGGACTTTTGAAGACGCATGCATCATGTGTGCGTGGGTGTGTGTCCTTATTGATCCAACAGTTCTTTCCATCAACTCATGTTCATGAGACTAGTCATTACCATGAATGTGGTTTTCAATCAGCAGGTTAAAGCGACTCTGAAAGAACATCAAGTACAATGTGAGCAAATCCTCTTATGAGGACGTGAAAGGTATTACATGTCATTACATGATTGGGTCTCTTATTTATGGCCTTTTCTGCAAAGAACGTGCTAACTCAAAGTGACCGGGCGTAAAAAGCATAGAACCTTTTCAGAAACTAACCATAAAGTTGTAACAAATGGCCATAAAATCCTTGTTCTGTATTCTTAGATCTATATCAGTCCTGCTCGTGATTATTCATCCTCGTCTCATGCAGCTGTTTTAAGCTCAGCTTATATCATAGAAGATTAATGAAATATCAGAGCAATTGTTAGCTTCAGAGCTGTCTGGCGTCTCTGATACGCCTTATAAAAGCACAACTTTTTGCCCACTCAATTGCAGTCAGACTCTGGGTTCAGTCCAAAAACCACTAATTCCCTCAGTCTCCGCCCACATTGAGCAGACTGCAGCATCTCCTACATCACTACTGGGTTCTAAGCATGGCCAGCATAAAAAGACAAAGCAAGACTCAGCATATGGATAGGAATATAGGAATATAGGAATAAGAATAGTAATATTGACCTTAACATCCAGGGAAAGTGGAAACCTTAAACCCCCTCATCCATCAGAATGCTACACTCTGTTCTGTGCCCAGAGGCTTCTGTGTTATTTAGATACTTATACAACAACAGTCAGCCGCAGCCAGCATATTCGTGCATAACATAAAGATGCCACATCTCCAAAGGGTGTGGATCAGTTCACTGCAGAGCTACGGAATCTTACAAAGGATGGAGGCATCATTAAAAACACATTCGGAGAGATGAAGCTTCTGTCTCCAAAGGTTTGGAAATGGTTCTGGAAGTTAATGGAATCAACTTTTTTTTAAAAAAGCAGCATTGTGCAAGTGCAGGACTTAAGGCTTAAATGTGTATAATAGTCTACCTTAATATAACTCTGAGCTCATCTTTCTGGTGGTGCTGCAAAATCAATAATAGCAAAAACATTAACATATTTAATGAAAAAATATGCCTCTACTCCACGTGGAGTCTTGCTAGCAAAATGCACCGGTTTGCCTGCAGTATCGATACAAACAAGGGTGCATTTCTTCACGTGAAACGCAGAGTTAAACACAGAAGCGGCCAGGCTGACCCCAGGTTGATGCCTGCCAGCACGTGAATTCAACATTTATACCACTTTCTACTGTAGTGGTGCAATGATGTGGCCTTCACAGACCTCAGTGATGAGCATATAAGCAGGAGCATCTCTGCCTGTATCACTGTTGCGCACACATGCGCGGAGTCAGGGAGGTGCAGCCCCTTCCACCTACTCAGTTAAACATCTCTGCATTTGTTCCTTTTTTGATTATTCGCCATTGAAGACTATACAATGGGAATGCACCCACATCTTCCTCTTCACGCTCACTGTCATGCTTCTCTCCGGGCTCCATTCAAACACGATTTATCACTGAATTAGCTACAAATTGCATGCGAACCGCCACTAAATCAACCTAGAATACACCAGGAAGCTCAGATCAAACCATTTTGTGTTTTTTTTAATACCAAAGTGTCTTCTTTAAGAACAAGTGTACAACCGAACCCCCCAATTTAAAACTAAAGAAGAACTAGAAATGACTTTAAAAAAGAGTTATGTGCAAAGCAATATGATGAGACAATGGGACCTAATTAGCACTTGTGTTCCTCAGTCGTGGGTGGTGTTTTTGGAGAACAGTTGTCAGGATTTTCTGTTTGTTCTCCTTAATGAGATGGGGGGGAAGGGGGTGTCTCTGTTTAGCTGCAAAGCAGGAAGCCATATAACAGAGCGATACATGACAGGGTGAGATATTCTGTATCTCATTTACATAACCTGTGGGGAGTTTCTGCTCCGACTGTTGCCTGCCAGAGGAGGAAATAACTGTCACTCTCTTGTGATTTAATCTACTACGACCTGTCATGTAGTTCTGAAGATGTTACGCCACAGTGGGCCTGAGCCACTCATCTTGTCAAATGGAGAATTTAAAAAGCAAACGGCCAAAAGGGGGAATCACAAAGGGGGGGAAGTCACACTGGTAATAGTGGCAGAAAGGACATGTAGCTTGCAGGGACACTACGCTCGGATTTGGGTTTCATTTCAGATCACTCTCAGGAGTAACAGCCATGAAACGGTGTTCAGCACATCACTGTTGTGCACTGACAAACAGCTTGCCACTAATCACCGCATCGCGTCCTCGCGGTGCACAGATCAAAGAGTTGATTAATCGGCGTTGTTTTATGCCCTAAAAAAAGCCAGGCCGTCTCTGGCTGCCTCCAGTCTGTTTATTTGCAGCCGTGATCTCAGACGTGGAGCTTGTGTTTGCCAAAGCACCTGCTCCCCGTCGCCATCCGCACGGTGCGCCGCCGCCTCGGGCTTCACTTGGAGCCAGTTGTGCGCGACGCACAGCAATTGAAGCCATCCACCAAAGTGATTAGTTTCTTAATAATTGCTGAGCCTGTGGTGTGTTCTCACCGTTTCTGTCCATTCAACATCGTTTACACTGCAGCTGCAAAAGGCAGACAGTCATCAACGCAAAAGAAACGATGCAGAGGGAAATCAGAAAACCATCACAATGGATAAGTTGAACACTGCACGAAACAGCAGATTTTCCAGATACTCAGCAAATCAAATTGAATTGAGAAAGTATAACAACAAAGTATATTATGTCATCTCATTCTAAACCATTAAAAATGTTGAGCTCTGCAGGCCAGTTCTTAATAAGCAGACTGCAATGGCATTTTCCATGTACCTGAACGTCCTATATTAACATGGACATCCAAAATGCAATCCAATCACACACCCCAGGCATATTGTACCTTTTACCCAGAAACTTCTGGGGTCACGTTCTGTGGAAAGCTTCAATGTTCATTCCATTTGACCCACACAGACGTGTCCCTACTGTTATATGTCACATGTGAGGAGTAATGTTACCGTTATCTACTGGACACCAAACATTAATTTGTATTAGTGTTAGTAAATTAGTTACATATGGTAGCTACAATTGTTATTATGCAGCTAAGGTCAAACTTTTATACAGTCCTACTATATTCTCGCTTCAGTTCTTAAAATCCCCGCCCTGAAAAACTAAGCAATCTATCTTCTCTTACACTGGACATTTTTAATTTACTTCTGTTCCCAACTTAACTTAAATATATCTGATGGGAAAGGACAGTTCCCAGGATTCATTATGTCCCTTTAAGTGCAACACATCCTTCAGTGGACTAATTACACTGCCCATCAAAGCTGTTCTCCCATCAGGCCGAGTGTTGTACCCTAAAGTGTATTTGTGCGCCTGCAGACAAGTGGAGAGCCGCATGTTTGACCTCGACATGTCAGGTGTCATCTGTTTTGGCAGCTACACGATTCAAGCGCTAATCTTTCATCGTGTAGCAGGAGAGAGGTGGGTTTTGTAACCCACTGTGTTCAGTTTTTAAATGCAGTGTGTCAGCTCCAGGGGTGAAAAAGAAAGGCTGAAAAATTGCCCAAAGCCACAGAAGATTTCCTTATCGGACTCTGTGTGTTTAGACCCAATTTAGCAGGCAAAGGGCAAATGATTCATTCTCTTTCCCTTCCATCATGATGCTTTTACGATGTTTTGCAGACCCAAAGAATAAATACATTTAATGAACGCAGCAAATCAATAGCACTAAAGTCAAAAGAGATGGTGTGTATTGCATTCTGTCCCTTGCTTGAAATAAAGCAATTAATCAGGGTCTCTTTGGCCTCTTGATGGTTTCATTGGGATGGAATTAAGCCCCCTCATTCCTCCCAGGCCCGAAAGACTTCATCGGAGCGAGTATTTAACTGCGGCACTGAGGATGACTAGCCTGGGATTAAACTGCCTAATGTGAGAGAGTGATGTGCTGTGGGTCCTTGTATTTTTAGGGGGGTTTTGTGCACAAAAATAATCGTGCATTAAAAGCCCTGTAAAGTTATGCATACAAAGCGCAGCCATTACACAAAGAACGGCCATTACGGCCTGAAATGTGGATTTGTTTCAGGGGAAATGTGCTGCCAGGGTGTCCGTCACTGCCTCATTTTGAGCCTCCATCTGGACAGTAATGGACAACTGACAGGAAGAAAGTAAAAACTGAGTCAGAAGTGGTTAAAGAATAAACTTTTGCAATATCTCAATATCCTGAAAATCTACTTCCCATAATGTGTTGCAGTGTTGAACTGGACTTCAAGCTTCAAGAGGAGAAACTGCACCCCCTGATGAAGAGACTTTGTCCCCTAGACAGCCAGCAATGTCCAGCTCTGCCTTACTCCAACGAAGTGTTCACAACCACCCCAAAACGCAAGTCCAAGTCAGAGTCCAAAAAGCACGCTCGCTGGAAACTCTGGTTCCTCTGAGTGCACCCTGAAGGCTCCGGAAGCAGCCTCTGCAGTGGGTCTATTAACGCCCATGTTCTCCATAGAATGAAGAAAGGAATGTTCAGATGCTGCCTCCAGAATTGATGGCAACAGAATCCAGTTCATTTAGGATTCTCAGTTGAGACTGCACTTTGAGTCATCTGGAGCACAGCAGAGACAAAAAGAAAAAAGGAAAAGGAAGAAGAAAAAAAAGAACAATTAAATTTCTGTTAAATCTTTTTTTTTCCCCAGCATGTTTGCAGATGATCGAGTCGCTCCTCCAAAATACAAGGTGAGTTTTGGAAACGTATTTTTCTTCCACTAATGTAACACTGGCTCATTTAACAATGTACATTTCACTTCATGTTGCTGGTGCACCCTCCAATGAAATGCACTTTGCTTTATTTCCTTAGAGCATATTGCCTGGCAACGAGAGGAGGCGTCATGTGGAGAGCCTCTTATAAGTGAAGCTATAATCTTTGAATGGACATCAGCCGCAAACCCAGCAAAGCACAAACATTTGTCTATTGAGTGAAGCGGTGCGTAAAAGACTGAAACGGTGCGGAACATGGCAGACTGTCGGCGCCGTTCCTCAAATCCAGCCTCTCCTCCGTCCTTATCTCTTAACATCCCGCTCAGTTTGTCAGGCTGACTGAACGTGCGCCCATCGCTGTTAATAACCTCCGTCGCCTCCCTGCTTTTGTTATTCTGTCCCTTTCTCTCAGTCCCCCCCCCCCCCCCCCCCCAAGTTAGATCTCCATGCAGCCGATGTGCTAACCAGCCAACTTTGCCTCACTCACCCTCTCCTCCTCCATCCTCTCTGTTGGCACCGGCACGAGTCGATATCTGCCTCGTTTCTACTGTGAAATTAAATTTTAAATATCCGGGAAGGCTCCTGCTTTTGAAGGAGTTGCGGTTGTCTAAAGGTTTATTGGAGGTCAGTTTTTTTTTTAAACATATATCATGTTTTGACCCCTAAAGATGAAGAATGTTGTCTATCAGGACTCAAACTTTTGCTGTTTGAACTGTTTTTAAGTTGGTTTCATGACCGTTCAGCTCACACTGATGTGTTGCACTGCTTAAAATACTTATTGTCTCTGTTCCGTCTTGTAAATAAAATTTCCTTTTCGGATATTATAATCATGGGACAACAGAGATACGTCCAGACAAATGACTGTGCACTTATCTTGCAACACTGGAAGGGCTAATATACGATGCTAAAGTAGTGTGACAGCGATTTTATGACAGCAGCTCTTATTCCGATACTGTTCGGTGGCAGAGAAACGTTGTAAAATCTGGCCTCCTGTCATTAGACCACAGTAGATTGCGTTTTTGTTTCAGGTCACCACTGTCCATGCAAAGATCTTTATCTTAAGAAAGTGCAATTTAGTGGCAACGTGCAATATGATGCATTTTTCTACTGTTTCTACATCGCAATTAAAACATTTTCAACTTAAGGCGCTTTGGTGTGCTGATATGTCTGACAACTGTACAAGAATAGCACAATGTATTAATCCAACGTGCACGCCTGTGTGCGTAGCAAAATCCAAGTGTTGGATTGGCTCTTTATTAAATGTCGGGTACCATCCAGAAAAGTCCCCGACACTAAAATCTGGAGACGAGAGCATAAAGATGCAAGCTCAACAGCCGACAGCCTGGTTCCCTTCCTAATTTGCTTGCAGCAGCCAAAAACCAGCATCGCACGGTCCGTAACTGACATGTTTTGTGCTCCATTGACAGAATCGTATAAAAAAACGTCCCTTTTGTCATGTGATTAGTCTCTGCTGAAGACGCTACTTTCAAATCAAAACCAGCCGTCGGGTGGGGGGGCTTAAACCAAACTGGGTGACCTGATCCCGCACTCCCCTACTTCTGTCCTGATTGGCTGTTCTTCCATCTTTTATGCGCTATTCAGCCAACTCTTTTGTCTACAGCAGTTCTTGAAATTATATTGTTCGTGGCACATGGATTAGTCCATAATTCTGTCCGTCAGTCACAATTTCACAAAGGTCACTATGATTTATCGTTCAAATTCAGGTTAGAATAAAGCCTTTTTCTATTTAGGTATTATTCTTAATAATAAGAAATATGGGGACATTTTTGGAGGCATAATTTATTTTTCATTACAAGCTGAAAGTTTTAAAAGTAACTAGTGGGGTTTGAGGGTGGGGGGGAAACATCATTGTATCTTTCAGGTAATATGGAAAAATGTGTTGTTCCAAGAAATCATAATTAAATTTAACTAATTCTTATGCAACCCTATTTTTTTTTCTCATTTCTATTTTATTATTTTTGTCTTTATATATTTGGGTGTCATTGTAATAATTTTCAACCATCATATGACAAACCAGCAACATTATTGATCATTTAAAAGGCTTGCGATGAAGGGCTCATATGGAGGATTTACATCAAAGTAGTCAGCATTAAAGACTAATAATAATGAATAATAGCAACTTTGGGTTAACGGTCTTTCAGTTTAATACCACAGTGCTCTTCCATATACACTGTACATACATCGCCAGAGTTCAAACTTCATCAAACTGACAAGCTCCCACCTTTAGGGCCACTGGTGCTTTCACTGCACGGCAGGCTGTTCGGTGATATAGGTTATGGTGACAGCAGAGGAGCTGGAGTCTGACACATCAGCGGATGGTGTTATTGCCTCAGTGAAGCAGGTGCCCTTCCTGCAGGGTCTACTCCCCATGTACAGGAGCTGTCAGAGCTTCTCTGGGAGCTAATGTAAAAAAAGGAGGATGTTCTAGCTGATGAGCCAGTGCTGGCCCACAGGACACCTGTTGCTGACCTCTGTTCCCTCGGACGACAGCGAGCAACGTGAGAGGCCCCTCATGCGTGTCATGAAAGGCCTTCTGCGAGGTGAATCGATGAAGACTAAAAGAAGAGACTTTACTTTGTATGAAAATAACAACCTTTCCTGTGGTCAGAGCAATCGACTGACTGAACAAGAAGTGTGACTGGCTCTCGGGAAGCATCTGATTGGGTCAAAGGTTAAAGAAAAGGCATCTTCCACTGGTCCATCACGAGGATGGATGGATGTTGAAGGGAAAAATAAGGGAATGTTTTAAAATAGGCTATAGAGATGTGTTACATTTTTTGAAAGCACATAAACAGCAATGGTAAACAATAAAGAATAGAAAAAGTGTTGGTGTGTTAAAAGGTCGGAGGATTTTTATCACGTCCAGCTTCTCCAGAACCTCCTGGATCAAGTCAAAACCCCTGTGTTCATAATGAGATGAGCAACAATGGCATTTAGAGTCTGTGGACACGGCACAAAGACATGAAAGGGATGGATAAACACGGAGAAATTCAGGCTGAGCTCACATTTTTTTATCTAATAAAGAGACCAACAACAGCCAGTAACCTTTCTGTCCACGCGAGCTGCCAGCCAGCAGTGACATTCTGAAAGAAATCCCCCCAAAAACAAAGCTTCAGATGCTAGCATACATGCATGTGGGTCTTTCTGACCTGTGCTGTCCTGATCCCTGAAGCCTTATTGAGATGATAATTAAGTCAATGTACACAATCGTGGCTGCTAAATCTTATATTTGTGGATATTTAACCTTGTCAGCACCTGTTTGTTATGCTGTCCGACCTGTCAGATGAAAAATTGGCCTGGAAAGAAGAGGAGACTGCGTTGATGCTAGATTTAGACTCCACAATAAAGAGAGCACTTAACATCACTGTCAGAGGTCGGGGGTTTGTTGTGATCGTTGTGTATCTTTATGTGGCCTCTGTTCCCTACGTGTTTGTGATGTCTTGAATCTCCTTCCAGCCTCACATGAATTTCACATGTGATCAAAACAACAGGTAGCAACAATCACTCGAATGGAGTGATGATTATATGAGGGACGGTGACCTCTCTGAGGATGTTTTATGATGCAGGGGGAGTCTTCCTAGAGGTGCAGATATAGAGTGTCCCTATCAGACACTGCTGGCAGCATCCGGGGGGGCAAAGGGCTGATGAAGGATGATGAATCCATAAGGACAGGCTGTAACACACAGGTGGAGAGGTGCACACAACCGCAGCATAATCAAACTAAAAGCAAAGGCTGAGCGGAAGGAATGTAGAAACAGGCAGTGACGAGCAGGTCTTGTTGTGTTTCTCCACAGCAGGAACCACTGAAAACTGGGTTTTATTCAACAGCAATGATGAAATGAAATGGACTGTTGGAGAATATTTTAACACAGCTGCACCAGATGTATCAGTACCTCCAAGGTCGTGAAGAATAATTTCAGTCCAATAAGACTGTTAGAGAATAAACATGTTGTGCTTCTTTATCCTGACGTGGCCAACTGTGAAGGTCAGTCCAAATCTTTGTGTCTGATTTTGTGTTATGAAAGTTGTAAGGCCCCAAAGAAAGAAAGCTTTCATCACAATCTCATTTATATTCAAATGGTTTTAGCACATCAGAGCATTTATTCAAGGACAAAACATCAGTATCATTACAAGTATGATGAACAAAGATGTGTTTCTCTATCGGGAAAGTAAAAATCTGAACCTTAGTGAGGTAATCCCTGATCCACGCTCGTCCGAGCTACAACTGAACATTAGACAGATTTTGTCCAATCCGATTGTTTGTACGTGGTGGGTTAGAGGTCAAAGCTGAAGGTTGAAATCCTGATTTCAGTGATGAAATAGCACAGCAACACACTCACAACATAAGCCCTGCACAAATAACCATTACACAAGTTCCTGTTTGCCATGTTTGATTTCAGGCGTGGGGATGGGTGGGGCTTGGTGCATTATTTATGACATCATCATTTTAACGTCAAACAACTAAACAAACTTTTTTGTGCATGTGTGATAACCATATTGGATTGCTGCTTTGTTTTCTTCAGGCTGTCTCTCTGAAGTTCAAGCTGACTTTATTTGGATCTGCCCAATTTGCATTGATGTTTGAATGTGGGACATGGAAACGGATATACATATTAATGTTATGGAGATCAGGGATGCAAGATGTTAATGGGAAGAACTGCAGTAGATCTAATGTGTGAGACTGTTTGAATCGAGGATGCTCTTTTAGACTGCGAACACACAGCAATCGGGATTGGGAGAGTCGGAATCTGTGCGGCGCCGTACGAACTGCGCAAATCCTGACGGCAAACGTGTTAATGAGGAAAGGAAGATTTCGAAGGTTAACACCAACCTTTCCTCAAATGTTTGTTCGGTCTCAAGCAACGCGTCGTCATTACTACTCAAAGAGTTCTGCACCATTAGTCTCCCTTTCGAAGTGGAATGGAAAGTTTGTGGTTGGAGATTCGCTGATGCGGGCGTTCCTCAGAGGAGCAAAAATCGACCCCTGGGGTACCCCCCCGTCTCAACGTCCTTTGTCGGCTGTTGTTGTGACAGGTTCAGAATCCCTTTGTTGCACAAATGTCAGCGCTCAGTGGGATGCCATCTGCACTGTAATTTCTTGAGCCTCATGATGTTGTTGATGGTCGTGACGTCGAGACAAAGGCAGGAAAGTGACGGGAGCCACTGTGGGGTTTGCAGCTTCCTTGTCAGGGAGACACACAGAGCTGTGATCTACGCACTGACACCATCATGTTTGCATGTTTTAATACCGGGGCTAACACCAGGAGATAAATGAGCTGGTTATTTTAAGCATTCTTTTCTAATTTTGAATAAAAATGCAAAACATACTGACTTCACTCCATCTACATGACAATGAGAGCATGTAAAACACACAATACGGAGAGTTATAGACCACATGTGATTGTGTGATTTGTAGATTATAGAAAAGGTGCGGGATTTATGCTGCTGCAAAGCCCAAGGGGGGGGGGGTCTTTTGATTCATGACTCTTATTTAAAGAGGACTGATGCTCGGTGCTCTTTCTGCTTGACATACTCCTGGAATTTGGGTAACTTCACCGCGACCCGTGATGGATTGTTTTACCTGAGAGGAACTGCTGCTTCCCCAAAATCAACATTTTGTTTCGCTTTCTGGCTCCCGGCAAATTATTGATCGTGGCTACTGTCGCCGAGGTTTAGGCTGCGCGTTTATGGCTGCAGCTGCAGCAACACCACTGTAAAAATAAAATGTTTCTTCAGTGATAGATTCACCTGAATCTTTGCACTCATTTTCTGATGAGGGAGACACAAAACTGTGTTTGAATCCATTTAAATTGGTCCTTCGTATTCAGCGATTTCCTGGATTCCTGGTTCCATGGAAGGGTGGGTTTCATCCCAAACATGGAATGAAATGGAATTTGAAATATTATTTCCAACATCACTCCTGTGACGTCAGGACGCTTCAGTCACCAGACGACCTGACACAAGAGCAGGTTCTGAACCTTCAAAGACGGTTCTAAACGCAGGGCGAGAAGAAGGGGAGAAGCAAATCAGAGCTACAGTTGATTTATTGCACTTTTCTAACTGAGCGAAGCCAGTATTGATGAGACTGTTTTCCAGCTTTGGCCCTCAAACTACAACCTACAGCAATATTTTGTAGAGCTCATTGATTCAAATTAGCAAGTAATTACGCCACTTTTTTTAAAAGAAAATACAGTTCAGCTAAAGCCATTGATTGTACAGTCCCTTTTTTGCACAGTCATCTCCTTTGTCATCACTATTTAAGCACCATTTTGAGCCGAACTATCATATTAACACATGAAAACATGAGCAAAGGACACATTGCCCACTCTTTCTTATCAGCTTTGCTCCCGTGTTGTTTTCTATCAGCTCATTTGCAGCAGATTAATCGGATTAACGAAGCAGATCAGACCCGGTTTACCTGCTCACCTTCACGAGGTAAAAGCGCGTGTCGCTGTAAGAAGCGTGACGCTGTGAGCAGGCGACAGGATCGCTGTCGCGTTGCCTCAGGTCACGGAGCGTGTGTTTGAAGTGACAAACAGACAGACAGACAGACCACAGGCTGGCTGTCGCTCCTAACTCGAGAGTGTTTGAGGCCAGACACGATCAAAGCGCACGCGCTTCACAGCCGCCTGGCAGTGATCCAGACATGCAGCAGAGCAATGCATGGAAATAATAAACGTGGCACACAGCAGGCCGAGGATCCATCCTGAAAACTGTCAGTGACAGAGGTGCAACATCTCGCTGGTGATGTTCCTTCATTATGGTCGCCCATGCGTGCAGCCCCCATGACCGATGGCGCCGCATCAGTGCATGCGCCCACCGTAGGTTGAGCTGTACTGTAGATCATCTAATTCAGTTGAACCTCCATTTCGGCAAATGAGAAATCCGGACATCGAACATCGCCTCGCGAGGAAGGAAGAGAAGCTGGAGGGTTCAGCACAACTGCCGAAAGCGACGCTCCTCCGAGGGGATTTGCTTGACTGATGGACCGGCAAACGCACTGTGAAGTCGGCGCATCCATCACGTTAAACAATACATTATCCCAGCTTTAATGTGGCGATCGCAGGTGATGGCGAGCGTTATATTCCACTGAAAATGATTCACGGCCACTGTTGAAATTAGCTGCTTTAAACACGCTCTATTACAGCTCCGCTACACGCAATTATCAAAATAATTGAGCCACATTCAGAAGATCAATTGATATAAATAGGTGTTAACAGATTCACGGAACAGACGCTCAACAGCTACTCATTTGTGACTCATGTTTAATATTTAAATCCAAATTAATTTTCATAGGAGTCTGAATCACATCTACGCTGGCAGAACATGGACCTCACCTCAACCTCTAGAACCTGAATAGCCAAGCACTCTTTCATTTTACGCGTCTGCACCTCGTCGTCCATCCACTTCTTCTGGCTCCTCTTCTCTTCCATAATTTGATAAACACACGAGTAAAACAACGTTTGTAGAAATGGAACAAACATGTTCATGAAAGTTTGGGGTTGGATGGAAACACACCAAAATCCAGGTTAAATGGTTGCTGTGGTTGATGAGGGACTATACTGACCACACACGACGGGCAGATTCTATCTACTGCGCATTTTAATCCGTCACCATGAGAGTGAAGCTGTGACAGTTGTAGACTACGGACTTTTTACTGCATGTTTACTCAACTGCTTTATTTCACAAACCCTTGCTCAGCATGCCCTGATGGGTTTTACAGTAGTGAACAGATGGGAAAATAGCTAAACGAAAGTTGAAAGGTCCAACAAAAAAGATAAGAAATCGTACCACTCTCCCATACACCATCAGCCTGATTTTATTACATTTTCTAGAACTTTTTGATGCAGTGGAAACGCAAATTCACCCGAGTAAATAAATTGCTGGAAATAAAAGTTTGTGGGAAAGTTTGTATAAATTGAAACGCTGCATTTCTCCTTTGCACGCTACAAAAGATACATTTTGGCGTATACTGACACTAATAATGACAGAGTACGTGGAGAGCTGTAGCAGTTGTCTTCATAACTGTAGAGGGGGAACAGTCGCCCTGTGCTGGCAGAGTTTGCTGGATGTCCATCTGCGGCCCACATGTCCTGGAACAGCAGCCAATGTGCTGGTAATAACTGTTGTGGGAGCAGAACTGAAACAGGAACCTGCTAAAATCAATTTGTGCGCGCACGGCCACAAATCCACAAGGGGACATTTCCACATTACCCCCATATTTTAAATGTATTTAGCGCTATATGGGAAACCTCTTTAGATAGATTCACAGACCATGAAGACTCCCTGCATTATTTATTGCCTGATGGGGGCATCATTCTGTCACTTTTCACTGGTCCATTTGCTTCCATTTAACATCACTCATCTGAAGTGATGAAAAACGCTGATATGCAAAAGCAAATAAGGAAGCTGCGCGTGTGGTAGGACTGTCGACTCAACACCTTGAAGACATTGAAGACTACTTTGCAAAATGACAAAGCTGTCTGGGGAAAAACATGCTACACTACCAAAGACAGACAGTGTGTCAAAACCAGCACGTCCTCCATTTGTCTCTGAATTAAAACAGGAAGGCAGCCGACGAATCTGCAACAACAATCTATTCCTCCGACAATATGCCTCCAACGGCTGTGTGAGCCAGAAGATTATTTACAGCCTGTTGTCGGTGTAAATGTATGAATCCTCTCATCTGAGCGTGTTGGACCGTGTGAGGGTGTAAGAATCAACTCCTGCTGATTCCAAGCATAAATTATCTATTTATTAACGTGCCAAAATTCAAAGTTCTCTTTTGAACTTATTCCAATTTTGAGTGAACAAAAATGAAGATTCATATTTGCTCTCATGTCCTATATAAAAAATATCATCAAGAAACTCCTTCTGAGCATGTTGTTAGTTATATGTCATCTGTGTGGTGACTCTACTGATGGCAGAGCCATTTTAAAGCTGCACAAATGTTAAAAACACTCTGCAACCACGTGTCTTTCTCTATGTCTTTCTTCTATTTTTCTGTTTTTCTCATATCTCTGGAGTAAATGTGTTCATCTCCGTAGGTCAAATATTTCAGTACACGATCAAGTGAGATTTCTTCAGTACAGCTGAAGTCCACAGAAGCTGTAGAGGTAAAAACATGGCACTTGACTGTTTCCCTTGTTTAGCATTAGCATTTCTGGATTTTGGCATGCTCCTTTCGATAATATCAAACCTCTCTTTTATTCTTTGAATGGATTGGCTATACAGGCATGTTTTGACACATTTTAAAATAAATTCATTGGATTTATTATTTGCTTCAAAACAAAAGCACATTTCTATTTTACTGTCTTTTTAATGTGTGAATATGTAGCTTTAGCAAAGCCCACGCAAATGTGGTCATTCTAAGGTCGGGACTCCTGTAATTCCGGAAGTCGGCATGCAATACCGGAAAGGTGAAACATCCTAATGTTTTTACTGTATTTTCACTGGCGCTTGAGTCGGTTTTGCTCCGAGTGCACGTTGTTCTGTCACGGTGACTTGGATGGTCATTTCTCTGGGATTTAGTCAGGTCAGGAGTTTTAAAGCTTCATTGCTGCTTCGTTGAACCCCTGTTGCACAGTAAACATTAATCTCGGAGGTAATTGGTTATTTTGGGAGCATTTAGCCTCTGAGGCTAATAGCCAATGTTGCAGGACTTCAAATGTCCTGAAATGGATGCAACGGAGCAGATTTTCTCTTCTGTTCGTGTTGCCGTCTGTTTCCCACTCTGCTGTATATATTTCAGTATAACGGGTAAATAGCTATCTAATTTCATCATTTCTATCATCATAAATTTGAATAAAAAGAGGCAAAGAATAACCACTAGGATGCTAAATTAATAAAGAAGTAAAAAGAAGCTTGAAGATTCAGATGTAAGTTGGGTTTTTTTTTAGTTTCAAATGGAATAAAGAGCTTAATCTAACATTTGCTGGGGCACAAGGTGATGAATTTTTGTACAATAATTTGTGATGAAAGGCTTTTTTCCTGGACCTGTGTGCACAGACATCATCATTTAATCATCATTGGAAGAAAGTCATTTCTCAGTGTTGTGTTGGGTTTTTTTTGCTCAGAAAGGAGGAATTCAATAATTGAAATATGGATGTTTCTACAGTAACCCGTGAGGGGCAACACATGCCGCCACTTTCAAAATAAATCTACGACGACCAATCTTCGGAGTGTATCAACCCGTCCGCATGACTCGTTGACAAAGAGTTGGTTCACCTGCATTTACAACTGTTGAGAAGTATGATAGCTGATGCTGCGTTAATGGCTGCAGGACAGGTGATTAATCATCAGCTTCATTCAGTCCTCATTACTGCGACCACTGGGTCATGAGTGAGTTATAGCTCAGCATTTGTACTGTTTTAGTTGAGAAACTACCTAATTCATCACTAAGAGACCTGAGGCTGGGTTTTGGGAAAGCGAGCGCTGCTGCATACACCACAGGTTCTGTCCAGTGTTGCAGGAAGACATTTAAACCCACTCTGAACCAAAATATAAATGCGGCACTTTTGTCTTTGCTCCCATTTTAATGAGCTGAATTCAAAGAAGACGAGGACTTTTTCAATGTACACAAAAGGCCTATTTCTCTCTCTATTTCTCTCTCTCTCTCGCTCTTTGTTAGTGAGCATGAGATAATCCATCCACCCCACCGGTGGGGCATAGCAAGATGCTGATCAGACAGCATGACAGGTGAGCATCAGGCTGCCCACAATAAAAGGCTGCGATAAGTTTTACTGTATTGGGTCGTGCAGGGTGGGGGGTAGGGGGGACCAGTCAGTATCTGATGCCTCACACAGTGTAACACATCCCCTTAGAGTTGATCAGGTTGTTGATGGTGGAATGTTGCTCCTCTTCATTGTCTGTGTGAAGCCGTTGGATATTGGCAAGAACTGGAACACGCTGATGTAAATGCCGATCCAGAACATCCCGAACAGGCTCTGTGGAGACATGTTCGGGATGTCTGCTGGAAGTCTGCAGGAACTGGGACGTTTTCAGCTTCCGGGTGTTGTGTGAAGATCTTCGCAAGACGGGGCCGTAGACGATCATGAGCTGTGTTCATTGTCATACGCCTGCCTGTACCATAACCAAACCACCACCCTGGGCCGCTGGACCAACAATGAGCAAACCCCTCTCCCACATGATGCCATACACCCTGTTTGCCATCTGGCCTGTACAGAGAAAACCGGGATTCATCCATGAAGAGTACGAGAGTGCCAGACCCAGCTGAATGTGAGCATTTGTCCACTCGCATCGGTTACACCAAGACCCTGACGAGGACGACGAGCGTGCAAACGAGCTTCCCTCAGACGGTCTCTGACAGTTTGTGCGGGACGTCTGTGGTTATACAAACCCACTGCTGTAGCAGCTGTCTGAGCGGCTGCTCGCACGTGATCTCGGAGGTGAAGTTGCTGGATGTGGAGGTCCTGGGCTGGTGGCGTTGGATGCACGGCCAAATTCTCTGAAAGGCTTTGGTAGAGAAATGAGCATTCAATTCACAGGCAACATCTCTGGTGGATCTCCCTGCGGTCCTCGTGCCAACCGCAGGCTCCCTCACAACTGCCGACATCCGCGGCTGTGCTGTGTGATAAAACTGCACATTCTTTAAATGCGGGCAGCCTGAGGCTCACCTGCACAATAATCAGGCTCTCTGGTCAGCATCTTGATATGCTACAACTGTGAGCTGGATAGATTATCTCAGCAAAGGAGGGGCGCAGACAGATTTGAGACAGATTTCTGAATGTTATTTGGGAGAAATGGGCCCTTTGGAGACATCGATGAGTTCAGCTCGTGAAAAGTGGGAGCAAAAACCAAAGTGTTGCGTTTGGAGAGGCTTTTTTTTGGTGGTGCATTTTGAGCATGGTTTGGTTTTAACACTGGTTTCCAATTTAGCTCCCTGTTTCTGTCTGCTGCACCAGTGACACAGTTCCATCGGCTCTTTATCCATTAATAACTGCTGCAGCTGAGACCTATTCTGCTGAAACCCGAGAGATCCTTGTTCTGCTACCTGAGCCGTGCCTCTAAGGATGGGGGGGAGGGACAGGAGAGGTAACCAGTCACCGTGAGCTGGGTGCCTGGAGGACTAAACTCATATGAATATGGCCCCGGGTGCTGCTCTGCACTGCAGAGATCTCTCGAGGCTTTCCTTTGCCAGTATAATTAAACTAAGGCAGGAATTAGCAAGTAAATAACAAGATCCAGCAGAGTCACCGAGGTCAACATTATACCAGTGGAAATAGCTTTAATGTGTGCAGAGCAAAGGTAACTCTGGCATTTCAGTGAGCCGTTGGCTCACATTGTCGTTTGGGTGGGGGTATAGACCCTGAGAGCCTTGGAAGCTGATCCCATGTCGGCTGAGAAAGGCTGAAACTCTCTGCTGCTCAGTGCTGGAGTGCAGAAGGTTCCAGAGGGTCTCTGCCGACAGAGGGGGGCAATTTCCTTAACCAGATGGAGCAACATTTGACGGATTAACATTTCAGGTAAGAGGTCTTCGGCCTTCTTCTACATTTTCACATTACAAAATCGCATAATCACAACTGAGGAAAAGCATAGCAAACTCCATTTTTAAACGTAAATAATGGCTAAATTACGGTCAGGGCTGTTTAGATTAAATATCTACAAATGGTTAGGGCCTCAAATATGTTTTCCTGCTGCGCATTTAACCAGATTAAGCCCATGTGACCACATTCCAGTCACCCCATTTAGGACTCCAACAGCAAGCCTGACTTAGTCTGACTCAAAATCTACCAGAAACCCATGTTTGATACTTGTAGCAGTACTTTAAATGTATCCCTCCGTTGAGGGGATGAGGAATGTTATACACCAGCATGTATAATAGGTTTCAACAGCAGCAGCAGCCTGGGAGCTCCCTCGGTGAGTGTTGCTTCAACAAAGGCTGTAGTGATGGGTTTATCTCTCACATGCCCACTGCTCTGCACACCCCGTCTGTTTCCTAACCAACGGTGGGTCCCATGGCCTCATTCTCTATTCCTGGCACCGTCAGGAGCACAAAGGTTTAGACACTCGCCGGTTTTCATGCGTGCAACAATGAGCAAGCGGTCACGTCAGCCAAGTACACCCTGCTCTGTTAGCTTCTCTCACAGGTGGATGCTTCTGTTTGCTTTGTAAGGTTACTGTTGCCTACATGCTAAAATGCAGCGCCAACACAGAGGTTCTAAATGCATCTGGTTGCCTCCAGATCCATCGCAGAGCTATTTTAATTGCAGATTGCGAATGCTGTTTCTCTAAAAACACTAAATCTCCAATTGGAAGGAAAAAGGAGCTGAACCGGAACATAGAGAGCTCTGCTTCATTGTTGTCGCTCCAGCCCGCATCCCTGCCTCATGTGACTCACCTCCAAGTCTCACACAGGGTAAACATAATTACTTTCCCTGAATTATATGCCCACCATCACTTCAGCAAGCATCTTAATCGGGCGAAGACATGACTTCAATTTGCGGGGTCTCTCTGTGACATCGCGAGGCCTTGCAATTGTTTGCTCAGAAAACCTATTCCGGCATAAATTCTGCTTCTGTTTATGAGCCTCTGAGCCTTTAATTTAACGTTTATTTTGATAATAGCTACATTAGATTTGATGTTATACACGGGCTGAATTAAGAGGAGGGCACTCAGGGTCCATAAACCTTTCCCTATGTCTTCACAAACAATGAACACACACACTTAAGCTGTTGTCCGCGTTAAGGAATGTGCCAAGCGGGCGAGAGAGATAACTGTGTTAGGGGAGCCGTTGCCAGCTGAGAGGCAGGCTGGGGCATTTTTATGTTGCCTTGTTTTTTGCTGATAAGTGGAAATGAGCATTAGCACGCGATAAATTAAAGGATGATTAAGTGAACTGAAAAGCGCTGCATTCAAGTATCAGTGGAACGACTTTACTCACAAGGTCGTGATGGCGAGGGAAGGTTTTTTTAATTGCGCTATCATTTAAAGGAGTTTGTCTTCGAAGCTGCACCTTTACTTTACTGTTGATGTTTTTGTCAACGGCAAAAACTATAAAATAGTCAATCCTGCAAACGCGTCATGGGAGAGAATCCTTCCTCCCCTTGCAAGAGGCTGCTTATTGTTCCTGATGTTTTCCTCCGGACATTCTGAAAGTCATATGCAGATGTTTTGCCCACAGGTGCTTCCCATCACTGTCATCTCAACAGCGACTGATGAAGAGCCCGGAGCAGGGGTGCAGATAAAGTGCCCAGCGCCGCCTCACACCAGCTTTTATCTTTGTGTGTTCAATCTTGCTCGGTTTAGTTGGAGTTACAGAATCCTTCCGCTTGCCCACTGATGTGAGACGCTTCCCTCCTCTGTCCTGTCTCTTTTTTTTTCGCAGTCCTCCAGTGATTAATGCCTCACTGCACAGGAATGTCCTGTCATGGGTTGTCTGCCAGGGGCAGCGGCAGAAAGGGAGTGTGTACCTTGGTGCAATAACACACTCAATCTACTGCTGGGATGCAGATAGGGGACGCACCTGAGACATTTAGGGCAGCGGCTGTTCCAGAGGTAGTGGGAGAAGGTCCCAACGAAACCTTTCGTTCCATCTGTCCAGCAGCACGGGAGGTTCAACCATCATGGGAGTCCATCCATCCCGACACAGCATGTGAGGGTGTCACCTACTCCTCGACCACCACCTCCTCCATGTCCAGGGTTTCAAACCCTCAGCCAGATGATGGCGCGGCGCTGAGAGATGGAGAGAAGGGAGGTCGAGCCGAGCGACACGGACTGATGGACGCAGAGGGTGACGGCAAACCAGGCGTGCACGTCCGCTCTTTCGTGGACAGGTCCTCACAGAGATCCCACTGGTCCTGCGTCCACATTGAGGTGCCGCTGATGTTCAATAGCGCCACTCTGTTTTTGGACAAGTCCCTTTTGATTTCCATCATTGAATTAGAGGACAGGACTGTGGGAGAACCTGCTTTATTCAGGTCCACCCTGTTCATCCGCCTCGGGGCTTCACCCAGAAACCAACCCACCAAAAGAGGCCAAGGTCGCGGAGGACAAGCTGCTTCGCCGGGCCACCAGTCTGGAGGCTGCGCAGTCCAACAAGCGGTGCCTGCTTGTTATGGTACAGGGGGGGCCGCTGATTCAGATCCACAGCTCCACGGCAACCCTTTGGGATTATTGTCATTCCGGAGGCCAGAGCCCTCAAACACACAAACTGGGTGGCTGAAGGAGAATGCAGATGAGTTCCGGCACAAGCCGCTAACATCCAATCTTGACCCAGGTATGAATTTCATCACTTCCCCTCAGAAATGGCAGCCCAAATTAATTTGCATTCCTCCCAGTTTTCCGTCTGTGATTGCAACGCGCACATTTCGGAGATGCTGCGTTGATATATGTGGTTGCAGGGTGGTCCAGGGGAGGGCTGGGGGTTGCTTGATCACGCCTCGGAGTTTTTTGATTTATATTGTATCTCAGGCACGTCCAGAAACACACCCATTAACTATACTGTTGAAAATAAATCCCAGCTGACACAAACACATTTACACACTTTGCTTTTGACTTTAGAATAAATTTGTCATCCTCGGACATAAATCATATGGATATGAAATATAGATGGGACACTGTCACAGAATAATAACCAGCCCCAGGGGACAGCTCTGCATCTTTCCCCCTCCGAATGCTATCCTAGCGTAGCGATCTGCCACACTTCATGTTAAGGTATAGCTGATCACGCAGGAGGTCACTGCTGATATGATTCGTGAAGCTGGAGTTTAAAAATTAAACAAATCAAGGGTTTAGGGACGTTACTGCACTTCCTGTTGTACCCCAATTCCCAAACTACCCCTGGGCCCCCGCATTCTGTTCCACCTGACACGTTCCCCAAAACAGCTCTTTTTCTAAAGGAAATTGAACACATCTACCTGCATGCTACAGAATTTCTGCCTTGTTACATTTAAAACAGATACGCTCATATAGTGCTTTTACATCAAAGCATTCTGCACATTTCACTGCAAAACACATGCACGTGACCAACTGTGCACATGTACCGATCCTGGAATTCGACAACTCTTAAATTATGCCGCTGCCTGAAGCCATTTCCTAGTCTCACCAACAGATTTCCACTGCAACAGGTTGTCTCAGACTCCCCATTACCGCTCTGCTGCAGTGCTCTTAAAATACTACATATTAAATATTAACAGTTTTACTCGATTCAAAATGTTTTTGCATTTATTTTTTTGGCACGATAGTGTACCTTAATTTTCTGGCGGTAGTGAATGTAGCAGTTTGGTTTCCTGGACCAACCATGTGATGCCTTCATGGACAGTAGCCCTGCCTGGGTATTGAGTGAGGATACTTATCTCACTCCAGATATGAGGTTACAGGAGCAGGACGGGTGCCCCGTAATCCTTTGCATTATTTATAGGCAACACCTAAACTCCTTCCTGGCTGTGCTCTGACACAAGGTGAAGCGACAGTGATGTGTTTCTAGAGCTATTACAATGAAAGGTAATAAGAACGAAGCATAAAAAGATCTTTTTCATGCAAATTTCTCACACATTGATTCTGTCCCGCTGCCTCTCTGAAGCTCAGTCCCTGATGTGGAGAAAACAAGCAGCGAGGGAAAAGATGGAGGATCTACATGACTGCAGGAGAGAGCCTCAGGAATGTGCAACTTTGGAAAATACCTGTTGCGGGCACGGCTCCCTGACAGGAAAGACAAAATATGAGGGCCTCAGTCTTAAAGTAGGAGTCAGTTTTATGCTAATTTACTCTCATAGTTGTATAACTATGCATCAGGTCACATGATTAATATTCAAATGTTAGAGTGGAACCAGTCACCCTCTCAATTAGCTATAACACAGTTTTGAATTGTTGATTTTCAAACAGTTAGAATTTTCCGTCACTCTTCCTGTTTTCTTTCTCTGTTCCCCCGCAGTCGCTCTGCAGTAGCTAAGAGTGTAACGCTGTGTTTAGTTGTGACCAGTAGAACACAAGAGTAGCTCCTCTAGTGTGTGTTTAGCATGCTGCTTTTCATGAGATCTGGTGACAGGACGCCTCTTAAAACCAAAAGGGCTCCAAAAGTAACAGGTTTTTACCCAGTTATTGTAACACATTTACTGTTAGGCTGCAGCAATGAAGCTCCCGTGAGGTTCTTGAAGCTCTCAGAAGCAGATTCCCCTGGTGAGTGTAGCTCTCACCTTCATCCCCACCAAAGCGAGGTATCGAACATCAAACCTCAGTGCTATATCTCCCGCATCGTATCAGGGCTGTCCGAGGTTAATCAATACATTGAGGATGTTTTTAGTGAATTTTTAAAACAAAAACAAAAACGTCAAGACTTTCCAGCCTACCAGTATGGCTCTTATTGCCCCTCCAGGAGGCTTTAGAGCTCTTCAGGCCAGACTTTATCAGCCGATCTCAGGGTCGGGTAAGGAAGATGGAGCAGAGAGCCTTGAGGCGCAGAGCTTTGAGAGGAACCAAGCCAGACTCAGTACACGCAGACCTGGAGAAAACGTGCAGACAAAGGAGGAAGTGCACAACACCAGATCCACTCAGTGGTAGGTTGAATACAAACCAGGTTTGGTATTTACAGTACATAAGTCATGGTTAATGTTGTGCATTTCTCAAACTACTCCCTCTAGTGGCCAATAATTTTATTGCGGCTAAAAATAACTAAACGCTTATCAGATTTATTTTTCTGAAAGACACATTAACAAACAGACATGACTTGATGGAACACAGTCTTCTTTGAATGCATTACTCTTCTTTCTGCTGCCTGTAGAGATTTGATTAGGTTTTTCTTTGCAGATGTTGCATTCTCTATCAGAATTACACTTCTATAGGTCGCCTGTCCCACGCTTAGATCTGAGTCCTTTATGTGGATTGTTCAAATGAAAAGAAGAAAAAAAAGTTCTGCTCATCCCCTTTCTCATTTCAAATGCACCTAACTGAGCTTGGCTGCCATCTGCTTTTCAAGTTTTGACTGGTTTCAAAATAATCAAGTTGTAAGCCCCCCCCGGGCTGGGACCAGATTTTGGCTACAACTACTGGCTACAGTGGCTGATAAAGTTAAAACCAGCCTGCCACTGTCTCCATGCAGAAACTGGTTAAAATTCATAGCACACACATCTGCAAGGCTCCTCAGCTCAGGTGAAAGAGGTGCAGAAATGGCTTTATTAAGTAATATCAGCATTTAAAAGCTTTCACTTTAACTCCCCGGTCCATAATAAATATAATTAGAGTGCATTTGCATTAAAAGAGGGAACGAGAGGAGATCGTGTGCGTCAGAATGAGAACTTTAGAAATCCAGCCACACTACCTCGGTTTCTTTTTAAATTCCTTGTTGTTGGCTAATTCCTCAAAATCTAATCATGACAGGATGCACCAAAAGACAAAAAGCCCAAGATCAAACAAACTCTCCCAGAGTAGGTTACTGGAAATATGCCAGTGTTGTGCTGCTTGCAACAGATTCAAACTGACTTACATTAAAATTTGCCCCAAAACTCCTCTACTCAGAGTGTGTGTGTGTGTGTGTGTGTGTGTGTGTGTGTGTGTGTGTGTGTGTGTGTGTGTGTGTGTGTGTGTCTTGAAAAGTGAAAGATTAGACAGGCCTCAGTGTGCATTTAACATATTCAAAAGTCATTTACATATTAATTCTCACTTGTTATTCGTGTGTGTGTCCTAGATAACCTTTTCAAGCCCAGGGAGAGGTCTATATCAGGCCGAGAGATGCAGCTGAGGTCCAGGCGGTGAGTCCTCCCTGGTTCCCTCTGCCTTGCTGGTTCTTTCTTTTCTTTGCTCTTTTTTGCCAGTTTTTTGTGCGCATTCATCACACCTGTTTGTCAGATCTGACACTCACTGCGGACAAACACAACACTGCATATTCACTTCATATTGCACGGATCCCCTGGACGTCTAGCGTACGGATGACACCAACTTATTGCTTCTTTTTCTTATCAGGAAAGGCGCCTGATCAAATGATGGCTGCCCATTGTGGTTTCTTTTTTGTTTAAAAAACACCCTCTGAGCTGTAGTATCTCGCAGCAAATCACCCCTGAGTTGTGGGAGTAAAAAGGGAGAGAATGTGAGGAGAGTTTATCTGTGGATCTTGATTTTCTGTGCCAGCTCTGGTCCGCTTCAACAACAAAGCTTGTCTATCTGTTGGCTCGGCCACCTTCAGGCTTGTGACATCATATTCCCGCCCCAGATTTTCTCTTTCAATTTGTCACTGTAGGATCTACAACAAGCTGCCAGAGGTGACAAAGAAAAAGGAGGATGAGAAAAAGAGGGCTGTATCGCAAACCAACAGACGGCGAGTCCAGGTCTTTAAAAAGGTAGATCTGCAGCATATCTCTCTTGCAAATCCCAGGTCAAAACAAGAATTATCTTGAGAACCATACAATCAAAATTAAATGTAATGGTCTTAACAGAATTCTGAACATTGTGAACCAAAAGGAAATAATGGAGATATTGAAGTTATAATTTTATTACGAACCAAAACCGTAATTCAACATTTGTCCAGCAGATGTCACTGTTTGACAATTAAAACTATGTTTGCTTGGTCACAACCAAACACTTAAAAAGCGTGTCAAAAATATATCTCTAATAAATTTTTACATTGTTTAATTCTGTTTTTTAACAACTATTTTCCCTATTAAAATTATATGAAACACTCATCACATCAATATTCAACTCTTAGTCACAAACAAGGTCATTTTTATTGTTTTTCAGAGTGTGATGGCGTTGTGAAAAACAAACCTTCTACAGTCATGACTCAAACTTAAGTCCTACTGACATGATGCATGCATAGTTTCACAGTCTCTCTATATATGCCCTCTAGCTGGGAGCCTTGGCTAAAAAAATGATGTATTTAGGACGTGCATTGTCAGACAGGTCCATTAAACTTCACTTGTACACAGCTCGCATGAAAAATGTGCAGTGATTCATGACCATTTTTAGATAAAAGTGTGTGTGTGTGTGTGTGTGTGTGTGTGTGTGTGTGTGTGTGTGTGTGTGTGTGTGTGTGTGTGTGTGTGTGTGTGTGTGTACTCCCTTAGTTCTTGATCAATTTTTCATTCTCAACAAAAGGGTGAGTCTGCAGTAAATCACTCCTGTGTGTTTACGCAGACAGGAAGCAACTGTAAAGAACTGTGCGAGTGGAATATCCTCCTGTCAGAGGAAACTTTATTTTCCTGACGGTGGGTGATGCCAGCGTGACCCCGCCACCCCTCGAATGAAGTTATTAGCCGTGCTGAACCACAGTGAGATGGGGGAAAAAGGAAGAGGTTCTCTCTCGATAGACGCTGAGCTGAGAGTTCTGAGTCCCTGACGCACATATCTAGTTTAAGTCCCCGAGGCAACTAAATGAGGAAGGACAGACCATTTCAGGGGAAAAGAGAGCACCTGCTCAGCAGGACATTTGGGCAAAATGCAGGTTAGCTTCATCACCACGTCTGGACTCTGGCAACTCAGGTGTGACTATGATAGACATGGAGGCCAATTTAAGAGCAGGAGTTGGCCTCCGCAGCGGCTGAGAGATGTGATATCAGACTCTGGACACCCTTTGATCATTTTTGGGGAAATCAATCAAATGTAGGTGATTAATCGGTGGTAATTCTATTTTTATCCTTTTACAGAGAATACTGGACCAGATTCTGCAAAGAAGTTAACCCCCGATGCTAATCAATGCCATATTTATGACTACCAAAGCACGTGGTCTGTTAAAGATCTGCTTGTATCCTCCTTAAGACTTTCTCATGTTTCTAAATAGAGCTTTTCTGCTCATAGACACTGAAACATTGCAATAAATTACTGAGTCAGTGTTTGTTGCCTGCTATTTGTTTCCCTGGTCACCATAAAAGTGATTTCCCAATGCCTTCCATAAATATAGTTTACTGCCTCATTTCCTAATGGTTGTATATGATATATGCAATCCTATTTTTCCTGATTTGTCTCAAAATTAAATAAAAGATTTCCAAAGATATTCGGTGTGAAAATGACCATGTTCTTGGAAATTGAGTCTTGGTGCACTGAGCAAAGCACCTTGAGCTTGTCATTGGTTTGGCTCTAAAGGTGTTTATACAGTGGCAGAGGGGGCGACCACGTGTCGCCATCGACATCATCTCTGCCTCGAGGACTCTGCAACCTTCCATCCGGAACACCCGAATTCCAAGCTAAACGGACTCAGGAGACACGGGGCGGCGGTGAAAGGGGCCTTTGTCCAAGGATGACATTGTAATAAGAGACTGTTTTGAGCATTGCATGGGAGCAGCGGTGCATTTCTAGCAAAGGTGAATGACATCCCAGTGGTGATGCAGCAGGGCCTGCTGGGAGAACCGGAGAAGGACCGGACATCCTGGGTGAGCACGCGTGGTGTTTTCAGTTGGAACCTGAATATTTCCTGGTTAAATCTTGAATTTGGGCCTGCAGCTCTCATTCAGTCACCAAGATTAAAAAAATAAAAAAAAAAAACATGACGCAGCAAGCAAAATCTTTAACCGCTGACTGCCGAAAGAGAATAATTTGAGTGGAAGAACCGTTCTTCAGCCATGTCGGCACATTCCAGGTGATGTGCTCAGGCTGTCGGGGAGCGAGCATAAAGCTGTCTATCAGCAGGACGGTTCTTATCAGCGCGAGTCGCCTGTGCGACTGTATCACACTGCAGCATGATGTGGACAATGTGCACGGGGGCCATTGGACTTGTTTTCCAATGGCCTCAATTGACTGGAACACATTAAACACCCTACTGATATGATGAATGAGGAACAGTATCTGAGCCTGCAGGGCTGACTGTATAATTAGCTATGGAGCTTTGTGGCTATTCCCCCACCATGGCTCCATTGAGCAACAGTCAGTCTGGACAGGAACATTCTGCTTTTAATGCAACAACCCTTGATTTGAAATCTCAGAATGAAGACAAAACGAGCATTGTGGGGTGAAAATGACTCTGCGCTCAGGACATCTGTCAGGGAAAAAAAGGTTGCTGCAGAAGCCAACAAAACACAGGTGGGGACATTTGAGGACTGAGACAAAGAGACTGAAGCGGAAGGCAATTCCAGCTTTGTTCCAGCATTGTTCTTCTCAATCAGTCCTCTCTTGGCTTGTAATAAATGCATAATTGTTATAATGTAATTGAATTGACAATTGCCTTTGTTTGTTTGTTTTTAATCATTTGTTAGTTACATGAATGAATCTGTGCATGTGAATTATGGATGTTATTGTGCATTCTACACTAATGAACTCATGCATACGTCTATTTATGTTCATGTTTCTGCAAATAGAGGATGTGAGGAACACATTCTATTGCTTTACAAATGGACCGACGGTTTTGCTGCTGGAGAAAAGCTGCAGATCGAACCGGATTAACCTCTTGACTTCTGATTGGTTCTGATTCACAGCAGCTGCCGACTTCAGGCAAACAGAGCTGGTTTGGTTCATCTGGGCGAAAAAACGCAGCATTGGTGGCCCTTCTAAATACAAGAAAAGCCTTTAGAATCAGCCTTGGTGGGATGTTAAACACACCTATGCTGAATATGCAGGTATGTTTTTGAATGTCTGCGCTTCTATTCACACACGCAACCCTTCGCTGCAAAACTTTCCCTCAAATGCGCCATGCGGGAATTCAAACGTCATACACGTCTCAGGCGGCTTTGCCGGCAAAGGCAATACAAGGTGAATGAGTGCTGCATGCAGGACGACTCGCGCGGCTTCTGTGACATGCGTGAATACAGCAGAAGATGGATTGGAGCGATCGGAACGGGTCCGGCTTTAGGACCCAGCGGAACGCGAGGCGCACATGGTGAACCTTGGCTGTGGCAGACAGGGGAGATGGTCACGGGCTTCTCCTTTCTCCCACCATCCTCCCGTTCTGTCTGCTCTACCTCTGTGTCATGAGCAGCCCATCCGCGCTGAGGGACACCGATCTAACTTTCAGGATTGTGCCTTTCCCCCCCGCCTCTTCCAGCCTTTGGCCTCCGCCGCACATCTGCCGTGGAGGGAAGAAAAGTTTTTGACAGCTTCGCCGCCGATGATGACAGCCTGGTGCGCCTCGGCGGACTTTTGCTGCTGAAGCGCTCCCGTGCGCCGGCCGTGCGCGTTTCTTGACAAGGATATCCATCCTGTCACCCCATCCGGGTGAGGTGTCTGCACCCGTCGCGCAGAATAGATCGGATCTTCTCCCCTTCCGAGCCCGGGCATGATGACAACCTGGAGGCGGCGGAAGAACTTTATTTTTCTGGTTTTCGCTCTCCGCGTCTGGGGCTGGTCCTCTGCATCGGGAAATGCTGATGGCACGGCCCCCGCGGCACATGAGGGTAAGAAGGCCACCTCTAGAACCACTATGATGATTTCCATTAGCCACTGCTTCATTTGTATGTTGCCAACTGGTTTGTGTGGTTGGAGAGATTGTGGGATCAACAGATGGAGAAGCTCAGTTTTAACTGGGATGTTTTATTGCAGCACAAACAAACCCCTCCACCCTCTTTAAATAAATTACCTGAATGGGACAGTTTTCCATATCTCAGCACGTTTCCCAGACAGCCTTTTTTCGACCGTCCCCCTCATGCACGCTCCAGTTTGGAAATTGCACACTGCCCCAGAGTTAGAGACCGGCTCGGATGGAACAATGGAGGGAAGCAGACAGATAAGACTGGGAAGAGTCAGCGTCCTCTGGAGGATGCAAGCAAACAGGATGTTGTTGTGCAGCTGAATTTGACTTAAATCAATGAGCTAGTATGTGTTCATGTGACCGAGCGTGTGGCTGGAGGACGTAATTGGTGCATGTTTGTGTGAGAAAGGATTTGTGTTATTAACAGTGAGTCACAAATCACAGAAAATGTTTTTGCTGTATTAATCATCCGAGTGTGGAGTCAGTGAAGCTTTCAGGGGTGCTCCAATACAAATGAAGGGGCTAAAACCAGCTTTAATCATGTGAAGTGAAATGGAACAACTTCTTTTGATGTCGCCAGAATATTAACCAGCGCTTTCCTGCCTCGGCAGAAAGTGCTGCAGTCTTTTATTATGTAGTTTGCAAGTCGGAGTGAAGACGGGGAAGTGTTCCTGGAGGCGCGCTCTGCCTCAGCTTCCCTGCACACGTTGTGCGGGTCGGTTAATTAAAGTGGAAATGGCTTTAAGAACAAACAGTAAGGAAAAAAAACTCCAAAAAGGCAGAGTGCAAATTGCTTTTGTGTTGTAGCTTCCGTGCTGTCACAGCAACATTAGATGGGTGATGGATTTATTTTTTTTAAAAAGGATTTGACACCACAAATCTCTTTAATGATGCTAATGTTCCCCCCTGTTTGCTGTAGATGGTGATGTCTCCCAGATGAAGCTAAAGACATTCATGGAAAGACTCGTACCTGGTTCCTGTGTCATCACCTGTTTGCCTTTTTTTCTTGCCTGTCAGCCTGAGAACCGTGATGTAAACGATCACCTGACTCGTAACTGGGGACAACGTCATCATTGTTTGTCTTAATAGACTTTGACACCAACCTTCAGCTCGTGCTGCCTAAAATAACCCCCATATTTGCGTGTGTGCTGTTCTTTTCCTCTTTCTGCCCTCCCCCCGTCCTTTCCTCCCTACTTTATCTCGTTTACCCAGCGGCAGCAGGGTCCTGCTCACAGTTTCTCCCTAGTAAATGGGAGATTTTTTCTGCCACTGTTGCTTGTTTTGGACTGGGATTAAATTGCCAGCGTTCTTCAGATTACACTAGAAAGCAATACTCTTTGAATTACTTTCCCCCCTGCTGCGTATCAGCTGATTATTATTATTCTGGGAAGAGGAAACTCAATAACTAATTAGAGACAGAACTAAATGACCCGTATCAGACTTGAGGATATCTGGTCAAAGCAGCAAATCAGACCAGATTAATTAGAAAGGTTAGAATGTCTGTAATTGAAACAAATGGGCAGAAAGGAAGCCCGAACCACCCTGAAGCAACGTCTTCACGTTTAGCTCCAGTTTGCTGCGGCGTAACGTCCGTCCGTCATCTGATCTGATGGATGGCTGCCGTCTAGTGCTTACAAGTGCTTTCTGATGGAGACAGAAAGAAAATGACCTCACCCAGCTCTGCTCCCCCCACATGACATTTCCAGGGCAGCTTGGCATTGATTGGGCGGCACATGGGAACAGCAGATATAGTTACAAACGTCCCTCCCTGTTAAGCGCCATCGGTCATTATAGCCGTCAGTGTGACTACTCCTCTTCCTGCTCGGTCCGAGGATGATGGGATCACAGATAAAATAGATAAGCCGCTTATGAGGCAGCAGTGCGGCGCACAAACCGGCGCCTTGCACAGAACAGGGGTGCTAACTGGGGTGTGATGACCAGGGAAGGTAATAGAAACACACAAAATAACTCAAAGTCCAGATCCGAGCAGCCAATCGGGGCCATGATAAGTTAAGGTGGGTGCGAGGTCCCTCCCACTTGGGTACATTAGTCGACTCCGTCATCCGTTTACTGCGGTGACTGAATGCGTCAGACTTCCTGTCAAGCTCAGATTTATTTGGACTTTTTGAAGGGGAAATTTATGAAGCAGAGCAAGAACTAAAGTGTCAGAGCCAGGGTCCGTGTTCCTGACATTCGAGAGGAATGACAGGGAGGCGAAAACGAGGTCTGACCTCCCCGGTGACACGGACAGAGCGGGGCAACGGTCTGATGCAGCTGTATAATTTGCCATGGCATCAAGAATAAAGTCTGTTTTCATCTTCTGAAGGATTAAATCAAAAAGGTCTGGTGCTGGGGGGTGAGGACCCTGGTTCGGGAGAAAAACTGTAATAATGGCGCTCAGCAAAAATCCACCAAAGTCCTGAGGCCGTTATGACCAGTAGATTTGTATCTATCAGTAGATCCAGTCTGACTCCAGGAGTCAGATGGGTAACTGACCGACTGGCCAATTAGAGCATCTTCGCCCTCCATTAAACACAAAGCAGCTGAATCCACACCCGCCGAGACCCCCATCTCTCTCACATGTGGCTGCTGTGTGACCCATCATGTGCGATAAGTTTCTGTAAATCCCTACAGCAAATCCTCCGAGCAGAAATCTCCCCGGCTCGGAGACGGAACGCCTAAATCTCTGCGAGCGGAGATGGGAAAAGGCTTTTCCGGCATCTCTCAAACAGGACGGGAGGGGGACACTTGGACAAATCTCAGTAACCCGGCCTGAGAGGGCTCCTCTTATTGGCATTTCACCGAGAGCTGCTGACCTTTCATCTTACCCCGGCAGGGCGGTGATTGGTTATTATGTTATGTTAAAGAGGTTCGCTGGCACGTGGAAATACTCCTCTTTCCCAGCACTGACGGATCAGTTCCCACTGTCACATTGGTGAGTGTTTCTCTGCCTTTGGTTCACAACGACACTGTTGCTGGGGCATTTATAGGGGCCCAAATGGCACCTGTAGATGATGGTCACTGCCGTCAGCCAGCATGTGTAAATATTGAAGCACAGTGTTGTATGTTTGTCCTTTGACAGTCAAACTGTGCCGCGCTGAAGTCCTTCGTCTTCCTCTCTGTCCGGCAGTATTGTACAACACTGCTTTCCCTCTCTGGTGCTTTTCCAGGTACTGGATTGATTCAACATTAATTGGTCCTCGGTAGTACAAATGTAATTTGATCAGGAGCCTCAGAATTGCTGAGTCGGCTGTTTGAACCCCGCAGCACGCACACGGACTCTTCCTGATTTGATTCTCTCACAATTTTATGCATAAAGGAAATGAATTACAGATTGTGATGTGAAAATGAAAAGCCATACGACTGTTGCCGTTCATGTCGAAGATTCCCTGGCGGATCTTTTTCCCACCAGACCACATTTGTGTCAAAAACTGTTGCCGAGTCCTCAGAAACCATTAGCCGAGCCATCATTTTCCGAAATGTTCCATCCTTCTTTCATCTTATACGTCTTAAAATAGTTTGTTTTTGAACATTGTAATTACTTGGAGAGCAGGGCCGAGGTCATGTTGACCACATGTAATTTCCATCCTCTTGTTGCTGAAAAATGGTATTGTGAACGCTGCCCAGTTCATTAAACTAGATTGAGCACAGAGAGGAAAAAAGCATTTGCGCGCACATAAAAGGGGAGCTTCAAAATGGATGACTTGTTTTCATCAGCGGGAAGCGCCTTTTCCTTTCAGCTTGCTCCTAGCGTCAGTCGTAAATTTGTATGCAACAAAGTAGCGCGTGAGCGTTCCCATTCGTTAAATAATGATGTCCGACTTTGCGTGCCTCGTGGCGCAGTCGGAGCGCCGTGCCGGAAATGTGCTGTTTAAGCAGCAGGTTTTATTTTTCTGTACATTAAAAAAAAAGGACTCATAGGAGGGGCGGCTTTTAAAAGAAGAAGTGTAAAATGCACTTTTCCCAACTGCTGCGAGGAAGGCTGTTGATGATAAAGGACCTGCGGGTATTTTTTTATTTTGCTTTAATTCTGTTCTTTATGCTGACAAGACTCTACTGAAGCAAGATGGCAGACAGCCTTGACAGCTGAGACGGCCTCGCTGGTCCACTTGTGGGATGGAACAGCGGGAAATGTAATTTATATTCCTGATTGTCAGCAGATAATGAAGTTAACATTTAAGAATAAAGCTGGTAATAGCAAGTCAAAGCCTCCATCTGTTTCCCTTCTGATGAATCTGATCTCGTTAACCTCGAACTAACCTTGTCCGTGTTTCGTTTGTCGTGTACGGTGACGTGCGTCACGGCCAGTCAGGGTGACGCTGCTGGGCTGCTAATGACAGTCCTTCAGTTTTTCTAAATATTAATATATTATCTATATGTCAAACACAAGTGCCTCTTTCTATGACATCATGATCCCAGAATCTGGTTCTCTAACGTGATTAGAAATTATCTAAGCCTGAGCTCTTCCTCAACCTTGCCTGAACATTCCGATTCTTCAACACCGACGTCACATCGGAGCACGTTAGCCCGCAGACTGGGCCAGCCTCGGTATCTTCTACTGACAGAAGGTTGGTTCGGAGATGGAGAAGGATCCGTCCTGGAGACGGCGTGTCCTTTCTGTCGCTTCCAAGACAAACTAGTTAAATAAAGCCAAATGTCACCGTTGAAGAGACCAGCTTGAGGCACATCCGGTGCTAACTTTGCCTCCGCAGTGTGAGCGATGCCTTCAAACAACCCAGACAGACAACTTAAGATGCTTTTTTATCACTTAATGCCAGTATTTCATCTTGTATGCGTGTATATATCCCCAGTTAGAAGTCATGTTTACTTTCCCGAATGACACTGTTGGAGAGATGAGTTGCATTGGGCTCAGATCAGCCTCATTCCTCATTCTCTTTGATAAGAGCTCTTTACTTCTGAAAGCTCATTGTTGATACGGCATCATCGTCTTTATATAGGTCAGCGGTGTTTTCATGTGGTATCAGAAATTATGCGCATGTACGCGGATGACTTCCTAATATATTCAGTGATCTCTGCTCCAGGTTAACCTATAAGATACAGCGTTTCAGGGTCTTTAATCCTCAGATCTATTGTGTCAGATCATCAGATGGAATCATCAAAGGGAGAAGCAAAAACAAGGGATCAGACTTTTATCCCATTTAGCGTAAAACTGGCTACAATAGTCAACTTGGAGTTTGACATGGGAATGTTTTATTGGAGTTATAACGTGCCAACGTACGAACAGATCTGTTCCTAGCATCCATGACATTGCACAGATTTGACAATTATTAAGGGTGATCAATCTGCTCAGCACCCTTGGGTGATTTTAGAGTCAGAACTGGTTTCCATCACACCCAGTAGCGACAGTTCAATGACTCCCACCATTTTTATGTTTCATTCGAAAAGTTTCTGTTTTTAAAAGCGAAGAAGCTCCACTGAGGAAATAATGGTAGCCATGAACCTTTTATGGGGCCTTTAAAAAAAAAAAGATGTTGAACATTAAATATTCATCCTGCATCAGCACAACCTTTATCAGCAGCTCACAAACTTTTTCTATCTTTATCCCAGAAAGAACAGAGCAAACTCAAACGTGGCTAAATGTGGTAAAATTTCCAAATAAAGCACCTGTGTGGTTGAGAAGGATGTGATTTGAATGCTGAGCAGTGGAAAGCCACCTTGTTATTGAAAGGCCAAATCATGAAAATCTTAATTGGATGAATAAAATAACCCAAGCATGTAATGACTGATAAAGTTAGCATTAATCCCTGTTAGCGTCCACTGATGATGCAATGGATTTCAAACTTCCTTCAGCAGTGGTTTTTTTTTTCAATCTCAAAAACTCAGACGTTATTATTCTCTTTTCTGTGCACTAACTGCTGCAATATGTGGCTTATTTCCCTCACTTTTGGCATCTTTCTGTGCATGAAAAAGACTTTATCCTTGTTTTTGACCTTCTCCTCCTGGCAGAGGGCTTTCGTACATGAGCAGTGCTGATTGAGCAGACGGCATATTAGCTGTAAATGAAAAACAGCGTGGGCACCCCCCGACTTTAAAGTTTGGGAAAATCGGATAAATCTGCCTGCACTCTCACTGTTCTATGCATTATTAATGCCCGTGTGGCTGCTTTGCTTTAATCATCCCTGCAACATACGCACCATAATCTTGGACATCGGTCCCGGCTCAGATGAATGTCACCCGCTCAAATAACAAAAACCCTTGAGAGATTTCTTCTTTTTTTTAATTTACAGAAATGGTGGGTGGGGAAAAAACCAAATTGTTTGGCTCACAAAAAGACTCATTCTGACCCGTAGCAGATGTCCACTTGTGTCCAACATTGGGACACAAGTGTTGTTGGCTCAGCAGCGAAGACGCTCCCGAAAAACATGTGGGATTAACCCAGTTTTAGTTGGAATTTATAATTTTCCCAAAGAGGATAAAGCTGATGAGCGATCACGACCGCCACGTTTCTTTGTGGTTTGAAGGAAACGCCTCTTCCAGCGAGCAGCATTGGCATAGAAGCTTTAATCTCCATCCATCTTACACAAATGCCTTGAGAAAGCCACATGCTGTTTACACAAATTGGTCACTGTGCTTCAAAAGAGAGCGCTTGTCAGGAAGTGCTGTGCAGCGCGCAGAGGCCCGCCGACCCTCGCTCCTCAGGCTTTGCGATTTATTACCTACTGTGGTGTGTTAAATATTTAATATGTTTCCATCAGCATCTGTTTAAATGAACCCTGCCTTTTAGGAAGTTCGTCCATCTGCGCAGTTTATAGTGTTGCCTCTGAATTAACGTTTCATTTCCACACCAATTGAGGTGTTGAGGTCTTTTATTAACAAGACTTGCGCTCGACTTTCCCTTTTTAACTCCTTTTTAATGGCGCTCGAGCCACAGCCTGTGGTCTCGGTCACGCTGCTCCATCTGCCTCACTTTGCTTTCATGCACCCCTAAAACCAACAACCCACCATTGGCACTCGTTCAAATGCCCCATTACATACAAGAGAGCCCTTTAATGCTTTTGTTGGCTTATTATGCATTGTGGGTAAATGGAGGGTGAGGGCCGGGGTGAGGGCGCGATGGAGCTGCCTGTTTGAACTGGTAAGAGAAGGCAGGCGCGGTGCCTGAATATTGTCTTTTAAGGAAAACCCCACAGACTTAAAAGAGGATCAGCACTTGAAAAGGAGGCATCTCCTGCTGGGAGAAGTACACAAAGTGTGTCAGACTGCAGCGTCGCTCCCTCTGTGTTCTACTGAACTCTTTCTGTACCCTGCGTGAGGCTACACATGCACGCCGCAGACAAGCAGATGCTAAGGTGCACGTCACGAGGGAGGGGGTTACAAACACAGATCTTAGACTTACAGTAAATATAGGAGCAGGCAGGACTCTCAGAGTGTCACAGCAGGCCTCTGCTCGCTGACGCTGGGGGACAGGCTCAATTATCTGTGGGAGGAATGGGAGGAGAGGGAGCCGAGGGAATTCAGACTGTGATTCCCACATTCCGCTCACAGCCACTGATCCGCTTTAGTGGATTTCATCCTAAATATGATGCATATGCCCGGCACTATATGTGGTTTGAGTGCACTTCTTGGGTGTCGCTTTTGCTCATTTCAATCCATTAAGAGTTCAAAAAAGAGGAAAAGTCAGCTGGTTTCACCATTTTCTGATGTGTTGTATCAAGTGAAAAGGGAAGATATAAAGCAGAAGGTCATTTTGATCCAGGAAGCTATTTTTCTTCCTTTGCTCCCATCTGGAGATATGGTAAAGGCTGCTCATAAACAGAGTGGAAGGATATACTGTATTATTGATGCTCTGTTGTGGCTGTGGCTCGATTGCAAAAGCTCTTTGGGAGGCAGAGGCACAGTCTTTGTCTGGCTGCCTCGAATCCAGGTTTTCTTTTTACTGGAACGTCACCTTGAATTATTAAAGGTATTTCAGAGATTTGACCCTTTTTGTCTGCTTCCCTGTTTAACAAATTCCTCCCACAGAACTGTAAGGTTTGTGACACAGAAGTTAAAGTTTAATTCAGTCCGTCCTCACACGTCTGCGTTTCCCTCTCTGCCTCTTTAACAGGAAGTCATCCCGATGGGAACAAACCTCGAGGCGAGGCAGCCCCAACAGAAAACTATGAATCAACCATCCCGCTGCTTCTAAAGGGCAAGGACCCCAGACCTCTGAGCCAGCTCAGGACAAGGGTAGGTGCACTTATCACCAGCTCATTGACCTTTCACCTCTGCTTCCCACTGACTGTAAAACAAGATGGACGACAGAAACGAAATTGTTTCGATTACAGATGGCAGTGAAGGAATCATCCCCCCCCACCCCCAGTCTTAGCAGTGGACTTGACTGATTTGTAAAAGCGTTTTTTATATTATTATTTTTATGTTTCTGAAGTTAAATGTAAGATATTTTCCTTTTTAGTTATATTTCATGCCCAGACAATTGGGCTGAAAGGGCATGTTTGCCACAGCTCTGGTCACAGTTTTCGTCACTCCTTAATGCAGAAATACGTGCTTCATTCTTGCAAAACCGTGTGTGTTTTATTCTTTTAAGCACCATTTGTTACATATTAAATTAAAAGATGCCGAACTACTCATGGTGAACTGCATTATGTAGTCTAATCAGCCTCCTCTGGTTTGTCTAGACTTGTGATCTAGGACAGTCAGGAAGAGAGTTTAAAAAAGAAAGTGTATGAATATTTATGATGGATTCCTCATCAGAACTTATGGAAAGTTTTCCAGGAGGCGTGCGCACGATATCAAATATTTATGAGCGTCACGCTATTAACATGTGCAAAATACATATCACAAACGGGGTCTCAAGCTGTGTTGAGTGAAATAAAAAGAAATAGTTGAGTTTAATATTCTATAGATCCAGTGGTCCGTCATTAATGTAGAACAACGGCACGTTGTCATTTAGCTACGAGAGTAAAGACTAAGGTAGGTCTTCTTCATTGCAAAACAAATTAAGAAATCCGATTAAGAAAACTAGCATTAGCCAAAAATGAGCATTAGCCAAAGATAATATGCAAATATATTGTGTTGAATTAACAATTAGCAGCTACAATAAGGTCCTTGATTGTGGAATGTTTCTGCAAGTGAACCCCAGCAAAATGAAAAGTACATTTATTTCCAGTAAAAAAGCAGGGAAGCAGATTGCTTAAAGTCACAGAGACGAGTTGACTGAATGTTAAACAGACCTGCAGGCAACAATAAGCAGACATATAAATGTCACAATACCAATCCTCGGTCTTGAGCTATCAGCCGGTCATTTTCCCATCTTTGTTCCCCAATCATGGAAATATCTGTCTGTTTTAATGTTCTTGTTGTAAGAAGTGGTGACATCTTAAGGCTTGAATGCAAAATGCTTTATTTTCCTGCCACAGGGCCACTTCTTCACCCCGGTAATGATTTTCTGAAAGGCTTCATGTCATTTTAAAGCAGTTTCTCACTAAAATTGCCATTTTGAGATTTAATTAAGGATTAAATCTCAAAATGACATTTGCCATTTCTCATGAGTGCAATTTCTTGGATCATGGGCATTTCCATGAATATTTGCTGGCATTAATTGCAACGCGCAACAGAACATTCATAATTTATTATTGTCACGGTTGCCTCTATAATTAAACGCAGTTTTTGCCGCTAAAGGCACGATAGCTTTCAATAAGAATAGAAAGAGGCTATTATCTGTTTGTGGGTTGGAACCGTTTTCAGGGGCGTATGGCTCCTGCAAAGAAAGGTGCAACATTATAACGCTAAACAATTGCTGTGTCAGCAGTTTTACGTTGGGAAATTTTAAAAACCAGCACCAAATTTTCACACACATGCCTGTGGAAGCGGAGGATGTGCACTTCCTGTTTCTCACCCTCTCGTGTCCCGCCTTTCACCCAAGCTGTATAAAGGCGGTTCACACTTTTTTATTACAGGTTACAGGCGAATAAAAGGTAAATAAAATGCGCCGGAGCACAAAAACGGTCGTTCCGATCCGCCTCAATGTCAGCATACATTAGCTAATTTAATGATTTTGATCTTTTTTTTTGTATTTCAGGGCTATCCCGCATCGCTCCGGCTACTGGTACAAGCAGAAGGTGAAAAGTTGATCCTGTTGCTGGAAAAAAATGAGTGAGTGTTTGCCTGATTCATTTATCCATCTCCACTGACTCACTGAATGTTTATGCAAATCAGGGCCCGCAGATAAATGGCCCCGGCTACGGCTGGATGGAGTAATAAATGCAAGAGGCTGTGAAGTTGTGTGGGTCTGGGGTTATGATATAGTGTATTCAAGGAGGGAGAAAATAATATGTCCCCCAGTGATTGGACTCTTTTATGGTTCACACTCTCCGAAGGCTTGAGAGATGAAAGCTGATAAAGACTAAGGGAGAAGAGAGCTCTGAGGACGCGCTCGTCCTCCCTCCTCTCCTCTCATCCCTCCCGTCTGTGCTGAGGAAAATAATATTGAATTGTGCGGCGCGAGGTGGGGATCACTTCGTGTTGATAAATATGTATGTACACTCTGTGCAGATGATTTGGGTGGAGATAGCAAGTCTTCGTAGAGGTCAAAAGGATGGCGCTTTTGCCTCCGTGGGTATTGTTTTTGCTGTTATTGTTCGCAGATATTCGTCTCCTCTCTTTTTGACGCCGATCGATGGAGCGCGTCGGCCATTTCTCCTGATCGAGCTTTTCAGTGGAACCTCAGTGTGAATCAGAATCCTACAGTAGAACAGCCGCCAATAAAACCAGTCTGGGCACTGTTGGGAGCGCGGTCGGTAAATGCTGCCGAGGAAGCCGGCATCCTGACTGACCCCGCCACTTCCCTTCCTTCCCATGACCTCTCACAACGTCAGCATCAGCTGTGAGTCATCCGTCATCACACGCCAGCGTGCTGCGCTTCCCGTCCAGCCACTTTTCTGTGGGACCAGATGTGTCCTGTCAGCCAATCACAGGCGGTCCCTGACCTCTGTCCGAGGCTGTTTTGTCAAAGCCGTAATTGTCCAGGGGCAGAAGGACGGTGGGGAACATGCTAATGCTAAGGAGGCTTCTACTGGACAATTTTAGCCCCATTAAAATGGTGAAACTGTATAAATCTGAGTGAAAGAATGTGTGTGAGAGTGTGTGAGGGAAGTGGCTATCTGGAATGCAGTGAGCTTGAATAATTCTTGCCGCGTTGCGTTTCACAGGGCCTCGGTTTTTAATACCGTTGTAAATTTACTGTTTCACTTCTAAAATGTGCTCCAGCCGGGGCTGTATTTCAGCTCCAGGGGCGAGGGAGTTGCCTGTTGTTTGTATCTTGGACGGCCCTGTGGATTAGGCTACGGTAATAGTAATAAAATGCGGTTCCGTGTGGGTGACGAGAGTAACCGATACGAACAGAATAACGACATATTTGAATAAAGCATTCCTTCGCGCACGTTGCTAATTTTGATCTTGATCTTGGCAGCAGGTCTCCGGGGACTGCTGTAGCCTGCTTACCTTTAAATATAACGGCATTCAATGCTTCTCCGTCCCTTAATATATGATTCAAATGACATCACTGAACACTATTGAAGAAAGAGCTTCCAGATCTGCCACATCCATCTTTACTCGAGCAGGAATGGAAATGGCCAAGTCTTATAAAATATTTACAGCGGTAGAATTAGGTAGTAGGCAAACAGTGTTTTCTGTGACATTCTAACATTGATCAATGGCACTCTTAGTCGGTGTCACATGATTAATGATGGGCGTATCCAGCATTACACATTAGTCTGGATTAGAGACTGGCACTATCTGCTATTTCACCCCTGAGAAAGCTTTAATCACGAAATCGTCTGAAGCCTCTTTTGACCCACGTACATCTGAGTGTGAACTGAGAGGAACAGATCTGGGTTCTTGTAACAAGTTTCCACTTTTTCGTTAAGTGGGTTGCTAGGTTACAGGTAATTATATGTGGACTTGGTAGCTTATTTTACCAGACGAAGGCCAGGAACATGTCTCCTTTGCATATTTGATTCCATAAAGAATGAACTGTAAATTCAAGTCATTGCCATTCATGTTCTCCTTGAAAAACAATGAGCGGGTACAGGATTGTCCGACTTTTCCCGTGTGTTTCCCAATGACAACATTTCCTTTCATTCTTCTGTGGCAGGAAAAGAAAAGAGGCCCTTACAACCCACGGGCACATCTGACTGACATATATTTTTGACCAAAAATTTGCTCACAGTCACATCCTCTGTGTGCTTCTTTTGGAAGGTGGATCTGCACCGTTCCAATGACAAAGCTGGCATTTAAATGGTGAGGTGTTTTAAATGAGTTGAAGGACAAAAACACGATGTCCTGCAGGTTAGTAGAGATTAGGACTGTCCTGGATTTGGACATTGAGCAGCTGAGAGAAGAACTATAATAGCCAGGTCAGAAGGAGATCTGAAGTCGGACTCATTTTCTCTGATTCGTTCTTCATGTGGAAAAGACTTTTGGTGCTTTTTATGCTGTTGGCTCCGATGTGTGGAGTCGGAAAAGTGGTTATTGCTGTATTTATGTGCCTTCCCACTATGTTTATGCTGAGCAGCGTGAGGTCAGGACTTGGATTCTGGATGTTAAACAGCCACCACGCTCTTTTCCATAGACCTCTTTCTCCAACCCTGACTTCCTTTATTCCATATGCATTTAATCAGTGTTCCATTTCCTGTCATGTCTTGCAGTTTTTGTGTTTTTGTGTCCACATTTCACCACCGCCCCTCCCCCATCTCTTGGGAGGATGGTTGAACAGCCACCAGTCCAGTCCAGTCCAGTTCACATCAGTCTAGTATTTTTGGTTTTTTATTTTTATTGTTTTTTACTCTCGGGATTCGTCTCCTCTGCAGGTTTTCATGCACTTCCTTTCTGGGAAACAGTGACATTTACTTTTTGTCAAGGTTTGAACATGCCGTAATCACAGTTTCCCTCCTGCTGACATTAATTAGTTGGCTAAAGAGGTTGTGTGTGATGAGCAATGCCTGCGGTGAGAGTTGGTCCTGCAAGATAACACGTGCGAGACCAAGGTGGCAAGAAAAAAGGCCCACAGTGAAAGGCTGAAGGAGAGAGCACAAGGTGCTGCCTGGAGAAAAGATAAGAGGGCTTTGTTTGTTTTTTACTTTTGGAACCTGATCAAAAGGATAAAAGGCAGCTTTAAGATTGAGTAGATTCACATCACAAAGAATGTGCACAATCCAGAGGTTACGCAACACTGTCCACCGTTGCCTTTATGATGCTGAGGACTTAAACATCCACGTTCCAGAACATCGGCACCTGTCCTTATTTAGCAAGGCAAAGCCCGTTGAATAAACACATCGGCTGAATTCTGTAAATGATCAGATGCAGCGTTTACAGTAGCCAGATAGTTACGCAATGCTGCTGTAAGTATCCAACGCTTTAACATAATCCAAATGAAGATGTTTAAACCTTCCTTCTCCCCTCCTTAAACACAAAACTTAAATTAGAGTATAGACCCAGTAAGCTCAACACACTCAACTGTGTCTGACAGTCCATGCCTGTTTCATTGCAGGGAATATTGATGGAATATTAGGTTAAAAGGTCAGGTGAGCATCACAGTAAGTGGTGCACGTGCTGCTCTCCCCAGTTCAGGTTCATGTGTGTGTGTTTCTCTATTGTCAGCTGACTTTGGTTAAATGGCCAGGCTTCACATCAGAGCAGTGTATTGACGGGCTAACTGATGTTGGCAGCGCCGCTACACAAACCGTTAGCGTGTATCGATACCGAGATGTGTTCAGACGGCCAACCATTGGCTAAGCATCTCACAAGATTTTTTTTCAGCCTTTTAAATCAAATTCTGAATTGAAAAAAAGTCAAAAAGTGCTATCAGTCAAGTGTAGGGCTTTTGGAAATGATTGCTTGATATTGATTTGCAGCAAGATTTTAAATGTTTCTGAAACGCAAGTTGGTTTTTAAAACCAAATCCGATCTCCACTGAGATCGTAATGTGAAGCAGACCAAATGGATAAATGGAGGAGGAGCGGACTGCAACTAGAACAGGACAGATCAAAACGAGAGTTTGCGCCACAATTTTGCATCATGTAAGAAAACCAAACATGTTCCAGCTCATTAATCAGGATGATGTTCTCCTGAGCACATTGCTGCTGAAGTAATCGGCTTTGCGGCACTCGCGCGGTCCGACTGTTACAGTAGCGCTAAGCGTACCTGACAAAATCCAGTTGGTGGGTTCAGGAAAATCCCAGATGCTTCAGTCTTGCACACCTGGCTGGCAAACCTGGGAACCAGTCCAATCTCTTGTTATTTCTGAACCTCCAACAAAGTCTTCACATGCTGTACGTGTGTGATTGTGGAGCTGCAATCAAGTAATTTATTTGGAAATGTTTTGCAGGGTCTCCTGCATTTCTCCCTTTGATGCTTAAATGACATATATAATCCTGGAATAACAGCAGTCTCTCCTGGATTTTACTGAATGCCTTGTTTTAGTTGGCTCTCAATAAACTAACAATTGAATCAGCACACGTCTGCAGCACGGCAGCATATGGCTTCATGTGCTGTTTCGCTGTTCTGGACCCACTTTTAGGGGCCTGATTGTGCATAATAAGCATCTTAATGTCCAATATTAATATGCACCAGCATGAACCACTGCCAAAAAAGTACCAGTGATTCCAGTTTCTTGTTAATCTACATCATAATGCATTCTAGCACATCGTTCTTTGACAAGGTGAAGCCCTGAGTGTTGTTTACAATGGCTAGGGAATCATTTTGTTGTAAGATATACCAGAATTGCATTAAGCACAGTGGCAAAGAAAGCTTGATATAATCCTCATTTAATGAGAAATCCTTTATAGTAGAAATTGCATTAGGTTTGATTCACATTCACTGTGCCTCAGCAGAGAATGGGTCATTTATCACAGACCCATGAGAAATAAGGATGGTTCTACCTGAGACAGCGCAGTTCAGCATCTGTTTCACTCTCCCTGTCATTTATTTGACACTTACATTGCCGGCAAAACAGCCTACCGAGCTGTCGGCGCACCCAGGTGACTTAACAGAATTTTTCTTTGGGTTATGGGATTTTTTTTTTATATACTTTTTATTGGTTTGCAGCGTGCCGGATGTATTACATGTTATATAGTCAGGTACACACTGGCCTTCCCTCCTGAACGCACCCGAGTTCTGTACGTAACGTGTGCCCATGTAGAAATCGATTCACTGCAGTCGTTCAGGAAGTTTCAAGGTCAGCTTTGAGTTTAAAAGGTCACCCTGTGCACATGCGTGAAGACACAAACACACACACGCCAAACATAAACATGTGTTCACAATTATCCAGGTGCCCTACAAACAACAAGGACGGGGGAAGTACATCATCCCTGGTAGAAGGGAAGTTCTCCTCCGGGTCCATGAGCTGACCTGAGCAAAACAATAGCAGCAGCACGTTGAATCAACAGGTTTTCTGTGTAAACAGGGAGGTCAAGGACATTCACCACTGCCTGGTTGCAGAAATAAATCGGCAGGGAAGCAGATGTGGAGGGAAGTGGCTGCTAATATTTTAGGTCTATGGAAAATTTCCAGTCAGCACAGCTGAAACGCGGGCTAAAATATGAGGAGTAGCTCTGAAGTCCAAACTAGGTCAAGTACAGTCCGATCAATCCAAGACGAACTCAGAGGCAGGAAGATTTACGAATGATTGCAGCTACCTCCCGGAATAAGATGAGCCACTTTAAAGCCGCGGGCCGTCGTCGCCTGTGTGGCTCAGAACCGGCTCAGCCCAGACGGCTGCATCAGAGTGGTCTGACCAATCCTGTACAAGGACGATATTCAGCAGTGAATGAGACATCGATCCGCCAACCCGGTTTATCCTGCACCTCTTGAGCAAAGACAGGCAGACACAATTTAGAGTTGATAATTGTGGGTGCAAGAAGGAGAAAATGGTTAGTATTGATGGTGGTGAATGAGGCGGGGTGATTTAAGAGGAGGAGAAGGAATTCGCTGTGATCCGAGACAGCTGATAATCTATCATTTGCCTACCAGAAGCTCCGATATTAGACGTGGAAATGTTAAGCACCGTGATCAAAAACTCGGTAGGAAAAAGCGGAGCGCTTTCAACATATAATCCTTTCAGTCATTAGATACCCAGCTGTGGTTATAAACTGATCATTAAGGAAGATCTGTGCTGCTGAGATTAGGACAATAATGTGAGGACGATTGCAAAGCCTGAAAACAGGGAATTGCGATTTATCCTGTTCAGTGTTTCCCTGTTCTAAGAAGGAATTAAAAGGTATGCAAACGTTGCTGTGAGGTCCGGAGTCCTGATGGGAAACCACGGCAAAGGAGGCTGTGAACAGCTGAGATCTGAGATCTTAAAGGACTTCAGGTGTTCAGACTGACTGAAATTCCGAGTGTGTGTGAGCGGGCCTGACAGAACCAGCAGGAACAGGAATGTTTAAGGCGTAGTTAAAACTAGAAGAGTGGCTCCGATGCTAATGATTTCGACAGGTTAACTTATAGAACCCTTAAGTTTCCCACTGGATATTGGGGCTTAAAAGACACACGCATTTACACATTATTGTTTCTTAGTGCTACAAACTGAACCTCAGGCTGTATTTCATTTTAAAGCTCTTTATAATATTACAACCCTTTGTCAAGTGATTGGCGCTTCCTGCTGAAAATCCATCTTATTTCCCTTTTTTAGCATCACTCCTCATGTTCTTCCAGTCAGAAAGAAGCACCAGGTTCACGAGAACTATGTTTGTTAGCTAATGGGGTGAAGAGTGACAAATTGTAGGTTATTATCTCATTGGAGAATCAGCAGAGCGACTGTGAAAAGTGCAGAAAGACGTAATGATGTGAGGCGTTTTTTAAAAAAGAAATGCTCAGTGGGCTCTGGGAGTGGGGGGTGGTGTCTGAGAAGAGTGCACTCGGGGGAGCGCTGACGTCTTATATTTAATCTGTTCTGTGCAGAACAGCACAAGCGCACTCACGCTATGAAGCTGAAAGGGTTTGTGCTAAATTACAGGTTTTTGGGGGGAAGCACGAGCGACACATGACTCATATTGATGCGTGTTGCTTTGCGTTTCACAGGTTTCTTCTCTTTTGCAGGAAGAAAAAAGAAGTCAGTTTTCAACATTTTCTATCCAATTAATCATGCAAATTAATTCATGTCAAAACCAAACATTATTTGGACAGAACTCTGACGATCTCTATTTTGTTTGTGCCCTTTTTAAAGACGACGATGGTTCTTCACTGACTATTATCTGATAAAAGCACAACTATGATCACTTGTCATAAAAACATGCTTTTAAATATAAAGATGTTTATGTTGTGGAAGAAGTTCGGTTAATTCAGTTTATGCAGATTAAGGGAACAGAAAGCAAATCATTTAGAACCAGAAGGTAAACAAAGTGAGCCATCCTCTATAACCGTTAAAAGCTGAAGTCAAATTCAAAGCTACTTTCATTTGTTTATCCATTTATTTATAACCTGTAAACCATCAGCACACTAGAACCTTGCACTCGGGCTCGGTGGTAATGATTAAAATAAGTGGCGCGCTCCATAAACAATGCATCTGTTACCACGACAGCCTCAGCAGGCGCTCGCCGTATTCATTAATCTGTTGCCAACGGTGCAACAGCAGCAGAACTCATGATGCCTCCCAGCATTTTCAGGTTTTTCCATCATTATTCGCCGTGCTGAATTACTGCGGGATCCGGTAATAAAGAGTAAATCAATACTCTTGCTTCCACGCGGTGATATGATATTTAGCTGCAGGAGGTGGGAGCATTAATCGCCGCAAAGCTGCGGCGGTTTGAGACCGAGCGCATTAGTGCAGCAGAGTCGTTTCACATAATAGGTCTGAACCTTTGTCACAGCAGGCGGCCGTCACCCAACAACCATCGAGCGATTCGGCTTTCTGGTGGAGCCCGTGCCGCCGTGTCGGGGCGACTGCAAAGGAGTATTAAACGTTGTGGATGTGCAGGCCAACACTTACATTCTTTTACAACTCAGCCTTCAGCATCACGTTTGTGTTCAACTTCTGTTTCGTGCTTAAAGAATTTGAGGGTGTGTTTTTTGTCTTAATCCCTGCTGTGCTCGTTCAAGCATAAATTCTTTTTTTTTATCATTTCCAACTGTGCTATCACTATTTGAAGTAAAAATTCCAGCATTATCTCAGCCCCGCAGTGTTGGAAAGTCCAATGATAATGACTCAACAATAACAGCGTAAATGACTCTATAAGGCTCCTCCAGATTGCCGTAACAGTTTCATTTTCTTCTCCGGTGGAGTGCACACACACCTGAGCTCACGAGCTTCTGGTCGCGACCACGAAGCCGCCATCCAACCTGTGTGGAAACATGGTCAGCTGTCTTATAGCGGGTGATCTAGCTCAGGTACAAAAGTTAATTTTCCAATGAGTGATTCTGAGCGGTCATGAAAGACACACAAGCTGCGCAGACTGCACACACACACACCCTACACACACACACACACACACACACACACACATACACCACCGCAACATGTAGATTGCCTCCCGCTTGTGCAGAGATTGTTCGCTGTCCCTCCGAGGTTTGAGGATTTGTCCCCCCGAGGAAAGAAGATGTAGTTTGGGAACGTATTGTCTTGGGGATTGAGTGAAACGGCCGGTTTTCATTTGGAGATGAAGCAAATATCGTTACACAATAAGGTAAAGGCTGTTGGAACACTATCACCGAAGAATGGGCCATTTTCTTAGGATAATGTAATTTTTCGTCATTCAGACGCTTGTGAATGATGCATGAGCGCGATTTCAAAGTAAATGAGTTTATCTCTCAGACTTTCAAAGGGGATCTTGACTCATTAAGGAGCTACAGCGTCACGGCTGCAGGCGGTCGGCGACTCAACAGGCTTGGCTGATATGGCTGCTTTTGTGATATAGGTCTTCTCGCTGCTGGAGGCTATACAGTAAAGAGGCCTTGCTCCCATTTTAATGTGACTTTTTTTTGCCGATGGAAAAAGCAGGACTCGCTCAATCAGTTGGGTCAACTCTTATCCTCACTGAAGGATACAGAACAAATGACTATTTTATACATGCAACAGGCAGTTTTTGCTCATGCAGGCATGGCTCTGGTGTTACACACCAGGGTGATTGTGGACGGGTCTAATTGCACTCCATTGTGCTGATTATCTCCGGTTTTTGGTTTTGGTTTACCTCATTAAACAACAGTGTGCCGTAAGGCTCAAGCTACTGCAAAAGTTCACAAAAAAAAGGCACAATGTCACCAGTAAAGCAGCGCTGTGGCTATAATGGTTGTTTAATACTGTTTACTGGATTGTGGGATGACTGATTTGCACACATTTCCCTTTGAATTAGCTAATGCCTCAAGTATGCTGTCCCAGTGCATGCTGGGAAACCCCAGGCACGCTCATTACTCTCGTCTGATATCTCTGCATGTGTTTATTTTTGCTGTGGTCTGTGTTGACCAGTGCACCCATATATGTATGTATGTCCTGTTTTAGCCTTCTTGGATTACAAGCTTATTCTCAGGCCATTTCAGGGTTCGAGCTCTGATATCCTGATCCTCGGGGGGTGTTTGATGATGTCACTTAGTGGTAACTGGGAAAATGTGGCTTTCAGAGTCCAATGAAGGGCACCATATGTTTACCCAGTTATTTGGCCGGTTCCAGTTTGGACAAGAGGGTGGTTCCTGGCTCACGTTGCAACGTCTAATATTTACTCTGTGAAAAATATCCATCCATCTTGTGGATGCATCGCACATATTCAGCCTGGGAAGCCAGACGTTTGGTGATCTGGTTTCAGGTTTTGACATTTCTGAAGTTACAAATCAATCGTATAATCTGATCAGATATTTACTGTTTCAAGACGGTAAGGTTCTTCTGAAATGAATGCAATGTCTCTGAATTTCCTATCAGCATAAACTTTACTTAAGATATATGAATTGGTGGTGTTGAACATGTTTAACTGTTGGATTTTTGCATCTGAGTGTTGCAGCCATTGCTCATTAGCATGCTAAACGTCTGCACACACCAGTGTTATAAAGTAACTCTGGTTCAGTTTTTTAGCTGTTATCACATACAAGTGGAGGGATGAAACTAACATTCTCATTACTGAATTGAATTGATTTTCAATTCACTTTAGATTTTTTTTTTTTCAATAGGAACATATTGAAGCCCTTTTAAAGCAAGAAATGCCCACTCACTTTGCTGGCCTTGCTAGCCTTGCATACTGCATGCACGCCTAAGCTAAAGGGACATTGAGCTGTATGTAAATCAATTTGGGCTGCATCTGTGTGTGGAAATAGAATTAGATTTGTCGACCACACCTCTTTAGTTTCTCCTCTCCTCTCATCGTCCTTTTTTTCCCCCTCTCGCTGGCCACGACTCTAGGAACGGCTTAGGCTGCTCGCTTCGAGCGGATTAAAAGAAATCACTGCGGTCTTCAAAGGAAGCAAAGAGCGTGCGAGTGCGAGGAGCCGCCATTCTCTTGAAGGGTCCCATGCTCAAGGGGATTTGTGTAATGGTGAATTATTACATGAGGCGTGAAGTCACATATATGTAAATGAGTCTCGGCTATTTAAATTTGCGCAGTGCTGAACTCTGCGGATGATATTACAAAGACCGATTCAAGTAAACAGTGTGTGACACCTTCTGCTGCGTGGAGGTCCGTGAAGGTCATGTCAGCGCTCAAATGAAACTCCCTGAAACACAGTTAACGCGGCAACAGTTGCTCTAATCTCGACCTCTTGTGCGTAAACCAGCCATGAGACCCAATGAAACTAAATTTCATCTTAAACGAATAAACGACACAAATTTACTTGTATGACACCACCAAAATTTAAGTCGTGCTTTAAATTAACTACTTATTTGCACAACACACAGGGAAGGTGTGACAAGCTGTTCATGTGGCATTCAGACTCAGGTAAATTTAAATAAAACCCACTATAGCATGCCAAATAAGAGATGGGGGGGTTATTTTTCTAGACTAATAACAGTATTTCCCTGCCTCCCTTAGGTACCATTAAAGAGCGGCTCATTCATCACAGTTAACCTGGGCCACTATTAATGAATCCGTGCCTAATGAAACACAACATAAGCTTAGGAGCATCGAATTAGTTGTTACTGACTCCGGCGATTACGGGAGATTTATATGGAGAAAACCGTGAGAAACATCAAAACGCTGTCAGGTAACGAAGCAGCAGAGATGCTCGCAGAAGACAGGAACGTGCTCTGGAAGTGCATGGGAATTAAGGGAATTCTGAGGAAATTTCAGACGCTCTGGGTTTTGTTTTTTAATTTCCTTTCCTATTGGATTTACGTTGAGGACAGTAGTGATTTTTAGGTCAATGTGGTGCTCTCCAGCTAGATTACATTTGATTGACTGCGTCCTGCTCTTGCCAAATGTTAGACTGCAACTGAAAGTCACTTTCCACCAATACTTTTTGCTTTGTGTGCGTGTGTGTGTGTGTGTGTGATTGGGGGGGGGGGTATGAGTGACAGGGGCTGGTGTCCAAAAAGAGGAAGAAAAAGTTCTCTGGAACACGCAAGGGAGACAACAAACCAAGGGCACAGCCTGAAAGCTGCAGGGAAACGAGCGGATCTAATCAGTATCAGAAGGGTCCTTTTGCTGATGAGAATCTCTCTTCAGAAAGCTGAGAGATCCCCACAGACGACCCGTCGCCTCTTGACCTTTGTCCATTTTCCCAAAAAATAGTTGATTACATGCAGATTGTCTCATGTCAAACCCGCAGCTCTGGTGATCACGTGCAGCAGCGGAGCCAGGCCGCCATAAGCTGGTTTTCCCTAAAATGCCGCCAAAACACAGCGTGGGAGCTCACGCTTGGAATTACCATTCACGTGATGCAAATCCCGTCTTTAGTGCGCAGAAAACAAAATCGCCCTCGTTTTTCGACACAAACCACCACGCAGGTTTAATTCGATTCTTTCTGATTATCACTTTTCAAAGGCTGCTTCTCATCCAAATGAAGTTAAAGGATGCATTTTCCATGCAGCATCCGTGAGCCTCTGATGTGTCCATTTTTAATGAGACGTACCGGGGCCTCTTTAAAGTCTTCGCTGGCTGCTGGCTTATCAGATTTGGTTCAGAGCTTGCTAATGGCATGGTAAGCCACATTAAAGTGGTAATAAGTATTTAATGAAGTTAAATGTGGTAAGGCGACGGCCACAGAGGACTGATCCTGTTTTAAAAGGTCAGAAAACTGAACTTTAAATGTACAGAGAAGCAATTTAAAGGTCCTGAACTATTGAAGAAAGACACATTAATGACTTCATTTGCTCCCACCTTGTTCTGATTTGATATAAATGTTCTCCATTATGTTGCACTATATAAAAACCCGGTTGAGTTTTTAGCGCCCTCGGTGGGTCTCATTCATCCGCGACCTTTATCGTAGGATCATCGCGCTCACACATGCTACACAGCGTGGAGAATAAAACGACCTCTGCGGAATTTTCTTGAGTCACGCTGCACCAGGAGTCAAGGACACTTTCGCATCACCTGAGAAATCAAGAGAAAAGCACAAGCACATCCTTGCTTGAGAATTCCGAGCACTTCATCCACGTTATCCCCAAAATCCTCCGTAGCAGCACTTAATCTACATAAAAGGAAACCAAGAAGAGAGTTTTCTTATTAGTTTGAAAACTCGGACTCTTTTTAATCCACTCAGAATCGCAGCGCTGAGGTAATAGCCGGGTGTTTGATGAGTCTCTTTCTCTTCTCTCCTTCCCTCCTCATCTCCTATTAGGGGTCTTTTTGCGAGCCATTTCACAGAAACACATTACCGGGAGGATGGAAGCGCAGTCACCAGCGCCCACAATGTCACGGTAAGCTGGCTCACAAGCCATTTTGACACTCATGGTTCAAAGTCAGGCTGCACTGGTGCAGAAATTTAAATATTTCAGTATAAGGTTTCCGTTTGTCTGTATTTCCTTGTGGCTGTGTATGTGAAAGCCTCGGCCTGGGGCCAAGTGGAATGTGAATTATGTGGCTTATTGGATGATAAGCTGCATTTTATAAAGACTGTGTGTGTTGAAGCCAACACCACCATCAGGATTTTGGGATCAAACCCACTTTCAGCGTCGGATCTGCTCCTATTCCTGCACGTGCACACTGGTGGTAGGAAGTGCATCGTCTACCATAAAAGAAAGTGGATTTGAAACACTTTACACAGAGACTCCTTCACTGAGGCGCTTGTTTATGTGGCTTGTGACAAGAAGACAAATGTGAAATGCGTAATTTTGAGTTAAACAGCTTGAAGGTTTATTGGAAACACAGCCGCCACCGGCGAAGATTCTCTTCTCTTTTCTCTTTTGGAGGGGAATCGCTGAAAGTGAACAGCACTGGGACGGCGTGACAGGCTCTCCTCCAGCTCCATCAGCAATGATTGGCAGCTCTATTTCTCGCAAAGTTATGCAAACGCTGTTTTCAACTCTGTCCCGTCTTGCTAATTTTGTGGGGGAGAATATTACAGGCCTGCCATCAGCCTGTCAAATTAGCATCCTGTCTTAAACTCAAGCTGTTGCAAAACTGTTGCTTTTTTTCTAACCAAAGAACCTGAACGCGTCGTGACTTTGCTGCTGCACTGCTGCCACATAAATCAGCATCGTCAAACAAAAGACGTGAAACCGGAAAGAGATTAAGCCCCAACCAGATTACAGCTCTGCCATCATTACATTTTTTACAAATTCATTTTTGGAACCACACTGTTGTTTTAAAAGTGCACTGATAACCTAATTGGGTTCAACCTCTTTGCCGCTATAACGACTGTAGCTCCAGGAAATCTTCTCAAAGCAATCAAAAGCTACTCCAGAACATTTCAGCCTCTTTGAGGATAATTGGTGACTATCAGCTCTGCCTGACATTTTCTCCTATGAAAGGTGAGGTAATCTAGGTCAGGCGCATCGGAAGCAAAGAACCTTGTCGCTGCTCTATTTTTAACCTCCTGTGTTTTGAAGCTCCGCCCCATCACGGCTACTCAGCAAAATTCCTCGTGTTGAGTAAAAGTTGATGGACGTGAGCGATTCTTCCCACGAATGTTCGAAACGACTGTCAGCTTTCCTTCAACTGTGTAAATGTCATTAATTTCAGGAGAATTGTTTGTCCCAGGAAAGATCGTGGAAAGGGAAAGCATGGAATGAATAGATATCTAAATGTAACATTTGATTTCTCGTAGAATAACTGCTACTACCACGGAAAGGTGCAGGCACATCCCAACTCCGACGTGACCCTCAGCACCTGCTCGGGCCTTCGGTAAGAAATGCGACCATTATTTTGTATTCAGGAAGCATTCCGACGGTGCCCTTTAAGCGTAATGTTCTATTTACATTCACTGAAATCACAGATCAACACAGCAGCTCGTCATCCTTTAACCTGTTGAGGGTCGGTTGGTGTGAATCGCCCACAGATATAAAGAAATGTTGCATTTTAACATATGCATTTGGTCACAGGGAACTCAAGCTGATTTGAAGCATCGATTTAGCTTTTCTAGTCCAACTGCTGCTGCTCTTTCTGCAGAGGCGTCATCGTGCTCGATAATAGGACTCTTGTCATCGAGCCGGCATCTGGCCGCGACAGCGATGTGCATTTCATTTACCGAGTGGAAAACCTCAGACTGACCCAAGGAGACTGCGGCCACGGCTACAACATGACCTCTGTCCCCCTTGAAAACCACATCAAAAACCCTTTCCACTCCTTCCACACAAGGGTAAGGGCAGCAATGTCTGATTTTATTAAGCTGGATTTTATCGCTTTTTTATTAGCGGTGGAGTCTCAGTGCTGCATCTGGGTCAGGTTGTGATTTGGTTTTGTTTTGATTTCTGTGGTTAATAAAAAAGACCGGGCAAATGACCCAACACCATCAAATTGGCAGGTCTGCCAGCTTGGATCCTCTCCCAGAGGGTATTGCCTTGGACCTGACACATTTTATCTGCACTTAGAGCCCAAAGTCGAGGGCCCACGCAGGGTTGGCCACTGGTTTATATCAAGCAGGTGCAGCCTCCATCTGCCACTATTCCCAAGCGTCGAAGTGTCCATTTGCGTCAGGAAGTAAAACTGGGGAAAAAAGTACCCTTGAGTAGTGTTTAAGCTTCACACTTTTAGAGGAGCTTCACCTGCATTGATGGGACATTTGAGGCCATTATAGATCACCGTGTGTATCTGGTGGTCGGAGGAAGCTTTTATTTGTTGCTCTGCCCAGGAAAGATTCCGAGACCTACATTTTACTGGCTGTTTTCACTGTAACTGACCTCAGCTGCTCTTAAAAATAGCTTCATGCGTTCTGTGGATGTGATGGGTTTAGGTTTGCTGACATGCTGGCAAAAAATAGTGTATGGCAGTGGGAACATGAGGGTCAGTGCCGCCCTCATTCCACCCACTAGCTTATTACTTTAAAAAAAGAAAATGTTAAAGCCTTAAATAACTATATCAACAAATATTGAACTTCTGTATTTCCCCCTCAGCAAAAAAGGCACGCGCAGAGGACAACCAAGTATGTGGAGCTGATCATTGTTGCAGACAACAGAGAGGTAAAGCACCATTCACGCCTTCACAGATACATTAGAGCAGGTAAAGCTAAGAATAAAAGCACGCCGAACTGGAATCATAGTAAAGCAGGTCCTCGCGGGGCTCCAGAATTAGGTCAGTATGTAACAGGCAGTGTGGTCTTGTGGCAAAGGCTCAGATTTAACAGGAAATGCTGCACAATTCCCCGGTGAACCAGACAGGAAACTGGGAAAAAAGCCACAAGGAAAGAGAAATGTTTCCTGTCAAGACCGGGGTTCTGCTCCTTTACATCCCTCTGCTAATGACAGAAACCTGAATGGGAAGAAAAGAAAGAGAGAGAGAATATGAGATGTGCTGCCAGAAGCCAAACGCAGGTGTATGCACAGGAGGGGGAATGGACTAAATCTGCTTTGCAGGCTGTTGGATCCACCGGAGCACCTGCTCTCGGCGGCCATTCGTCACCACTGCGCGTGATGCACGGCTGCTTCTCACGGTTGCTCAAATGTACCAATTCAAGCCGCTGATTACTTTGTATTTTTGCTCTCAGTTTCAGAAACAAGGCAGCGATGTGGAGAAAGTGAAGCAGAGACTGGCAGAAATAGCCAATTATGTGGACAAGGTGAAATATCCTCTCCCAATTGCACCGCTGTCTTTCTGCAGTCATCTCATTAATCTCCGCTGGCAGCAGAGATTAATGAGATGACTCTTTGATGTATTAATGCTTGAGTTTGAAAAAAAAATGCCTACAGTTAAAACCTTCTCCAGTCCCGAGGATCGGTGACAATCAGATACAGTCGTCCTGTAGATTAACAAAAGCCGAGCACAGACCTTTTCTGATCACATAAATCAGTTTAATCAAAGCTTTAAAAAATCCTTTCAGGTTCACCTTCTTAACTTATCTTTCTCGCTCCTCTCAGTTCTACAGACCCCTCGACATCCGAGTGGCTCTGGTGGGTTTGGAGGTGTGGAGTGATTCTGATAAATGTCCCGTCACCCAGGATCCTTTCGCCACCTTGCACGAGTTCCTCGACTGGAGAAAAGTCAAACTGCTGCCCCAGAGGCCTCATGACAACGCTCAGCTCATAAGGTGGAAATGAGGAAGCAGGAGGATGTTTTGAGTGACACCATCAATGAGTTTCCCTGCAGAAAGTTCTGACTAGAATTAATCCTCTTTGTTTGGGCTTCCTGGAGTCCCTGTTCTTACAAAGGATTTGGATGACTCTGCTTTTACATTCACAGTCAAATTGGAAAATTAGTGATCACATGAGTCATTATTTTGCCTTTTCAAAGCCTGTGGAAAATTGATCCAATTAATATTTCCATTCTTCCTTCTGAAAACCTGCAGAAAACACCATTATTACTCATCACTCGTGCCATTATCCTACTCCTTTAGCAGAATAAAAATGGTCTACAGTTCAGAAACAGCAGGAGCTTGAGACCCCTAGAATAGTTTCTTAGGCCTTGAATCTATGCATAGGGCTTCTGCTCAAAATGGTTGTGAATTCTTTCTTCCTCGCTGTTGTCTTCCCTTGCCTGACGTCCTGAACATCTTCCCTGCAGCGGGGTTTACTTCCAGGGCACCACCATCGGCATGGCGCCCATCATGAGCATGTGTACCGTGGAGCAGTCCGGAGGCATCGTCATGGTGAGTCCGAGCCCTCCCACAGCCAGCGAGGTTCTCTTCCTTCATCTAACCTCCGCCGGCTAACGCAATCCAGATGTGCTTTACACCGAGGGGGGGGGGGGGGTCTCTTGTTTGCCGCACGTTTGTACACGGACAGCTCTGGCAGCTCATGGCGGTTTTAAAGTCCATTTACTTTTTCTGGCTTTTGTTTAGCACTCCTGGCCCATTTTGCAAACACCCGCACCGACAAAGAAATGAGTATAGATCCATCCTGAAGAGGGTTGGACACACTTACACACCCTTGTAAGGTCATATGAGTGCTCCCAGTCATCCAATCAGGCTTCCCTGTGGCATTTCTGAACTGGCTGCCCGGGTACCGGGGGTAAATAAAGGCTGCAGCATTTTCATATGTGTGATAAATTATTTAGGAGGCAGTCAAAAATGCAGTTTTGTTCCTGCCAGAGCTCCACCGCAGCTCCGCACCATTTTGCTGCCCGGTGGGCTCTTGCACCCCCTCGTGCCCCGGACGCCCCTGCCAAATCATTAAGTGGTTATCTGCCTAAGGCCATCACAGCCCAGATGTTCATTCCCCAATAACCATTTTGTTTTCTGCTGGTTTTGACCACAGTGATGCTCTTTCCAGATGTCCGTCTTCCCCATTACTGCCAGACAGCAGATGGCTTGAACTGGTATTAGCCGGATGTGCGACCAGTTAGAGGACAACATAATGACATCGACCATTTCTCAAAAAAATGCATCACCATCCAACTTAAAGGGTTTTTTTCTTTCAGTAAATGGTCTTTAAACGTTGAAGGGTTTGTACTGAACTGCGATGCCGAAGCATATCTTTTTTTTTTAGCAAAACATTCCTGTGAGTTATTTTCCCAGTTAAACATGACAGTATTTGAGTTTTATGGTGGTTATGTGTTGAACTATTTCTTGGCTGGGTCCTGTAATGTCCCAGATTCATTGGCCCAGCAGCCACGAACTATATACTGCAGAGCTGCATTCTTAATAAGATGCGAGCTTGTGATCAATATATTGTAAATGTACAATGATTTTAAAGAGAATACATTTATTTATTAATTTAATCCTCAGGAGCCCTCGGAACGTCCCTGGTCTGTGTCCCATCTTGCTCGCCGCTCCCTCATTCTGTTTTAAATTTGGATGAAACTGAAACGTTCCCTCCATAGTAATCGGCCCCTGCCTTACTTATCACCGCAGCACCGTGTCAGACAGCAGTGGGTATATGGAGGTTTGTCTCCTCTCACAGCAGTTCTGATTGGGTCTGCAGGGGTAATGGAATGGCAGATGAAGTCGGGCTTCCAAAAGGAGATTGGGTAATAGAAGATGGATGAAGGGGCAGAGCAGAACTGTTTAGGAAATCTACAGGAATTTGGAAAACTCGGTGGTTATTTTTATGTTTTCACTGCATTTCATTGTGGTTTGTTTTCACAGTGAGTGAAAAGCGGCTCACATATATTAGAATGTAAGAGGTTTACATGCTCTAATGTTCCCTTTTGCTTCCCACCAAAGGATCACTCGGAGAACCCGCTGGGTGCAGCTGTGACGTTGGCACATGAGCTGGGACACAATTTTGGCATGAATCACGACACCCCGGAGCGTGGATGCGGCTGCAGGATGACCGTGGACCGAGGAGGTTGCATCATGACTCCCTCAACGGGGTGAGACTCGGGTTTTAGGTTTCAGATGTGAGTTCTAAACTGGGTCTTTAGGCTTCTCCTCTCTGCTGTAGCCAATTTAAATGCCTGTTTCACACATCTGTGAACTCTTCTCTTTCAGTCTGGGCAGTCAGAAAATGATAAAGCTCCTATAGCAATGCAGTCATCTTCATCTGATGTCCTATTGTTTATGTGCAACTGTGCGAGGGAGGCTGAAACATTCGCACAAACACACAGAGACTTTGGCCAGCGCCTAAAGCAGCTGCTCTGACATTATACTCAGGTTGTCTGGGTTGCTGAGATAACGGCGCCGCTGCAAGTGATGGACTTTTGACTGTTGGTAAACAGCAGACAGATAAAGTGAAACTAAAGCCCAGCAACAGATTTCAGTGTCAAGCTGCTTCCAGACTGGTTTCTCTCATGGTGAGTCCCGTAGGCTGCAGATAAATGTGGCGAGGATAGATTTTTAACAACACTGCAAAGCGGACGCAGACAAAAGGCTGAGAGAAGCTGCTGCATTAATCACACAATAACCAAACGGAAACTGTATCCAGTCTCAGCCAAGCTGCGAATTATACGCTGCAGCTGCATCGATCAAATAATAACAGAAGGTAGGCTCTATTCAAATCTAGTAGAAATAGGTAAATACATCAAAACGTGTGCCACCACTTGTGTGAGAAGCCCTGAGTCGTGGTTTCTAAAAAGCTAAAATGTAAACCAGAATCGTATTTAAACCAGGAGCCACTTAAAGTGCCCTGCAGGGAGTCCCGAGTGGGTTAATTCACAAGGTTTGAGCTCATTGCGCCGCCACTGCCTACGACTTGCTGTCGGTTTGGTGTTTGTGTGTTTTGCCATCAGCGCTGCAGTACTTTGGAGGCACAGATGCTGTCTCTCAAACTCTAGGTTATAGATTTCCAAGGTCACCTGTGAGCTCAATAGTCTGAAGGTGCAGCTGAATCCGCTTGTTGTGTAGGAGACATCTCTGCAGTTTGCAGTCAGAGCTCTGCTGCAGCTTTTTTGCCACGTGGACAGATGAGCCCCAGTTCACCCGCGTCGTAACCAGTTCTCCCGAAGATTGAATTCCCCGACCCGTCAGCCTGACTCCGCATTTCGCTGTTGACAGAACTGGCCGTTTTGCAAACCAATCCAGACCTCATTTCCCCCGCCAGAGATCTGGATTTTCCTTATATTTATTTTAGCGACCCGTTTTGACCTTCTGCAGAGATGCTGAGAGAATGTCAAACGCGCCGTTGCAGAGCGGTCCGGCTCGCTCAGCCGCGTTCAGGATCCTCGTAGCTTCAGCTTGTTGATGGAGGGGAGTACACGCTGCATCTAAATGACGTGATTATCAGTGACGCTGCCAGCTGTAATCAGGGCCGGGACACACAGAGAGGGATCCACAGAGAGGTGCTTTATGCCTGGATGGAGAACCAGAGCAAGAAGCACTGATTTCATTTGTTTCATCTCCCTCAGCGGCTAAGCAGGAAGAGAGGTAAATGTGAGCCACAAACGAGAGCGAGGATGAGTATGAAGGAATCATTTGGCTGCGCTCGGACATTTTTGACAGCCACGACAGACTTGTGTCATAATAGTGAGGAGAAATTCAGGAGACGGCGGCGGAGGAACGGACGTTTTGGACATTTTGAAGTGGGGGGGGGGGGGTATCTTAGAAGTTGAGCTAAGAGTTGCATCACAAAAACACGTGGAGAAAGCTCAAAGCAACTTTCCTGTGTCTATATGCACCGCTGGGAAGAGAGATGAAGCCCAGCGTGAAGCTGGGACCAGACACAAAGGCCAAGAGGTGACTTTTTTTATATCAGTGCAACGGGAGGTAACCAAATGCCATTCTCCTGAGGAATTCTGGATCTTGGGGAGAACGCTGTAGTTCACGGATGGATAAATGTGTGCTGTAAATGTTTTAAAAGGTCAGTTAGTGTGCTCAGGATATTAATTTCTTCTCTGCAGCCATCAACACTCATCCTCGTGTATTAAATACCACAGCTACGATTATTTCTTCTGGATCATTCTCCCAATTCTTACTTCAAAATGACCTGTTTTGAAGTAAGAAGGGCCAAGTCTATTTTGCATTATTGGCTTTCTACTCGATACAATGTGTTTGCGTCCTGAAATCTGCAGACCAGTTGTTTTTCTGTGTCCTCAGGCAGTGGGAGGAGGGCGCTTTCCCCTACAGGGTTGCATAAAATCTGCCTATTCAGTCTCTTTGTCTGCTCCTTTGGACAGACTAGATCTTAGACTTATGCTTAAAAAGATATCAGGTTCTGTTGTTATGTGGTTTTTTATTTTTATTTCATTCAACCTCAAAACCGGCAGCACTCATCAATCTGCGAAAATCATGGTTCAGTAACATTTCTGTGCCCGCGGAAGAGACAAAGAGCGACTGAAAATAGACTTAGATCCTCTAATGGAAAGCATGTGTCTGGGGGAACAGGGAGCGTCTGATAAAGACCAAAAAACAACCCGTAAATCCCCGCTCCTTTAGCTTTGACAACGATCTTGCAAGAACTACAAGAAACCTTTTAAATCATTCATTTTGAGTATTCCGGTGGAAGTGTTTTGTAACTGAACTCCCTGAAGCAGCTGATAATGTCGGCCTTCGTTTCGCTGGTGACTGCAGGATTCACTAGAATAAGGAGACTTTTCAGTCAGCGACGTATTCTCTGTTCAGGCAGCAGAGCCGGATGCTAATTAAATATTGTGTTCAGTAACTGTTCCGCACCTCAAATATACTGTAGTCGCACTTCAGCATATTACACCCGGAGGGGTGGGGTGGGGGCTGTGTCAGTATTTTTCAGAGAAGCCGAGACGCTCTGCTCGTCTAATTTCCTGCACTGCGCAGCAGCCGCCTGGTTTCAGCTGTGATAATACAGCATGTGGATGTGGACCTACAGCAGCCTAATATTAGGGTGGTTTCAGTCTTAACTAATATTGACAACGACAATTTAACCTTTCGTTTGGAAAATCAAATTCCGAGATGCTTTCAAATATCAAGGAGTGATCCATATAAGGGCACATTTTTGCTTTCAGCATTTCACTCATCTTCCTATCGCAGGTTTTGCTTTTTTGGATGCCAGTTTGTTAGAATCAGTTCTGGCTCGGTTTCAGTTATTCTGCACACGTCTGGCTCCATCTTCATCTGGAGGGTTGATTTAAGGGGCTTCAATTGTTTTATGGTTCAAACTCATTTGAGACTCTATTATTCTCAGGCCAGGTTCTCGTCTGCTTTCGTTCCAAAAATTTGAGTGATACACTTAAATTCTTTCTGAAATTGAGTTCTTATTTTCCTGCAGGTGAAGCTGAATGGCAGCATTTGTTCTGTATAAAAGCAGAGTTAAGGGTTTTGATGGACTAAGTTTCTAACAGCCACAGTGTGTAAAATGTATTTGCTTTATCAGATGAATGAGTTTGTGTCTTATAGCATTCTTTTCATAGATCCACCGTAAGTGCGTGCATCACTTTGCAGGGGTTCAGTCATATAGTGTGTGTGCATTATTCTGGTGAGGCTGCCTCACAAGCATTACCTGCAACATGCAGCTCAATTATTATATCAAATCCATGTTAATTCATTATCACTGCATCATCGTGTCTTAGCTTCAAGCTCATCTATCAATCTATCAATCAAAAGGTCCCTATCAATCAATCAATCTTTATTTATATAGCGTCAGTTACAATCAAAATTGTCTCTAGGTGCTGACAAGCAACAGTGTCAAAGAAAAATTCTCCTTTACCGGCAATAAACCTTGGGCAGGACAGGCTCATATGGGGGGACCGTTCTGCTGAAGGCCGGCTGGGCAGAGATGGAGGAGAAGGGGGGGCGGACAGGTAGAAGAGAAATAGGCAGAGCTCACACATACATTAATTACAACAAGCTGACTTTACAAGGACATCTAGTCATTATTGCTTTTTCACTGTGACATTTACTTGTGCATAGTGTTTTATTTTATACATTATCCCCTATATCTACTGTGTGACGCAAGGCATGCTTGTCAATCAACGATCATGTGACTGCATCTATGTAGCATGGGCGCTCTATATGAGCAATGACTGTTGTGTTTATTGTAATTCGCCTTCATGGTAACTCGAAAGCATGCGTGCGCTGTGTTATCAGCCACACTGTGCATGACAGGCTGTCTCTGCTTTGTGCGGTTCTCCGCCACCGCGCAGGGGCGTCATCTGTATTTATGTGATTATTGTGGTGAAAACATTAATACTGGAATAACTAAGACAGATGAGGCACAGTAGACAGACTATAGATGGTACAACTTTTTTGTGGAGGAGGGAAAACACGCAGTACTTAAAGATGACTTTATTTCTGGCCTTCGCTATTATGCCCAATCCCCAGTCAGAAGAGTTTTATTGTCAACTAAGAACACAGCTTCATCCACACAGCAGCCACATCCACTTCTACCCAGTGTGCAGTTCTTTTTTGTCAAAGATATTTTGCACAGACAGCAGCAGCATTCTCCATACTGGGTCAGGTTGTTCCATTGGACCCATTTTTCCCAACATCTTATTCCCTAAAACTGAGATAATCTTGCACACCAGACGTTGAATTCTCTGTTCAGTGTGTTCAGTGGAGGTGCTCTGAGGAGGTGCACTAATTCTCTTGTGGATGATGGGTTAAAATACCATTTCATGTTCTAAATGAAGTTAAATTACTTCACTTTTTGAAGGACATGTTCGTTAGCTCTCCAGATCTGCCTGGATTGTGCATTGTACAGCTAATAATACATATTCAGCCTTCCTTCTCAGCCATTGTGGCTCTTGTCAGCTCCTCAAAGTTTGCAGCACTTGTCAGGGTAAAATGTAGCTGCCAGAGAAAAAAAAATAATTTTGATGGGTGACTTATGTAACTAAGACGGAAAGTAAGTAAAGTGCAGCTCGTTCAATGTCGGTACAACGTGCACATTTTTACTTAATTCCACAGCTCTGTCATTCCACTTAGTCCAACCTGCTCGGTCTTTTCGTAGGTACCCGTTCCCCACTGTTTTCAGTACCTGCAGTAAGAAGGACCTGGCCGCCAGTCTGGAGAAAGGCGTGGGCATGTGCTTGTACAACATGCCCGAGGTCAAGGTGCTCTACGGGGGCCAGAAGTGCGGCAACGGCTACGTGGAGGAGGGAGAAGAGTGTGACTGCGGGGAGCCTGAGGTGAGCTCAAGGGCAGAACTCCACATCCCAGCTTTAACTGTCCGCTCCTCTGCTCCCTGTGAGCATGGAGAAGTTTGAGAGAGAACACATTATTTGAGCCTAAAACAAAAAAAATGCATGAGGGAGAATCAATATTTTATTTTTTGGGAATCAGGACTGATATGTTAACAAAGTATGTTCTAAACTTTAGAACATACTTTGTTAACATTCAGTCCAAACCCAAAGTTAGACAAAAAGCTGCTCGAGTCCAAAACAAGCATCTGACACGAATCACACCCAGAACACGTGCTGATCAGTCAAACAGGCCGTGATGTCATGTGTTTGTTGAAGGCCACTTGGACCAGATCAAACTGTATTACAAGACTAGAAGAAAAGCCTGAAATAAGCTCTCTGTGTCCGAACCCACCCGTGTCCACACACGTGCACGCCGCTAAATGAGAATCATGTGTTTCACTCTGAGTTCAGGGCAGCTGCAGATTGGGTGATTTGATGAGTGACTGATTTGAATAATAATGTGGAATGTGTGATTTTCACATTAATGTTCATGTAACGTGTCAGTGCGGTTGTGAACAAACCAACGGTAACTTTAAATGAGGTATTGACCCACTGCCTCACCTGAAGAGAATGTAATGTTATTTCTCCTCTAAACAACAGCCAGACTATCTGAAGTGTTGAGTCTCTCTGCTGGGATCAGCTCACAAGTGAAAACACATGACTCCCACTTTGTTGTTACATGGATCGTTGTGTCAAACGCACCCCTTTGCACGAGTCCCAAATCCAGAACATATGAACAGCTCATATATCTCCACGCCTCAAGGGTTTAGGATCAACATAGAAGGACCCTCTCCCACACGCACACGGCAGGCAGGAGGTCAGCTGGCCCGCTCTTACCTGTTGCGGTGTGTTTTTCTGTTGCAGGAGTGTATGAACCCGTGTTGCAACGCCACCACCTGCACCCTCACGGGAGACGCCGTGTGCGCCCACGGACAGTGCTGCGACGACTGTAAGGTGCGTGGTTGCGTTGCGGCCCTCCCTTTGTGTTTTCCACTCATCGCGATGAACCTATATTTCCTCTGTTGCACCAAGCTGTAGCAATTATGAGCAGTTTCCAAAGTGACGTGCAGCAGTAATTGGAAACAGCTCTTTTAGTAAGTCTTGAGACTGCCTAATGTGCCTTTGGTAATAACGAAAGCCCGCCCTGTTCATTTAAACTCTACCTTAATATGCAGCTTTCAAATCTCAGTACAGATTACATAAAATTACTTCCCTCTAAGTTATTAAAATTAGCACTGACAAGTCTGTCTTTGGAGAGGGTTGGTAATAAAGCATCTCCCTCAGAAATCAGTCACTTTACATGTGTGTTAATTACGTCCTTAAAGGAGACGTCTTGCTTGCTTTGCATATACAGTGAAGTCGAGTCAGGTTTATTTAGAGCCCAAAATCACTGTTGCCTCAAAAACAAACTTGAAAATTTTAAGAATAAGGGAGAAACTTGAAGGAGAGCCACAGAAGAGGGATCCATCTCCCTGAGATGGACAGGAGGATATATACAGAGGACAACAGCATTAACATCAGTAATATATCCGTTCATCGTAATTAGAGATGTAGGAGTCGGAGTAGAATCTGTCCATGGACCGAGACCGTCCATGTCAGCGCTGCCAGATCTGAGACGTCTTTCCTGTCCTCATCTGCAGCTGAAACCGGCTGGCACCCTGTGCCGAGAGTCCGGTAACTCCTGTGACCTGCCCGAGTTCTGCACCGGCGCCAGCCCTCACTGCCCCGCCAACGTTTACCTGCACGACGGGCACGCCTGCCACAGCGTGGAAGGCTACTGCTACAACGGCATCTGCCAGACTCACGAGCAGCAGTGCATCACCCTGTGGGGGGCAGGTAAATCAGACGCTCACCAGTCACCGCTTCATTTAAAATGGAAATGAATAAAAGAAAATGAGCCTCAAAAACGCTTTTTTGTGCCTGAGTGTAGGTGCGAAACCGGCCCCTGGGATATGCTTTGAACGCGTCAACTCCGCAGGAGACCCGTATGGGAACTGTGGAAAAGACACCAAAGGCTCCTTTGCCAAATGCGACGCCAGGTAAGACGCTGCGTGGTGGCGGCGGGGGCGCGGCAAAGTTAGTGGGTAGCACGCAGCCAATTAACTTAAGTGGCATCATTAGCAACCCTCATTAGCTTGTGGAAGCTGACACGCAGCATTTCCACACAAAGACCAATGTGGGTGAGAAATGTAATCTGAGAAAGATAGCGGCTAATTACGTTCTAGAAAGTCTTCATCTCGTCTTGTTGGCTAATTGTTTTGAAGATGTTCCCCTTTGGGTGAATTGTGTAATCAAGCCTTTTGTTAACTGATGTAATTGCTTTAATAACTGGAGGACTGAAGCGACGCGGCCCTCCGCGGCCGCCTCTCATCCCTCCCTGCAGTTCCTTATCGGTGCCTCTGACTGACGGGCCTTTGTGTCCAAGCGCTGTTTCCATTGAGCGTTTTGTGTCCACTCGCAACCTTTTAATTGCGTTTGTCGCGCACAGGGACGCAAAGTGCGGTAAAATCCAGTGCCAGGGAGGCGCCAACAGGCCCGTGATTGGAACGAATGCTGTTTCTATCGAAACCAACATCCCACTACAAGAAGGAGGGCGCATTCTGTGCCGAGGAACGCACGTCTACCTGGGCGATGACATGCCTGATCCCGGACTGGTCCTGGCTGGCACCAAGTGTGGAGACGGCCTGGTGAGCGTACAGTGTAGATTCAGGTGGCATTGTGGGTTTTTTTAGCTGCAATAAAGTTTGGTTATAAGCTGTGATGACCGGGATCGACCTGGGGTCTTAATAAATGGACTCTGCTGTTATTAGCGCTGTCAATTCAATTTCAACTTTCTCGTGGGAACAATGGAGCCTCTTCAGAGGTGATGTGATATCTGATATATATTATAATTACCCATTTTGTTAAATCAGATAACAGTGCTCTGATGGCTTTTTTGAGTAAGGTTCAGACATGAGAAATTAATAGATTTCCATAAATCCACTCTGAGACAATAGAGCTTTGTAGATATAACCCTTCTGCACACGTTTCTCTTCAGTATTTATAATTCTTATTGGGATTTCTCCTGTTGCTTATTGACCCTTTTTATCTTCCAGGTGTGTCTGAACCGACAGTGCCAGAACGTCAGCGTCTTCGGCGTGCATGAATGTTCTGGCAAGTGCAATGGACGTGGGGTGAGTACAGATCCGCTGTTAATTTAACCTTTACTGTAGTTTGTAATTATGACTGCGGAAGAGCAGAATGGCTTCATTCCAATTGAGTCACTTTATGACAATCAGAATTAAGCCTGGCTGAGCCATAATTGCACACAATAGCAGAGCGGCAGCTTATTTACAGCAAAGTCTGCGAGCTGTGGCAGCTACTCAGCTACGACTGTTGCGGATGATCAGTCTTCATTGTCCCCGTGTGGTTAAATCAATTCCGTTTAGCCGCGTCGTTTGTTTACGCACATGTGGTGCAGCACGTGATCTCTACCGCGAGCGAGCGAGGCTGAAGGACAGCAGCGGCACGTCGCAGCCGTTTTCCCGGATGTTGAAGTATTAGATGTAATCAGCTTTCCCTTCGCTTTAGTTCCCAAGCAGACTCTGAAGTCACACAACAACGCTTCCTGTTGAAGCCAAAGGTCATAAACGTATCGTGAGACGTTTTAAGCTGCAGCTGATTAAATTTTTACGTCTGTCGTGTTCCGCTCTAGACAGTGGTGATTTTCTCATTATACTGAATAATGAAAATTGTTTTCTGCCAGTAAATTAACCTGAGTTATACATTTATATCTCCGTAGCCTGTAGGCACATTTAACATTTGTTACGGGTTTATTACAATTTGACCTCTTAATAACAAAATACACTGTAATGTAAACCCTGTTGTCAGCTACCTTCCTCCTAGTTTTACATAAAAAAGATGGATGATGTCATCCCATCCATCCCAGATGGATGATGTGTCCCACACGCGCACAAAACATCTGCATGTCACACCTCCTCTGGAGCCCCCGAGTGCCTCTTGACCCCATCGGTGTTATTAGGAGTGTCCACGGCGTGAAGACAGAGGAGGCACTTGGCTTCCCGTCCCGTTGAGTGTTAATCCACCGCAGCTGCAGGAGTCCCTGTACGCCTCCCTCACCTCAGTCCGGAGGCTGGGGGATCCTCCTGAATTAGAAACGTGTGCTAAAGAATTCTCCAGGACAGATAATTTGCAGGTTATGACTTTTAGCGCACATGCTTGCACGGACATTCCTGTGTTGATAGAGTGGATTATTGGGGATAAGGTGAACCAGGTGCACGTCTCTGGGACAAGATGGAACCATCGGGCCAGTAAAAGACCATGAAACTGTCTTTATGCAGGTGTGTAACAACAAGAACAACTGCCACTGCGAAGCCCACTGGGCTCCTCCGCTCTGCGAGAGGGAAGGCTTTGGAGGGAGCATCGACAGCGGGCCCATGAGACTGGCAGGTACCGGCTGGTGCAGCTGCCTCTTTTATCTGGACAGACGAACAAAGGGCAGCCACAGGGTCGCCCCTGCTACGTTTTTCTCTTGACTTATGAAGTTATTACAGCGTTATTACTACCTCCAGTACATGCAGACTGCCGCATCAAACCCTGAGCTGTCGTCTGATTTATGAGCGAGCAAAGAAATGCTCCTGAATGTTTCCTGAGCGAGCCTGGCTGAAACGCTCTCTGCATCGTGTCCTGTCACCCCTGTGTGCTGTAGATGTGCGTGCATGTGTATTAATGTGCGTCTTGTCGTATGTGGCATCAGCTGATAGCGCGGTCATCACCGTGGCGATACTGATCACACTAGCCAGCCTCCTGACGGTCACCATCGCCGTCTTTGTGAAGAGGAAGACTTTGCTGCGCCTCCTCTTCGCCAATAAGAAGAGCACGTTGGAGAAATTCAGGTGAGATTCCTCAGTTCTCTATTTATTCAGATATATTTATCAAAATTAGTAAGGTTGTTGCCAAAGAAGCTTAGCGAATCCCTGGATGTGGATATGCTCATCGAAGCAAACTGCAGTATGGATTTATCTGCTGTGCTTATAGATCTGTAGAGGCCAACAGGCCAACCAGCCCCATCAGGGTTCAGTCCACATACAGGCCCACACCACAGCGCAAGCCTCCTCCGAAACCCTCCGGAGCCAACATTTATAAGGTTTGTCCCTGCCCCGGTGTGTGTGTGTGTGTGTGTGTGTGTGTGTGTGTGTGTGTGTGTGTGTGTGTGTGTGTGTGTGTGTGTGTGTGTGTGTGCCTGCGTGCGTGCGTGCGTGCCACGTGCACCTGCTTGCGTTCACAACTGGCTGTATCTGCAGCACCAGTATGAAAAGTTGCTTCTGCTCTAGAAAAATGAGCAACATTTGAAACAGGATGTCCATTTTTATTATGATCACTTCGCAGACTCCGCTCCAAGTTCTGTGTGTGTGTGTGTGGTGTGTGTGTGTGTGTGTGTGTGTGTGTGTGTGTGTGTGTGTGTGGTGTGTGTGTGTGTGTGTGCACGTGCACGTGCAAGTGCTTGCGTTCACAACTGGCTGTATCTGCAGCACCAGTATGAAAAGTTGCTTCTGCTCTAGAAAAATGAGCAACATTTGAAACAGGATGTCCATTTTTATTACGATCACTTCGCAGACTCCGCTCCAAGTTCTGTGTGTGTGTGTGTGTGTGTGTGTGTTTGCGCGCAATGTCTGACAGCAAAATGGTTTTTGGCCTTTTTAGGTGTTATTGGTTTGCTCTGGAGCCGACAGCTAACAGCTAACAGCTGGTCTGGACATGTGCTCAGATCCTGGCTTTGTTAACATCGTGTGTAATAATTGTGTTTGCTAGCTTTATGGCCAAGTTTGACATCAGCTATATCATATTAATGAGAGCTTCATCACTCAAGTGGAAGAATCCTGCATTTCATTCCAGGAAGGCGAGAGCTCCTCCTCAGTCCTTATCCTTGCAGGTGTTTGTGAAGTTAGAAACTTTAAACATGTCCGATGCACATTAATTTATTCAAGGCATCACCTCTCATGCAGATTTGCTTGCTCTTGATGAAGTGAAGGATAAAAGATGGCCTAAATATCTACAGAGAAACCACATATATAACATACAGTATATAACTGCACAAACCTTTGAATGAGCTGCCAAGAATGGAATGAAAACAGCTGATCGTATGTGCCACAGTGGGTTAGCAGCAGCAGGTTGGGATGGGAACACGTGCATCCCTCTGCACGCTTGAACCTGATTAATGGTGCGGCCGATTATGAATAATCTTAGATTAGATTGGCAAAAGTGTGGGAATTGCTGAGGCCAGACACAAGGACGAAGCCTAAACCTCCCATTTCTGTGGGGACATTTATGCGGGTGCTGTGTGTTTGCCGCTCGCTGCATCTTTAAATTGAACGCTCTGGCATGCAAAGGTGAAACCATGCATAAAACATATCCAGGAATGCTCCTGCCGTCCCTGGTTGAATTTAGATACACGGAGAGGGTGAGTAGCGGTAAAGCGTCTTCCCCCAGGTTAATAGGAGAGGGTCTATCCAGGTTATTTTTGGGTCTGCAGTATACGTTCTGTGCAGCTGTGCAGATACCATTAACCCCGAAGACGCCAACATTTTCAGGGTTAATGTCTGTTTCCAGGGAAGTTCCCTCAACACAATGTTCATATCGTCCATCAGACTGAGTCCGACTGGCTCCTCAGATGTTTATTAATGGAATGCACATTTCTGACGTCATAAACCTTCTTCTCGTCTTCTCAGCCATCTCTGCTGAGTGCCGAGCCTCTTCTCCCCCCGCACAACTTCCACTCCCACAGCCTGCGCCGGCTGCCACTCTACCAGCCGCTGCACATCAGCGGCCCCATGCCGGCGTCGCTGAGCGTGGGCCAGCCCACCCTGCCCCCCCTCCCAGCCCACCACAGGGTCCCGCTCGCCGCCGCATCCCTCTCACCGACTCAAGTGCCGCCGTTCCTCAGTCTGCCTCGACGGCAGCCATCGTACGGCCTGGACCAGGTTTGTGTTACTGTAGTTTGTGTCTTTTGGCTTCGCCGTAAATGATTAAGCCGTTGATAAATACGGGTACGGCCTGAGAGGCGTTATTCACATCAGACCCTGAACTCTCTTACAATCAATACTGAACCTTGATGTTCATTTCTGACCAAATTATTGCATCAAAATGTATCTTTAATGGGGATTTTCCACTCGTGGAAGCTTCAGATTTTTATGCGACAGAGACGTCATTCGCTGATGGATTCAAACGTGCACATTAGCTGAAAGGCCGCCCTTTGCTTCGTGAACAGGCTGCATACTGTCCTGACCAAACAAAGACATCGGCTACTGTGAGCTCATCTGGCTGAGATGACGGAGGCAGGGCGAACGCATTCGGCATGTGTGCATGAAGTCAGGAAGGGATAATGGAATTTTTGTTCAGATTTATTAAGTGTATATCGACACAGGGGAAAGTATTTCAAACACCCCTCAAACTCAAAGCGGCTCTCTCTGTCTTGTTTTACCTTTCCCCCCTTCTCTGGGGGGGGATAAAAAGTGGTTTTAATGATGAGGTAGGACAAAAAATAAAAACAAGGAAAGAAAGAAAACATGCCTGATGTTAATGTGGCTCAAGGACATAGTAAATAATGTTGGATCCTGTTTAGAAGCTCCTCACAAAGACATTTGGGAGGTAAATGTGCTTTTTTTTTTAAAAAAAAAAAAAAAAAAGCCATCATTTGCAGAATTTAAAATATAGCTGTGACTGTATATAAACAGCCATTTTTCTCATCCTTCGGTGGATTGTGAAAGCTGCTCGCAGGGCTCGTGCATCTTTCTTAAGCCTCAAAGGACGGTGCGATCCTTCATTATGAATTAAGGCATGTGAACAGCACCAAGACTCCGGTTACAACGCGAGGATTCCTGCCAACACACCCGGGCCCGCTGCTGTGTTTGCGTCTGAATAGATGCGTCGCGTCCACGTCTTTGAAATACACTCTCGTCTTTATACTGCACATAAATTACACATGTGGGAGTTTGTCAGGGAAAAAACCACAAAAACAAAACACCAACCTGCGCTTTGTGTTGGCGGGTGGCGCGCTTTCTGGAAGTCTGTGAAGTACTCAAAGTACTCCACAACTTTCATTTAATATTCACCCCGATTTATCTAATTGGGTCTCCCGCAGTGTACATTTTATTACCCCCAAATAGGAACAGTATTCACACGGGACCCTAAATCAGATTCAGAGTTAGCACAGACCTGCTGAGGCTCACGCAGCTCATTCTGATTAAAGCGTCGTAACTTTTCAGTCTCTGTGGGGCACCTAACTGCATCTGAAGAGCTTCGGGCTTTTTTGGGTCAAAATTTTACTCTTTTGTTCAAACTTTCTTTCAGTTAATGATCTGTAATCTTGCATGAATTGCCTCTTACTGTCAGGTTTATGCAGACTTTTTTTTTTTTTTAAACAACAACTCAGCCTCTGAATTCAGCCTCGACTAACACATCAAAATTCACTTTATGTCCAAAAACATTCAGGCATAAGATGAGGATGGGAATCCTTCGCCGAAAACTTTTGATTTATTTTAGATGGAAGCAAAGGGCGTAAATCCTCAGAGCTGGAGTGAAGTCATGTTTGTCATGATAAAGTCCGGCGGGTAAAACTTTTCAACATTCTAAATGTGTACGTTCACCAATAGACTAAATGAATTGATCTTTTCAAGCACCTCCTGGATTCATCTGTGCAGGTTGTGGTGGAGACAAAACCCAATATATTCTGGTTTTGTGGTAGCAAATATTTAACACCTCTGCACCTCAACGCTGTAGATTAGTAACACATGATGGCACCTCATCCAGATGAGATTGTGTTCTCACTCAGCAGCAGCAGCATCAGGAGGGGGAGGAGATGGTCATCTTCTATCAGCAGTGGAAGTGGCTGACGAAACAGCGCCCTCTAGCGACACGCGTCTCTATGACGTGACCGCTTTTAAATATTCCTGACACATTTTAATGTGGCTGTAGTTCTGAAGGATTAGTTACAAGTACTGCGTTAACTGTGAATATTGTGAGCAAATCCCTCGGTAATCATTGATGATATGTGCTTCCTTCTTCAGGACTTTGAGAAACCCAGTCCCCCACAGAAGCCTCTCCCTGCCGACCCACTGGGGAGGAGCGCTCGCCTGGGTCGCGGTACCACCGCAGGGACCCACGTTCCTGGAAATGGGCCCCTCCCTATACCGATCCCCACTGTGCCCAGGCCTGCGCCCACCATGCCTTTACCCAGCAGGTGGGTGGCGGTAAATCTGCTTCTCAACTTCTTTTTCCTTTTTTGTGGGAAACCAACTGTGATTGATTGTATTGCTTTTAAGTAGATAAACAAGACAAGCTGAACTCAGTATGGGCGGCTTACACCTTGTCCTAACACGCTTCCTCTGATCAAACGTGCTGGAGGTCAGCCTCCAGCCGGCCCGCTTTCCCCATCTCTTAACAAGCATGTCCACACGTGTCTCCCGTGACCCGGGTTTGAACGCTCTCCATGTAAATAAACATGTGCAGCTTTCTTTTTTTTATTTTCACTTTCACCGCTGATCTACCTGATTCTGCCGGCTGGTAAACTCTCTGAAACCTCACAAATACTAAACCTGGTTGTCATAGCAACATCACATGCTATAAATCCTGACTGTATGTAAATTCACACCTTACTGGTGCCGAAGGAGAGCGTGCATATTTATTCATTCATTTGGGACGCCGCTTCTGGGCATCCGTCTAGGGTCCAAAGAGACTCGGGATGATTACACAAACTCGGTAAATACAGCCGAGGCCACGTTCGTGTTCTCGCTGTGGTCACAGGCGTTCCAGGCCACCGCCGACTGTCATTTGGCTGAGCGGCTCCCGTGCAGTTTTAGGGCGCATTTGGTGCGTGGTCTCTGTTTTAGCCCCGACCATCTGTGACCAGGCCACAAAAGAAAAACCAGCCATGCCAGAAAGAGAGGCTGATCCTGCAGCTGTCCCTGCCTGTAGAAACTAACTGCAGCTTGGAAAGGGAAATAAAGCGGGACCACATGGACACATAGTTGCTGTTATTTGACATGAATGTGATGTTTTTTGCTGCCTTTCAGACCCGTGCCTCCGTTGCCCTACAGACCACCAAAGACTCCACAGGACTGCTGAGGCCTCTGTTGAGTAACGAACCCTCCAACTGACACAAAGACACTTTTTTTGATTTGCACTCATTACTGAGATCCTCCGAGAACTTCAGGCGCTTGCAAAGCGTCACAGAGTTTTGCCTAAAAGGGGACTCACATTCCACGGCGGTGCTACACCTCTGAAAGGTGCTTTGTTACCCTCGCTCAGGTACCAATGAACTATTTATCTATTTAAATATTTAATTTCAGTTGTACCAGTTTGCAGAGAGGAGCTCCACTCAGGAGTGGGAGATTACAGAAAGGAGGAACTTTTTTTTCATTTTTTGATACTTCTTTTCAAACGAAATGCTGAAATGTTGTGTTTTTTTTATATATAACCACTGAACCCGATTAGAAAATCAAAGCAACGACATGTTGTTTTTGGACTAAATTGAAGGTAAATAGAAGTGGAGCACAGCTCAGCAAGTTGTCTGTCAGTTTGTGGAAGGTTAGGGTGGTGTTATTTGTTCACTTTCCATGTTTACATGTTTTTTTTTTACCTGATTTGTCTTTTTCATTTGTGTCACAACGGTGGTACAAAGTAGAAATTGGTAAAAGAAAAAATAACACTCTGTGGGATTTGATACGTGGTTGTACTGCAGCCATTTTTGTGGGATTACTCTGATCTGCTTATTTTACACGCCCAGGATTTCTTATTCCCTTATAAGTTCACTTTTTCAGTCCTTTTCCACTTACACTTACATACTCTGCATTGCTGATACGCTGCTCAGCGCATGTCTTGGACCCAAAAATGTTGTTTTTTTTTCAAATAAATGCTGGCGGATGACTCAGAGTCTCAACAGACTGTTTGTGTTCCAGAGAGTAACGCCAACACCATATAATTCAACATTAGTTGTGGTGCACACATAGTGTCTACCACAACTAAATGAGCATCTATGCTCATTTTGTCCTTGTGAATGAGCCAAAAAGGATGACTTCAGGACTGCGAGCTTTCCAATCTCCTCCACGATTGTACCCAACAAGATGTTTCATGCTGTCTGTGCTGTGTTGTTTCAGGCTGGTGTGTTCCTACATTTGCATTGAAACTTGGGCTCACTCGTTAGCATCAGTATTGATTGATTTCAGAGCCCAATGTTGCATTTGAGGTCAAAGAGCTGCTTTTTCACAGGTCTGTTTGAACTACAGGGCCCTGAATTGGGATTTTTTTCTTTCTTTTATCAGCGTTTACATCATCCATTTTCTGTTTGCAGCCTTCTCTCAACACAGCAGACTGATTTAAGTCCTGCAAACAGACGCTGCATTTGAATGTTGCTTTTTTCTTGTTTTGAAAAAATGCTTCGACGGCAACTGCTGGAAACTATTTGTCAGTGCTGTGTCAGTCAGTTGTTAAATGTTTACTGTTTGTTATGTGTAAATCATTAATGTATTTTTTCTCATTATGGAAACATGTCTAAAAGTGTAAATAGTGTATGTCAGTTAACATTTTTTATTTCATTTCATTTTATTTGGAAAAGTATAGTAATACTAGAACAGCTTTGAGCCTGTGCCCCATTTTAGAGTGATGAAAAAAATTTGGAAGGTTTTCACCTCCAACCCAAGACAGGTGGCTGGATGGTGATATTTAAAGAGATGAAATAAATGGATCATTTCAACAGGTTTAAAAGTGTATTTATTTATTTTATTTTAAATGCAGCAGGTCATCTTCCAAAACCAGCAAACATAAAAAAGGACAATTATATGCATCCCAAAAATAATGATTAAAATGTGTTTCGATGTGATTACACCTGCTCTCTGAGAGGGTGTCTGTGAACACATTACAGAGGTCTTTAAGCAATAAAGCCAGGTGAAAATTGCCTGTAAATTATTTTTAGATGTCCTACTGAAACAGCACTGTTAAAAAAGTAAGTATCATTAAAGTGTTGATTGGTTCTTCTTTTCCTTCTAACAAGCAGCGAATGAAGTTATTTACGTTCCCTGGCTTCACGTCGCCGCCTGCTGGGGGATTCTAGTAATCACATCGCTTAAGTGTTTGAGTTGATCTTTCACTCAGTCCACACTGACATTTAACTTATATCTACTTTAGATTAATTAGGGCGAGGGAGTAAAAACATGAACAAAAACGGGTCTTGCAACATTGCATTCCAGATAAAGAACAACTAAATCGGTGAACTTAAGCTGAATTTAATATTGATTCTGTTCACTCGACCGTCTCTGCTTGGTGCCCATTGAATTTTTATGTGCTGTGCATCTCACATTAAGACTTTAGCGGCCTTTCAACAGTGCGCAGCCATTGTTTGGCTGAGATAGCCGAGGTAATCCAATTATGACCAGTCAAAGTAAACAGTTGCTTAATAAATTAAAATTGTGTCCAGCTTTTGTGTGCCAGCCAGTTCTCCTTGTGAACAGCAGACCTCTCAGTGCCTCCACTCTGTGTATGCGTGCGCGCGCGCGCGTGCTTGTGGGCGGGCATATGTGTGTGTGTCATCTGTTGACGAATTGTATGGGATTAGTGACCACATGACAGCACTGGGCTGACTGCCTGCAGTCAGCCTTTCATCTGGCTCCACTTGCAGAGGTCTGTGTGGCGTCCAACAGTTTACTGAGAGCTGCAGATTCTCAAACGTAACATCTTTGGATCTATAAATGGTCTAATCCAGACGGACTTGGAGCTGGCTCACGATGGCACAGGACTTAACAAGCGTAACAGGATTGGACTGTTTTGAGGAGAGCACATCCTGCTGTGAGGATGCAGATGCTCTGAGTCAAGGAGACAAAGAATACGATGACATTTTAGAGCTTAATCAGTTTGATGGGCTGCCATATTCCTCCAGGTTTTACAAGTTGCTGGGAGAAAGGAAAGAGCTGCCAGTGTGGAAAGCAAAGTGCGAATTTATGGACGCTTTGGCGAAAGAACCATTTGTCAGTGTAACTGGCTCTGCTAAAACTGGGAGGAGCTCTCAAGTGAGTAAATGTTGCACTTAATTCTGTCATGCAAAAGTCCAGTCAGGGCCAACTCAGAGGTTCTCCTGCGTGTGTGTTGAAACAGATCCCCCAGTGGTGTGCTGAGTTCTGCCTGTCAGCCCACTACCAGCACGGTATGGTGGTCTGTACCCAGATTCACGCGCAGCAGGCAATAGACCTCGCCTTGAGAGTGGCCGATGAGATGGACGTCAACATCGGCCATGAAGTGGGGTACAGCATCCCTCTGGAAACGTGTTGCACAAGTGAAACTATCCTCAGGTAGACAGAAAACGCTTCCAAGTTCCAAAAATCCCTCCTGTCCGAGCCATTTGCCCCGGCAACAATCGCCCTGCCTTCCCCCTCTTTGAATAGAAAGAGGAACAAAGGGCTGGAGGGGGCTCTTTTCAGGGGCTCTTTTCAGGGGCTCCACCGCAGCTGCCCGGCTCTCTGTCTGCACATATGTCACACTCACTCATGTGGAGCCCTCATAAGTCAGCTGTGGGACAAAGGCCCTCGGCACATTTAGGGGAGGGGGAGCTGGGGCTGCAAATAGGAAATCGTGCTCCCAAGACTAAAAGTGAAAGTGAATTATGTTAATAGCAGCAAAGCTGATGTGCAGACAGAGCTTTTTCATTAAGTGTGCATGTTGAGTACATTTCCTCACCATTTCTACCTTTAGCATCATCATGCCTCATTTACAGGTATTGCACAGATGATATGCTTCTGAGGGAGATGATGTCGGACCCTTTGCTCGAGGGCTACGGTGTGATAGTTGTGGATCAGGCCCACCAGAGGACAGTAGCCACTGATGTTCTGCTGGGCCTGCTGAAGGACATAACCCTGCAGCGGCCGGAGCTCCGTGTGGTTCTCCTCGCGGCTGTGGGACCCGAACCCAAACAACTGGCGCACTTCCCTGGCTTGGCAGAGAGTCTCATCCGACTGGAGAGCACGGCGGGGGCAGAGGTGGTCCACAGCAGCACGGGGGACAGCTACTTCTGCTCTGCTCTGCGCCTGGTGCTGGAGATCCACCGCTCCAAAGGGGAAGGCGATGTTGTCGTGTTTCTAGTGACCTCGCAGGTACAAACACTTGCAGCAGTGATGGAACGAGACCTTTGGGAACAGGCCTTCCACTGAACTTGTTTATTCTGTATCAGGAGATAGATCTGGCCCGAGACATCTTGCAGCATGAAGGGAACAGTTTACACCCTGATCTTGGGAAACTCCTACCTGTTGCTGTGCACCCCGGCCGGCCTGGGGCCCTTACAGTCCTGGAGGAGGAAGAATCAAGCCCGCCACGTAGGGTTTTTCTCACATCCAGCCCTAATGAGGACTTCTTCTGGGCTGTTAGCTCCATCGGCTTTGTCATTGATGTCGGGCTTGAGAAGAGAAAGGTAAACGGATGGAACCAGGAGATTCTAAACTCAAGCACCATGCTTGTGGATGGACGGAGTTTCTCACCGCTAGAAGCTGCCAAATCTTATGCACTTAACCTCTCAAGAGAGCAGCGTTGTGGAAAAACGATGGGGTTTTAATTACCTTAAGTAATCCAATTTCCCGTTTTAGGTTTACAACCCCAGGATCAGGACAAATTCAGTCATAATTCAGCCAATCAGTGGAGGTCAAGCTGCAAGTCGCAGACAGCTGACGGGCCCAGCGGGTGAGGATCTTCGTGATCTTTGTTTGGTTTTTCTGCTACTGTCTCACCTAAAATGTGTCCGTGTGCTGCAGGAAAGTGTTTTTGTCTGTACCCAGAGGACAGACAGCTTCCCACAGAGGCACAGTCGTATATTCTGGAGTCAGCCATCACTCCCACTGTGCTCTTCCTGAAGAGACTGGAAATAGCCGGACTTCACCACTGTGACTTCATCGACCGGCCAGGTGGGGCTTACACGAAGTGACAGGACGAACACGTGGACGACGGGTTTTTGCCTGCTCGTAATGAATTTTACATGTCTGAATTGCATTTTCTGTTTCGTGGGACTGTTCCCCTCCCACAGACGGGCTCTATTTTTGGGCAGTGAGCCGTGCGTCCCCTCTTCTGACAGCTCCCGTTCTTGTATTCTTTTTACGGCTGACCTGATTCCTTCTGTTTCCCCCAAATTTATTCACCTCTTCAAACAGAAACTCCTCCTCAGTCCCCCATTAGTCGAGTACAGTATAAAAACGTTGTTGTGTTTGCGAGCAGAGTCGGTTCCCCGCGATGTTCAACAAAAACCTGCTGAAGTGCAGGCAGATGTTAGAGGGAATTCTAAAATCCTAATCTGCTGGATTTTTATTGGGCGATGCCTCAATGCAGATGGATTCTCCCACTGGGTCACTATTTAGGATTAGAAAGCATGAACTGGAAAATAATCTCTAAATATTTTAGTAAGTGTGTTTATATGCAGTTAATGAACTTAATTCCACTTAAAATCTGCTCCTACTGTACTCAGACCCTGAAAGCCTCATGCAGGCCCTGGAGGAGCTGGACTACTTGGCAGCTCTAGATAACGATGGAAACCTCTCCGAGATGGGCATCATCATGTCTGAGTTGCCCTTGGAGCCCCAGATGGCGAAGACCGTGCTGGCCTCCTGCGAGTTTGACTGTGTCAGCGAGGTGGTCATCATTGCTGCCATGTTAGCAGGTCTCCCCCCGGTCGCCCAGTCCAGAATATATACGGGAACTGTTTCCAGCATCGCATTGATTTGTGGATTTTTCTAGCACCCAGCTGCATCTCGGTTCCTCCAGTGCAGCAGAAACCTGCGCTGACCCAGTGCCACATGAAGTTCCGACACCCAGAAGGAGACCACTTCACCCTCATCAACATCTACAAGGCCTTCAAACAATGCCAGCAGAATCCACGTGAGTGTGCTGGAACGGCACGAGCATTTGCATGGTTCATACTCATATTCTGTGATTCTTTTTTTTAAAAGGATTCTTTTAATGCACATCTTTTGTTGCGGCTTCTTTCCCTGGTTAGATTGTAATGTGGAGAAGTGGTGTCAGGATCTCTGCCTGGATCACGCTGCTCTGCTAACTGCTGACACTCTTCACTCCGAGCTCATTAACATTCTAAAAAGGATTGAGTTGCCCATCTCAGTGCCTGCCTTTGGGTCCCGGAACAACACCCTGAACATAAAAAGAGCCCTGCTAGCAGGTTTCTTCATGCAGGTCAGATTAATATCTCTGGACAACACAATTTTCCTTTATTCCTTTTTTTTATAAATGAGCATTGAAGTCCAGTATTCCTGGTTTTGTAGAAAAGGAGTGAGACTTTTGGAGCAGATGTCTATTCTATTCCTCACAGTTTAGTTGCATCCTCATCTTGATTTTAATGAATGGCTAGCCTGATGATTCCCCTGTTTCCATGCCTGCGGGCTGTGGCTCAGGTGGCCCGAGATGTGGACGGTTCAGGGAACTACTTCATTCTTACCAACAAACATGTGGCTCAGATCCACCGTCTGTCCTTCTATGGAGCCAAGAGCACCAAACTAGGCCTTCCGGAATGGGTGCTTTTCCATGAGCATTCCTTCTCAGAGGACAACTGCCTCCGCACTGTTACCCAAATCACACCAGAGGAGTAAGTATGCGTGATTAGATCATTTGTTGCTTTGAAAGGATCTCTGAGACCACCCTCAAATCTTGAAGATTAAATGCCATCAGACATTCCTTTTCCATTTTACACCAATCCTACAGCCCCAGTTCAGCAGTTCACTGGGACTGGTCGTGAGCGGCGGTATCATAATCCTGTTCACAAGTATCAGCTGGTTAGAGGGGGATTATGGATCGTACAGATCCCTGTGAATGTGGAGAGGCAGCTTAATGGAAGAAGACAAAGCTCTGCAGTTTTTGTCACGCTCTCTTAGCCTCGGCAGCCTAAAAATGTCCAGCTCTATTTCTTGCCCCTCAGATATTATGAGATCCTTAAGTACGTGTAAGAACTCTAATTCTTGTCTTTTGATAGTTTTATGGAGGAAAAAGAAATCCTTGCACCAGTTTCACGTTTGCCCTTTCGTGTTAGGTTCCTTCACGTGGCACCACAGTATTTCTTCTACAACCTGCCTGCGAGTGAGAGCAAGGACATCCTCCAGAGCATGTTAAACGAGGGATCCTCACACCCCCAGCTGGAGCAACAGGAGCACCTGGAGGACAACAGCAACGAGCGCTGCATTGTACAGTGACTCACTGTGCAGCGCTGAGGAAGTAACCAGCAGGACTTACTGCACTCTCACACTTCTCAGTACCGGTTTTGTCTTTTCCAGGTACATTTTAGCCATCAGCAGTCTATTAACTATACACACAAACATTGTCAGCCCAGAGGATCTGCAATTTGCTGTTTTTCTGTTTCCCTACACAGTTATTCTTTCATCTCCTATAGATTTTATCACAGTAATAATCCACACAAAAATAGATACAATGTATTTGAAAACAATGGATTTAAAAGTGCTTATAAAATCTGGAGAAGTGCTTGAAAGTTTGAATCTGTTTTGCTGCCTAATTTAAAGAGAAATGTACATTATTGCGATTGACAGATTAATATGAACAAATATATTTTATTTGACACAGCAAACCACTGTGATATAAATGCATATGTATGCAATCAGCAGTCAAATGTTGTCCTCTTCAGGGTTGCTTATCTATTGTACACTGATCTGGAAATCAAATAATACATTAAATTATTTGGGGGGGAAATGTATAATTACAGATTTGGTTTTCACATTTATTAAATGGTTTATCCACGTCCGTATGTTTTCAAACCATCGATGCCATCTTTCTTAAGCTGTGTGCTTTCATGTGTAGAAAAAAGTAGGCATTATCACACACACTCGCTCGCACGCACGCACTCAGGGGCACCGCAGGAAACACATACATGTTTTGTTCCTAATAAACGAAGTAAGATTTTGTATTTACTATTTCCTTCCAAGTTCAAACTGCATGTTTCTGAGGCTTTAACTCCCTGAATCCTGACCCAGTCTTGATGCAGCCGTGACTACGTGTCTTCCCTTCCTGCTTCCAGTGTCAGCTGCTCCAGGAGCTCAAGGTAGAGTTTGACACGGCTGAGCAAAGGTGAATTTTTCTCAGCCCGCAGCACTTTGGAGTACACATTCTTATAGGTTTTCAGCAACTCGTCCTCTTTGTTGCTGTAATAGACAAATGATTTTTGCAATTAAGTTTGTCTTACATGTATATTTCTTTCCAGAAGGCTTTTTGTTTTTTCCCTACCTTGGTTTCCGTTTCATGGTTGTCATTAGTTTAATCAGCTGCAGCAGCAGAAAGGAGAAACTTGGCTCAAACACTCCTATTAACTTCATCACTTCCTGGAGATTCAGTCCAGAAGAGGCGCCAGCGGTGACGTCACCAGATTCTGCTGATTCACTGGGGTCCGATTCGCTAATCTATATATAAGAGTGAACTGGTCACGACAATAGCTGAGCCCAACCGCGCTGCAGCCCAGAAATGTTAAATATATCTTTACCTGCTCCTCCAGCAGCTCGTTATAAATGAGCTGGAAAGCATGTCGAGTTTCGGTCATACTCTCCATCGCGCCCGTTAGGCTCTTCATTTTAGCCGTGCTGCTGCTCTGACCTTTCGAAACATAATGCCTAGCATCACTGTTGGGCGCTTTGAGCTGACAAGCTTAAGTTTTCCAAATCCTGCTGACATCACATCACTGGCTGTGAGGGAGTGCTCACCTGCCATAGTAAACTCAGTAAAGGCCACCTTCTCTAGGAGGGTGCGGAGCAGCTCACAGGGGGCGTCTTTGAGGCTGAGAAACAGAGAGACAGCCTTGCTGTAGTGCAGCTCTGCCAGACTTCGATGCTGCTTCCTCAGGTGTTCGTTGCCCACCTGTTACACACAGACACCCCATCACTCAAGACTCACAGCTTGACTGTCATGCAGATCAAAAGGTCGAAACTTAATGTTGAGCCGATGATCAAGAGGTGTACATGCTAATGTTCATTCTAGCAGGCTCATACCCACCTGGTTGCGATAGCAGCTGTGGTACATAGAAGCCAAGCGGTGGTGGATGGTGGCTGCTCTGTACTGATAGAGTGGCTGACGAGCCGATTCAGTCTGTAGGTCGCAGTATTTTAGAGACTTTATCATGGCCTCTGTGACCTCACGTTCGATCTGCAAAAACAGACAGAAACAGCTAGTTGCAATCCTCAACACCAGAATACCATGAGTTGAATCCAACTGTGTTGAAAGGAACCTGCTCCTGGGCTTTCCTGGAGAGGGGAGCATAATCCTGCAGAAGAGTAGCCAGGGTGAAGTACGTAGTGGACAATTCCCAGTTTACACTGTCCCACACAGCTGGGTGACTCTCTCGGCCTTCAAGCAGCCTCATAGCCCGCAAGTAATATTCTATGGCCTAGGGTGAGTAAAATTGAAGAGTTGGAACAAGACGGACTTTAAAATAAGCTGATCAAACATATGTAGAGCTTGACATGGCACCTTGTTGTAATAAAGGGCTTCTTCAGGTGAAAACTCCCCTCTGTTCTGCTCGGCAGAAATGCCACAGTGTGCCTGAGCACAGATTCTCATTAACCTGCCAGTATTGCACAGTAGCAAGGCTGTGTTGGTGCTGTCGCCGATGGCTTCAAAATCCTTCATGCCTTTCTCAAAGATGGCAAAACTCTTTTTCCACAATTCTTGCTCTCCTGGAGACACCGCTGACATCGCTAAAAGAACATAAGGAGGATGTGTTGGGGGCACAAGATTACACAAGCAAGTTCAATTTAATGTAGAAGCAGAACAGTGGAATATCTCGATTAAATTGATCATTACATCTCCAAAATACCTTCTTTCTCAGTCTGCATCGCTGCAGCCTGGTTCATGTAGTACACCCCCATCTCGTTGCGGATGTTTCCCAGTCTTTTGAGCACCTGAGCCAGCTGATCTGAGGCATGGTCTTTCAGGGCGTCAGAGGTGAGCAGATCGTAAGACGCCTCGTAGCACTTTAAGCTCACAAAAAGCTGGTACTCTGGGTCTGTGGCTAGGTCTGTTGCCATGACAAAGGCTAGAAAGAAGTGATTAACAAACATATTGGCAACATTTTAACTTGAGAAAACTGGGGCTTTGGTAAGTTTTAGTCAGTAAGCCAAATACTGACCCTGACAACTGCTCTCTCTGTGTAGGCTGTGTAGGATCTCTTGATCCTCTTTAGTCTGGTAGCTGTATTCCTCCAGGTAAGCAGCTCTATTGTTGGCATTCTGGGCCAACATCAGCTGAATGTCGCCACATAGGGACAGACACTGACAGTGAAACTGCAGCACCTGTGGGTGCAGTGTACTGCTCACAGAACAATAAGCATCTGAGGCAACAGCAGGAAACAGTACAATTATTATTTTCATTTGACATAGTTATAAATGAGAAAACATAGTCCAATACGTAGCAGTAATGACAAGTGTGGACCTTACCATAACATTGTAGAGATAGTTTGATGTAACGCAAAGCACGGCCGTATTTCAACAAGTTAGTAGCTGCGTCGGACAGGACATAATACGCCTTGGAGGCTTTGAGGAAAAGCTGCAGTTTCAAGCGATGCTGCCATGAGCCGGAGATCATCCCTGAACGCATTCTTTGCTTCTGGCCCTCCTGCAATGGACCCACTGGTAATGTGGGTTGCAAAACATGACCAGAACATGACACACAGAAAAGCAAAGAATTGTTTTCTTAAAAGAATATATCTCGGTCATTCTGCAACAGGAAGGGAAATGCGTACGTGACAGTGACAAAGATCCCTTCTTCTGGAAGTCAGTTATCCCTGAAATTACACTGACCTCTTTCAAGAAGAGAAGAGATGCTTGATTCGGCAGCACAAGCTCCCACTGCATCATATTTGAGAGGAATGGGTGTGTTAGGATCTGCTGCTGGCAGATCACTCTCCTTGATGGAGCCATCCACTGCCTTTAGCCCCTGTGGAACGCATGTTACAGTGATAAGTAACGCAGTCGAGACATTTTCATGCAAATGGGTAGTAGTAGATGGGAGGCGCTTGCCTTTAGCACGTAGCTCAGGACGTGTCTGCATTTCTCCTCCTTGTCTTGAGAAACAGGAAGAGAGCAACTGGGCTGCAGGGATGAGAAACGGGGGGGTGGAGTTTAGGTTTGACTACTTGTGTCACCTACTCGATGATGCAGATAAAATGACTTAAGCAAAAAAAGGACTCACTCTGATCTGGTGAGTGGATTTGTATTTCTCTGGGACTGACAGCTCTCCAACAGAGCGAATGACAGCTACAGCTTTTCTGTCATCCTGTTTGCTGTGGGATCCATTCTCGTCACTGCCATCACTCAGGTCGTCGTCCTCCTCCTCCCTGTCATCATCGCTGTAGCTATCCTCCGAGCCACCAGCCCGAAGCGACTCTTCCACGTCTTCCTGTGAAGGCTCGTCGAGCTGAAACAGCTCTGACAGCATGTAGTGGGCTGAGGCGATGATCTGAACAGGTGTGAGTGGGTGGAGATCAGCTCCAGAGGCAGTTAAATCTATATTTTGACCTTTTCGCACAAAGATCTGCTCACCTGCGGATGCCTTTCCTGATCCAGAAGTCTGGTACAGTTTAGGAGCAGAGTTCTGATTGTGCCATAATGTTTTCTGCTTTGTCTTGCCTTGAGCATCAAGTTGCAGGCAACTCTGCATTAAAAATGGAAGTTAAACATGCTAATCAATAAAAAACTAATCTCCACATAGTTCCCCAGATTTCTTCTTACATACAGTACTTACTTGTATAACAGCACAGCCACAGGAAGAGTGAAGGGATTCTGACATTTGTCTTCTTCAGCCTCCTCACACAGAGTGGTCAGGTCATAAAGCTTCACAATATCACTCCCACTAGCTGTAGATTTACACAATGACATGTGAAATATCCATGAAAATATCCAAGACCTCCCCAGACCACATTACTGCCCCTGACAAGCATTAAATTCCCACCTTTAAAAAGCCAGTAGGTGTGACCTTCTTTGGTGCAGTTTGACTTGAGGAAAGAGAGGATGTTCTGGGCGATGTCTTTAACCACTCTGGTGGAAAAGGTCGAATTCTCCAGGTGTGGGATATCCTCCGTTTTTATCATTTCATATTTCTGCAAATAAAAAAGATTAAAGACATCAAAACAAACAAAAGATTTTTAAATTCAACTCTGAGATCTTGATGGGTTCTATTATATGACAGGTGGTTGCAGGTCATTGTCCTTAGAAAACGTTAAGACTTCAATTTACCATTTCATAATATTCATCAACACCCAAAGAACATTTAACTTACCTGAACAATACCATTGACATGAAAACACATGACAAGCTCAGGGACATTACACATCAGATTGTCAAGCCAGTAGTCAATTCCCGTCAGAATGTTAATGGGTTTATTGTTGTCTCTGAAAAAGACAGCAAGGAAGATGGATATTAGATTCAGCACAGGAATAAATTCACAAGACACATTTAGCTATACTACAGGACCACATAAATTTAATCTAGGGACAAACTTTTCTTCATTCCAACCTGAGTCTTAAACTGACAGCAGGATAGCGCCCGCCTCCAAAAATAGGCATGTTTGACCCAACCAGCATGTGGATATCTTCAAATGTCCACATGATGTTCCGCACAAAGTCGTTTCTTAATCCCTGTTGAACAAATCAAATTAGTGTCATTAGGTTTATCCTAGTGCATCAGAGAACACGGGGTTAAATGTTATTACCTGACTATTCTCTCCTTCATTGAAGATAATAGGGAGATTTTGCTCTTTAGGTGAGAACCAAACTTGGTCCAGAGCAAATTCGCTGTCCACATCCAGGTTTTCCTGTACATTTGTGGTACCACAGAATGTTGTAAATGTCTGTACATATAGAACTCCTCCTAATCCACTCAAAATGAACCACAGTGTTTTAGTGAATCTGATTACACCTATGCTGGATAGCCAAAATGCTGTACCTGCTTAGGGACATCAGACTGTTCTGCACCAGTCTGAGTGCTGGTTATGGTGGTGGGCCAAGAGGAGCTGAAATCCTCGTCCAAGTTATTGTCTTCTCCTTCACTGAATGTGTCTGATACAGGCTCTGCTGCCCCATCACCATTGATACTGGAATATACAAGGCAATTGTTGCAAGACTATGTGAATGCAGCTTAATAAGAAATGTACCTTTAAAGTTGCAGTAAAGATTATCTTTCTGCATCAGTTTAGAAATGCCAATACTACCCACCTATAGTATAGGAACTTAGAGAGAATTGCTTTCTGATACCAGCGTTCTTTACTCTTCTTTTTTCTTTGCCACTTTTGGTCTATTAGCCGCTGATAAAACTCTTTCAGCCATGTCCAATCTCCAGTCTGAAATACACACAGCAGTAGTAGCTTAGAACCTAGTCAAAGTAATAAGATAAAAATAAAGCCATGAAAAATGTTATAATACAGGTCAAATGAAGGACTTGAATATTAAAAATGCCACCTGAGAAGAGCTCATGAAAAGCTCTTGGATGTCCAGCTCATCCAAAAGCAATGTTCTCCCGACCCGATGAACAGCCATACTGACATGGGATTTACTATAGGGAATTTTCAAAAGCTTCTTGATGTTCTGAATTTGGAGAAAAAAAACCCACCATTAAAGACTTATTCTTACAGTACATATTATGTTAAACGTTATACAAACCTCAGAATCTGAAACCACGTCCACATCATCCCCGACACAATCAATGAAGTCATACGCCATTCCAAAGCTGTCAAATATAAGCAAACCATTCAGTACAAACAAAAGAGAAGTTAATATGAAGTATGATATAGTAGTGCAAATTTCAAGAGGTTGTACCTAGAAAAGGGCTTGCTCTTGCTGCTGGATCCTAATATGGTGGTGCCAGCACTGCCCAGTTGCGGGCTTTCTCTCAGCCAGTTGGCAGGAGGCAGCTTCAGGTCAGTCTTCTCTTGCAGAAGGGCATAGCTTGTGGGAGGTGGAGCAGCAGAGTACTTGACCACGGCGCAGCTTTTTATTTCACTCTCACCCTGGCATGTTTGAGCATCCTTAGAAATAATAAAATCACCTTACATAAGGCTTAGACTCAAACCAGGTTTGACCCTGATGGGTGTTCTATTAAAAACAGGAAGAAATTAAACTTTTGAAAATAATTAGTTGTTGATGCATAGACTATATTCATTTAAATTTATTGTGTTGTGGCTAGAGACAAACATTTATATTGTAGGCCAGAACCACGGTTTTGAGGTAAACCTATAGTCTATAACTGTAAAGGTTTATTATTATCAACGGTACTGGAGCAAACTAACATGATCGTAGTTGTCCGTCATGAATGGTAAGATTGTGACTTACGTGTCTGCTGTCCTCTCCTGAGCAGGCAGAACCACTAATGTCTTCCTTGCTATTATCCGTGTGGATTTCAGACTCTCTGTCGCCAGCTGCTTCGATCATATTGTCAGAACTCGTCTGTTTACTACAGAAAATCACTGGTGATACGTCACTAACTTGGAAATTCAGCCATGGTTTTGAAAACTGGAGGACAACATATAACTAGAAGTATAAGCTAATGTAAACAAACTTGGCCATTGCTCTAATTTGCTAGCTTGTCAGGCAAACCACAGACAAGAGTTAACAAACAGAAATATGGAACCGATGTAACGAAGTTGCTAAATTAAATGTCAGACATGCTTACAAAGCAGTCGTAGCTGTTCAAAAGTTAGATTAAGTTTAACAAACGAACCAGGAGCTTGTACCTTCCCCAACAATAGTCAATCTATTGACAGAACACGTTATCGCGTGCACAATAATGAGGAAAACAATTGCTTCCGGCTTGACAGTAAAATACACGTAAATATGTCATATTTTTTGTTTCAACAGTCGAATTTGTGTAAATTATTTGTTTATAGTATATATATAATATATATATATAACATACGTTTAAATAATGCATTGTTTTTGTGAATTCTACTCAATTTTTTTATTTAAAAAGAAACTTGACCCGGAAGTAGTTAGAAAGGTAAGCTTTCTAGAACGGTAGAGTAAGTTCGAGAGTGTTCTGCGCTCTTTCGTCATGTTAGTATATAGATAAAAGAACGTTCTCCGAAATCTACAAATGCTGCGTGGAAAGATAAACTAAGGAAAATATATACATTTGCATTGTTTTTGTTTTTGTTTTTTTAAGAATCATATGTTGGCTAAAATAAGAAGAAATTCTTACCTGTCTTTTAGCGGTATTTACTAATAAGAGCATTTGAAATCTATATTTTCATACCTGAAAATCCATTTTCCCCCTCGTGAGTCAGGTTGCAACATCATCACGTCGGGAGTCGAACTTCAAGAATTTCTCTAAATCTAGAAAGTAAATTATTTCAACGGTATGCTTTTTATTCTTTTGTTTTCTCTTTTCTTCAGCATACAGCCATAGTCTGAGGAACTTGCATTCAAAGCACAAAGAAATAGGCTTGTCATCTGTTGTATCTATCTATCTATCTATCTATCTATCTATCTATCTATCTATCTATCTATCTATCTATCTATCTATCTATCTATCTATATATATATATATATATATAATATATATATATATATATATATATAATATATATATATAGATATATAGCAGTAGATGATATACCATCTTCCTTGTGGGACCTCCTTGTCTTTACAAGAATCCATAGAAGCTCCTGTCTCATACCTACTGTTTGAAAGACATTTCTGTCTCCAGTCATCTATTTTTAGATAGAGATTTATAGGCAATTAAATACAAAGATAACTAAATCTACATTTATCATGGTGCCACTAAATTTAGAAACTCCGAGGAAATTTACTTGAGCTTGCAAGGTCTAATTGTAGTTTTTACTAAAGTCAGTAGATGGCAGAAGAGCTACATGAGTCGATTGATAAATGGTCACTTGACAGTCGAGGTGTTGCATTATGTTGTACAAATTGTAACTGGGCTCAATATCTGCAACTCACAAAATGTATGTTATCTTTTACAAACAAAAATATCCACCACAACTCATTTAGAATGCACTGAAAATAAAAGGGACAAATTCCCAGACTATAGAATATCACGTTTTGTCGACAAATTGGCATTAAACTGGAGCATGCAGAATAAATTGAGCTTGATTTGAGTTAATGCATGTGTTTGTGTCACCTCTGGGGATTAAGGGGAGGAGGAGGGATCTGTTTGTGTGTGAGTGTGTGTGTGTGTGTGTGTGTAGCGCCCACAGATGAGGAAAGCGTGGGAGTGAATAACAGCGAACAGTGCTCTGAGAAAAGCACTTAAGAGAGGAGTGTCCCCAACCACTCTCTCCAAGCTCCTGATGTTTTCTCACGAGTGCCTTCTGACCAGCTGCTTTCGTTCTAGAAGTTGCCATCAGGGAGGTTTTTTTCCCTTCTCACAAACCTTTCAGCTGCAGCAATTAGCCGATCTTCATACAGCACCAGCCTTTGAGGAGTTTGTTTCACTTCTCAACATTCATCTGTTTGGTTTTGTTCAGCAGGACCCGAGTCACACCCTCCCCTTTGTGAGTTCACGTCGGGATTATCTTGCACATTGTTGCCTGCAGGTGCATGACTGACAGGGTGAGGGGTTTCATCATGACCACTCCTATGATCACACGATCCTGGACCAATAAACATTGGGAAATCTTAATATGAACACCTATAAAAGGTGCTGCAGTCATGCAGATGAGCGTTAGGAGGGTTTGCCAGTGAAAAACACCTCTGATTGTGTTTGACAGTTGCTTCTATTTGGGCCTCACTTTTTGTTTGCCACTTCTGTCCCTGGGGATGCTGCAGACTACACTTCATTTGGACTTGCCATAACTTGAAGAACTCCTCCGCACCAACCTTTAATCACAAACCCTCATTATCGCTGTCAGATTCATGGTGGGATTTTTAATCCCACACATGGGAGCAGAAGCTCTTCAGAGACTCTGCAGCAGCAGCATGTCAATCATTTAGCACGATACCATACGTCCTATTAGATGGGATATGTGTTTTCACAGAGAAGTGGAAACACCGTGTATATAAATACAGTTACGGAATATCAAACCTTCTCTCAAGGACAAAAGACACATCTCAGTAAACAAGCATTCAACCACCAAAGCCGTGCACTTCATGAATATTAAATGAGACACTTTCAATCCCAGCTCTTTGGTGCTGGGAGGCCCCAGTCTGCATTCTTACTGTTTGCTGTGATTTATTCACAGGTGCATGCGTCTCTTTGATATGTTGAGTTGAGAGGTTTTTGCACCTGTTTGAGGAGAAAAAAGTGCTTTGAAAACTAGAGATGGATTTGCCAGACAGCCAGAGTGATGGCAAACAGAAGGAAGATTTATGTTATGCTGATGTACAGTGTGTGTGTGTGTGTGTCAGTTTGTGTTTCTTTTCCAAACAGGCCACTCTGCTGTTTTGACAAACCCTGTAGCGAGCTGGGTAAAAAACATTTTGTCTAGCATCTTTATTTATTACCTTCTTTTTAAAACAAAAATTGGACTGAATGGGGGGGTTGCCATAAGGATGCTGGGGTTTCATTGGGGATGTCCATTTTTATTCTCTTTCAAGTTGTGTTTATTCGTTTTTTCCAATTTCAGCTTCATCGATTTCTCGAGATTTTTTTTTTTCTTCCTCCATTTATCTGATTTAATAAAGCATCTTCCTCAAACCCCCAGCATCCTGTCTGAATCGACCTTCTGGACAGAAAGTTGCCTCTTCGTGGGGTTAAAGTCCTCAGCAATGAGACTTCTTCCAATCTTCTGTCAATCATCCTGCTTGCAGCACTTTCTGGCAATCTCTTAACTTTCAGGCAGCCGGTTGGTTCGAGTCCCCTGGCAGCGCAGTGGTCCTTGTTCCAGTAATGGTCGAGGGGGGGCCTCCAAAGTCTGAGGGTGGCGATAAGGTGGCCGACTATCTCATTTCCACAGAGGACAAGATAACATCCTGAGAACATTCCCATCACTTGAGGAGTTTGTTCAGAGGAGATAAGAGCTTCCAGGCCAACACTCTGCCATGAAGCTCTACGGGTGCGTTTCTGTGTCTTTGCACCCTCCGTGTGTGTTAAAATGTGCTTTATCTGCAGTCCTGTGCTGGTATGTCGCCTATGTTGCAGCCGTGAGGTGTGTGTATACAATAACCTTTTGTGGGGGCATTGAGCAGTGCAGAAACGGTGCTGATCTTTCTCTTATTCACAATCCGCCCTATATCTCTCAAACCACTGGCACAGTTTGCATGCTAATACGTGTGTAGGTGGCGAGTATAATTACATTAGTCTTGATGTGAAGGAAGACCAACAAGCAGCAGTGCGTTTTCGAATCCCACCCAGGAGCAATCAGAGAGGTGGTTGATAGAAAACTGATTTATCATGCACGTAATCAGAATTTGGCATGTATTGCTATTAAATAGCATAATCACATGCTGTTTTTGTAAATTAAGATATTAAAGGTTTTTTTCTTGTGTGTTGTAGCCTCAGTAGAAGGAAAGAGTGCGAAGGTAACCTAAGATAGAAAGATACTTATGATTTGAATGAATAGTATTCATGTAATGAAATAACTAGTATTACCAGGTTATTTCATCATGACCTCAGTGGTTCAACCCAAGAGCTGCTTCCTTTCTTTTTAAAAAAGGTCTTGCTTTCAAAAACCCGCGAATAAAATAGGTTTTGTCCCATTTGAGGAGATCTTTTATCTGGGAAAGACACTGCAACAGAATCAAGCTTACATTTTAGCCTTTTGACATATGAAATAAGCTAATATTAGCTTTGCTGGTAGTGTGACCAGCTGTTATTTTCTAATGGGACAGTGCAACTTCCTGCTTTCAGCTCCATTTATGCCCGTAACTTTAGTTTAGTCCTTGTGAACTGCTGTGGCAGGTGGAAACAGACATAATGTGTGAGGCACATTTGTATGTCAGTGAATGTTACTTTGAAGGCAGTAATATGGCTGTAATGAAATTAGATGTCGGAGGGATGTTGTCTCGCATTATACCGTCTCTCAATAGACATTCTGTTGCAGCGCACATGCTAACAATATGGGATCATCAAATTTAAATCACACGCCTGCGCTAGCAGCTCGTGACAATGTCCCATATGTAGAGTGCATCAATGGCTGACGAGTTCCCAGTTTATGAGATGCGACTCAGAAACAGAGAGGTTTTGTGTGCTGTTACATTCTCTTTCTCTTCAATTTTTATAGTAAAGATGCAAAACACTGTGGAGTTTGAATCTTTATTCACGGAGGGGATCAATACGATGGTAGCAAGATTACCCACTGAAATAGTGAGACATGACTAGATGGGGTGGGTGAATGCTGACTGTTTCTTGTGATGCTAGATGCTAATCAGTGTTATTGTACACAGCTCCTTTATGTAAAACTAGGTGCTGTAGTACATGCTGACTTTAGCGTGATAGACTCATTCAAGGTTGAAGGGAAATATTCATTCAAATGAGGTAACGAGTGGAACCACATAAGAATAACCCGTCTTTAAAGATTAACATAACCCTCGGAGATGTTATTGTATCCCAGTAACCGAGTCTCAACTGCAGCAGGTGCAGAGCAGCTCTCTCTCGCTCTGAGTTACTGCTCTAAGTCCCTCAAATTTAGCGGCACAATCATAAGCCTGGCGTTCACTCTCTGGAGTAGAAGAATCGCTTTGCATTTTAAAAAGGTCAAACACTCAGATCCCTGCCTGAAGGAATTGAGGGGAGAAATCATGTCTCTCTGCAGCAATATGCGGTCCGTACTACTGATCCTCTCAAATACCTACTGTTCACTGAGCAGATTATAGCTGTGTGTTGACTGTCATCCTTTTAATAAGTGGTGCAAACAAAGCCAATCACATCAACCCATAATGTGATGAACATTGTGGTAATTTCAATAAAGATGTAAATTATTTATTTATGCGATAGTAATTTGGCCGTGGCTTCTGAAATTAATTGTATTCGTATCAATAGAGCACATTTCAAATGCAGCCACATGTATGTAGCGTGCCTGATCGCGCATTCATTCAAAGAGATTAAATAAAGAAACCCATTATGGACCCGGCCTGTCCTCATTCTTTGACTTTAAACTCACTGCGGTGGCAGTTCCTCTGCATTTTATGTTGTTTCTTTATGCTCACGTTCTGTGAGCAGAAGCTCCAAAAGCCTGGTGTGGGGCTTTACTTTTGTGTACAGAGTTTGTATGTTGACACCGTTTTTTATTAAGCAATGTTTCAGTTTCCTGTGAGCTACATAATTTAAAAAGGAGCAGTTCGTTTGGCTCAAAGGTCAGGGTCCCAGTACCAAGGTCCCGAACCTTCAACTGCTGGGGCAGCATAACGTTTGTGCACGTGTTCATTGTATGTGCATCTTGCGCGTTCCAACCCAAAATGTGTAAAAACTGTTATATCCCAACTGTTGGATCAATATAGTCTGCTTCTTCTTTTAAATGTGTTCCTTATATGCCTATAAAATAACTTGTTACTAGCTATTTTCTTTGTTTGGAGGATAGATAGATAGATAGATAGATAGATAGATAGATAGATAGATAGATAGATAGATAGATAAAATGTCTTTTAAATCTTTACGGAACATTCCCACAGTCTTTTGTCGTCCGCTGTCTTAAGTATCTGATGGTCTGTGCACGCGGGGCGCGCGTGAGTGAGCGCGAGCGAAGTGGGCAAAGGCTCCGCCTCACTCAAAAAAAAAAGCGACAGAAAAAAAGGAAAAGCAAACTGATACACACCTCTCAATTCTGGCAGGAGCAAAAGAATAGGAGTGTTTATGAAGCCTATAAGTAAACAGCAGGACAAGCAGGCGCAGCGAGAGCCGAGGGTCTTTCCCCCCGTCAAAACCGACTGTAGACACCGTCTCCCGGCGCCGGAGGTTGCCCCGTTACGTTCGGGATTAAGTTTTTATGTCATCTAAAGGTGGATGATTGTCCAAATCCAAGATAACAGGCGAATTCCAAATGCGTAGCCTGCGATGCTATTACTGGACCCCCTCAAAGCCGACGTTTGAACTCTCTGTAAACATCCATTCGAGGTAGGATTTCAAGAAAACCGATTGCAAAGGTGCTGTGAATGGTTTCGGTGTGTGCTCCGCAGTTTTAAAAGATGCAGTCGCGTCGCTGTCCATGTGTCCCCTGCGCCATCAGTAAGGAGGGACAAGGGAGGGTGGGAGTAGACATTAGCCGATAGTCCACTTAACGATGTGGGAATGGACTCGATTAAGTTCCAAACGAGCCGGACAGTTGTAAGGTAAAGAGTCAATCATGAGAAAGAGCCTAGAACAACAAAGTTTAATCTTCCACGGGTGTCTTGTGGAGAAATCTATAATCTTTTCATAACAAGGAGTTTGATTAAGTTTGGAAGTTTTTCTTTTTTCTTTCTTTTTTGACGTCCTTTAAACGTGTCTCGCCGACCCGCGTAATCCCGCCTCACTTCACTTGTCATCTGCGGGCTATTAATTAACGAGTGACTAATTAGTGACGTTTACGTGAGCCTCTGCGCTCTCAAAGACAAGTTTAATCCTTTCATTTCACAGCTTTTGATAGAGTGGGCATTGGTTCTCCAAAAGCAACTCTCTTTTCTCCCTGCTCTTCTCTCTTTTTTTGGGTTGAAGTGGGGGAGGAGGAGGGCGGCTCCATTGTCTGGCCAGGGAAGGGGTGGGGATCCAGGGTGTATGCAGATGTGTTGCTGGCAAAGGACATCTGCTCTCCCCCTGTGGGCATTGTCACAACAGGCAAGGCAACTTAGACTGGAGCCTGCCTGCAGAGAAAAGGCCATTATAAATGATAAGAAGCTCTTTCTTTAAGAAAAAAAAAATGCATTTGAGAATCAGTAATAGGAGCATAAAGACCAGCCTGACTGGTCTGCTCTTAGCACATTGCCCCCAAAAGTATATCAAATGCTGATCAGAGACAATTGCCATTGCTTCCTGGGCTTTCCTGATTCCCATTTCAGTCAGTTCCACCTGCAGCAGCCCCCCTCCCCACTTCTATATCCAATGCTTTCAACTCCAGGGGGGTGGGGGGGTGGACTTCTCTGTCTTTGTGGTCTGTGTGTTTCCATATATGAAAGCCTGCCTCTCAAGGCAACAGCATCACAGGCAGCAACGGCGTACACGGCTGCTTCTATCAGGACTTTTGATTTATTGCCGTGAGGGAGAAAAATGCCAAGAGTATGCAAACGCAAAGCTTTCATATTTATGTCATACGCATAACTTTTGCACTATGGGAAGTGTCAATATTATTGCTGTGTGTTTGCGTGATTGCTCTGGGAATCGGGAGCCGCGTTCTCCACGACTAGTATTCCCCAGTGACGTGTAGTCAGTGCGCTGTGATTGAAAACATGATTTGTGCTTGTAGGGAGAACTGTGTAGGTCCAACATGCTTGTAGTGCTACTCTCTCGTGTGTTTCTGCTTCGTTGTCCACGGGCACCGATGCAGGAAGTGGGAAAGAGTGATATCTCAGTTTGCACAGTATGTTTTGTTTTTTTTGACACGTCTGGTCTTTTAATGTTTACTTTTTTACAAAAGCAGGATAGAATCACACCTGTGTCACCTGCTTTCCAGTACTTACAGATGGCTAATCATATTCTCAAAGCCTAATATTCCAGTTAACAAAGTCATTTGGATGTTGCTAAAATAGTTCTTTAGACTCATCTGAAAATTCTCATGATGACGCTGCTTAGAAAAGCTGCTGTGAGAAGATTTTAGTGTCCTAGTGATTGCGTTGTCGGTGTGTGAACCTTAGGTGTGTTAAAACCTGGAACTTCGATGTTAAAAACATCCTTTACTGTAATTGGTGCACTCCTTGATTTCCAGGACCTGTTTCATGCCTGTTGAAACATGCTCCATTGTGTCTTTAGTCTTCTGAGTGCTTTCGCTTTGCAGTTATGGAGGACCGATCAGGAAGTGGGCTGGGCCAGATGACAGCAGGTGTCTGTCTTTAATGATAAGTCCTGTCAGCACAGTGCAAATCGAAGATACAAGACACCTCGTGCGCTACTGTAGTGTGAGCTGGAGTAAAAGGCAATCATTTCAATGACTACAGCCTAATGTAAGCTATAGTGGATGCATGCTACAGCGTTGCTCTTCATTATTAAGCCATTTTTATGATTGGTGGAAAATGCCTGAGCAGCACAGGGAGAGTAGTGCAGAATGTTTGCTATTCCCTATATTTATGACCATGGGGGGTTGGCTTTCTAATAGCCTCCCAACTGGTGTAAACTATCACACCATGAGTTGCTGCTACCCATTAATGACTTGCCATTTTAGTCCAAAGGAGTCCTAATTACTCTCAAATGCATTTATGGACGTGGTGCCAGAGATGGAGATGGAAGGGGCAGGTGGATTGGGTGCAGCAAATTTAATAAACTGCCTTTACAACATGGAAAATGTGTATTTGCCAATAAAAAAGGGGGGGGGGGGTCTGTCCCCACCTCCCTCCTTTACTTGGCTTTGGCGGTCTGAGCTAACTTTCATGAAAACCTTAGAGGATTAGGAATGAATAGTGGCACCGTCTTCAAACTACGCATGCATGCGTGTTGCTGTTGCAGGAGCCGGCAGACGCAAAGCACCATCTGCAACGCAGCAGGTTGTCCTGACTGCCTGCGCCTCCGAGAAGCTGAGAAGAGGCTCTGTGCGAGCATTGTTACCAAACCGAGCCCGCTGCTGCCGTCGCCGCTTGTTGACGCTGACAGCTAATAACGTCCTCTTGGATGACTGCGCCTTACTGAAGCCGGAGAGGAGCCAGAGACTAATGAAGGGGAGCAGGAAATGAAGGAGAATGAGAGCTACAGATGCAGATGCAGGTCCTTGTCCGCGTAGGGGAAAATTACCCAAAGAGGATTACGCACACATACGAAAAAGCACAGGCATATGTGTTGTATTATTCCCTTTCCACTGGCTCTCCTCTCACAGGAGGGAGACGACGCCGGGAAAAGGAGAAATGCTTCCATTGTGTCTCGGTAGGGCCCAATTCCAGTCCAGCTGACAGAGTCTTGTGTCAGGAGGATGCATCCTGCTGATGTTAGGCAAGCTGTTAAATGAAAGAGATGCCTAAAATGCTGAAGCGTGCTCCAGCCAGCGCAGTGATGGCTCTGTTTATTCGCCATTCTGCTGAGCACCACTTTGCCGACAAACTTTCCTGCCCAAATCTGCTGACAGATTAAAAGGAGGAAAAAAAAAAGAGTTGATGTTGGGATTTTGGGAGTCACTCGTGGGCACACAAGGCCTTGCCCATTGTGTTGCTTTGACATTGACATTTGGAAAGGGTGAGGGGGAGACAAAAAAAGCTGTCTCTTGATATCCAAACTGTTTTCCGCTGGTCACAGTTCTTTTAGACAGCAACCATTGAGCCCTCCGACCACATGAATATTCATAACTCCTCTTCTCTGCCCTCTGAGTTGTATTTTATTTCCCACCCCGAGACCTGTCGTGCTGTGTTTGATTGGCCCTGACATTTAAAAAGGTCCTTGAATAAAGGGGAAAAAAAGTTGTTTATGAAAACTGGAGAACACTACTTGAAGCAGAGAGGAGAAAAAAAATGGCATTTTGAAAGAAACAGCTCGCGCATATTTAAATACTAATGGCTGTATGAAATGTGCAGACTAATAGGATGTTTAGTTGAGTAGTGCGGCGCATGCACAGCGAGCGGGCACGCTGTCTGAGTTCTGAAGAACGTAGCTCAGCTTATTATATGGACTCGGATAGTTTTTATAGTAAACAACTGTGGTCTCCTCTGTTGTAGCACAAAGATTAGCATTTCTTTCCCTTTGAAAACGTGATAGCTGCAGCATTTTATCACAGTAGTTATGGTGCAGATAAAGTTTAACTGCTTTTTCTTTACAACCCTGCAAATCATGTGAGGCAGAACAGTGCTACTAGTTTTTATATGGAAGTTAGTCACAGGGTTCCAAAAGAGACACTGAAAACTACAGTAAACGGTCTATTTGTGTTGAGTCATTATATGTTTAATTACAGGTGTGGCTAAATGTAGCTTTGCCGAGGTTAATGTTGGGAATGAGGGCTACAGATGTTCACTTAGCAGGAGCCAATCACAGGATTTACACTGTCTGTATGCAAATTTAGGTTTATGTTGTTGGAGATGATCAGAGGAAAGACGTTGTGTCCCCCAGGGTTCTGACAGGCCCTGTAGTGAAACATCAAATGCTCCTTTTATGAGCTTTTTAGTTTTAGCAGTAGCGATCTACAAGTGCCGCCGGTTTCCCTGGACTTTGACCTGCTTTTGTAGTATTTGGTTTCATGGTCCTGCTTGCTCTCAATGTTTGGACACGGCGTGATTGTTGATGTGACAATGTAATCATCTTTGAGCTCATCCTTCTCTATTTATTACTTTAAATATTAATGAAACCTAAGTTAAAAGAAGTGCAATGTGTTTTCCATTTTTGAAAATGTGTGTGTCCGTATCCTTGGCTTCTTTATTTTTTTTTAACTAGGTCTGAGTGAATATTATGTTGCTTTACTGTTTCAGTGCTGTTTCAAGACCTTTAGGCCGATGAAATCACGCCTATAATGCAACTTTATTCAGTCCAAACGTCTTGACATACCACAGTTCCAGGCATGCATCACACAGCCACTTTGCTTACAGGAGTGCTGGCGAGAGGCCAGGCGACCAAAGCTGGCAGATGTCCACGAAACCATTTGACTTCTGAAGCACTGTTAAGTGAGAGGCTGCACTTCCTATTGATTTGGATGAGAAGTGGACCCCAGCTTGGCTGCATAGGATCGGCAGTGTCACACACAGCAGAATGCTCCATGTTGATGTACAGAAGGTCGTCCGTCTGCTTCCCGTCACTCGCCTGTGGTGAAACCTCCACTCGTTGCTAAGTGTTGACAACAGGAGAGGCAGAACAGAGCGGGGATAGCTTATCAAGTTAGCTATTACCATTATGAATATGGATATCGCCAGTGCTTGGCGAGCCCGAGGCTAATTCTCTGATTCTCGGCTGCTGAGGAGCTCAGTGGGACGTTCGGAATTTTAACCCATCAGCTTGTTTGCACAAAGACGTGTTTGATTTTCACCAGTGCGGAGATGTTTAATTTTTGATCCTGAACAAGAAGGATTTACAGCGGGTTAATGTTTCACTGAACCAGAGAGGAGCTGCAGCTTCTCTCTGCCACCCAGGCTTCCCGTGAGACTTCATGAGGTCAGAAATAGGTCCCCAAGGTTTCCAGAGAGCCAGAGCAGATGCAATTTAAAGGCGTAATATACAGATATACCAGATACATCTGACACGTTTGGTCTCACCACATTTTTCCCTCCTTCCTTACGGATCCTCGTTTATCAGACTTCACACTTTTCTCCACCCTTTTCCAACCTGCTTTCACACGTCTTCCCCTTTTTTCCTCGCTCACATAAAATGCATAGAAGGAGTAGATATGACAATTCCACAGTTCTCCAAGTGGACTTTATGCAGGTATTAATATTTAAAATTCCTATTACAGCCCATATTTCACATTCAGTCTTGAATTGGTGGATTAATTCTGATGGTAACCACCTTTATGCGGAACATTAAGACTGTGCTGAGCAAACTCTAATGATGATAAATGTGAACAAAGATGTGGTTTCCATTTTGTGCATCCTGGGAGAAGTTTGAACATCCTCTCACTTAAAACTCATTTCTCCCTTGTTTAAATCTCATCCTTGACCTTTCTTTTTTCCCTTATTCCCTTTCAGCTAATGTCTCCATCCTGTATTTTTCTTTGAATATCAGCTGTCCCTCCTCATCCGCCTGCAGCATCATCTTTTCTTTTCACCGTGCTCTCACTCCCAGGATACACTGATGTGCGTGCCGTCTGCATATCTTATTATTTACATCGGCTTTCCTTGGCCATGGACGCATTTCTGTTAAACTATACATATATCAAAAAGCAGGCAGACACATAAACACTTGAACACGGACATTCAAAGAGCCACCTCGACACCCAATAATACTTTTGTGTCAGTAACCCTGCTATTCATCTGAATCAAAACCTACTGTTATTGAAATTCTAATTCTAATTTGTGCTATCGTGTCCTTTTTGTTCGTGTTTCTTTTATGGGTTTTTTTTATGTTTATAAAGGAAGGTCAGAAATGGACCAGCATGCGGAGCTTTAATATTTAAAATCCCTCCAGAGTTAAAGTTGTGAATAGCAGGTCGTTTCTGTAGGTAGAGAGATTGACAATCTCTTTTTCTAAGGACCTTATTTCCTTGATGGCTCTTAAAGTTTTCTTTGGCTGAGGCCGACATGTTTCATATTTCATATTAATAATTGAATAGCTCAGTCAGATAAACATAGAATCACCAAAGGCAAATGTATAATTGTTGTTTATATTGCTTATAGAGGAGCAATTCCACATGCGTACACGTGTGAATGTATACATGTAAAAGGTAAATAAGTGGAAAATATATTGTTTGTGTTACATCTCTGTGTTTCTTATTGTTAACATAAGCGGTTGAAGTGTATTTTCTTTGCGCTGGGGAGGTGCTGCCAGAAGCAAAATCTAGGTCTTTGCTGCTGCACTTTTAGGAGTACATTGGCCTTTAATGGTGTTTGGAGTTAGTGCGATCAGCCTGCAGACTGGCTGTAGTAGAAGGCCAGTCCCAGCTGAAATGTCTCTGTTTTTTGGCATGTGTGTGTGTGTGTGTGTGTGTGGTGTGTGTGTGTGTGTGTGTGTGTGTGTGTGTGTGTGTGCTCTTGGTGGTGTTCTTGCACCCCAGCTGATAGTGACAGATGGAATCATTACACACAGACTGAAAGGTGGGATGCAGGGCTGGGATTTGTAGTCCTGGCGCTGCTTTGGTTGGTATTATTCTAGGTCAGTGACGTTTACTGTAGCCTTTGAGCCAAGCGTGACCTGGCCGTAACCCCAAGCATTCCACTTATCTTCAGTGAACTCACAGTGAACATCATGCCTGTGTGTTCATTCAGATTGCTCACCCATTTAAGGCCCCTGATCCCTGATGATAAAGCTCTCCATAGTTCAGTTCCCCCTCAGAATCAGTGAAACATAGTGGTATATTTTGCATGTGTCTCTAACCTCACGATGTCCCACAAACAGGTTTTGCATAGAATTACAGAAGAGTGATGAGCAAACACTTTTGTAGGCTTAATAACCCAAATTGGGACATGGAAAGTTAGCAGCTCGAGTCAGGCTGATTCACTGAAATAGCTCACAGGATTTGCTCCAGTTTAGCAGCCAGTTTAGGCAACCACAGGCAAGCTAGCAGCGCAGCTGGTATCTGAGCCCCCAAAACAGCCCCCAGGGCATCACACTGTAAGCTGCACCTTTATATATACTTAGTGACCAAATCATTAAACCAGATCTAAGTGTTTAAGACCCATGTCCACAGAATTAAACGTAAAACAAGCTTTTGAAAAATGTGGGATAGGCTAGAATTTCTTAATGTCTCAACAGGCTCAAATGTACAAGAGTTCAAGCAGATCTCTTGTATCAAGGATCACTCTTTTATGAATTCAAAATGTGACCTCATTGATACGCCTGATTTGATGTCTAAGTGTTTTTACATTTCCTGCATGTGCATGAGGCACTTGTTTTTAAATGAGCAGGGGAGATAGATCATCAAGTTCAGCAATTAAAATATTAAAATTAGCACTTGACAACCTCGGCACAGAGAAAAAGCAGAGCAATGTAATTAGTCTGGAATTATTCTGGATGGATTTAGGTGGAACTGAGTATGAATGAAATTTGTTCCTCAGTCGTGTTTCACCTCGTGAGGTGTATTTAAATCTTTAATCTGTTGGTGCCATTGTGAATAATGAATTCACATTTCTTTTTTATTTGTCTTCATGAAAATGTAACTTATTTCCCACTTTAAAACCTTCATAAGCCAGTTCTCAGTGACTTTAGCTAACTTAGACATTTTTAATTTCAGTAGACGTTTTTTTTTACTTTACATTAACTGTTTAAAAAACTTTTAAAATGAAATATAAGCTTCTCTAGTTTTTTAGGCTGCCGATAGAACGGGGCACCGTCTTCTACTTACAGTTTCAATTGGCCGTATATAAAGAGTTTGAGCTTTGAATGCTTTGACAAGAATCCCTGAGACATTTCTAAGAAATGCTTTTAAAAGAACTATCTTTACCCAAGAACGGTGAGTGAAATGACAGCCCACAACAAGCAATTTCAGGAATGCGTGAGCTGCAGCTCTCCAGGACCATATATACATTTCTCTTTATTTCATGCACGGACTTTGTCGAAGTCGTCATTGTTCTGTGGTCTATAATCATGTTGTGACAGAATAAATTACCAGTTATCCCAGAGAGGATTTTACTGTTGTCTCCTTTAGATCATTATATGTAAAGAGCTGCAGAGAGGAGAAATGCAGATTACCCCATAAGTATCATTGATTCCTGCTCGCAGGCTCCTGTATATAATAACGACGCCATTATCTGCCTCTATAGGCAGCTTTAACCAACAGGCTTAGTCAGCAGTTAGTGACATTGCAATACAGTTTCATTTGGCTTAGAGTGGAGAGAAACTTGGAGGGAGAGGCAGGAGAACAGCAAACCAGCACAGGGAAAAGGTGATGTAAAGGAGAAATGTGAAATGAAAAGAACGGTGGCTGCCAGGGACGGACTGAGCCATGCCAAAGGAGCTCAAAGGATACAGCAGAGGCACAGATGGACTGGCAGGCTTGAGGAGGCCGTAGCAGAAAGATGGAATGAAGAAAGCTTTTATTGTCGGATCCTTGTGGACGTTTGGAGGTGGAAAATTAGCAGTCTAAACAACAGATTTATGTGCCCACTGGAGCTGCAGATTTCAAGGAAGAGGAACCCGAAACATCATCCCTGCTGACTTGTCATTGGCGCTCGTCCCCATTCAGGGATATAAACCACTGCACTACCTTTGATACAATTCAGTCACCGCTGACCCGTAGCAACCAGTACGCGCCTGGAACTGTTTGGCATGCAGCAAGTAAAAAGGGGAAGTCTTTTCTCTTTTCTGTCAGCCTCTCCAGGGATTTGCTATTCACACTTGATGAAAAGTACAGCTAATTGTTGGAATTTCTTTGATATGGTTTATGTCTGCAGCTCAGTCAGCTGTTAGTGTTGGTGGTCACCAGGTCCAGCATCAGCTCTGCTCCCAGAACAGGCATTTGGTGTGAAGACATGTTTATGCACACGGCATCATTTCTCTTACCATTTTCTGGACTGCTAATATTATGGCGCGTTCATTTGGGGATGAAGGCTGATGAGTGGGACAATTGCCCCCAGGGTTTGCACCGCTGCCTCCTCCTGGTGGGCTGTGTCATTGCTACTATTCATGTCAAAATCGACAAAACCTTAACCGTTAATGCTGTCCACCGCTGGCATTTTCCATTTACATCAAGCCAGATAATTCCCACATTTCCCTTTTCTTCCCATTCACTTTACTCCCTTTATGTCAGCTACATGACAAGAATTAGTCTCGTAATAATCCCGCCATGATTCTTCTAGCCGTAGTGTCCCCGGAGCACTCCTGAGCTCTTGTCAGACTTGATGTTGACTTTTGACCCACATAGTTTAGCAGATGCTTTTCTTCCCTCGGGAGAGCCTTTCATTAAACGCATCCCTGGATCTAATTAATGGAAATGAAGTGATCATTTCTTATAAAGACCAAAATACGACCGCATGATTTTATTTGAATTTTGTCGAGACATTTATCATTTTTTCTTGTGTTGACAAATAGAAAGTGAGTAAATGCCCCTGGTACATATGATCTGCCCCTTCCAGTCAGACATTATCTGCAGTTACCTCCAGAACGTCCTGCCGGCTGCACTGAAAATGTGTTTGCTGCATGTAACACATGCACATGATTTGAATATATTAAGAACGCCAATTTGCACATGTTCAAAATAGTGTATGTCATCACCCTTTTCTCCCTCTTTTTCACTCACCAGATGAGTAAACAGGCTGTTGTCCTGTTGTGTATTCTACCTTACCCTCTAATATGTTGTTTGTGTTTAGGAGCTGTGACTGTTAAATCAATGTAAGCAGTTCAGCTGTCTATTATTAGCCCTATTGATCAGCAGTAATTTTATTGGTAGCCCAACATGATCATAGAGCACTTCACATATCATCCGCTTTCATCCGATATAATAAATAATTGATTTGGTATTATGTAAGTAATGCAAATATTAATACATTTACCTAGCTTCCAGAAAATGGTGGTGAAATTAAATCATTATCTCATCATTGTACAGCATTATTATTAGTTTAGTGTTTAAAAAGATCATATAGCATAAAAATATTATGCCAGCATAGATGCTACATAATTCTGATCACATTAATATTTACATGAGCGATTGTGCAGGCATGCATAGAGGAGCATACAAATATCACTGGTTGTCAGTGAAGCGAAGTCTGTAGCTGAAGCATTTATGATGACGAAGTGGCCAGAGGCGCTCGTGACCTCCAGTGCAGAGCAGAGTTGGAGATGGCCATGCATATCTCCTCTCTTCTATTCATAGCCAAGATGGGCGGCTCCTGACTGACTGAATCTCACTCTCCTACTTACTAAATGACTTCTCTGACTCCCACATGTAGGTCTTTAGTACCTTGCATAGTCGGCTGGTTAACAATAAAAGAGGCATTGTGCAGCTGTCAGTGTCGGAGACTGACAGGAGAAATCTTTGAGGGATATGGATTCACTCCATAATGCATGGGATTCAGTGTGTGGCTGCATGTTTATTGCAGCCCATGTGAGGAGCACAGTTGATTTTTCCCGATTTGTGCTTCAGTGCTGAGGTAGTTTATATATATATATATATATATATATATATATATATATATATATATATATATAGATATAAATTACATGCATTCTGGTCTTTACATGCCTTATTGTTTCGACCATTTTTAAAAAGCATGGCAGACAAAGCCTCACCACACTGAGCAGCCGTGCTAACAGTGAGGAATTGTCGCATGTCGCTGGCGTGTCATGTGGAAATTTAGGGTAATGGAGGGCAGAAACAGAGGCAGGATTGTGAATGCATAAGTGCTGAGATGGATGCAGTTGAAATGTTGGAGGAGGGTGGCATCACACTGAAGTTACCCTGTCAGATGCTGCTTATTACAGTACTTAGCTCCCCTGCTCACCATCCCCTTGTCTTTATTCTGCTGATACATCCTCCTCCTCTTTCTGTCTGCTGAGTAATGGACATACATTCTTCTATGTGTGTCTATGTCTAATCAAATCTGGTGTTACTTTTGTATTTTATGTACAATTCTTTATTTTATGTGCACTCATCTATTTTGTAAACCTCTCTGTGCTTGTATTCTTATGTTCTGTCTGTCAGAGCTGGTTTTATAAATATTCAGTTATCATGTCACAGCAAGCAGAGGAGCCATTTAGACATCAGCTCCGTGGAGGAGCATCACTGCACCTGTATGACTGTATTTCCCCCCCTTTGTGGCCCCCCAAGGCTCACCTTTTAAACCTGCCTGGCAGAGATAATATCTGATCTCTTGTGATCCTTTCACTTATTGTGCATATGTATCGTCATGATTATCATATTTCATATTTACCATTATTATATTATTACTACTCTTGACAGTGTTCTGTTTACTTGGTTTTGGATCTTTTGGCTACTTTCTCCCTTTAAAACAAATGACTGAACTCTGGAATGCGGCTCCCTCTGGTGGAGAGTTTGATCTCTCTCGGGGACAGACATCTGAGTGGTTTTGGAAGGATCTGAGATGGAAACTATGCTATGTAATACCTTCATGCAAGTCCAGTGACTCATGTTCTGCTTGTGATGTTCTTTCCTGGAAGACAGGAAATACTGATGAGTACATCCAACTTTAATTCTTTGAGTCCAAAGGCAATAAAAAAGAATTTATTACAGTAGAACATGGCAGACATCATCCTTCATCTGTAGATTATTTATGTTCCATGTCCCTGTTGTATTGGTGCATTGTATTTTTATTACGGGGAAATAATAAGACAATAAAATTCAAAGTGGCTTTTACATCTTTTCCTGATTGTCTGAATAATGTTTGTCTCCGCTTTTCTGTCCTCAATTGCAGGTTTAAAACATCAGTTAGCAAAGTTCTGAAGGTTTTAAGTCTTTGAGGAGGATCCGCGCGTTCATAAATCAAGAGAAGAGGGAGCGTTTCAAAGTGTCACAAGATGGCTCTGGTCGATAAACACAAAGTGAAGCGCCAGCGGCTGGACAGGATCTGCGAGGGTGAGACTCCATTATTCCACTCTTTCCCTTCTCTCAGCTTATGTGCAGGTGGGTTTACACACATGCACATAAATTTGACATCAGATTCATATGGTTATTAATGAAACTGTATTTTATGGTTATCGGCAATAAAGTCATCATCATGCCAAAAGAGGAACATGGATTACTTTTATGGTCCTTTTAGCGACCACAGCTGCTCTTAAAAATGTGTCAGACAGGAGATTCACATTGAGCAAGTTTGGACTGTGTTGAATCACAGTTTCACGGTCATGTTAAATCTGCTCTGCTGTACAGAAAGTGCATTTGGAGAAACAAATCACAGGCTGTTCTGCACCATAATGTTAATTCCCCACACTATTATTTAGAAGCAGTGTTTTGACCAAGGCGTGAAATAGAAATCAAACTTCATATCGCGCATATTGACAAAACAACAAAAACGTTATCTAGTGAATCTAATTGCGCTCGGTGAGAGAACCCCACCTAATCTTCTTTTATCTTCTCAGGGGAACTGTGTCAATCCAATACTTGTTTCACAGTGGAGTGCATCGATTTCATCTTTACTCACTGTGATGAGTGGCTAACTGAGCTGTGCCTGTGGCCCAAATTGAATTTGAAATGGGTGATCAAGTGGGGCTGTTTGCTCCCATCAAAAGTGGTCACGCTGCTGGAATGTAGATTCCATCTGTAACTGTTTATGGTTTTGCTCTGAGTAGTGTTTGCCGAGGCAGTTTTATTTATCTGACCTGAAATCACAATCGTGTTTTACCTTGATGGGCTTCACAGACAGGACTGTGAACAGCCTCGAGTAAGGAAAAACTCCCCGAGAAAAGAAAAATAAACTTTTAGCAGGATCAGAGACCTCGGGGAGAGCGGCAGAGGGGGGATCGCTTCCCCAGATTACACAAAGGTGCAGTGTGTGTCGCCTGTATGCAACCAGATTAGGAAACGGTGCACAACTTTTATTGAGAGCAAAATCGATGCCATAGTTGATCTTAGTCCAAGTCTTTTGTTCTTATCTTGAATTTTGTGTTTTCTCAGTGTGACAGGTAAGAACAAAAAGGCTGCTTGTTCCGTCTGAAGGAAATTTATGAGCCCTTTTACTAGCGTCTGTCGTTTAACAGTGGATTTAAAGTAATGCAGGTAATTAGTCTCTGCATTTTTGTCTTTGTAGTATGTGCGGCGGCTCGCCCTCTAATTTATTTACCACTCCAGTAAATTTCAATACATAGTGTTGTGCTAGTTCTGATAACATCTTTCAGAATGTATGTGGAACAACTGCTCCTTCTGTTGTGGGCTTGATCCAGTGCCAAGAGTCTATTACTGCGATAAGGGAACTGTGTCAAACATCTGTTGCGAGCATCGGTTCCCATACACTTTCTGTCCCCCATTTTCCTCTCTCACACCCTTTCTCTCCTTCTGTCCCCTCCATCTGTGTACGCAGCATGCCTTGGCTCCGGCAGCAGCGGCGCGAGTCGTCATGTTAGCGTTTAGCCAGAGCTAACTGACTGATCTGGGCAGAGATAGGATTCGAGCGATGCTGCTCCATGAACTAGGTCACTGTGACAGCATGTTCCTGAATGTTGATTTACAAGTTGGAAAACTGTGCTTGGGCGTTAACACCACAAGATGGTGTAGTGCAGTTTGTCACGGCCATTCCAAGTGTTTTAGCTGGCAGCTAAATAAATATGTTAATGCTTGATAATGCATCTTGTATTTATCGCCATGTGTACAACAGTAGGAGATGATGACACAGCGAGCAGTCAATAATGCGATCAGCCATGCTATGGTAGTAGAATGAGTTTTATATCATTAGGAGATATTTGCAATAATAAAATGTAAAAAAAAAAAAAAAGACAAAAATATAAATAGGTACCCTCATGAAAGAGGGAAATTCAGGAAATGTGTAAAGAGAATTAAGGGTGTGCCCTGATGTCACTCGTCCTTGTGAATGTGAGATAGCTCTGACGACCCATTTTAAAAGCTTGTAGAAAGATGCTGCGAGGAATTGGTCGAGATATCGATTCAATGAGTAAATGTTTTTGAATCGTATTTAGATTTGGTATTTTCGTTCAAGTTTTAGTTCATTTTTGTTTGGTTTCCCATCTTTGTGTGCCAGTAAGAATGTTTTCCGTTGAGGTTCATTTTAAATTCACGAAAATTAAAGGTTTCCCTGGTTCGGGCTGTAGATCAGCTCAAAATGAGTCTGGTTGGGGATGTTGATAGATGGCACATGAACAAAGGTGATGGAATATGGGTGGAGGATCTCTTTACCAGAGAGGAAACACTTAAGCTGTATTGTATGCTTTCTGTCAAAAACGCTATTGTCAGTTCACAATTTCACATACCCCAGTATTTGATTGCATTCAGATAAGGTCTTTATTGCCATCAGCCTCTGCTTTACAATCCCTGTGGAGATGCTTTCAGAGACAAGTAATTCCACTGGAATCACATACAAAGCAGTCACGAGCTACACGAGCTGCCTGTTAAGCATGCATTACAATTCATGTGACAACATTATTCTTTGCCGTTGTAGTGGCATTGTAATCCCATTTCCAGTTGGTGCCTCATGTCCCATGCTCATGCATATGTCATTGAGCATTTAACATTCAAATCATGCTTGGAGAACATGGCGTGTCACACTCAAGGGGGCGAGGTGGTTTTTTGTTACTGTTGCCATCCAGCATTCGCTCTGAGTTAGCAGGTGGTTTTTATTCATGTATGCACATCAGACCAAGACCAAGGCTTTAACAACTATGTGTAAGTATGACTGAGAGCAGGCAGGATCAGAGCGTCCTCTCTTCTCAGAAGATTCCTGGAATGGGGGCATGAATGAGTGGATATAATAGCTTATAAATGGCTGCATTTTGCATGGTTAACCCATCGATTCCAATGTTTGGAAAAGCATGAAAAAGCATGAAACTGCTTAAAACCCTCTCTTGGTTCTTCTCCTGGCTTACCTGTAATATTAATGTGGTGCCAGGAGGGACCAAGACAGAGATGTAGAGTGTTAATTAAACAATGGCATGCATCACACTGGTGCGACAGATTAAATATTGATTTTTCTGTTTTGCCTCATGTCCAACTCTTCAATAGGCGTAATATGGTGGCACTGTTTACACTACTATTCCTAATTTTGATTTGATGCCTCGAAAATTATTGATATTCAATTGTAAATTTGATGAAACCTAGAAAGATCTGACTCAAGACTGATAAAAGATTCTAAATTGTTATTGTTTGATTTTGACGGGATTATTTTCCTTTAAAAAAAAAAAAGACCCTGATTTTACTTAGCTTTTAGACAAAAAAGATATGTGATAATAAATCATATTTACCATAATAAGTAAGCTTCCCTATCTTTAGGTTTATTAGCAGAGCAGAGAGTGTGTTGTATTCTATTGAATTTTTGCAAGTCAAGACATTAAATGTGGGTTCGTTTTGAGCTTCTGCCTGGGTTGGTATTATATTTGTTTTCAAATCCCCTGCTTAATTCCTAAATCCCTCAGTTAGAGTGAATCTGTTGTTGTGTGCACAGCCTGGCTACTGTGGTAAATGGAAAAACATTTGAATTTTAAAGATAAATATCATATAGTAGGAGACAAACAGAAATATCCCATTTATTTTTTCCCCCGAGATAAAATCTGCTGACAAAATATGACACAATTTTCCACCTTCTTTCCTTTGATTGCTTAGTTTTATAGTTTATTTCTTATGCTAATCTACACATTGGGTAACCTGTAGCAGCACAGGATGGTTTATTAGGTTTAGCTTACAGTTTAAAAAATATATATCCATCTTCTATTAGCTACCTTTACTCCTTAAACAGGTTTACAAGAGGCCATCACATGGCGGGGAGCATACCCCCCTGACAGTCACCAGTTTATCACAGTATTTGTGCATACGTAGGAGGAATTTCAGAGTTGCCTTTAATGTGCATGTTTTTAGACTGTGGTAGGAAACTGGAGTTCACTTGCGGAACATGCAAGCTCCACAATAAAGTCTCAATTTGGAATCAAAACCAGAACCTCCTTGCTATGAGCTTTCTGCGGTAACTACTGCACCACTCTGTCCCAATAAAAATCTATGAAAAGATAAGGTGTATAATTTAAGAAAATAAAAGTTAAACCACAGTGCTGCATGTTAGGCTAGCAATTGATGGAGCTCAACACGGATTCCTTATCAAATTAATGCATTTTTTTAATGGGAATGGGCTCTCCTAAATCTTCCATTTTAAGTCAGCGTTCCGTCCAGAGAAAAGATGATGAACCACAGATAATTGTGTCCGGTACGAGTTGGACTTCTGCAATCCTGTAGTTGTTCCCTATCAAAGTCAAGTATGTAGGCACGGTCTTCAGCTCTGGTATTTGTGTGGTAATCAGTTAAACTATTTATGGGTCATGTTTCAACCAGGGTCACAGATTTATGGTACAGGAAATACCGATAACAAGAATTTTAATAACTATCGCTCGTTACCATGCACCCGATAAAGGCTCCAAATGCCATCATTTTAAAGCGTACGAGTATGTATTCAGCATGTCTGAATACATGTGTACATCAGCTATACAAGCTTTTATATTTATTTTCAGTAAAGGTTCTAGTTACTTTGGATTAAACGTTTATAAAAGAAACGTCCCTTAAATCCTCTCTCACACACGCATGGATGAACACAAACCACACTAACCTCCTGTTACACTTCTTAGCACGGGTTAAAATCCAGATTACAGTGCTTCCATAAGAGAAGTCCATCAGTCATGCATTAGGAGACGGGGAGATTGTGTTTTTGCTCTGATTGTACTTTACAGATTGTTAAAATTAACGTAACATTCTTCAGTGTATCACCTACAGGTTTTGATGGACAGACACTGATATCGCTTATCAATGCTTGAAAGGAATAACTGAGGAAGCCCAGAAAGATTGAAATTAATATACCTTAAAATATTTAATGTTCCCCACTAAGCATGCAGGCTCGAGCGATCCTGAAGTGGGGCAGTGATGGTGAAAACTACAAAGGTGGACTTTTCCAAGCAAATTGGGCAACAGTTGCATAGTGGCTTTGCTGCAAGCACAGGGCCTGGGGGATTAACATCCAATCAGAGTGGATTTGATGTTTACTGACAGCGCATGGGACTTAACTGCCAGAACTGTATTTCATTTGTGTTGCTTGAAGCTGTAGTCCTTTCCTGGTCTCCCTTACCCATCCTGTGAATCAAGTGGAACCAAAATCTTTTGAAGAGAACAGAACTTTTACAGCTTCAGGTAGGTAACCATTCAGAAGACAGTCTGTCATTGTGAACATCATCATTTTTTGAGGTGCTTGTATCTGGTTCACATGATGTCACAGTGGGAAGTGGAATTAAACAGGCTTTATTTAGGTGTAATCCCCCATAGCAATCGGGAGAGCAAGTAAAATGTCCCAGCAAAGGGGGAGATAAATCCTATTGGATTAGTAGAAGCCCATGCCCACCCCATCCTATAACCCAACCTATCCTCTCTTTCCTTTTTTTTAAATTATCATTTGATCTCATGCATGTGCCGTGTTACTGGTTTTAGTGCGTCTGCAGGTTTCTGTGTTGGTGTGGGATTGTGTGTTGTGTTTATGCGTGGTGTCCTCTTTCCTTGCACACACCAAAACCAGCATGTCAAGAGATTAATTATTCACGGAGCGACAGCCAAACGGGGAGTCACCTGATAGTACGGACGGACACTATTACAGCCTGATATCAGGTGAAACTATAGACCCTGCGTCTTTTTCTTTTTGCTTGTTATCTTTTTCTTTGTCTTCATTCTAGAGCCACGGAGCAGAAGCTTTAAAAGGGGACTTCTGTTAATACAACTACGGGCAACCTTACGTTTTTGTTTAGCATTTGTTAAAGGTTTTTTCAATTTCTTTATTTTTTCTTTTTTCAAATGCTTGTCCCTAACAAACAGTTGGGTATTGGTCGCTCCCACAGTTGGGACACATTAGGAGGGAATGAGGGTCAGTGGGACAGGGCTGAGAGTGTCTATGAGCAGCAGGCGAGAGTAGCTGGCAGAAGGAGTTCTCTGTCATACGTAGAAGGAGGAGGCTGGTACGAACCTTCGCCCGGAGTGCGGCCCCCTGACCTGGATTTGAAACGTGATCCGTATTCCTACCAAGAGGCTGTATACGGACAGGTTTACACAGACCGACAAGACCCACGGGGGCTGAGGAAGAGCTCCGTGCCTGATCTAAACCTTTACGAGCGTGCATCCATGGCCCACCGGGGATCCATTCCGCATCAGGATTATTATCCTCAGGACCCAGCCATGACTCCTCGTCCACCTGAGGGATTTTACCGGCCAGAACATCAGCCACCACCGCCTCACCCTATCAGTAGATCGGGATCTCATTTTGGGATTGCACCTGGGGCTCGTGCTGGATGGGATCAAGGGCAGTTAGGGAGAACGGGGCCTCAAGTCCCTGTATCGCCTGTACATCCTCCTCCAACTGCTCATGAGTTGACTCGGGCTTATAGAGAACCTGGTGCTGTAACTGCTGCCAAAATGTCAACAGACAGCCAACAGCGAAGACCTTCTCGAGATGCATCTCCTGCACACTACAATGTGGAGCATCCAAGGTATGCAAACGAGGCTCCACCTCTCACCAGTCAGCCAGTATACACTGATATTAATGGTCGCACCTCTGATCCACAGCAGCAAGGTGCTACTTGTCTCGTTGTGGATCCTGCCAGTCAGGGTATGATTATGAGGCAAGAAACAGCCTCCCCCTTTTCCTTCCAACAACAGCAACAGCAGCAACAAATTCAACTGCAGCAGCAGCAATTACAGCAGCAGCAGTTGCAGCAGCAGCAATTACAGCAGCAGCAGTTGCAGCAGCAGCAATTACAGCAGCATCAATTACAGCAGCAGCAGTTACAGCAGCAGCAGTTACAACAGCAACAACAAATGCAGGAGCAGCAATTACAACAACAGCAAATACAACAGCAGCAGCAACTTCAACAAGAACCACTGCAGCAACACCTGCAACAGCAACCGGCCCTTCCAGCTCAGCCTACCATGCCTGCCTCTGATCCAAACCTTTCGGTTTTGGCTCCACTTCCTGCTCCCCCTTCCATGGTTCAGACTGCTGCTGTTGCTCCACCTGCCCCTGCCCCTGTGCAGCCTATCCAAACGTCAGCATCTCCCCAGGTTAATCCACTTTCTGCTTCTCTTCCTCCTCCCCCCACTGCCCCACAGACACCTTTGCCAGTAGAACCCAAAAAGATTGTTGATCCTGAGTTTCTTGCCCTACTGAGAAACGAGGGCCTCTCGGAGAGCACGATTACCTCAGTTATTCAGCAGGGATTTGACTCCACCAGCATGCTGGCTGTTATGGAGGAGAATGATGTCCGTGCCGTAGCACCCAACCTTGGCCAGGCTCGTGTACTCTCCCGATTGCTCCAAAATTGCAAGCGCCCAATTGAGACTCCATCAGCAACTTCTCAACCACAAACACCCATGCGTGGCCGCTCTAATAGCTTCAGCCATCGCTCAGACGTCCCCCACCACCACCAGCACCACTCGCCACACACTCCTCATATGTTGAACGTGGACCCACAGCTGATGCCCCCACAGACCCCAGGAGCTATACCGTCCATCAACTCAAGGATGGGAGAAGTAATGGGTAGAAGGCCCAGTAGCGCACCCTCTCAGCAACTACTTGAAGTCTCTGGAGGCTATCCTGGCCAACCACCTCGCACTCCAGGGCCATATGCTGGAGCCATTATGCCCATTCACTCAAGACCTATGTCTGCCTATGCTTCTGGGATCACCATGCCAGGAATGCCCATGCAGGGTATGCAGATAATGCCCCAGCAAATGACTGGGTCAATGCCTGCCATTGCAGGGTCTATTCACTCTATGCAAGGTATGCCACAGCAGATGCCAGTATCTCTGCCAGCTTTACCGCAGCCACCACAACAGGTCCCAAAAGCATACTCCACCAATTATACGGTGCCCATGGAGCTGATGAAGAGGGACAGGAACTTATTACCATTGTCACCTATGCATAGCCCTCACCAAAGTCCTCAGCTGATGCGTAAGGGTAGTGGATCTGCTTCAGACAGTGCCCTCATCCCTATAGTACCTGCTGCTCAAGGCCAAGGCCAGGGGTCCCTTGTTGCTAACCAGAAGTTAAGCCGTCGTACTGGTCCACCAGTGATTGTCTCCACTATGGCATCTCCAGATACAAGTAAAGCCTTTTTTCCTGTACTTCTCATTGTTTGCTTTGTCAAGGCTGTTGGGAGAAATTTTTGAACTTATGGATTGAAATAGTAATGGTGTGTTGTAGGCTGATAAAATAGTTGTGTTCCAAAATCATTCAGCAGACAGACAGTCAATTAATTAAAATCAAACAAAAATACATCCCTGTAAAATAGTTTAGAATTTAATTTTAGTCACTTAGTCAATCATTAGCAAATATATATATATAAAGTTCCATGCTACTTTAATGCATATTTGATGCATTCTCATGATGAATCATCAGCATGCAATGAGTGTACAGCATCTGTTTTTGGTATTCTGGTTTGTGAACTTGTGCAGCTTGGGGGGAATACATGATTTGTTTAGCAGAGTGTGGTTACTGGACTGTGATTCACAGTGCTTGACCTTAATAAAGCCAAACACAGTGCGAATGTTAATAGAGCGATTTCTCTAAATTGCTTCGTCTTTCATTCGGTGCTGCAGTTTGCTTGATGCGATGAGGTTTTTCTTATTCCATCAGTGATATGAAGCATTTTTTCTGCCATGCATGTGGATCCATATCTATTGTTAGCAATATAAACCCTTAACAGGGTGATGCTACATATGCTATCATGTCTTCAGTGCTGCCGTGTCTACTTAAACCAGATTTGTGCAAATTGCATCAGCTTTGAGTGATTTATTTTTTATTTTTGTAATCTCTTGCCGTCGCAGTAGCACGTTGCTGAACTAATAAGGTATTTTGCAGTTTCAGTTTTTATGTTCCTCTTATTCTGCAATTATTTTTCAATTTGGAATGATCCATCATTGATAGCACATCTGCTATTTAGCTGTCATACGGTGTTGGAGTTTTTGTTTCATTTTTATTTGAACTGTCAAAGTTTCGAAAACATTGGACGGTCACAAAACGGAGGTTTTGAATTTTAACTTGATTTACTGCATCCTCATCATTCTTAACTATATCAGACTATCAGACTTCTGCTCCACAGAAGTGTCATATTTTTCTTCACCCATGACCTGATTTAAGACATAAGAGCTGATTTTTCTGCTGGGGTCATTTCACTGGAGGCTGACCAGCAGCACCATCCGACTGATAAAATCAAATTACAGTGCTGATGGTCTATGTGTGATTGTGTCTTTTCTCTGGGCAGGTCGTAATGGGAATGGAGGAGGGGTTTAATCCTCCAGATCCTCCATTGCCACTGCCTCACTAATCCACAGATATTCTCTTTCTGCTCAGTCTCTCTCTTGGCTTTCTGTGAGATTAAATGAACTTCTCTTCATGCCCTGTTTATAAGTTGACTTTAATGTGGAGTAAGTTCAAATGTGTACTGCAAATTTATGTCAGGTAATTTTAATGTGCTATGTTCAATTTTATTTCTGCGAGAACAGTTGGACAATAATTGTTTTGATGCACCAACATGCTGCTACAGCAGACCTGCCTCGTATGTTGTTCATGTACAGCCTAATAGACCTCGTTTGCATGGGGCTGACATTTGATTGTTTGGCAATTTCATCTTTAATGGACACAGTTGTAAAGCGGTTCCAAAAGCATTTTCCTAAAATGTTTGTTGCTAAGCAACACAGGTTTGTGGTGGCAGTCATAAGTGGATTAGTTTGTGGTTTCAGGGACAGTTGGTTGTCAGAAGTTGCTGCAGAGTTACACATACACCACATATCTTTTTTTAATATCTTGAAATATTTGGAATATGACATTTAATTCACATTTTATGTGTTACAAAATTTTAAATTTTGCCCCATAAAATGTTGGGATAAAAATTTATATTGATATTTATTCAGATGAAAAATCTATTTTGAATGCGTTTCAGTTCATTATGATTCTGGGGTATCCTGACACGAGATGACAGTGAAAAAGTAACAGCTCGTGTTGACGGGCAGCCATTGTCATGCTACTATTGAACTGATACCTGAATTACAGGAATAGTTGTTGCACACCAATAACTCCTGCAGTTGAACGCTGGATTGTAAAGAAGAGCAGTATCATCTACTGATCTGAGTGTCTTTTTAAATGATTGGAATATATCATATGTGGCAGTGCTGCCCCCCAGGGATAATCTTTCCAGTATTTCTTACATGTTTCATCGCTCTCATTTAATGATTGATACAGAACGACTCACTATAGCGGCAGTTTTAAACACAATATCATTGTAAATATTGCAGTATGTTTTCTTTTCAGTTTTACTATGCAAAATGTCCTTGAGCAGTCTTCCATTTATCACAGAGTCATATTCATCCCTTACTCCTATTAACGGTATATTAAGTGATGTTGTTTTAGGCTCTTATGGCCTTTTCAGTGCTGAATGTGACAGCTCCTGCCCCTGGCCTCTGCAGTAGAGTCCATGATAACTCGGGTCATTTCTCCTCTGGGTGACATACTAGCCGCAATTTTCTCCTGATTTTCTGGGTCTGGCGTGAGGATACAGGAGGGTTATGGCATAATAATTTTAGAGGGAGCAGATTATTAACAAGGTCCAGGTCAAAGCTACAGAGTCGTTACACCAAGTGAGGGATTAAGAGAGAGAGAGAGAAAGAGGACTCCGGCTGTATGAATGACGCTTGCTGGTTCTAGTGGGGGGAAGGGGAAATAGGGCATTTACAGCTTTATCAAAACTAGTCCTATCAGGGCAGCAATACATCAGGGGTTTCTGTCCAACCAGTTAGACAAATACTTCCACTTGAAATCCCAGTTTTCTTGGTGAAAGCAGGACTGTAGGCCTGGTGCACCCCAGGCGCCCCTGTCTTAAAAATATATATCTGACTCTGTGTAAAGTGTGAGCGCTCGACGTGAATGAAACTGAGGTTGCAAATCTCTGGTTACTTCTACATACAACATCCAGCAATGTGTCTGTTGTGTCACACCAGATGTCCCCCTTAATATCAGGCAGCAATTTCCTTTTCTGTCATCAGTAAGTCTCAGCCAGGATTAAATTGAGACAAATCATGACTACTCAGTTTGTCTTCATCAATTTCTTCCAGTGTGAGTCAACCCCAGTTGCTAATTTCTTGAAAAATAGCCCCTATTAGAACATTTTACTGCTAAAAGCCACCGTTCAAATAAAGGAAGTACATTCATTTATGACTGTGTTTTAGAGGCTTTCTACGCAAAAAAGGTATGATGGGTAGAAAATAAACAGCATAAAAGACAGTAATAGCCTGGTTGAAGAACATTTATTTTTCCTCATTTATTTTTTTCCCGATTCTATTTGGACAATTTTGTGTTAATGCAAAACATTGATGTGAGAATAAGCAATTCTGAGCTTACAGATTTTATATCTACGCATTAACATAATGAAAAAGAGACTGTATTGCGATAGCTAATGACCTGTCAGACATGCTGTGTCTTGTCTGCAGGCATATTGTGTTCTGAATACTGATTGAAATACTGTGCAGCAGCGATCAAATAAACTGGACCTTGAAAGGTGAAAAGCTCTTTCTGGCCAGTGCGCTGCATCTTTTCAGTAAGACCTGAAGTGATTCAGGGATGATTGGGGAGAACAGATGCAAAGCAGCCAGGAGAGGTCACATACTCCGCTCAAGAAAAATAAGTAAAGTAAAAAGCAATGAAACTGAGACTGAAAGCCTTCTGACACCAACCTCTGCCTCACGGTTTATGCTCATTTTTTTCCCGAGTCTGCCCTGTGTACTTTTCTTGTTTCCTAAGGTCTATTCCATTACCTCATGTCTCCAGGTGACTGAAGGAAGTGTGCGCATGCATGTTTGTATGTTGCGGAGGTTGACACTTTTCCTGGCTGTGTTTCGGCATGTTGTCGATATGTTTAGAAGTACCGATAAATCTCATTTGCACCTGAGGAAAACATTATACAGTGCCTTTTCCCTGTAGACTGTATGTGTGTCTTATTCAGGAGCAGACTAGGCTGGAAATGGTGGGAAATGAAATTGTACGTTTTTTCCTTTTTTCACGGACGCCTGTTGATGTTTTGTTTTAGCTTCCAGACGCGTGTAATTAGCAACTATCTCCCTGTCTCGATTTCCTACAGGCAGTGTTTATTTGCTTATCCATATCCTTTCTACTTACTTTCTCCATTTCCTCGGCTCGGGTCTCAGAGAAGAGGAGTGAAATGAACAGATGGTGTCAAAATGAGAAGAACTTTAGTTAAATTTGATTCTCTCAACATCTGTTGTCCTCTTGCTGCTGTGCCATTTCTCAGACTCCCCCTCTTCTCTCACCTCTCTCCCCACTCCCATCCGTGCTTTTTATTCAACAATTTCAGAGGTCAAATTATTTTGTAGGCCTGTCTTGCTCCATTGTACTGTTTGTTCAGTGGGGGCTCTTAAATCCAGGCCTGACTTATTAAATCTAATTAAATATTGTTGACCAATGTTTCCTTCTTTGCAGCCAACTTTTGTGACGTTATCCTTGTGATTTCTTTTGTGCCTGACTTTACATCTGCCAGCAAATGAATACATCATTGCTGCAGATTTCTATCGAGGATTCTATTCTCCAGAAGACTTATCAATATATGTAGATGTGCAATAACGTTCTAATCGTATTTGTATTTATTTATTCTGTTTCTATACTTTGTATAGGTTGCTACTACAATTCAATTTCCCTACGGGGATGAATAAAGTACATCTTAATCTTAATAAGATTGGTAGAACCACACATGGAACACTAGGTTATAATGGTTATTGACCTGACGGTCTAATCCTTCATTATGAGAGACCTTTTTAGGCAATCAAAGAAGCTTGGTGTTTGTCTGCCCCTTCAGTCTTCACCTCTAGTTGTAAACAAACTAATCGGTTGCTCCTGTGATCACCTCTCACCAACAGACTTCCTGTTTTGATCCTTGGAGATAGCAGGTCTCTACCCAAGGGAGCCTGATCTCTCACATTTGCACACAGCATTACCATCAAAACTCTTAGCTTGTATGACATGTATTTACACCCCTTGGAGGATGACCATCAGGGCAGAATGGTTCTGGCTAGGGTCTTTCTGAGGGCTGTTTTCCTCTAACAGACCAAAATTGTGCCGCTGATTATCAAAGACAATGGTGGAACACCCCAGATTGGTCCTGGGCAAAGTGAATGGTGCGTTTCGTGTGGTAATGTGTCCTGGGTGCTTTGGCTGGATGAACGATTGAATGTAATCATATGGACATATACGATATCTGAAAGTAATTGCGTGAGGTCTCAGGCAGCACCAAACAAGGGATTATTATTTTGACATGGAGTCACCATTTAAAGGCATGTCTGCGTTGGAGAGCAGGAGTAAACTCGCAGATTAAGAGTGCTAAATGTGTGAAAGGGAATGACACTAAAAGGAGGAGGGAGAGAATGGTCTACCCTCTAAAGACCGGGAGGCTTAGATCACGAATTTGAGAGAAGGGAGTGGAAAGAAAAAAAGGAAAGAAAACATGTTGAGTGATGGACAGAGAAAATGGATGAGGGAATGCTATTTGTGCCAAAAGCTGTGACTGCTCTCCTTCGCTTTTAATGCCCCCCCATCTCTTTTATTTACTCCCATCTTTTCTCCTGCATTGCTCTGGCACAGCTTTTCCATTTTCTCCCCCCACCTTCCCCTCCCTCTCCCTGTTTCGCTCCGTCTCGCTTTTTTCTCATTTCTTTCTCTCTGTGAGTTGCAACAAAAGGCTGACGGAGCGGTTCTGACGTCTGAATGAGCAGCACCGACCTCCCTGTGAAGGGAGAGAAGAAGGTGACAGCGCAGAGAAGAAGAGGCTGAGGAAAGCACACCGGAATGATGACGGCTAGTTGAAGAGTAGTTTTCCTTTTCCTGCCGCCCTGTTCTTGGAATTTAAAGGAGTTTCAACGCTGTAACCATATGTGGCTGTGACCTACCCTCATTCATTTCATCCCACCTTTTTTTCTTTCCGTGTCCCGCTCTTAACCACATCCAAGTGTTTTTGCAATCTGAAATTGAGAGAAATGGAAGTTCTGGGAGTGAGGTGACGAAGGAGGACAGCTTTGGAAACACGCAGCGGGATATCAGAAGCAGAGAGGAGACGGTCCAGCGGGGCTGTGTACAGATCCTCCTAAAATCTTAGGTTTTTAAAGCCTCTTCACAACATTTTCTCTGCCATGTGCACTTCCTGATTTGAAGCATGTGGAGACAGCAGTTCCCAGGCAAGGAGCATGTTTCATCGCCGTGTAAGATTTTTGAGCTGTGCATGTTGTCATTAAGGGCAGTAACAAAAAAACCCTGGGGTGCTTTTGCATGAAAGGACGCACAGATGCCCCCGCTGTGGCGGGGTTGGGGGAGTGGGGTTTGACTTGCGTTCTCTCAGGGGAAGTGTGTCCAGAAAGCTGCATTTGTGCAGGTTTCTGTGTAACAGCAGACACGAGACAGATGGGTGGAACATAACTGACTGTAAAATGTCATTTTTGTGGGAGTGAACGGCATTTATCAGTGCATGTTGAGGCATGTAGGATACCATCAAATTAAAAAGGGAATAGCAATCAAGCATATCTTAAAGTTCAAAGCAGCCGATGATTCCTCTGTTGTTAACATTGCAGGAATATTTTGTTGGATTTATCCAGTCAGCACAGACCCTCCTCACACAGGAAGAGATGCTGCTGAATCATTCTGTTGGCATCAAACAGTTTTTAGCATAGATATTTCATGCTTTCTGCTTTTTTGGTCTCATTAACTTGGAACAGTTGGTGCTCTTGGCTCTAGAGCTCTGATGGCTTATCTCCTGTCCTGCCAGGTTTGTGTGTTTAGTGCATGTTCCCAGTTTGCTGGAGTGCACGCTTCACTGTTCATCAGCGCTGACAGCTGCTTTTGTCTCAGCTGTTTTTCTGCCTGGCTCCTGAAGAACACCAGGCAGCATTTAAAAGACAAAGTGATGGATGAAGTCTTGCTCACTTTGTGGCATATTTACTGCTGACACCACCTGAGATATCTTTATGTGGCAGCTCTGCTTTCTCCCTCTTCTGCCATTACAGTCAGCCTTTTTGTTTCTTATCTTCACCCTCCCCTGCTCCTCTTGGCTGGGCATTTGGGCGCTGATAAGTTTGGAAGAGAACAGGCAAAGGGAGGACAAACAAGGTCTTTGTGTGTCTACATAGAGGGAAAGGAGACATGCTGGGGTGGTAGTGAGGTAGCTAGCACTGATAGGGTACAGTAACCGCCTGGAAAAAAAGAGTCTGCATTAGTTTTATTGTGTTATGCAGCACTAACAGATGATGTCGGGGAGTTGTGAACATTTCAACAATGCACAGCCGTCATCTCTGAATATCAGCAGTCATTAATGGTTATTATATGTGGGCGTGTGCAGCTAAGAATAGCTAATCGCTGCCAAAAAACAGGAAGTACACCCTTTCCACCTGAATGCTGCCAGTTTGGGTGAGGCAAGATTGGGGTTATTTTCTCTTTCATATTCAGTGAAATTCTGACCCACCCATTTGCTCAACCCCATCACTGTGGCCCCCAGCTTGGAAGTTGCTAGGTAACCAGAACCAGCTGTTGGTCCTGATCCCGTTGAGCTCCTTTTGGCTTTCTGTCAGCTGCCTAGTAGAGTTCTCCGTGAACTCAGTGACCACCTCCACTGTCCTGACATCATTGTGCCCTGGAAAATGTTCCTCACTTCCTTTTGTTTTTGCACCATTATTGTTCCTCTCGTCGCGCAACCTGTGTGGGAGCTGTGAGTAATTTTACAGCATTTCTAGAAGAAGTTGGGAGGTAAAGTAGAGCTGCTGTGCATGGAGATCTCCTGTTCTGAGAGTGCTGAGAACCAGCTCTGTGTCTCGATGAAAGCAGCGTGTGAGGTGACAACATCCAACTGTCTCAGAGGGTTGTTAACATGGATCTGAGATGGTCCCGAACAGTGTAATTATTCAGGGAATCACAATAGCAGGTAAGATAACACGGCTCCTCTGTCCTAAAGTGGGCCACTTCCTTTTTAAAAGTCCTGGAAATGTCAGAAGCCCTGAAATCGGAGAGCCAGGAAACCACAAAACTGCAGCGTCTGATCAGAATTAAAAATCTAAAGATATATACGATGCAGTGTGATGTTATTGAACCCCTAGACTGGCTATTGAACCCAAGGGACCAAACACAGATTTATTTCCTTTCACTGATTGATTGTTTTGACTCCTAAAGCTCTGACTCACAGCATCTGGCATCTCACTGAGCTGCTTTTTCATGATTGGAAAAAAAAAACAAAAAGCAAAACATCAGGCACCAGATTCTATTCACTAAGGACACATTTCTACAAGCTCTGCCCTCTTTTCTTTTTTATTACGCTTAAAGATGATGTTACAGTTGCTGGAATCCAAAAAGGCTTTTTAGTTTGAAACATCTGGAATCCATTTGTGGGTAAAATCACACTATTGGCAGCTCTGCTGCAAGTTCTCATACTTCCTTTGGAGTCATCAGGTTTATTCCTTCGTGTTCTTTTCCTCTGATGTCTTGAGGATCCTCCCCTAATGACTGCTCGCACACCCATCGTGTTTTAAGGTGACATAAAGGAGGGTCACATGGTGGTGCGTGTAGCGGACCAGTGTGTACTGTCGTGTACCATCCTCCCATTGGTACCCCAGTGTCAGGGTAACAAAAAGCAGGATGGCACGGATTAGTTTAGGGTGTTTAGTATTAAAAGCCCCAACAAGAACTTTCATTATTGCCATGTGTGGCTGCCTGTTCTCTCCCTGGGAGAACCCACACTTACTGCTTGTTAATCATCAAGCAGAGAAAAGCCAGATAAGGCCGCTGCTTGTTTTTAATAATATCAATATTGTCAGGGTTTCCCATGCACAAAGGGCTTAGATGTTCATTTCTACATTTGGTGATATTACAACTAGAACGTTCTAGCATCTTTTAAAGTGATTTATATATTTTTTTTAATAAAAAATTTCACCTGTAAAATATTTTTTAGAATGAAAAGAATTTGGGGATTTGTTTTAATGGGCATGTCAAGGAAGAGTTTTTCATTCTGTTTGAGGAAGCAGGTATTAGAACTGTTCTTTTATTCAAAATTGTTGCCAGGCAGCTGTTAATCTGTGAGGTTAATGCCTGCTTTCACGCTAACGTCTGGCGGGAAATCCCTGAGAACAACGTTCCAATTAATCATTTAATTTTAGCTGGAGTTGCTATTTCCGAAGTGTTTGGAATGTGTGATGCTCTAACAAAGTTACCATAAATCAAAGATGAGAGAGACTACTGTAAGGAGGGAAGGGGAGACGAAGTGAACGTTCCCCTGCCTGTTTTTTGTTGTTTCTAAATTCCAGACTTGAACTGAAACAACAGTTTTTGGAGTTGTGCAGCGTCTTCTGAGACTTGAGAGTAAATCCCTGAAAACTCATTAACTTTACTGTGACAGGCGCTCCCTGGAGCCAGGCATCACCTCTGAGTGTTTCCAACTGTGTGTGTGTGTGTGTGTGTGTGTGTGTGGTGTGTGTGTGTGTGTGTGTGTGTGTGTGTGCGCGTGTGTGTCTATATGTGACTTCAAAATGTATACAAATTGCTCGTGTAAGAAGAACATATGGAACATCTTTCTCCATTCTTCGTAGGCAGGTATTCTAATCATTCAGACCCTAATTATCAGCCTTGTTGGGTGTAAATTATCATCATTAAATTTGTTGCTATTTCCTGCCTTGTTACGCCAGAGACAAGCTGTCAGCAGCCATGGAAAAGATTAATCAACACAACAGTGTTTTGACAGATTCCCTGATTAGTACCTTTTTAGGGTAACCTTCTTTTATTACCTACAGTTTACATGAGTTCATCAGCTGTTTCTACCACTTCCAAAGCTGTTTGTCTGTGTAGTTAGTTGCTTTTTGTCTCTTTCGGTGTAAAATGGAGTGGAAGGTTGCAAGGAGATGCACACACCACCTCACACACCCCCTCACACACCCACACACCTTCATTTGAGTGTCTATCTTTATGAGGTTGTTAGTACCAGCCAAAATGACCTCACTGTGAAATGTCCTCGTTTTGCTCCTAAAATACGTTTTCTAGTCCCCACTATCTATAAGAACACAAATCAGCACGCTCACACACACGCATGCACACGCACAGTCGCCTGTGAGAATAATGCTTAAAGATCTAGGTCACCTTCTTTTTACGTTCTTCACTTGAATTCTTTACCTAAATGTGCTTTTCTGCTCATCATTTTTGTCTTTCATGCGCCACTTTTAGAGCAATAAAGCTGCTTTTATTACTGCAGCAATGATCGTGCTGTAAATTCTCATCTCTTTCTCCATCTGGAGCAGAAGAAGGCCAAAGGTGTCTCAGAAAGCTGTGAGCAAATACTCTAAAAGCTCAACAAATTAGCACAAGAGTGAAAACAAAGGAACGCAAATTTCACACTATTTGTTGTTTTGGGGTTTTTTTTTTTACAATATTGCTCCCAGGTATTAACAACCTTACTAATATGCTGTTTTCAAAGGTTTTTTAGCGAAAGCAAGAGTGGAGTAGCCAGAAAGAGATCATGCGGGCTTTCATGTCCTCTGCAGCCACGCAGATGTCACTAAATAAAATATTTCATAATCCTGCCCAAAACCTCTAATCACCATGACAACAAGCAGCAGGGAGTCAGTGAGCGGTGGTGTATGGGCCCCACACTCATTTTTTCCATCTCTCCCCCCCCCTGTAATTTGGGACCTTGGTTGTTTTTCCTCAATGTTGCTCAATTTTGCAGCACTTATCAGATTTCCACGTGGAAGTTTTTAGTCACATGTAGAAGAGTTATCACCTTATCATGTGCACACTGTCACAGCCTGGTTATTTCAGCGCTCACTCAGGGCTTATTTTTAGTAATGAACGGTGATCAAATGTCTTTTAAATCTTTCTAAATTAATAATGTGAACTGCCAACAAGTTTGAATGTAAAATTTGACTGTTGAAATCAGAAGAAAGCTAACTCTGACAAGGGTGCACACACACACACACCCACACGCACACACACACACACACAAGAACCAGCACCCACAGAAGTGCCTCTACACAGTGATAGGATAATAAAGATGATGACCTCATGGGGTGAAAGGACCTGTTGCCTGGTAACAGTGTGACTAACAGAAAAAGACGGGCTATCTGTGTTACCAGCAGTGTTTCACCTGACACTGTTCGGTGTTTACCAGGTAGTGAATGCAGGTGACACACAGGTGGAGCATGATGAAATCTACCAAACAGTGTGCGTCGGGTGTGCGCGCACATCTGCGTGACGCTGATTTAACCCCAACACTCGATCTCGACACTATTTTCCTGTGTTTGCCTCTTTCTGCAGCGCACTCGGTTTCCGCCAGACATGAATTATTAACTCCTCTCCTCTCACTCTGCAGGTATTCGTCCCCAGATTATGAATGGGCCTATGCACCCGCGCCCCCTGGTGGCGCTGCTCGATGGCCGCGACTGCACTGTGGAGATGCCAATCCTCAAAGATCTGGCCACCGTGGCCTTTTGTGATGCCCAGTCCACACAGGAGATACATGAAAAGGTAGACACGGATGAACCTCCAATCCAAGGTAGTTCTCTGTCAACTGGACCGGTCCAGTTGACAGAGAACTACCTTGGATACGATGACCTGGATGATTGAGAATCTACACAGACCTCCAATCCTTCCCTTTTTGTATGTAATTTACATTTATAGCTTCATTTTCTTTAGGATGGGGGGGTGGCAGAAACTAAAATTTCAGCAACACACGATAATGTAGTTTGAGTGAAAAACTCTTTGCTCACCGGCTCAACGCTGCATCGTGAGCAATATTGCAGTTAAAGTCCAAATGAAATTCCAGCGCCCAGACATCTCCTCCTCCTTCCTCCCAACACGTCTCCTCTTGTGTAATGCTCAATGAGAATGTGAGCCTGTTCCATTCTCCCAGTTCAGCTGTGATGGTTTCATCGTTGACTGTAATCCTACTGGGTGTTGAAGTGCTGCTTTGTTAAATGAGGAGGAGGAGGATGGTAATAGAAATTCAGCATAATTGTTCTGACTGAGCTGGGATGGATGGAGATTGTCCTTATTTTATTGCTCGTATAGCAGAATCGGTCTGTAGAACGTTTAATGGCTGCAGGGTTTGTTTTATACACTCTACACAGGACGTGCTCCGCTTGGGTTTTTTTTTTTTAACCTTGCATTTAGAGGTTGAGCAGAAGGAACACATGCTAAATCCTCCATTTTAAAAAAAAAAAAAGAAAAAATCTTCCTTTAATCACACACACGTGGAAAACAAACATTCACAAACAGTCTCTGTCCACAAAGATGCTCTGGTATTTACACATCACACAAAAGCAGCACCCATCTGGGAGAAGAGATGGCAGCTTTCCCAAAAATATAACAGCGCACAGTACAAATGGGCTGGACGGACACACACACACACACACACACACGCACAAGCACTCACACACAGAGGAGCAGCCTTGTATATTTCAGAAGAGCAGCTCTTCAAACAAAGAACAACAACTTTCTGAGCGACGTGCTGCTGTCGTGTTTGCCTCCGCTGCCTGTGAGCTGGCTCCTGCAGAGTCTGCTGCAGTACATTGACTCTGCAGCTGCAAGCCAGCAGTGACCTACACACACATGCTCCTGACTCACCGTCTGCTGAACAGTGTGTTAGACGGCACTAACACTCGCGTGGTTCTGTCCTTGAGCAGGTGCTAAAGACGGCGGCTTTGCAATGAAGCCTTTGATACATTACGGCTGGTTTATATCCAGAACAATCTTCTACGCTAACGTTCCGTTTGACAAAGAAAGTGTGCTCATGTTGTAAAATACTTCATTAATTAGGAAATGAGAATGTTTCAGGAGGAATTAGGCAAGGAAATTATTTATTGATCCCGCATGTCTGAACTGTAAAAATCGAATTAAAAGTTTTGACTCTAGTTGCTGCTTCATGGTCAGATTTGGAGGTTAAAACAACATTGCTAATCGGCTCCTATCAGATTTTGAATTCCTCTTCCCCCGTGTTTGCTTACAGGAAGGTGTTTCCTCTGTGTTTCTGCAGAGCAAAATATTCATAATGGAACATCTGAGGGGACAACAAAACCCATTTGCTTATTTTTTCCACCCGACGCGGACTCACTCTGCTCGGGTTTCCTGCCAGTCTGATTGCTCATCATTTTTCCAGCGTCTTCTCCAGCCAGGCATTCCATTCCCGGCTAAAGTAATGAGATTAATCATGGAGGAGAGCTCCAAACTGGAGTTTTAGTATCCCAGCCTGGCTGCATCTCTCTTCAGCAGAAACATTTCATGAAAATTCATGGTTTTGGTCATGTGGGGAGATTAGATTAATTCAGTTAGTGGTTTCGCTACCAGCAGCTCCTTGTTTACATTCTCTCAGGTGCTTTATGAGCCTGCTTAGGAGTGTCTTTGAAGTGACTTTGATAAAAATGAGAATATATTATGGGATGAAACTGTCTTCAGGTCCTGAATGAGGCAGTAGGGGCCATGATGTACCACACCATCACCCTGACCAGAGAGGACCTGGAGAAGTTCAAGGCTCTGCGCATCATTATCCGCATCGGCAGTGGCTACGACAACATTGACATCAAGGCTGCCGGGGAGCTGGGTGAGTCTGAAGGGCCGATGTGAGAGGAATGGAGATGGAGGCTGTTCGCAAGCAAGGTTCAGCTGCTGGAAGTGACAAACAAAATGTCTGTTCCAGGCATAGCAGTCTGCAACATTCCGTCCGCGGCCGTAGAAGAAACGGCGGACTCAACGCTTTGTCACATCCTCAACCTGTACCGACGCAACACCTGGTTGTACCAGGCTCTCCGGGAGGGCACGCGGGTCCAGAGCGTGGAGCAGATCCGGGAGGTGGCGTCAGGGGCAGCGCGCATCCGAGGAGAGACACTTGGACTCATCGGATTTGGTGAGCAGCCAAAGAGTGTTGAAACGAGTAACTGGAATGGTGTTTATTTGTTAACACCTTCTGCCCCCCCCCTCCCCCCCCAGGTCGCTCAGGCCAGGCGGTGGCCATGCGGGCAAAAGCATTTGGCTTCAACGTGATCTTCTATGACCCCTACCTCCAGGACGGGCTGGAGCGCTCGCTGGGCGTGCAGCGGGTCTACACGCTCCAGGACCTGCTGTACCAGAGCGACTGCGTGTCCCTGCACTGCAACCTGAATGAACACAACCACCACCTCATCAACGACTTCACCATCAAACAGGTGAAACACAACGCAGCCTAATCTGAGGGGCTGCCAGGGAATAGCTTCAGATCAGGCTCCTCACAACACTAATGATGTGTGAGGCTTTGCTCCCCAGCTTTAACCCAGCGGCCTGGCAGCTGCCTTGGCTGCCGGCAGCATTCCTCTGGCTGCCAGCGCCGCGCCGGAGCCAACTCCCAGTTACAGGCCGTTTAAACTCAACTTTCATTAAGCTGTTACAAGCACAAAAGGAGAGTTTTATGCATCAGGATAAGAGGCGCACACATGTTGTAGTAGTGAAGAGATGGCGAGACGTCAGTATTTTTGATAAAAAAAGTCTCCATTTGGAAAGTCGCTGTGTGCTTATTGTGTGAGCAGGAGCAGTCTTTCATGTTGTACTTAAGTTTGAAGCTTCAACAGGCCAAAACAAAACAAATCTCCTCTCCTAGAAAGTCCAGACTAAAATCCACTAAAATCAGCTTCAGGTAACCGCGTGTTTTAACTTCTGATCTGAAAATGTGCATTAACGCGTCTGAAAGCGTGTTCCTCTGATCTCTACTGCCACCTGGAGGATAGCACACGAACTACAGCCCAGCTTTACATTCAACTGCTGGAATTAACTTATTTATGGAATAATAGATGAATGTGTACTTGTCTTTGTCATTTCTTGAAAGTGTAAAGAATTGTTACATTTTTATTTTTGCATTATTTTGTCTTTATGTATCAATGTGTGCGTTTAGATGCGTCAGGGTGCGTTCCTGGTCAACTCGGCGCGCGGCGGTCTGGTAGATGAGAAAGCTCTCGCTCAGGCCCTGAAAGAAGGCAGGATACGAGGCGCAGCTCTGGATGTTCACGAGTCGGAGCCTTTCAGGTGGTTACTCTAAAAAACTGGTGTTTTTGTTAACTTTGATGCGTAAAAGCAGGTTTAAAAATACCAGGAATGAACTGGCGTCCATATTTCTCCTCCAGTTTTGCCCAAGGTCCTCTCAAAGATGCCCCCAACCTGATCTGCACACCACACACAGCCTGGTACAGCGAGCAGGCGTCGCTGGAGATGAGGGAGGCCGCCGCCACAGAGATCCGCAGAGCCATCACTGGTACAGACGCCCGTGTGAGGACGCGCATTCGCACGTGTGACCCTCAGCTCGCTGATGTGCGCTCTTTCTTCAACCTAGGCCGCATTCCCGACAGCCTGCGAAACTGCGTCAACAAAGAGTTCTTTGTTACCACGGCGCCCTGGGGGATGATGGAACAGCAGCAGCCCCAAGTGCACCCGGAGCTCAACGGCGCCACCTACAGGTGGGAGGGGGGACACCCCTTTAAATACAGGTTTATCTCCTCCTTAGTTTAATTTTTAGCCTTTGACACGAGCTGCTTCTCTCACACAGCCGAGTGAACCAAACCATGGTACAGGCCATAGCAACGGGAGGAATGCAGGACAAATTATACACCTAAATCTCAGTCAGGTAAATACTGACGCTACTGACGTGCTACACACCAAAACAACACGTCATCATTGAATCCAAGCTTCCAGGAAGTTCTCAAACCACAGTTTATCTCAGAGAGTCTTGAGAAACCTCTGATCTGATGCAGGTTTGAACTTTCCTCCCCCACTTAGTCCCCCCTTTCTGTCTAATTAATCATCAGGTCGCATGAATGATTGATTTTTCAATCTGATTGCACTTTTCTTCTTTTTCCACATCTGAACTGGGTCACTTTTCTGGATGATGGAGTTCAGAAGCACCGCGGGTCTGTTTTAAGGTCATGTGACTTTAGTGTGACGTGCGGTCAGAATCCAGGCCAGTTCCTGCCCCCCTGCCTCACACTCGGACGTTAGGAGCTAAAAAAGATGATGTGATGTAATGACGTGCAAACCTGATCAGATTCAAATCTGAATTGAATAACGTGGGCTGAAACTCGGTCCGTTTCCGTCTTCAGAAATCACTTATTAGATTTACAGACATGATGTTTATCACGTATAACAACCGTAGCGTCCTGACGGCTGTGTTTGTCGAGAGGGAAGCCAGATATTTATAAATATTAATGCAGTCTGCACTCCGGGTGCTGGTTTAAACTGTTTATTAAAACATTCAATAACCACTAAAAGTTTAATTGTATCTTCCCATAAATTTTTGGCTGATTTTCCTTTTAATCCTTAGATTCCCTCCTGTGATGGTGGGCGTCACCCCCGGCAGGATTCCTGTACCTGTGGAGGGGTTGGTGCCCGGGGGGAGTGCCCATCAACTACAGTTTGCCCCCTGGTACCCATCCATCACAGGCCGACTCCCCACGCACGGCGAGGCCGTGAGAGAGCACATGACTGGGCCGTTGGACAGCCGCTGTACTCTCTCTCACTCTGCCGTCCGACTTTACGTTTGACTTCTCGACTCCGGCCGTCTGGACGGACCGGCGGCCCGCCCGCCCGCCCGCCCGCCCGCCGGGTGACGTTTCACAGGTCTTTCTTTCCGTATGGACGCGCTCAGCCCCAGAGGGGACGGACAGGAACGCCTCCGGACCGGCAACCTTTTCCTCAAGCATATCTGTGATTTCAGTGATATTTTTGTTTTGCGTCTCCACTCGAGGCTGCATTAGGTGGAGATTCCTGGGACGTCAACAAAAGCAGGTTGGAATCAAAGGCGGCGCTCGCTGGTCTAACAGAGGACCCTGAAGGGACATTGACGGTCTGTCGGTCGTCTCATGTGAATTTTTTCCCTCCTCACCTTTGAATCCACATTCTTTGTTCCTCTTGTTTCATTCTGTTCTACATCGTGTGAGAACGAATTGATTTAAAGTTAAATATATGTTTACCAGACCTGAACAGTCAGCTAGTTGCCCGTTAGTGGATTGTGGCCCCAGAATGTAGGAGACAAACAGGATGTGGGGCAGCGTGCATTTTCCTGCTCCAGCGAGAATAGTTTGACTTATAAAATAAGAAAGAATCGATTTAGCTCTTTAAAAAACATACTGGCATTGTCATCATTTCACCGCTGAACTGAGGTACGGGGATATTTCGAAAACAACCAAACGTAGAGTACGTTTCCGCACCAGCTAACACGATTGGGGAAATTTTTATTAACTCAGGAAAGACAGGTTAAATATGTCCAATGCTGACAGCAGAATTATTATATCTTTCTCCACTATCTTCTTTTTTTAATATATTAAATGTTTTCGGGTTTTTTTTTTTCATGTTCAAGGTTTTCGGTCCTATTTGACTCGTACTGCCTCGTTAAATGTTCTTATTACCATAGTCTTGTGTGAACAAGCACCCTCCCCTCCCCTGGTAGGTTTGGTTTTCTGATGAAGCAACAGTGGCTCTCGGGGGGGCATTGGGGCCCCGTCCATCCCTCATAGCCCCAAAGTGTTAGCAGAAGGCTACTAGCACATTGTTTGGTTTTAGTGTGTGTTTGTATTTGTTTCTTGTACAAGGTGAACGTATAGCATACAGTGCAGCTGGAAATAAAATACTGTTCTGATTGATGATTGGCTCAATGGTTGTCATGTTCAGGCCCCCGTGAGTCAAAATATTAGAAGCAACTGAGTTTAGGACACAGAATGTTTGGAAATATTGAATAGTTTTTGTAAAGCTTGGATTTAAATTTTAAAATATGCACGTGTTTTTCCCTGTCCACTGGCTGCAATGTCGCTTTTCTCCGCTAGAGGGAGAAAAATTAAATTAAATCCCAGGAGTCTGCGAGAAAAACTCAAGAGAAAAAGCTTTCATTGGACATTTAAAAAGGTTTTAATTTTCCTTGTTTAGCTTGTCCTTTGTGTTACACTCTCTAGTGAAGTCAGGCCTAAAACCACAAAACCATCATAGTCACAACTGCAACTATTGCATAATACAAAGCAACATACAGGTGATGCTCAAATACATGTGACCTGACCGGAACACAAAAGGTTACAGTACACAATGGCAAAGAAACACATGATGCAAACATTCACAGCAAAGAAGTCATGACAATTTTTTTTTTTTTTTTTTTGCCTGTCAGCTTTGGTTTTTAAGTGTTGCAGTCTTCCAACAACGTGACAACAAATGGGTGTCGCAGACTGGTGAACGGATGTGTACCTTGACTAACCGAGCAACACACTCGAGGAAGGAAAAAGGGTTACAAAGAAGATGAGACAAGTCTGACTCGTGTGTTAGTGACAGCACTCCCATGCCCCACTGCCCAAAACTAAACCAAAAAAGCACCAGATTTTTGGCATCCAGATGAGGTAATAAAGAAAAAAAACAAACGCACAACGCAGGTAAACTTCTCACTGATGGTAATGATTGGTTACTTCTGTGCAATATTTCTTCATCAAGATTTAAAGAATTGTCAACGAAACCACAAAAAGAGGAAAAAATATTTACAGAAAGCTCTTATTAGCTCAAAATTTCCAAATAAATATGCTGAATAAATTCAAACACACACACATTTTCTCAGCTCAACCACCTTACAAAAGATAAACCAAAGATCCAACATGAAAGTTTACGAGCCAAACCTCAATGAGTGTAGATTAAACTTGAAAAGAGGGGGAAAAACTCCCTTTTCAAGAGCTTTAATATAACGACTTCAATTCAAGCAGTACTATATATATAGAAATGTCTTCATAAATGTGCAGTGCTTATTAATAAGGATTAAAGTCATTGATTATTACACAATCTCTGGTTGTCTAAAAGATAATAGCTTTGTCCCTGCCCGTTCAAAAACAAACACCAAAGGGGCCCACACTGCCGCCGCGGAAAAACGTGGAAAAGGTTGATTTGGAAGTGTGCTTCTGCCGGTGCCCCCGCTGAACACGGGTGATCCGAGTCAATGCTGGTAGATTTGCTCTTTTAGAACGATCGCATGCATGAACAGCGAAGGGGAGCGGGTCGCTCCTTCCTCTCCGGTCAGAAATCAAAGGGTCTTTTGCATCTGTAAACCTTGATCTCCCTCCCAGGGCTGTGCTGTTGCCGTGGCGTCCGTCAGTAAGAGTGTCTCATCGGGTGTGACTGTGTCTTCTGAGGTGGAGGGATCCCTCTCCTGAAGGCTCCTTTCACAGTCCTCGTCAGGAAGATTTAAGGATAAACAGAGAGGAGGAGACTGACCCCTCGACAGACGGCTCCCCCTCCGTAAATGTTGTCACTCGTCATCGTCGTCTTCTTCTTCTTCGCCGTCGGACAAAGAGGTGCACGGCCGGATTTGCCTGTAGCCGTCCAGCCACTTCTCCACCATCTGCGTGACCAGAGGGTGGTTGCGGCGGCGGGAGCTTTTCTGGAGGGCCACCAGGACCCCGCCCTCCGTCACGCAGCAGTCCAGCCACTCCCGCAGCAGCTTCTCCTGCTGCTCTTCGTTCCCCATCTGTAGGAGACAAGTACGGCCATTAGAGGGCGCCAGAACACAACGACACCAACAATGTGGCGCATGGCTATGAAGGTGTCCTCACTTCCTGGGCTGACAGGAAATGAATATGGAGCAGCTTCCTCTCGCTGTCCACCAGAGGCAGAAATGTGACCGTCACGTCGTCGTCCGTGTTGAGGTTGGCGCCCGCGCCGCGATTGTCGAAGCCGTCGTTCTCCATGGCCACCAGTGCTGAGAAGTGGCCCCGCGTGTAGCCCAGGGCGATGGGGCTCTTCCAGCAGAAGCTCTGCTCCCACAGAAGGGGCAGGTACACGCCTGAGGAGGGAGGAGAAACGGCGTCCGTCACACATCCGATCTGGTTCCTCCAACAAACAAAGCAGCGCTCATACATTTTTTAGATGCCAAACTGACTCATCTTTCAGGAACCGCTGTGGTTTTTTACTGGGCTCACTGGGTCGCTGCTAGACGCGTCTTCCTCTGGACGCTCCCGCCCTCCATAAATCACAGATCCATTAGACGGGCCCCACCGCCAGTGCACGTCCATTATCGGGCACTTTTATCATCGTCTGCACAGGATCAGGCCGACTGAACCCACTGTTTTTAACAACTAGCAATAAAGACCGCCTGCTCTCCACCCTGCCTGGGTCGCTGACTGACTCTGATGGTTTACACATGTTCACGTGTGCGTGCCCAAAAATCACAGTGTGGCTCCAGATGCCCTCATGGGACAAACAGACTATTTTTCTTTTGTACATCTGACTAACAGATACCAAAACCCTAGGCTGATACGTGATAAATCACAGCTCTGTGGAGCAGTTATGCCAGAAATGTGAGCTATGCAGACAGGACGTTCCCACGCAGGCTCATCCCTGCTGCCGGGACGGTGTCGCACCAACACTCGGCTCACCTTGAAAACGGGTGTACCCCAGAGTTTCGCCACGGAAACTCTTGTAATACTTGACTCCGTAGACGATGATGGGCCTGCGAAGGATGTGCGCCAGAACAAAAATGTGGGTTTGCTCCAGGCTGGATCCTGGCTGTGAAACAGAGGCGAGAAGGGCGTAAAGCCACAACGCCAATGTTTACAAAAGCAAACTTTACAACCTCCTCCCATGGTTCCTCCAGCTCTTCAGTCCTACCTGGCTGGCGAGTGAAAGGATGAACGCCCAGTCCTCCTGCCACTGCTCCTCCCGCAGGGAAAAGTGCAGACCGAAGCTCTGGGAATACCACGACTCCCACTCCTTCCAACGTGTGTAAAACCTACAGGTCATACATAAACCCTGGAATCATTCCGCTCATGCGAGGAAGGTTTTGTTTAAAACATTGTCAGCATGGAGGTGAACAGACCCCGAACCACACGGTCCAGTTCCCCACATCATGATGTCATACGTGTTTGTGCGCTCTAGAAAATGACAGGAGGTCTCACTCTGCTCACTTTTACTGAGTATTTCTCAGGCCAACCACTGAAGAGTCAGATTTGGACAGCTTGCAACTAGAACCTCTGTGGACATGCAGAACATGCTGGCTGGACTCGAGCTGTTCTAAGCGCTCCTCACCAGTGAGAACAGTCGTGCAGGCTGTCGTGGAGGGTCTTGCGAAGCACCGAGTCTTTGTCGTAGATGCCCCACGTGGCCTGCAGGACCGAGTCCAGGAGGCAGTCCCCCGCCGTCCGGTTCCAGAGGGCGTACAGTCGGCTGTCCAGCCTAGTCCCCAGCTCCAGGGACCAGTTGATGATGGGAGACTCCTCCTCCAGTTCTGAGCCAGAGGAAGACCAGTAAGGAAACAGCCATGGCGGAAGAACAATTAAAGGCTAAACTCATAGCTGCAGATGATGTGAAGCAACGTGTGGGACATCTGAAAGCTGCATCTGGTGGACGTTTCTGGTTCCACCTCATACGTGCTGAAACCTGAATTGTTGTCCAGGCTGCTTTAAAACCAGGTGACAGGAGGGTTGGGTGGGATGTTAATAACTGCCTCTGACAACATCAGCCGCTACAAAGCAACGCAGACACAACACAAACCCACACGGCAGCGAGAAGCCAGAAGAGATTCAGACAGATCTGCCCTCTGCTGCACATTTTATTTACATCAGCATGTTGCCGAGGGCGACCTAATGTGTCGACCCGACTGGTGAGTAACAACAGCTCCACTCTCTGCCTTTGGATATTTAAGTCTCTTTAAAAAATGATTTCTACAGATGAACACTGAAAACAGTCTTATCTTCTGTAGAGTCAAATGGGTTGTTTAAAATCAAACATTTCTATCAAAATATGGTCCTCTATTTGAATTAGAACAAGGTGAATTAGATGGTTCTACCTCCTTTCTATCATTACTGACACACGGTGCAAACAAAAGCTGGTTGAAGCAGACTGAGAAGGTCACCTGAAAGGTGATTAAACCACACAGTTAGTATCCATGGCGATGGTTGACAGCCTGCCAGTGTTAAAACTGTATGCAGGCTAGGTTGACAACACAAGTACCGGTAACACAACACAGCCAGGGCTTGGCAGATGTCCTGATAGAGTACATCGTGGATCCGGTTTCCCAAACTCCTGAAATGATCTCAGTTGCCATAACAACAGGGGAAGTCACCTTTTTGTACATCTCGGTCCAACACCTCATCAAATAGTTTTTCTTGAACTGCAGGGGGCAAATCCTCGATGTCTGAAACCACAACACATGAGAAAAGGACAGGTCATTGGTGGACGCATGAGAAAATAAAATATCTTGTTTTGTTCTTTCCAATTGGACAACAGGCAGAACAGAAGCTCATTCTGTGCCCAAAATAAATGAATGCATTGACAAAGAGGAACCGAGCCGAGTTTCTATAGTGGCCAGTAGCCACATTCTCCATTGTCCACTTAGCTTAGCGTAGCTACCAACAAAGAAGAGCACAGCCACAACTTCCACACAGTAAAATTTAAGGGAATCACCATTAGAAAGTTATAATGAATGAATAAAAGTCGTTCTATCTTGGTGGGCTTATTTACTCAGCATGCATCAAAGAACGAGCCTCCACTTTTGAGCGGCGGGAAACAAACAGCAGCCCTTTATTTTGCTCCTGTGAGGGAGGGAATGGCTGCGTTCCTGACCTGCTGGCAGTGTGAAGGTCACCAAGTCAGTGAGAAAATAGCAGGTGAAGTCTCCCTTGCGCTGGTGAAGAGAAGCTGCCACCTCACGGCGGATCTGCTCGGTCAGCTCGGGACACACCATGGCTGGGATGCACTTAGCTGCCTGCTGGGACACCTGCGGAGAGGACGGGTCAGAAGGGGCCGAAGCTCCGTCTCAGACAATCTGAGGGTCAGAGCACGCTCAAAGACCGCAGCTGTAACCCTCAGGACATTTTTGGTGGATCACAGCACCCGGCGACTCCTTAAACTGAGAGAAGAACCTCGAGTTTAGGGAGCAGACGCGTATGTACGGTTAATCTGGGATCACCCCGGTGACGACGAGTAAGATCCAATAAACCTCAGCACGGGCGCCAGAGCTGAGTTCAAGGCCAGTCCGAAACTTCTGAGATTGATCAGAACTGATCTCCATAAATCCTCAGATTAAACATCTCCCTCCTGAGATCATCAATCTTTTAAGTTTCCGTCAGAAATATTCTGTAAAACGCCGCATAAACACACATTTTATTTTTTTTTTAAACTGCAGGAAACGGCGACCGACCTCCGTGAGCAACACGGCCAACATGTCCTGTCTCTGGAAGCGGATGGCGAGGTGCACCAGCGTGAAGCCGTCGTCGAACGCTGAAGGTCGGTTTAACAGTCGCACCTCGTCTGACGACAGCTGTCTCGCGATGTCGCCTCCTGAGGATTTATAAGCCTCCACAGCCGCCAGGTCGCCTTCCACAACACCTTCCACACAAAGAAAACAGTTAGACCAGAAATTTCAGATTTGCTCAGAAGGGGTGGAAGAGCTCCCCGTTTCCGTGATGAAAGAGTGCCATGATGGAAGCGATGAGCTCATCAAAGGCGGTTTAATCCAGCCTCAGCCTCTCTGACATGTGAGATAAGCTCCTGGTGATTGTGTACACTTGACAGAAATGCATTATTATGGCCGTAAACAATAAGAGCAACCCTTTAAACATCTGCAGAACCCTCCTCTCAGGATTTTAGCTCTTACACCAGACCGGGGTGCTATTCTCTCATACATCTGACAGCATTAAATAAATAAAAACGGTGCTCCTTTGTTCTCGTGTGAAAGCGACACACAAAGCTGGGCCGCATCGTGTGTGCGAGTGTGTGAGCGAGAGCCAGAGAGACGTGGAGTGGGTGGAAGACTCTCTGTGCCGTGTGGAGCTGGCCAGCGCTGTGAGAGATGGGGGGGGCTGCACAATAGCAGCCCAGTGTGACGGAGAGGCGCTGCGGTCACTTTCCAAACACTCCATTAGTGCCGGAGCGTCGGCAGCCCCGCGCTCAGGACTGGACCGCACAACTCGGGGAGGTGCACGCCTCCACAGACAGAGCAGACGCCGCTCGTCTTCACCTGCGCGTGCATTTCTTACAGGAATTGTTAGCGCACATCTGGTTTTACCAGTATGATGCGCATGTCGGAACCAGTTTAAAACCACTAGACCCGAGTGAGAGCGAGCTACCAGAGAGGAGGCATCTGCGGACAGTTAACGGGAGCCCCTGCAGACAATTAGCACCTCTGTGGTTGCTTTCCTGTGCAGAGGCAGAGTTCCTCTCCACCTCCACCATCCTCACCAGCAGCAGCTGAAGCAGGTTCCGCTTCGATAATACGGCAGCTTGAATTAGCCCAGCACCCACGCGAGAACAAGAGCCTGGCGTCACCTGAGGTGGTCCTCACGAGCGGGACTAAAGTCAGGGCCGTTCCACCACACGTCTACTTACCTGGGTCGCTTTTGTGGTCATATTTTTAGGTCAGTAGGTCTCCATGGAAACCAAAACATCAATAAGAACTTTGAGACCGCTCCGATGTCAACATGTCAAAGACTGTCAAACCTGCCTAGCAACACACACAGACCCGACCGGGCCGTCTCTCCAATAATGGAGCGCTTGTGTCATATTTCATTATACCTGAGCTGTTTGTGCTTGTGAGGGGGTGAGAGGGAACAACTTGTTACTGAATAACTTACGAACTGGAGTTAGTATTTTTCTTGCCGCCACGAGTCGACATTAGCAGAAATTGCCCTTTGTTGTGAAGCAGAACTGACGTAATGTCACATTCAGCCTTTAACTGAGCACAGGACGAAGAGGTGTGTGACAACAGACCCCGCTGGTGTTTGTGCACGTGCGTGGCTGTCGACACACACAACCCTTATGATTAAAGGGCTGGTTGCAGGAGCTGTGTGGCGTGAGGGACGGAGACCGATAAGCAGTCGCTCGCCCTCCTAAAACCGTTCCTTCTCCATCCCACTCCACGTCCTCCGAGCTGCCGTGTGGGTGTTTGGAATTTGCTTTTTCTCCAATGAGGGGGGGTTTTTGTTCAGGACAGGAGCAGGACTTAAATCACAACACGTCAAGAGAGCCGGAGAACCCGGTGAACGCTGCTGGGTGGAGTCGTGCTGCGGCGGCACTCACCGACGCAGGCGTTAAGGAACAGCCAGTCGGTCCGTCTCATCCTGTTCTTAATCTGCTTCAGTTTTTTGAAATCCACTTCCAGCTCCTCCTTGCTGCCAATCCCGGCCCCCGATGCCAGCTCAATCCTCTGAAAGTCCATGTTCACGTCCGACTCCCGCTTTGACGTCGGGGGTGACCTCCTCTGGCTGCTGCTGCACCCCCCCAGCCCACCCACCACACACCCAAGGCCTTGCCCGACAACGGCCCTCCTGTTGTCCCTGTCCTGCTCGTTCCGTTTTACGGAAGGTTGCTGGCTCTCGGACTCTGACGCCAGTTGGATGGGGTCGGCCAGGAGACTGTTGGGCCTCGGGTGGTCGCAGACGACACATTTGAGGGCCTTGGCCCAGTTTTCGTAGGTGCAGGCGGTGCAGGTCCAGTGCTGCGCGTGAGTGTTGAGCCTGTTGCGGTCGTTATATTCCTCACAGGGATCTGCAGTGATGGCCGGGCGAGTCGGGTGGCGTCCGGTGCCTGAGGTCTGGGGTGACTCTGTAGGGCTGCGCGGCTGTTGCGTGAGCTGTCCCTGGTGGGCCGCGTGCTGGCCGTGCTGTTGCTGCTGAGCGTGCTGCCTCTGGCACAAGCACTGGGTGCAGCGGATCGCACGGGGCCAGTTCAAGTAGGTGCACATGTGGCAGGACCACTTGCTGCTAATCTCAGGTACGTCAGCGATGCGGACGCGGGGTCGTGCGCTGGAGTCGGGGCAGATGAGTAAGCTGGAGCCTCCCTGGGAGGGGCTGTTGCTGAGGTCTGCTGAGATGTGCAGACTGGCGTCGAGCGCGGGGCTGCTCTTGAAGGGCTCCTCGGTGATGATGGCACCCCCGCTGGGCCTCTGAGCGCGACACATGGTGCACTTGATGGCCGACGGCCAGTTCTCGTATGTGCAGTATTCACAGGCCCACTTGGCAACCAGTTCGGTCATCGTCACACCACCCCAAAGGAAGGTTTCCTGCCGCTCAGAGGGGCCCTCAGCTCGGCAGATCTGCTCCTCAGATCACACAGCAGTCCAGTCGAACGCTGGAAAACAAAGGAAAGGCTTTAACAACATGCTGCGGCGTAAAAACAAATAAACGCAGGTACAATATAGAATTTCAGTTTTCAATATTCATACATTCCACCTTATGGAAGTCCGCTGTGGGGCAACATTTGGAGCGCCGATCCGGTCTAAATAATTAACAATCTCAGACATTAAAGGCACAGTTTGCCCCACCATCAGCTTATATATAACACAGATTTCCCCTCGGTTTGCACACCCATATATTGGGTGACTATGGTATCCTGATCAAAAGAGGGCACGCATAGTAATCAAAGCCAACGTGCCCTGCACCCAGACTGGGTAACAGGAGACCAGCTGAGGTGAAACCAGACACCCAGCAGGGAGACGCGTGACCGGCGGATACCAGTGCTCTAAATGGGAGTCCTCCCCCGGGCTTCACACCGTGCAGGCTGCACGTCCATCGGTGCTGGAAAGCGACCGTGTTATGTGGAACTTTTCTCCTTAAGGCACCAGAGATGGGGCTGATCTGGCGCTGCAGCCCGGCTGAGATGCAGCCACGCCTCCCAGTTTACAAACAAACCCCGATATTTACCACCTCCGTCAGAAACGACCCCCGCCGCTGCGGCCAGAAGTTACCCGGAACCTTCAGCACCCTCTCGGGCCACCACCTTCGGCCGCTGACCGTTCAAATGTTTCCTGCAAAACTTGGGACCCATTTTGGAGGTCAAACGACCCGGGTGGGTGTAACGCAAATTCATCAGAGCAAGTCCAACATTCGGGAGGAAGATAATGCACCCAGAACCTTCTGACGTGACGACAAACGTTATTTGCTCTCCAGAACCGACCCCAACAGCCGAGCTAGCCGACTGTGCGCTAACCTTCCGAGATTAGGTTTTCCCCTGTAACCGTCGGGAGGCCCCGAGGTCGGCTAACGCCGAAGCCCTTTCTTACCTTGGCCGTGTTTACACTCCTCGCTCCGGCACAGCTGCCGGAACAAGCCGAGCTCCCCCTCTACCCGGAGAAACCCACTCCAGCTGGAACACTGGCTCGTCTCACTTGGCCGACGCTAACCGCATCTTGGCTCCTACGGTGCGCCGTTCCGTTGGCAGCTGAAGGTCCGTACACAACACGGAGCAAGTCCCCACCCCACCCCACCCCACCCACCCCACCCACCCCGTTCCGTCCCTCCGTCGCTGGCCTGGCGCATTAAACCATTTTTAGCTTCTCCTGTCTTCCGAGCACCAAGGTGACGGGCTTCAATGGCGGCACGGGGAGAAGCAGCAGCCGAGGAAACGGGGAAAGCTGCACTCCTGCGAGCTCTGGGGCCGAGCGGGCGAAGGCAGGCTCGGGATTCACCACCTGGATCTGCTCCCCGCTCTGATTGGCTACTTTCCGTTCGTCCCTCGACGCTGACCAATCAGATTACACGTCTCTCATTCCGACTATTAAAAGGGTCGGCGAAGGCAAAACAGGCTCGGATGTCACCGCAACCGCGCTGGTAATTCACCGGAGGAGTCATTTCTTTTAATGGGGGGGTCATCTGTCGGGGTTAGACGTATGTGTTTTCCCTATTCGTGCGTCGTAGGTCGTTGCGTTTCGACCAAGAAGACACGTGGTACACCCCCCGCAGGGGATATGGATGATGTCATCTTCAAAATACTGCAGTAAGCGGCCCGCAGTAACGCATCAGGAGACGTTTCCCAGCGCAGCATGACACTGATCACCGATACACGCCTCTTCACACGTCCAGATGGGTGTTTGACGCTTTTAACATGTCGTTTTTATTACATTAAAAAAAATCATTAACATTGGATGGATGGGTGCATCCCTGTCTCGCTTCTATGTGATGTCATTGACGGAAACACCAGTAGTCTTGGTGCACATCAACCGTTTTGTTAAGTAGTTAGGGATGTGTGGGGACAAATCACAGAGACAACCCACTAGGAATAAAATACTACACCTGAAGCACAGCTTATCCAGGTAGGGCTGTGGTGCCTCCATGGAGGTGCTGATGTTGCAATGGTCCAGCAATCCAAAGGAAGGTTCAGCCTATGCATAAATACATATGTGTAATTTGTGGGCATGGAGGCTTGTTAATATGGAACCTCCTTATTGTACACCCGAGGCCTACATTAGCAGAGCTGGCAGGGCTTGAAATCATTATCTAGTTTCTGACAGGACCTACACAAGATTTGCTCTTTAGCACCATTGAGAGAAAATGACAGAGATTTGTACAAATAAGGTGAAAAGCTAAAAAAAAAAACCCTCTCCCACTAAAATAAAAAATGTTAATTTATAAATTCAATGTTTTTTCTTTGCCCATGAGCAGAAAAAAAGCGTGTTTCCCCCATAGGCTGGTGTTCTGCTGTCGTAGACTATAATTCCAGTTTCAGTTATTAGAAGTTAGAAGTTGCGTGCCCATTAAGCTGAAGCTAAAAAAAACAGATGTCACCTGTGCAGCAAGGTGATCGCCCACTGACCTTGACGATAAAATCCACACGGTAGAGGTGTATCAGCCTTCTGTGATTACTTTAATAAAAAGCAAGCCAGTGAGGAGTCAGCTAGAGTGGTTATCTGATCACGGACAGTAGAACCGGAGACAACCAGCGTTCTGAAATCAAAGTAGCAGCCATGTGTTTTTTTATGTGATAATGGACAGACAGATGCAGCTTTTTAATATGGTGGCTCTGTCGCAGCAGCAGAAAGGGAACCTTAAGCGTCTGGTTAGTAAAGCTACAGTATATAGGTGTTTGCCCTTAAAACCCTGTACAACACACAAAAGCTGAACTAAGTTTGGCTCAGTGTGGTCAAAGATGACTACTCGAGTGGCACAAGACAGCATCATAATAGCGTGACAAAGAAACCTTAAATCTTGTCAAGTGCAGCAAAGCGCATACAATTTCAGTGTTAGTCAACAGAGATGTTGATTGACATTCTTGTCAATCCAATTAGATCAATTCCTAATGTGACAAAATACAGAAGATATATTTATGTGCATATATAAAGCACCCATGAGGGAAATAGCGGGGTAAATTTAGTTTATAATCTACACCGTCTCATTTAAATATAAAAGTGTGATTAAGACTGTGCGAGTACAAAAAAAACCCAACCCAAAAACGAATATGCACAAACACAGAAATTCTACAAAATTTTCTTAATTTGCCTGATTGGTTTCAAAACCGGTGAAGGCCGCAAAATAGTTTAGTCATTTTCTGAAATAATCGCTTCAATGAAAGCAAAAAAAAAAAAAAAAATAGTGCAAGAGGTAATATAAGCATGGGTGCTCAGATTTGGTGATGCAGACATGAAACACATAACAAGAGTGGAGAAGGCCAGTCCCATAGGAAGCCAGCTTGCCAACCAGTGGCAACGCACTGAAAAATCCAAATCCAAACTGAAGATGAGACGTACATCGACGTCCCCAAATCAGCTTCATTCCATAAAGAACTTCCACAGTAGAGACGCACCGTTAAGCTGGCGTAGCCTAGCAACAGAGTCCCCTTAAAATGGAGGCTACCAGAAGAGAAGCTACTCACAGCGAGACACCATCCGTGCACGCCTTTCACTTTCAGGACTGACACTTTATTTGTCTGCGTTTGCTTAACTTTGATTGCGTGAGATTCCCACCTCTCGGGGGGGTGTCCCCCCCAGCTGTGTCCCACACACGAGCCGCCTGATTCTACGTGGTCTGTGAGCCACGGACATCCCCATCAGGACTAAGAGCTGCCGCCCGCCCATGCGCCAAAACACTTGAGACCCCCCCAGGCAACTGAGTGGATTCGCTCACTAAGTTCTCATATTCGCTACTGTCCTCATCTTCCTCGTCCTCGTCATCTTCATCATCCTCCTGCCCTGCGGCCTGTCTGTCTAATGAGTCAGAGCTTGAGCCATCTCCGTTGCCCAGGTATGGGGTGCTGGGAGTGGTGACAGGATTTGTGATGCTGCCTAGACCCAGTCCAAGGCCTAGGCCCACCCCCATTAGACCTGGGGTAGGGTGTCCTGGAGAGCCCACAGCCTGAGGTCTCGGGAGTAGAGCAGCATTGGTAGGTGAGGAAGAGGAGGACAGCAGAGAGTCATCCTGGGACAAAAGGTCAGCATATGAAGGTGGGTGAGGTGAGGTACTGGGTCGCTCAGGGGCAGAAGGGGTGTGAAACGTTATTCTGGACAGAGCTTCCGACGGTTCTGCGCTCTCATCTTGTGTCAAATGGGAGTCTTCGTTGTGGGCTTCTCGAAGTCCTGTGGAGGACATGAAGTATACAGGAAAAAAGACAAAGCTGAGTAAAATGTGGAAACATGTGCCTTTAAAACCAGAGGGAAGAGCAGAGGGGGAGTCATTCTATATATGGATGCAGAACAAAAGGCCGCCTACCAATTTTATCCTATAGCCACAAACTTTGGTTTAACTGTATACTACCACATGTAAAGCAAATAGTTGTAAAAAGTCATAAAAGGTACATACTTCTCTCTTCTTCTGCTGTTTTATGTTTCCTGAGAGCAATTTGCTGTTTAAGTTTGTTCACATCCTCCTGAATTTTCTCTTTCATCCGCTCACTTTGTTCCACCTCCCCACAAACAGCCTAAAATAATAAATCACATACAGGAAAGGGGAATACACTGTTGAAGCAAACATTTGGACTAATTAGTGTAATACTCTACTTTGTTTGATATGACTCACCTGCACTTTATCTTGTAATGCGCTGTATACTTGGAATATTGTACGGATGTCCTTCATCACCCCATTTTTGTCAAAGAATTCAGCACTAAAAGGGCACAAAAGACATGCATGTTTAAAAAAAATCATTGAGAACAAAATGAATGATCTATAATGGAGCAACGCCCTATGAGCCTCTTCTATACCGAAATAAAACAAAGCTGAGTTGACTAAAAACCTTCAATGACAGAAGGACCAATCTTTGTGTAATGCAGGTTATGTTGTGATGAAGAAGAGCTCCAACCATACAGCTGGATGGGGGTGGGATGGTGCAGACACTGCACACATTATGGCTTTAAAGTTAATTTGCACTGAGGTGTCAGGTGAAAACGTGGTTCAGCAATGGAGGGCATGCGTGCAGCAGACAATAAAGTGACTGCAACACTTACCCGTGCTCTTTGATGACCTGGGAGTAGTTAAGTGAGGTGTTGGGAACTGAAGAGACTTTGTATTCCTGCTGGCTTGTGTTTCCAAGGTTTGGGATTGTGAGTGTGATTCTCTGGTTGTACCTACTGAGTAAAATAGGAGAGTTTACCACTATTAAAACATGAAAATATTATTTAAACACACATACTACTGCTACTACTTATGCATCTGAAAACATAATGTAAACGTGTTCAATTGTGCAGCAGTTCAGGTTCATTAGGGTGCTCTAACGTTAGTCGCCACAAGATGTCACTGTTTCTGCTGAAAATTAAGCCACAAAACCTCAGCTCATTTTCTGCAAAAATCAAAAAGGACCCATAACTTTATGTTTTACGCTTCTATATATCTTGCTTGTATTCTTTTGCTATTGCCAAATTATTTAGGGATTGAGAAATGTACAGTTGAGGTAGAAGTACAAAACTGCTCCCGTTAGTAAATCTGTCCATGTTTATTACCTGAGGTTAGGTCTGAAGAGCACATATTCCAGAGCGTGTGTGGAGCTGTTGGCGGTGGAAATAAAACTGAACAGAAGGAAGACGAGGTCTGGTACACCAAGCAGCTGAGTCAGCTGTTTATGAATGATCTGTTCCCTGAATGACATTTGCTGCTGTGTGTTCCTCCGAAACCGGTACCAGCCAATGACGTTCTACGTGATTGATGAAACACATTCGTTAGAAAGGAAAGGCAAGTTGAAGGCGTGTTTGAAATCACATATGAAATAATAACTCTTTAGGGTCAAGATGCATTATTTGTTTCTTTAGGTTTACAGGTTTGATCATCACTCATCGGTCACAAAAGCCGGCTGAATTCATAGCAAGATAAAATATAGTTCACTCACTTTACGCCTGTCTTTGAGAATGCTGTTAAGATTTTCTTCGTTGATTTTGCCTGCGTAGTCATAAAAGCTGACAAGGAGGGAAGAAATAGTCAGAATTCAGCCTGAATTCCATATTCGACCTCTATCTTGGCATATTCTACTACACTGCCCTGTATGTATGAAATTCAAAGATGGGTTTCTAAATTAATGGTTTTCAAAGGGAACATCAGCTCTAGAGTAAACATCAACCTTTTTTTGGCTAATTATAAACGCATGCAATCAGTCATTGGAGGTTTCAAGATAAAAATATCAAAGCCAGATTTGTGTACTGTCCTCATGTGTCTTCACTACAAATGGACTTTACATGGTCTGGATGTGCAGGGATAAATGAGAGTAAAAATGTTTACCGTATATCTTACCTGAACAACTGTGTACAAGGGTCATGGTTATGGATTTCTGTTAGAGATAATAAAGAAATGTTATGGTCAATTATAAATGGAGAATTAATAAAATGCTCCAAAGCATGATTGTGTCCTATAACAGTTCTATCTACAACATGGTTAATAAGTCAGACTGTATGTGTTTCTATTGCTTACCAACTATCTGAAGTAATTCTGGACTGCTGATTTGTGCGTCACTGATGCTCACAGTCTCTTCTTGTCTTACATCTCCTAAAAGGAAGCCCTCCTAAAAGCACATGTACATTCTGTCAAAACTGTGTTTAAGAAATCTATTGATATGAAACAATTAAGACATTGTCTACAAAAAAAAAAAAACTTCTTAAAAATACTGTTATTGATCAAATTAACTTATCAAAGACATTTTTAATGCATCTGCGTTGGGGTTTTTGGGGGGTTCTTGACTGAACAGTTAATTTGTCATTTATAAAGGCAATGCACATCAACAATTGATTAAAGTGGATTGTATTCTAAAGAAGACTAGGTGTATATAGTGTCCCATACAATTTGTCTGTTTTGTCAGGAATGAGGGAAAACCTGCAAATGTCACCCATCTCTTTTAAGCCCACGTCAACCTTTAGATCTAACAAGAGGAAATGCATGTTGACATTGCTGACAGTCACTTTGTTTACATTGTGACTAATAATAGCCCATTGGTTAACAAGCATGCTTTCATATTGCATAAGTGTCACTTTTTAAATCACTTTTTTAAAAATATAACAATTGTACACGGAAGATGTCTCGGGGACTTTTGACAACAACAGGAATGACACACGGAAGTCACTTGACTTTGCAGGTTCATGCTAAATAGCTAGCTACAGAGTATTTCCTGGAAATGGAATTAAACTTTTCTAACAATATATCTTATACCAATGCAGTAACTTTATAGCATGTCTACGTCTCCATTTGTTTCCGTTGAATATTCAAGCCTGCCAAATATAACACACAAAATCGCTGTTAAACCACTCGCTATATTCTGCCATTGAATTCTAGCTTCACACAGATTTAGCCACACCTGCCGGTAAATAGACGGAACCAGAATTAGCTAGCCAGCAACAGGATGATGGCACTGGGGAAGCAACAAATGTAATAACGCTGAAGATCACTTGGCAATAATGAACAGCTATGACCAGGTTAACAAACATTAAACGCTTGCTTTTAAAATGTGAATTATAATACCTACATGATCTGAGTTGCTATTAGCGCTGTGATAACACACAGAACTAAAAGTATAGCCAGAAATGGATGCCGCCATGATGGAAACATCCCTATCAATCCCAATGTCCTTTGCACTTGCAAACACGTTCTTCAGACGCAGTGTCTTCTGGGAGTTGTAGGCACGGTTTCGAATATTCTATTCTTTTAGCTAGCATGGACGTTGAAAGAGAAAGCCCAGATGGTTGCCAAAATAACTTTAACTCTGAAGAAAACAACGAATCAGATTTTGATTATGGACCTTCAAAACTTGGAACCAAAGAGTTGTAAGTGTTGTCCTTTAGCGACATTAGCGAGTTTGCTTAGTAAAATGCAGTGGTTTGTTTAGGGTGAATAGCTACGTTATAGTAGTATACTATATCATCATTCTCTCTCCCTCTCTCTCTCTCTCTCTCTCTCACACACACACACACACATACCTACGTGTGTGTGTATATAGATCAATGTCACCTGTGTATATAGTTAGAATCATTTATTCGTCTTAGAATATCTTGTTACGGTTTTTAAGCATCAATGTTGCAATACTATGTTGTCCTGAACAGGCTGGATAAAGGTTTAAAATGTTGGCATTTTGCAGTGTAGCTGGTCTAACATTAGTGTTGTTGTTTTTCCTCAGTTGGGAGGCTTCATACAAGAAGGAGCTTGAGACATTCAAAGACATTGGGGATGTCGGTGAGATATGGTAATAAACCAAGATATATCTTCCAAACCAAATGTGAAAACTAACATGTGCAGACAATATATTTGTCTCACGGCAAAAGTCTGTTTTTCTGCCTTTTAAGGTTTGGTGAGGAAAGCATGAAACGTGTGTTGCGATGGATGGATGAGGCAAAGATTCCAGAAAATGCTGCTATTCTTGACATTGGCACTGGAAATGGAGCTTTTTTGTTGGAAATGGTGCGCTAACTATATTTTTTCACACAATAAAGTGCAAAGATCACTCACCAGAATAAAATGTAATAGTATTGCGCTGGTTGAAGCCTTCACTTTCTATTTCGGGTGAATGGTTTTGCATGTTAGTATGAAAAATAAGATTTTCACTCAGTATTTGTTTTTATCTGTCTGTGAAGGCTAAGCATGGATACAGGAATCTCACTGGGGTAGATTACTCGGCATCATCTGTAGAATTGGCCAAAAATGTCCTCCAGGCTGAAGACTTGACAGATGTCACAGTAAAAGTGAGTTTGGTAATATTTGTCTTCAAGGCCGTGCTATAAAATCACACTTCGGTTATGCAAGCATCACAAGTTGTTCACTTGTTTTAAATGCTACATTCTGTTAATAATTGTTGGCAGCTATTGTTGGGAAGGATTACTCCTAGGTTTACTCTGGTTTTGATCTCGGTGAACTTTCAGCACATTGACCCAACATAACTAGAGAAAGAAAAGATTAGAAATATTTTTCCCACATTAGTGTAGCAGAGCTTTGGACATTAAGGATGCCCCAAAAGCAGGTGCATGTCAATTAAGAAGCAAACATATTAGAATTAATAAGGATGGTTTAACCTATCGAGGACTTTTTAAAAATAACTCTCCTGCAGTATGTGTGATACAGTGGCACACAGTTTAAAGGATCCCACATCTATTGTCATGTATGGTTTTGCCCGGGCAGCCTGGGAATAGTGCATTCAGCTGAAGTCAATATTGACCCTAGACAGGCTCAGTACAGTGCTTTTTTGTGTATGAATGAGTGAAAATGCGATGTTGGCATCCTTGCCTACAGTTCGTTGATTCGCTTCACTTGCGTGAAGGTACTTGTTTTGTGTGGTTGATGAATAGTCTTCAAAGGACTCTAAGGGAATGTTTGCAGCTCCCACGGGATATTAGAAAGTCAGATCTTGTATCAGACGTCAGTCTTAGCCTCAAGTCTATGACCAGTTCCGATGTCACTGCTAAAAATTCCTTCAGCGTCACCCAGTGGCAAACTTGTAGTTGTACTGGAGTGTTAATAAACAGAATTTTTTTCCTAACATTTCCCTTTTTTTCTATTTTAGGAAATGGATTTCTTAAACTGCGACGGGAAGTTAAAGGGCTTTGATGTCTGCATCGACAAAGGAACATTTGATGCGATCATATTGAACCCAGACAACTTCAACGATGGGAAAAAACTCTATATTCAGTCTCTAAAAGAAGCTCTCAAGTGCGATGGATTCTTTGCTATCACCTCCTGTAACTGGACAAGGGAACAGTTGCTGGACAGATTCTCTGAAGGTGAGGAGAAAATGTAAAGATTGAGGTGAATATTTGTGTTTATGTATATATAGTACATGTTTATTATCTAAAGAAACCTTTGAAATTGATTGATCATTTCATTTTTTTAATAACCGTTGTATCCAATTGCCTGTCACATTCATTTCAGGGGAACTCTAGAGAAGCAAATCATTCCTCTACTCAAAAACCATCACTGGATCAAACTGTTTTATTGTCTGTATCACTGGTTACAGAACTTGTCCTTTTGTGAATATCACATTATATTAAATAATATTAAGTCATTACCATGCATGTTTCAGAGGTTCTCCTTCAAACCTGAGGCTCACCTGGAATATATATTTGGGAGTCCGCCAGATGGAAATCTGGACATTTATGGTTGGAATAAAATGGTGATGAATTCAGGATTACATGGCACAGCTCCAGATATTTTGTATGTGCCAAACTTTGAACAGGAGGTTTTGTTGAAGGTGAACTGTAGTTACATTGCCTATAGGAAAGGTTCACCTTGTCAACGTTTTCATGCGTGGAGAAGCAGCACTTGCCTGAACACATCGATCATTCAGATTTGCATATGGGATTTGCATTTGTGGTCCTGCTGTGCAGCAGTCATGCTTCTGCTTTATTTTGTGTTAAAACACCTTCTGGTTGGTGAGCCTGGGGCAACAGCTTTTGTAGTTATTTTAATTAAAAGTTCAGGTAAGCTTCCAGTTTCTGTAACTCTTGATAACCTGCAAGGGCCCATAGAGGTAAGATGTGTCTGTTACTGACAGCTTGGGCCTTTCTGGAATTTGACCCTCTCTACTTTGGCTCTGTCTTCTTTGGTGGGAGAAATAACATTTGGTTGCGCAAAGGTTCTAGTGGTACTACAGAGGAGGTCTCCTTGTCTGTGCTCCCTCCTCAGAAAGGGCCAGACTGGGCTCTTTGATAGTCAAATCAAATGGTTTTCTGGAAACACCTGAGTCTTCTGATTTCTTTTGTCTCTCTGTCCTTGCAGGATTTGAGTTTGTGCAGGAGTTGCCTACACCCCGTTTCCAGTTTGGAGGGAAGACGGGTAACGCCGTGACAGCGCTCATTTTTAAAAGAGTTCATTAATGCACACCACCAGTGGCATCGATTTTTTTATTTGAACCATTTGTTTTTGAGTTCTACAGAATAAATCTGTTGTTGTACTGCACTATGAAATAGATATGTAACATTTTGCAATGCATTTGAGTGCATGCTCCTCCAAAGGTTCTTTAGTATCAATGAACCAACAAGCAAAAACATACTTGACTGAGTTACATTTGTAGTAAAATATCTTTTCTTCCTAACCCAAACAAAAAGAGACTGTGTCTTGTGTCACCTGGTAGCTAATTGCATCCATCTTTCATGTCGTGAAAATAACCCACAGCTAATTAAGTCATCTGAGAACCAGGAAAGCTTGAGGTCCTGAGGACCGTGATCAAGAATGTCTGACATGAATAAACAAGAGGCCGCCGGCGTCCATGCAAGACAAGCCTATCTGCCATTTCCTTCCGTGATGGTAACATTAATAACTGTCAAACTCAGGATCTCAACTACAAACTGGGACAAGTGGTCAGGCTGAAGCTGTGGGGTGAACACAGGCAAGCTCTATAAGAGTTGTGTTAATGTGTTTTAAAATGAACAACTTAAAAATACATTTCGTATATATACATGGTACATATATATAAGAGAATGCTTTAATGATGTTTTTTTGCATTCATATTTGTAAACGTTTAATATGCTGAAGATCAGTGCATTTATTAAAGGCTTTGGATGTTTGCCACCTTAAAACTGAAACATGACATGTATGTTTATAAAGTACACATTAACTACCAGGAAGTAAAACAAAAAATAAACATGGATCTATTTTGCTGTAGCCTACTGAAGTGTATAGTGTATTTAGCATGTTTTTTTTTTTTTTTTTTTCTGTTTTGGCACGCTTATTAAACTTCACTTCTATTCCACATAAGACTTTAGACTTAAAGCCATAGCCCACAGGCTGCTCTACTTGCATGAATACTGTGCTTTCATTTGAACTTCCCAGGTGTGATCGTGCAAATATTTAGGTTTTTTCCACTCCATCTCCCTGGAAACATGTTTGAAGGTCTCCTAATAAGATTTTTGAGGAGCTATTGAATGACTCCACCATGCAGCAGTGAGATTTTTCCACAGCAGGGTGAGCCATTGTGGAAGTATGAAAGATTTCCCTTTTCACCACTCCATGGATGCAATACAATCCATGACAAGTGACTTTTGAAAACGTTCTGACCTGTGATCGTGGTTGGTTCATGTGTCACAACTCATTAAAACAACCACACATCGACGTTTAGAGTTGATTGACATGTTGGCTTCATAACCTTCCAAGAAAAGCATACACAAAACACAAAGTGGAGCATGAGTATTGTAAATGCCTGAGGGAGGACCGTAGCGGGACGTACCAACTCTGCGGGGGTAAAATTGAGTACGATGCGCAAGGTGCGTTTTTCTACGTCGTCTTTGAACAATGGATATACATTTTTTGAGTCACAAGGAGATATTAATAAAATTGATTGTACATTATCTGTTGTGACTCTGATGAACAGTGTGTTTTGTGTTCTCTATGTTCCCCGCCCCCCCATCGTCGTGGTTGGTGGGTGCGCAGATACTAGCAGCAGCAGTGAGGCTCTCAGCTGCTCAGTCCTGCGCTGGAAATGCTCAACTGGTGGCTGCCACCACGAGAAACTTGTCATTACATTAATACGCCTTTTGTCTAAGATGACCTAACTGCAAAAGAGCTGCCTCTGGCCAGGTAGTATGTGTTCGGATAACACGATCTTTGCACTTGTTTTTTGTAGTGACTTGTATTTCCTTCTTCTCACTATCTGCTCATGTTGGGTTTCCTCTCTGTTAAATCGCAACAATTTGGGTCTCCTTTCATAAAATGATCAGAAAACAGATGTCACTCTCGGTCATTTTACTCCGTAATGATAAATTGCCTTGTTAAAGTGCACTGCCTCCAGGCACGACTCAAAAACACCTTCTGGCATGCAGTTCTCTGGATATCACTTGTGTGCTTTTCTAGGTTAAATCAGGAATTGTGGAGTTTAGTCTCTGAGAACCAATGTTTGGTTTATTTTCCTAATCCTTTGCCATCATTAAAAATATAGCTTATTTTTAATGGTCCCTCATTGAGTCAGCAAACTCCCCTCCATCTATCACGTGTGACCATAAAATTCATTTCAGATCCATTACCTGTGGGTGGAGAGGCACTGGGGTCTGGTTTCTTTTGACACACATCATCAGCAATGCAAGTTGTGAGACGAGATTGAAAAAAAGAAGAAGCTTGCTCTTGCTCACACGGCCTGGTTGCATGTGTCCGACAACTTTCCACCACACACTTTCATATTTCTTTCAAATGATGGCAGAGTATGTGTAATTAAGCCAGCTGTCCTAGAAGGTGACTGATTAAGGCTGATGCAAAAATGATGCTGCTTTTCCTTTTTAGACATGATTCTGGAAAGATACGATGTGCGATGGATTATTGAGACCATATTTGCTGCAATGCTGCATTGCATGCTTATAAAACTGAAACCGTTTCGCATATTCATCCTGAAAACCAAACAGAACCAACCTTAAACCTCAGTATTTAGTAATTATGCAAGTAAAAAACACCCTCATCCTTTATTTTTACATGTAAAACTGCGTGTCTCAACAGCAGGAGAGGGTTCACACATGTGGAATGGCCTTATTGCATTCTTCATTCAAAATCAAAGGCAACTGCTCCCTGAATGTGGAGCAACGCAGCACTAAACTGAATTGTTGTCAGTGATGTTTCCTCTCGTCTGTGGGTTGTAGGAAGTAACTGTTGGTGCTGGTGTTTTGCCATTAGTAATATGGCACTGCAGTTGTTTGATCTTGTGGACAGGTTAAACACGATGTCACGAAAAACTGGTTTGGTACCAAGCTATTGTTGGTGGAAATCCTTGGAAATGTTTTTTTTTTATTTTTTTTTACACAGCTACCGCTGTCCTTGACACACTTGAATGGCTGTGCAGTTTTGCTTGGCAGAAAATGAGTCTCAGAAAATGCAAAGCTATGGTTGAAGTAGACATTTGTGTTCATTTATGGCTGTCCTTAAGTCAGCATTAAAATATGGGAAAATCTATTCAGAACTTCAGAGGGGTGTGAGACAGTACTGAGTGTCCTATTATTTCTTGTGATTTTCTTCAGTATTAAAATAACTATTCTTGGAGTTGCGAGGCAGCAGTTAATTTTGTCTTGTGACAGAACTGCCCGGCCAACAAACCTACAGTTGAAATTTGATGGGTGATTACTTTGCTTTACATTGTGCTGCGTGTCTTTCTGCATATTGAGTACCCTGCAGCTATTGAATATATTTAAAAAAACACACACTCGCAGTTTAGCTTTGTCACAGGAATATTTGCTCTTTGTTCAGAGGAGTTTTAACATCCAGCCTAATATCTGACACCTTGCTCTTCTGAGCGTATTACTCCCATAACGTGATGCACTTTGATTGCACTCTACAACGCCTGTGGCATTGTCTTTTGGACTTGGAGATAAGTTAGAGGTGATTTATGAGAGCATTTAGGACCCCTGGGTTTTTAAAAGGGACCACACTGCACTTCAGTGTGTGCTTGAGCTTGTGCACATTTGCAAAGTCTTTGTTGCAGGCAAAAAAAGGCCCTGTTTGAGCCCCATTCTGCCAGTGGGCAGCTGTGTGCAGAGCAGGCCACTGGTCCATTCTCTGAGTGTTAGACTCCCTCATTCCTCACACTTTTTCACCCTCTGTCAGTCTCTTTATCTTCTCCTCTTTTCTCTGTTATTGGTATTTTTTGACTATTTCTGTAATATTCTCTGTCTTTCCTTCTCTTGTTAACTGGCCCTGAGCATTATGCTGAGCTACCAGAAAATGGGTGTTAGCCATGCTTGTCTCTGCCTCCACGCTATCTTCTCCTTTCATTTCTTTCATCATGGGGACCTCCTGTCATAAGTACTAAATAAAAAACTTCACTCATAACACTTCTCCAAAGGCACTCCAGCACAGCAAGTGTTGCTTGTGGTGCCTAATTTTGCATGTTCCTTCCCCATTGATGTGATAGATTTGTAAATCTGCAGGTTTCGACACCCACAGAGGCAGACCTGCAGCTGAAAAGAAAAGGGGCTTTCTCACATACGCCAGGCAAGCTCTCCCCAACCCCCCAAGACAGGCTCCAGACTCAAATAGAGAGCAAAAGCGTTCTGAGATGCAATAGGAATGTTTGCATGAACCATAAACAGACTGTGGTGCTCCTGCATTGTGGTAGTGATTGATCATGCCAAGTTTAAAACAGAAGTCACCTCATGGTGACACTTTACATCCTGAAGGGCTCAACGTAGATCATTTGAAACTGGCTCAAAAGCAGCTTAACTGTGGCAAGTTTGAGTTCTTTACATATTCAATATCAGTGTGTGTGTGTGTGTGTGTGTGTGTGTGTGTGTGTGTGTGTGTGTGTGTGTGAATATATCATTTGCTGTGAATGTCTCATTGGAATAGTTTGGTTATTGCCTGTTTTCTGTGGTTTTTAATTGATTTTGTTTGCAGTTTCACTTTTGAGGAGCAAATCACAAGACTTTTCTGTTCCTGCAACATAATTTCCTGTTAATTTCTGATAGCCTAGATTCTCCAAAAAGGAGATCTTTGTGCAGGTCTAAATTTTAAAAAGACATTAAGTGTGTTGGCATAAAAATATCAAATAAAAAAACCCACGTTTTTTATATAGCATTTTAAAAAATAGTCATCAGCTATTAAGCAATAAAATTGTAGAACCTCTTAGTGGTTCCGGTTGGATCTTAATATTCCTGCTGGAATCTGTCAGCGTGTTTTAGTTACATCTGATGTCCATTCCAAACAACAGCACAAGATCGAGCGGCTGCGAGCGTTGCAGCCTATTAGCTTAACAATTACGCAGTTAGTGGTGCTGGCAACCCGTTGATTTACTTTAGAAGCAAGTGTTGCATCAGTTCAAACATAATAGCAGGATTTATTGACTTGTTATTACAGGTAGAACAAAAGTGGCGCATGTGCCTATATTACCTCCCTCTCTCCCGTCCCTAAATAAAAAAATCGTAAAACAGACGTAGTCTTAAGCTGACAGACTTGTTTATAGTTTTTAATCAATTACAGCTCCAAAATCTTCCAGCACTCTCATTAAGGTCGAGATTTGCAAGCATGACCTTTTTGATCGGTTTCACACCCCTCGTGTGTATTCTGCTGAGTAGTCAAGAGATCCATATGGTGCTCCGACACCCCCCTTCATGACTGAATGAACATAACAGTGGAATGCTGCTCATAGTTTTCTTTACATCCTCCCTCTACACCCTCTCTCGCCATTAATAGGCCCTCCAAATATGAGCGCAACATTTTGCAGTTATGTACTGTCACTGGATTGGTCAATAGGTTGCGATAATCTGTATAACATCACTTGCTTATACGCTATAAGAACAGGTCCTCCCTTATAGGACGGGGCAATTACCGGGGATTGCTCACAGCACTGGAGGTTGCCATGTAATGGATCCCTGATGGATTAAGGCTCTGGTTAGTGTGCACACAGAACAAACCCGCCAGTCATGGATAATGGAAGAAACCGCAAATGGGAAGGCAAGGATTGACGGGGAGGACTGGGGGATTGGTTTTGTAATTAGAGGGGTACCTGATGTAAGCGGAGGCACAGCATGCAAAGGTCACTCCGGGGGGCAGGAGGCCCTATACCTACCTTCATTCGAACAGAAACACCTGATCCTGCTGCTGCTGTCTAGCTTCTTAATATTTTAGTTAAGTTCCTTGCCTCATATACTTGGGCTGCCCCCCGCCCCACCAGATTGCCCTGTTTCTGCTTGCCATGTTGTGCTTGCAGGATCCGTTGTGGTAGAGCTGCTGCTCCACAAACTGCCCTTGTCCAATAGTCCAGTTTCCTGTAACAAACACTCTCACTGATAAAGAAGTGATGAGCTGTTCAGATGCAATTCTTCACTGGCCAAGGCTTGTGTTTTGTGTTTTCGCTGCCATGGCGACCTGTTAAATTGCTCATAACAGTGCAGCCTCTGCTTTCTGACATAGGTCAGAGAGAGACTGACCAAATCAATGAACACGGCAGATTGTTCATCATTTTCATTATCAGCTCATTGGAAGTGAAGTTAGCCTTATCTTCAAGCTAAGTAAACACAGCGGGGGGCTAGTCCAGGAACTGCTTACATACTTTCTTAAAAACCAGGATAGGATGAGATGGGTACATATTTAGCTCTTTTTATATATAAAAAAAAAAAGAATTTAAAATGAAGATGGTGTCAGGGCGCATTGTGGATGACTTACAGTCGTCTCTCTTCTGTTTGGTAATGTAGTCAGAGCGTTCCACACCCAGTTCGGCAGCAGCATGTGACCACAAGCAAAGCACAAGTACATTGCAAAGGGAAGTGAGCTGGTTATGAGCCTTATGCTTGCTTATCTTCACACGCGCTTAGCAGCACGAAGAAAAACCCCTGGTAGTACGCACTGGGCAACAAAAGTGACATCACACAGCCAAGAAAGATGACATAAAATACTGTAAGTTTTGTGGGTGTGAAGACCGACGTTTTTGATGTCAGAAGCTCATCGACCTGTGGTGTTTTCTTCTTCAGTGTCTGGTACAAATGTGCCTGGCTGAATTGGTGTTAGGACTTTCTGTGGTGTAGCGGGATAATTAAAAGGAAAAGCTGGTCCATGACAAAGGAGATAAAGCGTCAAATGTAGGTCAGAGGCAGAGCAGGGACAGCATTGAAATTGATTCCACCATACTTAATGGTTACGGACCAAGACCTTATAGGATTCTATGTCTGATTAAATGGGAAGACAAAGTGAAAAGCATTTCCATTTAAAAATAAAATAATATATGATGATACACATTCCAAAGAAACAAAATATCTTTTGAAAGATATGATATCGTTGGGGTGTAGTTGAGGGCTGTTGTATGCAAAAAAAACCCAACATTGAATTTTGCATATGGAAACTAAAACTTGTCTGCTCACAAAGACTTGAAGGTGTTTTATTGTTTATGCACTTTGGAAAATGTGTTTGTGTGATGGCATGTTGTTTTTGGCCAGCACTCCCGGGCCACTGGGTGCCAGGGAGATAGCGAGACAATTCAATGATATGTCTTGACCTCCACAGGACCACATTTATGACCTTGACACCAATATATCAGATAAGCATGACTGCACTTGGACAGTGAATTAACAATCGCCACAAAAGAATCTTTAGGAAAGACAGAGCGTTTACGTTATTTGACTTTATCAGGTCCACACATCAACAGCTGGTCTTTTTTCCTCCAGAAAATCCTTTTGAGCCACTCTCAAAGTAGAAATTACATCGCACTTTCCCTAATTAAAATCAAACCTGCTTTCTTCATGTCTGTGTTTGTCTCTTGTTATTTCATTGATTTGAATGGAGCTGGTTCCCTCTCAGCTGCAGCCACCTATCAAAGTCTTGACACCAGACGCGCTCCACACAAGTATGCAGTAACCAGAGCCAATTGGTGATGGACACCAAACACCCCGTCAAAGAACTTTAGGGGGGGTAAATAGGCTTCTATTCATCTGCCTGTACAAATCTCAGCCTGGGCATGGAGCCATATTATCTTAGCTGCCCTTTCTAGTGCCCTCCTGCTATTGTGAGCCAAGAGCTGCTGTCTGCACCCATGCATAAATCTTAACTGGAATTACCATGAGATTTTACTTTATAATGGAGGTTGAAACATTGTGTTTCTCATAGGGCCAAACGTTAAAAATAGTTTCCATTTAACGATGACCATTTCCTTCTTTTGTTTTGTCGTGGTTTCTTCTTCTTCTCCGGCGTGCTCCTGGCGTCCTGACAAATAGGGTCTAAAATGTTGATGCCACTGAAAGGGGAGCAGCACTACACAGACGTCTACAACGGGTCGTTAGGTAGAATATGAGCGATAAGGATCGCAAAGGTTTGTGTTTAGGCCTATCCCATCCTGTTCTGTGAACCGTCTGTTTTCACTTCCTGTTTTTCTGTTTGATAGTAAAACAGCAGTAATCTTAATTTAAATGTTGGCATGGCTCACTCCAGGCAGTGAAGATCTGCTTGACAGGTCCCACTCTGTTAACCTCACTTCATTAAGCAAGTATGGCTGCAGGTCTGACTTCGCACTCGCTCTGCCCTCTCCCATGACCTTTCATTCAGTTTAGTCGCCAGTCGCCTGCAAACTACACACATGTGAGTGCAGGCGTGCAGACGTGTGTGTCCAGCCTCACACACAGAACCCAGTGTGACGGTTACCAACCCATCGCATCGTTCCACCAGCTTTCTGTAACGACTTGAGATGAATACCATGCCTCTCAGCTCCCACTCTGTTATACACTCATAAAAACACCCCCCCACGCTGACTCTCTCTCACTCACACACACACACACACACACACACACACACACACGCCACCCTGTTGTACCGGAGCACCCGTTATTCAGTGTCAGCCTGAATCAGGAAGGCAATCTGCAAAACTGATCAAGAACAACATTCCCTCCTCCTCTGAGTCCCAGCACCAACACCAGGCCCTCTCGCCTGTGGAGGCCCAGTTGTGCTCCACTGACTCTCCGGGATAAATGGAGATAATGGGAGTCATATGCTCGCAGTTGGTTTGAGGCACACCGACATGAAACATTTATAGTCTTCATGTAGTCATGGGGCCTGGGAAGAGGGAGGTTGGGAGAGGCGACATAATGAAACACATTTTGTCAAAATTTTCCCAAGTCCCCACAAGACCCACCTGTCCATCTTGTTTATGACGTTTCACTGTTTTTCTTCCGTTGAGCTTGTGTTGCATCTTCACACACTTGTTTCACACCTAGCAAACGCTTACACGTGTCGCTCTAAAACACATTATGTAAGTGCAACAAGCCTTACTACACAAAACCACATGTTGCGCATGTCGGACTCCAGCATGCATGGAAAATCCATTAAGCTCAACTCTGCAGCAGAAATCTGTCATTAGCAGGAGTTGATTGGAGGGGCTCCTTTTTGTACGTCGGTGCTCCTAATTGGTGGTTAGCAGTTGGCTAAGGCTAATACTGTAGGCTTAGGCCGATGATCGCTTCCCACTTCGCTTTCTGGATGTTGAAAGATGATCATTTCCCCACAATCCTTTCATGCACTGAGTCGTGTCAGTGAGGCTGTGGAGACGAGCCGTGATGAGGGGTGTCTGTCGCTACACCGTCTCCAGCTCCCTTTTTCTTTCAATCTTGTGTTTACAGTCTGTTCATAAATAATAATTGTAATTTGATAACATGCAGACAGGAAAAATGAACTGAGGAAGCAACTGAAAATTTACCCGCATGGCTTCCTGTAGCCTCGTGCTGAATCATTCTGTCACCGTGTCAGTTTATATGCTCATATAAATAAGCTGTTTGTGCTGTTATTTCTTATTTCTCGTGGGCTGTGGTGAAGAATCATGGCTTCGGGTCAGCTGTCAATCCTGAGAGAACACTGCGCCTGTGTTGGAAATCTAAATGTGTTTTTATGTTTTCCTCAACTCAGGCATCAGGTCAAGTGTCAGAACCTTCATCCCTACCTCCTTCACTATCCAGCAGCACTTTACCAACCCTCTGCAGATGGGAGGTCACCGAGCAGCCAAAGGTTTCACCCAGATGTGCCATCGCGTCTCCGCCCTCAACTAAGATGTCTGCTGCTGGCTGTCTTCTGCATCTGCGCACAGTTGAACGGAGCTGCAGGTTACCATGGTGATCATTTTCTTAAAAACACTGGAAAAGAAGAAGGGCGTCAGTGATGTAAGGTCCAAGATCGTCGAGAGGCAACTGGTGAGAAAGACATAAAACAAGGCCAAGTCTGCTGTTTCACACCGTGATTTTGTGATTAACCTACGTTCCACATGTACATTATGATACAAAAGTTAAATATTTTATGTATAACAAACACAGAACTGTCTAAATCAGAAATTCCACATCGATGTCATTTCGATTTATAATCAGGCAGATTTAAAGCAGAGAGGACCTTTGGCTAAAATGTGATATTTTAACAATTTAAATCCCTTATTATATTCATTTGTATTATTTCTAGCAAACTAGAAAAGTTAAAGTTCAAATATCGGGCACTAATATTTACACGTTCAGTTGCATATTCCAGCACTTGTATCTATCTGCTCTTCTGCAGGAAACTTTGCTCATTTCAGCCTTTTGAAACTAAAACAGAAAGTATTGTTTTAAGTGTTCTTTTCCTGTCTTTGAATCTCCACTCACATGTATAATCGGCCTGAGCCCGATGGCTTCTGGATTCCTACCATCTATGCGCCTGTATCTAAGATTTTCCTCCAGTAGATGATGAGATCAGCCATGAATGATGACTTTTATTTTCTTTAGCCCTTTGCAAAGTTTGAGAGATCGTCTGAAATATCATAAGTCTCACAGCTGGCAACGTTGCAAACATTTCCAAGGTGTGTCTGGTAGGGGTGGATCTGGTTAAATTCGCAGCATTTCATGGGTGTGTGTTTTAAAATAGCCTCTTTTGCCAATTGCTTATAGCTGCATTCTGATGAAACTAAAGACCTCATTTCTAAAGTTCAAACACCTCAGCACAACTGAGCACTGACTCTAAAGACTACTGATATTAATCTGTACTGATAGTGTTCTTCTCATATGATTGGCAACTGAGCACGACCACGGTAAACCTTGTTTCCTTTCTGCTTCTTCACTGCCTGTCCCTGCTTGTGTTGCTACAGCGTGACCTCCACACCATGAGCAGAGGGACCACCCTCTTCTCCCGTGGAACCGTGGGTGAGTTGATCTCCATTCTTTCTCACCGTTTTGTCCTTCGCCTTTGGAATGTAAATGCATTTAGATGGTATCAGCTGAGGTAGGGTCCTGTCGAAACAACAAGTATTTGAGATGTTACAAAGGAATTAGCCTTTGAATCCTTTGATCAGGGGAACCATCAAGGTCAGAGACCCTCATTATAAGGTCTCTTTCTTTATCCACTCAATCTTGCTGACTTTCTTCCGTCTCCCTCTGCGTCAGTCACTCATCCCCCTCTCATGATCAGGGTGCACCTGCTGCCACACAACGTTGCACACCCCTCTCATGGGAGTGAACTGTAATTGAATATGCTGTTGCTTATGTCAACAATTTCCCTTCGGCTCTGTTGGCGTTGCAGTAATTACCCCCTGTGCTAAAAGACATGTTACCATTCATACAAACCCCTGCTATTACTCACTGTCACTATTTTTCTTTTGGGACTGGCAGTGATGTCAGACGGAGAGTACACAGTTTGCCATTTCTACTAGCCGTTGTCGTTCACATTGTCTGTCGTGTCTTCTGGGATAAAACGGGATTTCTTCATTCAAAATGTGGCCTTCCGACATCCAGCTTTGTCTCTCTGTGTCACGTTGTTTCCCAGCATTCCTGCCAGGTCAACGCTGTAGCCCCCAGTACATTGTTTGTCCTCCCCAAAAGGTTGCCCACCAGTTTTGGGCAAGCATGCCGTCTTGAAGACAAAGCATCTGAGAGGATGGGATTTGAATCAGCAAATAACCCCCCCCCCCCACCCCCAAAGCTTTTATAGATTTTCACTTTACCACTTAAACTGGGTGTTTACAGGCACTCTGGCACTTTCCTTCAGTTTCTTCCTTGAACCTTTGTACAAGCTGAGACAGTTGGCGGATTAAACGAATTTCATATTGAACCACTAATTGGTCCCTTTAAGTATATTACTAGTACAAAACACATGTGCAACTATTTGGCAGATATTTGTTCCTCCTACATTTTTAATGGTTTACCTATTAACTTAAGTGCTTAGAGCTTATTGAGAGTTTATGGGTTTTATCTTTGCAGATGCAGAGAGTCGGCTGGATCTGTGGCAGACCTGTTCCGTCCAGCAGAGAGTACCCTGCCGGTCTGGAACCAGTCTGGAGAGCCTGTGGGATGTGGTGCCTGAGCCGGCGAGCTGGAACTGGGCCAAGGACCCGGGCAGCGCCACTGCAATCACCAGTCTGATACAAGACCTCAGTCTCGGTGATAGCATGAAGGCGGGGTCCGTTTCCCATAACACATGCACCTCCGCGCGTTACAGCCCCACAGCTCCCAGCCAAGCTCCCACAGCCCCCCCAAGCAAGCGTCAGTGTCGCTCTCTTTCATTCTCTGATGAATTCAGTGGGTTTCGCTCATCTTGGAAGCCCCAAGGTTCCAGGGTGTGGACAACAGTGGAAAAACGAAGGTGCCACAGTGGAGGAAGTGTCAAGGGTGGAGGGGGGTTTTCCAGTGGACATTTTCCCATCATGCAACGAAGCTCGAGCTTTAGTTTGCCCTCGCGCTCCAGCATATCTTCTGATGGATCCCTGGACCTGACGTTCTTCAACCGCCTGCCTCCGTACCCTGAGTTCACAGCCTCTCCAGTCTGTCCTATCTCTCCTTCCACCCATCATCCCCACTCTCAGCGCCACGCCTTCCTCAGGCCCCTCTCCCTTTCCCATGAGCAGATCAGCCTGCCAGAGCACCAAGTGGAAGAGGCATCAGAGGCCAGCTCTCCAGACTCCACACCAGAACTGGGCAGACGGGCGAGCCAGAGACCCGGGGCCACCAGGTGTCTCTCCCGGAGCAGGTCCCAACCCTGTGTGCTGAACGACAAAAAGACGGCGATGAAGCGCAGGAGGCCTGAAGATGCCCAGGAGCAGCGGCCCTCCTTGGACCTGGCCAAGATGACTCAGGTTAGTTAAATGCTGACATGCACAGACAAGCACTTGCATTCAGGCTCATGATCTAGTGGATCTCTACTCAATCCTGGAGCAAGCATTACTCTTTGTGATTTCATTTAAAAAATCCCTGTTCAGTTTCATGCTGCAAAACGAGCTCTGTTGCATTTAATTAAGCACTCGGCCATACAGACAATTAGATATAAACACTTTAGCCTCAAACATCTCTCTGTTTCTCTGAATGTTTTTCAATATGATTTGGGCCTGGATTAAATCGAGTTATATTAAGTTTTCTGGATTGTCAGAGCAAGGATTTAGTGGAACCGCTCTGGGCTTCTCTCGGGAAGTGGCGTTTCCTAAAGAAGCATTCCTTATGGTTGGTCGGGCTGTGTAGTGCCACGCTCTAGGAAGCCTGTCTCCGGTTCATCATTTCATTTATTCTGTTGGGTAAACGACAATCCAAAGGTTGGAACCAATACCCTTCATTAGTTTTGTTTCTGGATTCTTTGACCCTTATTTCAATTTATCATTTCCTTTTTGCTTCATTCCAATTGTTTGGCCTTTGTCCACTAACAGAGCAACTGAGGGGATTAAGAGTGCAGATATTTGGATGTGCAGAGTTCTGATTTGCTTTCCGGTCACACATATTTTTTGGTTTGTCAGGTCAAAGCAAGTAGCAAGAGAACGTGAATGACCACAGCCAGAGTCATATCCAAAATAGAACTATTTAAAGCTCTTAATCGTTTACAGGCAATCAATTACATGGTGATGTGATTTCAATGTTGCTTATTTCAGTCCTCTGGAATTCAAACTAAGCTGTAGTACAGGCTGCAAATCCCAGAACCCACCCGTACTTGCACAAGTTATCAAATCACAGCTGATTTATAACTTTGATTTGATGCCCTGAAATTACCTGTTATGGAAATATTGTCCTTTTTCTGGTTTCTTATTAGAAGCGCCGTCAGTTTATCCCCTCGACCCCATTTTTCCCAACGTTCCCAGCTGCTCACTCTGAGGACCTGGCAGGAACTGGATCAACAAGGGATCCTCCTTGCCAACGAGGAGGATCCCTTTCAGCGTGCCAACAGCCAGAAAGGGAAAATCAGGCACATTGATATGCACAGATGCACAAACACACCCTCACAGTTTTGCATCGCCTCTAGCTGCAGAAACATACAAATGCAGATTTCTGCAGATGATCATAATAGTCTCTGTTCTCTTTGAACAACCAGAAGTGTTTTAAGAGATTTTGTGTTTTCTCAGTTTTGGAAACCTCATGAGCACTTCTGTTCAGCTCAGTTGAATGGAAGTTATTCCAGATGTTTTATTGCTCTGTTTACTTTCTCTTGAATGTTTTCATGAAGTGTTGCCCAGCAGAGTATAAATTAAAACTTCTGCTCTTTCATTTGCCTTTTTGATGTACTATATTAGTCAGGCATTATTGGTTTTTCAATCCCTCTGCCGTTAACCAGTTCAGGTCAAAGGCCTCCTGTGGCGTACGTGGGTGTTTAGAAATGTTGTATGAAGATTCACGTTCGTGTATTTGCTTGTTGACTTAGTAAGTGATCTAACTAGTGCCCTTCTCCACTCGTTCTACACCCATTTGTTGGCAGTTTGACAGCCCTGCTTTGAGCAATGAGTAAAGGGTTATTATATCTCACACCTACACACACTTTCCACAATGCATTCTCTGTTGAATAGGCGTGTGGGGATGAGTTTTATGACCTAAACCAGCCCAGATTCAGAAAAGGAAAAATAGAGGTTGTGGCTGCGAAGGGTTATAGTTCCCTAGTGCTTGTTGTCAATGGAACTTGTTAGTGTAATGCAGGCTCAACCACGTCCTGATGGGTGTGTATTCTGTTGATTCTTGTCATGTTGATAACCTAGAACTTTACTACTGTAACTGTTTACATACATTCGTCTCACAAAATTCCTCGAATAATCTCTCCTGTCAACTATGCACTGTACTGTATATCAGTTTGCTCTTTTGTCCGCTGCCTTGTTTTTATCCCTGGCTGCCGTCCCGACTTGGCTCTTCGTTGTTTTTTCCTCAGTGGGTGTAGCAAGCTGTCAAATAGAGAATGTTATCTGTTGATTCTAGGTCACTTGCAGAGTGGCTGTTGCTTTTGAGGAAATGGCCCGTGTGAAGCTAGTCCTGCAGCTTTCATTTTGAGGGCTTCATGTCTGTCAATCCGTGTTTTAGTTATCCGTTTTTATGGTAGTGCAAGTAGGATTTTTAAAAAAGGGATGTGTGGAATAAATGCATGTTCAGGAAAGGGCTGTTGGGGTGATGAAAGGGGTTATTATTTTTACAGAGACGCTTGCAGAAAACTCTTCTCTATTCATATCTGTCTGCGAAGTTCAGGCTTTTGTGCTCTACACCTCCTCACTTCATGTCACTTCATTCCTTGGATGGCAGAGATGGTGCTCATAGCTGGCAGTCAAACCCCATGACCTATCGGGAACACCTAGGTGGGCTCCTTTAGTTATAGTGCTGGCTTTGTTTAGGACGCGTCCTGACATGTCTGAGAGAGAACGCATCACCCGAAAAACGAGTGTGCATATACATGCATGATCTCAGTCTGTTCTGAGCCTTTGCGTCAACTTGACGTGTTTACCAGACTTCATTCTACCTGGAGGTATTCAGTTGAGCCGTCTGCGGTACAGGATGAACCAGACAAAACTGCAGATCAAAGCTTTCCATGGGATTATGCTAATTAATGTTGGTGAAGGGGTTGAATTGTTGTCTGACTGTCAGAAGTGAATTCATTACTTTTGCCTTTGTTTGCACCTCAGACCATTGTTTTATTTTACACTTGTTTGCCGTTGGCGGTCTGTTTGTACGCTGTCACTGGATGATTGTTTTTTTTTAATGTTATCTAATGTCAGCAACCACCTCATCCAGAGAAACACACGTGTGTCATTTTTCTTTTTAAAGTTTTAGGTCAAGTTCACAATTGCTTGTTTGCCAGAGTACTCAGCGGGGTTGATCTTTGCTGTTTGCCTTAAATGCTCAGTGTTTTAATGCCGTATATGGCCTGCGTGAGTTTACCTTTATTAGTCTGGCTCACATTGTTGATTCTTCTTTAATTAAAACTGTCTCAGTGCACAGTTGGTTGGTATTAAAGAATATGGTCTGGATGGTTCCCATCTGGTTTGAAATAAGTGTAAAAACACAAAGGCAAATCTGGGTACACAGCAGAAATCCAACCTCTCTCCCCCAACCTGCCACCGCACCCACCCAAATCCCAGTCAGCCACAGTATGTTTTATAGAAAGCATATTGTGGAGACGCTGTGTCTCCCCTTCTTTCTCCTTTCCTTTCGTCTGCTTCTCTGCTGTGATAATTAGTAGTGGGGTAATGCTGGGGGTTGAACAGAGAGAGCAAGGCTATAGAGATCCTATTTTCCATTCCAGTGGGGCAACTAGTGGCCTCTCCTACTCCTTTACTGATTAAGCTTTCAGAGAGGCACATATGTGCACTTTAAAAGTGAAAATACATAAAACTCATACAGCCAAAATCATGTGTTACACTTTTCTTTTGGGCTCAGCTAAGCCTGAGCCCGGAAAAGGTAATTGTTGGCCTGGAAAGCCTAATAAAGTGAGATTTAAAAAAGAGACACTCCCAGTTCCATTGTAACTGGAAAAGAAATGCCCGAACACACTGAGGAGCATTAGTGGTGTCCGTCATGTAAGCTGAAGCTCTATTGAGAAAACCTCGTCTCTATTCACCTCTGTGCCTCCAACATCTGCTGCCGGAGCACTCGAGGGATCATTAACCCCCTCACTAGACTGCATGGCTGCCTTTCTTTGTTGCTGAGAGGAATTCAGGATGGGAAGCGAGAACGATCTGGCGAACGGGGAGATTGCCTCGTGTTTTAAATCCCTCTGAATAGAGGGAAATCGCAAGGAGTTCCTCAAAGGCAGATTCTCCTCAACTGTCTTTAGTGCAAAAGTACAATAATTTGTAAAGACTGCATTTTTTTTTTTTTTACAAATCTATTGTGAAAGGAGGGCCCTCCACTGCATGTTTAGTTTACGGTTACGTGCACATGGAGGTGTAGGGCAATGTTTGAGGGGAGTTGAATGGAAACCCACAAAAGGCTTTCCTGTTTTAAACAACCCAGCAGGCCCAGACTTTGTGTGTGCTCTGTCTGCGTTCTGCCTTTAGAGCTACATTAGCTGCTTTCACAATGAGTAGTTATAAGAACTTCAAAATAAGAGCTTGTCATCTCTTGGAGCCACACGCGGTAGTTTTTCTGTCAGTCGCAACGTTACAGTGACATGAAGCGTCATTAGTATGCATCATAATTTAACCATAGGATACTGACAGTTAAGTATGCCGTTCTTGGTTTTGCATGTGCCTTTGGACAAACGGCAATAATGAAACACTGGTAATTCCTGTTGTTGCGGTTCAGCCCCTAAAGATGAGACTTTGTGAAGAATTCTCGCATAATTAAATGATTCTTGGCTCCTGTGTTACAAAAATACACAAAGAAAGTTCCTCCAGTGAATAGTGGATTGGACCTGTGGAGTAGTCCTCCAGTAGGAGGGGGCAAAATAACAAGGAGGTCAATTCTGAGTGAGAGATACAAACCAACATTTCCTCTTTTTTCCCCCTTTGTGCAGAAGCTTCAGACTTTTCAGAGCTTGAGCTGCCCGGGATTCTCATCCACCGACGGCAGCCAATCAGACCTGCTCACCCCCACTTCAAGGAACTCCATCCAGTCAGATTTCACCGCCTTACGCGAGCTGGGTCTGGAGTCCCGGCGCGATGTGGCGCGAGATGACGAGGAAGAGGAGGAGGAGGATTCCTCATACGAGGATCTGGATAGTGACTCGGCGTGCAGCGTGGACTCCCGGCCCCGGTCCCCTGTGAGTGGCAATCACACTCTCTGGAAGGGCGATCGTGGGACACAGAGGGACATTTTCCAGCTTGGGGGCGAGTTGGATCTTGACCAGATTGAGAGAAACTGAACATTATATAGGAGATTTTTAAAGACTTTGTATGGACTGTTGTTGAAATTTATTGGACACTGAAGATGTACTAAGAGATGCCTGTTGTGGACGTGAGAGTGGAGACAGTTATTGTTCATTTTGAAAGGGAGAGTTAGTGTTAGAATGTGGTATAGATCAAGGATCATTTACTTCAGTTATGGATGGCTTATTAATAGCACATTTGCCTTCAACATTCTTATTATCTGAATCAAAAAGGAATGACGTTAGTGTGGATGTTCAGTATAACTCAGGAGCTGGAAAGTGAGGGTCAGCCTTAAAGGTTTAAACTGTCTTTTCAACCTGATGACCTTTCCAAAGTCGGTTAACCGTGGATATTTTAGTACTGTAGCAGTAGCTGGGCTCTCCTGTCTGTAGCTCAAATTGTTTTGAGTTATTCCAGAAAAAGTGGGGCCATCAAGAATAGGGTGCAGTGTGCAGGTAGAAGACCGTGTCTCCTCTTCATCATTCACTTTGTGCACGCAATAAAATCAGATGTATTTCTCACTGAATGTAGGTTCAATAAGCTTTATGAAGAGTTCGTTTAAACAAAAGGACGTTGCCTTCTCCTGGATCTTTACTCTCCCTGTTCTCTTCAAAAATTGGCCTCCGTCAAGGCACCTTTCCTGACCTTTTTTGTAGTTTAATATGCAAATTGTATATTTAAATTTAACACTGAATTTTAATGTTTTCAGTTCTAATATCAATCTATATTTTTCTAAGAACCTGTTTTTTTTTTTAATGAACTTCTTGTGAAGGAGAAAGACTACAAGGCCTTACTTGTAACCGAATGGACATAATAAACGTGCAACCTGCGCTCATCTGGTCTGATTTGTTTTATCTCGCGAACGAATGCTCGGGATCGCAGTGCAGGACACATCAAGGGCATGAATCTGCTGCAATCCTTCCAACTGCTCTAGAAGTTTACCATTACCCGCCCCCCCCCCCACGCTCATTCCCTGCGTCACATTACAGAGCAAGGTCACCCAAGGTCTCGCTGTTGTTTTTGAACACCCATAGGTGCATTTTTGATGTCCTCTCTGTTTACGGGGCAGATTCTATCACTATTGTCTTTTCACAGTGACGGTAATATAAACACCTGCGCGGTGCACTTGTGGGGCTCACCGGCCCCAAACAAAATGGCAGGAAGTCTAGACATGGAATATCCCTGGCCGGTAACACTGCAGTGACCAGAGGAGGTGATGTCAGGAGAAAATGTCCCAGGCAGACAGTCGTTTCAGACGGGCCAGGTTGTTCCTCCCTGGGATTTCCTATCGCGTCTCTCTCATGTCTGTCCAAGCGGCTAAAGCCGACTAGCACTCATCACCTTTGAGTTTCAACCGGGGTTCCAGTTTGGAATTTAAATCTTGTGTCATCAACCCTGGTTACCAGTAAGGCTGCGGCTGAGAGAAACTGATAGGGTGAGTTGTTTCTTTTTTCCATCACGTTGAGGAAAACAGTGTTTACAGCCAAAACAGGATGTTCTAGCCAGTTGTAGAGTGTGTTGGTTGTGGCCTTGAAGGAGGATGAACTTTTAGAGTCTCAACCTCGAGGTTAGCTCCATCAGTGAACATCATTCTATTGCTCTTTCTCTTCTTTCCCAGTTTGCTCCTAGATGTTTTAGGAGGGTGATGAAATATGAGCGAGAGAGCATAAAATTTAAATGATGAAAAATAACGAACTGGGATTGCAACCAAGCATCTGTTCACACCTCATTTTCTTTAAAACCGGACACGAAAGGCTGGAAACACAAAATCCCATAGCCATGAACAGTATTTTGGTTACACGCTGTTCCCAAAGGTCAATGAACCACAAACACACACATGCATATTTCCTATCTGGCAGGAAGCACAGGCAAAGCGGGGGAGAGAGTTAATATCTGAGGTAAAAGTGCTATAAATAGGGAGCATTGTTGTTGTGGCTGGCAAACATAGACTTTGGATAGAGGGAGACGGGAAAGGCCGCAAATTAACAGCACCCTGGGTCGCAACGCCTCGATTACACAGGAGAAAAACATGGCTGTGTTCATACAGAAACTTTTCCGCGTCAGCAAGAACCATCCGAGCTGAGCTCCAGACGTCGGTTTGACATGTTTGCAACAGGTTGAATGAGAATCCCGTTTAGATTTCGGTTGCCAAGTACAGCTCCCATTTTCAGCCATCTTTGAAGGTGTGCGTGTGTATGTGCATGTGCTTGTATGTGGCTGGAATACAGGCTACAGATGGCTACTAGTTAGACAGAATAGACATGGGAGTTTAAGGTGGGCTAAAGCAACAGCCAACAGCAAATGCTAGTGAGAAATAATAATTTATTATGAAGAAATACAGATAATGATGATGGGCTGAATGATTTATTGTGTTTTTATCAGAACTCTTAACTATTGCTAATCAACAGTAAAATGTAACTGCATTTCTAGGAAACCAGTACTGGTACCAGTTAAATCCTTACTGCTTATATATTAGCTGTGTTACATAATAACAACAACAAATTTAATAATAATAATAATAAACATATGACAATAAGGAGTGGGTATAACAGCCATGTTGTTTAGGTTTTAAATAGGAGAGATAGACAATATAATTATGCATGTGTGTATATATGCATATCTGCATATCATAGTTGCACGCACACACACACACACACACACACACACACACACACACACACACACACACACACACACACAGATATGCATAATTAAAGTGTAATATATTCAGTGAAATGGTTGCTCTGCAGATATTACCTTTACACTCTGGGCAAGTGTTAAAGGAACACCATGTGCTTTAGCCAACGTGCTCATGGTGTCCGAGCCAGTTGTGTTTATCTGGGTGTACGTGTGTACTTCAGAGATGTCCGGAGACGACTGTACTGGTGAGACAGGTGGCCGCCAGTGTCACATGTCACTGATTGACTAATGCTTTGCTCAAAGGTGAAGGAGAGCAACCCAATACTTTGTCACCATGGTTCCCATGAATGCCTGACACTCCCCTTCAGCTCTGCATTTTAGTGTGATTTACAGCTTCAGAATACCCCATAATGACTGTTTTTGTTATACGCCAGCCACCCAGGAGTACCTGAAAACCTCAGTACTGTAAACTTATATTAGCCAAAGAAGCTTTGTAACAGTGTTATTCTGAAAGTGAAAGAACATTTTTCCTAATAAAGACAGTTTTGTAGATTATTGTAATCTTATATACTGCATAATAGATATTTTTGGAATATAAATAATTTGACAACACATGCCACCGCTGAAGCATGCCCTGGAAAGCACCCATCATCCTGCCAACTGTGGAACAGCAAGTGTTCTGCGCAACATCTGTCACCAGCATTGAAATAAAGGTAGATGACACATGGCAGCTTCATATCATTGCACAACAGTGAAGCCATTAAATCATGGGATGTCTGTGCCACAATCCAGGCCCGGTGATGCCTTTTGGAGTCCACAATCTCCTCCATGTGACCAGTTTCATAAAACAGCTCAGAAGTTTTTAATGGCCCAAAGGGGGAAAACAAATACTGGAACTGGTGCAGGTAGGAAGGACACATACACTGCAACACATATTCCCTTTTAGCTTTACATTGTATAGATTGAGTAAATTGCATTTTATGAACTAATTTGATGAGCTAATTTAAACCAATGGTTCATTCTAATGTGCACATTCAATTAACTGCCTATTCAATTCTTCTATCTTCTAATGTAATCTTTTTCCCTTCTATTGGGGGGTTGGTCCAGAATGACATTTTTAATCAGAATGATCAATTGTTAAAAATTGTTAAAATCTGCTCTCTATCTTTTCCTTGCAGCTGTCCGTGATACAAGATGAGATTGCCGGTGATGAGCGTCGCCCCATCGTGAACATGTTGACTCGACTGCGATAAAGCCTGGAAAAACTGAGAACTTGTGCTGCAATGCGTCTCATAAATTGCAGTTTATGGGGAGCAGATGGTAACAGCGTTTGGTGCAGGACTTCTTTCACAGTAACTCATTCAAATCAAGCCTTCCCCTCAGAAGACTGACACAGCCTGCCCTCTCCTATTACAAGAGAAAAGGAGTGCCATCCAAGCACCGACTATTATTCCATTTTGGAAATGTGTTGCCACGACAACCAAACATTCCTCATTCAGCTCCGACGACGTGTATAAGTTAATTTGAGAAAGGAAAGTGGAAGAGGGAAGTTGCAACCAGTGGAGGGACACGTGCTGAGAGAGGAAGCACATGTCCCACTTTTTCCCCCCGTGTCTTCTCTCTTTTGTCTGCGGAGGCTGGCTTTTACTCCTACATACAGCACCGCGCTGACCGGGTGCCAAATTATAGGCAACTGAAATAGTTGTGTTTTTCCATTGGCTGGTCTAGTTTCATCCATTACACTCGTCACATCTGGGTCGAATACTGGAGCGCCTCTCTCCCGGTTGGAACCCACAGTGGCTGCTCCTCGTGAATCAAGATGAAAACATCAACTGCTCTCAGTGGATTTCTGAAAATGCTGAAGTGTTCCTCGGGGAGGGGGCAAATAAACAGAGCTGCTTGACAAATACGGCATTCAGCTGCCTTTTATCAAAGCAAAATGGCATTACACGATAGCTTCATCGTGCATTGTGCATTGTGACTGTGTATGGAGGAGAATTCCTGTCCTACAGGCCTGGTTCATCTCTGTATGCAAAGTTTTGCTCATACTTGGCTCCAGGTCTGTTGCTCTGTCACAGAATGTTTTTGTTTTTTTTTCTGAACCAGCTTTTATTGTGAGTGGCCAAGGCAGAACCGGTTGAGTCAGGATTTGAGCTCTAATCGACATGAAATCAGCCATTACTTCAGGACGACCATGAGAAACAACTTCAAGCCTGAGAAAGCAGCAGACTGGAGGGAGGAGGGGTTCTCATGGGAGTGTCTGGCAGTAAATCACAAGTAGGTAAAGACAATCAGATGAATGTGGGTTTGTTTTTTCAAAGTTTCATTATAAAAAGATATGTGAGTAGCTATTTAACTTTTATAACATCAGCATTGTCTCTGTTCTAAAGTTCTGTGTCCACATTGTGCAGGTTACAGTGACACACAACATTTCTTATCGTGTTTCAAGACTGCAAAAAGCAAAATAATGGTGCATAATTGTGTGTATTCCCATCTTCATGCTTCTTCTCTGTGAACGAGGGCTGTTTTAACCAGACAGTTGAAGTGAACTTGTGAAACACATTCAGAAGTGACGTTGCTCTCAGAAATCATTTCATCATTCACCTCGTTCTGAGAGAACCTTCAGAGCGGTTCTGCAGCCAACTCACGCTCAGGAACAAACATATCAGTGAAATAGGAAATCAAGAGATGTTCAGTAAATGCTAACGGCTCCGGCACCCACTCCCTTCTTAAAATCCCCCTGAGAGTTATATTTCCATGAGCAAATGGATTTCCCAGCCTGCTTGTTACAGCACATGCACACACACACACACGATCTCTCACATGCAGCTGTTGCAGAAAGCGCAATCCTGGCATTATTTTTAATTTGGAAACAGTCGTTTCGTAGCTTTGGCTGTGGCGTCACGGGTTCTGCCATCTTGATTTTCAAAAGAAAAACAGTTTCCATGTGCAACAATTGATATATTTACTCTATTTCAGACTAGCAGGTCCCGGGGGCACGTGAACAGCGCAGGAAAAGCACTTGGCACCGTCACACGTTTGTAAACATGGGCAGACAAGTGCGGAGCAGCCAGCGATGTTATCGCTGCAGACATTAGCTACCAGGCACAGGGAGGGATAATGAACAAGAAAATGATAATTATGTTCAAATTAAGCCCCTCGATAAACTGGTTAATAGGTTTCTGGATGATTAACAATCACTGAGAATTGTTAGTTTACTACATTTGATATCTAGGCAAGAACATCTCAAGGAGCAAAACACACACTCTGAGGGGTGTAATCAAATAGTTTACACAGGTTTTAATGAGAATCTTTTCTATCTATTTTGGGATGTTTTAAAGATGTGGAGTTCAGAAGAAGGGAATCCATACAGTACCTGCAGAACTGAAACAGCATTTTCATGGTCAATTGAAAAGGTCGTTGTCTAATTTTCTCCTAAAAATGTTGCTCTGTATGTGTGACAGAAGGAAATACCATCTTAGAGGAGTCAGGATCATAAATCAGGGGGGAAAAAATGGGTAGATGATGACTGCAAATGTTCGGCTTCCTATTAACACGTCCAAACTAAGCACCAATTTGCTGAATAAGAATCTCGGCCCTGTTTGTCCACAAATGATGGTGATAAAATCTTCAATTTTTGGCAGATCACAGCTGTAGAATGTGTCAAACTCAGTCCTCGAGGGCCACGATCCTGCCGGGTTTTCTGTCCTACCAGGCTGAAAATGCATTCAGTGGGATAGAAAACCCGGCCGGATCGTGGCCCTCGAGGACTGAGTTTGACATGCCTGATTCTACATCATAACATGGGGATGACCGAAGAAAAACAATAAAGACAGAATGTGTGGAACAGTGACAAAAGGAGAGAGATTCTTCAAAACAATCCAAGATAGTAAAAAAACGAGCTAAAAAATTGTTGCATTTTTACAAACACCCTTTTGAAAAACTTTATGTCGAAGATGAGCAAACAGGGTCTTGGAATATCACCGGATCCCGTGCTCCCGATGCCCCTGATGTCAGTGTTCCGGGTTCCCACCATGAGAGATTAGCAATCAGTCTTATTCCTTTGGTGTCGGTCTCTGTCAAGGGCAGATGCAGATAGTCCCGTTTGATGCCACTGGGAAGACAGAGGAGAGCTGAAACTCCTTGGTAGGAACCCACCCGCAGGTCCCCGCGTTATCTCTGTCAAAGCAGTAGATAGATTCTGCGTTGTGGTGTAGATCTTGGAATGAGGGAAAGGTTACACCTGCAACCAGCAACAAGAGTGAAAAACATCAAAGAAGCATATTGTGTTCCTCTGCAGCCTTTGTGGAGGGATTCACCTGCCTTTCTCCCAACTGTGTTCTCATTTCTAGCCAGTTTGTCTTACATGCTTGATGATGAAAGACGCCAGCTAAATCCTCCCATTGTCCGTCACTACGTGCAGCCTAATCGAGCGCAAACGTGTCCCTGTAACATCTACAGGACTTTCATGGACACGCTCATGTGGCTGTAGACAGAGAGGACAATAGGGCTCCAAAAGCAAAGATGGGACGGCTGTGTTCTTTTGAGCTTTGCATGTCTGTCATGCAAGAGAAGGGCCCTTTTTCCATGTTTACAGTGCATGTGGAGTCCAAATGGATCCTCTGTCTGCATGTGTGCATTTACCTTTCAGCCATTAAACTATGCGGTCGGCCTAAAATAGGTCAGCGTCTGTGGTTTCAGTCAAGGGATGTCCGACATTTGAATGTTCTTTATCGTGGCTCCTGTTTAAATACTCCTCCTTCCATCTGATGTAGACTGATAATCAGAGTTGAGAGGAGAGCTGGAGTCTGTGAGGGTCACCTGTTTTTTCCTATCCCTCCCTCCCACCCTTCCTCCCTCCGTCCCTTCTGGAGCGTGTGGCAGTTCGCGAGAGTGCAAAGTTCCGAGAGGAGGAAGTGCAGCTGTCAGTGGTGCTCTCTTTTATCAGTTTCCCGTAGAGAATTACAGTATCGCCTTCTAATCACAAGCACAAGAATCTAAAGGCCACCTTGGCGAGAGAGGCACGTACAGAAGGCAGCGTCGTGTACGAAGCCCCAGTGAGCGCCGTCAATGAGAGGATGCAATGTAACACAGACAGTGGTATATTTAAACACGTCCTCCTACGCGAAGTTCAAAGGTCGCGCACGTAACGGCAGGATTTTCAGCAGACTTTGGTGTTGAAAAGAACTGCAATGGATTTTTCAGCCTTCGTCACATGCTGGATGGTTTGTGAGATGGAGTAAATCTGGGTAAACCCAGCACAATGGCGTCCTCAAAGGCCATCTATGGGGTCAGTTTGGAAAGCCCCATAGCATGCTACTCCTTTTCTCTCCCCTGCCTCAGCCAACCCACTCCACCCGGCTATTATGGTGGGGTTACTCTCCAGGGACCCCCGGCACGGACAGCAGTTCGGAAGCCCCAAACATGCCCGCTCGCCTGTTTGTTCCGCATGGAGGGGGGAGAAAAGAAGGGAACGCTGAAGAAAGGGAGAGAACAGCTTTGTTCCTGGCTGCATCTCGCTCCGTCTGTGATTTCCATCTACTGCGAATGTAAACAAACAGAGACGAGAAAGAGGAAAACATGGACAGACTAGAGGAGGGAAAAAAACTGGAGGAGGAGGAGGAGGTAGGAAACGGCCGGTGAGCAAAAATATCTTGGCACGCTGTGTGAGATACAAGTCACCAGCTCATTTACTGGTATCACTGCCGGACAAAAGCACACACTCACAGGCAACACAAACATGGCTCGCAGACACACACACAGCTCACAGAGGAGCCTCTGTGAGTCCTGTGACAAACTCTTAACACACTTCAATATAAAATTGTCGGACGACAGCTGCGAACAAAGCTGCTTCTTCTCTGAGGATTAAATGATGCGCCGGTTCCAAACCTCAGGGCTGAGACCTCCCAGAGGGTCCGAAGGCTACATTTCAGAGGTGCCTCGATAGCCGTTTATTTTGTTTTCACTTCAGGGACGGGCAGAGGAAAACCACATTAAGTCTGAAAATCTCTTTCTGCTAACGATTTAAGCCAGAGGGGAGCTGGCTGGCCATCAAACTGATGCAAAGACAAAAATATCTGTTTGGCATCAAAGAGGACTTTGTGCTCTCAGCCTCCCCTCTTGACCTCTGTGGAGTGACATCTTCAGATTTGGATTCTTCCAGTCTCCTCTCAAGAATGGCAAAAAAATTTGCCCATTTTAGCCTCCATGAAGTTGTTTTCAGCACTGAAGATCTAAAGAAGTTTCTCCTTTTTGGGATTTTCTTCTCGGCATTTTATCTTCATTGAGGAATGCACGCTGGCATTTCCAGCTGCCAAATCCAGCCACAGAATGCGTTCAGATCTGTGTCATCTGGCCTTCCTCTGCTTCGCCACAATAACTAAAGCAAACCGCTGTGACTCAGTGAAGATGCGAGAACCGAAGTTTCAACATTGCTGTGCGGAAAGATCGACGTATTAACACAGCTGATCTGTTTTTACCATATCTTCATATCTTTAATTTAGCCGTAGCTAAATAATTACTGAGTGCTTCCTTTTATTTACAAGATTTCATGTTCAGGATGTGAATCAAATCTTCTCATGCTTGAATCCCATGTTGGAAGGCAGTGAGTCATTGGAACAGTTGCTTCACATGCAGCTTCTTCTTCCCTGGCTAATTAGAAACAGTTCAGGCAATATAAACACACATGGTGACATTTAAACCTTATGGTGAATGGGTCAGGCAACATTTTTATGATGTTGGTAACCTCGGTCTTGGAGGGAAGCAAACAATCAGGAAGTTAACTGAAATGACTAATAACAGAATAGGAAATCAGTGCCAAGTGTTGAGTTTTTCAAAAAAACATTTTGCAAGATTTCCATTTAAATAATAACAAAAGGCCTTTTATTGCATTTTTAAATTTTCATTCATTCAGCTTCTGTGTGATCCAGCACTTGGAATAATGATTTTTGTCTTTCCTTCTGTTTCTACACGCGTCCACTTGATAATGGAAGTTAATGAAAGAGGGATCGATTGAAGATGCATCTCTTAGAAAGTCCAGAGATGAGGTTTCTTTGCAGAGAGCTGGTTTTATTCTGTCTGGAGGTTGAAAATCATCTGCTTGAGTCCGTATTGATCAGCCATTTTTCCAGCTTTAAGCATTTCAGACCACCTTGCTACTCCTCATCCCATTCAGAGGGGTGTAGGGTTTCTGCCCTCCATCTGTCAGGCCGTCTGCCTCCCCCGCACCCCCTGGACTTTCCACTACATAGCTACGTGCATGACAGCATCACTGTGCGCACGGAGGTCTGTTGAAAATATACGCATGCAAGGTTCAGCTTAACACATGCAAAAGTGGATTCCTCTCATTTTAGTGGAATCAAATTAGGATGGTAATCTATCATGAGCAACAAATTTAGAATAACAGACTGCCTCTGATTCACTTAATAAGTTCCCAAGAAATCATGATGGATTTCAGGAAAGGAAAAACAAAACTCTTCTACTCTTCAACTTTTTTACTGGTTGACTTTTCTGGCAATCTATATTATTCAGAAGAAAGTCAGCTTAGATCCATCCATCCATCCATCCATCCATCCATCCATCCATACATCCATCCATCCATCCATCCATCCATCCATCCATCCATCCATCCATCCATCCACCCACCCACCCACCCACCACTCAGGTCACGAGTCTGTGACCTGTTCAACATTCTAGAGTCCAGAGTCTTCAGCCAACCAAATATACATGTTTTGGACAATTGTAGGAAACTGGAGTATGTCGAGAAACCTCATGCCTGCAGTGGGAAAACATACAAACCCCACAAAGAATGGCCCCTGTCCTGGAATTAAAGCCTTGTTGCTTTAAGGTAAGCACTGTACTGCCGCGCTGCCTCCAGTGCAGATGTGATGACCCTGTGTTCCACCCTGGTGGTGTTTTTCTTTTCTTGCCATCTGCATTTTCACTCTGATGTTTAAAGGCAGTCAGACAAAAATACTCAAAACACATAAAACAGTACTTTTGTTTGAGGACAGGATGCAAGGAAAGTCTGCCCTACAAACAGTAATGACGTGTTAATGACACATTTATTGTTTGCTGAGGACCTTTTCTGTGGACAAAACCACTAACCAGGAGCTTGACTACTAATTTTGTGAATAGCGTCACATTTACCGGTAACTGACATATATATCTTCCTGCCTGGGGGCAAAGGTGTTCCAGCAGGTACTATGACTGCTTCAAATGTCTCCGTCCATATTTGCATTGACATGAATACGAAGCACATGAACAGGGTGACGTTGGTTTCCTATAATCATTCCAACAGACCATAATGCAGGAAGTGTTTGTGCAATGAAGGAAGCCCAACTGAAAGATAAACACGCCACACCTCGTACTGTCTTGTCTTGTCAGTTCCTGTCACGCTCCGCCTGGCTGCAGCTGCCTTTGGATCAACAAATAAAACCATGCGTATACCTGTCTTTTTAAACGACAGGCTCGGCCTTTATTGTCCTGAAACCTCAAAGATCGAAGCCTCTCTCGCGTTCAACCCTGTCTGAAAACTAGCACCGCTGGTGTGTAGCAATTTGCACTGAATGCTCCCTGATCGCACCCAAAACGAGAGCGGATCGTGGTTCTTCCATAAAACCTTGCCATGGTGACCTCTCACTCCCTGGTGTACGCACTGAAGGGCAAACACGCATAGACAGAGTGAATCAGAGAGCCGAGCTGTATGGAGTGTTTACTTTTTCAGCTAGTTGCGGCCTGGCCTGACAAAAGGCCCCGTTTCTGCCCCACAATGCTCCTTGCAGGTTATTTCTGGCGCAGTGGAGAAGGATGAAAGAACTGTCACAAAGGAAAGAATGCGGTTCCTGTTGTGGTCCTGGGGGGTCATGGGCGAGGAGGTGTGGGGGCGGGGTGTCTGCCTTTTAACATTGTGTAGCCCCCGGGGTGTGTGGCTCAAGGTCTGCAGCAGGCCAATGGGTGTTGGGAGGAGAGAATGGAGAGTTTGGGGCAGGAGTCTGAGGGGTCACAGGGATGAGTTATGGTCTGAGAAAGGATCCCACCTTGGAATAACTCGACCGAGACTTTTAGAGAATAAAGTCTGTCAAGCTCAAAGCTGATATACAGTTAAAAGCTGGCGCGCAATAAAACTGAAAATCTCTTTTTGGGACAGGCCGAGCCACAGAAGATGGAGCAGAGCTCTGAACACTCCGTGAGGGAACCTCTCGCTTTCTGCTTGTGCAAGAAAATAAACTGTGACGGACGCTGGATGAACAGTGCATCAACAGGCGAGCTTGCACAGATGTCAGAAAGGCCGATGTCACAGAATGCTGCTCCGCAACTGTACGTCTGTCTGAGTCTTTGTCCCCATAGACAAAGAGTCATTTTCCTTCTGACGACAGAAAGAACTGGGTTAAGCCGGGATCCGATCCAATTGCGTGGGCACGAAATAACACTTTCAGAAAAGTGAGAGAGACACACCTGTTGTTCCCTATTTATGAGCTTTCTTTACTCTGTTTAGAAACAATGTTTACAGAGTGTGTGTCTATGTGTGTGTGTGTGTGTGTGTGTGTGTGTGTGTGTGTATTGGGAGGGCTTTACCAGGGTTGGAACAAAAAAAAGACATTGATGTTTTCACTTTAGGGTTCTTTTTTTGCCATTTCTCATCCCTCCCTCCCCTGTTCCCAGCCATGTGGTTGCATTTGTGCGGTGTAATTGCCGGAGTGCTCTAGGACCCCAAAGCTGGCACAACATCGCATGAAATGAGAGCTGGTTTTCAAGGAATGTGTAGCAAGACACAGACGACAAGCCAAGATTTTCTTTTTTCTAATATATATTCAGGATTTGGCAGAAACATGTGAGGCAGATACTGGGGTGGGCCTGCTGGGATATTCATCTTGGTGTTTTTTTGGTCTACAACTGTCTTTAATCACAAGTCAGATTAAGACGCCTCACTTCCAATAGCATTTCTTTGCTAAAACATTCGCCTTTCCTACAATGATTGGGAACTGTTCATTTATGTCTTAAACTTAAAGCATTATTATCAGATTTGAGTATTTAGGTGAGCAATGAACCAGGTGACTTTTCTTGATCTTCATCTTCCCACAAAATCAGCACAGGAAATATTATAAATAATTCATACATAACCATTAACCCCAGATGTCTTATTGTATTACCATAAAGAGAAGGAGAATAGAGAAAAGGGTGCTTGGGGCACACATGTTCCTCAGTCCATGTCAAATGTGCCTTATCATAAGTTGAGGCAGAAGCTGGTTTGGGTTAGGACACACACACCTGGAACATTTGACACAATGAAGCAAAGTTTTTTATCTGGTCATGAATGAAAACAAACACCAAATTTCACTGAAATTCTCAGGAAGAACATATATATTTAGCGTGCATTTGCAGCTAATTTAATAGTGCTATATTGTACTTCGCTATAAAACAGGAGATTTTTATCTGACAGAAGGACAAGAAATATGAGAGGCCACATCCAAACCCATAAGGCCAACAGAGATTATTCTACTCTCTTCTCCCTGAGAGGCAGCTGTTGGGGGAGACAGACACCCCCCACCAACACTGAGGAGCTGATCAATATCTTTTTGACTTCTGTATTAAAGCTTTGTGTTACTGTGTAAACATCTTTAACCGGCCAGAATGACCTGGACTGATGCTGTTAGACAAACACCAGTCGCACGATGCACGTTTGTGTTTGATAACCCCCCCAGGGGCTTGTCTTCTGACAGCCTGCTAATCATTTCAGCAGCTCCTTCACAAAAACTTCACTGTTCTTCCAAAGATCATACTTGATTTTTTTTTAAAAGGAAGGGAAAAGAACATCCAGGTGTGTCAGGGTCTCACACACATGCACGTGTATGCAAAATAACGCCTCTTTTACCTCTTTTTGGAGATGCCGGCTTTAACTGATGCAAGAGTAAGAATTCAAAGTCCAAATCTAGGGGCCGAAATAATTGTAATGCAATTTCTTTGTCTTCCAAAATCACTCGGGATAATAGAATTACTCCAAAACACCAGAAGATGGCGCTATTCGACTTTTATATGTGTCGAGGGTTAAACTTCATGCAACAAATCTCAAACAAAATGCGCATTTACTGCAAAATAAGTGCAGTACATAAAAACGAGAGGCGACTGAGCTTGTTATGAATGTGTGTTGTTGTTATTAATAAGTCTTCTTACTTTTGTATCATGTCTTCTTTGTTCACACGCAGCACAGGCTGCCCTTCAGAAAGCCTCTAAGGCTGAGGTTACTGCTCCCTCTACTGAGAAAATACCACAAATGGCTGATTATAAAGAAACCTGTTAAACATAAAGAAACGTGTTATTGTCACTGGAGGAGGGATTCAATATATTAGGATGATAATTAAGTTATAACATGTGAACAATGCAGCATATAGATATCACACACCCATTTGTCTTGTTGGATTTCTTTGTGGTAAAAGAGTAGAAAAGAAATGGGAATAAACCAGAGTTTACTCAGGTGATTCCACCGCTCCCTCTGTCCTGCAGGTTTTATCAGTTGTCCTGCTTGTCCCTTTAATTACAGCCTGTCCACCATCCAGATAAATAGAGCTCTAATAGAGAGGCCTGCTCTCCTAAGTGATTGAGCTGTAAATACACACTGACCTGAACTCTCATCATCTGTAAACTCATTCAGTCCTGTCAGATGTCTGAGATGGAATCATTTCCATCACTTCATCATGAGATAGGGAGGTGTGTGTGTGTGTGTGTGCGTGCGTGCGTGCGTGCGTGCGTGCGTGCGTGCGTGCTGGAGCGTCAAACAACAGCCCTCTGGAGGATCTTTTGCTGTCAGCGCCACAGACAACAGAGATTGTCCCGGGAATTTACGAAATTGGTCGTAAAAGCTGAAGAGTTCAGTAATGGGATAAGCCGATAAAACGCACAACGGCACGACCAAAGGCAGTTTACCGAAGAGATGCGTTGGCCCTGGTTGTTCGACAACTCTGATCTGAGTTTTCCAGTAAGGATGTGGAAGTCAACAGCCTTAAAGGCTCCATCAATCACGACGCCGGACATATTCATCAGGCTGGTATATTTACTGCTCTGGTAGATTAATTCAACATCAGGTTCCTTCACATCAGGAAGTATTATTGGAGCTCTGTGGTGAATCAGGACTTGGCTTTTCATACAAATGTGTTGTTTAAAGTTATCAAAAAAGGCTAAAATCATGATGAAAGCTTAGCTGAGCAGCATCAACTGTCTCCAGACTCCTCAGTGTATCTCTGCTTTGACTTTTTCCAGGTTCTTAATGACACAGACAAGACTGAAGTGATAAAATCGATCAGGTTGAAGAGATGGCGGTTCAGTGGATGGAATGACCCAAGGCCATGCCCCGAAAGGTGAGCTTTCAGATGAAAAATATTGAATCACAAAAGGTAATTTTGAGTATTTAATGAGGGGCTCTTAATATGCACTGACTCGTAAAAATCTATTAAAGCCTCTAATGGTCTGAGGGTGCTTCAGCGGTGGGTTTGTGTGTCATGAAATATCCAAATGAATTTACGTGTCTGTTTGTTAGATAAATTTTCATTTAAAAATCACCCACAACCTTTTCCTCCTTTGCCGTCTGAGCCCGGGATGGTCCATGTCATGACGCTTCACATGGGCAGTGATGCCTGCGGAGGCATGCAAGCAGGACGGGCGCCTCCCACTGGGGCGAGGAGAGGGTCCACACGCTTTTACAAGCACAGAAGGGCAATAAGCGCTAAAGGAAAGCAATTATACCCCAATCATTTCCGATTCTTTGGCAGTCATGGGCCGAAACAGCCCGAGGACAGAGGATTAAAAACCAGCTGCAGCAGAGACAGCAAGTAGTTTAAAGTATAAAGGATTAGTCAAAAAGTCAAGTATCAATGAAATACTATTTAAATTGTCCATATTCTAGATTCATGCTCAATTTTAGGCATTGAAAAAGTGGATCAACCACATCCAGAGGTCCATTCAGTCCAGAAAAAACGGTTTTCCAAAAGAAATCTGCTCAAGAAATTAAACAAAACCTGTTTTACTGAAGAAGATGAAGCAAAGAAAAAAGACTGATCCCTTATTTAAATGCGCTTTGTCTGAAGCAGTGATCATGTTCAAGCTGCTCAGAGCAAAGCGTAAACCTGGATCAGCTGTAATCCTCCTCCTCCTGTGGAGGTCACAGTGTAAATTCAGGAGGCAAAGATCCCCTCCACTGTTTTCAGCCCAATTTCTATTAGCAATCTGTTATCCCCAGTCCACTGAGAGCGAGAACCACAGCACACACACACACACACACACACACACACACACACACACACACACACACACACACACACACACACACACACACGGTCACAGCACAGACCTTGCATGATGAAAATGAACAATTAAGGGAGAGATGAGGGAGAATCATCAGGGGAAATGGCTGATGAAGACTTTATTGATTAGAGCAGCTCCACCGGCCTCGTTCTCATTGTAGCGATTACCAACAGCCAGTGGGAAACCTACAGCACAGAGTGTGACATGATGGACAGGAAGCATTTTTTAGGCTACATCATCAGCTTGTGCTACGACTCACACGCAGAACAGATGAATGGCGGCGAATAGCTCTTTCACTGTACTACAGTTTAGTAACCAGGCCTGGAGGAAGCAGATTCCACCTTAGAATGTGTGTAAAAAGCAGCATCCAGGTCATCAGATACTCGCCTAAATCAGGTTATCTGTACGGAAGGAGCACGAGCCTGGACCCCTCAAAATCCAAATGGAAAAAATCTCTGGACTCAGGGGAAATACACACACACACACACACACACACACACACACACACACACACACACACACAGTGTAGTTAAATCAAATCTGTCATGAATAGAGCAATAAAATGTGATGGCTGGGTCAACACGTCCACATACCTCCCACGGTCCAGCCTCATCGTTGGTTCGTTTGCTCAGCTAAGTTGACACGAGCCGTTTGTTATTTGTATTTAGACTCTTCTGACTCTGCAGCTGAAGTGTGAGCTGGTTTAAGCAGCGCAGGTTTAGACCCTGCGTGTGTGGGTGGATGTGAGGGATAAAGGTTTTTCTGGATTTCATGAGAGGGAACAGTTTGCGTCTCATTGTGTCACGTGATATATTCACCCCAACCTCATTGGCTGAGACACAAAGTTCAAAGGTCAAGTGAAAGTGACCTTTCAAGACCTCGCATATAATTGGAGGTGAATGGAGACCATTTCATTTGCAATGTGCCCTGGTTCTCTGCAAACGCTGCACAGCTGCAGGTATTAGGCCATAAAAAAGAATTAGAATAATAATGATCTTGTTCCCATAACATCTAAAATAAAAGTAATGATTGGGTTTGTTTTTTGGGGGGACCAATTTATATAAAACATGTTTTTGCTCTTGATTATTGTGCTTTTCTTCTGGAAGTGGCAGTTTTAGATTTGCATTAGAGTATGCTAAATTTAAAGAATTAATAATAAAATGTGAACAAATATTTCTGTTGATGTCAGCAGTCCTATGCCTCTCAAGTCTATTTCCTCCTTTCTCACACAACAGTTTTTATTTAGAAAGTTCTAAATTCCCCTCTATCGCCCTCATGGACCATAAATGGCAATGACATGGAAAGAGAGATAACAGTAGTGGGGGGAGGGGGGACACAACGGGACAAACACAATCTGCTCCTGCGTGAGATGGAGATGAACTGGGGTGTAATCCACTACCTTCCATCACACCTACCCCACCTGCACCAATGATGATTAATCCAAGCCGCTATTTATATTTCTCAACTGTAATTAGCAGGAATTATCAATAACACTTAGTGCCTAATTGCCCTTCATAAAGACAGCTCCCCAGGTTTAAACAGGTCCATTTAAATAATGTAACTAATAGCTCTCGTCTTTACGTTGCGGATACATCTTCATTGTTCCGTGCGTGAACCGTGATGGTTTGCTCGTAATTTAACGGGGCAAATGAGGGAAGGAGTGCAGGTGGCACCGTGGGACTAATTATTGCTAATGAATTATGATGTGACCTTCTCAGAACAATGGCTAATCAATGCTTGTGTTGAGTGACAGTGCGCTCCGTGCAGATGCCGGGGACCACAGAGCCAGAGGAGCAGGGGCCCCAGCCCGGCTGCAGCGGTTCGCCGCGACTCCTTCCACCCTGTGGCTGCCATTGTGCTTCAGGAGTGGGAAGGACAGGCAGGTCGAAACAGCTGAATGGACGTGTTTACGAGGACTCAGAGGGTAAAAAACCCCAGGAAAATGAGATCTAGAGTGTCATGGGAAGGTATTTTTTGCATAAAACTGGAGGAGAAAAACAACTAAGGGTTAAAGATGTTTGACAAAGTTCTGGGGTTGGCATAAAAAAGTTTGCAGACGTGATCGCAGCCTGCTGGCTCACAGCGTTTGAACTGACCTTTACCTTACGGTGACAGCAGCGCACTAGTATGACTGACAATCTCCCTCGACGCAATCTACCCCCACCCGGCATTGCCCTCCATCTCCTCCGTGATGCAGTTGACCCCTTTACAAATCACCCCCCAACTTTACACATCTGCTGCCTGTCAGCATCTGCCAGGCGCACTCACCCGTCCCGCCCGTAATGAAAAACTCTCATTACTCGCCTCCACCCTACAGGTACGCAGGCCGTTAGGACAATTACTGGGCAATGCCACTGACCTTGTTGTTGGGGAGTCAAACAAACACTGAGGTCTCACTGAAAGAAGGTTGGCAGCAAAACCACATACAGGCAGATGGGAGACAGCCTCTCTAGACACTGAAGACTGTTGACCATAGATGCATGTAAAAGACTAAAGAGGGCTCGCAGGTATTTAATTATCGCCAATAACATGTTGGGAATGTTTCCTCTGTGAGTGTGATCACACTGCAATCTCTGACAAAGCATTTTTAGTCAGATTGCACAAATAACTATAAAGGCTTCAGGTATGAGTTAGCTAATAATATTTCGAGTCAGGGTGAAAGCATTACCCACGGCAGGGTCATGCAGTGAATCACTTGTGCAAATCTGAATGTTGGTGAACTTCTCGTAAGGAAGAAGAAGAAACCACAATATTTGACCTTAAACTCATCCTTTGCACACAAGCCAGGCGCAGGGACAGTGGGCAGCGTGGCACTGCCCACTGCCCCTGGGGAGCACTGGGGATCACCGAGCCGATCTCAGCCTATGACCTGTCCTGGGATTTAAACCGGCAACCCTCCAGTTACAGGACCAGTTCCATTCCTCTGAGCCATGAGCTGCAGAGCTTTGTGATTATACTGGAAAAGATGGAGACACAGAAATGGAAGAAAATGGACGTGATGGTTTCTTCAAATAGAATAGCAAAGCTAAAGAATGTGTCAGGGTGGCTCTACCAGCCGAAACTCACTGAGCCTCAGTTTAAGTGCCCCTTTAGAGGAGCTTTTTGGCCCCTCAGACAGTCTGTAAGCACAACTGCTGCTCATGATGATGCTGCTGCTGCTGCTGTTCGACAAATTCTCTGATGTTAAGCAGACTGGGGGCAGCCTCCCTATGAAGTGATGGCTTTATTGACCCTGGAGGGGGGTCTGGGATGGAAGTGTGTCTCTTGGACTCCCTGCGGGGTCCTACAGAGGGCACCTCCTCTCTGAAGTTTTGCTGTAGTGTGTACGCACTGGGAACTGAATCAGCCGTCGTTCTCATTCTCTGAAGTCTACCTGAGGCTTTTTTAATCCCCGAGGCTCCTGCTTTTGTCCTGCAGACCCACACAAACAGATGTCTGACCATGGGGCTTTCTCGTAGGAAGTTGTAAACCTCCAGCGTGCACTGGGCTCCATTCATATGGAGGGGTTACAGTAATGGCCGTGCAAGCGCCATACACATGCAAATGCTGACAAGCAGACACCCTGTAGGGGCAGCTTTAACAAATGTTTGACTATGTAACTACCGTGGACCATGCCAGTCGAGCTGGCTGGAACTGGCTGCCCATGAACCCACCATGCAGCCTAGTAATCACCCTGAACTGCTTGAGCAACACAGGAAGCTGTAAAGGGCGGTATTAAAAGTGTGTAAACCTGATTGGATCCCCCATGTGACCAACACCAGACAGAACTACAAACAGACGAAAGGTTCTCCACCATCTGCCTGCCTGCCTGTCTGCCTGCCTGCCTGCCTGTCTGTCTGTCTGTCTGTCTGCCTGCCTGCCTGCCTGCCTGCCTGTCTGTCTGTCTGTCTGTCTGGTACACATAACATAGACCTCGCAGGCTCCGGTAGTAAATAATAATAATGCATAATACGTGCCATCTGGAAATGATATCACCCTTTGAACCCATATAGCCAAAATGTGTTTTTGGAGACTAATTGTAGAATAACTGAAATGTAGCTGAAGCAAACAGCGCACCAAAGCATCGCTGCTGTCGCAGTGTCCTGTATCAAAAATGAGTCTGTAGCCATCATCATTTATCTGTATTGGACACCTGCTGGGAATATCGATCCTGGGCTGGTTTCACCATTTTAGCCATCACAGGGCATCAAGCTTTAAACAGCCCCGTGTCACTTCATATTGACTAATAATAGCAGAGATTAGGAAGCTGACCAACTGGGAGTGTGAACTCCCTGTGTGAAAAGAGTCAAGCATATTCCTTCTGCACCAGTGATTTGGCTTTGCTGCAGCGAGTCGCTGCACCATCCCAGATCCCTAAACCATGTAAAAACACAAATTTTTTTTAATGGATCAAATTTAATGATCACTGCAGTTCCACTGCAAGTTAAAACTGCTGTTAGTTTTAATAGGACACAAAAAAATTAAAAATAAGAAAATATTGTGTCTCATTTTCTAATATATACGGTTAACATAATCCTTTCAGTCTGCGTTTACTGATTTGCAGGCATCATGCCACATTCAGTAAGAATTATTTCCAATTTTTCCAACTTGATGCTGTAAAATCATCACTAATATTTGACAGTTCAAACATTAAAACTATTTTGTTTCGATTGAGAGAAAATTTATGTGGCCCAGGGGATGCCGACCCCCCAACAGATTTCCAAAAAAAAAAGATTTCAATTTGGAGCGTCAGGGCGATCTCTGATATGGATCAAGTGCCATCTGTGCCCAATTTACTCCCCGGTCCTGGATTATTGAATTTAATGATATGGGTGATTATCGACGAACGCTTTGAGCCCATTAGGTGGTCGTGTGAAACACTAATAGAGTTTTTGTCACGTGTCTGGTTGTGAGACTCGGGGACAGGCGCCTTAAAGAGGGCGCTCCGGTCATTTCCGTGACAGACAGGAGCAGGGGAGCCCCAACTCCGAGGGATCATCACCGCTGATCCTGCCGAATGACACCCGAAGACAAAAAGTAAACCATGGATCGTTCCACGGTACACGCGTAATTACGCACGGCAAATCCTCCTTTTTCGCTTCCTTATTCTCTCTCCAAAAAGGATGCTGGACCCTAAGGAAAGTGGAGTGACGATGACGTCCACGCACAAGATTTCTTTCTCCATAACTGACATCCTGGATCCTAAGAAATTCAACAGCAAACGGCCGAACGAACTTTCCATCGTCGCAGAGAAGTTTCCAGCGCCGAATGAAGAAAAAAACATTCTGAGTTCTGACAGCAGCGCCGCGGGAGGAGACTTCAGAGCTGAATGCTGCGAAACAGGTGAGAAAACAGGCACTTTTGAAATATTCAGCAAAATTCACGCTCTGGGTGCTTATTTATGACAAATGCGAATTTCAAAGAAACCAGTAGATTAAAAAAAATAACCCACGAGAATTTTGTGTAAATAAAATAATACACACTTGAAGAAATTTAAAAGATAAAAAAGACTTTTTTGCAACAAACAGAGAAATAAATCTGAAATCCGCATCTTTGTCTGACCTTCCCATCATTTTATGGCAGCGTTTCCTTTCAAGGAAGCTACAAAGGCTCGCTCCCAAAGCTCCGACGTGTGATTGGCACTGGGACAGGCAGGCGAGATAATTGTTTAAATCGTCCCATTGAGGATGCCTCTGCGCGCTTTGATCGATATCCCATTACTGCATCCTGCATATCTCTCTCCTGCACCTTGCAGGTACAAACTTCCCACCCCATCCATGTCTGATCCTAAATATCGTTCGATTAAAACTTCCCTTTAAATAGATGACATTTATCGACCCAGCTGCAAATATGAAACTCCATTAGCACGCCGCGGCTGAGGTGCTGGAGGTGGATTTGGACGGGATTTCTTTTCCGCAACATGACATTTGAGGCTGTGCGGGTAAGAAATTATTAAAGGATTACTGACCGAGTCCTGCCCCTGAATTCGTGCTCCTTTCCCCTCCAGTGACTCCCGAATCCTAATCAAACACTGAGAACGAGGCCTTTAAGAAAAGCAGTTTGAACCGAATCAAAAGCCAGATAATAAAGAACAACCCATTTCAGACGGGTTCTGTGGTCTGCCTGACGTGGCTTTATCTTGTCAGGCGCTGTCCCTTCAGCACCACGGCCGGGTTAGGCGCTTTAAGGGTCCAATACAATCACACGTTCAATTTCAAACATCGGTTTAAACTGTGTTAAAATTGTGTGTGTGATTTAGACTTTATGTGCGAGCTTTCTTTTCTATTCCAGGGGAAGAAGCGGACGAACACTCCCCGATCCTCAGGCACCAGGCGCTCGATGCTGACCCGCCGCGCCTCTCGCCGGGGGTGGAAGCGGAGTCCTTCCTTACCGGGACGCACGACAGTGTAGATCCAGAGGTCACCCCGCACGATCCCGCACCGCACAAACGCCGGCGCTCCGAGCAGGCCTGCGCCAAGCCCCGGCGTGCCAGGACGGCCTTCACGTACGAGCAACTGGTGGCTTTGGAGAACAAGTTCCGCACGACTCGTTACCTGTCAGTATGTGAAAGACTGAACCTGGCCCTGTCTCTGAGTCTGACCGAGACGCAGGTGAAAATCTGGTTCCAGAACAGGAGGACCAAATGGAAAAAGCAGAATCCCGGTGTGGACAGCACCCTGCAGCCCGGGTCCAATTCAATGGTCAGCGTCAGTCAAACCCCGCCAGCCTGCGGGACAAACCCTGCCACCTTCCACCAAACCTTTCACGACTTTCGATCTGCGAACGTGATCTTCCACACGACCGGGAGTGTTCCACTTCCATCCACTGGAGGACTCCTGCACCCGTTCATGCACAATGCTTTTGTTCAGCCCACGTATTATAACCCTCACCTATAGAAAGCTGCCGGACTGACACCGTCTGGTCACCTTTCAGGGGACTTTTAAGAAGCGAACTGTTAAACCCTGTCACGAATGACTCGGCTTTCATTGTGAATAGAGACCGCTCCACTAATATCAACGCCGAACGCCCTTGTCACAGTATGTTGTGAACTGCCTATATCGTGAGCATCACCAAAGAACATCTGAGTCCAGCTGAGTCCAACAGTGACTTCAGCTGTTGCATTCGTGTCAGAGCTGCAGGTGTTTTCTGCTGAACTCCGCATGTGGCGGCTGATTCACTTTTATTGCTCTAACTCTGTACTGTCGAACTGTAAGTGTGGCATATTGCAGCCATTCAAAGGCCAGCTGTTTTTTTCCCCCTCTCTTTTTTTGGCTCATACACTCTTTCACAGCTTTGCCATTTAAAGGGCATTACCGGTGTAATTAAAACATGTGAAACATTCTCTTGTGTGATTCATGAATAACAAAGTAAAACTGTGTAAATGGAAGCCAGATGCAGGTCTCCCCCATCCAAATTATTGATTTATAATATGTTGGGCACTTCGGCTGTGCCCTATGTTTATAGATCATTCATTTCAGAGCGCCTAGTAATAAACTGCGTTTAAACTTTATTCGAGGCACATCAAGTTTATTGAAAGGAGATTTGAAAGGTTCCGATCTTTCTATCAAAGCTGAATTTAGGTATTTTAAGAAGGAAATGTGTTGTAGGCATGATAATGATGAAACATTAATCATAATTACGATCAGATTTTGGCGGCTGTTGAGGCTGCAGTACCCATTGAAACCACGCGGAGGCAGCGCGCAGGACACTTGAACACCACATGCAAGTGGTTCAAATACGCATCTGCAACGTTTTCATCAACAGATCCTCCATGAGCTTTGTATTGTTTAAATCATTTTGCAAAAAAAAACTTCCAGCAACTAGTGAAAATTGGATAATTATAATATGCTCTCGTAACAATTAATTAATGGATGTTGCATTGACAATGCCTGGGCATTTTCGAGAAAGCGAGGGAAAAAATGGAATTAGTATTTAACTGCTTAATTGTTTTCATAAAGTATCACCCGTTTGTTTTTGTTTTTGAACCGTTGAAACATTCTATTTCATTCACTTACAGGCATCAGCCACATGGTGTCACTATTTCATTAAAGTATGTTTGATGGTCCCTAATTCCTGTTGGTGGTATTATTTGTACTATTACATTATTACTGCAGCAAGATAGATAAATTCAGCTATAAATAACTATTTTCAGATGCATTTTCTTAAAAGACGGTCAAACGGAACCTTTAGTACTGTTTAGGTGACCTGAGGAGAAGAGGACAGGACAAGACAGATGAGGACAGGATAAATGAGGAAAGGAGGTCTTCCCATCCTAATCAGTAACAGTTCATTTCAAAACTGTCGTGTTTCCAGCGCCTTGACGCTGATTCACTGGATAACTGAGCAGCTTCTTTCTGCAGAGGGTTTATGTCTGCTGGGTGAAGCAGGAGCAGAGCTGCCTGGCTGCTAATTTTCTCCTGACACTAGTTTGATGTTTACAGGACTGACAGGCATCTGACAATTAGATGGATCTCTCCCCACACTGCTGTCACATCTATCTGCTTGAGGTGCTGCTTTAGTATCTCTGTATTTTTTCTCTCTGCTTCCCATCGATTCACTTTTGAGGTTCACAAAATCGGACCTCCTAATAAACAAGATATACAAATAATGACCAGTAATAACCATATATAAACTGCAACCCTTCCAATTAGATCGGTTTGCTCGACCATCCAGCTGTGGGAAATATTTCCTTTCCCCCAGGCAAATAACCCAACTTTCTTGACCGTTCTGATCAATACCTTGAAAAATCCAGCATAAGGGCCACTTATTTTAGCTTGAGGCAACTCCTCTGAAAATATGATGAATAATTTTGGCAGGTATCTGAGGGGGATCGTCGTCAAGGTCTAGATAAAGATACAGCCTGCATCAAATTTATATCAGGATATGAGGGGAGTCAAGGTCAGATCTATAAAATGAAAGTTCTTTAATGTCGGTATTTTTGCGTTGCATACAGCAATAAAGGGGAGTAAATTCCTGCACCAGCCGTTTTCCACAGCACTTATCGTTCCCGGGGTGTGTAGGAGTGTTGAATAAGTGCAGCAGAGCTCAGGATCTCCTGGTATGGCATGTCCACGGACCCTGTAGGTCGTCACGCTCGTCCACCGATACGTATGGACTCATTGCTCATTGAGATTTTTGTCGTTTTATCATTAACAATGTTGATGGGAGGCGCAGCAGCTTGTGTGTGTGTGTCCGGAGAGTCCTCAGAGGTTAGGAGCTTGCCAAACCACAAAGGTGAAATAGCCCAAATAGCTTAAATAGTCCAATTTCAGCCCCTCCTCTTCTGGTTCCTGCTCACTCCAGCTGAAGGTAAAAAAGCCTTTGATTAGGCCGGCATCAGAAAGCTGCTCCCCTGTTGGCCTCCAGACCATGATCCTTGTAACCACACTACTAGATTGAAAAGTATATTTCAAATTAAGAGCCTTCTCACTAAATGACTTAGAAAAGCTTCGGCTGCAAAAGCAATCATGCTTTTATGAAGACTTCATGCCTAATCTTCCTTTAAAGGAGTATTTGGATAAATTCTCTGCTCGTGGATTTTTTTTTTTGATTTTCGACGGTTTCTTTAAAGGAAGTCTGGAAATGATATGGCAGCGTATGAGTGATGTCATGGATGAATCTGTAAGCTGTTTTATGTTTTATCCTAATCCACAAATCTTGCCCACACTAGAACCCTGACGCAGGAGTCAAGTCCTTGATGGAAACAGATTTTCCAATGGAAAAGCTTTGTGCTCCAGGAAATGAGTAATCACAGTGCACATCCAGGCATATTTTAACCCGAGTGTCTTTCTCATCATCACTCAGGTGCTCAACTTCAGAGATAAAGATACAGAAACAGGAAATCCGGAGAGCCCGGGTGCCGACATGGGCTCCGATACTGATGCATCACGCCTGTTGTCCCTGAACGCAGCAGCAGCAGCAGCAGCAGCAGCAGCAGTTTGTCAGATGTGCTCTTTCATTAATCTGATGTCAGTTCAGCTGCACCAACAACATGGGAGAGTTCACAGAGCTGATAATTACTGTCTGTCTCTGAGTCAAAGACCGCAGTGCTGTGAGGAAACACACACACACACACACAGACACAGACACAGACACACACACACACACACACACACACACACACACACACACACACACACACACACTCATTAAAGAACATTATCTTCCAGTGGTTACAGTGTGAAATCACGGCAGCATAATGAACTCCGCTGTTGGACGTCTTCAGCCAGGCTACGACATTGATCCTCGTTTCAGCTGTTGGAATCCTGTAAGATGCAGAAAGTGACTGGAAATCATTACGATCCGAAACGATCAGAACATTCTGCTCTCAAAGTCCTCGCGGGGAAACAGGCAATTGGTGGAATGCATCTTTCGCAATGGAAGCAGATATTAGTCATAATGACGAGGATCGTCCCAATGAGGTCAAAGGTGGCATCTGTAAATGTGGATGTTTTATTAAGTTGAAGAGAATCGTGGTTCAGGCCGAAAACCTTTTCTTTGCACACCAGGTCTCCATAAAGCATCGATTCTGTATGGAAAAACCTGGCAGCACATCATAGCTGGAAGAGTGATGACATCATCACTCAGTGTGAAGAAATGCACTAGCAAAGACGTTTGTCCAGTTTGTTCCAGGAGCTCACGCAACGGTCATAAGGCAGCTCCTGCGCTGGTGGGAAATGGGAGCGAATCACGTACAGTCGAAGGGGAATTAACGGCAATTAGAGCCGGGGGCCGTTTATTCTTATTATCTCCACAGAGCAGCGCCGCTTTCTCGGGGCCACTTCTTTCACCTGTCAGGAATGAACCATCTCTCCTCTCCGGCGCCACAGCCAGCGGGAGCTCCAGAGGAAAATATCACCAATACCCTTGAACAATTTCTCCTATTTATTAGGTTTCTTTCCCCCTGCTTATTCATGCATGTTTTTATTTCACATTTCTGCGGGAGACAGAATCAGTGACGAATGAAGAGATATCATACAAAATAAACATAATTACTTATTCTAAAAAAAAAAAATTCTGTTGTTTCATGATGCAAATCATTTTCTTTCCATTTACAGTGAACCGAATATCAAACGTTGAATAAACAGAACATTTCAGAGAGCTCTGCTAATGGACACAAGCGTGTGTTTGATATCTGCCATCTTACAGCAGGTCTATTAATGTTGCGTTGTATACTTGAAGGACTCACAACTCCCACATGTTCATGCACAGCTGGCAGGCCAAGCTGCAACCCTGTAAGAGCCTATAAAGCCTCTCCTCTGGAAACCCAAAGACTTCCTGCCACACAACATGTGTTTGCCATCAGCCGGCACTTTTTAAGCTAAGTTTGGGTTGAAAACACAGGTTAGCGGAAAAGTTCTGTTGTTTGTCCACATGTGGGATCCAGATTCTGCTGACGCGTGAAGAAAAGAAAACCAACAAAACAAGACTCAGATCAATGAGACGATATATTTCAGTCAGTTACAGGTGGCCAAAGAGTCACGTGAGAGGTCGTGTGTCCCTCTGGCTGCCTGAACGGTGGCAGAAGAGATCGGCCATGGCGGCATTAAGCTGCTGTTTGGCCATTTAATGGCAGAAGTCAACAAAAACATCCCCCCAATTTTTTATGCTCTAATCACTGAATGTTGGTTTCTGTCGGCTCCTGCACAAGCGCACCTCCTCCTCCTCCTCCTCCTCCCCCCTCCCACCCCTCTCGCCCTCTCGCCCTCTCTCCCTTGATCTCTTCTCCTCTCTCCCTCCTCTCTCTCTCTCTCTCCTCTCTCTCTCCTCTATCTCCCCTCCTCTCTCCCTTTCTCTCTCTCCTCCTCTCTCCTCTCTCCCTCCCTCCTCTCTCTTCTCTCTCCCTCCCTCTCTCTTCTCTCTCTCTCTCCTCTCCCTCCCTCCCTCTTCTCTCTCCCTCCCTCCCTCTCTCCTCTCTCCTCTCTCTCTCTCTCTCTCTTCTCTCTCTCCTCTCCCTCCCTCTCTCCTCTCTCCCCCCTCTTTATTCTCTCTCTCCCTCCCTCTATCTTCTCTCTCCCTCTATCTCTCCTCCTCTCTCTCTCCCTTTCTCTCTTTCCTCCTCTTCCTCTCCCTCCCTCTCCCCTCCCGCACTTGGCTCCGAGCTGCGCCCAGGGGGGAGCTTCATTGCGATGGAGACTCCAGACGCGTTTTCGCCGCAGACGCGCAGCAGGCGTCCACCAACATGACCCGGGGCCACACTGACGTCACAATATTTCACGCGTCGCGTCGCGCGGACACCTGTCATTACGGCTGATTCAGACGACATGGCTCGCGAGCAGCCGCACAGAAGGCACGCGGACCTCGGCTCAGCTCCAGTGTGAGCGAGGTAAGACAGGGATTTAGTTTGGTTTGGGATTTTATGGGGAATTATTTATCCAGCAGTCAACTCTCGATATTTTAGGTTTGTGACGCGAAAGTTCTGACATGTTTTGTCAGAAATACTCACCAAAATTAGTTATTCAAAGAAAAACCTCATAATATTTGACGGAATATTTGCAGCCGCACCAATAAATTGGACTGAACACCCACCGTTTCAATCGATCCACCCCCACCACTTTACTTAGAGGTTTGGTTTCAAGTGTGGTGAGATATCAGTCGACATGCGCTCGCTGCTTCTGTTTGACATTTCAGGGTTGCACAGCTCCACTGGACATGGAGCAAAGGTCTGCAGGAAGTTGACCTTTGGACAAACCCACTGCTGTGGATGGTCAGTGCAGCATCTAAAACACTGGTGTGTTTTGCCTGTAATTGGACAGTGATTGGAAAAACTAGTTGGTTTACAGTACCGAAGCACCGGCCAACCGCTGCTTTGTGTTGGCCGACTGTATGGATGTTCTAGGCTGCCCTCTGAGATTGTGAGGGTTGCTGGGAGGTCAGAGCCCTGCTTCTTTTGGCAGGGACCGATGTTAGAAGGCTTAGGTAATCGGACAAATATGAGCAGGGAGAGGTCGACTGAAGGGTTGTACAATATCATATTGTTTAGACTTGAATGTGGGGGTCCAGGAGGACTGCTCAAACAGAGCACATCAGGAATGTGGGAGGACTGTGTGATGCATAAATATTCTGGCTCCAGTTTAGACAGTTTCTATTTTAAGAAATAGATGTTTTGGGTTTTTTTTCATGCATAAGGACAATGTTCATTGTTGAAGGATTGCATGGGAAAGGTACATTCAAATTGGACTTTTACCTTTGTTTGTAGCACCTTCATCATCGCGCTGGAGCTGTCCGGCTCCAACATCGCCAAAAATATATAACGATGTTGGAGTTTTTATCCATTCACCTTCCTTCATTTTCTGTTCCACTAAACCATTTCAGTCATCGTACATTCTAAAGGAAATGAAATGAAGGAAATGGGACAGTCAGTGATATTTTAGACATGTGATACAATTTCTTTGGTTTTCCATGTTAAAAAAGGCACAACACATGCTGCAGATATAACTTGAGCCAGTCTGAGTCAACAGCTTACACAAGCATTTTTCTAAAGAAAAAAATACCTGATCAGCCAGTGAAGTCACGGCTCATAACACATAATCACAAAACAAATATTGCACCTTAATTACAGAAGCTTTAAAGCAGAATTATTCCTTCCATTTTAAAAATAAGTGCAGTGTGTGTGTGTGTGTGTGTGTGTGTGTGTGTGTGCGCGCGCGCGAGTCTGTGTGACTCATTTGTATTTTATGCTTTGGGTGATTTCAGGTTCTGAAGAAAAGTCTGAACTTCTTGTAAATAACAAGATCGGGGGAAGGAGCTCACTCTTTGCAGGCTGCGTTTATGAATCAGCAGACAATTAAGAAGCGCCTGCTGCTCTGTGCCCTTTTTACACCTGATTCAAACTGAGAATATGCATCATTATTTCAACATTTAACATGAATCCAACTGTGAAAAGTTCAAACTTACCAAAGGTCAGCATGTTCATGTATTCTTTGTATTTTCTTGTACTAATATGTGTCTAATCCTGTTACCATAGCTACCAAATATTTAATTCCTGCCACTATTTATCATTTCCACCACCGTGAAATACAATGCTCACTCAAGGTTGTTATTTCAGCCTTTAGCAGAGAGAATATGAGAAAAAAGGTAGTTGGAGAGCGCAGAACTTGTTTTGCCGAGCAGCTCACTTCCCCACAGATTGTGATTTACACTCAAAACAACATTGTTCCGTCTTCATGTCAGGGGAACAGTGTCCTCTCTTCCTTTAAAGGAGGTTGCTGAACTTACTGATAACTGTACTTGTTAACTAGTAGCAGTAGAATGGTCCGTATACCATATATAGGCAGGAATAATACAAGGTCACATAACACTGTAGGTTGCTTCATGGTCAAAGCCCTTTAGCTTTACCCCAGAAAGCTTATGAGTTAAGATAAACACAACAACAACAACAACAATAATAATAGTAATTACATGAGAAAATGATAAAAATGAGCCACAGTCATACGAACAGTGTGTTTCAGGCCTTCGGAAAGGCTATTCCAAACAAGTAAGTTTGAGATTACAGTTTAAATGAAGCAATAGATTTACATTGGCACAAACCCTGCGGGAGAGCAGATCCCGCCCCTCTCAAAGCCCTCCCACCAAAGTTTGAAATAGAGTTTGGAACCATGACAAAAAGGGCATCAGCAGAGGGAGCACGCATTAGAGGGGTTTATGTTGGGGCTGTCCAAAACCCAAGCTGTTTTCTGAGGATTGGGCTGCAGAGAGACACCACAGTATATCCTTCCCTGGATATCTGGAATGACAATCAATGCTGTGGTGACAAACACGCTCTCTTTGTCATTTGAGCTTCTAAAAGCCTCTACGTCAACAAAGAATAGAGGATTCTAGAAAATAAACTAGCTCAGGCAGGCGCACTGGTGCAGGCTGCAACAGGCTGGTGCAGGCTAATGACACATTGGCTAATGACAAAACATGTTGTGATTAGAGCAAAGCATTTTCTCACCTGTGTATCTCATAAGCAGGATGAAGCCTACCCTCTCCTCCAAGTTATGTTGAATTTATACATAATTTCACCCTTCACATGGTTCTTGTGTGTTAATAATTACACATAAGTGCTAAAGTGCTGCTAAAGTAAACAGCATTCTGTTATTACCGTATTAAAAATGCATCCACATGGAGGTCCTGATCCACTTGTGGACCCCAGTGACCCGGGGGAGAGGAACAGTGTGGTGAAGCTGTGGTTAAACTTTCTTAGCTGTATCTGTTCCGTATAGTCTCTATGTGCGCTGTTCTTCAACAGCTTAGGGAGTTTGACTCCTGCCAGGGGAAGCAGCTTCCAACAATGCTATTCCGATGTGGAGTGAGAGGGAAGGGGGAGGCCTTTTCCCAGCCTCAGGAGATGGATGGAGCCCATGCCGCACAGTCTGTAAAACTTCCTGTCAACGTTTCACTTGTAAAACTGATTGTGAAATATTGCACACAAGAAAATCCTGACCTCCGCGCACCCCCCCCCCCCCCCCCAACAGGGAGTAATCTGTGTTTTGTCCTTCAGTTTACTGACTTTTGATTTCCCCCTCCATGCAGAGAGGGCTGTAGTTCTTGATATCCCATCCATCTTTTGAAGACTTCCCCACCAGTGGAGCGGCTGCTCTATTTCCTTTTGTGGAATTGCTGCCTCCCGTTTTCCAGAACTGGGATTTGGCCAAGTTCCACTCGTAGAGTGTGCTGTACAAGGTCAAGATCTTTTTTCAAAGTTGTAAACAGGGAGACGTGATTAAAACATGTTTAAAAAGCGTCTGCAACGATGGCTGCTGGGACTCCTTGTTCTGTTTGTCTAACTTCATGTCCACAGTTCATCATCCGCACCTTTGGCATGTTGGCGGTAAACAGAGCTGCACATCTGCATGAGGCATTTTGTTTTTGAGAGGGGTGATGAAGCATTGGTGGCGGCAGCGGCAGCTGATTGGCATCATTCTGTTGTGGAGGCTGAATAAAGAGCCATAAATTAAAGGCTGCAGGAGACAAGAAGATCGTTAAAATGAACAACTATACTTCAAAATGTCACAATAAATACATTGTTTGCTTTCTAGTCGTGTGACTAAACCAAAACGGCAGAATTGTTTTATTTACGACTAGTGCAAAAGGTTGAGTTCCCAGTGTTACGCACAGCTATGGCATCACAGCTGGGCTAATTAAAAATAATGAGCTCCGCAGTTCTTCAGCAGCCGCCAGCTATTGATACGATGGCCCGACCTTTCCCACAGCCCAGTATTGTTATCACGTTTCGAAATATGTATTTTACCCATCCGTCATTTGTAGCACCTTTGTAAAGACACAAAGTGGAGAGGCTAAATGCTAAAGACACTATGCACATTTGCGTATGTAGTCAGCTCAACTGTGCAGAATTGGTGTGAAAATAATCTTAAACAATGAGTCTTATGCTTGTGTGTAAAGTCGCATCATTTAAACCCACAAACAGGCCACATGTGCGTTCTGATCAGGAAAGAATTCCTTACCAACGCTCATCTTAAGTCATCATAGGAGAAAACAAATACTTGGTGCTCATCGTTTGGGAGAAGCTTTGCTCTTAAAATTCCATGGCCCTCTGCCCATCTCATTTGGTCTTAGACCAGTGCTTTTCACCAGAACAGTGAACGAGGAAGTTGCATCATTTCTAGTTTCTGCAAAACCTCCTGAGTATAAATTTCCTCTGGATAAGATTTAGACAATTTATCCACATTAGATGCTGGTGTGTGCAACATTTTATCTGGATTGAAACAGGTTTTTAATTCTGTTGCACAATTACACAGTTTTTTTAACCATCAGTCCCCAGAATTGTGATGAGGTTCCTCCTCCGTCCCTCCTGTTTATTCCCAGCACAGATCAATCCTCAGACCAGAGAAAACTGTCCTCTTCACTGCTATTTCCAAGTTTCTCTTTTTGCTTTCCACCTTAAGCTGCAAATGAAGCTTTCGTACAAAAAAAACACCCTGCACATTTTAGAACAAGAACAACAGGGAGAGCAAGATTTACCAGGATTTGTAGAAGTGAGGACGTGCAGAAGCACGGCGAAACTTTACAGAAAATAATTAAACCCTAGTGTCTATGTGTGAAGGGCTGCAGATATCGCCGTCTAGGCCCGACAATCCGTCTGGACTCACGCAGCCACAGAGTGAGTGTTCTTTCTTTTTGTAACAAGTAACACAGATGTTCCTGGGAAGCAACTTAAGATAAAATGATATGATCAGCCTCTGCAGTATTAAGTAAACCAAGTTATCAACTCGGCGTCGTGCTTGGTGTCTGGCTCATAATGGAGGCTGGCGGGGGGAACCAGCGTTGCTGCGCTCTTATTCGTGTGGAGGGAAAAGAAAACAAAGCCGTTCTCGCAGCCCGTGTCCACCTGTGTCAATACCTGGAAAACTTTGATGTTACAAATAATAATTTCAGGTCAGCAAAACCAAACTCTCGGCGGGTTTTTCAGCTCACGTCCGATAATCATATGTTTTCACTTTGGAATTATAGGCTAACTATTATTCTGGCCTTAAAGGTTTCACGGTGGGACGGTTGCACGTGCTTTTATTATAAAGTAGGGGATTCTTTCGAGGAGACCACACATTTTCTGCTCACCCCATGGGCCTAAATGACTAATCTAAGTGACATTCTATACACATGCTATATATACACCTTCAGATTCACACAATCACGTCTCAGAGCCTTCACGTATATAATCGAGTACTGTGCTACTTTTTTTTTTATAGAAGACTAAAATAGTCGGTGAAGGAAAATCCTAAAGTCACACAAAAGGCCAAGTATGGTGTGTTTTAACAAGTGTTTCTGATTTCTCAGGCGGCCCGGCTGAAGAAGAGGGAAGGCTCTCAGAGATGAAGACAAACGCTGACCAGCGAACGCTTAACTGATGAATGGACTGATCCGATTGCGTAACCTCACATGAGAAGTATTCATGGACTGATTCCAGGACTCCTCTTCTACATGTCCTCACTGCTTTCACACCAGCATGTCACTGGCGGACTGCAGTCATGGCTGCCAGTACAACGTCCACAGATCTGTTGCTGAGGGCTGTGAGTGCAGGCCTGTCAGGACATTCTTTGATTTTAGGTACAGGATCATGTCTGAGAACCTGACTGGTAAATGGCCTCCCCTGTTTTCTGCAACCAACCTGTGGAGCCTCTCTAAGGTCAAAGTGATGAGCTTCCTCATGGGTCTGACACTGATGTTTATCGTCATGGCGTCCTACCTGCTGCTGTGGGACAAGGAGGGGTTTTTGTTCACGGCCTCCCCTGAACAGTTCAGGCCTGTGGTCATCCTCGGCAGCCCACTAGCAACAGCAGCGCCAGATGTTTCCCCCAACGGTGTATTAGATATGAAACCACTGGTGCACATCATCGACTCCAGACTTGAATACACTCTGAGGACGCCGCCTAAACTAGAGGATGTCTTTGAAGCAGACTCCCATGTAAGTGTGCAGCGTCTGATCCATCGTTCCTGCCGAATAAAACCGAGAAAACTCCATTCGTGAATGATAATAATGATAAGAAAACACCTCACAATCAGCTCCGTAGTAAAGACCTGTTTGGTGAATCACATAATAAGACATCTAATGTGCCTCCCTGTGCTAATAAGGTGCTGTGTTTGTTTTATGGCCTCATCAGCCTTTCCACATCACCCTGCATCATTACAAACGTTTATGGCTGGAACACCGACACTGTCAGATAAAGTCAGTTACAATGCCAATGACTCAGTTACTTAAATAGCATTTAAAAGGTATTTGTGTCTGCGTGTGGATATTTCCTAAAGTATCATTTTGTGCTAATATGTACAAAATAGTCAGTAAGTCATCATGTTTTTACATTTGTAATAGCAACGTGTGCATTTTAGTAAAAGTGATGTGAAGTTGTAAATAGCTGTTGCAGGATGAAACACAACCCTGGATTATGATTCTGCAAATGTTAGTGTGTTTTACAGTATTTTGTAATAATCTCTCTTTTTCTTTTCTTTTCTTAAACCTTTTGTCTCTCCCTGCAGTTGTTCTCTAGGATTCCTCGTCATTTCCTACCCAGCATCAAGAGCCCTTGCTGGTGGGAGAGGTTCTCCGGTGACCTCAACAGCGACCCCTACAGGAAGAACCATTTTCGTCTAAGCTCCAAGAGTTTCAAGACTGTCTACGAGCACCTGAAAAGCAGCTTCCAGCAGCACCTACTCCCCCGGGATGGCAGCCTGTTCCGCCTGCGCTGCTTGCCCTTCTTTTATATCATCGGCCAACCAAAGTGTGGAACCACCGACCTGTTCCACCGGCTGCTGCTGCACCCGGACATCAAGTTCAACACGATGAAGGAGCCTCACTGGTGGACCAGGAAACGTTTTGGTAAATCAAAAGGAGCCCAGGAATAAAATAATCAAATGTCACCATCATATATATATATTTTTTTTTTTTTTAAATCCCTGGGCTGATCATGTTTGGCTGTATCTTGTGGGGTAATTTGGTGCAGGTTATATCCGATTCAAAGATGGCTTCCGGGAAAACTTTTCTGTGGAGGATTACCTGGATCTGTTTGACTTGGAAGCCCACAAAATCCAGGAATCTCTCAGTGGAAATTCTGGAGACCACCATGCGCTCCAGCTCATAACAGGTGAACACCTGCGAAAGCGTTTGAGTGTGAGTGTGTGTGTGCGTGTGCGCACGGTGGATGGAAAAAGATGGAAAAATGGTTTCCTTTTATATTTTCTGTGGAAAAAAATAAAAATGATTGGGATCGCAGGTTGTCCACCTCACTGCCGAGGGTGAGACACAGTGTGGTGTCCCTGGAGCGGCACACAGGGCACAATCACACCATAACTTTCCACAAGAATGGAAAACCATTTTTATTTAAACTGCTTTAATAAGTAGAAGTTATTATCCTGGTAATATTAGATTTTTATTTTAAATCATTCCATATTCCATACTACTAAATACCTATGTGGCTTGTGCTGCAAAGATCTCTTTGAAATCAACGCTTAAAAAGGTGCTTTAATTGTGAATGCGTGTGGAATCATGGGAACTGTAGTACACTTTCTAGAGTTAGGGATTTTACTAATGTGAAGATTCAGCTCGAAATCAATATATTGTATAAAAATTAAATAGAACAATACAGATAAGGATGGTAAACATCTTAAAAGTTAAATGTGAAAAATTGGATTTTTTCCCCCATACAACATGGATTTGATGTTTTGTGTGTCTTAATTGGATCACCTTTTTCTTTGCATTATTTCTTTATGCTCTGGTCATGCTTCAGGACTTATATAAATATCTGAAAGCTGTGAAAATAGAGAGAACATCACAGGATTCTGCTGGCTTTGAATAGCAGTGTGCCGATTCTTCTATGCTGAACCTTTCAGTGTTTTTACAGGAGAAGCCAGTGCTTCCACTATGTGGGACAACCAGGCCTGGAGTTATCTTCACAGCGCTGATGAGGAGGCTGAACCTCCTTTTCTTACCCAAGATTTTATCCACGCCATCCAGCCTGATGCCAGGATCATCATCATGCTCAGAGATCCGGTCGAGAGGTAGAATAAACACCTGATATCTGTTTGCCATCGTTGCAGTACACTTATCAGATCTCCTGCTTGTCTCTGTTCCAGGCTGTATTCTGATTACCTGTATTTTAAGGTGGCTAACAAGTCAGCAGAAGACTTCCACCTGAAGGTCTTAGAGTCCATCCATTTGTTTCAGTCCTGCTTGACTATGAGGTCGCTTCGATCCTGCGTCTACAATACCAGCCTGTCAAACGCGATGCCGGTAACCTTTTAAAACTCCAGACAAAGTTAAAAAACATGACCTGATCGCGTCCTGGTTAAAAAAAACACACACGCTTATGTTTAGAATTAAGTAACTGTCACCAATCGCTGTAAAATTCAATTCAAATCACAATAAAGGTAATGATGTTAAATGTTGATAATTTTATAATTCGCTCTCTTATAATTCTATTTTCCTACTTCCAACAATTCTGATATTTTTTCTTATTAGTTGGCTACAGAAGACTTCAACAATTTTATGCTTAGTTTCATATGTGGTTATAGTGCCCTCTAGAGTCCATATGTTGTTAATGCAACTGGAACAATTTCACTCATTCTATTTAATTTAAAAATAAATAAATAATGGCTTTATAAATTGCTCAGATTTTTCCCAGTTCCCAGAATTTAATTATTTCAAAAAATGAGACTCGGTCTTATCAAAATTGTTCACGGAGTTTCTTTTTTTCCACTTTTTGTACAGGTCAGGCTGCATTTGGGGATGTACGTTGTCTTCATCCTGGACTGGCTGACAGTTTTCCATCAGGATCAGATTTTAGTCCTGCGCCTGGAGGACTATGCAGCCAATCTGAAAACGACAATCAAGACCGTGTTTGACTTTCTCAGTGTTGGTACATATCATAGAGTAATGTACTTTATTATAATAGTGAAAATTAGTATTATGATTGTGGAAAAACAAGAGTCTTGAAGTTGTTCTCCTTCCTGCAGGTCCTCTGTCAGAGCAGGCAGAGGCAGCGCTGACCAAGCGGCCGATGCTGAACAGGCGGCGAGCTGCCGACAGGAACCTGGGGCCCATGCTTCCAACCACCAGAAACCTGCTCAGGGAATTTCATCAACCATTCAACCGTAAACTGGCCAGCGCATTACACAACAAGGCCTTTTTCTGGACTTCCTCACCCTGACCGAAGCCAGTACACTCATTATTGGAAACCATTTTAGCAGCAGAGAGGACACTGTGGCATGTTCTGTGTATGGAGCTGTATGATTCAGATTGGCCAGACTTCAGATATTTATTTATAAAGAATATTGGTGATCATTAAAGAAGAACGATAACACCAATTTATATAAACTGACTTCATTTCTAACTGGAAGCCTTTGGCATATTTATATCAACTCCTCATTTGATTTATAATTGTATTCCAGAGCGAGCTCAGGTCCAGTCTCTCAGTTAGACACAAGGGGGCGCTAAAACACAGTTCCGCCATAGCTCAGTACTGTTAAATCAGTACGGTACAGGTCAACGTCTGCTCAGACCTGCAGGCAATAAGATCTAATGTTTTCAGTTTGGGGTTTGGAGGGTTTCACACTTCACACTGATTAAAGGCGGATTGAGCCACATTTTTTGATGCCTCACTCTGCAATAGAAAAAGAAATCCTAAAAAAGCTAGAGTGACGCATCAAAGACTATTATCTAAGGACATTATTTGTTTGGAAAATAATTATTCATCCTTTCTAATTTGCTGCAAGAAGAAATTATTTTAAACCGTTCCTCCCTTCAGGAATATTCCAGTCTTGATGGTGTCTTTACGCTTGTGGCTCCTCGGTGTCATCAATGTAATGCTGCTCTCAGTGACGAAGAAAATCGATGGATGGATTGAGGAGGATGTTTGGGAGAGAGTCGCCTTGTTTGGCTCTTTTGTCAGGCGCCTTGAGCCTCTGATCGGCCCTGATGATGGCAGACGTGAGTGCTCTGCTGCTCTGATTGCCTCATTCATGTGATATTGAGAGGTGACTGCTCCATGTTGATGGCGGCTTAAAGACAATCGAGCGTGCACGACAGCGCATTTGCATGTGTTTGTGGAGACGCATGTCTCTTTGATTCAACCGGTGGCTTTAATGCACCACTCATTTAAATACAGTAGATCGACGTATTGACATAGTTTACTCCAGACCCTTTTCTTCGCCCATGGTCGGCACTGATGATGTCATCCTTCTCCCGTTCGGCTCATCAATAGCTCAGCAGCCGAAGATTCTCAATCCAATGATCAGCCAGTTAATTGCACCCAACATTATCCTCCACTGAAAGAACCAGGAGGTTAAAGGTCCTGAAGGAGACAAAGAAACAGGAGGGGGTGACTTAAAACCATAACAACACAGGGGATATTGATGGTTTCACCACTGAAGGATTAAGGAGATCGTTTGATGGATCTGCTCCAGCACCAAAGGACTGACTGATCATCACAACGAGGAACCGTGTGCTTATGGCAGGTTTTTACCTTGTACATGCCAGAGATGACATAGTTTGTAGATTGTATCACTGGGCTGCAGTTGGAGCTCCCAGTGTCAGAGTGCACGTGCACATGGTCTGATGGGACACCTTGTCTCATTGCTGCCAACACTGTGAGAACAACCTCCAAAAAAACAGCATATGAGCAAGAGATGCTGAAGTAGCCCCTGTGACAGCACTAAGAGCAGAAACTAGCAGACATCTGGTCAATTATGAGTCTCCACTCGGCACAGATGTGGTTCCTCCTTCGACATCCTGATGGTGAAGGTGGGAGGAACACCGGCAAAAACAGTTAGTCACAGATAAAAAACAGAGCGCCTGGACAGTGACTAAAGATGAAAGTTTACTTCTGCTGATGTCACGACTCAGTAATAATGCCGATGACGGATGAGGCACCTGGGTCAAAATCATTTTCTTTGGTTTACACGTCGAGTCTGTGAGAAACTGAATATTTTTTTGATAAACTGGCTAAAAGAGTGGGTCATAACTGACTCTGGATGGGCCGCACTGCTGAAACCAGGTCAGTTCTGCACCATCACGGCCTGGATCCGTGCACGCGACCTCCTGCCCAGAGCCATGGAGAGGACACGGGGACGCAGGCACACAAACACTTTCCATGAAACTGCAGAAACAAGAATTTTAATGAAGCAGCGGCACATTTACAGTTTGAAGGACCTTTAAATCTACCTAATCTCAGAGAAGCTGAGTTATTCATTTAGGCTGTTTTATTACCAGGTAACGACATTTCAGATATCGACGTGTTGTCAACATAAGGTGGAGGGAAGGTGATCAAAACTGCATTTTAATCAAGGGAATTGTTGAGCTCCACATGAGAATGACCTTCACGGGAATCTAAATACCAGTCTGGTCACCACTGGTGCCGTCGCACCTTCACCTCAGAATTAATCAGCAGGTGACATCATCAGAGCCCCTGACTGCCTGTTTCTCAGGTGAAGAACGTGTTTACGATCTAATCACCTGCTTCTTTACATGGACAAAACACAAATGGTCATTTTGTCCACCGCCTGCTGGTTAATGAACACAGTCGTTAGCTTTAGCATCAGCACGTCTACATCATGTGACCAGTGGTGGTAAACAGGAAGGGAAAGAAATTCCTCTTCAGTTGGGATGAATTACAACCCAATCCTTCATCTCCGCCTTCTTCTTGAGGATTCTTCAAACACGAGTCCGCGCGTCCGCTGTGTTGTGCTCAGATGTGTGTACCACCATGCTTCAGAAAGGCCGAACGGGGTGCACATTCATCTCCCTCCCCCTTTATTTCACTTGTCCTCTTTTTTCTGGGCTGCTTGGACATTCAGGTTAATCTCATTCTGATTGCTTCAGCTATGCAAAATGATTCTGAATGGATATTTGGACAATGGACGGGCTTTCTTGTCATTGATCGCCCCTGACGATGATCAGTGAGGATCGCTGGAGCCCCACACAAAAGAGTTCCATCAGCAACAGCTGTGATAACGCCTGTCAAAGCTTCCTCTTCTGTGCATTTCACAATGTTTGGATCTTAAATGCTGTGCAGTACGTTGTTTATTTTGCTGATCAGCATTAGCCTAATTAACCCATTATGTTGAGAAGGCTGATATTCTGATCAGGCCTTTATTATAAGTTCATTTTATCACCCTTTTGGAACCCTGTTCCAAAGTTTGTTCCAGTCATTGTTTGAATTTAAACTAGATCAAACCTCATGTTGGTGTTGGACTGAAAGAAAAAAATCAGTGGAATTCTAATCTGGCCAGACTTCATGCAATAAAAAAAGCTCTTCTCTCAGAAGTGGGCTTTATCTGCACAGGTTCAGGCGGGTTTCCTGGAACCAGAGGTAACCCACATACTTCCAGTCAAGTTGGCAGACTAACAACCAAAGTAATCACTGCTCAGCCACCAAGACACCAGGGAACATCAGAAGTGGAGCAGCCCGCTTTGTGCTGTCAACTGACAACAACAACAACAAAAGCTAAATTTTCAACCTTCGTCGACAAACATTTACCTTAAAGTCTTCAGAAAAATCAGTAATCAGAGCCAAAAAGTGGATGGATGTTTACGGCTGCTCCGGTCTTCCTGTGTGGTGTTCAGTGATGCTTCTGGCTGAAGACTGAGGTTTTCTGACTGGTGCGACCTGCTGAGGCGTCTCCTCGTGAAATGTCCTGATTGATTTTCCAGGGTGGTCTCCGATGACTGCAGCCACATTCATGTGGATCAACTCTGTTCTCTGACCTTTTGGAAGATTTGTGGTCGGGATTTTCTGGCCGCCTCATAATGGAATTCTCCTTTTTTAGATCTCCACTGTGGTCTTTGGTATTGACAGAGTTGATCAGAGCGGAGGAAGAAAAACACTGAGCTGTGATTATATTCTGCTTGAATGTCACATATCCATCCATCCATCCATCCATCCATCCATCCATCCATCCATCCATCCATCCATCCATCCATCCATCTATCCATCTATCTATCTATCTATCTATCTATCTATCTATCTAATCTATCTATCTATCTATCTATCTATCTATCTATCTAATCTATCTATCTATCTATCTATCTATCTATCTATCTATCTATCTATCTATCTATCTATCTATCTATCTATCTATCTATCTATCTATCATCATTGACATTTACTATTAAAGGACCAAGTTGATTTTATTTTAAGTGATAAATTAATTGCAAGTAACCTTAAAACAGTCCATTAAAGGACTGACTCTAAGACCAGGCAGCTTCCTGTGGTCAGTGCAGTCACACTTGCATGTGTCTCTTACCTTCCTCTCATTAGTCAGATTCAATCACCCTTTCATGCCCTTGCAGCCTCCTGAAGTCTGTTACACGAGGGCTTGTTTCTACAGCAACACTAATGTTTAGATTTAGCTGCCAATTATGTCAAACTTCTTTTAACGTTCAGTTTTAGACGACTCTCCAACACTCCTGTCAAACCTGCAGCCGGTACTTGACACGTACGTAGGTGTGATTCTACTTTAAGCAACCCGGTTTTCCTTCACGTCCTCGAAGCTCTCGGCAGCGTTTGAACCTCTGCATCATTTGGAATTTTGAAAACGAACAAAGTTTGGTTCCCCCTCGACCCTCTGATCTATTTTTACGCTCACAATGCAGCAGAATTGCCTCCCCTGGAGTGTGTGTGCGTGTGTGTGTGTGTAACATGCTTTTGTGAGCAGAAGCTCCTGTTTCAGCTCAAAGACACAGCAGTAGCGGATGAATTCTGATTATATCTACATCTGTGTCTCACACACACACACACACACACACACACACACACACACACACACACACACACACACACACACACTCCTTAGTCTGACCAGTTTAAGCTTTCCTCCAGTTGGTCTCCTCCACCATGCTGTGCATGAAGCACCTACATGGATACACCTCTTAATCCGTGACACTGACTAACAAACACGGGATTTAACGCCGTTCGCGATCCAGCATCATGACCCTGGTGTCAGCGGTGGACGGACTGGACACGACAATCATCCGAAGACATAAAATAGTAGTAAAACAGAAATAAGATTTAAAAATTACTCCTCAGGATCAATTCTGTAGAACACAAACAGTGGCTGCGTTGTCCATTTGAGACCAAAGGGAGGGGAGATTACAGTCACAGTAAAAGCAAATACAACATTCCAAGACAGAAATAGATGTTTTTTCAAACTTATTTATCGGGCAGTGAGGTCGCACTGTTTGCTTGGGGTCATGGGAAATATTATATCAGGATTGGACGTTCCCATGATGGTCGCTTCTATAGCTTCATCGAAGGTGATATCCAAAAGCCCGATGAAATAAAAACATATTTGCAGTATTTACTTTGGGACGATTCCTAAAGGGGTCCTTGAAATGATGCCTTCACTGGCATCGGTGCAGTTCTGAGCAGTTGTTTTCTGTGTGTGTCGTTGTTTGTTGAATCAGTTCCGTGTCGCTTATTTAAGATCTCCTGATGAAACGACGCTGCTTCATAATGACAGCGAAGCCCTCGCTGACACTGTCTCTCCCACCTTTGTCCTCATCTGGCTCCTCTGGAGGCTAATCAGGAGGTCTGCGCTCGGTGCCGGTGCAGCTTTGTGTCAGCTTCCCACCCACTCGCCGGGCCTCCTGGGGAGTCTGTGATTACAGACACCTCCAGACCGGGGCGCATTCCAAACTCTCTTCATCCTCTGGTTGTCTTCAGAGACTTCTGATGAGGAGGAAGAGGAGGAGGAGGAGGAGGAGGAAGAGGAGGTGGGGGTCCTGCAGTTACAGAGATGATGCCGTAAATGCACTTCTATGAAAAAGGCACCATTTTTGGATGTGGTTTCTGGCTCGTTTATGTGTTTGTCACCAGTCTGGCTTATGTTCTGTTGACTTGGCTGCAGTCACTTACAAAAGAAAAAGTCCGACCCAAATTCCCCAGAGAGGAAGACCATCACACCGGTGACAGATGACCAGCATTTTCCAAGATCTACACATCCAGAGGTGGAATTTTGGGTTAGTCTGTGGAGACCAGATGATTTATGACTCATTACTCATATTTTATTTTATTATTAATGTAAACTTGCATTTGATCTTATAGCGTCTGCCCCTTGCATGCTGCTGGGGCTTTGTCTCTTTTGTCAGTGTGGATTGTGTTTTATTAGCCTGCTCAACTGTTATCGGCTAATCAAAGTCATAATCAAATCATGAAGGAATCCGCTTAAAATGTCAAAAATGCACAGCATTTATTTCAATATAATCACAAACATATTCAGCAAAACTCAAAAATAAATAGATTTCCACATTTTTAAAGGCATACTGTCACAGTAGATTAAGATCAGGACATTATCTCCTTTCGCCAGTGTCAAAGAGAATCAATTTATAAACTCAGAATCCAGATGGACGGAGCGACATATCACTCAAGAACCACAATCATCTTTATAGCCTGAAAAGAAATACAAGACTCTGGCATTTAAAACAAGCGATACTCAACAGTTTGATCATCACATTGGACCACAAAGTTTTTTAAGTTAATGGTGATCTAACAAAAGGCACAAAATCATTTCATTTTGTCCAAAAAAACAAATTAATGTAACAAACAAATTGAATTTATTTTAGCCATTAAACACAGTCATCAGTGAGGTCAACAATGAACGCTTTTTAAACCAAACCACTTAAAAATCATCAGATTTGAGGTATACACAGCACTTTAATGACTGGTTTACACACACCTAATACCATTTAGTTACAGATGGTTTGTAGACAGTTAAGATGGTGACCTGGATCACAGTTGGCATCTTTCCACAACGTGTTCCCACCAAACTGAACCACCACACAACCATCTCGCTCCTCATCCAGAGATTCAGTTTAAACGTGGTTGTTCTGGGTAAATCTGCTGATATTCTATATTTATTCAGTGAACCTAAGCTGCTCATAATTAATCCCTCATGTACCCAAAGTCTGATCCTACCTCCAATGTCATCCAAAATCACATCAATGTGCCGCTCTGTCACATTTCACCCCGCTGTTACTCTACAGCTGACAGCCGTAAACCAACCACAAAATAGAATTTGTGACCATTTTTGTAAGAAACAACCCTCCACCACACGGTGGTCCGTGTCCCTGCGTACTGTATATTGACGCAGCCGTCCTCCTCGCAGTATTTTTCTTTCGCCTTCACTGGCCGACTGTCTTGTTGACAGGCGCTTGGAGGTTGCTGGTTGTGTTGACGTTGCTGGTGTTGGAGGATGAGTTGAGGGGACGCCTCTTGAGGATCCTGTTCACTAGAAGGCTGCAGGTCTTCCTGTACTGGTGTCGCAGCAGGGAGTAGACAAACGGGTCGCTCGCTGCCTTGCTGTAGGCCAGGCATTTGGTCAGCACGCCCCAGTGGGGACTTATGGGTCCCGGGCAGAAGAGCTCTACAATTCTACCTCAAATCAAGGAAAATGAGAAGAGTCACACGCCATCCGTGCAGCTGAGCCGAGTGTTAGATCAGTGTAACTGGAGTGGAAGACGTGTGTCTCACTGCTGCAACAGCGCTGCGGTATTGTGAAAATGTCATCATTTCACTTCAGTGAAATGTCATCACTGTGTTGGGGAACGTGAGCTGAAGGGCACCGTTTCTGCTGCTGCTGGCTATTTAAACAAATCTCACCACAACAAATCCGGGCATTGACACTGGATTTATTCCTCATTAATTAAGTGAATGCAGCACCTGAGTGAAATCCCGCAGCAGCACTGGGTTGCTAATCTGCTTTCTTAATTGTGAGTGATCTGCTTTGCTGTGCGTCTCTGCCACATGCTTACTTCCTCTGTGTTGCAGCCTTGCTAATAGCTTGTGACAGGCTGCCAACACTGATACTGCAGCTAATGCTAATGAGAGCCAGCCATACAATTGTTTGCTATCACTCTGGCTCTGTCTTCTCAGGAGTGGAGGCTCAAGGGAATGTCAGGTTAAGAATGTCAAAAACCAATTAAAGGTATTAAAAACAAGCATTAGTGTTTAGAGTGCAACAAATTATAATACTTTTTTAAAATGGTATCCATGCAACTAGAAGATATTAGCACTAAAAGCAGCAGGTTTATTGATAACAAAACAGATTCCACAGTGGTTTATTCATTTATGCACATGTATTTAAGATAAGCAACAGCTGTTGGTGCTACATTTAAATATCCACTCACCTTGTTACAACATAAGGGGTGAAGCACACCACAAACGTGCCGATGAATGTGCTGATCTTCTTTGTGGCCCTCAGCCGCCTCCGCCGCTGCTCATCCAGGCATTTTTGACGCACACTGTCAAAGTACACACAGGTACCATTATCTGCCCAGGAGGGACAATCAGAGACACTCATGCATCATGAAACAGTCCACACACAACCCTCTCGGAGCCAACAGGAACAGAGCGTGTCTGTCAGCTAACTCCCCATGTGGAAATATCAATTATGGAAATGGTGTGTATTTCAAGGTTGGAGTATTGGATAGAATGGACAACAAATGACTGAAATCACAAAGGATGGCTCACTGACGCTGAGCATGCATGAACAGCTTTAAATTGCACAGAATTCCTGCAGAGTGCTGCACCAAACTTCTCTTTGTTGTACAGTCCTTCAGCATTGCCACTAATTTTGCCATTAACTCATTCGACATGCAAATTTTTTAAGATGTTGCGACACAATTCTCAAATAAAGTCATGAATAAAATTAAAGTATCTTCATCACTTTATTTTCTAACATTTGGGGGTGTTTTAGATCACAGTTGATGCCAGTCAGCATGCTTCAAATATGCTGTACAACATGTGAGGAGAGTAGCGGGATCACACGCACACCCATCTCTGGTTTACCTCGGATGAATGTCCACAAGCAGCACCAGCGTCTGCATCGTTATCACGTCGATGCGTTTACAGTGAAATCTGGCCACTTTCAGCACTTTCAGGTAGGTGACACACAGTACGATCAGCGTGAGAAGGAAGGTGAGAGAGTGCAAAGCTACAGTGAAAATGACAAACTGCAGCTCGCCTCCCTTCGCGCTGGCACTGCAGAGGGTGCACGACGCGTAAAGGTGGTTGTAACCGACCCAAGAGCGACAGGTGGCCACGGTGGAAAAGCAGAGTGAGTGGATCCAGGTGTATCCCAGCGCGATCACCGCGTCCCGGTGCCGGATTTTGGAGTGGTAGCTGAGAGGGAAGACCACGGCCACCCATCTGTCGATGCTGAGAGCTGCCATGCTCAGCATCGCATTCGTGGTGAGGAAAGTGTCGAGGAATCCCACAAGCTGGCAGAAGCCGCTGCCCCCGGGGTGGCCGGTGGTGACCAGCCCGGCCAGAGTCAGGGGCATGTTGGACACGCATTGCAACAGGTTGCAAAACGTCAAGTTGAGAGTGAAAAGCCCGGGTACCTGTTTGCGGATCTCGGGGTTATACAGGAAGCAGATCAGAACACTAACGTTGGACAGCAGAGACACCAGAATAATCCCCAAAACGAACGCAGAAGCAACTACGTCCACTGCATTCATCATGCTAAATGCTCTGAAATTTCAAGCCTGCGGATGTGTCAGTCTACATCCCTGGTAGAAGCTGCCATCGTCAGTTGCCGTCGCAGCATCCTCAGTGCGCGACATCCCCTCCGCTCCAGCACCAAGAAGCGGTTAAACCAACCGCGTCCACGGTGACGCCGCCGGGATTCCACAGGGAAAAAATGGCTGGTCGTTACCCGGAAATAGGAAAGTTGTCTTCGTGTGAACTGGGTCACGCCAGGATGGTGGTTGTGCGGACGCGCAGGTACTTTTCTTCATGGCATCAAGCTCACGGCTCAGCTGGCCGCGCAATTGCGCACTGACGAGATGCCAGCACAGAAAGGACAATTATAGTAGTCCCAAACTCCTCATGATGTCTTCTCTGCGCCATGTTAAAAATACCCTTTTCCACTAAAAATAGAATCACGACGCCAAATTGCGCTCAGGCTGATGTCACAGTTACCAGCTGTTTCTGCAACCAGAGCGTTTCGCACATCTGGTTTAGTCTCCCGCAGCCCCGCGTCCGAGTGAACCTCCGCAGTCTGTCACCACGGTTGAAAGAAATTGGATTCATCCTGCGTGTTGTCACGACCAACGATGAGCCACTGACGTAGCCTTGCTGACCATTTTTAAGAATCTACAGTGTCAAAATCTGAAAAATGACCGTTTACTGTGGAGATTTTGCTGCGCGCTTTAAATGAACCCATTTTAGTATCTGCAAATTCATTTGAAGTCCTGCAATTGCTCCGCCGCTGAGGTTATGCCGGTTATGAGATGTGATCGTTAGCAACTCAAAAAGTTATGAACGGATTTTAATGCCATTTTCAGAAAATATTGATAGTGGGCTATGATGAGATGATTGAAATTCGGAGATGTTCCAGATTCTGCAGAGCCTTTGATCTTTTATCCTCCAACAATCAAAGAATTGATCATCAAAACAACCCGCTATATTTTGTAAACTTGTATTACCGCTGCCTATATGCTAATGTACTGCAGATGTAAGTCATAATGGGGTAAACAAGTTCATTAGTGGTCTGTGTTCTGCTGCTTTTTTCTAAACAATTTTCTCCTGTAAATTGATACTGGCCTGGGGGGAGGAGGGAATAGAAAGTTTAATTTATATCAATAATGTTAAATGGTGTTTTGCCTTGATGTCTACATACTTCAGAGTAATGGTTCTGAGTGAGGAAGTTCCATCATATCGCAGTGACTGAGGTAGAGATTGAGTCAGCCATGATCGATCAGACTCTCACTTTTAGGAGCTGTGGCACTAAGGTCCTGGCAGCGTGCTGCTGGTCACATGGTCTGCATCAGACCGACAACACAGAGTGTTGATCAGGAAGTTATATTGAAGAAGAAGTGTGTTAGGATCTGGTTCATTCACATTTGCCACCTTTAATTTTGCTGCTTCTGGTCTTGTTCTGCTTCCATCTCTTGGTTCTGTCCCAGCTGTTTGAGGCTTTATATGGCTAAATCATTTTCTCTAATCATTTTTCCTTCCTGGCTGTGTTTTTCCCTTTTTGTCCTCTCCTGTGTTGCCGTCCTCCTCACCTGTCTGATTATCCTCATATCTGCTACCTGTGGCCACTTCTACCTCACCTGTGTTTCATTAACCCTCCCCTCCCCCCTGTTCTGCAGTTTCTCCCATATTTTTGGGACAAATTTATCATCTTCTGCTTTGTTTGGAACGTTACCAGGTCCTCGACCTCCGCGTCTCCAGAGACTGTAAGTCTGAAATTAACTGTTTTATCTGAGAACTGCGGAGCTCTCAGGTCAACTCCTCCGTCCAACCTTGTCTCCTGTTGCTCCCTGATGTCCCAAAGTCCAATCTGTGCCTTCATTTCTCCTTTATTCACAGAATCTATTAATCCAGATCACATTTCAGATTGTTGGATTTTTAAATGAACGCTCTCGATGAGGTCTCCATCACAGACGAATTAAAATGATTCATCTGCAAAAAAAGGTGCTTCTTGGATTAGTTTCAGGGAGAAAATGAAACAGCACAGATGTGATCTATGGCGTTTAAATGGAAGTGATTTCTCCTCTCCTCCGTCTCTGACCACGAAGGTGCCAGAGCTCAGTCTGTACACGTGCACCAGGGTCTTCAACAGCCAGTAAATTATCACTATGACAAATTGATGGTCCTGGATGTGCAGATTTTCTTTTAATTAATTCCACAGGGACATTTTTCCCCCCTTTTACACACAGTGAAGGAACAGATGGTAAAATACATTTTTTTCCCCTTAGTATAGGATTAAGTCTGTTCTGCCCTTAATTTAATGAAGTTTAACTTCATTTGCAGACTTTGGACTAATGAGGTAAAAGGTTACGGTCATTCAATTAGGACACACACACGCGAGCATATCCCACATTACAGCACGGTGCTCTCTAAAGGTTCTGCCTGCGTGAAATTAAAATGAGCTTTAAACAAATGTAAAGTGCAGGCTGGTTGAGCTGAACTCGAGGCTGTTTTCGCCTTCTTAGTCTGACATTTGAAATCTCGGTTTTACATGGACCAGTAAGCCTATTGGCAACCAGCAGAGTGTTCACTGGACTTGAAGCCACCCGCATCTTCTCTGAAGATGATTCTGCTGATATGGAAACAAATCCGTAATTCATCCATCAGCACCACTACAGCTGTTACATCATTAGCTTCCAGTAACAAATGGCAACATTTTCACCCTGCAGATCTGGAAGTCGCCATCGCAGGGCAGGAACAAAAGGAACAGCTGAGATCCTCAGGGTGGACTGAGTTCTGTAGAATTTGCAGTAAGATTGCAGCTTCTCTCTGGCCGTGATAAATGGATTTTTCAGATCTCTCTCCTCGCGCCCTTTGATTCCAAGTTGACTGCAGCTCCAATAGCTGTGTGTTTTCTGTTGAACCAAACTGGTTGAGTCTGCGCTTCATCCTTCCTTGCAGCCATTCTAGTCTCAGTTAATCATGCTGGCCCATCTGCTTTGAAGTGCTTTCTGCAGTAATAAGTGTGACATTACTGTACAGACAGGAAGCAGATCTCACTGGGGGAGTTTTAATGAGGGTGTGTGATGGCACATCAAGACCCACACACACACACGCATCTGTGGTTTAATTTGAAATGTGTGTGTGTAATAGTCTTGAAGCTGATGGCTTTAGTTCACTGTTGACTAGATTTTTAAGTTTTGGGGTTTCTTTGGTAGATTTCATCAGATTTTTACTGAAATCTGAATGCTCCGCACAGGAACAAACGGTGAGTGAGAGATACTTCTGAGAATAAAACAAACAGTACACACATGGTGAAGCAGTCTGACCCATAGATGCAGCGCCTGTGGCTCGATGAGCACGCCTGGCTGCACTGTCAGCAAGCTTGTGGATGATTTCAAAGGCTGTCTTTTCGTATTATTCCTTGTTTTTTGCTCGGACAGCCATGCCACTTCTGCAGAGACCCATCACATGCACATACGAGGCGAGTGTGTCTGTTCATGACTCAGACTTTGGTTTGGTGACTCTGAATAAGGCTAAAAGTGTGCACATATGATTTTGCAATTTAATCTCTCGAGGGAACTTTTGTTTTAAGTCTACAGCGGTCAAAGGCAGATTGTGCAATCCAGGTTTTTCTCTTTTTTTATATCACCACATATTTTTGTTTTTCACCGTTGATGAGGAACACTTTGCAGAGGGAAACAGATCCTCTGAGGGGTTAATCTTTCAGCAGAGAAAATGAAAATCTAAAATGGTGCATTGCAGATTTGACAAGCTTCTTAACCGTAAGGAAACCTTAATTCCTTGGAAGAACTATGAGTTCGCTGAGGTGACTTTAAAACAAATAAAAAATTTAAGCCAAACCTCTTTATATCTGGCTATCCAACTCGATGCTGAAGCTCACCAAATGACTTCAGTTTAGTCAGACCCCCTGCTCCACCTGGCCCTAAGGTGTGGAGGGGTTCTCCACACCCCTTTTTGAAACAGGACAAAAAGGGAATCAGTCTCTTTTCCTTGTCTACCTAAAGTGATGGGAGGGCATGCAGCAGTGGCGGCACCAGTCATCACACCCAATCTGTCTGCAGTGTGGGTGGATGGATGTGCTGATTTATCTGCCCCCTGCTCCTTCCTGGCAACCAGGACTTTGTCATCATGCCTGCTACAGTTAATTATCCTCACTAGCAGCTGGTGGGGTACATGTGATGTCTGGTGTGAATAGTTTAAACAATGCTGACAACTTTCAAAATTTTCTTCAAGCACTGAGACAGTGTTGATTGTAAACATGTGTATTAAATAGATATTTATCAAAAATTATAATCATATTCTGTTGATGCCAACTATCACAAATTTGCTTGAGCCATGTAATTTTAGAGTAAAAAAAATAATGCATTGCTACCCCCTACTGGATAAAAAACTTTATTGCTGATATTTTTCTGATTTTAGAAATTTTTATTGTGAGTATTCCAAAATAATTTCTTCATTACTTAATGATACAGTTTAAAGTAATGACCTGGTAACTTAATCGTGAATTTCAATATTGAGTATGTGCTATTTTGTAACGTAAGTGGGGGAAAATGAGTGAAAACACTATTGAGAATTTTTTACATTTATTAAACTGATTTTGTCAATATTTACGTTTTTTTATTGTTTGCCCATGGCGAATTCCTGATAACAAGAAGGCGGAAGTGATGGGGAAGATAGTCACCAAATCACCTGCTTCCGGTTTTGTCATTTTCCATTGCTGTCACAAGAGGGCGCCCCCGGTCCTCTCCACACTGCACCGAGTGGCGGTATCCAATGTGTTGGTGCGCTGTCCCGAGCTGTCACCACTCATTAGCCGCGTCTCATTAAAGTGATGTCAGTGGCACGCCATTAGCAGTGAAATGAACAGCTGCCTTGCCCGGAGGCCAAGTCAACAAACGAACTTTGTTGGTGGTGGAGGTTAACCTGCGAGGAGAGTAACAGAACACTCGGTTGTCTGTTTATCCACACAAGCTGTTCTAGGTCAAATTATAGGTATGACAAAAATATTCTCTTTATTAAATCAAGATTGCTAGGATTACAATGACATAGAGGATGAATGGGACGTTATTCGTAACCTTTTTATGTCATGAGACTTATCTGTAGATTAAGCAATTGCAAATGTGAGTGTATTTCAAGATAAATCCAACACGAAAATGACACCGTCAAACTGCTTTGAGGTGGTGATGATTCAAGCTGCCATCATGAATTTCAAACCTGCTGTAGGGTTAACATTTAACACAACTACAATTGTACAGTTTATAAACACCTGCATTTACTGAGGTGTGTTTGGAGTGTTCTCTTTTTTGACATGTATTATTATCAAGTCTGAGAGGTTAAAGAATGATTATTAGTTATATGTTTGTAATTTTTGTGTGCATCATGAAAAAAGACAAACATGAGAAAAATGTATGTATATTTTGAAAGTTATTGAAGTTACAATTAGCTGCCGTGTGGGGGCAGCAGTGAGCGGGTGCGGTCCACAAGCTTGGCTTTGTCCAGAATTTCTTACTGTAAATGCAATTTTCGTTGATTTTCTGAATTTAACTTTGCTTTATACGTGCTTTAAATGTTCTCCCTGTTAACTGTGACTCATATTCTGAATTCCAAGTCCACTTTGGCCTTTTTGTCACCACCGACTTCCCCTCACTCTGCTCCTTTGACCCAACGCATTCTGCACCTCAGACGAGCTCTCAAATAGACCAGGATGTGAATGGTATTTGGGGTCAAAACCATGATATCCCCATTTGCCTTGTTCCATTAATGGCCTATTTAGCGTACTGCCGATGGCAGTAAAAAGATAGCTGGGCTTTTATACCATCTGACTGGATATATTAGCAGGTAATGTCCTTTAAAGAGGATTAGCAGATGGAGAGAGGGGAAAGGAGAAAGGAAAGGAGAGTGGGTAAAAGCGCCGTAGGGCTGGTGTGGTGGTAAATAGGCAGGTGATAGCAGGGCGGACAGAGGGGCTTATGCTACCTTCTGCTGCCTCCGGCTATAGATGGAGGATTAGCGGCCATTGTGAGATCTCTGGTATCATGAGGCATGTTGTTAGAAATGTTGAAATTTTGTACATTAAAATAGATTTTTGAAACAAAAACTCAGTGGCTATGAATATTCACTTCAACTTGCTGCACATCTGGTCAAATTGGGTTTTGTGCACGACTGCCTTCTCCCTGTGATGCAGTCAGTCACTCAAGAATGTGCTGGAGGTCAAGGTTAAGAGAGCCAACAAACTGGGCAAATCTTTTTGTTTACTGTTTTGAGCAACAACCTGCTTTTCTCTTCAACGGGCAACCTTTGAACCTAAGATTGTGAGGAGGTGCCTCAACCACAGTCCGATTTAGGATGGAAAAATAGGCATCAAACACTAACACAATTGGCAAAAGTCTGGATTTAGAGACACAATTTCCCAAAGATGATAAAACGGGATAACTCAACAAATGCGCCACTCTGCTTCATTACTATTGTTCATGCAAGGTCACCACAAACATTTAACGTAATACCTCTTGAAGTTGTTGTGATAGTTTGGTATTAAAATCCTTAAGTCCAGATCATATTGACAAGTGGACCCCCCCCACACACACACACACCTTGACGGCCAACACCTGAGGCCTCGGCTGGACTCGGCTAAGCTGTTGCGGGATTTGATCGTGCGCAGATGACACCGAGTTAGAACGGGTCACTGCAGACTCTGCTTTAGCCGCAGTCTGCTGGCAAGAGTCAAGTGGAGGGCAAGCACCTGGAAGAGCTGACCTTTACATGATGGGGTGGGGGGGCTGGAGGAGAGCCAGGTCATCTGCAGTCAGGGGCTAGTGCAGAATAAAGCATTTAGCATCGTACTGGCACTGTGGTCATGCTCACCAGAGGCCCTTTACTCCCCCAGCCCTTCTGAATGTCACACAGCAACACTCGCTCATACAACGTGCGGCTGCGCTCATTCCCACGGAGGCATTTCCAGAATGGCGCATGTGCTGGACACCCCTCCGACCATCTCACAGAGGCGCTTTGTGCTGCTCCGCGCTCCATGGCCAATTGACTTCTTTTGCCATCATCAAATGCGCTGTTTACTTAATCTTTCGTAGCATTTCAAAACCATTAGAACCCCGAGGATTATCCTCGTATTTCTGACAGTGTGTCTTTCCCCCAGGAACAGGTGCTCTGATAACAGCCTCCCTCCTATAAACCCCCACTCTCCCACTTTTCTATTTTCCCATATAACAGTTTTCCTTTAATGCGCTCATTTCCTTTTTAACTCCAACCCCATCCTGGCGTAAATGAGGTATCGATGCCAGATTAAAGCGAATTAAGCCGCTTTAAATTCAACTCGGATGAATTCTCACCTGCTTTATAACGTGCACTTTTAGGTGCCAGTGCAGGGAGTGTGTTTATCGCACTATAGAGCTAAAGAGGACCTTCTGAGTAGAACTGCACTTAAAATCCTTCTTTGTAAATCTAGACGCAGCGCCCAATGGACCCGCAGGACGGCGGCTCTGCAGTTGGCGCTGTAGGTGAGAGCTGAGCGGCACAGATTGTTCTGCCCTGTGGTCACCAGAGAATGGGTTTCAAACGGGCTGAGATGTTGGAGTTGATGCTTCAACCAGTCGGGCCTTAAATTAAATGAAAATCTGAGTCTATTATGACTCTTGGAAACCCTTTAAACTATCACACACACACACACACACACACACACACACACACACACACACACACACACACACACACACACTAGGGCCTTACACATGCTGATAGAGTGGCTGCTGATGGCACTGAGGGTTAATCTGTGTTTAGTTGGTTCATCCGGATGCCTCAGAGGCCATCTTATTAAAGGAAATGAGACGTCGCGAGGCCTTTTTCAGTCCGCAGTTACTGAGCTGCACGCGCATTCCTTCGCGTCTCCTGCACGGTTGACAAGGGCCCGACCCGTCCGCAGTGGCTCGCCCCGACAAAAAGGCCCTTGTTCTGGTACACATGTTAAAGAGGACATGCCAGTGTGTCAATCTGGAGCAATTTGGGGGGTTTATCTCTAAATAGAGCTTGACCACCGCGCAGGACTGAACCTCTGCACTGTTGGGATCAAGATAACGGAAGAATCTCCAACCGTAATGCTTTAAAAGATTGCCCGACCCCTCCCGGTTCTGGGTGGAGGTTGACAAAAAATGGAAACCTGTTGAAATGGACTAATGTCTTATTCTGGTTGGGTTTTTTTTTGTAGGGGGATGGCCAAGGAGTTGACTGTACGTTTAGATGAAAGGGTTTAATTGGAAATGATAACCTGCTGACGGAGGGGATCTGTCCCCCCACAAGGCCGGGCTGTCTGTCTGCCAGTACTGCAACAATATCCACAGGGAGATTGGCAGATAGAAGCTGCTGTCAGCGCCCAGCAGCATAAACCTGCGCCTGTGTTAGCTTTAGCCAGGCTACCGAAGGTGACATTACTGGCTGTGCACAGGTAGGCCCAGGGCAGACGCAGCTCGCAAAGGATCCTCTGACAAATGCCTTTTTATCATTTACACGTTCGGATAAAAGCAGGAAGAGATGAGACGCGCATCGGTCGGAGCGGTTTAACAAGAGCCCGGACATCAAAGCCACTTAAATATTTTTCATTCTTGAGGGCACAAAATGTAGGATGATGTGACAGCGCCACAATAGGCCCTCAGTTTCCTCTTGGCTCCTGCGGTGGTGTTGACATGAGTAGAAATTAAGTTATCACCCCTTTTTAAAGTCCAGACGGCTGTCATACAAGGCCCAGCGGTGCAGAAACACTGGCTGCTTCGTGCTTTGCAGGAACCAAATGATGCCGCTGCTGCGCTCCCTCTTCCATCCGCTCTTACTTCTGTCAGGACTGCGTTTTCGTCGACTGATGTTTCACTGGAGTCCGTTAGCATCACCTGATCCTCGTTGCCAGGATATTGTGACTTCTTTGAGCTTTCCACAGCATCTACAGTAACTACAAATATCACTTTCTCAGTAACTCATCCATTCATCATCTCCTGATCCTTCGCTGTTTCGCACGGAAACAAACGGAAACAACCAAAATTCGGCCCAGAGTGCATCGATTGTGGGAGAATTCACGGTTGCCATGACAACTCAACGAGCTTCAGGCTGCTCTACAATTGGTTTGAACCAGTAGATGCTGTAGTTGTTGGTGGTAGCAACACAAAGCTACATTTCTGCCTGTGAAATTCCAAGGACAAAGTTCTTTTTTTAACAGTGGCCCCTGTAAGAGTTGCTGAATATTTGATGTCAGTGCCTCATTACTGAATGGCCACATCCACACGACCACATTTTAAACACTGTAGTTTCCATTCCAGGCCACTAGTTGGCAGCGTGGTTTGTATAATGCACTATACACTTTCCCTTTTGAAGTGCTGTTTTTATCAACTGAAAATGCTGTTTTCTTGTAACTGGGCAGCTTTAAACATGACAGTTTTGACCTTATTGACCCTTAAAAGTGACATGTGTTTAATTTTGTCTATATTGTGATTTGTGTGACATCAAACCTCAAAGTTGTTCTACAGTAGATTTAGATGGAAATATGACACGTAGAGGGGTTTCACTGTTCTCTTAATTTAAATTGACGTTTATGTTTAATATAATCAGTAACTAGTGTGGATTTAATTTGATGGAATAGAACTTTACTACTCGGTACCGTTTAAGCAAAAGTTAGTCCCACTGTAAAGGAGGAATTACTCCCCATCAGAGAGCCACCATTTAATTATAACACACAGGAAATTATCCCCAGAATGGGGCCACTGCTGATAAGAAGTTCAAGCCAACTGGATGACAGGTCCAGAAACCTGAGAGAACTTATCACCAAAGTGGAGGGTGGGGGTCCGCGACCGGGCGCCGGACAATCTGATTGGACTGTCATCTCCAGGTCATAATTAATATATTTATCAAATTAATAACTGAAAGGAAAATCTTTGCATCATTGGTGCTATTGTAAAAGCGGACTGGCCTTGGCCCCGGGGGTGAACAGTGGCCAAATTCATGCGGTGGCCAGGTTCCCCGGTGGCTAATAAGGCTGCTGTCAGTGTAATGGAACAGAGGTGGGGGGGGGCAGGCAAAGTGAGTTGCCTCTTTTGGAAGCCATGACAGATAAATTGCCCAACCCCCCCACACCCCGCACAGAATGGAACAGAATTTGGAAGAAAAGAAATATGTTGCTGTCTGCTGACAAGCACAAGCAGGGTCTTTGCACGGGGGCCCTGTGTAGGAAAAAGACAAAACGCGTAGCGACTGTCACAACGTTCAGGAGATCTGTGCCTCTTAAAACCTCTTTCCAATGCAAACATCAGACCTTAAACAGCTCCCAAACTCTTGATCTAGTGTCATTTCTGCCTAAAGCAGCCTTTATATCAACGCTGAGCCGCTGCCATATCCTCTCTGCAGCAGGTGGAACACCACAGTGGGGATACTTTTATCGGGCATTCCAAAGAGTACAGAACAGGAAGGAGGGTAAGCTGAATTGTAAAGGTAACACAATCAGCCGCCAAAGCAGTCACAGGAGTATCGGTTTCTTTAAGCTGTGCCGCAGCGCAGCGCCAGGTTAAGATGAGGATTACTGAACATTTACCGAATGCTGCACGGACGCGGGCCAATCGTTTGTCCCGTAAAGTGACAGAATTCATTCAGTTACGTTCGTCCTGCTTTGGGTTGGTGCCTTCAGAGAATGGAGGTGAATAATTGATCAAAGCAGATTAAAGCGTCTCTTTACAACACAACGGCATGTTCGGATGAAGCGCGGCCCACGTGCGGAATCATTAAATGCCCGTGCAGACCGGAATCTAATCCTGTGGGGCAGGCTTCACCTTTGACCCCTGTACTTGACCCTGTGCTCTGAGTTTGGGGAAGTCAGACATGCTCAGATTCCGTCAGGCATCTCCACTTGACCAGTCTTGCATGGACGGATCTGAGAGACAGAGGGCAGACAATGGCAGCATGCACGATGGTTGTATGGGGTCATGGAATAAACAGTCACCTGTGGGGGACCCTTGTGCACGTACAGAGCAACAGCCGCGTTGCTCCATAATTAATGCGTAAATAAACCTTCCTCTGTGTCAGATGTCAATCACCTTTTGTCCAGTCCTCGGAGGTTTGAGACACTGTTTTTTGACCCCTGCGTCCAGCCGCACTCTGCGAGTGAATGGGCAGCACAGGTGCACGTTGGCGCACAGTTACGCAGACCCACCCTCGCGTTCTGTGTGCATTGTGTCCTTCCTCTTGAGATCTGTGTTCCGTCGAGGCAACAGTTTGTGTTTCCTGCTTTTTAAAAGGCCTTTGAGATCCTATCCACGGCCCACCTGTCCCCGTCCTTGTTGTGAATGAGCGGACGGCCCTCAGCTAACCTGGGTAGAAAGTGGGTGAAGATATGAGAAAAAAGGGAGCGATGTTGGACCCCTCCCCCCCCCTCCCCCAACTCGCCAACCCACCCCACAGACTCTTTCAAGTTCTCGGTGTACAGAGAAGCCGACCGGCTGGTCTAAAGTGTTTCGCTTCTGTGACCACGCACAAGATGTCTATTCATGCCACGCAGCCCTACAACTGCACCACACCCTCCCGGCCCCGGCTCCCGCCCCCACCCCAGCTCCAGCTGAGGCAGTTCAGCTCCGACCAGAGACCTTTAATCTCGCAGAATGTTGCAGGCACCTGAACTACTTAACCGTTGTGCTTGTTCGAGGGGGTGGGCACGGAGGCTAAGGTAACTGGCGTGTAACAAAAAGCCCCGAACTCTATCCCCGGCTGGGATGAGTACATTTCCTTTCTGTTGTTCCCAACAAAGGCGAGCAGGCACAAATGGTCTGCTATCTGTGTCACTGGGAAGTGGAGAGCAATTTGTTTCTATTAAACAGGACCATCCTCATCTTCCCCGGCCGACCCCTCTCCCTCCCGGACTGACTCGGGTACATGCTTTTGTGCTGCAGGTACGACCACGCCAGCCGGTGGGCTTTATCGGAGCTCTCCTTGACCAGGTGGGCACCTTGTAGTCTTCACCAGGGGCCCCAGAAGGAGCAAAAGACCAGCCCATCAGTTTGTTGTGAAGGCTAACATGATTGGGAGGGTTGTAGTTCAGCTGAACCCTTTCCTTTCCTTTCCTTTCCTTCCTTTCCTTTCCTTTCCTTTCCTTTCCTTTCCTTTCCTTTCCTTCCCTTTCCCAGTTAATTAGGAATTGGACACATATGCTTCACCTCATTTACCTAATGGCCACTTCTAAATAGTGAAGGCGAGACTCTGTGCTGTTTCTCTTCATCTGTCTTCCCGTATCTTTGCATTTTTTCCCATCATGTCCCCCCAGCCATACCTCCTCCCTTCTTTTGTATCGACGCCCTGGGACCCCATCTGGGCCCTTCGGAGGCGTGAAATGCACAGTAATTATTAGTAATCATCACACACCATCAGAAACGGATCCTAGTGCTGTAATTACATGATAAATGTCTGCCTAACACATGCCCTCTATTTAGCAGCCCCCTGGAGACCAGGGATAATAGACAGCTAACAGGGATCCGCAGAATGGGCCTTTCACTGCCGGCCAGGGCTCATTGTCTATGCGCCAATACACCCTCACCCCCCGTTTGGCAACAATGCAGACCCCGATCAATCCCCCAGCGCTGCCTGGCTCCCCCAGCCAGCTCGCTGACCCCTCCCCGCACAGACCCCGTCCTGCTAAGTGGACAGTGACTACATTCATTGGCTTTACACGTCACTGCCAAATGCTAATGGCTCCAGCAGAAAAAGAGTCGTATCTGTGTATTTATCAAGTCTTATTGACTTATTTTTAAATGTTGCCACCTCTAACCCCAGAGGTAAATGTGATAATTGGTCTTATTTGCATCAACGGGTATTTTTTTGTTGCAGATGTCATGTGGCGTTTATTTTATTTTTTTTAATGACAGTTGGCTGTTAGTGCCCATGTGACTGCAGACTGAGGTGAAACTGGTGATGCGCAGGTTGGCTGAAACCAGCAACGGCAGCTTCAGTTTACTGTGGTTATTTTATCAAACTGAAGACCCCCCCCCCCCCCGCCGGGTCATCACAGGACAAATCTGAAGGGAGGGCAATGGCAACATTTGATGCCAAAACATCAGAAGCAGTTCTCTTATGGGTCGTTGATGTCAAAGTCCTGATGCAAATAAGACCCGTGCGAGTTAGAATACACCTAATTTAATCTCTGACAAGATGCCGCAGTTTGGCTCCTCGTGAAATAATCAGATACGCATGCAAAGAAGCGTGTTCTCCAAAAACCAAAAGTGAAATGAGCCTGTGAACATGATTTGCCTGAGATTTGACTAGCTGGCTCTAAACAACAATAGATTCTCCAGTTATATTTCATGTACATTAGCGGGGGGGGGAGGGGGGGGCAAGGATGTCGGCCGTTAAGCAAATTTATTATGTAACAAATGGCGGTTGACATTTTGACTATTTTATTTTGTCCTACCAATTCATGAATATGATTTAATACCATAAAACCAAGGACACATTAGTTGTATTTGTCTGCCAGATATATTTAGACTAGTGTCTCACAAGAAAAATAAAGATTCTGAAAATACTTTAATCTACCTGCAGATGGCAACACTTTCCCCATCAGCTTTCAGAGTGTTTGTTTCTACCAAAAAAAAAAGTTAATTAATGTTTTCCCACACACATTTTATTTTTGAATGTTGCTGCAAAGACCGTAATTTGTTTAAATCCATTAATCAATATTTATCCTTTTATTTGTCAAAATCTTCTTCACCCTTGAGGTAGCAATGCAGCAGTGCCTTGCCAACCCCCCCCCCCCCCCCCCCCCCACACACACACACACAAAACATGGCTGCATTAGTAGGGCCAAAAGCAAGAGTGAATGAAAGCAATGCAATCTCAGAGTCTGACAATAACACACATATCAACTATCCCCTAATTGATACAGCTCGGCGGTCAGTCACTCACTTAATGAATTGCTAATAGCCCTCAGCAATGCTGTGAGTGACAGGGGCCGAGCATTCCACCTGGTGAAGGCTGCCTGGGGACTGCGGCGGACGGGGATGCTTCTCATTAACGCAGGCGGGATGCCTGGCGACGTTTCAGTCCTCTGTGGAGAGGCCTCTTGTACACGGAGGCCACGTTTTTCCCTTCGCCAGGACTCTTAGCCTCAGACAGGCAAGCGTCAGAGTCACTGATAATGAAGACCTGATCAAAGGAAGTGAGCATTCCGCCGGGCTGGTCTAGGCAACCGAGGAGGAGGATGGGGCAGAGAGAAACGGCGGGGCTGGGAAGACATGGGTGCGCAGATAAGGGGAGCGGGTTCCTATTCTCTATAGTCATTTCACTTGATGCATGGATGTGGAATTTCATACACGGAAGCGTTGCAGAAACAAAACTGACACCAATTTTCAAATCAAGAATTAAGCATCGTTTTATTGAAACGGACAAACATGCTGCACGTTCATTTGCTCCAGTAGCCACAAGCAGCGGTATTATTTATCTTAATGCAGATAACTGTAAGCCCTTCCACTGACCCATAATTTGCTCCTAATAACTGCTGTGGGTGGAGTGATTACAGCTTTTTATTAGTGCCTGCAGCTAGTGCTATCCCAGCTAAAGGGCCCTTGCTGTAATTGTTAGCCATTATAAATATAGTGCGTTAAAAGTATAGGGGAGGGCACTCCTCTTTGTTAACAGCTGATGATTGGGCAATTAAACTTTGCCAATTTAATTACCACTCCACAGCAACACAGCCATGAGGCAGTTGAGAATTATGGTAAACATCGTTGTTAGAGAGAGACGGCTGTGAAACAGGTGATGCATGAGCCTGTTTATCATGAAAACAGAAGTAAACAAAGCAAAATGGTGAAATGGAATGGTGATAAATTAGATTTTGAGTGTTTACTCTGACAATATTCAGCCGTTATTACTATTGTATCTTAAATTGTAATTATGTTGTAAGTTACAGTATTAATGGCATTTGTTTAATCGCTGTTAAAATATTCATCCATACCTGGCCACCAGCCTTTTAATTGATTTCCTACTTAATGTGAATTATTGCAGAATACAAAGAAAAAAAAAACGGCATAAAACTAAACAAAAAAACTCACTGGTTCATTACAACCGAGTGGGAATCAGACTCTGCTAGCTCATGATTAAGTGGCATTAAAGCCGTGAAGGTCTATGATTATTCAATAAATCCTCCCCCGATGAAGGAGTTCACGGCAGCATGTTTGTGCTACGAATGTGTCAATTAACAAAAGTCAATCTTACACTTTAGTTTCCATCACCTGTTCACACAGTATCCCAGAATGGTTTATTCAGGAAGCTGTCCAACAAAAGGTTTTGACAGCAAATGTAAAATTGTTTTATCTTTAATCTCATTTAACTCCAAACTTCTCTCAACTCAGATCGGAATCTCTCCCCACTCTTTACCCTCACACTCGGTTAAAAATTCAAATTTCATTCCTTTCAATAGGGTGCATAAAGCATTTGGAAAACATGCACCAGATCACGGCAATTTGCTAATTTCCATCTATAGTCCCTTGGCCCACTCTCAAGAACGCCCTGTCTTTGTCCTCTTAACCGCAGAACACAAACATGCATCCAGGCTGCAGCAGGCGCCGAATGGTGAGATGAGATTCAGGACTGTAGTAACTGTAGCGGAGCGGTGTTTGTCTGCCTCATTAGCACCCAAAGGAGAGGCAACTCCACTGGAGGCTTCTTAATGCTGAGGCTTGAGCATCCGAGGGGAGAGCAGCAGCCGTCAGCAGCACCCACTCTGTTCTTGCCATCAAGATTGAACCTCTGTCCCATGTAGGATCCGCTTGTCTGATGTGACGGTTAACAGACGGCACTTGTCGGCGACCTCGGAATGAATCCAGGGTTGGATAAAGAAAACAACAAATTAAGCTTGTTTTGTTTAATATTCCCTTTTGAATGTGTCGCACCGGTGAATATTGTCCCTAGATAAGCACGTAAACTGAGGGTTAATTCAAGGGTCAGTCCTTATGTTTGATATTAGCGTTGTTGCCGTTGTCGATAGAGTTGTTGTCCCTCAGCCCAACGGTGACAGCGGGCGTGTGTCGCAGTTATGTAGATTTGCATGGACAAGAAATGATGACAAATGTTTACAACATTGAAATAAAGAACCCCATGTAAATGATAACTGATGCGACACGCGCCCAACAATAGGACATTCTCAGGCTGCGCATTTACATTTTGGTGCAATTTACTGGTAATCCTTCCTTGGAAAGGAAGTTGCATCCAAACATCTTGTTGGCCCTTTACAGTTAGTCACTGTGGCCTTGCTGCACTCGCTGTTTTGCATGCTGTGACTCTGCCAAATAAATAGTATTATAGATGCAAAGCTTGTGGTTTTCCAACTTCATAAAAACAAAGGCCTCATAGATGTTCCTCAACACCACAACTCCCGGAGGGTTTCCTGCCTTCGCTCTCTGTATTCCTGAGGGGAACAGGGCGTCCAAGAAGGTGGCAGTTAAGCTCCTGCACACATTTGTGTGCGTTCAATCTATTGTGGAGAGTGCAAATCGGCTGGTTGGAAGCTGTGCTGGTCTCCGTGCGCTAGGTGGCGCCCTATGTCTTTAGCAGGACAAATTGCGCGGCTGCTCAACCTGCTGAAGACGTGAGCGGTGCGAAGAAGCTTGAGAAATAAGTGAGAAGAATATCAAAGACATGAATAAAAAGGATTCTCAAGCTACCTGCCTATTGGAAATGCTGCAAAAGAAAAATAAGGATTTTTATTTTTTTTAACGAAAGGGTGTAGGAACAGGAACAAAATCATATGAACACACACACGTACACTCACACACACTAATAATACCACTTATATGAATTCACAGCTACATACCTCTCCGCTCTGTCCCTAACCACCCAGCCCTCCACCTCTCTCCATCACTCATAATAATGTAATCTAAGGCGAGAAAACGAACGCTGCTTGATTAAAGGGGATTCAGGTCTCGGTGCTGAGGGCCTTTAGTTTCAAGGCAGCCCAAGGCAGCAGCTGGAAGCGTAATTACACAGGCTGATTTATACATCATTAAGGCCTCCATATAAGTCACCCCCTCTGAAAAGAGCAGTTAAGCTACTTATACTTTTCACAAAACAGCGGCGATTCTGTATAAAATGAATGTATGCCGTTCCTCTGAAAGCATATGGTATATTTCTCACCTATTAATAATTCACGTTGAATGAGCAAAAATTAGTTGGCTCAGTTACCGCCGCGTTTGTCCCACATTAATTTCACCGACATTTTGTAAATGGGGCTATTACGCTAAAAACAAAGCAGAGTGAACGAGCGCGGTTTGGCGCGCTTCGGAAAAGAGGGGCCCTCATTCGTACACCTGTCATCTTCAAACAAGGCTCCATTATGGCTTCCACAGAGGGAATATCGTACCTTCTCCACTCTGCCTGTGTCTTTTCTCTGGAACTGCGGCAGCCTTGTAGTTGTCAGAGTTTGTGATATCAGAATCCAGACGTTTGCTTTTTGCATCGGGGTCGGCCGCAGCGCACATCGGTTCGCATCCCAGGTGGAAGGAAGCAAATGATGCGCATTTGTTCTGAGACGATTGAGAACCTTCTTCCATTGGATCTCCTGGAGGTGGTTCCGGACCCTTAAACTCATAACTCTAATTGAAATCAGATGAAGGCCTCGTTTATTGGGGTAACCAGGGAAGTGAACAGGTGTTCCTTTAGATGGATCCAAGCATATAGGTTTCAACGACCCTTGACACCCCGCGTACACTGATTTTGAGACGTACGTGTGTACGTCCACCAGCTCCACAGAAGCAGTGACTCAATGGGGCTGAGCACATTGTTGCTTTAACCTCCTGCGCCAGTTATCCCTCTCAGAGCTCCCGGCCTTGGCAGCTCGCTCTATTGGCTTTTTGTCACAGAGCCCTGGATCGTACGGTGGCTGGGGGTGAATAGCAGGGACGAGCTGTGTGTGATTGGGTGGGTGTGGAGGGGGGGGGGGGGGGGGTTGGGAGAAAAACAAAAGGGCAAGGAATAAAATGTCTGCCTTTCACGTTATTTTCGAGGTGGAGGGTGAGCAGATGCTGGCGGAGATCTGGCTCCTGGAGGTTCAGCCGTCTCGGGGTCATTATGTTCTGCAGATCATTGGGCTCTGAAGAGGAGGCACACAACATGACACCCCCAACCTCTCAGCCGAACCCCTCCCCTCATGACGGACCCTCCAACGGTGAGTAGCTGACCTGACTTGTGTTAGCCCCTCTGCACCACACTAGCAGGATGGACGAATGCAGGAAGCCACGCTGGAGTGTAAAATAGGTGAAGAAATTGATCCTCACAGGTCCCCCTTGTTGCCTTCACCTGGTTTCCTTCCACACTTGGAGGGGGGCCGTGGAGGTGGCCTCTGCTGGGTCAAGTGAACAATGCGAAACTGGTTGAATTGTAATTTCACACACTCGCTTATGATATTTCACATGATGAATTCTGTCCTTAATGGGCCCTTTAGGCTGCAGGAAGACTCCAGCCATGTACAGGCCGCGCCGCAAATGCTTCACAGCCATAAATAGAGGGGAAATTATAAGAGCTACCGGTAGCTTGGTATCTGCCCACAACCGGGGCCTTCTTTTCGTCGATCACCTTCGATTTCCCTCCTCACTTCCTCTCGCGCTTGAATGTCACCACTCTGTGGGAGGATTTAACGTTGCTTTTAACCCTCATCGCCTCATAATTACCTTGACATTTACCCTCCATTCAATCAAGTTTTTAACAGCGGATTTATTGCAATGACTTTTTGTATTGCAGAAGGTAGCAGTAATTACGCGGGTTATGGGGAGTCTTCGTTTTAATGCGGCTTCGAATGGAAAAATATTCTGGAAACAGTGTTTTCTAGAAAGGAAGATCAGGATTGCCAGAGACAGAGCGCCACAGGAAAGGACAGAAATACTATTATATCAAGTATGAGATGACTTGGGTACAAGAAGTGGAACAGCACTGCCTCTCCCTCCTTTATTGCTCAGGTTATTATCACAACTGCTGGGGAATTGTCGAGACGGGGAGATAGGAGTGGCAATGATCCATCCGGGACTCGTTCATCACCATGCGCCCCAGCCCCCTGAATAGAAATCACATCTGCATCTGAATTAGTAACATTATTCGCCAATTTGGCTCAGAGTGAACATTGTTCCATTGAAGGTGGAATTAAATTAGAAAATGAGTGTGTCTTTAATTTTCACATTATAAATCAGGGGGCATAATTCACCTTCTTGTACCTTAAGGGCAATCACATTATCCTAAGCGACATTTTATCCCGAGCTCCACCAAGTGATCTGGTCGTGACACGCTGTCACACCAATCCTGCTCTCTACGGAAGCAATAAATGCCTCTTTCCCCCTGAATTAGACATCAAATGTTGAGTCTTTTTTTATTTTTTAAATCTTTAATTTAATGGGCATGAGTTCCCAAACACAATCTAGAGTTTTCCGCCACTGTCGATGTGAATTTAGTTTGTGCAAAATATCAAATGTATAATTCATGCGGTGCTAATCGTCAGACATGTGGAGGCTTCAGTGGAGGGACAACGCAGAACTTACTCAGCGTTCAAGCGTTCCACTGCTGAGAAAGTTCTTACTGCTAGAAAAGCAACCAAGATTTACACTTTGCCTCAACAGTCTTGTAACATTACAGTGAGAATGCTGCTTGGCTGTAATAAACAATTTAGCAACTTATAGTCCCTCATAACCTGGTGGAATTAGGAGTGGATTGACCTTTTACTACCAGTCGCTGCTTTACTGTGGCCCAAAACTCTCCGCCTGTTCATTTCATTCTGGCCATCGCCCAGACGGCATTAAAAATGAATGCACTCCTTAAACCCCAACACTAGGCCTTTTCCATTAGGGAGAGAGATATGAGGGTGATAAACGTTATTTGTGATCGGATATGAATTGTGCGAGGATTGGCTGCAATATTGGAAGCCACATTGAAAAGTGATTGTGCTTGAATTCCCCCATGCAGCTCCACGCCGTATCGCGGCTGCCGTAATTTGATTCTCATTCATTTTGCCCATTGTTGTGCATTATATTGAAAGCCTTATCGAGCTGATCTAGACCAACCAATTGGGATTTTTGTTATTCTGTCACACTTGGTTGATTTTAAGCTGATCAGGATATTTGCCTGGCACTGTCTTGGGCATTCTGAATGGCCTTATCTGACATTTAATTACCATACTGCCTTTGTTGAAACAAAATTCATCTATTTTAGCGTGCGGTGCGGGGGCATGCTTCTGGGCATGACAGAAAAAGGAGATGGAGATTGTTTGGTTGTCTTTGCTTCCTTTATGCAGCTTTAATGTGACTTTCCCTCTGATTTACTGTATATACACCTGTATAATGTACAGGTGCATTTATCAAGCTAACGGTGCGTTAAGTGATGCACTATAGTGACAATCTAGTAGGGATTCACCCCGAAATGGGCAGAAATTTACATTTAATATTAAAAAAAACGAACTGACTTAATTGCAAATCCTTTCATTAATGAGGAATACTGAAATCTGGACCGCAACGCCAACATCTGCCATGGTTTGCACATGGAGAGGGCAAATATGTCGAGTCAAAAGTGGATGCAAATGGTATACAATCACGGTCTAAACAGATGTATGTGGTCCACACACTTTTATCTTCTCTTCCACACAGCAAATGCTTAGCCTGAGTGTTTGACCTCGTCAACGTGCCCATCTTCCTTTACTCCATGTTCACCGACAGCCAGAACAGGATGATAATGGCCACCCTTGGACACTTTGCACCAAGGGGCAGGAATGTGATGGGCTGCAGCTCAGGCACATATTAATATTAATACATATAAAAGCTGTGTGCCTGGCACAGAGTCATCAGCTGCAGACACATGGAGACACACACAGAAATGCTTGCCGCACGTGTGCGCGCAGGCCTGCATGCATGTAGCAACACACATATAGACAAAACAAAGACCCATTACGGACATAACTGCCCAGCATTTGTGGATGGACCGTTTCCCAAGGTCAGTTTAAAACATTTGCCAGCAGGAAACCTGCACAGAGTACCGGTTGTTCACACCGTTTGGGGAAAACACACATTATGTAAATGATTCTTTTTTTCTGAAATGGAACACATACAACCAGAGACTGACTGCTAATGGCTACCGTGTCAGCCAAAGTTAATAGTCGTTGTGAGTGTTTCCTTATATGCCCGTTGAACCAAATGTACATCCCCTGCAGAATACACACCTGTCCGCAGTTTCCTTGTCCAAACCACATCATCCATACGTGCACGGAGGAATGCAAATGCAGGCATGGATGAAAAGCAGGTAACGAGGAACAAAGGTTGGCATGTTCCAGCTAATCCACAAAAGAGGTTTGTGAAACGCTTTGATGTGGCAGCAACAGGGCGAGACTGTCATAACTCCAAAAGTGACAAAACAGCTCTCTTGCAGAGGGCTGACAGCACAGCGGTCGTGCCTGCACCGAAGAAAAGGCAGTGTTAGAATTCAAATTCTATTTGCATATATTTTACTTTGGAAATAATAGCCTAGTCTCTGGTTTATGCAGAGGCTGTGATGTTGGAACACAAGGACACCACGGAAATAACACTAATATAATCTCTGTTGCTGAGGGATGGCTGCCTAAATGACATGTACAGTGAACTGAAAAGCAGATTTTCAATGTCAATCAGCGTATCAGGGAGACAGGTTCGTGTTTTCGTCTGAATTTTAGACTCAGGGGTCGAAGTCACTGAGAAGGAAAATTGAATAGCAAAGGGAAATTGAATTTTACATGTGATCTGTCGGGAATGAGCGCACGATGTTCATCATATGTCACCGACTGACATGGTTGAACTTCATTCAATTGCTTTGTAATCCATAAAAATAAAGACTACCCTAAAAGGTTTAGCCAGGTGTGATTTAAACCAATGATTCAAAAGGGATTCACAAAAAAATAAATGCTCCTGAGGGACAATAATAGGATAAAAAAGGGCCTCTGGATTTGACCCCGGTTCAGATGATCTTGTGTCCAGCCTATTTTCTTCTTAGACATCAACAAAGGGGTTTCAGGAAAGGATGAACACTGTTATTATCCTGGTGCTTAGGAGACACGGAGGCACATTCAGGTCATAATCTGGTAAAACCCACCTAAAAAGCACTTTTATTGGAGGGAATTAAACCTGGCCTCCCTGCAGATTCTTTTGTAAGGATACTTGACACGATGACTCCTGCAAAACAAAGACACACAGAGACCTGTAATTATCCTCTAAGGTGGCTCACTGTGATGGTTACCTGAATTAAAAATAAAAAGAGACAAATGGGATAATCTCAAAATAAGGTCCTGTGGTGCAGTTAAGTACGGTAAATGTATTTTTTTTCCTCTTTAGTGACGTGAGACAAGTGAAAAGTGGAGCAACACATCTATACAGTCTTCAGTCTTTCTCTTCACTAACAAAAACTCCGGTCTTCATCGAAGCGGGGGTAGGGCTGCGATGGCTCATATTTCACTGTCAGCCTGGTTTACCCCAACAATGTGAGCAGGTGACAAATAACCTGGCTCATGATTGAAATCTGACAAAATAACACTGTGTTTTATAATAGCGTCCCCAAGCAGAAATATGGCACCCGCAAACTAAACAGTGCTTCATCACCTCCATGCCAGTTGCCGCGGTTCTCCATTAAGGGCCAGATCATTGTGTTTTGCCTCCCCCCGTCCCAGCTGACCGCCAAAGTGACAGCCCTGTGCTGGCTGCTGTGACATTGAAAAATATTCGTACTGACACGGCCACAAATCACATGCTGACAAGTTTTAAAACTCAATATTCACTCGATGTGCATCTGCTCTGTTCTTGTTAAAAGTGTAATATGGTGTTCTCCCCTCTGCGTTCTTTTATTATTACAGTATTGACAGCAACTATAATAAAGTTGTGCTGTTTTGATACCGGGGCGGGAAGCGTGGAGGCTCAAAGGAAAGGCCGAGAAGATGTGGGATCGCACAGCGGCGCCGCAACAAAACGGCGGGTTTATCATGACGGAACTCAATCCGACTTGTTTCGTTCGGTGCTCTACCTGTGGGTGTCTCAAGATCCAACCCTTAATATAGAAAAACCAGCAATAATAGTAAAAAAACAACATGCATCTTGCATGGCAGCATTGGTGAAGAGTCGGCCAACTCTGGAGCCACTGAGCTGGTGGCACGGCGCCAACGGTTACTCTAATATCCCCTTAGTCTGAAGCCTTGTCGACCATGTAGACCCTAATATGTGCCCAGTGCGCACAACTAAGTGTGCTTTAGGCTCATTGTTAACATAAGGCCAAATCTGTAATGTAGCACGGACAATTAAGTGCACAATTTTTGTGTAAATGCAAAATCCCTCACTGTGAATTATTTAATTCCCTTTCTACAGTTCATTTAGTTGAGCCCTTTTGGCGGGCGGTTTGAGTCACAGAAAACTAATTTGATTCAGCTCCTTGATTTAATTAGATTTTATGATGTATGGTATTGCTAATTTGGTGGCTCACCATGCGTTGTCGGTGCCTGTCCCTTGAACTGGCGCTAAGCTGTCAGAGCCCCATTTTTAACAGTATTGAAAAATTCAAGCTTTATTATTGCCCCCTCACTCATTTTCTCCCATCGGAGGGAAAGTAATGAGCTTTTAGTCTCTTCTCTTTTACTCGTCTCCCTCTCTTCTTCATACGCTGGCCCCTTTTCTCTCCATCTTCATCTACCTTTTTTCCACCTTTTCCCCCTTTTCCGCTCTTTAAAAACAAAAGGATAAAGACTTAGGAAGAGCTCAGGAGAAGAACTGCAGGGGCAGAAAAATAGAAACGACAGCCCCGACGGGCTCTATGCAACAGGGGAGGAACAGAGAATGGAAAGAACAAATAACATGGCAAGAGAGGGGAAGGATGATTGAGTAAAAGAATGAAAGACAAGAATACATTTGTCAGAGAAGTGGGATGTGAGCAAAGCTGCAATGGCAAATATGAGAGACAAGTAGCGCTTAAAGAGAGGAAAGGAGAGAGTGGGAGGAAAAAACAGAGGGAGTCTATGAGGGAAATGAGAGGGATCAAGTCAAATAAAAAAGGGAGAGAGAGTGGGGGGTGGCAAGCATACGCTTACACTGCTCCAGGCTTGCTGCTCTGGCATTAGTGCGCTGATTCATGAGTTAAGTTTCCCCAACTGCCCACGGCTATTAGCTTTCAGTTCCTTCGGCTGTCATTTAGACTCTAAAGAGTCTTTTGCTTAATGCACTGTTTTAATGAGAGTGCACCGCTCGCTAATATATTTGACTGTATGAAAGGTCACAACAGGAAGCTAAACAGATTGAGAGGGAGGGAGCGCAATGGCGGCGGCGCTGTCAAGAGCCAAGACAAGTTTTTTATCCAAACGGATTGGAGTGGGGGGTGGGGGGACATCAGGGGCGGGCGGGCGGGTGGGGGGGGGTTAGTGTGAACCCGCAAGGCAGCCGGCTACATTGTCACCGTTCCATGGCTCCTATCCCTTTTACCCAGCATTCAACTGTGCATAATAGGTCTTGTAAGTGATGGGTTACTGCTCCCTCTAATAGTTATGGCCCATCCATCACAGGCCTTAACCAGACAGAGAAAGAAAAGTTAGAGAGAGAGAAGGAAAAGATGGGCAATGGAAGGGGCCCATCCTGATAGGAGACACATGTTTCATTACCCATATAATCACCACCCTGGCAGTGTTAAAGCACTTTATAACACTCGCTTAATATTTATATTTTTCTGATTCCAACAAGCCTGTTAAATATGTAGAATGTTAAACAGATTAAACACAAACATTTTTTTAAAATTATTTTCCTGTGCTACCACCTTGTAATCTTGATTCCCACTACTCCTACATGCAGAGTATTCCAGACGTCTAAACAAGACCGAGCGGTGTTCAGCACTATAAAACATTCTGACAACACCGCATAACAGAAATGGCCTCCGCCCTCTTCTTCTCTCCCTCTTTGTCAACATACGGCCACCGTTCAGTCACATGACACCCATGAGGCACTGTCTCCGAAAAGCAGAGGCCTGTCTAGTTTTGGGCCCCAAACCCGATAATCTAACAGTAATCCATTCAAAACTAATCAAACATTTACAAATGCGCCACGCTGGGAAGAGAGCACTATAATTCATCAGCGTCCTCCATCACCAACACGCGGGCCAACCTCGCTGCGCTTGCGGCATCTCAATCTACCTATGCAAATGAGACGGCAGCACACGGGGAGAGCGGGGGCCCGACAGCCAGACTTGTGTACTGAAATTATAAGCAAATATTCATCCATAATGGGTGGAGGAGTGCGCGCCGGGCAGAGACCGCGTTAAAAGTCTTCTTTGGCTGTGTGATTATTCACTGAGCAGCAGTGACAGTGTTGGCAAAGGTAAATTAGCAGCATATGCTGAGCTTTTATTATAAATCCCAGTCTCTTCTAACCTTTATCACCCCCCACCCTGCGATGTATGTACACGGTTGAAGATATATCAATACAGTCTGGTGATTAATAATTCAGAGGTGGGGATTCCATAGGGGGAGCTATGAGACGTAGGAGAGGCCTCGCAGTGAGGACTGAGGGGTTTTAGGGTGAAAAGAGGGCCCCTTGCCCCCCGTAATCCTGTCCTGTCGCCTGTAGGCCTCACACCTTCTCGCCTACATTACCCCAACCATTTGTTTATTGTGCAGTAATTACAAGCCTTCAGGCCTAAAGGCAAATAGGCACAGAGGTGCTGCAGACATTTATAACCATTTATCACAACAGAGCTGGAATCAAACCAGGCGTTTATGTCAGTTTGTCAGAGCAGCATCGCAGCCAGGTAGGTGTGACTTCAGCGAGCTGTTGGAGAACTGAAAATGCAGGATAACGGAGTCGGAATGAGCTTCATTCGTCTTTAATCCAGACTGTTAGCGTGCTTATTTAGCTCCACAAGGTTAAAAACCGTAATCTCTTCTGAGACAAAAATATATATTTTCTTCTCATTTCCAGCACTCCAGAAGCCATTTAGTGCTCCCTGTGTAAGAGTGGCAATCCCTATTACCGCTGGATAAAGTGTACCCTTTTTTATTTGAAATGAAAATGTCAGTAATTTCTTTGGAGATTGATGACTCCTTACACGTCGGCCCAATAAATGAAAAATTGATGAGGCTCAGTTCTCTCTTTTAATATTTAAGGCAATATTAAAGTCTCTCTTACATCACATGGAAATAGTTTTATTTAAAAGGAATAAGACCATTGGGCATTGTTTACTGAACACCTCATGCATGTTTTATAAAGCCGGTGGCTCTTGGAGAAATTCAAAGGCCCTTGAAATCGTTACTGTTTTGCAGTAAGTGTAAAACGACTTAAGAGGAAGGTGAATGGCGCCGGCGTTGTTTTGCAGCCGCTCTCTTGTTGTTGGATGTGGGCTGTCTTGATGAGGGTGCCCGTGGTAGATAGCGGTGCCAAGAAGGAAGGGGTGGGGTGGGAGGGAGTTGTACGATAAATGGGTGAGGTTTTATTTCTTCTATTGGGTCGTAATGTGTGCTCGGTGAAGAAATTGATGTTTAATGTGGCTGAGCGGGCGAATGGGATGAATTGCCATTTAAAACAAAGAGCTGTGCTGAAAGCGAGGGAGGAGGGAGAAAAGGGGAAGTTAGATGTAGGGCAAGGAGAGGAAGCTACTTCAACTGCACTGATAGTTTAAAAGATGCCAGAGGCAAGGAGAGTCCCATGCAAAGTGTGTGTGTGTGTGTGTGTGTGTGTGTGTGTGTGTGTGTGTGTGTGTGTGTGTGTGTGTGTGTGTGTGTGTGTGTGTGTGTGTGACATGAAAATGATACCCAGGTTAAATTGTTTTGGTCTAAATACATCTTCAAATGGGCTGAAACAGGGATCTCAGCAGTTTTGAATGTACACAATGGGCAAAATTGAGCGAAGGCGTTCATACCTCACAAAGGCTGACCTGTGATGACTTTCATATACATGGAATGCTACATAATAAAGCATTTGGCCTCCAGGAAAAATTCTGACCCCAAAATATTTGAAAGGCAGGGTGGGAAGCAAAGTTCACTGTTGGCGTATTTATTTTCTCCTCTCTGTTTGTAGAAAGTTCTTTGTCAAGCTCATTGGCGGAGAACGCCCCAAAGATACACTGGTGATATTTAAGTGATAACCTGCTAAATGTTTATTCCTGCCTTAGCTAGCATGCATGTGGCATTGAGATAGCACTTCAAACTCGCCACGCTTCAGTGAGGTGGAAATCCATAAGATCGCTATTTCCTTAATCACGTATGTATTTTGTAGCTTTCTCCAAATTCAGGGCTGGTGCTTAAAAGCACCACGCTTCCCGGTTAATACAGTAAACAAGTCAGACAGCAGCATATAGTGCAACACCTCCTATACCAGTGCAAACTAGCAGTTCCAAGTCGAGTAGCCCATTACATTGTAGTGGTGGTTAACAGGGACATTCGAACTGAGAACCAAGATACTCCAGCTCCCATTTAGACAAATTAAATCAAGCCCCATAATGCTTTATGTATCTGTTGCCTGGGTTACGCGTCCTAGCACACCAGGCCCTTTGATGGAGGGTGGAATGAAGCCTTTTATATCAGATGCTTCGACAACAGGGGGTGACTGCTACCTGCCAACTATTATCAAAGGTACTGGTTTCATAGCCCTGCCATATTTTTTGATTGATCTAAATTACACGTCAGTGAGTGCTGCGGTAACGTGATCTATAAAGAGATAGCGACTACTTGTACATTATTAAACTCCCTGAGCGGCTGCTCTGCTTTTGGATTGCTGTAATTATCTGTGCTGGAGGCACAACAAGTGGCCCAAACACAGCTGTTAGTCTGCCTGTGCACCCCAACACTGGCTGGCATTAATTGTTTCTGAACAGAAGCTACATTTGGCAGAGGTTACCATTAAGAGGAGGGCCAAACACGCCTTTGTGTGAGCAGGACCAAAAATTTGACAAGGGAGGAAGAGACAATTATCGTGAAGTTTGTTGAAGAAAGATGCAACATGGTGGCCCCAAGGTGAACTGGGAATGTGCTGCTTAGCTGATGTTCCACCTTAACGTCCTCTCTCAAATATCCCATGAAAAGAGATTAATCAGCCATCTTGGCTTTATATATTTCTTAAAGCAGAAATTCTAGTAAATCCTTCTGGGTTTAATAGCAGCTGCCGGTGGCCTTTCTGACATCCCATATATCCCATCCTGCATGAGAGAGCAAGAGAATCTGTCAGAGAAGAGGGCATTCTGGGATACCGGAGGGATGTCTGTGGGAATGTGGTGCGGGTCATGTGACCGTGGTGTCCGACACCGTGGCACCAGCCTCGATTTGTGGCTAAGTGCCGGTGTTGTGGTGACACAGACGGTAAACAGGACATATCGTCTTCACCCCAGTGCCTTTCGTTACCTCAGAATGGATCCTATTTTGTGTACAATGCAACTGGAAAAGAGAGCATGAAGCAGTGAAACCTATTGGTTGGTCTGGAGGTTGTAGTTCCATTAAAGGCCGCGCAGCCACTTTCCTATAAGGTCTTTCTGTTGTGCAGTTTTATGCTGAAGCAGTGCATGCATGTAAACAGATTTTTTATTAAACTAAATCCATACAAGCACCAATATTGTGCTTGTCTCAGTTTACATCATCGCACGCCATCAATGTCTTTTGCTCGCAAGCCTTATTTCGTGTTTCACCTTTTACGAGGACTGTTTCAGCGCAGAACAGCAGATGCAGACATTGAATACGAATTCATACAAGGCAGACATAATATCAGGCAATATAGAGGCAGACAGAGAGGCCATTGAAATGCAAATAGACTGCTGGGGCTGTGGCAGCGGGGAAAAGAAATTGGCCCAGATGACAATGCAAGTAAACCACTCCAGTTTGTCAAGAAGGCTGCGCTTTGTCACAAAACTGGGATGGATTTCAATACAAGTGGTGCTACAGCGCTAAAAAGAATCATATTCAGAAATGGGAGGAAAGAAATAAAATTTTCTGCAGCATGACTTGTGTCAAAACTATGAGTTACCTGCAAAGTTGGCGCGTTTCGGGTTATCGCCGCGTCTTTCGAGGGGCCCGCTAACGCGCTGTGGCGGACCTTCAGCGTGACCGATGTGAAGAGTAGCGCTGAAAGCAGCTCGGTGTACCAGAAGCCGCACAGTTGGCCCCGCTGCACATACACACTTTCTTCACGGTTCGTTCCCCTCACGAGTGGTCTCTTCAGCACACGTGTTTCGTTAGCCAGGTTAGCACGCTCCATCAAAAGGAGGGACAGAGAACTGGGAGGCCTCAGCAGACCCTCAGCCATAATAAATTACCTACAAGTGCTGCAGAACAATAACACAAAAAAGTGCGAGCCATCCATTTCGCCACCATTTACAAGAAATCAATATCAATACTTAATGCAACGCGGATGAAAAATGAGCAGAGATATGGGGCATAATACGAGCTCAAATGAAAGACCTTGGAGTGTTGCTTCCCAAGGGTTTGTGGGATGAGGAGGGAGAGAAGGTGTGAAAAATCTGAACTATACGATAGATTGCATTACGTGTTGTGTTGTTGTCTCTCGTCATTTTTTTCGTAGTTTCATAATCACCTCTTTGCGCATGTGGGTCAATTAATTGTTAATCAGTGCAGAGTCTTGGTTCACAATCCAGGACGGAACATCTGTTTACAACATTTCGTCCTTCAAAATAATAAAATCCACTGAACTTTTACCTTCTTTAAATTTATTTACTTTTTTTACGCAAGGCTGGCCGGATAAGTCAGTCGGTCGGACAGATCCTCCCGAGTCCGTGGAGATCTCTTTACCATGTCACAAATGAATTATCTGTTAAAGATAAACATGATCTATATTTGTCCTCAAGGCTTGCCGCATGATGTCATCGCAGACTTAACGTTCCATTTCATTGTGGCGATCGTTGATGCGCTGCAGATCTTTGCACGCTGTAGCATAGTTGAGCATTTTCAGCTGAATTATGATAAGAGCAGTGACATTTCCCAGAGGTGAAAAAGACATGAAAAACTGCATTTGAGGGGATCAAACGGAAGCAGGCGGTCTTCCTGCGGAGTTAAATGTGTTTTCCTACAACATTCGTCTGATATTCAGCGAAACATGTCACATTACGCACACACAAAGCATGAATTGTGTCTATGGGGCCGTCACATGACTAAAGGGCTGCGTTTCTTTTTGTCTTTTCACCTGCAGGTGCATCGCGCCAGCCTCAATTAGACTTGTCATCTGCAGTGAAAAGCCCTTTTAAAATGGTGCTTTTGTGCCCACGTTCCCCCACGTCTTGTGGTTGACTCAAGTTTTCTCTAATTTCCCAGAGGGACTTTGGCAGTTTCGTAAGTTTTTCCCCTGTCACTGTCCTACACCACAACTTCAACATCCTCCCGACCCCGTTAGCACTCTTTCAAAGGAACGCTCTTCTGCACAGGTCGATCGAGCAATATTCAGTGCTGTGGATTCAGACTGAATCTTTTTACTGTTTATCTACCTCCGACCTGTGTGGCTGCGTCCCTCCTGGTGTTGGTCACCAGTAGATGGCACTGCAGCCAAGTTGTCGCGGTAAGCAGCCACCAATTTCACCTGCCAGCGCCGGCTGCCAAAGGAAAAAGTGCAAATGTATTTGTTTCATCCTGGCTCAGGGATTTTTTTCAGCTCTTGTGCTCAGGGGCCAGATGCAGTGTATGTGACACACGGAGAGAATATCAATAACGGACAAGCTCACGGGCCAGCGGGCGACAATTCCGACCTCTGTAAGAGGCGATTCCCATTTTAAAAGCCTACAGTATTCAAATTACACTCGCATTGCCCTGAAAGCACAAATGATCACCGCGGTGGTGATAAGCAACCAAAAACTGTCCATTTTTGTTGCTCTCCCTCTTTGTGCTGGGGTTGCTCGGGTTACGGCCTTCAAAAGGACAGCAAATACCCTTTACTATTACGTCGGCATGGCTCTGACTTAGCAAAAGGGGAATAGCATCAACTAGTCTTTGCAGGATAGAGTATATTTGTATTGTTAAGTCTGGTGTCGAGTTCTGAACAAATCTATTGTCCTTCTTTGAGCTTGAGTCCTTTAGATTGCATAAGTGTTTATTGAGCTCCGCAACAAAGGGGCCCATCTTTCTGACTCTCATGCTGCAAAGTTTGTTTGATTTCACCGATGCTGCTTGACCGCAGATGCGGTCATCATCTTGAAGCCATTTCAAGTTTGGGTTCCAAACAAATCGTCTGTCGGGACCGTCGGGGTATCTGGTGCGGCACAGAAAGGTCATGTGACAGGGTTGTGACAAGTTTGACAAAGCTGACAGAGCAGTTTGATGTGACACGTGAAGCCCGTGGAGCTGCAGGCTTGGAAAGGGAGAGAAAATGCTCAGATGTGTTTGCCAAGTGTGTTGCTGATGTCCGGAATGTCAGGTTTTACTCCAGACAACCTGCATTTAAAGCCTCCTTTTACCAATTAATTGCTGGGCTGTTCAATAACCACATGCCTGTATCCAGTGAACTCCGTGCTCCACCAAATCTCCTCACATCTTCATGTTCTTCAACCTAAGGTGTTCAACAATGAATCCGCTTGAAATGTAACACTTTAGACATTTGTCTCCCCAAAGTAAGTGATATGAAAACATAAAGTGTGACAAAGTTCGCTGCCCTGTTTGGCTGCTGCCCTCAGGCTGGATGAGCTCATGCCTGTGTGATGCAAAGAAGAGTGCTTGGTGAACACACACACACACACACACACACACACACACACACACACACACACAAACGTTTTATATTAATATCAGTGGTGTCCGATTTCCATCAAGCCAGGGATTTATTTGCAACCACTATTTTACACTTTTTCATTTTAAAAAAAGCCCTCAGCTGTTGTCAAGCATTGTCCCTCACCTGTCCCAATCTCCCCCCCCCCCCCCCCCCCCCTTCTCAGGGAGGGCCCTGATGATGATTTTAGTACCATTACCATTTTAGCACCATTAATGCCAGCACCCTAATTACTCACTCACTTGCTGCTCCGCGCAGCCTCTCGCCTATTTGGGGAAGCAATGTGGCCTGTTAGCAAGATGCTTGTTAACTGAATACACTTAATTATATAAGAAGATAATTACAGGTAAACGTTTCCCCTAAAAGCAGCCGTCTAACTCGGCTCGCTCATTTAATTGATGCATGTTTTGGATCCTTGTTTTGTTTGTTTTAATATGAAGTGATTAATTGGCTCCTTTGATGAAATGCTTGTGTTATTTTATTGTTTCTGGGGTGGTTCGGGTTGGCTTGCATGAAGTTCATGCAACAATAAATATATAGTTTTTGTATTTGAGGTTTACGTTAAGAGTATTAATATAAAGGCAACACGTTGTAGCCAAGCATGATGAAAAATGACAAACAAAACCTCATTTAAAATAAGAATTAATGCTGTAATCACCTGCATGGCTTCTCTTCTATTTAAACTGAGGGAACCATCAGCAGGCCAGTGGGTCATTTATCAGCCTTCAATGGTCCATCGAAAATGATGCAACTCTAAACTGAATTTCATTCAAGCTCCTGTCAAATGAAAGATTATTTAGTGCGTTTTAAGAAGGTGGAGTGCAGAACAGAAATGGGGGTCAGAGTTGGAGGACTCCCAGGGGATATCCCGGGGGTCTTGGGGACATCAGTTGTCCATTACAAGCTAATCAGGAACCGTGTGTGTGTGTGTGTGTGGGGCTGTGCGAGAGACTGTGTGTGTCTGATGGCAGGGAAAGAACATGCGGGAGAGCACAAGAGTCACCACGTGTTGTTTCACTGTGTGTGTTCTTGAATCCTGAGTGTGTGTGTTTATGAGTGTGTGGAGGGGGGAGAAAATGCTTTGTCTGCCTCAGGAGCAGAAGGCAGGATCTCCCAGGACACTATCTATGGAGATCATGGCATGAACATCTCCGGCCTCCAGATGCTGGCAGCTCAATACAGACCCCTGAAGTGACATCCACCCGAAGTCTCCCAGGGCTCTTTGCACCACCCCGGGGATCTGCTGTGTTAAGAACATGATATGGTATTTACAAAAAAATATTTGTAAATGGAGGCGTTTGGCGGTCCGTAATGGCCCTTCCCGTGCTGCCGCATCCTATCTGACCATCTTTGGAGGAGGGTCGGCGCTGGGAAGCAGCAGGGCCAAATGCCCGGCAATGCACAGTTTAGTTTACTGTCTCAACCAGTCAGCCAACATGTCTGATTCATGGCTTCAAATCAGTCAGCAAGAAGCATGCGAACGGCTCCTTCGCTCACCGGGGCAGAAACGAAACCCTGGAGAACTCTTCATTGAAAACATGCAGTCCTATTTTGTTTCAGGCAGTGGGGTCGGAGCGGCGGATGTGAGGCTGTGAAATTTCCAGTAAAAAATGTAACCCTTTTTGGGGGGTTTTCAAACAAGCACTTTCAGAAAATGAATTGATATTTCGATTAGATGGGCTTTATTTGTGACCACTCAGGAAATAAATCCACCACAAGAAACAAAATATTGAAAGGGAAAACTCAACAGAAACCCTCCATTGATTTTCTTTTTTTTCTTCCACAGAATGATTGGAAAAGGCCCAGCTATGATGCTCTAAAAGCACTAAAAGAGATGTATATGACACCCTGATATGCCCTGTTTGTGTTACTGCTTCATTGGAAAGCTTAAAATGTCACAGCTGGTAAGCCCGGAAATGTTCCAGCTTCAGTCGATTCGTATTTTTGCCACATTCAGCATTGCCGGACAAGGAAAGACAAGTTAACACTAAATAAAAATCACACCTTCCGGCTGGGATCACTGCTAATTTTAGGCTTTGAGAGGGATAACGCGGCTGAGGACACTTAATTATACGACTTGTTTGCAGTGTTGCTTTGGAGGATACATGGATTGGTAGCCTGTAAGTAGAGGCTGCTGAGGGAGGATTGGGTGTATCGGAGACATCTGATCCATCCCCAGACGCACGTTTACAGCCTCTGAAATGAGACACATCTTTGATTTGCCTGCCCCCGTAAACAGACAGAGACATGAAGGTGCTCGTGGTCCCACTCCCAGCTGGAAAAGATCCACCGGCTGAATAATGCACACAGTCACCGTCTTGACTTTGACACGCTGGACGTTTCGCCCAGCACCACCGAAACGAGCGGAGGTGTCGCGGAGTGGTTTTACCCACCTGGAGTGCTGAGATTCTTCACTCAGGTGCCGAGGCAACATAGATTTGTGTTGTTTGGCTTCAGCCGTCCCCGGGGTCCTGCTATCGGCCCGTCAACACGACACACGTGCGCTGTCTGGGCCTCTGGAAAAATGACTTTACATTGTAGAGGAAGGCTTACTGGTACCTGCTCGGAACGCTCACAGAAAAATCAAATTCCAACTGTCCCATGTGTGAAATTAAAGTGTAGACGTCGCATACATCAAAATTTAAGAATATAATACGAGCCCAGGATAAATAGCAATGTGGAATGTAGAGGTGGAAGAGATTAATGCAGCGCTGAATTAATGGCAAAAGAAGTTAGCCAACTGCAGCTAATTAATATTAATCAGCATAATTAATATTAATTAATAAATTTACTATGAGAAATTCTCTTACTAGCAAAATATAGCAGCTACACTTAGAACAAGAAGTGTTTGAAATATAATATTAAATGGAATATAGGAGTATTTATTAGCTGTAGCTGCAGACCAAAGCCATAATTCCCTCTCAAACTGTTCTTTAACATTAAAGTTTATTTTAAATATACGAGGAACAGTGCTAGCAAGGCATTTTTCATTGGTAAAAACTAACGTGAGCATTTTTATATAACAACATTAAAAGTGGATGTGTCTGTTGTAACTAATGTGTTTGTCTGTTTGTGTGCATGTGTACAGACGACACGGACTACTTATCATATTAATGCCATGCCACTGCTTGTTTATCCAGACAGATGAATCATGAGTTAATTGCCCATAATGAGCTTTGTTTTTTTATTAATCTATTCCTGGCAACATGAATGACTGAGGCGGGGGGAGGACAGAGTCAGAGTTGACTCGAGGTGCATCTTTCAGCTTAAACGTGGACGTACATCAAGGTATTCCAAATGAAGCGCAGAAGGATGAGGCCCCCGGTGACCTCTGCTGTCTTCCCCGCTGCTCTGGGCTGACAGTCAGGAAGTAAAACCCAAGGAAGAGTGCTTTGCTCCTCCTCCAGACTGTCTGCCTCCACTCCGCGAACATGAAGCGGTGCGGTCGGCTAATGTGGCCAGGGAAAGCTCAGCCGAGCTAGGATGTCATGTCTGCCCGTTGGATAACAATTAAATGTGGCACCTCAAGCAGATCAATTTGACTTTGAGGCTTCGGGTTTTAACTCCTCACTCGTCACGTTTGCTCTCCTCCCAGTTTTTCTTTCCTTTTGACACATCTGTTTATTATCGCATCTGTTACTTACCACTTTAGGCCTCCTGATGCTTTTATATATATGTATATATATTTTATCCAACTGTCAGCTGAACGGGCAGATCTGTGATCTTCCTGAATATTTGGATAGGAAATGGCACTAAAAAGGCAGCGAACGGCCAGACAGACTCCGACTCCAGGATGGAGACGAGCGACACTGCAGGGAAACACAACACCAGCACCGAGCAGCACTTGAAATATCAACGCTTCAGCGTTCTAATTAAAGCCAAGACTAATGGGTCCTAATTGCATCGCTAAAATGGACCAGTTCTCTTCTCTCCAGTGTAACTTGACTACACGTCTTCCCATATAGATTAATGGGGGCCGGAGCTGCAAACTAAAAAGCAGTTAATTTATCGGAAGATGCATTTGGAGGATAAAAGAGTGTGTTTGTCTGACCAATAAAATGCATTATCCGCTTCTCCTTATTGAAAATGCATTTTGTTCCACCTCAGGAGGATTGGATTGTTAGTTTGCGTTTACCGGTGACATGCTTGACACTGGCCACAGCCCAAACGGGTTTCTGTCCACAATGGTTCCATTACCTGCACGTGCTTTCGTTCTATAAGGATGATTACTTAGGGGAGACAAGGGGAAGTCCTGGAAAATAGTGGGGGAGAGGGGCATGTTCAGCTTCTGAACATGTCTTCTCATTTTGAATGTTTCTTAATGACTGTCATTAACGAGGTGGTTTTGTCTGTGTCCTTTGTGTGAAGCTTTTGCTCTTTAAAGGCAATAAGGAAGGATGATAAATGTAAATATTAGTCTGCCGAAATGCCAGAGGACTTTTTGGGGGGTAAATTCGTGATCTGGATGCATTTGTTTCATTTAGAAATCAGGATTTGAGAAAGAGACATTTAACAATAAAAATTGTTTTTGAGATCAATAAATCAAATGAAATTGATTTCATCAATAAATTGAATAAATTATAGCTGACAGCATCGTCTTTACATTTTCTCTTTAGATTAGAAGACTTTAAATTAAACCCAGAACTCGGTTCCCAGTGGCTGTATCAGAGTATCTCCAGTTGTGTTTGGAGGCAATTATCAGTTTGACTCTGCCCTTCTGCCTGACCAAACCTTTTATACGTAATTGCACTCGTTCTGAATTTCCAATCAGACCGATTCTGCCTCCAGCAATATCTCAATCTGCCTAATTGGTTTCAGCATTTTCTAAATTGCGAGGCATTGATCGCGGAGGGTCAGCTCTGTTTCAAAAGTGAGAGGGTCTGCAGGCCTTTTGTTAGAAACTTGTGCACCTCACTCACCCATTCAGACCTGAGAGAACAAGACCATTGTTCTTAGTCAGAGAGCATCGAGGGTCACGATGTGCAGCCGAATGCATGAAAACTAGAGGACAGCTAAACACATGCTGAATATGTAATGCTAATGTTAGTCTGGAGGTGCTGGGAGCTATTGTCTCTCAGATTTTAATTAAACAAGGCAGAACAACATATAACTAGGACAAGAAGAGCTTTTAACTTCCATTTATTTCAGGCCTGTGGATGTTGTAGGTAGGCCGATAGCTAATGAAGAGAGAATCAATGGGGCTTCATTAAAAGCAGCAGGCAGTCTGCTGCTTTGGACACGGCTTAATTACAGTTTTCACAGGCGTTTGCTTCAATTAGGAAAAATAAAGGCAGTGAAGTGGAGCGAATGGAAGGGTATTAGCATATGTATCGCTGTGGAAAGCCACAGGGTTCTGACTAACCTGCTGCTGTACTCACCTCTAACCCGCGCGTGGAGCCACCAGCCGGACTCAACGGAAACTCACCCATGTATATTAACACATGACGTATGACCACCCATCGTTCGTAACACCCAACAGTAAGAGTTATGATTCAGAAGCTGGTTGTCAATCATGGCTGTTTAATCCTGAGGAGGAGGGATTTGTGGGCTTTGCTAGCTTGCATTCAGTTTTAAGTTTTTGATTCCAGGTACTGCAGGTGTCTCACTGTGGACCTGATCGGGCGCCGCTTTCTGGGGGGCCTTTTGGTGTCAGGCAGGCGAAGCTCATTAAAATAAGTGGCTGCACCTGTGTCTGTGTGTGGGGGGGGGGTACTAAAGGGTGTTGAAATGGAAATGAGGGAGTGCTACCCGTGGGCTTTGCTAGCTGTCCTTGTTTTGGACATCGAGCCTATTAGTGGGGGGGTGGAGGCTGTTTACTTCCTACTGTTCACAAACTGTGAACTGATTTGTGGACGAGAACCTTCATCAGCTCAATGACTGAAAAACATTCCATAACTGCGTTCCCTCATGATTGGAGGCCAGCCTCTGGATCGTCCAGGTCATTTCTTGTGTAACCCACCTCTCAGGTCTGTCTGACAGTGACGGATAGTGAGCGTGGCTCAGAGTGTCCTCAGCAGTGCGTTTGTGACAGGTGAGCAGAGACAGTTTATCCCATTCTCTCCCTCAGCAGTTAATAACAATTCGAAAAGGGGCTCGGGGTTAATAACACAATCATTACCTGGATGAGGACAGGAGACAGCTGTAAGCATGTATGCAGATGGACGACCGTCATTAGTCGTTGTCACACAGGCTGAATAGGCGTGTTCTCAGGGGGCACTCGAGGACGACTGAATACGGCTGAGAGACGTCGCGTCTTTAGCCTGTTTTGGGAGCGGCTGGATGGCTTTTTGGGGGGGCGGGGGGGGGACATATTCTAGTCAAAGTCGAGCTGGTTTCTCTTTCGTGGAATGTTTCATCCATCGGTTCACAATCGCACAAAAACTGTTGCAGTTCTCCCCATCCGTGCGTCTCTCATGCCACAATAGATGCAACCGGGTGAGCACATCGGGGCCCTTCATTATTGAAAGGATTGATTTGTAATTTGTAGCGTTCCCATCTGTCCTGGTTACACAAAATTATGGCTAAACCAGTTAGTAAACACTTTGTCCCATTGTCTGTTGTTTTGATAATCACCCATAATAGCATCCAGCATCAGTATGGTCTTTAAACCTGATTTAGGAGTTAATGGAATAAGAGGGAAAGGCAGTCAGTATATGCACTGGCCCTAATGTCATTAGAAATGTTTGCGGAGACTAAATTAAATCAGTCGTAAATTGTGCTCTCAAGTAAGCCAGAAAAACCCGGCCTTGTCGAGGAGAGGAGGGGGCGGTAGGGATTCATATTTTAACCTTGCGTAGAAAATGCACTTAAACAGATTAAAATAAAATAGGGACCATGTGGATGGATGGGAATGGTAATTGCCAGTGCTTTAATGGTTTCCTGTCAGCCAAAGTCGGGAGGCAGAGCTGTATTAAAGTTGGAAGCGGCGATTGAGGTCATAACTTTGCAAATGTGGTAATGAAGCCAAAGGGCGCGTGTCACCCGAACTGCACGTGACCCTCTAATAGGACTTTGGCTCAAAACGAATATTTGGTGCAAGTTCATTATACTACAACGCTGTGCGGGAGACAGGTGCAAGACTTACTTTAGCTTACTTTAGTCTGCGAGCGAAACGTTTGGAAACGTGCACATTGTGTCCACGTGCTCACACAGATGATTTTGTTTCGGTAATGGTGTAAGTGCAGGAAAACTGTTTGTCTGGTTGGATCAGGTGGCTCATTGCCCAACGCAGTCCAGACTGGAATGACGCTCGTAAATACACCGGGAATTCCCAAACCCAGATTAGATCAAGACCGTGTCCTTCCCAAAAGCTGAGAAAAGACTGGAAAAAACCACCATTTTTATCCCTTAAAGTAGCTCCTAATAGAGTTATACATCAAACCTGATGTTATTGTAATAAGGTTCTGTGGATAGTAGATCGTGAGTGCTGCTGCTGCCCAGAGCATCGTGCACGCAGGACTCTGATTTTGCACTCTGATGTGAACCTGCAACCAGCGGGTGAGATATCACAACACGCTGACTTCATACACATTTCCTTCCTTGAACTCTTCTCTTGCGTGGCTTTACCTTTCCTCGCAGAGTTCAGCTGTAACACGGCACTGTTGGCTCCAGGTGAAAGCGCGGCCCCATGCTTGCTCAGGTTCGGCTATTGTGTAAATCAACAAGGAAAAGGCTGTGTGTGTATTGAATGGCGAACATGCAGGTGATGACACAGCCCCCGCACACACAAAGTGTGTCGTTTATCAATGCCAGTTAAATTGTCAAGCGGCTGTCTGATGTTTCTGTAAAATCAGTGTTTATGTTTAAGTTGTTAATGCATCTGGAACTGGAATCCAGAGGCTCTCACAGATGCTCACTTGGTGACGTTTGATTAAAAATACTTAAAACTTGAGGATGAAACGGGAATGATGCATGATTAATGAATTCCAAGCATAGATTCAGTTTCAGCCCTGATCACCACATCTGTTGAGGGACTGTTTTGTCCATTGATACAATTAAAACTATGTTCAAAGAACAAAAAGCCACCAGCGGTTCTGCCCCTCTGCCAGGGACCGGCGGCTGCAGAAAAAAAAAAAAACCTGTGATACATCTTTGTCATAAAGCTTGGAAAAAGGACAGATTCTTTCAGGAAAGCCAAGAGTTCTGATGTGTTCGCTGCTGTAAGCTGAAACCTGGGCCGGGCCGTCTGCGAGCCAAAGGTTGATGTCACCGTGTCGTGCTGGGTGACAAAAACAGAAACTACAAGTGTTGAAAAAGCCAGACAGGAGCATGTGTAGAATCACCTGTGACACCCCCTTTTGTGCTCCACGCTGTGGGGCACATGGCTCACTGGGTCACAAGTGTGAGCTCAAACTCTTTTGTCCAACATTTGAGCCCCGAGGGCCCCTGATCTCCTGGCAGGGAAAGACATCTGAATGTGCCCCCCCCCCCCTCCACTTTAACACTTTATTCTACCTCCACATCGCCTGCGGCCTGGGTGCAAACACTACACTGATCTTTGTAATCCTTTTACTTACAGCATAATTGGAGTTAGATTGTAAGGTTTTCTTGACAACAATGGCCGTAAAAGACTAAAATCAACAATAAAACCCTCATCAAGTGTTTTTGGAAACTTTGAAATTCAAAACTGTCCCAGTTTTGATGAAATTAAAAGCAAGACTCAATAATGGGCCTCATGTCTCGTTACTATTAACACGTTAAATAAGGCCGAGCGTGACATGTAGCCATCCCGATACAGGAAACCGGTTCATGTTTTCACACGCTTTAATGGCCGAAGCATTCGTCTTGACTTGGAAAGGACAAAAGTCAAAAATCAAAGTTGAAAAAGAATTGATTTGACTTTTCAGTGAAATAAGTTGCACTTTCACATGCTAAGAAACACTGATAAAATCTTAGGTGAATATTTCAGGCTCCAGGTAAAAAGAGATAAGAAAAGAAAAGAAAAATAAGTTGCAAACGTGACAAAATGTCAAATAAAACACTAAAGCACTGATGTTGAACATCGAAGCATAAAACGTGCCACCGTTAAAAGAGCATATCTCAACAATAAAAGCAAAAACTAAAAGCTCTGTATGAACATATTCTCAAGCACAGCTCCCACCCACCTGAGCCAAACACGTAAACCCTTCTAGAAACTCCCGTTGTTGTACCTGTAATTCTGCTGAGCGTTTGCCAAAAGTGTCTGATTAATCTATTGTAATGCAAAACCGGCCGACACCAAATCCGACATCTGCCCTGTGCCCAATTCTCTGGCACCAAAAACCCACCGCTCGCATTCTTTGCGTGATTCAGACGTATCTTTTTCCGCCGCTGGGACCGACTTCAGAGGAGGTGAGATTTGAATGTTAGATTGCCAGGAGGAGGGATGGAGGGCTGTTAGTTGTTGCGTTATTGCGTGTTATTTTTCCCATTTGTTGGGGTAAAGAGAGATGAATGGAGGGATAAATGAGCGATGGAGCTGTGGAGGAAATTCCCTCGTGTGGATGGAATTGGATGAGAAGCTCGGAGGGGAGGGATGGGGGGGGGACACCTGATGTAGAGGGTGCTGTCAGAGCCTGGACAGCAGGGCCTTTGTCTTCTCAATAATCACTCGCTCCACTTCTTTCTCCTCATTCCTTCCTTCCCACAAAAGCAGCGTCCTGCCCTCACTTTTCCACTTTTTTCCTGCAGCGAGTTCAATCGTCAATCAATAAACTGAACCCCTCATCACTGGACCGTGTGGCCAACCTGAGTTCTTTGTTATGCACACGTGGACGGTGAGATATTCGCGGGGGCAGCAGTTTAAACGCAGCTTCCAGATGAAATGAATGACTGTGAGAAGCAGCACTGACGAGACCTCCGGCCAGGTGCTCTCACGGGTTGCTCACACTTTAAATATACAGTCAGTGTTGTTTGCGTGTCGTGATCAGAAAAGTTGGAAGAGTTTCATCTGTGTCTTCGGAAAAAGAGATTTCTCCTGAGCCGGTCAAACGCTCCGCAGCCGCCCATGAATCATAGGAGAATGGTTAAAAAAGTGACAACGGTGACAGTAAATAAATGTTTGTTGTTTCTTTCCCTTCCCTGTTTCCCACCCTCTTTCTTTCTGGCCCCATTGTAATGGATGGGGTATTGTTGGTGCTGCCCTCTGGGCAGGGAGACTTGTTTACTTGGGTGTAAAGTCCCCCGTCCACCTATGGTCTCTGTAGGGGGTGTTCCTCAGTCCAAACCTCCCTGTAGCTCCAGAAGTTAATAGCATGGAGGAAACGTGATTTATGTCGGCCTCTGCAGCACCACCAACAGCCAACGGTCGGGCTTCTCGGCGCTCGTGGCCAGTTTAACCCCCCCCCCATCAATAAAGATCAGGCTTCCCTCTGATCTCCGTAGATGGTGATGTCATTTCTGGAGAGTCAGACACATTTTAAAAATAATTTAAGGCCAAATAAATTTTACATGTTAAGTCCCCTCAAGAACATAGAGGACCCCCCCCCCTTTCCCAATAAAGAGCAGATTTTTATTTTTTTTTAACTCTCTCACATTGACGCTTCGCACATCGATGTTGCCTCCCGTCCCCCTTTGCTTCTGGTCCCACGGCGGCTTGGATAAAGATGTTAAAAGCTGCTCTGCTGCATTTTAGGACTATTTCCTCAGTTCCAACAAATCTCTTTAGCCAGATTTTGAGGCAACAACAAAATAGACATTTTCTCACATTTAATTGTTTCAGTGGAAAACAAATCTGGCCAACTCCAGTTCTGTGTGTGTGTGTGTGTGTGTGTGTGTGTGTGTGTGTGTGTGTGTGTGTGTGTGTGTGGTGTGTGTGTGTGTGTGTGTGTGTGTGTGTGTGTGTGTGTGTGTGTAACATAAGCTTTACCCTGACAAGGCTTCAAAATTCAATTTAACCACAACTGTTTACAGCTGTCAATATACAGACCAACACCACAATAAATGCATTAAATTGCATCTGGCCCCGTGTCACAGAAAATAAGGTGAGTGTGTGCACTGGGAAGGCGACACGGCGTCTCACTATTATTCCACGGCTGTGTCTTAAGGGCTGTCTGTGGATGTCCATTGGATTTAATCACCCTCTATTACCTGCTACCTTTTCACAGTTAAAATAATCACCCACAATTACTGACATAAAGGCAAGAGCTGACATGAGAGTCGCAGGCAGAGGAAGCGCACATGAGTAATTTCCCTCCACCTTGGCCGTGTGTGTGGCTTTTGATGTTTTGTGGGGAGTAATAAAAGGATTGAGGGGTGTTTGGCATGACCACCCCCCCCCTCCACACACACACACACACACACACACACACACAAACTCTCTCTTTCCACCTCTGCACTGCAGCATGAACACTAGATTTGGAAATGCATCATGCTACACACACACACACACACACACACACACACGCAGACAAATGGATGAGTAAATGTCGACGAAGCAAATATTTAAGTTAATTCTAGCTTAATAAAAACATTGATTATATGAAGAGATGGACAGAAGGGTGAAATGGACATGATTATGTCCGATGAAGCTTATCCAACACAAACACGGTGAAGTGGTGAAAAAATATGGCGAAGAAAATGTCGGCAGAATCGTCCCCTGCATCAGAGGTGACCTCACATAAATGTGATGCAAACGTCAGTGCAGCAAGCTGAAATTGAAATTAGGAGCGATAAAGAGGGAGTGATGACGGTCGGATTCACAGGAGTGGTGACGAAAATAATGACCTGTGCGATTATTAAAAAAGAAAAAAAAAAGCAACACGCAGATTATAGACAATGTGAACATTAGCAGCAATCGTTAGAGAGGGCTGCTCGGTTACATTAGCCGTCATCTGTTCGGAACGCAAGTCGCGCTGAATGGGTTTAGAGTTGTTTTGATAATGGTGGGTTTTTTTAATGTCTACTTTTTAATTATCAGGTCAGAAGCTCGCGGCTCAAACTGGCTCTCGTTCATCCCTCTTCACCGCAGTGAGTGGAACCAACCCGACAATACCTTCTGTCCCGGCAGCGTAAAATAAAGCTGCAGGTGACTTCTTCTTCTTCTTCTTCTTCTTCTTCTGACTTTTCTCGGTGCAGATTATGAAAAGAAACACACTGATTTCTTTGCCTCTTGGCAAATCAGTCTTAAATCTTAAAAAGTTAGCATTTGTTTGAAGAATGGAAGATAAAATCTCTCTAAAAATGGAAACATGACCTCGTTCTGCTCAGGACTTTCTCTTTTCTTACAAACGTTCCACCCTTGCAATCGATTGGGAGAAGAACCAGGCCCGACACAGGGAACCTATAGATGGTTTTGGACACGACAGCTTGTCCAGGGGTAAAGGTTAAGGCCACGAGTATCTGTGGATGCCCAGACGCAGGTCACGGGGTCTCAGTCAGGGTCACGACCCCTGCTGACCCCGACGGCAGTCCGAGTCCGACTCCTGCACTCACGCTTCTGCACCACTCTCACTGTTGCCTAGGGCGACAGATTTAAGGCTTCCTCCTCAATCATATTAGTGACATCCTTTCAGTGTCTAATCCCGCGCAGAGACGGGTTAAATCTTCATTACTTCCATGAAGAAGAACTAATCCGAGTGTCCAAAACACACGAGTGAGGATAATTTCATAAAATAAGCTCATTAGATTCAGGAATTGCACTAAGTGGGTCCAACAGGTTTACAAGCTAAATATAAGCAGCACACACCATCTGCATTTTAGTCTCAGCTGCTGCGTTAACCATAACAGAACAGAATGTGCACTGCCGTCCTACTGTACTATTCATTCCTTCATTACTATTTTATATATCATGATGATGAACACTCGCTCCGTGGCTCAGCTCCCAGTCTCTCTGTCAGACGCCTCCACTAAAGACAGCTCATGCTTGAGCTTTTTTTTCCCCCGGTCATTTAAATATTTTGCACTTCCATTTACCCGCCTTTTAATTTAGCGTATAATGACGCCATTAGAACAAAATCCATCTGGAAGTTCTGTTGGGAGCGGTTAATGTTCCGTGGCTTTTTGCTGCTAATGCCATCACGCCGGCATTGGCAACAGATGCTCTGAAAGCAACAGATATATTCCCTCGCAGCCGTGCCCGTGTCCAGGATAAATGTTGATGCTTGTTCGGGACTATCGCGCCTGCCTCGGGACTGTAAAACTCAGAGGAGATGCAGCGGACGGCTCAGGAGTTCTGGTTTTTCCGGTCATTTATCAAAGTGGTGCAAAAAGGCTTCTTGCCACACACGGAGGTGACAGGTTAAGATGCAAATTTACAAAGCTGTGTAAAATAATTGAGAGTGTGTGTGTGTGTGTGTGTGTGTGTGTGTGTGGGTGGGTGGGTGGGTGGGTGGGTGTGGGTAATATAAGCCAAAACACCCAAATATTTCGTCTTATGTGATCCATACAGTAGAGGGAAAGGTCCAAAAAAACCCAAAATGCTAGCTCATTTAGTACAGCCTCTAATTAATTAGCATAACAAACAATTTCTTTCACTGAGGATTAAAAATGAGTTTTGCTCCCCAGCACTTCCGTGGCCTTTTCATCCTCTCTTCATCAATTATGTTAATGCTAACTTTCACTCCCTGAAATTATAGTGATTAATTTTTTTTTATTGTTTTGGACCAAAATAGCGTTCCCTGCTAGCACTTTAAAGCACTCATTAATTCCCAATTAGATTGGTGGGCTCGTTTGCTCCAGTATTGCACAGTTCTGTAGCACTTTGTGTTTAATGTGCTAATTGCGCGAGATTAAAAACAACTAACCTCTTATGAGAGGCGAAAAGTTATTCAATGATTACATTAGCGTAATTCATCCCAGAATGCCTAATGAGGCGTTGCTGCCGTACCCATAACGACAGAGTAACAACTGTTATCAACAGTGGGGGCCTAAAATCCAAAGTTTGGTGTAATGGATGTTGTGCATTCTGACTTTCTTCTGCTCTGAGCATCTTGCAAATGTGTTGTCTGTGCTTATCTGTTATCATCCGACATGTCTAAGACAGCATGGTGTCTTTTTTCGATCTCTGCATTTTATGTCTCTTCAGTGCTTTGTTACAACCACTCGAGCAGCATTAACAGCTCACTACTCCATTAACCCAAGACTTGGATTGTCTCTAACTCATTTACCACCATCAGAGGATCGACGCTTCAGGCAAATACGAGCCGGGCTTGGATACGGGGGCGGGGGGGGATGCTTTCATGTTCCAGTGTGATCTCTTCAAATGGGACCTGGAACCTGGGAGCAAAATGCTGCTTAGCTGTTTGTAGCACCTGAGCTTTTTCCATCTCAGGATGAGACGTGCTGGTGTGCATAAAATCTCAAACCCAGTCTTGAGTGGTTTTGGAATAGAAGACGGCGTGTCCAGATCAAAGGAATATAAACCTTCATCACTGCAGCTATTAGAGATTGTGTAGCCTCCATTCTTGTCAGAATAAAGCAGGATTTCGCCGCTGAATAGAAAGCATCTGAACGAGCTTTATTCTAGCGGTCCACTGTGTTCTCTAACCAACGCAGAGGTTCTACCAACCAGGTCGTGTGTTCCAACCGTCTGATACAGCACAGAGGAACATTAGTGACCCTGGAGTTTGGGGGTGAGGGTTTGGGTCAGAGAAGGGACATCGTCACATCTCCAGTCTCTAGGAGACTTTAGTAGCCTTTGTTAAACTACGCTGTTCTGTGTTATGTTGCGTTCGTGACCGTAAACAAAACAACATTTAACATCATCTGTAAGAACCTGCAAAAACGAGCCTAATTCTTGACGGTCTAAACGAGGGGATGAGAGCTGAGCAGCACATACAGCTTTTTTGGTTCACCACTAAACAACAGACCTGCGTCAGGCTGACACAAATCCAGCCTTGGCTGTTAGCCTGTGAAGCCTGCTGTTGATGTTTGAGGCGTATTTACTGGAGATGCATGTTTACTGGAAACGCACGTGCACATATATCAGTCGATTTTTGCTCCGTGCAGACTCGGTCCTGCTGTGTAACACTGTAAGACCGAAAACAAACCGCGGTCACCAGACTGAAGATAAGCGACTATTATAACAACTGGCGTGAACGAGACCAACGAGGATGCTATCGGCTCGCTGCCCGTGCTGCTTTAAAACCCCGTCCGTGTCTCAAGTGCTCGGACACTGGCGAAATCTATTAACACGCTTGTGGGGCGACAATGCAGCCAATATCATCCTATCCAGTGTTTTGTTCAGGTCATTCACGGAGCACCTTCAACAATGCTGGAGCATCCAGATGAAAACCATTGTGCCGCGTGCACAAATGGACACTTGTTTATTTCATCGCACAGTTTTCATCTATATGGAAATGAAATGATGCGCTCTCCAGCCGTCTTCGCCTGTTTGTCTTGTCCAACAGGAACAATAAAAGGAAAATAAGAACTGGGTCTGAGCTGGGAACTTTCCCAGACGTGGCTCTCGTGGCATTGTTCCGTGCCAAAAGGGAAAGTGGGCCGGATTGAAGAGATGTCCTGTGTAACATGATTGAGTTCACGGTTTTGGATAGAGGGGAAGACGCGCTTCAGAATGGAATTCCATGGCTGTGCTGCCAGTCTATGACCCCTGTTGTTGCCATTTTGAGGAGCGTTTCAAATTAAATCAACACGATGCCATTAATTTATGCTGTAAAACGATGCTAGTCTATATTATTGGGCAAAATTACAGGTGCACATGAAGGAGACAAAGAGGCTTCTTCCAGGAATCGCAACTACGTCTTCCATTTCCTGTTCCAAAGTGAATACAAAGAGATTTTTGTCATGCCCTGTGCCACTGGGAAGTTAAGGCGGGGAGAATTAGGAAGGGGCAGGAACGGGGTTCCCAGCTACAAGGTAACAAGGGAAAACCAATCCCTCTTGGAATGATCCTGACACTGGAGACACAGGAATCAGCAGACAGTGGATCAATGGGCTCCTCTGGGGGGAGGAAGGAAGGAGGAGGGGACCAGGACAGGATATTGCACCAAGGAAAGTGTGCCACGCTCTATCAAAACTACCCCCCCGAAGTTGCAGGAGATCCCGTTACCTGTTCAGATGTTAGTTTGAACACAAGCCCCCCCACCCCCCCGTTTTGGCTGACTGCCAGTGCCAAACCCAGAGGATGGACCTGTGGAACTCGCTGTTGCAAACTGATAAACAATTGTGATTTTTTTTTTTGTGAACTCGCTGATACGCACACTCTGCTCCACTCTTCCCTCCCCAGGTCGAATCTGGAGGCTCCTGGTTGTCTCTCAGTGACAATTCCTGATTAAAATAAGATTCTAAAATAAAGTCCCGACAAGTTGAGTTGAGGAAGCTTCTCCAGCCTCTGAATTTGGCCTATTTGCAGTGTTTTTGTCCTCTCCACAGACAACCTGTTAATCTTCCAGTGCAACCACTTTACCCAAGATGCTTTTATGCCATTATTCACTTCCGCGTGCTGCTGTTTTGTCTTCGTCCTGCCCGCCTTTATTCAAGGATCAGGAATTCACTTTGACTTACATGCAGTAGCGAAGAAAGGGCTGAGTACTTCTCACCGTCACACTGTACAATGTGCTCTTGTTGATTGCCATATTTCAAGCGACTGTCATCAGACGACATCTTTAAATGAGTGCAGCACACCACGTGACATATTGATCCGCTCCTTTTGTGAGGTCCTCCAAGCCTTTGATAATTAGCGTCATCCATTAGCGGCTTTGCTGAGCTAACGTGCCCATTAGGAGTCAAAGCTTCTGTTCATTCTGGTGAACATTCATTTGGCCCAGACTTTCTTTTTTTTATAGACTATATTCAGGAAATGTTCAGAATGTGTTGCGGATAGACTAAAAGTGGAAAATATAAAGTGGGTGTTTAAATGCATTAAAGGGCATCTAGATTTAATTAACAGCGAACAGCAGGCGGCTTTGTTTGTGTGCACTGTAAATGATCAACCCAGCAAAGAACAGAGCTATCGTTTTAAGCATGTTTTAGAACGACATTGCAGATTATTTGTCCTCTTTGTCAACCAAAATACATCTCAAATGTCTTCATCCACTTTGATGCCAAAAGTCTCCCTGTCGATGCCTTTACTCGCGTTTTACTTGCCCTGGGATGAAAGGGACACAACAAGCAGAAGAACACAAGCCTGTGGAGAAGAAGCTAAAATGATTAGCTTCCAAACAGGCACAGAATGTACTCGGCTTGAGTCCTAGCAATGAATATCTGTATTCACTATTGTTCCCAAAGACTCTGTAAGAGGTCACATTCATGGCATGGTGAGGAGATTAGCATTGTTGTTCACTTGCCAACCTTTCCAAAGCGGTGGCCAATCAGTGGTCACCGTTTGTTAGCAGAACTGCTTGCATCTAAAGCTAAATCTAGGGTACTGATATATAATGCAGCAATAACAAAGCTGACCCTCGGCACTTTGGCGAGAAAAGCATTCTCAGCGCTGCGACTGCACAGAATTGCTCATCCGGTGGTCCAGACTCGCTGCACAAGAGGTCCACGCGTGCATGTTTACCGTCTCTGTTTACTGTTCATCTGCCAGGCGAATATATTTTTCTGTGGAGAACCCTACAAAAGCGCTCGGTGTTCCACCTTTACCTGCTGCAGCGCCGCCGCTGTAATCACACCGAGGAGGGAAAGCGTGGCCGCCAGTAGAGGCTCTTGGCGAGAAGTCCAAACAGCACCTTCTACTCTCACCCCTGTCGATGCCATTTCGGGAATGCCTGCATGTCACATTGACCTTGCTGACCATCGGCTGGCTGAGAGGGGAAATGAGCGATGGGTATGATAAGGAGGGAGCGACGGAGTAAAGTGCTCACCCCGAGCCATTATGATTAACCATCAGCAGTTTTTGTGTAATCATTGGCAACGTGCACGCAGCAGAATCCCATACGGGGGGGAAAAAGCTGCAGAGGAAAATCAATCACATTATATTATTGTGAACATGCTTTATTGACCTCTGTTGGTGTTCACACATTTCATACTTGATTTGTATCTACTGGCGGACATTCAGAACAATGTCGGCAATTTGGGAAATGAGGAAAAACAGGGCAGCATTTTCATGCCTGCAGCCCATGCTTATAGATTGAGTGCTACTTTATGAAAAAGAGCTCTCTGTTTAGATCCACTTCCTGCATACATTATGTGAAACACCCAGAAGGGTTGGATGGAGTTGTGCCCCGATTCAGGTCATCAGAGTATTTGCAGTTTGGGCTGACTTACGGGCACGCACATGTGTTTATGGCGGCGTGAGAGCCGTCGCTGGGGCGCCATATCTGTAAGCCCGCGCGTCTCAGGCGGGAAACGGTAAATAAAAGTTGGAAGCGTCATGTTCTGAGCCGCGACAGCTGCATTCATCCCAAATGCATTGTATTTAAAGGTTAGGAGCAGCTGTGAGAAATGTAATGTATTTTTAAAACACCTTTTGGAGTGAAGTACCTACAGATCTTTTTTTTTTTCAGTAATGAAAGAAGGATTCGGTGGAAATGTAATTTGGAGGCCCATTTCTCCGAGCCTTTATTCCTCCTCTCGTTCAACAATTTGTCCGGGGAGAGTGAAGAGCTTACAGCTAGTGAACAGACGGTAAACATTTTGTTATAGTCAGAACCATCTCTTATTACTGTTTTTTCATTAAAAACGAAAGCCTTTCGAAGCATTCAAAGCATGCCGGCGGCTGAAGATGCCTCACAATTTTCTCCGTCTCACCCTCTTTTTCTCTCCTGCCGTACCTGAATCCTTTCTCTTTTTGATGCTGTTAAGGGAGTAATTGAGTGCAGAAAATGGCTTGGCTTATTTGGACTGAGCCTGATCCAGTAATGATTAAAGCTAAAGGGGTTTGAGGTATTCAAAAGGAGAAACCGTCAGGAAGAATATGGTTAATGCCTGTTTTTTTCTTTTCCATTTTGTGGGGTGAGAAGAGGTGTGTGTGTGTGTGTGTGTGTGTTTGGTGAGCCAGACGGGTTCTAGTGTTAGAATGGGAGGGGGGTGCACAGAATAGCCTTTACTCACACTCCTATTAAAAGCGCAGGGATTGTCAGGGACAGTAAAAAGACAGGAAATCACTGCAAGAAATGAAGCTTCTTTTACCAATTACTGAATACTGAGTGCACACCTTGGAGCTCTTTGTCCTTTGTAGCACCAGTTCTCTATTCCTTTCTCTCTTTTTTCTCTTTCTTCCCCACCCCTCTCTCTCCTTCTCTTTTTTTCCCTTCTCTTTTTCTCTGTGTCTCACTGGCTTAGAGCCTTTCAGTCAGATGCATTAGCGCCAAGGCCTGAAGAAGAGGCACCGTTTTCAAAGCCCAGTCAGACTCACTTCTAGCCTATCGCCGTGGCTCCTTTTCAGGCTTTTATTCGCAGACAGTAGGGGCAGGTCTGAAAGAGATGTCCTCAACCTCTCCACTCAAACATTTATCTCTCCCTTTTTGCCTTGCTACAGTAGAGATGATTAGCGGAGGGAGCCATTTACTGATCCGCGGCTCCTTTCCACGCGGCGTGTTAAAAAATATAAAAGCAGCACATTCTCCTTGTTTGATTAACGCACACCTACACAGTTGTGCATATTCAAGCTCGCACGCTGAAACTAAAAAATAAGGGCGGCGCGGTGAAGTCGCATAGAAACAAGTCTGTCCTTAATTCAGCAGCATTAAGTTTATTTAATAAAGTCTTAAAGTTATAGTTGATATGAGTGTAAGCCACAGTCAAGGATCTAGGCCATTGAGTTTGGATAGATGGACCCTGTCGTGGCCTTTTATCCTGGCTGTGACTCCTGGGACCTATAAAGCCCTCGCAGACTGGCTCTCCATCCACCTATTGACCACGCCAGTTCATTACTTCCCAGTTAAAACAAAACCGCAAAGCTAATGTAGTGAGCGGGGACAATTTAATACCCCTGGTTGTGTGAATCTGCAGCCTGCTCGTGTGTGTTGCAGCACGGCAGCGCGGATACGAGGAGCCACCTTAATGCAGTTTCCTGTTATGGGTTTTGTGAGGATTATTGCTGTGGATGCAGTTATGGTGATAGCTGCTGGTAATGGTGTTGTTAAAGAAGATATAGCTGCCAAATTAGAGGTTCATGGAGCATATTTGCCGGAGCAATAGCTGCTTTCAGGATCCATAACGTTGTTAGTGAGTTTTCATAGACCACGCTGACGCATGCTGTCTGCATGTTCGGGCCTTGCTCTTATCAAGACACATGAGGACATTATTATGTAAGATTACTCATTTTCAAGAGATTTAACTCCATTCTTCGGCCGCCGCTCCCGTATCCAGACCCCAACCCAGCTCCACACCAATCCTTTATGTCATCCTCACCTCATCCGTCATCCCCCATAAGCAGACAGCGGGGAGGGGGGGAGGGGGGGGCGCGTTTCAAATCACCCGGTGTTTTGCCTTGAGCGACGCTGTAACACTAATGTGCTTTACATTTATTTAGAAGTATATTACTTCCTGTTGGCTCCTTGTACAGGTGTTTTTAATGGTTTTACTTTTGACGCGGTGTTAGGAAGTTGCCAGAGTTGACGACGAGGGTGTGTGTGCGTGCGAGCGTGTGTGTGTCTGTGCACTGAGTGTGAGGCATTGCTGATCTCTGGCAGCCATTTGCAAGGTTAATGTTGTAGAAAACAACATCCATCTCTCTACACATCCATCTCCAAACTGTTCCATTACTCCTCACGCTCTGACCCCTCCTCCTGACGCCGCCGTCAGATGCGCCTTGCATCATATTAAGAGTGAGCGACGCAATCAGTAAAGTTTTTAAGTCCCCCCTGCCGCCAAGCCTCCCGTCCTGGTCCTCGCATTTAAAACCGCTGCGTAGGATCCGCTGCTACCTGTTCTCCAGCTGGCCGGCGCCCATTCATCTGTGCTTACAGTAGCTAATAAATACAGTAAACAGGGTGACGGCACCCCCTATCAATAATAATAACAGAGTGGTGTTGGTTTGGGGCCTTCTGATGGATGATGCTGGCGTGCTTTTGTGTCGGTGTTTGGTGCTGACACGTCACTATGAGTCTCAGGCAAACACCTCATGAGTCCGACCCACTTCGCTTGCACATTCCCCATCTGTGAGGTTTTGTTTCTTCTTCATATTTAAGCTCAACGGAATGGAATTATATAAATAAATACAGATAAATGTAGGAATCCTCAAAAACGCATCACTTAAACAAACCATATTTAAATGGGGACTGGGGTCATTAGATCTTTAACATCAAGAATAAACATTAAAATGAATATTAAAACATTAACTTGTATGGTCCAAGTTAATGGGTGTCATCGTATATTCAATTTTTTTTAAAAAATTTAAAACAAAACAAAAAAGACACCTGCTGACATAAACTACCAAAAGTCACTTTCTAAATACACTCCTACAGGAGCTGCTGCCGCTTCCTGCTGCTTTTCTGTGTGTGAACATGTGCACACGCACATGTTCACACACACACGCACGTGGGCCAAAGGTGTTGTTTGCATTTTTAAAAATAAGCACAACACAGCAGCCATGATTTCATGCGCTGACGTTCACAAATTGACCACAGAGTCATCAGTAAGTAAAATATGCTCAGGCCTGAGACAACACGAACGGACGGAAAAGTGCGGATAAATTGCTGTGCTCATTTTAAATTCCATACTCAATTGCAGCATTTTCCAGGGTAAATGGAATTGTGCATTAAAGTCTGAATATGCCTTACTTTGGGGGAGTGACATATTTTATTCTCCCTCTTTCTCCCACAGATGTGGCCCGTGGAAGCAACAGTATTGCGCTACTTTCAGGGAAAAGGTCATCTTTAGGACCTCTTGATCAATCTGTGACCTTAAAGCGCGCAGCCATCTCGTAAATAGGAGGGTGCGTTTACAGAGACTTCAAAAGCAAGGGGACCCGATAATTTCAAAATGGAGCGCTGTGGAGTGGCACTGGTGGGGAGTCCATAAAAGCCTGCCTTGTTCTCCACACACCACCTCTCTGCTCCACAACAGCCAGTTAGGTTAATAGCTCAAGGGAGGAACAGGGGAAGAGAGATGGAAGAGGGAGGGAGGGAGGGATGGATGGAGGGATGGAGGGATGGATGGATGGATGGATGGATGGATGGATGGATGGATGGATGGATGGGTGGGTGGGTGGGTGGGTGGATGGATGGATGGATGGATGGATGGATGGATGGATGGATGGATGGATGGATGGTGGATGGATGGATGGATGGATGGTGGATGGATGGATGATGGATGGATGGATGGATGGATGGATGGATGGATGGATGGTGGGTGGGTGGATGGATGGATGGCTGGCTGGCTGGGTGGGTGGGTGGGTGGGTGGATGGATGGATGGATGGATGGATGGATGGTGGATGGATGGATGGATGATGGATGGATGGATGGATGGATGGATGAGCAGGTTACTAGTAATCACTGCTGCAGGAAGGGATGATGATCTCTGCAGTTAACCGATTGGAACGTTCCCTACTGAGGATGTGCGACTGTCGGGAGGTAACAACTGGGAAATTAGTTAGTAACCTTAAACCTCTCTCGCAATCATAGTGAAACTCCGTTTCTGTTCCTCTCCTTTTTCCTCCCTTTCTCTCTCATTGAGAGGAGTTGTATAAATCTCAATATCCCACTCAATAAGTACGGTATAAGTAGGGACTATGGGTCCTTTATTATATTATAATATTTTTTATTTAGATTGCACATCAAGTAGAGGCAAGTGTCTGTGGTTCAACAAGGAGGCAGGGTGTTGGAAGTTAGAAGTATACAAGTGCATCAGAAGCACTTGAAGTTGTGCCTCCATCCTGAATTTCAGGGGAAGCGCAGGTGCATACATATTCACAAACACGTTTGGCGTTCCTCAAAAACGTCTGTTTTGTCAAAACAATCCAGTTTGGCTCTTATTCACGAGTCAAATTTGGACACTCGGAAATAAAAGCCCTTCAGTGGAATATCTGTGCGGTAATGAGATTTCTCTGTAATTCCCCTGCAAATAGCTTCAATTTTTTGAGGCTGGCCGTCCAGAGACATGATCAAATTTCTGCTAAAGTCGCGTACATTAAATACAGACATACAACAATAATTAAATGAACGTCCCCCTGGCAATTTGGTGGACTCTCTGCCTCGATCTTTCCTCAAGAAATTACACTGGGTCACTTCCAACAACTATTACTTTTGGACTCAAACAGCTAATTTTAGTCGTTTCCAATATTAGATGGGAGAAGAGCAAACCATATGCAGCAAAATGTAAATAAATTGCTAAGAAAATAGTACTTATCCTGCTCACTGTTTTAATTGTGTTTGCAGCAGTTAGGTTTCAAATGTCGCACAACTCAGCCAATTCAAATCTTCAATGCTGCTACGGAGACACTGAGGATGGCTTTTATTTCCAATGATTTCTCACACTCGCGGCGATGAGCTGGTCGACTTCAGCAGAGCCGGTGTCGCAGTCAGACTTATTGATTTGGAGAGGTGTCTTCCTCCGTGCGACCAGACAGTGGCTTCATCACTGCGAGAGTCTTTAGCGGATCAATCGGGAACACTTGGCTGCATGTACCTGCGTGTAACTGATAAGGCAGTACCTTAGAGAGCTGCTAGCGATTAGCTGAAGATAAACAGCAAGTCCACCAATATGTGAGATTCAGAAGTTGTGTTTTGCCAACATGATGAGATTTAATAGCCGACAGCAAGTCACAATCATTCAAAGGAAATCAACGCTGAAAATCCCCAGACGCACACTTTGGTGGGACTTTGTGTTTGTTGTTGTCACTTAAGACCCATGAGATCACTGAGGTTTCATTATGGTGACACAGTGAGCACATATCCTGCTGCCCTAGATGATGAGATCATTCAGTCTTAACCTAGATGCTAAAGAACACACAGGCGATTAGCACAGGGGGGGAAACATCTATTTTAATCGGCCTGTTACAAAGTGGGTCCTAAAGTGTGAAATTAAGTCAATGGAGGGCTTGACATGAGTCTGGTGTTGTCGTGGGGCAGTTAGTGTGGATCAAAATGCACCGCTGGGACTTGCGCCTCCTGTCATCACTGTCAAACAACCAAAGGAGATGTTTGTTTGCAAAATACAGTATCGCTAGCTTGCCGCCCACGCCCATGTGGTATCCCATTTTTTTGAAGTTCCTCCTAGCCGACACATAGTTTTTGTGATGGCCATTCAAAAGAAATTACCAATAACACTGTTCATAATAAAAGGCTTGAAATGGATACGTGAGGGAGGTTGTCATTTCTCTACAGTTTAATGTGGCCTGCAGGTACTTCAGCAGGAGTGCAGGAAATGTGAGACTCAAAGATTCGCTGCATTAGTTCTGCTTAGCTAACCGTGAATGCTAATTGCAGGAAGAACAAACTAGTGCTCTCCCCTCCTTTTCCTTTCTCCTCCCCCTTGGCCAACAGCAGGGCCCTCTGAGAAGCACAGTGTCACACAGCTTTGCTGGGAGCAGAACAAAGGAGGTTGTTCTGCAAGTGAGATTCAATATGTCGGGGGGGGGGGGGGGGGACACAGCCATTGATCTCCATATAGCCACCGTGTTGTCTTCTCATGAGCACTGTGAAAGTGGACTGACCGTAGATTCACTCAATGGTCTCTTCATTAACTAGCGTCAAGACAAACGTTGTAGTTTAGGTCACCTGATAATCCTGAGTCAATATGTTCTATCGAAATGTTGGTGTTTCCTGGTGTAATTACAGCATCTATTTATGCTTTTCTCTTAGCTATTCTCTTAGCAAGGACAAAAATCAACAATCACAACACAACAGATAATTAAAACATCCATTTGAAGCAGTGGACTAAACTGTGAAGCATCTTTGGGAAAAAGAATCGAAAAAGAAGAGAGGAGAAGCAGACTGAAGCCAGAACTAATACCGATACTGATCCTAATCTGTGGACAAGGTCAAAGACCCAGTTACACACCAAAGGCTAATAAAGCCTGTGAGGTGGTGGTCAGACAGGGTCTCAGAGGTGTGATCTGTCTCTGAGGTTTTGACCTGGGCAAATGAGAGGCCACAATCCTAATGGCAACCGCTATCTCCCATCAGTCTTATTTCCAGACATCTATAGACTACCTGCAGGGCCTCTGGCCAAAGATATCATGTAGCCACTGTACTGAGCGCTCCTGTCTTTACCTTGCAGTGGAGATTTATTGTAATTAGAAGATTCCTTTACAAAAGCTCAGGATCAGCGTTTCTTGGAGGATCTCCATGGTCCCACGAGGGACACCCTTTGATCCCGACCTTTGAACCCCCCAGGGTTAAGCCTTGCCTTTGCAAATAAGTTCAACATGATGGACCGTGTTCTAATTGGCCAATTGCTCAGCACCTTTTTTCTGGTTCCTGCTGGGTTAACACGTGTATGTTGTCCTCTCGCCTCTCTTGCCACGTCAGTAGCCATATATTTGAAGTGGCATTTTTTTTCCAAGAGAAAATTCAATGGATAAAAAGAACTTTATGGTGTCATTATGAATAACATTCTGAATCATTACAGGTTTTTAATCCATTTTCAAACACTTTGGTAATTCCCAAGACTGCAAACAGTTGTGAATCCTTAACTTAACTCTTTTTAAATATTCGCTTAGATTTTCTCTTTTATCATTTTTCTCTTTCATTCTACCTCCCACTGTGTCCTAATGCTGAAGGCAACACTCGCTCTTAACCCATCAGAGACACTGGGAGACACCGGCGGTGTCAAGTCCTACCCTGCAGCGGGTTGTTTCTGGGCTTCTGCCTCTCCACACCTCCGTCTCCCAGTGAGATTAGTTAGTCTAATACTGAGAGGAAAGGTTGTTGCCAGCAGACCCTGCAGGCTCCAAGGAACAGGTGGCCATGCGCTGGAATGGTTTCATCTGTATGTAAAAATGTGACTCTATGCTCTGTTCTTAACAACATACTTTGGAATTTTTGCAGGAGGGTACATGATTGTTTTGGTAAAACATTTTGCGGAGTGGTTCAGGCCCAATTTATGCTGTTTCATCAGTAACCTGTAGAGATATCCATTTTATCTGCAGACTCAGATGGATTACTCGGTAACCTTTCCCGATGACCTCTGTATGCTTTGTTCACCTGTAGGACCATGGGAATCGCCCCCCTTCCCGATGTCTCCACACCGCTACACCGAGAGCGTGCCTCGCCAGCCGCCTAGCGCCAAGACGGATTGTTCAGGGGTGTAGAATCGGTCGGGTCAGGGAATCCTCAGGCCTCAGGCTCGGCTAATTACTTTCTAATGTGACGACGATTCTTTTGAAGAGCTTGTTTTCTCGCTGACCAAATCCCTTTAAAAGGATCTTGGGGTGCAAAGGGCGCCAAGAGGGAGTGCGCTGTGGCAGGGCACACCGTGGCCAGAGGGGGGGCTCATGTTACACCCTGCCTGCCGTGATGCATTGACAGTGGGACACCCAGGCTCCAGTGCTGCTTCTTCATCCTCCTCCTCCTCCTTTCTGCCCCTCCAATAAACTCTGCTGCAGAGCTATGTAGACACCGGTAGAGAGGATGCACCCCACGCAGGAAACGTAAGACTCAGCTAATGGTTATAAATGCGTTTTCAAGGTAATCCCAGGCCTCTATAAAGCACCACACCACACTGAATAATTATATATGCACATACGGACCATTCAACGCGTCTGTATGCACAATTTAGGTTGATTAGTGTCTATGAATTTAGATGTGTTATGTTTTGATTCATTTCCTCCGAGAACAAAGTCATTGTAAACACATTAGTGCTTTTAATTAGTGAGTGCGGGAGCAATATTTCTTTAAAAATTACTGTTGATCAGCAAAAATCCCAGCAGGTCTTTTAAGAGTTTGCAGGTGGATGTGGCGTTGACTGACACATCACACAGATCCCAGCAACCTCTTGCTCTCTTTCATTCATTCCTTTAAAGAAAATATAGTCCCTCCCAGGGAGGTGATCCCTAATTAGCTGTCAGGTGATAGTGTGCAGCTTTTATTGTGTTCCCTGCTGCTGCGCTGCAGGCTATGTGGTCAGCAGTCAGTCTCAGGCTGGAGTGACAGATCATCTCCACACACACCAAACCCCTGCAGCTGAAAGAGACCACTTGGTCTTTACAAAGAGATCCCGAGTTTCCATATTAAGAGGAACCCAATATCAAATCTCATAACAAACAGATCCCTGAGCCATGAAAGACAAGAGGGTCACCGCGGGATCAGCAGAGACAGACAATAGACTTGCTGCTAATGTTTAGTTGCTGATGTTTTTAACGGAGAGAAAATATTTAGCAGCACTCAATGTAACGTAAAATAATCGAGATTTAAAGACAAAATTTGCCATTTTTCCCCATTTGTGATGTTTCTTGACATCAGGAAATGGCTTCTTCCTGTTCCCTTTTCTGCAACCCTCCTCCAAACCGTTCCAGTATCTACCCGGGCGGCCGAGGTCCTGGTCTGAAGGTCACGTCAGCACCAGGGTGTAAGCGCTAGACCTCTCTGCGGTCAGGCTAAATGCACGAGGCCGCCCTGCGGGAGCACTCCTTCCCTCTACTTAATCGCCGTATAACAGTGCCTTGTAGAGCCAAACTGTCTGCGACACATCAGCACTTAGAAATAAAAACCGCTCAGCTGACCCCACGACGGCTGCGGTTTGGTGGACGGATCATTTCAGAAAGACAAGACAGACAGGTCTTCTAGGATTGAAAAAAAAATCTAATCATCCCTCACATTAAGAAAAATAATTGATTTCTGAAGCAGTAGATTATTTTCAGAGTAATCTTAATCCACAGGCACAACAGGGATTCATTTTGAGCAACTTATTATTAAAGGCTCTAAAAAGCCTAAAATCTTTTTTTTTTAGCTTAGCATTCACCTCCCGTCACATCTGCCTGCACTGTAAATAAACAGTCCGGTAAATAAATAAAAGAAAGCACAGAATGTTCAGTCATTTTTACGTCATAGAACATCACAATTTTAGCGAGCCGAGAAAGCAAACTTAACGGTTCTAATTCTCCAGCCGAGAAACTTAATTTACCAATTTGCAGGAAGACAAGATGGCAGGAAACAAGCCAATTTGCCACGTGTGCAGCGCACAACAAACCCCAGCCTCGCTCCCCGGCCTCATGAGAGGCAATTATCCCTAAAAAAGAATGCCATGCTGTATTAAGATGTGGCCGCATCAAAACGAGGGAGGCAGCCTCATTACCAGTAATTATGAGGGAATTAGAAACATCATTTAACTAAACGAGCAAATAATGTCCAGGATATTGAAGAAGCTGCCTGCACTTCTGCCGACCGCTGCAAGTCCCATTACAAAAATTGTAGGTCTTTAATAGAATAATGACATGCTTTATCTTCCCAGCCTCTCTCTGAGAGGGTCTTGGAGCAGAGGGGAGGGTTGGAGGGGAGGGGGGGATGTGATAACAACTGTTGCAGAGCTCTCTCCTCACAGTGTGGTCTCACTCTTGAGCGTGCAGCATAAGGCCTTCAAGATAATCCCCCCTATTGTCCTCACAAATACAAAATGGAGAGCGGAGAATTGTAACTGGCATCCATTATTGTGTCAAAGGTAATGCTAATGGACTTACCTCTGGAAAAATAGCCCAGTTCTCCACACATAACATGGCCCATAATAGTTTGATGTACGTTGGCCGGCAAATGGTGCTTCAGCACACGTGGTTGGCGAAATGGTTGGTGATTTAACAAAGACGCATTATGTATTTATCCATTAAAGCCGAATGATACAGATTTGAGCTAAATATTGGTCTTGAGGAGTTTAAGGAGGAATGGAAAAGAAGTATTAGTTTAAATAATAGAGCTTCTTTGGCATAAAAACAACCCTGAAATATGTTAGAACTGATTTTTGAATATTTTAGAAATATTTTAACAAATAACATTTAAGGCCTCTTTCAAAGAGTTGCTTATATCTCTACTGTTTTGTGTGTTCGGACGCACACATGAATTTCCACCATGATGAGCGTTATATTACAGATTTTACTCGAACCTCTGCTGTCGGGAGCATGGGCAGAATGCTGGGGGGACAAACACAATTTCCCTTCAGCTCCTTCATTTTCCAGTTGACATAAAACAGAATCCCCCCAAAAATCGCTTCTGGTCCGAGCCCTCCTTTTTAACCATTAACCCATAAACACAGAAACTGGTTAAAGCCGGCGGATGACAGGGCCTGCTGCAGAAACCTTGTTACGCTCCCCTCAAATTCATTTAGGCAGCAAACAGGTCTTGAGAGTCGTCTGTCTTAATGCATCGCGATCGCTTTTAAAACTCTGGTCTTGAGGCCGAGCCGCGTCTGTGCCTGCTGGTGTTACACTTCCAACCCTGTCGCTCTACGGACATCTTCAAATCAAATGAGCATAAATATGAAGAATACCGTTTTGACCATGGGGGCATAGAACATTATAAATAAAACTTAAACGTTTTTGCAGCCTGTTTAAATTTAATAGAATTTCCATTAAGTGGGTTTTGATCTGCGTCGCTTTATCAGGAGACATAAAAGAGGAAACATCCGGTTAGCTTTTACTACAATTCATTATGATCCTGTAAATATGCTCTAAAACTCCCCTCAGACTTTGCTCAGTGCTCCCCATCTCCCGCAGCCCGCAGTTTCCATTATTCCCATCATAAATTACACCGCGGCCTGAATTACACTTGCTTTTCACCTTACTGGGCAGGTTTGATGAATCCTAAGGCACAACACATCATCTCAACAAATCTTCATCACCCTGCCCGTCGCTGTCGCTTTGCAGTTTAAACCACTTCAAATCATTTTCATTGCCTGGCTATTAAAATGTGTAAGTCAGGCCTGACACTGCGTGATCCATAGGTACATCAAACCCCTCTCCTTTACCCCCGACTCTTCTCCTCCTCACTGTGTCTCCAGTCAGCTCTCTCCCCCCATGTCGTGTAAATCAAACGTGCTCAGGTGACAGGTCATGCAGATTTCCCACAAGTCACTCAGGTGTAAACATCCATCCAAAAGAGCTACAGATCGCCGTCACGCCCGATGACATAATGACCGCTTGGAAACTAATAAACAGCTTCATTCATCCAAAGCTATCGCTCCTTTTCATAAGTGTTACGCGCCCCCATCCTTCTCTCTATTTCCCTTCTCTCCGCGTCTGCCACAGATTCATCCTTCTGCACCTCACCTCTCCTCTGGTTCTGATGTTACCCATAAATCACCGCTGTTGTCTAACGCTATCCATTTTGCCAGAATCACAGGGCAGCGGCTGTTGCAGAAATTGGGTCAGGCATAATCTGTGGGGCAGCAGAGCCTGGCTAGTCATGGTCCTGTGAGGTAATGTGGCCATTAGCACACGGCAAGAGATTGGCGTGATGGGTAGAAGGGTGTAGGGTGGGTGGTTCTGTGGAGGTGGGCCTCTTCTACATGATGTGACACCCAAGAAAAACCGGCACAATGAAGTTTTATTGCTCCACATCAACTCCGTGTGTGTGTGTGTGTTTCCATGTACTGAATTATCATTTGAAAAGACATCTTTGAGACTGTGGCCTTTTTTTTAACGTGTTGGGACTTTTTGCTGACTCTGATCCGCTTCCTTAAGATGTGGTGAAGCCAGTAACACGGCACTGATTGATCAATGGCTCAGAGCCTTTTAAGCATTCTTTAGCTTCTCTTTAATGTTTATTCTGAGTTCTGATTGGGGCACAATCATCTCGTAATAACCATTGAATAGTTATAAAATCTACTAGAGAAGAGATCAGTGGATGATATTGTGCATTTTTATTCTGTCTGCCTCATTCTTATTTATAGTTATACTATGTTTTGCCATTTCCACGACGTAATTCATAAACTACTCAAAGTTTAATATTTTGGACGATGTAAAGATTTATTTCTCCAGCAGAAACTCCACGTGCTGCACCTAAATGCACCAGAGGATGGTGGTTATCATGCATCAAGCATCTCTGCTATGTAACCATAATTTAGTTCAACCCTTTGGGTGAGAGTTGGGCCTGTTGCAACAGAAATAAAACACTCTTTCTGCTCAAATCATGACCTTTAGACTCATGATCAATGAAGCATGAGTCATGAAGCAAATGATTTAACAAGTTAGACAGGCTCCGTGGCGAGCTTTAAATTTAGCCAATAAAACCAAAGAAGCCCAAATTCACTGAAATAGAAAATTTATTGAATGACAAGGTTCAGATTACAATAAAAACAACCACCCTCCCCTCAAACGGAACAATTAGTCTATATTTTACTTGCATTTTAAAACGACTGATGAGTGACTGATGTTTGCGATCTATTTGGCAAACCTGTAGTCAAATTAAAGAAAAACTATTTCTTATGTGATATGGATGCGTCATGTTCCATCAGTTCAGAAAATAACAAAATTATTAAAGTGAATTATACACATGGTGTATTTTAATACATTTAGGCAAAGTTGGTTCCATTTTTGTGAGACGTTCCGTTGCTGCATAATATGAGTTTGTCGAACGAATAAAGTGATACAGTTAATATACAGCGGCTAGGTGGAAACACTTATGAGCATGTTGCGCAATTTTCTTTTTACGCCGGTGAATGTACAGAGTCCATCAGTAATCAATCTTGTTGTACAGGTTATATAAAGGTAACGCTGGCAGGTTGCTCCCCGGGTAATAAAGGGGCGTCGGGAAGGCGATGGAGCGGGGGACGGGGACGCGCAGTAACGAGTTATCTCTGAAAACCAGCGGCATCCCCACTAATGTCTGTGCGGAGGCGTGTGCCATGTTGGCCGCCTCCAGTTCAGCCGAAAGCTGCCGTTTCCATTTGTTCCTCCTGTTTTGAAACCACGTCTTGACTTGAGTCTCCGTCAGCTGGAGGCTGGAGGCTAAGCAGGCCCGCTCCGAGCTGCTCAGGTAGCGCTTCATGTCGAAGGTGGACTCCAGCTGGTACACCTGACTCCGAGAGAAAACCGTGCGCGTCTTCTTCTTGGCCGAGCTGCTCTGCTTGTCCGCGCCGTCTGCCTGCCTCTCGTCGGACAGAGGTGACATCTGATGGCACGGTCTCTCCCGGTCCTCCTTGTAATCCTGCAGCAGGGGCTGTGCCAGGTGCGGCCGCCGCGCCAGACCGTCGCTCCCAGGCAGGAGTCCTTTATCGGGACCTAAACATGAGCAATAAAACGTGTTGAATGCCACAATTGTAATTATTTTTTTATCCACTAACGAGTGGGAAAATACCGTTGGATAAACTTATTTTAAGAGTTGGTCGTGTGACCTCTGACTTTTTAAACCAACAACTCAGCGCGAGTGGCGTCTGTTCATAAACGCTGCTGTTTAACGCCCAGAGTAGGAACATGTTTCATCAATTAGCAGCCTCTATTAAATGTGAAATGAGAGGGAAAAGGCTAATTATTCCACCTTAACCTGCTGCTGATGCTGCACTCCGCACATGACAAACAAGTGGATATGGATGGGCTGCATGTGCATGTATCAAAACCAAGCTTATATGACCCGAAATTCAGATAATTGCACAATTATTAAAATAAAAGATGCATCAGGACTAAAGAAATAATGTAAAAAGACAATGATCATTTCATTTAATATTTCCAACAACGCCAGCGCTTCGTCATCATTTCAAGAATAAGGTTACAAATATTACGGCAATATTGCTCACCTAAGCATGAGAAATTATGGGCTTGGTGCTGCGTGCATCGCTCGTTGTGACCCGTGTCGGAGCAGAAGCAGTCTGCTGAATCCTCCCCGCCGCTGCACTCCTCCTCCGAGGACACCGACAGGGAGCGCCTCCGCGGCGGAGGCGGCGGCACCTTGGAGAGCTCTTTAGTCCCGGAGCGCGGCGCATCGGACGGAGTCCCTAAAATAGACTGGATGGTGAAGCTGGAAATCGGGCCCGAAGAGCACTTGCTCCCGCTGTCTCCTGCGCTGCTCATTCTCGCTTCATAACAGTAGAGAAATCTTGACTGAATCTGACGACGTGAACTCCGTTTTTAGTTTGGTGCGTAAAAATGATTTTCAAAAAACGCCTTTTGTTTCTCGCATTTCCCCCCCAGCCTGCTTAATTGTCGAGTTTTCACATTGAAGGAGTTGAAGGTGTTTTTCTACAGCTCGGTGAGGATGAGTGTAATCCTGGTCCTCCTCCTTCCACTCTGGATCAGAGGCAGCGGCGCTGCGCTGCTCATTTGCATGTAGGTAAGCTCCTCCTGGGCCAATGGCTGCCTCCTGCAGAACCCCGGAAAGTTTAAACTTCTGTCAGGGGCTTTGGAAAGGAGATGAGGAGAGTTAGAACCAGACAGCTGCAGCTGTCTTTATTTGGCGTAATTCTAAACCAGCATAGCTCCAACTATTTATGAGCTTTAGCTCAAAACCTGGTTTTAAACATGGACATAAAAAATAAAATGGAAAAAAGCAAATCCTCCACAAGATTCAAGGAGATCATTTTCCATATTTTAACCATATTTACTCTAAAGTTAATTAGAGGCTCTTCAGCCTGGTCACCCGTGAAGGGCGTCCCTTTATTCGTCGCTGGTTTCCTAAACTCGTCCTTTATCAGCGATCCCCAATGAACTCGATCATTATGAGCTGATCTGCCTCGTCACGACCACGCGTGGAGCTAATTGATCGACAAACTGATTGATCCGGTGGCAGCAGATTGCGTATGCAGCGTGAAAGAGCTCCTTCTAATAAGCTCGTGTGCGCGTGGGGTGCGCGCCTTGGCCCTCTTGATCTTAAGGGAGCCCCCAGCCACGCATCTTTGATCCCGCACCTTCTTACCGCACCGACGCTCTGCTGATGCCGATGATCATGAGCAGCACCTCCCGTCACCTTCATCACGGCACGGGAGCGCCCGCGGATCCGCGCACGTATCCCGGCGGCAGCTGCTTAACGAGCGCGGCCAAAGCTGTGCGCAGCGGAGGCTTTTCTGAAGGGGTAAATATATGAGGGCAGGCGTGGGCGGATGCGGGATTTATGGCGGTTACACATAAGGCGTGAAATCCACGGTGACAGTTAAATGGCTCGGTTTTATACGCCGCTCTTCTCGGACAAAGACCTTTGCTAATGCGGCCTCCTTCATCACTTCCCCGTCCGCTTCTGTGAAGTGAGATTAGTCCATCGTGGACTGTGCGCTGGACACCCGACGCGGAGCTCGGGCCTGATCCCGGCCCGCAGTGGTCCAGCTCCTCGTTAGCATCGTCAGGTCCATCCTCGGCCGCGTCTTTCTCCTTCCTGTGGGGAGGCCCGAGCAGCCAGCAGCGGCCTGAAGTTCCTGCTCTATCACGTTGATAGGTGGCGTCTGGCCGCCCTACCGCAATAACGGAACACGATCTTTAGCAGGAGAGAAAAGGTCTGAGAAAGACAGATGAAGTTATGAGGAGCTTTGATCTGGGAATCAAGCTTCGATAAATATTAAACAAAGAGCCTTTACAAGCCTGTATTATGATATATGGCGTGTCCGGCTCTAGAATAAGGAAATTACCAGAGAAAATGATATCGATAAATTTTCTAAGTATAAACGTTGATTATGTTTCGATTTTCATTCAAGAAAGTGAGGGCTGCTTTTTTTAGGGTGGCAGAGAGGGGGAGAGAGAGATGTAAACGCAGAGTGGGCCCAGCCCTGGAGGTGTACAATTTATGTAATCTGAGTGTGGAAATGAACTGGGTAATTTATTGGAAAACACCAAGTCAGGGAGATTGGATCAGCACAGCCTATCCACAGGCTCCTATCCATCAAGTTCCAATTAACAACCCAACCATTGAGTTTTAATGGCTTTCCAATCTACTGCCCTGATAGACTCATCAATTCCTCGGGGAGAAATTAAGAAAATCGACCGCCCCTCGGCGTTCCACTGTCATTCTTCACAGCAACTATATGTCAAATTAAAAACACAATTAAAATTTAAACTGTTCCAATCAGACGGTGCCCCGCAACCTATGTTTCACTTAATAGAACTTTGATGAAAATCTGATGTTCGCGTTCAATCAGCGAGGCAAATGGGATGTTTGAGAGCTGATGTGCTTCCCGAGAGGCGTCAGAAGAGTTGCGCAAACACGCGTCACTCGGCGGAAGTGATGGGTTCGGAACCCTTCTGGTGTTCGTTGGCTGTTTTGGGGATGCGAGGTTTTTTTGTTGTTTGTTTGTTTGTTTGTTTGTTTTACACGCGTGAATGGAGCCTTGTCACGAGCCAGGTTTGGCCAACTTTGAAATAGGTTACAACATTAGCATGTGTTTGTTTTCCCCACGCACATGCATTTTATGGACAAAATTCGTCAACAATCATTTATTGGATCTTTACTGGGGCACTTTAATCCTCTGAAACTTTGAAACCTCCAAACATATGAGGAATACACGCAGTCCGACCACTTTGCAATTGCAAATCTAGCAGAAATCCCGCGGTGAGCGTTCCAATGACCCACTCAGCTGCTCAGCTCTTTGCTCCGCAGCACACTGAGCGCAGTGCCCGGTCACCCCCCCACCCTCGCAAATTTACTCTATCTGATTCTGGCCCCGCTCCTCTTTCTCTTTTACATAAAGATGTCGCACAAATGGAAATTATCGAGTGGTAATTTTTTCAATTTATGCGCGCAAATCGAGGTCATGTGCTGCTGCGCGCTGCTCTTGACGCAGCACGATGCAGACGTTCCCGGATCGATACATGCCAGGGGAATAATGCTACCAATCTATTAATTTGCAGTAATGGGTTCGTGGTGGTAGGTACGCGTCAATATTCTGATCATATTTGAATGAACCCTTTGTCTCTTGATGAGGTCATCATGTGGAGGATTGTTAGATTATTAATTTCCGATAGCTGCGAATTTATGATGAAGAGCAGAATGACCTTTGGATGATCAATTTTGTAATCATAATCTCATCTATTCTTATTTATTCACCCACCCTTTATAATGATTATCAGCATTATTATTATTGTTATTATTGATATAATAATAATTATTATATTGTTATTAATAATGGCAATACTAATAATAATAATAACAATAATAATGATAATAATAATGATAATAATAATAACAATAATAATGGTGATGATGATAATAATAATTTACACTTCAAAATCGTAGAAATACGAAATGAGCAATTACCAGTTTGGTAGAAACTATAAGCCTTCTCCCCTTATATATATATCACGTTATATTATTTAAAATAAGCACTAAGTCAGCTCTCTAATATTAAATATATCAGTTGATCCTTTTTTCAAACTGGCAAAAAGGAGATTAAAAGAAACTCACGAATATACTACAATTACTACCAATAATAATAATAATAATAATAATATTAATAATAAAAGTAACACTGGTAATAATATATAATAATGGTAATAATACTTGTAATAATTGTAATAATAAAAACACTTTGACTGCTACATGGACAGGTTCGGTTGCTATAGATCCATAGATCCGTCCTCTTTACTCTCTCCAGCACACGCACACTTGCACGCGCAGACCACGCAAGTAGAAGTAAAGAGCATCCCTGAACACGTTACTGATCATTTTAGCAAGATGGTGGCAATTACGTGTCTAACTGAGCGAGACGCTTTTATGTAAATGAAGCTTTTTAGATCGTCCCACACTAAGATGGTGACGGATCCTCAACTGTCCAGCTGAGAGTGCGCGTGGCTGTGCGTCTCAAACACAACCCTAAAAAAGGATACATTCATTCTTTTATTTTTTCGCTGATCGAAGATTTACTAAAATTCCTTTTTGCTGATGTTTCCCACTTTAACCCGACGTTAGGAAGGTTAAAACCTACCAAAATGTTAGGAATACTCTTAATTTATTTCACAACATGGTTCAGCAATACAATATCAATATCAAAACGATAGTTTGACTGTACAAAAGAGACGCTGCAGCGGGTGCCCCCGCCCCCATCCCATTAAATATATACATTTTTTACATTTGTTTTTTTTTTGCCATTTAGTTCAAAAAACACAAAGCAGAGTCAGCCTGTTCACCGGTGCCGTGGAGAGTTCTACCCGCTGAAACCAAACATAAAGCTGGATATTTTACATCTACGAGCGTCTTGATTGTCCTCCGTTAAATCCAAAACAAATAAACAAAACCTGCAACCGAACATCGGCGGGATCCGTCCACAATTGTGTGAGGTCCATTTAAACTGGGTCCGATCATTCCCAGCACACAGCCGGGATATTGCACATAATCAGGAGTGGAAATGTAGGAATAGTGATTAAAACGCCCGGAACCGTCATCGCCAGATGACAATTTTATTAACTTCTTAGATCTGTTTAAATAAATCGATGTATGGGAAAACACCAAAGAGAGTCCAAATGTGGTGCTCTCCTGAGGAATAAACCCAATAATAATAATAATAATAATAATAATAATAATAATAATAATAATAATAGATAGCGGTGGTTTGTAAGGTTTCAGATTTTGCCAAAATAAGTCTTTGTATGTGTTTCTTGTATTTATAGTCTTTTCTTCATTCAGTCACTTGTATAAAAAATATTGTCTTTTTTCATTTTTTGTGTGTTTTGATTCTGATTTTTTTTTTTTTTAAAGACACTTCAGACCGGTCTGAGCAGCGGCACAGATGTCACGATCGGGTGGGAGTAGTAGACCCCCGGGTGCGGGAAGGTGAGCAGCGGCTGGCTGGCCGGCACGCTGGCGGCGGCGCCCCCGCTCTCCGGGGCCGAGTTCTCGTGGTAGAGGATGGGCACACGGACTATCCTTTGCGCGGCGGCGTGGCTCAGGTTGGCGGCCTCCAGCTCGGCAGCCAACTGTCTCTTCCACTTGTTCCTCCTGTTCTGGAACCAGATCTTCACCTGGGTCTCCGTCAGGTGCAGGGACGCGGCCAGGCCGGCCCGCTCCGAGCTGCTCAGGTAGCGCTTCATGTCGAAGGTGGACTCCAGCTGGAACACCTGGCTGCGAGAGAAAACCGTGCGCGTCTTCTTCTTGCGGCACGGCTTCTTGTCGTCGTCTCTCTTTTTCCACTCGTCCAGCTCCTCCTTTTTGGCCTCCTCCGCGTCGCTCTCCTCCAGGATGATCTCGTCGCCGCTCTTGTTGTTCTGCTCGTCGTCCTCGTCGTCCTCTTTCACTTCCGGCTCAGACTTGAGAACCAGGTCCGGCGAGTCTCGGTCAGTGCCTGAGGTCGGGGGTGAATCTGTGGCTCCTGGTTTCTCAGTAACTGGAATGTGGGCACAAGAAAATGAGTCAGACATTTCCGTCTATTTATTACAAAATTACAAAAAAAAGATTTCTAAATATGCAAGCTGGGTCTATTTTAATCTTCCCGCCCGTTTAAGCCATCTTTTCTCCTTTAAATTACAGGATGGAGGCATCGCTCACGCATGAATCTTTTAAACGGATTCATAATTGAAACTGAGGTGAGGATGATGTCAGTGGCCGGGAGGAGAGACGTGCGTGTGCGTGTCGAAGGCGCACCGCGAACCCCTGACGCGTCCCCTCTAATTTATCGTCTTTTATAACAAATAAGACTTCCTCGATGTAACTATATCCATTCCTCTCAAATTAGCCCAAGAAGAAGTGTCATAACTTGTTGCTATGGTAATATCGGGCCTCGGGTAGATGTGACCCTGCTGATTTGATTCTTTAACTGGATGATTGAAATGGAACCTGTTTCAAGGGTCAGTCTTACCTTCGGTTCTCTGAATGTGCGAGGAGCTGAGCGCGTACGGGTACCACCACGCCGAGGTGCGCTCCAGGTAGTGAGCCGGTAGGCTGAATCGATGTGCGGGCAGGTCAAAGCGTGGGAAGCTGAAGTCCCCGACCTGGGACAGGGAAAACCCTCCATCCAAGGCCGCCTTGGTGACGGTCAGCGCGGGTTTGGGTTTGGGCGGTTTGCTGTCACAGTTCAGCAGGTTTTTAATGAAGAAAGGGGAGTCTTTGGCCGAGGAGCACGTCTCTTGGGTTGTCTCGGGCATTGCTGCGGCTGTGGTCTGAGCTCGGAGGACCACCAGAAGAGTTCGGAGAGACGAAACAAACACAGGCTTGACTTACACACTGACGGTGTCCCGGCGATCCAGTCCGCGCTCTTGTTTTTTTCCCCTCCCGGCGTGTCGATCTGACACCCCCGACGCGTCCTTTCAGACTAGAAAAAGACCAAAGTAAAGTACTCGTGGAGGTAAAACGTGCAGGGTACGAACACGGAGATGTCTCATTCCGGGGGTCCCTCCTGAAAACGCGAAGCGTGTTCGCTGGAGCTTCTGATGCTAGGCTAATGATGGAATAAAAAAGTCATCCAAGTTAAACGCGGAAAGTATAGGCGATTGGGCATGTACAATGGCAAATGGGATTAAAGGAGAGGCGACGAGGGGGGAGAAGAGAGGGAGAGAGGGAGAGAGACAGACAGACAGAGAGAGAGAGACCTCCCTACTCCGTGCGCTCTGGCTGCGGGCTGCGCGCTCGCCTCTTATTGGTCTCATCTAGTCCAATTAGGCAGCAAATGAACAAGAGGCTGTTAGAGCCAAAAGGAAGGTTTGGAACGAGCGCGGTCGGACAATCAGCCCATCAAACTTACATTACACCCAGACTCAGAGACACTGATAATGATTTTTATTTTCTAGGGGACAAAGCCGTCTGAAGGCCTGTTTAAAGTTAAACCTGTAAAACAAAACCACACTATATAAAATCCAACTGGCACTCAAGTAGGCTCATTCTGATGTGATTGTTTTTCAGCTGCATGATATATTACATGAGGTATTTGTAACGATTTACGAATAATAGCCACGTTATTGATCTCAAAATACAAAGAAAAACAACCGGAACAGTGAAAACCAACAATTATAAAACAACATTTGTTTTTGCAACATTAAAACCGTGAACTGATGCCAACATAATCCAGCTCATATACAATGTGAGCGAAATTAATCACTCGGCTGATGGCATCTGTGGAACTGTGCAAACCTTCCATAACAATAGTAAATAATGTGAATCCTAATCTGCCAAAACTATGGGGGAAAGGAACACAAATGTGGCGTCTAAAGGCCTAAAATAAAATAATCAGATTTGCAAAAATAATCTGAAAGAGGTCCAATTTTAATTTTTAGCTCTAAATGACGATCAAATTCATATTTTTGATTAGTCAATTTTTTTCATGCGGTCACTTCCTCACGGTGGACTTTAATTCCTCTCTAATCGATGTGGATAATTCATCCTTACAAACGTCTTATGTATGCACATAGTGATATAAATTGACTTGTTAAAAATGTTCTGGCGTGCAAGAATGGCGGTGAGACAGCGCCCTCTGTGGGTTAAGTGTGGGTACTGCAAGTAGGGGACCAACACGTAAAGAAACACATGAAAGCAAAAAAATTCCCCCGAAAAAATCTGCATTCCAAAAACACACGACTTTAGATGGATTACTAGACTAAATTCTCCAATATTAACACCCCCTCTCCTCCACACATATATTCCAGTCTGCGGTTGTGACATACAGTATTAAACATGTTATTAACATGTGTTATTCAGGTAGTGGGCAGCTCAAATTAGGATATCCTGTTACTGTCAGGTAATTACTGCCTTTCCTAATACAGCTGATACTACACACACTCACACACACATACACACATGCAAACACTGAGTAACTTTCCACCTATTCTCTCTTTGCAGACGATGTCAATTAACATTAAAGTATTTTCTATCCCTAACCCAACATTCTGTTGTGTAAATTATGTTCCTAAATTGTGCTTTATTAGAAAATGATCACATGAAGTGAGTATATCAGGCCTCGAATCGAGGTGAGACGTGTCCCAATGAGTTTACGAACCACTGAAATCTTCTTATTTAATTGCAATGAAATAAGCCTCAAAAATCCTGCATCTTCAAAAATGTAGATATTTTAAAAATAGTTGTGCCATATATGCTGCCCCAAGTCTCTTGGATGCTCCATAAATCCATTTTTGTTGCTCCTTAGGTAGGTTACTATGACTTTTATATTATTTATTTCAAAGCAGCCAGCTATTGATTATTTCACAAGGAAAGATGACGAATGGCAGCGGGGAATGACACGGTCAGCAGGTTCTATTAGAGAAATGATAGTGTTGCTCATGGTTTGTTAAAAGGACCAGTTTAGATACTTTATAGGTTTACATCCATCATGGTCTAATGACCTGTTTGATGAAAAACACGCGCTCTGGTGACAACGGCCCCGCGCAGCCAACTTCGCTCTGTAATTGCTCCCATATTAAATATAGATTTTTGTTTTGATATCTTGTGAGAATTCTTTTCTGTGGGTCAGAATTGTGATAAAAGACTTGGATGGGATGGCGAAGGCTCAGAAGAGGGGGGAAAAAGCTGGAGGGAAGAATAGAAAAGAAAAGACAGGCACATGTGAGCTGAGAGAGGCTGATCTTGGAGTTGTGATGAAGCATTCAGAACCCGTTTAATGAAGGGAGCAATATTCCAGTCACAGAATGGACAAAAGCCATGAGAACGTGAAGATCTTATCAGAAGCTGCACCCAATTTGAAATGTAAAGACGTTTCAGTTCCTGCAGCTTCAGTCAAAGTGGGATTTCAGGCCAAGAAACAGTCGAAGGATATTCCATTTTTGCATAATTATAACTGACCCAACAAACAACAACCAGCCTGTAAAATAACCTTCTTTCCCTGCCAGATTTACTCTGTCTTCATGACTTTACGTGCTGAATTGGAAGCTCTCAGCATCGGACTTCGTCCACCCTCACCTGCCTCTCTTCCATTTTTAACCGGACACGCTGTTGGTTCGCGCCATTAAACCAGCGAAGGCCACGCCGAGATTGTTTCGATTTGAGTATTGCTTTTAACTTGAAAGGGAATTGGTGACCCTCCACCGACCCGGCACGCTTTAATTGGGATTGTGCAGGTATTGATTGTGGGTGTCCAGGTGAATCCTGACTTACGACCCAGTTGGCTTTTACGCGAGCCCTCGCGCCAGCGAGTCGAATGAGCTCAATGTCATCCAGGTTGGTGCACTTTAGTTGCCACTTGACTTCCTGTATAAACAGGAAACAAAGTGCATTTTTAAGGTGAAGAATGAAGGCAAACTTCTTGTCACTCTCCTTCTTTAATTGCGTGGACATTTGTTATTCCTGGCTGTCTCTTTTCATATTCCATTTGAGCTTTAGATGGGAGCAGACATTGGAACCACGTCCAAACCAGTGTTATTTACCCCCTCTGGGGGCCCCAGCATCAATAACCAGCCTCTGTTCCTCCAAAAACGGTGCCCTGCTTGGCAGCTCCTGCCCACTCTGCCAGCATGTCATTACAACTAGAAAACCTGGAGAGGGCGACCGAAAAGTTCTCATCAGTGTCGGCCTGAGATATAGAGAAGGGCCCCGTAACAAATGGCCTAATGCACAGGCAGCAGAGGAGACCATCAATAAAGCAATTCCTGGTGTCATAACAGCCCCGCTTTTCTTAAAGCTAACCTTTCAAAACTTTTCTCTCTGCAAATCGCTGCAGCGCCACCATTAGAGTCCTGCCTTGTGAATTTAATGGATTCCGTACAAACAATATTCCACCATAATGGAAAAGGTTGAAGTCACTGAAGACAGATGAAGCCATAAACACGTATAATTGAGAATCAAAGACCGATAAATTTTAAACTGCTATCCATTTTCTCTTTTTAGATGATGATCTATGCCGGCCCGGCTGGGCGAAAATGGAAGAGATTATGGCGGGAAAATTATAACGATAAATTTTCTAAACATACACCTTGATTATGCTTCGATTTTTTTTTTTTTTGGCGGGGACGAGGGGGCGAGGTGGGGGTGGTGGGGGTGGTTAGACAGAGGGCCGGGATCACTGAAAGCTTGCCGTCTAAATGGCACCATAAAATAGGTTTCCTGCTCTTTTGCCTGCAGAGCGAAGGCATGCCTGGAGGTGTGGACCCCCCTCCCCCCACCCCCTAAATGGGGGAAATGAATTGTGTAATTTATTGCAAACGTGCACACAGTGAGATTAGATCAGCATATCCCATCAAAGGAACAACAATCAATCAGCCTCTAGTTAACAGCTTGAAACACATAAACCAAGGCACCTAATGGCTTTCCAATCTAACAGATTGATAGACTTATCCGGTCCTGGGGGATGAATTAAGAAAACCGGCTACTTTCACACAGGCGCTGCCACTTTTGACAGGAGCTTTTCTACCCTCCGGGCTCCTTACCATCTTTACTCCTAAATATAGAGATGGGGTCAACCTGGAAATAAAGAGAAAGTCGGATTTCTTCCCTTTTCACTCCTCGGCCGATTTGTTATTCAGATGAGGTGAGGGGAGAAGTGTGTCAGTGGTGGAGAATGGGCTCATTTTAATGACCTGATTATCGCGGGTCATTTGGAACTGCAAAATCAAGGGGGGCCATTCAGTGCCGCTCGGCAGCATCTCACTGTGACCCGGGTGGGGGAACTGCTCAGCTGAGGACTCACTTTTTAGAAAGGAGCGTGTTTGTCTTGTTGTCATGTTATTATTCACGTCATTGGCTGATGTGAACTCATCAGCAGAAACGAAGGAACAGTTTGAGAACATATTTAGGTACGGATTCTGCTTGTTTGTACCCAGGTTGGCATCATCGCAAAGAGGAAGAAAACACCGAATAAATAATGCAGCAAAATTAATGAACTTTTTGGATTTCTTCAGCCTGGCTGGACTCACGGAGTCTTCACACAGGAAGAATGTGACGCGCCCTCATTGTCACCATGTTGTCGTGTCAGCTGATCTGTGCGTGTTGCTGCATAATTAAAGAGAGGCTGGTGTCATGCACGTGGCCCTGACAGTGACGAGGAGAGCAGGCAGGCAAAAGGAGCAGAACCTCAAAGCAAAGTGCCTCCCCAGGCCCCGGCCTCACAGCCCCCGTGCACACCCTCTGACCCCTGACACACGCGTATGACCGCTACACTGCGGCGCCGTGACATGACAACAGCACGCAATGAAGAGCAACAAAATCGTCTCCTCGGTTAAAGAGGGGTCAGCTCTATTTTGTCTCACAGAAGAGGGAAAGCAAAGGATTGTGAGTCGATAAGGAGCCAGAATCGATCGCCGGCAGATCAATAAATTGGCTAATGAATCACAGCCCTTTACTTGCCAATCAAAAGTGATTGCACTTTAGTGGCCTATGTTTTCTGCACTTACCTCCACTCAACAGGGAGCCTGTGGCTGATTCTAACCCTTCATAGGGTCAACAGGAAGTACCCCCAACCAATCAGGAAGTTCATCTGAACCAAAATGTCCCTGGTCAGAGTATGAAAGCAGGAGACACATGAGCCTGTGAGCTTGACTGCGCCCCCTCCCCGTGACAGACATAAATTGGTGTGTGCTTGTTGTCTCTGGTGATAACAATGCTAACATATGCAGTCTGTCCATATAGTGGGGAGGCAATGTTGCTTATATGAAGTTAACGCTGTGTCAAAGAAACAAACAAACATTGACCATCACCAGCAGCTCCGGGATCCTGTAATATATCAAGCGTGATGCTGATAAGTCCTCACATGATAATGAAGCCCATATTCCTGAGGGCAACCTAGAGAAAGAACCATTTAATAGTAATAAATAACAGCCGTCATGACCCCCCCCCCCCCTTCCCCGGCCCCCGAGAGGGGTGGGGGTTGGGGGGTGGGGGCTTGTTGTGGCTTAAATCAGGATCCTTTGAATAGATCATAATTCTGTGCATCGATTTGCGTCCATTGACGGCATCTCTTACCCACCTCGCAAACGTTTGCGGTGGAAGCAGAACAATGATCACGTGCGAAAACAAGTGAAAAGCGACCAAGACCGATGGGGGGGGGGGGGGTGCAGGTGTGAGCGGCGCCGCACACAGGCGGGAAAGAGGGGCAGTTATTGACCGGTTGATTTGATGTGAAGCAGGGGCATTCCTCCTCCTCCTCCTCCTCCTCCTCCTCCTCAGCCATGAGGCCACCAATCACTCCGCTGCACCTCCGGTTACAACCACCTCTAATACCCAACCACATTCTCAATCTCCAGTCCAATGGACCCGGGTATGCAACTTTTCCGTCAGCGCCGGTGTGTATTTGGCTTTCCATTTCACTTTAATAGGGGAGAAATTGGCAACATATTCTTTTACAGCCCCCTGGCACCATTAGAGAGGCCGCTGTCATTTGGGTTATTTATGAAAAACTATTTCATGCTTACTTACATTTGCTGCTTATTTTCCCCCAGTGTGACCTGCAGCAGATTTGGTTTCATTTGGAAAGCCTTAAAGCCAATTCTTTATGTCCGCGGGTCAGCCTGGGCGATTGAGTTGAGATTGAAACAGCAGTGTGCAGCAGGAAAGGTACAGCGAGAGGAAACCGATGGGCTTATACCGCGTTGAGAGGAAAGGAAGGGAGACCCTGGCAAAAAGGGGGAAGTGAGGGATGACTGAAGGCAGGAGCTAGAACCTGGGCAGCAAAACTGCCAATGCAACGGCATAAAATGGGGGAAATGAATATCCAGCAGCGTAAAGTCAACAAAGAACGGCAAAGACCTGAGTCAGCGTTCTGGGCAGAAAGTTCGGCTTTACATCTGCAAACACGTCAGGTTGGGGGGGGGGGGGGGTCTTTGTCTTTCAACACATCAGATAAATCAAAATAAACTTTTAACTGAGGAACTCGACAGAGCGGGACAAAGCAGCCACATTCGTGCATCCATACTCATAAACTCATACTGGAGGAGATGGGGTCTTTCCCTGCCCATCGGCTGCACGCACACACACACACACACACACACACACACGCACAGATGCACGTTCCTGCTGTTTGGCCTGGGCTTTATACACTGACCCTAATAAACTAGCGTGTGGCCGGGCGTGTTTGTCACTGTCACAGGTAAATGATGTAATTAATGACTGTGTAGCGGCGTGGATGGGAGCCGGGGTGTTAGCTTTTAAACACCTCTTCAGCTGACTGGGTTTGGGGAGGCCCAGCTGGACACAGCCAGGGGATCAATATGGGGTCAGGGGTCAGTCAACCCTCCCATTATGGCCTAGCTAGCGCCCGTCATGGTCTGGCTAACGACGCCTGCAGGAGGGCCAGATATGGAGTCGGCGCAGGGAAAGTGAGACTGATGTGAAGCCTGAAACTGTCGATCATGTCATATCTGGAGACGATCTGCACACACGGGTGGGACAATGAGCCAGCGTTGAAAGACGTAGGCGACCGAAGACAAAGCTTCCAGCGTCACACCTCACACTGACATATTTTAGTGATATAACAGTTCAAATTAGGACCTACAGAGACAATAGCAGAAAACTGACCCCTGAAACTTGGTTTGTACCTCTTAAATTATGAATTGGGTTAGGTATTTATATGATGATCGGTCGATGAACCTGGAGCTACAGTGCTACAGAATTACAATATTTCTGCTCATTATCAGTAGTGAATCAGCCTCACACAAAAAAATGTAATGATCTCTTCCAAAAAAAACCATAATGAAATGAGCTGACAGCAGCCTGACTGTCGGCCTCTGGCTCACTTAGAAGCTGGCTACAAAAGGACAAAAAGAATAGCAGGGGACCATGGGAGAAGGTTCCCATGGTGATTTAACCATACACACACGACTAATAATGTAAGTTTTGCTTAAAAATAGTTTAATGAATATGTTATGAATGCCTCAATGCTAGGAATGATTAACATATAAGCTGGTGGCATTAAAGAATATCAGTCTTTTCTGCTCAGTGTTCCCATTAAAACATGTTTTTACAGTGTCACATTATTTTCCACTCTTATGTAAATTTATTTAATATTTTTATGAGTAATTGAGCTACTTAATAATAACTGCTGATTCTCATATTTCTCTATTCTCCAGTAATTCTTCATGAGTTTTTATACATTTTGTTAGGACCAATCTATGTGTGATAAGAAATTCAAACAAATGAAAATAAAAATAGCAACCCAACAGTAGTTGTACAGTAAAACCAAACTCAGCATCTGATCTAAAACTGACTCAAATTTATTCGCTTTCCTTGGTTTTTAGGGGCCCTGAGGAACATTGTGACATTGTGTTTCCCAGAGTTGACAAATTATGGATATTAGTGCACAGAAGTATGTGAGATTGCTCCTGGCCCAATCGGGTCTGATCAATATCCTCAAAGGGCATTGGGTCTAATCTAAAACCTCCTGCCCGATTCTGCTCCCTTTTTGCTCCGACTCGAGAGCCACTTCAGCAGATCCATTAAGAGATCAAATCTAAACAGCTAATTCAAAGTGTGCTGGAGTTTTAGATCCCCGAGGACCTCTGGGACGGCTTCTGATCGCCAATACATTAATATTACAGCAGGGGAGTAAATCGTTTTTGGCCAGTTTGGGTTTGATCAATATCCTGAAGGAGCAGGAGCCTCATTAATCTGAAACGTCCTCACATTAGCGGAACCGTCTGATTCGACCCGCTCTTTATTCCCACAGATCCATAAAGACATCAGTGGCCTCATTTATAAAAATGTTCTTACCCATATTGGTCCAAAACACCGTTCGTGTACAACAAAACACTGTCGGACAAGAAGCAGGGGATTTTGGTGTACAAAAAGTCTTTGGGATGAGGCCACATAACTCAAACGAACCTTCTTGAAGAGTCTTCACACCAAGGTTACAGAAGTGCCCTCGTTAAAAAAGCATTAGACTCAATAAGGTCTTTTAATTCCACTCGTCAGGACACGGGGTGGCTGCAGTGTTTAAAGATGCCCGTGATGCCGTATTATCTCCTACAGACAGGCTAATCCATTACAGGCCCCTCTCGCCGTGCACGTGAAATCCTCCGATTGGAGCAACTGTGGTTTCAGCAGCATCATTCAGGACAATGAGCTACAGCCGGAGTGACAAGCTGGAAAAATGTTCCCACTTCCAGGCCGTACAAATGACGTTTGGCCACGATAACTCAAAGCTGGACACTTCATTTCAAGTCAGACGCTAGCGGGCCGGTCAAAAGCCACTAGACCATCTTCTTTATTTGTGGCCTGTGGTTTTGGTTGTGGGACCATCAGATAAATACCGCCTCAGTGCCACTGTGCTCAGAGATATTGGCCGATTCCTTTTCTGTCCGCTCGGCCAGGATGGAGGCGGTTTCTGATGGCGTAAACCTTGAAGAGCCGGGCCGGCGGGCATCTGAGAGCCGGTGTGGACCATCTGCAGGAGAACCCGTCCTGTGGAGACGTTCTCAAAGCATAATCAAATGAATCGATCACCAATTTGTCAGCCAGAACCTGCTGGCTTTGAGGAATAATTCCTCACTTTTATGGCCACAATGGCTGCAAATGCATTTCGAGGATGACGATCTCGGAGGAGTAATAGTCTAATTTGTCACCCTGACAGTCTATTTGATCGTTCTCCATATTTCAGACAGAATCCGAGCCAGGTGTTGTGTGAATGTGTCGAGTGGTGCTTTAAGGCGGTAATAAGGCAGTCAGAGGAACACTTAGACTTAAGGTGACAGCAGCTTTATCGCGCATCGCCTCATAAAGTCCTATCATATCTGTTTCCCACCATCATTCGCCGACTGTTTAGCCTGCATGTCCATTTGAAGAACAGCGTGTGTTTGTGTAATGAGAAGGATATTAATGCACACAAAAAAAGATGGTGGCTCACGAACGTTTGGAGGATTTTATTTAATAAAGCCAAAATCTGTCAGAAGGTGGAAGTTTATATTTAAAGGGCAGATATGGATTCAGCCAGCAGAGGCAGGGCCGCGTCTGTGAGCCACGCAGGAAATTAATCAAGGAAATGGGGTTTTTCGCTGTGCCTATATCACATCTAATCTATCCTTTGTCCACGTGTAGCCGTCGCCAAGCCTCGCCAATCAAGAGCAACACGCTGGCTTTATGAAAAGCCACTTGTTCCCTGCATAATTGGGGGGTCTCATTGCCGAGTTAAATGGGAGGTGGAGGTGGAGGGAGGGGCAGTCGTGTTTGCCCATGTAAAGTGTGATCCAGATAATAGCATTCTCATCAAAGGCAGCAATTACATTCATTACAACAGCGCAAGGCGAGGCTGCGAGGAAATTAAGTGGTGAGAGGAAAGAAAAGCTTAATATATACCTCCTTTATTCTATCCCCCACCTCTCAGTTCTTTTTCAAATACACCCCCCAACCCCACCAAAGCAGGGGGCCTGGAGAAAGAAACAGTCGCACTGAGAGAAGAATAAATCTTGTCAAAGTCCACCTTCACCTCTCTGCCTCCAAGAGGTGCCTGTCTGCCGTTACTATGGTTGCACTTGTCCAGGATTAAAAGGCTTTTCCAGGAGGCTGATCTCTAATGCAGCTTCTACACAAGCCCAACAAATGACACCAAGTCTTTAAAAACTGCTTAAGACTCTAAATTAAATTCCAATTTCTTTCAAGAAAGGGGAGCCAATCTATTGTCTCGGGCGCCGCGTTAAACCACAAACAGCTTGTAAATCAAGCGGTTAAGAGGAGAAGGAACCTTTTGATTCAGGCCTTTTTAAATGTGAAGCAGGGCAAGTGGATAACACTGCAGCCTTCTCAAAGACAGGTGCTGTCCCAAAACCCTTCTGCAAGTGCCAGTGTGTATATTCAACACACTCATATCATTTTGATTTGAGTTTAAATCAGACCTTTACAAAATGCTAAATATAAAGGAGCAATTGTCTAACTGTATCAAACCTTTGATTGATGCTTAAACAATAACTAAATGGCTGAAAGTAGCACGACATCCGCCACGATTTCAGTTTAAGGGCTACGCTGACGGAAGTTATTTCTGCAAGTTTCCATCATTGTGACCACAACATTATTAGGTGTAAATGCCAGCCCTCTGCGCTCTATTAGACTAGTACCTGTGCTCATTATACTCACTGCCCTTTAAAAGAGCAGCTTAATATATTGCACAGTGGACGTGTCATTAATGCAAAATCAAGCCTGATCAACTGTTCCCTTTAGTATTTTTTAGACTTTGTAAATCTGTCCTTCAAATCAAAGGCCACATTTTCTGTAATGGCAGGAAAAGTTTTGTTGTGGTTGTTATTTTCAATGATTAAACATCAGCTGAATAACAGAGACACCCTGAATATGCACCTTTTCTCTCCTAGCTGACAAATCATGGTGGCTGCATGTAAATTATTCAACAGGAACCAGCTCCAGTAGAAACCTGACCATAATTAAATTGCAATAAAATAACATTAGTGAGGACAGGCTGTTAGAAGGGGATGTAATTGGTTGCTTTGGTGGTCCTGATTCAAATACCGGTTCCTGTCCTTTATCTGCCATGAGTACAGACAGTGAGCAGGACTGACTGACTGATTGTTTAGCAAGCATTTATCGATGTAATGGTAATCTATGTGATTAAAATAATCCCAACCTTTGTGTTTTATATCATAATGGGCAGAGTGGGTATAGAAAATCACGATTTCAATGGCATGTGCGCCATCTAGCGGCAATATGTTGAATCGAATGGCTAAATAAAGCTCAATAATATATTAACTACTATAAGTCTTTATTACATTGTATTAACATATGGTATGTGGCAGGTTTTTGACAGTGTTTTAATTGTTTTGCTCAAACATTTGCAGAACTAACGTGGTAAGAGTTGCCTCACTCAACTAGATCGTTTGTCATCTTCCCCAGTTGTCCCACAACTTTGACATAAATAGGGCAATGTGAGCTTCACCAGGCTCTTACCGGTAAATTATTGAGTGTACTAAATTATACAACAGCTTTTGAAAGCGATGTAATTGCCGGGCCTTGTTTTCCACTTCTATGTAATTGCAAGCTGTAAATCTAAGAGTGTGTCGTGTCACACAGGTTAGTGCCGTCATGTCATAGTGGATGTGCTCAAATGACAGTAACAAATATATTTTGGAGATGTGGTCTACTGGATGAATATATGAGTGCATGTAACACTTTAAAAAAAAAAAACATTTCACATTAACATTAAAGAATCTCATTATCTTCAAAAATGTGTGGGGGGGACTGTGTTACAAAGCATTCTTCCTTAATCCAGCGCTTCTGGAGGAAGGTGCGATAACGTCCAACTGGATTTTTACATATTTTATTCTGAGTTGAGACCAGTTAGGAAGGTTCAGCGTTACAGGGGTCAGTGGTGGTATATTTGCCAGAGTTCCTAACAGTCGGCTAATATCTCATAAGAGTATATAGCTGCCACAAAGGATGAATACGTCATTAACCTGTTAATATAGTCGGTCATCAAAGGCCTGGCAGGTAACGTCGGATGAAGGCAGACCAGAAGTTGGCAACTAGCACCTGTCTGTGCCGCCATCAACGGCTCCCTAGGACACTGTTGGGGTTGTAGTGAAGGGCCGTACCGTTCCATGAGGAGAATGTGTGGTGTGACCGGGTCAGGATCGGCCTCAGCAACAGGAAAGTCTCTGTTTGCTGGTGATGCGTCACAATGGAAAAGGGGGAGGAATATAACACATGTTAAAAGTTTAGAAAATGCCATTAACAAGCTGCAATTATGGTCATTAAACTGGAGATTCAGGTTTTCAATAGAGCAGACAAAAGTTCTATTTTTCACTCAAAGGAGATTAGAAGAGGAATTAAAGATTTAATAAGCAATAATCATGTCGTTACAGTGGATAGAGGAAGTGAAACCAATAAGTAGTGTGTAGAGAATCACTTTTAGAGCCAGGAGGTTTAAGAACTTGGGAGTCACTTGGGAAATAGAATCTTCTATGTATGGAATACTATGAAACAGTATCATTGAACCATTGAATTCAATCATTAAGAATATTTGTTAAATTTGGATACCAGCTCATTTTTGGGTTCAAGGAAATGTGTTTGGAGATAAATATGCTAGACAAGTTGGCAAGAGCACATCCAGAGATCGGGTCAGCGGATGTATTTTAAGAGAAACAGCGAATTTTTAAGAGAAACAGGATTAAGTATAAAGGAATGGATCTATGTATGTACGGTTTAGAATATTTTTATTTATCTATTTATTTATTTTTAGTTTTGCGATTTCATCTAAATATTAGACGGAACGCCATTGCAGTCATCACCACAGACCACAGGGTGGCAGTTTAGCAATTGTAGTTTGCTACCTGGATTTAAGAAGAAGAAGAAGAAAACGCAGAAGAAGAAGCGGAACCATTGTTTTCGGTTGCATGGAGCTATTAGGACCGTTTTTTATTGGTACACAAAATGAGCTCCAGCGTTAAATGACTCCTCCAACAGGTTCATTGTTTTGATTTAGTAAATTCCCTTTACTCTTTAGCTGTTTCTTAAACGGCTGAAGTTAAATTCATTTGAAGTTTACTTTGACTGATGATTCTCTCAGAACTACGGAGACTGCGTGAATTGTGACCATGTCAACCAAATGAGCTGCGTTTGATTGGACAGATATGTTTTCTCTTAGATAAGCTAACGATAGCTGTCTGGCTAACCTGTGTAACTGGCTAACGTAGCTGTGGTAACAACTAATTGACGAAAACAATGTGTTGTATCGCAGAGATTGGGGAGATTATAGATTAGCTAGGCGTCGGTTCCTCTTGTGCCCGTTACGGACCTAAAGGATTATTAATAGGTTGTTGAACGTTTTTAATCAGCAAAGTGAAATACTACATTTTTCAACACGTCATCTTCGACAAGGTGGGTTGAGATCTCTGATGCCGTTTTGGTTATGCTCCTTTTTTGCTCCTTATATTTTCTTCGGTTTGACTTATTTTTATTCCATTCTTTTCCGATATAGCTAAGTACAAGGCATTCTAATGTTATGTTGACTCCTCTGCTTTCCTCAGGAATTGTAGGTTGGACGCTTATATCACTTTGGACCAATGAGTGAGGAAAAGCCAGACACGCTTGACTTTGTGAAGGATTTTCAAGAATACCTGAGCCAGCAGACTCAACATGTCAACATGATATCAGGGTCTGTTAGCGGCGTTAAAGAGGCTGACGAGCTGCCCCCAGGTAATGGTTAGTAATCCAATCTCTGGCTTTTCCACATTACACAATGAAAGTCAACAATTGTGAATAGTAGAATCGAACTTGAAGTCTGTATATTGAAATCACAATTTCTGTGGTCCTTCTATCTGAAAGTCTGATATTTTATATAACCAAACTCAAGTATAACTAAAATATTGGACTGCATGCTGTTATAGAGCATTGCCATATACCTCAATGTTGGTCCCAGCTTCAGTATAAGCACAATTTATAACCAGTCTCGTTGTATGCAGACTGCAGTCAGAATGGGCTGGATCATCCTCCAGTGGATATCTCCCTGGAGGACAGTTCTGGGATCCTTGTAGATGGTTTTGAGAGGACCTATGATGGGAAGCTCAAGTGCCGCTACTGCACCTATGCCACCAGAGGCACAGCTAGGCTCATTGAACATATCCGAATTCACACAGGTAAGTTGAGAAGATTTGTAGAAAATAATGAGCTTAACATATGAAACTCAACCTGTTTTTTTGGGGGGGGGGGCGGGGTTTCCAAAAACAGGAGAGAAACCTCACCGCTGCCACCTGTGCCCATTTGCTTCAGCATATGAGCGGCACCTGGAGGCCCACATGCGATCGCACACGGGCGAGAAACCATACAAGTGTGAGCTTTGCTCTTTCCGCTGCAGCGATCGCAGTAACTTGTCACACCATCGTCGGCGACGCCACAAACTCCTGCCGATGAAGGGCGCTCGCTCACTTTCCCACAAGAAGATGCTGAGTGTTTTACAGAAAAAGGCCAGCTCCTTAGGTTATGGCCGACGACTACTCATCAACTTCAATCCCCCATCCATGGTCGTGCACAAGGCTGACAACGTGAACGACTTCTCCCACGAGCTGCCCCATTTACGTCAGGAGAACTATGACAATCAGAGTCGACCTATCGAGGAAGGCCATTCCACAACTCAAAATCACCATCAGCACGACATGGTTATGGATAACCCTTTGAATCAACTGTCCACTCTGGCAGGCCAGTTGGCCAGCCTGCCTTCAGAGTCCCAGTCCCAGCCCCCGATGTCTCCAGGGGAAGAGTCTGTCGTTGATGAGAAACCCTTCCTCATTCAGCAGCCCCACCCAGCCACAACCCCTGTTGCCTTGACAGTCAGCATGGCTCATGCTTCCTCTTCATCCCCGATTACGCCAGAGCCTCGTCCTCCTCCCCACAGCAGTTGCAGTCCTGGAGGAGGACCCTGCAGCGATCACAGTGGACGCACAAATACTCCCAGCATCTCCAACAGCCAGCCCAGCACACCAGCCCATGGCCTGTCTGCACCTCCCCAGGACCCCCACGTCCTGCATCACTGCCAGCACTGTGACATTTATTTCCCAGATAACATCCTTTACACCATACACATGGGCTGCCACGGCTACGAGAACCCATTCCAGTGCAACATCTGCGGATACAAGTGCAAGAGCAAGTATGACTTTGCCTGCCATTTTGCTCGAGGGCAGCACAAGTAATCCAAGAACTGAAAAATTCTCTGACAGCATTGTTTTATTAGAATATACCTTTATTCATTGATCTTTTACTTGACATTGATGTAGCCTTTCCTTTCAAAGTTGTCCTTATACAGGGTTATATTCAAACAGATTTGTTTTTATAGTGCCCATTCAAGTATCAACAGAGGGATGATCAGTGTTTGAACATGTTGACTTTATTTTTACCAGCTGCTTTAAAGAGATCAGGATATCAGAGAAAAGCATTTTGCTGCGCAGTCAAAATCTATGGTTCCTTTACTTCTGTTACTAACACAGGCAATCTGCCAGCGATACTGGCAGATATTTCCACTTTCTGAAATGAAACTCACCATTTTTGTACAGGTTTTCAGTGTCAAATACGAAGTGAAGGAATAGTTTTGCCTGTTTTGAAAGTTCATAGAAAATACTCTGTTTTCTCTTTAAAAAGAGTATGACGGCAATAAAAAGGCAGTTGTTAGTTGCACTGTGGTTCCAGCTGATATTCACTGACTGACAGGAGTGAAAGTGTTGACTTGGAAGCCCAGAAAAGCCTTGTTGAAATGAGTGCAGTGCTCCAAGCATTAATACCAATTCTCTGCGGTGCCTAACATTGTCATCTCTTGTGTAAAAGAGTGGAATTATATTGATTAAGATATATTACAGTCATCTTTTGACTGCAGTAGGCAGAAAAACGACCCCAGAACCTTACATGAAGTTTGACCTGACTGGTTTTCTGTGGTGCCAGTCTGTGGCCAAACTACTGCTTTATTAGTGCTGCTATGGTATTTACAATCGTAGAGATCATGACCACAGTACACCCTGGGCCAAACCTCTGCGTTAAAGAGACATTTTCTGAAGTGCATTTTGTAAATGTGTGTTGGTTTATCACATAGTGCCCTTGTTTGACTTATTTGCATCTTCTGATTACATCTTACCAAATACTGTTTTGGGTGTTCTCATCCCTTGGATATCCACTGTCTCTGTTTAGGACAGAATTTTGTGTGTTATGAGGATTTCTTTCTTTTTGCCCAGAAGTTCCTCGTAGCAGTGGGTAGAAGCCTTTTGACAATATTTATTTCAGGGTATTTTCTTGTACTCCGAGTGGTCCAGTACTGTAGATGTTCTGTGTCTTTAAAAGCAAACTCATATTGCAGTTGGACTGCTTCATTAGCAAGATTGTTCTTTGTCTTGGATAATGTTGTCTGTTGCATAGCAACATACGTAGAGCGTGTAGTTAATGTCTTTAGGACCACCTCTTGTCACCCTGCTCACCAGTAACAGGGGCATCGATAATGGCTGCCTTATGTTCTTTCACTGTGTATTACATTCTCAGATAAAGCTGAATGTTGCAGCCTTTCGGTGATCACTTTTCCTTCTGGGATGGAAAATTGTTTGATTGTGTTATGAATTAATCTAATTTATAAGTAAAGTGTTTTCTAACCGAGCTTCTGCGTTTTATGTTTTATTTCATTTTGATCGATCCTCATTCATGAGCATGACAATGAAAATCTTAAAAACACAAAGAGTTTGCCTTTTGATGATGCTTTTAATCAGGTCATGAGGAAGAAATGATTATATACTTCAATTCCATGTTGGACAGGAAAGAGAAAAACAGATCTGATTTGTTAAAATGAATGGAAATGCAAGTTTCCCTCTCAGGCCCCCTCCTGGGTCTCTTCATTCTTCATTCCTCTTCTTAAAGCCTGATGAAAGAAAGAGTGTTATCAGTCAACTGAAGCATAATTACACATAAGGAGGCATCATTCTGCTCCTTAAGACCCGATGTCAACACAGTCCTGTGATTGACAAGAGGGTTTTACAAAACTTGTCCAAAAGCACCCATGTGACCAAGTCACTTCCTCTTTGCCTTTCTCGCCTCATTCAGGAGACTGTAAGCGTGTTGGTAGAAGCTTTGCTGTGCGCCAAAACATAAATCAATCCATTGGTTTGGTGGAGGTGTGTTTTGTCCCTGTGAACTGTGTGGTTCATCTGTTGAGTGAGTTTCTGTTGCAGCATTAGCTGGTGTTTTTCATTCCTCTGTTAATTTGATGCTTTGAAATTACTTCTCTTGACCACTGCAGAGGTGAGAGTCTATTCTTAATTAATGTTTCTTTGCTTTCTTTAATCCTGCAGCCGTGCACTCAGTGAAGCTTTGTTTTAGAAGCTAGCTTGCCGTGGTTCTCTCACCTGTATACTGTGCAATGATTCACCTGAGAAGTGGGCGTAATGCGTCATTGAAGCAGTGTGACCACACTAGGGAAGGCTTTCAGTTCAGTGCCAATACATTGTAGTGCGGCACAAGGGGGTGGGGTGGGGGTGTTACTTGTAATACTAAAGTTTTTGTACCTTAAATGTTTAAAGTGAATGAAATCATCCAGAATTGTATAAATAACGATAGAAGAGTGTCCCGAAAAATGACGTTTTGACCTGGTAAAGGTCTTATTCATGCAAAGCACTTGAAATAACTAAGAGCTGGCTTGCTGTGATGGCTGCAAAGAGATGCTTCATCTTTGATGCTTGAAGTGGGTCAGCGTGAGGGATAGGATTTTCCGTTAGAGTGGTTAGGGTTTTGAGTTAGAAGTTGGGTTTAGGGTTAGTCCTAGGTTTCAAGGGGGTTAGGGTTTTGGGTTAGACAAATTTGGGTTTAGGGTTAGGAATCTGGTAAGGTTCGGGTAGAGTGAGGGTTGGTTAGGGTTTAGTATTTAGGATTAGGGTTGAGTGATCCATAGTGATGCGTATGAATTTTGTTTGTTCACACATCAAAGGTATAACAGTTATTAAAATTTTACAGTACTACAGAATTTTATCTACTAATTTACAGGAAGAATTTTGTCCACTTTCAGTTCCTCAATCATACCTGAATTTGCTGGCAGAGAGCTGGTGAACTCAGCTTTAAAGCCTCTAGCAACCACAGAGCTGTCGGTCCTGAAGAGTACCGTTAAGTAGTTGGAGGAAGAGTGGAAGGAGGTCACGGTTTTGTAGCACAACTTGCCCAAAAACGGTGAGCCAACAGAGGGTCCGTCATAAACTGCAACGTAGTCACAGGAGCAGCAGTTCTCCAATCTAATTTTTTCAAAAAGATGAACAAAAACAACAAAGTATCTTTAAGCCATTGCAGAGAGTATTAGTGATCCCAAAAATGGGAGATGTTATTTGCTCACTCCATGAATCTAAAGGACAGGAAGACTTTTTTGTCGTGTTGTACTCTGAGCTGCCAGGTACAGTAGGCATTGTTGTAGTAATAGCCTGGGTGGTTCGGGCTGGTGAAGGTGCCAGAGTGAGACAGATATTTTTCACAGCTGTTTCCTGATGCAGAATGCAGAAGATGTGTTACAAGCTGTGGGTCTTGAAATAATGTAACAGTGGAAGAGTCACAGATGTGTAGGCAGATGTGTGTACCTGTGGTTGGTGGTGTAGGTCCAGTGGTTGAGTTTTGGCAGTAATCTGTGAAAAATGGAAGAGAACGAAGATGTTGACATCTCTTTTCCTTACATTCTGAGGCCTCTTGTTCATTCCACACCTCAACAAATACATGCATGGGACGGATGATATACTGTAGTTTACACAGCTGGCAGTTGTTATGAAGAGACTAAACATTAGATAAGTAGGCATTAAAGAACTTTCAGTCATTACTTACAGTAGTAATCACGGCAACAGTTGCCATAGTAGCGACAGGAACTCGCACAGGAGCAGCTCCCCATGTGAGAACCACAGTTGTATCGACATGACGGCTGTGGAGTTGTTGCTGAGGGGTAGACTGGTGTGGTGGGAGCCGGTGTAGATGTGTTTACGCAGTAATCTGTCAGATGATTAACAATAAATATAGGTTTGCATTGCAAACAACTTTTTTGACAGTTATTCTCAAATATCGTCTGTGTCGTTGTGTCTTCTACCACTGCTTACTGTTGTAGTCAGGACAACAGCTCCCCCAGTACTGACAGCTTGAAGAACAAGAACAGTTTCCAACCTGGTGTCCACAGTTGAACCTGCAAGACCCACTGGCTGCAGAAACAACAAGTGAAACACTGTGAATAGAAACTACATAGAATATATAGAAACACAGATACTCTGGATTGTGCAACAGGACCAACAGGACCTACACACTATTCGGTAGTGAGCACGGAATCCCTGGCTGGTCACACTGCTGTCACTCTTGAAGTACACAGTCAGATAGGCACCAGTGGAGTGGAAGGTGGCACGTTGGGAGCCACATAATCTCCCCAGAAGCCGGCTACCACTATCGTAGCCATCGTGGACGTTAATAGCATCAAAAGCACAATAGGAGTGATTCTCTATGCTGTAAAAGAAGAAGAGAGGTTTGCATTAAATGTTCAAAATATAATCATCCTCATCACAGGAGCCTCCAGGACAATCGATGCTGCTTACTTTACATCAGAGAACTCCAGTTCTATGATGCTCCGTCCTGGCCTGATGTACCAGTAACATCTTGCATTGTTTGGGTATGAATATGGATGGTTGGGGCTGTAAAAAGTGCCATTACTTCCATATAGGTAGCCACCACACGGTGCACCTAATTTATTCAGAAGCATAAATACGAACAATAAATAAGAAATAGTAAATTAGGACAGTCTGAAAATAAGAGCTGATAAAACAGCTATCAAGCACAATAAAGTATGCAACATGTGATATTTATAACTAAAATGATCCAGTGGCATGATGGCCATCGATACCTGTAGTGTTTGATGTTTCTGTGGTTCCCAGGTCCTGTGTGGTACTTGATGCAGTGCTTGATGGGCAGTAATCTATCAAAGAATACAGTTACGAAGGTCTCAATAATATTTAATTCAAATTATGTGTCTCTATATCAGGAATAACAGACAAACATTGCTGACACAATGTGGTGTCTTCCCCAATGAGCTTACAGCTACGTGATACTTACAGTAGTAATCACGGCAACAGTTGCCATAGTAGCGACAGGAACTCGCACAGGAGCAGCTCCCCATGTGAGAACCACAGTTGTATCGACATGACGGCTGTGGAGCTGTTGCTGAGGGGTAGACTGGTGTGGTGGGAGCCGGTGTAGATGTGTTTACGCAGTAATCTGTCAGATGATTAACAATAAATATAGGTTTGCATTGCAAACAACTTTTCTGACAGTTATTCTCATTGAAGGAAAGTGAATATCGTCTGTGTCGTTGTGTCTTCTACCAATACTTACTGTTGTAGTCAGGACAACAGCTCCCCCCGTACTGACAGCTTGAAGAACAAGAACAGTTTCCAACCTGGTATCCACAGTTGAACCTGCAAGACCCACTGGCTGCAGAAACAACAGGTGAAACACTGTGAATAGAAACTACATAGAATATATAGAAACATAGACACTCTGGATTGTGCAACAGGACCAACAGGACCTACACACTATTCGGTAGTGAGCACGGAATCCCTGGCTGGTCACACTGCCGTCACTCTTGAAGTACACAGTCAGATAGGCACCAGTGGAGTGGAAGGTGGCACGTTGGGAGCCACATAATCTCCCCAAAGCCGGCCTACTACTGTAGCCATCATAGACGTTAATAGCATCATAACTACAGGAGGAGTGACTCTCAACGCTGTAAAAGAAGAAGAGAGGTTTGCATTAAATGTTTAAAATATAATCATCCTCATCACAGGAGCCTCCAGGACAATCGATGCTGCTTACTTTACATAAGAGAACTCCAGTTCTATGATGCTCCGTCCTGGCCTGATGTACCAGTAACATCTTGCATTGTTTGGGTATGAATATGGATGGTTGGGGCTGTAAAAAGTGCCATTACTTCCATATAGGTAGCCACCACACGGTGCACCTGAATTTATTCAGAAGCATAAATACGAACAATAAATAAGAAATAGTAAATTAGGACAGTCTGAAAATAAGAGCTGATAAAACAGCTATCAAACACAACAAAGTATGCAACATGTGATATTTATAACTAAAATGATCCAGTGGCATGATGGCCATCCATACCTGTGGTGTTTGATGTTTCTGTGGTTCCCAGGTCCTGTGTGGTACTTGATGCAGTGCTTGATGGGCAGTAATCTATCAAAGAATACAGTTACCTAGGTCTCAATAATATTTAATTCAAATTATGTGTCTCTATATCAGGAATAACAGACAAACATTGCTGACACAATGTGGTGTCTTCCCCAATGAGCTTACAGCTACGTGATACTTACAGTTGTAATCACGGCAACAGTTGCCATAGTAGCGACAGGAACTCGCACAGGAGCAGCTCCCCATGTGATTACCACAGTTGTATCGACATGACGGCTGTGGAGTTGTTGCTGAGGGGTAGACTGGTGTGGTGGGAGCCGGTGTAGATGTGTTTACGCAGTAATCTGTCAGATGATTAACAATAAATATAGGTTTGCATTGCAAACAACTTTTCTGACAGTTATTCTCATTGAAGGAAAGTGAATATCGTCTGTGTCGTTGTGTCTTCTACCAATACTTACTGTTGTAGTCAGGACAACAGCTCCCCCGTACTGACAGCTTGAAGAACAAGAACAGTTTCCAACCTGGTATCCACAGTTGAACCTGCAAGACCCACTGGCTGCAGAAACAACAAGTGAAACACTGTGAATAGAAACTACATAGAATATATAGAACATAGACACTCTGGATTGTGCAACAGGACCAACAGGACCTACACACTATTCGGTAGTGAGCACGGAATCCCTGGCTGGTCACACTGCCGTCACTCTTGAAGTACACAGTCAGATAGGCACCAGTGGAGTGGAAGGTGGCACGTTGGGAGCCACATAATCTCCCCAGAAGCCGGCTACTACTACTGTAGCCATCATAGACGTTAATAGCATCATAACTACAGGAGGAGTGACTCTCAACGCTGTAAAAGAAGAAGAGAGGTTTGTATTAAATGTTTAAAATATAATCATCCTCATCACAGGAGCCTCCAGGACAATCGATGCTGCTTACTTTACATAAGAGAACTCCAGTTCTATGATGCTCCGTCCTGGCCTGATGTACCAGGAACATCTTGCATTGTTTGGGTATGAATATGGATGGTTGGGGCTGTAAAAAGTGCCATTACTTCCATATAGGTAGCCACCACACGGTGCACCTGAATTTATTCAGAAGCATAAATACCAACAATAAATAAGAAATAGTAAATTAGGACAGTCTGAAAATAAGAGCTGATAAAACAGCTATCAAACACAACAAAGTATGCAACATGTGATATTTATAACTAAAATGATCCAGTGGCATGATGGCCATCGATACCTGTGTGTTTTGATGTTTCTGTGGTTCCCAGGTCCTGTGTGGTACTTGATGCAGTGCTTGATGGGCAGTAATCTATCAAAGAATACAGTTACCTAGGTCTCAATAATATTTAATTCAAATTATGTGTCTCTATATCAGGAATAACAGACAAACATTGCTGACACAATGTGGTGTCTTCTTCCCCAATGAGCTTACAGCTACGTGATACTTACAGTTGTAATCACGGCAACAGTTGCCATATAGTGCGACAGGAACTCGCACAGGAGCAGCTCCCCATGTTAACCACAGTTGTATCGACATGACGGCTGTGGAGCTGTTGCTGAGGGGTAGACTGGTGTGGTGGGAGCCGGTGTAGATGTGTTTACGCAGTAATCTGTCAGATGATTAACAATAAATATAGGTTTGCATTGCAAACAACTTTTTTGACAGTTATTCTCAAATATCGTCTATGTCGTTGTGTCTTCTAACAACTGCTTACTGTTGTAGTCTGGACAACAGCTCCCCCAGTACTGACAGCTTGTAGAACAAGAACAGTTTCCAACCTGGTGTCCACAGTTGAACCTGCAAGACCCACTGGCTGCAGAAACAACAAGTGAAACACTGTTAATAGAAACTACATAGAATATATAGAAACACAGACACTCTGGATTGTGCAACAGGACCAACAGGACCTACACACTATTCGGTAGTGAGCACGGAATCCCTGGCTGGTCACACTGCTGTCACTCTTGAAGTACACAGTCAGATAGGCACCAGTGGAGTGGAAGGTGGCACGTTGGGAGCCACATAATCTCCCCAGAAGCCGGCTACTACTATTGTAGCCATCATAGACGTAAATAGCATCATAACTACAGGAGAAGTGACTCTCAACGCTGTAAAAGAAGAAGAGAGGTTTGCATTAAATGTTTAAAATATAATCATCCTCATCACAGGAGCCTCCAGGACAATCGATGCTGCTTACTTTACATCAGAGAACTCCAGTTCTATGATGCTCCGTCCTGGCCTGATGTACCAGTACATCTTGCATTGTTTGGGTATGAATATGGATAGTTGGGGCTATCAACAGTTCCAGAACTTCCATATAGGTAGCCACCACACGGTGCACCTAAATTTATTCAGAAGCATAAATACGAACAATAAATAAGAAATAGTAAATTAGGACAGTCTGAAAATAAGAGCTGATAAAACAGCTATCAAACACAAAGTATGCAACATGTGATATTTATAACTAAAATGATCCAGTGGCATGATGGCCATCGATACCTGTGGTGTTTGATGTTTCTGTGGTTCCCAGGTCCTGTGTGGTACTTGATGCAGTGCTTGATGGGCAGTAATCTATCAAAGAATACAGTTACGAAGGTCTCAATAATATTTAATTCAAATTATGTGTCTCTATATCGGGAATAACAGACAAACATTGCTGACACAAGTGTGGTGTCTTCCCCAATGAGCTTACAGCTACGTGATACTTACAGTTGTAATCACGGCAACAGTTGCCATAGTAGCGACAGGAACTCGCACAGGAGCAGCTCCCCATGTGATTACCACAGTTGTATCGACATGACGGCTGTGGAGTTGTTGCTGAGGGGTAGACTGGTGTGGTGGGAGCCGGTGTAGATGTGTTTACGCAGTAATCTGTCAGATGATTAACAATAAATATAGGTTTGCATTGCAAACAACTTTTTTGACAGTTATTCTCAAATATCGTCTGTGTCGTTGTGTCTTCTAACAATACTTACTGTTGTAGTCAGGACAACAGCTCCCCCAGTACTGACAGCTTGTAGAACAAGAACAGTTTCCAACCTGGTGTCCACAGTTGAACCTGCAAGACCCGCTGGCTGCAGAAACAACAAGTGAAACACTGTTAATAGAAACTACATAGAATATATAGAAACACAGACACTCTGGATTGTGCAACAGGACCAACAGGACCTACACACTATTCGGTAGTGAGCACGGAATCCCTGGCTGGTCACACTGCTGTCACTCTTGAAGTACACAGTCAGATAGGCACCAGTGGAGTGGAAGGTGGCACGTTGGGAGCCACATAATCTCCCCAGAAGCCGGCCACTACTACTGTAGCCATCGTGGACGTTAATAGCATCATAACTACAGGAGGAGTGACTCTCAATGCTGTAAAAGAAGAAGAGAGGTTTGCATTAAATGTTTAAAATATAATCATCCTCCTCATCACAGGAGCCTCCAGGACAATCGATGCTGCTTACTTTACATAAGAGAACTCCAGTTCTATGATGCTCCGTCCTGGCCTGATGTACCAGTAACATCTTGCATTGTTTGGGTATGAAGATGGATAGTTGGGGCTGTATAAAGTGCCATTACTTCCATATAGGTAGCCACCACACGGTGCACCTGAATTTATTCAGAAGCATAAATACGAACAATAAATAAGAAATAGTAAATTAGGACAGTCTGAAAATAAGAGCTGATAAAACAGCTATCAAACACAATAAAGTATGCAACATGTGATATTTATAACTAAAATGATCCAGTGGCATGATGGCCATCCATACCTGTGGTGTTTGATGTTTCTGTGGTTCCCAGCTCCTGTGTGGTACTTGATGCAGTGCTTGATGGGCAGTAATCTATCAAAGAATACAGTTACGTAAGTCTCAATAATATTTAATTCAAATGATGTGTCTCTATATCAGGAATAACAGACAAACATTGCTGACACAATGTGGTGTCTTCCCCAATGAGCTTACAGCTACGTGATACTTACAGTTGTAATCACGGCAACAGTTGCCATAGTAGCGACAGGAACTCGCACAGGAGCAGCTCCCCATGTGAGAACCACAGTTGTATCGACATGACGGCTGAGGAGTTGAATTGGTTCCCAGGTCCTGTGTGGTACTTGATGCAGTGCTTGATGGGCAGTAATCTATCAAAGAAACCAATAGGCACAAAAAATTAGATTTTCATTATTTTGTAAAGGAGACCTGCAGCTGCATGATACTTACAGGAGTAATCACGGCAACAGTTGCCATAGTACTGACAAGAGCTCCTGCAGGAGCAGCTTCCCATGTGAGTGTTGCAGTTATGCTGACATGACGGCTGTGGAGTTGTTGCTGAGGAGTGCTGAGCTAAGAAATACAAGAGGGTTAACTGACCATATTGTTCTTGGTGATGAAGACTGCAATGAGGAGAATTTAGGAAATTATTGCAATTTAAAACCTACAAAATGCAATCATGTACATGCTAAAATCAAAGCAATAACAATGTTACTATGTGTGGATATTGTGCTGTTATTTTGCTTACTTGTCGACGAGGCAGTTGTGTAATAAGCTGGTGCATTGGAAGAAAGATAGGAAATCACTTTTAAAGTAAATAGCCAATCACTATAAAATATAGAAATTAAAATTTTGTATTATATAATTCCAATAATGTCAAAAACAAGAACATTTGAACAATACCTTGCACTCCACATGAGGCGATCAAGCCACAAAGAACCAGTTGCGTCCACATGGTGAAGTTGTTCACCTTCTGCTTCAAACATTCAGTATTGCAACTTATATAGCCAGTGGATGTGAAAGTGGATGTGAAAGTGTTTTCAGGATGTTTTTTAGGATATTTGTTTAGGACTTTCAAGCAGGACTTTAGGTTCATTTAGGTGCAAAAGTACTAACTTTATGGTTAGTTAGCTTGACCTTAAGATCATGGTTCCGGATCTGTCAACTTTTCTGTGCAAAATAATCTGGACCATTCTGTCTGACGTCCTTTGGGTCCACAATTTCAAGAACAGGAGACAAAACACCATTTAATTATTTAAGTGGCATTTCAGAAAGACAGAAAATGATGGCATGGTGGCTGGTGCTGACATCGCGGAAACCACAGTAATATACAGATACAGAAACACATCCTTAAATAAGTAAATGAGGAAAAGTGTGAGAGGAGGGGGATTTTTTGTGACATTAACAGAGACATTAACATTTTTGTGAGATTAACACATCGACCTCCCACCCCCCACCTCACCTCACCTCACACACACACACCGATAAATTAAACCACACTAACACAAAAAGGAAGCAAAAACTGACATATGCTGCTTTCAAAATAAATCTTTACATCTTTTTTAAGGAAGTGAAGCAGTTTTGAGGACTGTGTGTTTCAACACCATAAGCACCTCTTAATTTCTTGAGGCATTTGAAGAGGCAAACTGAGAGCAGTGGCTGGTGTGACAGTGCCTTCACAAACAGGTGGGTTCCCCATCTAAAGACACCTCAGTCGTGCAAAATGAGTCAGAGGAGGTGGGAAAACGCTGTCCTAGTATAGAGCTGGAGGTCACAAACCTGGGGCCCATTTCTGAGGGGAGGTTTATTGATTCAGTCAATCCTGAGATGAGGGAAACTGTGGTTTTTCAGTTTCACAATGAGTCAGTTACTTTAGAAACTAGTTTCTTCGAAACATGACTTTCCACTGCTCTTATTTAGAAGCCTGCACAGCTAAGACAGTCGCAGACATGGGTGTCCATTTCTCAAAGAGCCAGTTGATGTTGAGAAATATATAACATCTTTATGAAAAAGTATATCATTATTAATATATTGTACGGGAGAAGTAGGAGAATCAAGAGTTTTCATCGGCTGTTATTTGCATTCCATTGATGCTTGATGCATGCATCGATACATTTGCATTCCAAGGCTTTGTAGATCCTGCAGGGCTTCACTCAGGGTTGGTTGAACTAACTCTTAACACCTGTTACTCTTTCCAAAAAATTTGACAGCTCAGAGTTGGACAGCATAAGGTTAAGATTTTGACTCCCAATTTGTTAAACATGCTATGTAAAACGGGCCGCAGGACCTGATCACGGGCTTGGCCCTGAACCATGCCTGTGGTTAGCATCTATTCTGGACCAGCAAACCAAAAAGCTGTCAGAAGAATCCAAAGCAGTGGGCTCCATGAGTGTCCAGCCCCTTCGGTTCTTCAGCTTAATTTGGTACTGTTTAATCACTTTGATGTATCCTGCCTCTGTGGAGATGCAACTGTAGTTCCCCTCAAGCTGAGGAGCCATGCTGTTGATCAGGAAGACACAATGCTCGTCCCTGGAGTTGCACAACACCGGCCTCCGGGTGCTGCCATACATACTGGGCATGATGGGATCTCATTGGACACCGGAGGAAATGTGTACAGTTGGGCCAGACTTCGACACTGACAACATCCTCATCCTCATCACCGCCTGTAACTGTTGGGGACAAAAGAGAGATGTTTACATTTAAGGCTGGTCCCCTTTTTGCTTATTTAACCAGCAGGATTTTCTAGTTCCTGTAGCTGATCCTGACAGCATGTGAGAAATTACATCTGAGTTTCAAAAACTATTCCAACATGACACAGACCTGCCTTCGCCAATGTGATCCTTTAAGTGTGACACTAGCTCTTTCACTGTTTGAAAATGGCGGACACACAATGAAACCGCACATTTTAAATCCGCAACAACAGAAACAGCTTGTGGCTCAAGTATATTGTGCACACGGTAAAAATGGCCCTTGAAAGCCGAGTAAGTAGTAAAGGTTTTATTACAGTTGGCGCCAACACATTTGAAAAGACAGCGTGGCTCATTCCTATGCACTCTGCAGTGTTGCACATAGCATCTTAACGTAACCAATTTCTTTTTACAAAAGACACAGGTGATCATTTTTAAAATTTCAAGTGTTTGTCTGTCTCTTTCTGCTTAATAATTACGAACTGACGTACTTTTTGCAATATGGAGAATTGCTAACTTACGCCATTTGCTATTAGCACACATTTTTGCTAGGTCTCCCAAAGAAAGTAAGAAAACTTACCGTGCAAACTTTAGACTTTCAGACTTTAGACTTTTTTCCAATTGCGCAGTCACTCCAGACCCTGCAAAATCTTGTGTGTAGTGTGTCGATTTTTTGTAAAATCTTTTGAAATGAAAGATTTCTGCGATTTCTGCTCTGTTCCGACCCGTTCGCGAGTGGTGTCAGTTGTGTCCGTCAACGAGGCGCTCGCGCTTTCCATCATTATCCAATCAGAGACGAGCTTAACCCGCGCAATTTTAAACTCAAAAATATAAGTATCGGAAGGAGGCGGCTTTATTGCACAGGTATCAGCCTCGAGGTCGATTAGCCAGTGATGACGATGCACTGCCCAATATGAGTATTATGAATATTGTGGCTTTCTATTTGAATTATTATATAAATAAATATTATTATATAAATAATTATTATTATTATTGTTGTTGTTATTGTTGCTATTATTATTATTATTATGAACAAACAATAATAATAATGGGCTGTAATGCATTAAAATTTAAAGACAAAAAATATATAAAACAAGGGTTAAGATTGAACAGTACAATAGGCTATACTAAAAACAATGTCATTATAAGTTTATAATTTTAAAAAAATATAAATAGATAGGCAGTAAACAGTTTCACGTTACAATGAAATTTTGTGTGAAATCACATTTGGTTGACCTCAATTAACATAACTTCATCAATGTTAAAAGGAATAATTTTGCTAAAAGGACAAACTTGTGAAGGAAATAACATATAGTTTTTGTATTTAAAAAAAAAAGACTAAAACAATAGTTTTTGCAATATTTGCATGTCAATTTATCAAAGTTGCTTAGTTATGAGTATTGCAGTATTTCCCGGTTTCTTTTGCCAATATTTGTAATTTTAACAAATAAATTCCATTTAAATCACATATTGTTGTAGTAAATCTAACAAAAAATTCTGTTTCATAGTTTACAAGATTTCACAGTGATTTAAACAAAAAATATATGTATTTGGGTTTACAAGATTTTTTTGTAGGGATTTTACAATGTTTTTATGTACATTTCACGGTCTTTTTTTAGAGTGTAGCACAGTCTGTGCAGCCGCCATCATGCAGTCCCTGTGGAGATCTCTGTGGTGTCACTGAGATGTCTCAGGGAGGACTTAGCATTGGGTCGAAAACACCACTGTCACATTAGCCAGCCTTCCTCTGTAGAAACATGGCCCAACACTCCTGCAGCTAGGCCGGACGTCACTCACCATCTGGGCCCTCAGCTGGATCAAAGGAGGGACTAAACAACCCCCTGTGATGGTTTGGTCATGCTAGACATATACCCCTTGGTCATCCCCCACATACTGGATCAAAACTAAAGTGAGATTTCATCCTTTTCATGAATAACCCAAAGTTTCATTGTCACATAACTGTTGTGCTGTTTCATTGACATAAAACTTGACCTGTAAAACACTTGACATCATGGTGAGAAAACTGAGCTTGTCTAACACTGTTGATTCAGGTGTGAGAAAAGGATTTTCTTTATTATCGTCCCCGGATGTCCGAATGAGTTCCGTGATTAATATACAATCATTCAAAACATTATAGAGGTTCTTTGATATCATAAACATGGTTTCCACATGAAAGAAAATAAAATGCATTTGAGTAAAATATTTTACAGATGTTAGAACTTTTAAGGTAATATTTATCATACATTTTTAAATATTCATTTAATTTGCACTGATCTAATTTTGTTGACTGCAGAGCCCCCATTTCAGACCTACTGTGGTTAATCATTAACCTGAATGGGAGGGTCGTGTCTGGCTGACCAACATTAAGAGAGAATATGAGCCAAGAGCTCATTCAGCAGCAGCAGCAGCAGCAGCACAAACTGTTGGGCACTAGGCGGATCAAGTCAATGACTTCTCCCATGAGCTGCTGCATTAACAGGAAGACTACCTCCAGAGTCACAGATCCAGTCTTCAACGTCCCCAGAAGACTGTCTTCTTAATGAGAAACCTTTTCTAATTCAGCAGCCCCCCACCACACTAACCACTGCTATACAGCAGACACGTCAATCGCAGTCCTGAGGGAGCCTGCGGTCATTATTGTTGTTTTATTTATTCATCTTTTACTTGGTATCGATTTGAAAGCTCTATTGATACAGGAAAACATTTAAACTAATTTGTGATGTATGCTGCCCAGTCAAGTCTCTCAAGGATGATCAGTGTTTGAAACATGTTGAGTCTTGTCCCTGCACAGCAACACCAAAGGGTCTGTTTACTCGTTAATGCCGTGCCAGTATCACTTTTAATGTTTACAGTGTCTAAAAGGTAACTCAGCATTTTTATAGAGGTTTTTCAGTGTCAAATCAAAAAAAATTGCATGAATAAAAATGAGAAAAGATGGAAGTTCTCTTCACCGCAAATTAATGGAGTTAACGTCTTTAGGACCACCTCTTGTCACCCTGCTCACCAGTAACAGGGGCATCAATAATGGCTGCCTTATGTTCTTTCACTGTGTATTACATTCTCAGATAAAGCTGAATGTTGCAGCCTTTTGGTGATCACTTTTCCTTCTGGGATGGAAAATTGTTTTATTTTGTTATGAACTAATCAAATTTATAAGTGAAGTTTTTCCTAAATGAGCTTCTTCATGGTTTATTATTAGATTTTGATTGCTGCCCATTTATGTGCATGACAATGAAAATGTGAAAAACACAAAGAGTTTGCCTTTTCATGATGCTTTTAATCAGAGGAAGAAATGATTATATACTTCAATTCCATGTTGGACAGGAAAGAGAGAAAAAAAGATCTGATTTGTTAAAATGAATGGAAATGCAAGTTTCCCTCTCAGGCCCCCTCCTGGGTCTCTTCATTCTTCATTCCTCTTCTTAAGCCTGATGAAAGGAAGAGTGTTATCAGTCAACTGAAGCATAATTACACAGAAAAATCAAGGGGAAAAAGGATTCAGACCTTTGAGTTGAATGGGGCCAGCGACCAGTGTCTGGCTCTCGTGCTGAGACTGCAGGTCTCTGGTCTTACGTCTCACGCAACCACGGCGACAGCGAGAGTTGGTGTCACTGTCCTGGCAGATCAGCACCTTGCACTGAAGATACACAGACTCGCCGGCTCGCAGAAACTGGAAGGCTCTAAAACCGAAGCGGGCGTAGTGTTTGAAGCCAGATGCGTAGACTCGATAAGTGCTGTCTGCAGCGCATCTACAGGTGAAACAGAGGTTGTTACGTCCTGCTGCTGCCAGAAAGGACCCAGTAAAATTTAAAGACCTTAATTTGAAACATTCTGTTAAAAGTGCATTCTTACCCATTGCGAACCAAATAATAAGCTCTGGTTTGGAAGTCGTGGGGTGAAGGTGAGGCCACGCAGGTATCAATAAAGAGAACCAAAGACTTGTCTTTATTCTCCAGTTCCACTTGAATGAACAATTCCTGGTTGAGCAAGACCTCATATGGAACTTGAGTAACCTGAGATTGTAGGAGATCAAAACAATCAGCACTCTTGTGGAATAGATTGAAGAAGGATCCACTTTTACATGGCGTGCACCCTTGATTTCCACACCTTGTATATGAAACTGCTGGATGTGTAGAAATGCATGCTGGTGGTGAATCTGCCTGTGTCTGTGATGCTGCCGTTATCACGATGTTCGATGAGATACATGATCTGTGATATCGAGTCTTGATCCATTTTACAGCCCACTAACAGCTTGAGATGATTCCGACGCGTGATTTCCCCAAAGGAGGAGGGATAGGCGCGAAGAGTGTTGGTGTACACCGCCCTGCCGTCCTCAAACTGTCCAAGGTAGGAGACTTTCAAATGTAGCGATAACATACCAGAGAATTATTGTATCATATTCTCTCTGAAAGGATGCAAGGTGTTACCGTTTTGATGTTGCCACAGGTGTCAATGGGAAAAACAAAGGTCACGTCATATCTGGAGATCTGGGGTCTGCATTGAGGGTCATTTAGGTACACGCTGCTGCCGTCATAGCCGAGAGAGTTCAGGTAAGCCCTGCTGATCACAATGGTCATGTTGTCTGAACAAACGACTCGACCTGTAAGAGAAAAGCTAATTAGTCAAAAATTGAGCCAATGGCTATTTTTCATTTCCACTGATGGAGAGTAGTTTACTAAGATATCAACGGTGCAACAGTACAACATTACAATTTTACAACACTCCAATCCTTTATCAGTACTATTATACCCGTAGTCTTTTGTCCAATTTCAATTCCTCAATCGTACCTGAACTTGCTGGCAGAGAGCTGGTGAACTCAGCTTTAAAGCCTCTAGCAACCACAGTGCTGTCGGTCCTGAAGAGTACCGTTAAGTAGTTGGAGGAAGAGTGGAAGGAGGTCATGTTTTTGTTGCACAACTTGCCCAAAAACGGTGAGCCAACAGAGGGTCCGTCATAAACAGCAACATAATCACAGGAGCAGCAGTTCTCCAATCTAATTTTTTCAAAAAGATTAACAAAAACAACAAGGTATCTTCAAGCCATTGCAGAGAGTATTAGTGATCCCAAAAATGGGAGATGTTATTTGCTCACTCCATGAATCTAAAGGACAGGAAGACTTTTTTGTCGTGTTGTACTCTGAGCTGCCAGGTACAGTAGACATTGTTGTAGTAATAGCCTTGGTGGTTCGGGCTGGTGAAGCTGCCAGAGTGAGACAGATATTTTTCACAGCTGTTTCCTGATGCAGAATGCAGAAGATGTGTTACAAGCTGTGGGTCTTGAAATAATGTAACAGTGGAAGAGTCACAGATGTGTAGGCAGATGTGTGTACCTGGTCCCTCTGTGGTTACTGGTGCTTCTGTGGTCACTGGTACCTCAGTTGTAACTGGTCCCTTAGTGGTCACTGGTGCCTTTGTGGTTACTGGTCCCTCAGTTGTAACTGGTGCCTCTGTGGTTACTGGTACTTCTGTGGTTACTGGTGCCTCTGTGGTCACTGGTGCCTCAGTTGTAACTGGTGCCTCTGTGGTCACTGGTGCTTCTGTGGTTACTGGGGCCTTTGTGGTTAGTGGTGCCTCTGTGGTCACAGGTTTCTCTGTGGTCACAGGTGCCTCTGTGGGCACTGGTGCCTCAGTTGTAACTGGCGCCTTTGTGGTTACTGGGTGCCTCAGTTGTAACTGGTGCCTCTGTGGTCACTGGTGCTTCTGTGGTTACTGGGGCCTTTGTGGTTACTGGTGCCTCTGTGGTCACTGGTGCCTCTGTGGTCACTGGTGTGCCTCAGTTGTAACTGGTGCCTCTGTGGTCACTGGTGCTTCTGTGGTTACTGGGGCCTTTGTGGTTAGTGGTGCCTCTGTGGTCACAGGTTTCTCTGTGGTCACAGGTGCCTCTGTGGGCACTGGTGCCTCAGTTGTAACTGGCGCCTTTGTGGTTACTGGTGCCTCAGTTGTAACTGGTGCCTCTGTGGTCACTGGTGCTTCTGTGGTTACTGGGGCCTTTGTGGTTACTGGTGCCTCTGTGGTCACTGGTGCCTCTGTGGTTACTGGTGCCTCAGTTGTAACTGATGCCTCTGTGGTTACTGGTGCCACTAAATCCGAGTTTAGAGTTCAGACAGACAAAACAAGCAGGGAGCAGGCAGAGACAAAGTCAGATTACCGGAAGCTTAACTCATAAAAATTAATCTGATGACCATGTTGTTCTTGATTCTGAAAACTGCAATAAGGAGAATCGATGAAGCTGTAGCAATTTGAAACCTACAGAATGCAGTCATGTAAATGCTAAAATCAAAGCAATCATATAATATTACCATGGTTGGAAATTGTGCTGTTATTTTATTTACTTGTCCATGAGCCAGTTTTGTAATAAGCAAATATCCAGTTATTGTATGAAATATAATGTAAAAATATGATAAATTTTAAATTTGTTGATTACTATTATGTCAAAAACAAGAACATTTGAACAATACCTTGCAACCCACATGAAGCAATCAAGCCACAAAGAACCAGTTGCGTCCACATGGTGAAGTTGTTCACCTTCTGCTTCAAACACTCCACACCAGTATTGCAACTTATATAGCCAGCAGCCAGTATAGAAACAGCAGCAATAAATAATCTTCTGACATCATTTGTGACAGGAATGGATTACTATGTGAAATCCTTGAGAAAGGCACACATGGTTAGCAATCATAAAGTGGATGTGAAAGTTGTTTCAGGATGTTTTTTAGGATATTTGTTTAGGACTTTCAAGCAGGACTTTAGGTTCATTGCAAAATTACTAACTTTATGGTTCATGACCTTGACCTTAAGATCATGGTTCCGGATCTGCCAACTTTTCTGTGCAAAATAATCTGGACCATTCTGTCTGACATCCTTTGGGTCCACAATTTCAAGAAATGGAGACATAAAACCAAAGGTAGCACAGTCTGTGCAGCCGCCATCATGCAGTCCCTGTGGAGACCTGTGTGGTGTCACCAAGATGTCTCCAGGAGGACTTAGCTTTGGTTCTGTCATGGCTCTGTCATGTCAGCCCTCCTTTATGTGCAGAATTCTGGCCCAACGCCCTGGCAGCCTGGTTGGATGGCTTTGACATCAGGATTCTCAGCCAGATCAAGACAGTGACCAATCAACCACCTCTGTCTCAAAGTCTGAAAGAAGCTCACCATCTTGTCCAAAACAGACCAAACTGAGAGTCGATTGGTGAACCTGTTTGGATCTGTGCAACTACAGAAAGAGGATTAAAGAGAAATAAAATAAGTTATATAGAACTTAAATCTGGTTCTCGCTCTGAACATATATAACACAAATAATAATTTACTGTCACACAAAATTTGAAATTCAAAGCTCAAGTGAGGTGTCAGCATTTCCAATAACTCAAAAGTTAGATTGCCAGATTGCTTTTGTGCCGTTTCAGTGACATAAAACTTGACCTGTAAAACACTTGACATCATGGTGAGAAAACTGAGCTTGTCTCACACTGTTGATTCAGGTGTGAGAAAAGGATTTTCTTTATGATAATTTCCAGATGTCTGAATGAGGACATTGATTATTTACATTACGTAAAACCATGAAAGAGGGTGGTTGATGTCATAAGCATGGTCTCCGCATTCAACAAATTAAAATACATTTAATTGAAATTATCTGCAGGTGTTTAGAACGTTTAAGGTAATATTTATCATACATTTTTAAATATTCATTTAATTTGCACTGATCTAATTTTGTTGACTGCACAGCCCCCATTTCAGACCTACTGGGGTTAATCATTAACCTGAATGGGAGGGTCGTGTCTGGCTGACCAACATTAAGAGAGAATATGAGCCAAGAGCTCATTCAGCAGCAGCAGCACAGCAGCACAAACTGTTGGGCACTAAGCGGATCAAGTCAATAAGTTCTCCCATGAGCTGCTGCATTAACAGGAAGACTACCTCCAGAGTCACAGATCCAGTCTTCAACGTCCCCAGATCCCCGGTCATTTTAGGAAAATACAATATTTTACCCTATAATTAACTCTATATAATAAAATGAGGTAATAGGGAAATAGTCCTACAGGTTCCTGGGTGTTCAGCTGGACAATAAACTGGAGTGGTCCACAAACTCTGATGCTGTCTACAAGAAGGCTATGAGCAGACTCTATTTCCTCAGGAGACTCAGGTCCTTCAGTGTTTGCAGCAGGATGCTCCACATGTTCTACCAGTCTGTCATGGCTAGCACCATCCTCTTCGCTGTAGTGTGCTGGGGAGCAGGCATTAAAGCAAAGGATGCCAACAGACTTAACAAACTCATTGAAAAGGCAGGGTCTGTTGTTGGCTGTAAACTTGCAAACTTGGACGAGGTGGTGAGGGACAGGATGGTGTTGAAACAGCGGGCAATCATGGACAATCCCTCCCACCCCCTCCATAAAAGTGGACAAACTGAGAAGCAGCTTCAGCAACAGACTCCTGCAGCTTCGCTGCTCTAAGGAACGGGACGGGAAGTCATTCCTGCCGTCTGCCATCAGACTGTATAACTCATCCTAACCCAGCCAATAACAATAACTGTAATGTTTATGTTGTAATTTGATTTCTATTTTATTCTATATTTATGTATATATGGTTATAATATGTATATATTATATTATGTATATATTATATATATATACAGTATATGCTGTATATATGCTGTATATATGCTGTATATGCTGTATATATGCTTATAACGTTCTAATCTTATCTGTATTTATTTATTCTGTTTCTATACTTTGTATAGGTTGCTACTACAATTCAATTTCCTATGGGGATGAATAAAATACATCTTAATCTTAATCGTAATGAAATATTAATGTCAATAATAATACAATAATAATTACTTATTACCTAAAATAATTAGTGTCCCTTGACATTTTCAAGCCAAGACGTGATGGCAAATTCTCAAGTCATATTCCGCTGTAGTGAAAACATTTAATAAAGCAATTTTTCATCAAAAAATGGATCCAGAGCTACTTTTCATCTTTGTTAATATTCTTTTACTGAGATTCTGTCGCCTGGTGAGGAACAGACGATTCCGAAGAACAATTTTAAATGAAGGGCGGGGATCAGTGAAGATTGATTGATGAACACATTTATATTGTAATATTTTAAGATGATCATATTGGACCCCAACTGAAAAAAAAAATCTTATTTCTAAAAATTTCATATATCAAGCTGCACAGTAGAAATTACGTTAAAAAATGTATCCCATCGGTATCACGTGATACCGTTAAGGCTGATGGGATACATCTTCCGAGTTTGGGCGCTCACTCGTACACTACTCTTTGCAGTGCATTGTGGGATATATTGAGTGCACTACATAGGTTACAGCGATGCTCACTAACAATTCGGACACCATTTCAAAATGGCGACCACACTATTGAGTGCACTATGTAGGGTATAGGGGGTGGTTTCGGAAACAGCCAACGTCTTTAGGACCACCTCTTGTCACCCTGCTCACCAGTAACAGGGGCATCAATAATGGCTGCCTTATGTTCTTTCACTGTGTATTACATTCTCAGATAAAGGTGAATGTTGCAGCCTTTCGGTGATCACTTTTCCTTCTGGGATGGAAAATTGTTTGATTGTGTTATGAACTAATCAAATTTATAAGTGAAGTTTTTCCTAAATGAGCTTCTGCATTTTATGGTTTATTATTAGATTTTGATTGCTGCCCATTTATGTGCATGACAATGAAAATATGAAAAACACAGAGTTTGCCTTTTCATGATGCTTTTAATCAGAGGAAGAAATGATTATATACTTCAATTCCATGTTGGACAGGAAAGAGAGAAAAACAGATCTGATTTGTTAAAATGAATGGAAATGCAAGTTTCCCTCTCAGGCCCCCTCCTGGGTCTCTTCATTCTTCATTCCTCTTCTTAAAGCCTGATGAAAGGAAGAGTGTTATCAGTCAACTGAAGCATAATTACACAGAAAAATCAAGGGGAAAAAGGATTCAGACCTTTGAGTTGAATGGGGCCAGCGACCAGTGTCTGGCTCTCGTGCTGAGACTGCAGGTCTCTGGTCTTACGTCTCACGCAACCACGGCGACAGCGAGAGTTGGTGTCACTGTCCTGGCAGATCAGCACCTTGCACTGAAGATACACAGACTCGCCGGCTCGCAGAAACTGGAAGGCTCTAAAACCGAAGCGGGCGTAGTGTTTGAAGCCAGATGCGTAGACTTCATAAGTGCTGTCTGCAGCGCATCTACAGGTGAAACAGAGGTTGTTACGTCCTGCTGCTGCCAGAAAGGACCCAGTAAAATTTAAAGACCTTAATTTGAAACATTCTGTTAAAAGTGCATTCTTACCCATTGCGAACCAAATAATAAGCTCTGGTTTGGAAGTCGTGGGGTGAAGGTGAGGCCACGCAGGTATCAATAAAGAGAACCAAAGAACTGTCATTATTCTTCAGTTCCACTTGAATGAACAATTCCTGGTTGAGCGAGACCTCATATGGAACTTGAGTAACCTGAGATTGTAGGAGATCAAAACAATCAGCACTCTTGTGGAATAGATTGAAGAAGGATCCACTTTTACATGGCGTGCACCCTCGATTTCCACACCTTGTATATGAAACTGCTGGATGTGTAGAAATGCATGCTGGTGGTGAATCTGCCTGTGCCTGTGATGCTGCTGTTATCACGATGTTCGATGAGATACATGATCTGTGATATCGAGTCTTGATCCATTTTACAGCCCACTAACAGCTTGAGATGATCCTGACGCGTGATTTCCCCAGAGGAGGAGGGATAGGCGCGAAGAGTGTTGGTGTACACCGCCCTGCCGTCCTCAAACTGTCCAAGGTAGGAGACTTTCAAATGTAGCGATAACATACCAGAGAATTATTGTAACATATTCTCTCTGAAAGGATGCAAGGTGTTACCGTTTTGATGTTGCCACAGGTGTCAATGGGAAAAACAAAGGTCACGTCATATCTGGAGATCTGGGGTCTGCATTGAGGGTCATTTAGGTACACGCTGCTGCCGTCATAGCCGAGAGAGTTCAGGTAAGCCCTGCTGATCACAATGGTCATGTTGTCTGAACAAACGACTCGACCTGTAAGAGAAAAGCTAATTAGTCAAAAATTGAGCCGATGGCTATTTTTCATTTACACTCATGCTAATTTCCCTGATGGACACCCCCTAAAGGGATCAATAAAGTACTCTTGAATCTTGATAGAGAGTAGTTTATTAAGATATCAACGGTGCAACAGTACAACATTACAATTTTACAAGACTCCAGTCCTTTATCAGTACTATTATACCCGTAGTCTTTTGTCCAATTTCAATTCCTCAATCGTACCTGAACTTGCTGGCAGAGAGCTGGTGAACTCAGCTTTAAAGCCTCTAGCAACCACAGAGCTGTCGGTCCTGAAGAGTACCGTTAAGTAGTTGGAGGAAGAGTGGAAGGAGGTCACGTTTTTGTTGCACAACTTGCCCAAAAACGGTGAGCCAACAGAGGGTCCGTCATAAACAGCAACATAATCACAGGAGCAGCAGTTCTCCAATCTAATTTTTTCAAAAAGATGAACAAAAACAACAAGGTATCTTCAAACCATTGCAGAGAGTATTAGTGATCCCAAAAATGGGAGATGTTATTTGCTCACTCCATGAATCTAAAGGACAGGAAGACTTTTTTGTCGTGTTGTACTCTGAGCTGCCAGGTACAGTAGACATTGTTGTAGTAATAGCCTGGGTGGTTCGGGCTGGTGAAGCTGCCAGAGTGAGACAGATATTTTTCACAGCTGTTTCCTGATGCAGAATGCAGAAGATGTGTTACAGGCTGTGGGTCTTGAAATAATGTAACAGTGGAAGAGTCACAGATGTGTAGGCAGATGTGTGTACCTGGTCCCTCTGTGGTTACTGGTCCCTCAGTGGTCACTGGTGCCTCAGTTGTAACTGGTGCCTCTGTGGTCACTGGTCCCTCTGTCGTTACTGGTGCTTCTGTGGTCACTGGTGCATCAGTGGTTACTGGTGCCTCAGTTGTTACTGGTCCCTCAGTGGTCACTGGTGCCTCAGTTGTAACTGGTGCCTCTGTGGTCACTGGTGCCTCAGTGGTTACTGGTCCCTCAGTGGTCACTGGTCCCTCAGTTGTAACTGGTCCCTCAGTTGTTACCGGCGCCTCTGTGGTTACTGGTGCCTCAGTGGTTACTGGTGCCTCAGTGGTAACTGGTCCCTCTGTGGTTACCGGTGCCTCAGTTGTAACTGGTGCCTCTGTGGTTACTGGTGCCTCAGTTGTAACTGGTGCCTCTGTGGTCACTGGTCCCTCTGTGGTCACTGGTCCCTCTGTGGTCACTGGCCCCTCTGTGGTTACTGGTGCCTCAGTTGTAACTGGTGCCTCTGTGGTCACTGGTCCCTCTGTGGTTACTGGTGCCTCTGTGGTTACTGGTGCCTCTGTGGTTACTGGTGCCTCAGTTGTAACTGGTGCCTCTGTGGTTACTGGTGACTCAGTGGTTACTGGCGCCTCTGTGGTTACTGGTGCCTCAGTGGTTACTGGCGCCTCAGTGGTTACTGGCGCCTCTGTGGTCACTGGTGCCTCAGTGGTTACTGGCGCCTCTGTGGTTACTGGTGCCTCAGTGGTTACTGGTGCCTCAGTGGTAACTGGTCCCTCTGTGGTTACCGGTGCCTCAGTTGTAACTGGTGCCTCAGTGGTTACCGGCGCCTCTGTGGTTACTGGTGCCTCAGTGGTTACTGGTGCCTCAGTGGTAACTGGTCCCTCTGTGGTTACCGGTGCCTCAGTTGTAACTGGTCCCTCTGTGGTTACCGTGCCTCAGTTGTAACTGGTGCCTCTGTGGTCACTGGTGCCTCTGTGGTCACTGGTGCCTCAGTGGTTACTGGTGCCTCTGTGGTTACTGGTGCCTCAGTTGTAACTGGTGCCTCAGTTGTAACTGGTGCCTCAGTTGTAACTGGTGCCTCTGTGGTCACTGGTGCCTCAGTTGTTACTGGTGCCTCTGTGGTCACTGGTGCCTCAGTGGTTACTGGTGCCTCTGTGGTTACTGGTGCCTCAGTTGTAACTGGTGCCTCAGTTGTAACTGGTGCCTCAGTTGTAACTGGTGCCTCTGTGGTCACTGGTGCCTCAGTTTACTGGTGCCTCTGTGGTTACTGGTGCCTCAGTTGTCACTGGTGCCTCTGTTGTTTCTGGTGCCTCTGTTGTTACTGGTAGGTTTTTACAGTAATCTGTCAGAAAGATATGAGAAATTGACCATGTCTCTCAATGTATTTTCCCAAATCTATTAATATATATTTTTATGAAAATGTTGCGGTAATTTACAGTAGTGTCCCAATACTGGAGTAATGTTCAGTGGGACTTTATTACTGAGCTAAATTTGTCCTAGTGGAGGTACGTCAGGATTTACATGATAAACGATATAATTTAGAGTATTAATTTTGCAAAATGTAAAGATGTGGATTTTCAAATCACAACTAAAACCAAATAAAGTGGCACTGTAGCCCAAAAGATATGCTGACATTAAGGCCCCTTTTAGTGTGAAAGCAGGAAGAATGCTGACTGAATTTTTATTGACGCTGATTGAGCTCGGGTTGATGTCCTCCTATGAGGCAACAAAATTAGGGGCTAGTAGCTTTTCTAAAATCATTAAGTAAATATATTGTCATTATTTTTTCTACTACTGCTTACTGATGTAGTCTGGACAACAGCTCCCCCCGTACTGACAGCTTGTAGAACAAGAACAGTTTCCAACCTGGTATCCACAGTTGAACCTGCAAGACCCACTGGCTGCAGAAACAACATGTGAAACACTGTTATTAGAATCTGCTGACAAACGATTGAATTATTTTTTTGTCATGTGATATTGTATGGAATCATGGACAGTCCAGATTTTGTAAAATCCAAAAATATCTCAAATAGGATAAACCAGACCTACACACTATACGGTAGTTAGCACGGAATCCCTGGCTGGTCACACTGATGTCACTCCTGAAGTACACAGTCAGAAAGGCACCAGTGGAGTGGAAGGTGGCACGTTGGGAGCCACATAATGTCCCCAAAAGCCGGCTACCACTATTGTAGCCATCATAGACGTTAATAGCATCATAACCACAGGAGGAATGACTCTCAACGCTGTAAAAGAAGAAGAGAGGTTTGCATTAAATGTTTAAAATATAATCATCTTCATCACGGGAGCCTCCAGGACAATCGATGCTGCTTACTTTACATAAGAGAACTCCAGTTCTATGATGCTCCGTCCTGGCCTGATGTACCAGTAACATCTTGCATTGTTTGGGTATGAATATGGATAATTGGGGCTGTAAAAAGTTCCAGAACTTCCATATAGGTAGCCACCACACGGTGCACCTAAATTTATTCATAAGCATGAATATTAAAAAAAAAATCCAAAGTAGAAATGAAAGCTGATAAAGTACTTCTGAAATACAAGAAAGCATGCATTTTGTGATGTTTATCAAATAAATAGGTTGGACTATGGTCATAAATACTTTTTATTGATGCCTCTGTGGTTTCTGGTGCCTCAGTTGTAACTGGTGCCTCTGTTGTTACTGGTGCCTCAGTTGTAACTGGTGCCTCTGTGGTTACTGGTGCCACTAAATCCGAGTTTAGAGTTCAGACAGACAAAACAAGCAGGGAGCAGGCAGAGACAAAGTCAGAATACCGGAAGCTTAACTCATAAAAATTAATCTGATGACCATGTTGTTCTTGATTCTGAAAACTGTAATGAGGAGAATTAATGAAGCTGTAGCAATTTGAAACCTACAGAATGCAGTCATGTAAATGCTAACATCAAAGCAATCATGTAATATTACCATGGTTGGAAATTGTGCTGTTATTTTATTTACTTGTCCATGAGCCACTTTTGTAATAAGCAAATATCCAGTCATTGTATGAAATAGAATGTAAAAATATGATAAATTTTAAATGTATTGATTACTATTATGTCAAAAACAAGAACATTTGAACAATACCTTGCAACCCACATGAAGCGATCAAGCCACAAAGAACCAGTTGCGTCCACATGGTGAAGTTGTTCACCTTCTGCTTCAAACATTCAGTATTGCAACTTATATAGCCAGCAGCCAGTATAGAAACAGCAGCAATAAATAATCTTCTGACATCATTTGTGACAGGAATGGATTACTATGTGAAATCCTTGAGAAAGGCACACATGGTTAGCAATCATAAAGTGGATGTGAAAGTTGTTTCAGGATGTTTTTTAGGATATTTGTTTAGGACTTTCAAGCAGGACTTTAGGTTCATTGCAGAATTACTAACTTGGTTCATGACCTTGACCTTAAGATCATGGTTCCGGATCTGCCAACTTCTCTGTGCAAAATAATCTGGACCATTCTGTCTGACATCCTTTGTGTCCACAATTTCAAGAAATGGAGACATAAAACCAAAGGTAGCACAGTCTGTGCAGCCGCCATCATGCAGTCCCTGTGGAGACCTGTGTGGTGTCACCAAGATGTCTCCAGGAGGACTTCGCTTTGGTTCTGTCATGGCTCTGTCATGTCAGCCCTCCTTTATGTGCAGAATTCTGGCCCAACGCCCTGGCAGCCTGGTTGGATGGCTTTGACATCAGGATTCTCAGCCAGATCAAGACAGTGACCAATCAACCACCTCTGTCTCAAAGTCTGAAAGAAGCTCACCATCTTGTCCAAAACAGACCCACTGAGAGTCGATTGGTGAACCTGTTTGGATCTGCGCAACTACAGAAAGAGGAATAAAGAGAAATAAAATAAGTTATATAGAACTTAAATCTGCTTCTCGCTCTGAACATCATTGGTCATAAACGTTGTTGAAATTATATGTAGAGTTATGACTGATCCATTCACTCAAAAACTAACTACTAACTAACTAAATAATAATTTACTGTCACACAAAATTTGAAATTCAAAGCTCAAGTGAGGTGTCAGCATTTCCAATAACTCAAAAGTTAGATTGCCAGATTGCTTTTGTGCCGTTTCAGTGACATAAAACTTGACCTGTAAAACACTTGACATCATGGTGAGAAAACTGAGCTTGTCTCACACTGTTGATTCAGGTGTGAGAAAAGGATTTTCTTTATGATAATTTCCGGATGTCTGAATGAGGACATTGATTATTTACATTACGTAAAACCATGAAAGAGGGTGGTTGATGTCATAAGCATGGTCTCCGCATTCAACAAATTAAAATACATTTAATTGAAATTATCTGCAGGTGTTTAGAACGTTTAAGGTAATATTTATCATACATTTTTAAATACAGTATTCATTTAATTTGCACTGATCTAATTTTGTTGACTGCAGAGCCCCCATTTCAGACCTACTGGGGTTAATCATTAACCTGAATGGGAGGGTCGTGTCTGGCTGACCAACATTAAGAGAGAATATGAGCCAAGAGCTCATTCAGCAGCAGCAGCAGCAGCAACAGCAGCAGCAGCAGCAGCAGCAACAGCAGCAGCAGCAGCAGCAGCAGCAGCAGCAAACAGCCAGCAACAGCAGCAGCAGCAGCAGCAGCAGCCAGCAGCAAGCAACAGCAGCAGCAGCAGCAGCAGCAACAGCAGCAGCAGCAGCAGCAGCAGCAGCACAGCAGCAACAGCAGCAACAGCAGCAAGCAAAGCAGCAGCAGCAGCAGCAGCAGCAGCAGCAGCAACAGCAGCAACAGCAGCAGCAGCAGCAACAGCAGCAGCAGCAGCAGCAGCAGCAACAGCAGCAACAGCAGCAGCAGCAGCACAAACTGTTGGACACTAGGCGGATCAAGTCAATAACCTCTCCCATGAGCTGCTGCATTAACAGGAAGACTACCTCCAGAGTCACAGATCCAGTCTTCAACGTCCCCAGAAGACTGTCTTCTTAATGAGAAACCTTTTCTAATTCAGCAGCCCTCCGCCCCCACACTAACCACTGCTATACAGCAGTGTGACTAATGTCAATCGCAGTCCTGAGGGAGCCTGCGGTCATTATTGTTGTTTTATTTATTCATCTTTTACTTGGTATTGATTTGAAAGCTCTACTGATACAGGAAAACATTTAAACTAATTTGTGATGTATGCTGCCCAGTCAAGTCTCTCAAGGATGATCAGTGTTTGAAACATGTTGAGTCTTGTCCCTGCACAGCCACACCAAAGGGTCTGTTTACTTGTTAATGCCGTGCCAGTATCACTTTTAATGTTTACAGTGTCTAAAAGGTAACTCAGCATTTTTATAGAGGTTTTTCAAATCAAAAAAAATATTTTTGCAATAAAAATGAGAAAAGATGGAAGTTCTCCTCACCGCAAATTAATGGAGTTAATGGCTGTTTCCGAAACCACACACTCGTTCCCTAGTCACTACTCACTACATGGGGGACATGGATTGAGTGAACTACGGAGCGCACTCAATTTAAAGTTAGTATTCGGACAAAGGTGTCATTTACGGCGCACGTAAAGTGACGTCATGGTGTTGCATAATAATAACGAACCGGTCGCCGGGAAAAGTGGCCAGGTCCATTTAATTATTTTAACCCATACATTCGGCGGTCATTTTAGGAAAATGCAATATTTTACTCTATAATTAACTCTATATAATAAAATGAAATATTAATGTCAATAATAATACAACAATAATTACTTATTACCTTATTACATTCTCAAGTCATATTCCGCTGTAGTGAAAACATTTAATAAAGCAATTTTTCATCAAAAAATGGATCCAGAGCTCCTTTTCATCTTTGTAAATATTATTTTACTGAGATTCTGTCACCTGGTGAGGAACAGACGATTCCGAAGAACAATTTTAAATGAGGGGCAGGGGATCAGTGAAGATTGATTGATTGATTTTTCTTACACATTTATGTTGTAATATTTTAAGATGATCATATTGGACCCCAACTGAAAAAAAAAATCTTATTTCTAAAAATTTCATATATCAAACCGCACAGTAGAAATTACGTTAAAAAATGTATCCCATCGGTATCACGTGATACCGTTAAGGCTGATGGGATACATTTTCCGAGTTAGGGTGCTCACTCGTACTCTACTTTTCGCAGTGCATTGTGGGATATATTGAGTGCACTACATAGGGTACAGCGATGCTCACTAACAATTCGGACACCATTTCAAAATGGCGACCACACCATTGAGTGCACTATGTAGGGTATAGGGGGTGGTTTCGGAAACAGCCAACGTCTTTAGGACCACCTCTTGTCACCCTGCTCACCAGTAACAGGGGCATCAATAATGGCTGCCTTATGTTCTTTCACTGTGTATTACATTCTCAGATAAAGCTGAATGTTGCAGCCTTTCGGTGATCACTTTTCCTTCTGGGATGGAAAATTGTTTGATTGTGTTATGAACTAATCAAATTTATAAGTGAAGTTTTTCCTAAATGAGCTTCTGCATTTTATGGTTTATTATTAGATTTTGATTGCTGCCCATTTATGTGCATGACAATGAAAATATGAAAAACACTAAGAGTTTGCCTTTTCATGATGCTTTTAATCAGAGGAAGAAATGATTATATACTTCAATTCCATGTTGGACAGGAAAGAGAGAAAAACAGATCTGATTTGTTAAAATGAATGGAAATGCAAGTTTCCCTCTCAGGCCCCCTCCTGGGTCTCTTCATTCTTCATTCCTCTTCTTAAAGCCTGATGAAAGGAAGAGTGGTATCAGTCAACTGAAGCATAATTACACAGAAAAATCAAGGGGAAAAAGGATTCAGACCTTTGAGTTGAATGGGGCCAGCGACCAGTGTCTGGCTCTCGTGCTGAGACTGCAGGTCTCTGGTCTTACGTCTCACGCAACCACGGCGACAGCGAGAGTTGGTGTCACTGTCCTGGCAGATCAGCACCTTGCACTGAAGATACACAGACTCGCCGGCTCGCAGAAACTGGAAGGCTCTAAAACCGAAGCGGGCGTAGTGTTTGAAGCCAGATGCGTAGACTCGATAAGTGCTGTCTGCAGCGCATCTACAGGTGAAACAGAGGTTGTTACGTCCTGCTGCTGCCAGAAAGGACCCAGTAAAATTTAAAGACCTTAATTTGAAACATTCTGTTAAAAGTGCATTCTTACCCATTGTGAACCAAATAATAAGCTCTGGTTTGGAAGTCGTGGGGTGAAGGTGAGGCCACGCAGGTATCAATAAAGAGAACCAAAGAACTGTCATTATTCTTCAGTTCCACTTGGATGAACAATTCCTCATTGAGCAAGACCTCATATGGAACTTGAGTAACCTAAGATTGCAGGAGATCAAAACAATCAGCACTCTTGTGGAATAGATTGAAGAAGGATCCACTTTTACATGGCGTGCACCCTTGATTTCCACACCTTGTATATGAAACTGCTGGATGTGTAGAAATGCATGCTGGTGGTGAATCTGCCTGTGTCTGTGATGCTGCCGTTATCACGATGTTCGATGAGATACATGATCTGTGATATCGAGTCTTGATCCATTTTACAGCCCACTAACAGCTTGAGATGATCCTGACGCGTGATTTCCCCAGAGGAGGAGGGATAGGCGCGAAGAGTGTTGGTGTACACCGCCCTGCCGTCCTCAAACTGTCCAAGGTAGGAGACTTTCAAATGTAGCGATAACATACCAGAGAATTATTGTATCATATTCTCTCTGAAAGGATGCAAGGTGTTACCGTTTTGATGTTGCCACAGGTGTCAATGGGGAAAACAAAGGTCACGTCATATCTGGAGATCTGGGGTCTGCATTGATGGTCATTTAGGTACACGCTGCTGCCGTCATAGCCGAGAGAGTTCAGGTAAGCCCTGCTGATCACAATGGTCATGTTGTCTGAACAAACGACTCGACCTGCAAGAGAAAAGCTAATTAGTCAAAAATTGAGCCAATGGCTATTTTTCATTTCCACTGATAGAGAGTAGTTTACTAAGATATCAACGGTGCAACAGTACAACATTACAATTTTACAAGACTCCAGTCCTTTATCAGTACTATTATACCCGTAGTCTTTTGTCCAATTTCAATTCCTCAATCATACCTGAATTTGCTGGCAGAGAGCTGGTGAACTCAGCTTTAAAGCCTCTAGCAACCACAGAGCTGTCGGTCCTGAAGAGTACCGTTAAGTAGTTGGAGGAAGAGTGGAAGGAGGTCACGTTTTTGTTGCACAACTTGCCCAAAAACGGTGAGCCAACAGAGGGTCCGTCATAAACAGCAACATAATCACAGGAGCAGCAGTTCTCCAATCTAATTTTTTCAAAAAGATTAACAAAAACAACAAGGTATCTTCAAACCATTGCAGAGAGTATTAGTGATCCCAAAAATGGGAGATGTTATTTGCTCACTCCATGAATCTAAAGGACAGGAAGACTTTTTTGTCGTTTTGTACTCTGAGCTGCCAGGTACAGTAGACATTGTTGTAGTAATAGCCTGGGTGGTTCGGGCTGGTGAAGCTGCCAGAGTGAGACAGATATTTTTCACAGCTGTTTCCTGATGCAGAATGCAGAAGATGTGTTACAAGCTGTGGGTCTTGAAATAATGTAACAGTGGAAGAGTCACAGATGTGTAGGCAGATGTGTGTACCTGGTCCCTCTGTGGTCACTGGTGCTTCTGTGGTCACTGGTGCCTCTGTGGTTACTGGTGCCTCTGTGGTCACTAAATCCGAGTTTAGAGTTCAGACAGACAAAACAAGCAGGGAGCAGGCAGAGACGAAGTCAGAATACCGGAAGCTTAACTCATAAAAATTAATCTGATGACCATGTTGTTCTTGATTCTGAAAACTGTAATGAGGAGAATCAATGAAGCTGTAGCAATTTGAAACCTACAGAATGCAGTCATGTAAATGCTAAAATCAAAGCAATCATATAATATTACCATGGTTGGAAATTGTGCTGTTATTTTATTTACTTGTCCATGAGCCACTTTTGTAATAAGCGAATATCCAGTTATTGTATGAAATATAATGTAAAAATATGATAAATTTTAAATTTGTTGATTACTATTATGTCAAAAACAAGAACATTTGAACAATACCTTGCAACCCACATAAAGCGATCAAGCCACAAAGAACCAGTTGCATCCACATGGTGAAGTTGTTCACCTTCTGCTTCAAACACTCCACACCAGTATTGCAACTTATATAGCCAGCAGCCAGTATAGAAACAGCAGCAATAAATAATCTTCTGACATCATTTGTGACAGGAATGGATTACTATGTGAAATCCTTGAGAAAGGCACACATGGTTAGCAATCATAAAGTGGATGTGAAAGTTGTTTCAGGATGTTTTTTAGGATATTTGTTTAGGACTTTCAAGCAGGACTTTAGGTTCATTGCAGAATTACTAACTTGGTTCATGACCTTGACCTTAAGATCATGGTTCCGGATCTGCCAACTTCTCTGTGCAAAATAATCTGGACCATTCTGTCTGACATCCTTTGTGTCCACAATTTCAAGAAATGGAGACATAAAACCAAAGGTAGCACAGTCTGTGCAGCCGCCATCATGCAGTCCCTGTGGAGACCTCTGTGGTGTCACCAAGATGTCTCCAGGAGGACTTAGCTTTGGTTCTGTCATGGCTCTGTCATGTCAGCCCTCCTTTATGTGCAGAATTCTGGCCCAACGCCCTGGCAGCCTGGTTGGATGGCTTTGACATCAGGATTCTCAGCCAGATCAAGACAGTGACCAATCAACCACCTCTGTCTCAAAGTCTGAAAGAAGCTCACCATCTTGTCCAAAACAGACCCACTGAGAGTCGATTGGTGAACCTGTTCGGATCTGCACAACTACAGAAAGAGGATTAAAGAGAAATAAAATAAGTTATATAGAACTTAAATCTGGTTCTCGCTCTGAACATCATTGGTCATAAACGTTGAAATTATATGTAGAGTTATGACTGATCCATTCACTCAAAAACTAACTACTAACTAACTAAATAATAATTTACTGTCACACAAAATTTGAAATTCAAAGCTCAAGTGAGGTGTCAGCATTTCCAATAACTCAAAAGTTATTGCCAGATTGCTTTTGTGCCGTTTCAGTGACATAAAACTTGACCTGTAAAACACTTGACATCATGGTGAGAAAACTGAGCTTGTCTCACACTGTTGATTCAGGTGTGAGAAAAGGATTTTCTTTATGATCATTTCCGGATGTCTGAATGAGGACATTGATTATTTACATTACATAAAACCATGAAAGAGGGTGGTTGATGTCATAAGCATGGTCTCCGCATTCAACAAATTAAAATACATTTAATTGAAATTATCTGCAGGTGTTTAGAACGTTTAAGGTAATATTTATCATACATTTTTAAATACAGTATTTATTTAATTTGCACTGATCTAATTTTGTTGACTGCAGAGCCCCCATTTCAGACCTACTGGGGTTAATCATTAACCTGAATGGGAGGGTCGTGTCTGGCTGACCAACATTAAGAGAGAATATGAGCCAAGAGCTCATTCAGCAGCAGCACAAACGGTAAGAGCTATTTTTGTTGTTGTCTTTTAAATTTGAACTACAAGCTTTAAGAAAAATTATCTTTGATTTGTTTTTAGCCCGGCATTAAGACTTCAGGTTGGCTGTGAACATGTGGTTAATAGGGCACCAAAACCGCATTAGCATTGGCTCATCTATTTCAAGAGTCCGTCAGTTCATATTTTCTGCAACAAAAAAGTCCTTTAAATTATCCTCTGTATACTTGGCATTAATGTGTTATTACACATCTCAGTTTCTATACTCCCACAGCTTTCAAGAAAACCACAGTTACTCTGACATCTGGCACTATCCAGGTCAAAGTGTGCATTAAGCCCAGTATGGCCATTTAAACTAAAATAAACATGCCTGTCTGCTTCCACGGTGATGGGGACGATGATTTCTGGTTGCTTTCCAGGCATCAGTCAAAAAAGAAAAAAGAACATTTCCCTGCACAGTCAAACCAATGGGTCTGGTTACACATCAATGTCACTTTTAATGTTTCCAGTTTCTTAAAGGTAATAGCATATTTGTACAGGTGTCAACTCACCAAAATATATATTTTTTGGAAGATTATAAATGAGAAAAGAAGTAAGTTCTTTAAGGTCATTGTCACTGTGCTTCCCACCAAAAGTGGCATCAATAATGGCCAATTGTAATTATTTTTCTCCATTGTTAGACTTCTGTAAACCCTGATTAAATAAAGTGTTTTAAATTGACAGTAATAAAATGGAGCACAAACATTTGCATTGGAGAGGATAATGATGTAAGATATTGTAGCTTAACATGCTTTTTATTTTCCAGCTTATGAGCGCCCTCTGGGGGCAAACATGCACATGTGTAAAAGTATACAAGTGTGAGCTTTACTACTGTACCATGTTGCACTTTTTAAAATTTAAATTTTATACCCCCTAAAATGATGCTATTTCTATATTGACAATTATAAGGACTTAAAATCTAAGTCATGAATCAAGAGGACGGTAAAATCAGATTCCAAGTGAATCCAACCTGACAACAATGCAACCAGACTTTAAAGTGAATATGATCCAAATTCATTTTTAATGGCACTTATGGTGCCCTTGAAAAACGTGGCTAAACAATTTTAGATAAAAAAAAATTTAAAATATATATTATATGTATTTGTTTCAAAGTATAATCCAAAAATGTATCTAAATGAAATGTACAAAAGGTTTGGTTGTTCCCCTTTAAATTCTCCGATCTGTTGCCAGGTAACCAATGGTAATCGGAGCAGCTGCCATCATCATCCTCCCTGCTGGATGTCTAAAGATAACTCTGTATGTCAGCGGCCGATACCAACTGGGTCAACATTCACAAACCGAACACGTTACCCGGATTTGCAGAACACTTCAAACTGTTCAATGTTTGTAAAATTACTAACCGATAATCTTATCCAACTCAAGGCGAGCGTTATGGTGGTGAGGGTTTTCAAGAGTCCAAGTGCGCTCCACAGCAAATGCTTGCACTGTGCTCATGCTAAAGTTCTTTAAACTATGCTAAAACTAATTTATATGATTATATGTTTAGCATTGCCACACAGCTATGCAGTTTTTATTCAAAGTGGTTTCACCCAATCGGGGTCACAGGAAGTGGAGTCTATTCAGGAACACACCTGGACAGGTGATCAGTGCAGCACAAACATTAAGGGACAGCAGGGTGACCAAACCCAGTCCTCAAGGGCTGTAATGCATCCAGGTTTTCTGTCCAGCTAGGCAAGAACCTTCACCCAGGTGAAGGCCTTGTCTATCTGGTAGGTCAGAAAACCTGGCTGAAATGCATCCCTGTGGGACCGGGTTTGGACAACCCTGGTTTTGAGTCTCTGAACTACAGGATGCTTAATATGTTTCTTTTTTGCTGTGATAGGAAACCAGAGAAAACCACTCAGACACCAAGAGAACACGGATACTCCACACAGACACCAGGAGGACATGGAGACTGCACAGAGATAGCAGGAGAATGTGGAAACACCTCAAAGATACTGGGAAAACATGGAAACCCCACATAAGCAACAGAAGGACCAGAAGAACACAAAAACTCTGCACAGACACCAGGAGAACATGGAAAACACTCCACACAGACCCCAATCGATTATGGAGACCTCACACAGACAACAGGAGGACCAAATGAGCACAGGGGCTCAACACAGATACCAGGACAGCATTGTTGTCTTGGCACATGCTTGAGCTGGTTTGTATTAAATAATCTGCGTCCAGTTACCTTCACATCTACAATAATGAAATGTTTTGAAAAAATTGTCCTGAAAGTACTTTTATCAACCATTTCCCTTTATCAATTTGCTTATCATGTGGAGAGAGTTGTTGTCCATCCACTACTGACTTCGGTGAATAATATCTACAAGCACCTTCAATGTACAAATAACTTGGTCAATGGGTATGTAGATTTCAGCAGTGCTTTCAACATGATACAATTATATTTGCTAGTGAACAAATTGATGGATTTTAGTACAAACCCTAACATTTTTCTATAGATCAATGATTTCTTGACTAATCGCAGTCAGGAGTGAGTTCAGTTGAGCTCTCTCATCATTATCAAAAATCATTATCAATAGTGCCCCTGAAGGGTTTGTTTTTTTCCGGCAGCTTCATCTGACACCATCTTAGTTGGATTTTTAAGATCTGAAATAGCGGCTATGAAGGATTTTGAGAGGGAAATAGAGGGTTGAGAGGATCTCACCTATAAATATTTAGGAGTTGAAATAGATAATCCACTAAAATTCCATCGCTACGTGTTGGACACGAGTTGGATCTGTGACATATGCAACCACATGAATTTCCCCACTGGGGAAAATAAACTTGACTTGAAACTTAGAAAGACCCCAAATTAAAGCCTACAACATTTCAACTGCGTGGGTTATAAGGCCAATTGATTTAATTTTGAATAGATTTTCTATTTGCTTAGAAGAGTAAATTTGTATAGTTGCAAAGTTTGTTTTTGGTTTTTTTTTTCCAGATTTTTTTCTCCACGTCAGGAGGAGCTGAAGTTGTGTAAATCAGAACAGGGCGACTGAATTTGTGGATGTTTCACAGGGTAGGAGTCTCATTTCCGCCTCCACTTTGGAGGGGCGGTGCCTGCCTACTTTACTGTGTTGTGATTCGTCACACTTCATGTCGCTCAAACATTTACTTGCAAATGATTGGTCAATGGAATCTCTCTTGTCTCCTTCTAAACTTGAGGATGTGATCTCAAACTCGGGTCCGACTCTGCGGTGGCTGTAGTGTGGCGCACTTGTTCGGCTTCGTCCGGGGTGAAAAAGCAGGGTTTTCCGGCGAGGTTCCAGAACTTAGGTCTGCTTTTCGTTGGTTCGTGAAAGTCAAAACCGAAAAAGTCCAAAGACTCGATTTCAAACTTTCCGCCACCCGAAAGGACAGTTTGGACGAAAATGGCAGACAACGTGGAACATGAAGTCTCTTCTACCACTCCTTTCTATACCGAGGAGGTGCATCATTACCAGGCCGAGCCGGAACCTCAGCCAGACCCGCCTAAACAAGACCTCTTCAGTCTAGACGATATTGTGGACTTGGTCGGCGGTGCTCATGATGCCTTAAATCGACACATCGCTGAGGATAATGCGTCACATGAGTTTACTGAAACTCATCCAGCGGACTCGGTGTCAGAAGTACCAGAACCTGGGCCAGATTCCACCAGCTACTCTTTTCTTCCTGACACGTCTGAAGTCGTCGCCCCAAAAGCTGAACCCGAAAGCGCAACGATCGAGCCGGAGCCGTTGTCCGCCCCGGAGAGCGACGCCCTCCCCGTGGTTGAACCCTGGAAAGCAGCGCCAGCCCCCGCAGAGGCAGCAGAGCGACCTGCGGTGACAGAAGAACCGTCGGCTCCTTCATCTTGTAAGTTTCTTAACGGAAAAAAGGCCATGAATTGCGCCACGGATGAGGTTTGACGCTTTGAATACATCAGAAAATTGTTATTTTTAAACAACCGCGTGCGTTTAATGTAATTGATCGCGTTTTTTTCTTTCTTTTACACCGAATCATTTTAACTGGGCATTGTGTGCTCACCGACACACCGACAGGGTTTGTAATGCAACCGGAGCAAAATCATTTTTTCCAGTGGACCGAATTTATTCAGCGGCAGTGGTTACGTTTCATCCAAACCCAAAAATGAATATTAATTTTCTTTTCAGATTTGTTGTGCGGTTCTGGTTAACGAGCTAGCCAGACAGGCTATGCTAGCCCGAGGCTATGCGGGCGGTCTCATCCTGAAGCCGACCTGCTGCTTGACAGATGGGCTAAGAGTTTAGGGAAATCCAGCCTTTCAACAGGGTAGTGGCAAACAAGCCAGGTCTGCTCCTTTCCCCCTGAAGATTAGCGATGGTGATGTTAGCTGGTTAGCTCCAGTTTTTGGTGATGCGGCCCACCTGTTTTGACAATCGGAAGGAGGCGTTTTGTGACTGAGCAGATGAGCTGGCAGTATTGTGCGTCTTTAGCTTAGTGTCCGACAACGGGTTTTCCGTTTATCTACACCACCAGGCCTGATTTTTTTTTTTTATGATTATTTTTTATGTTCAATTAAGTTATTTTGTCTTGCCATCCTTCTTTTGAAACTGAGCAGTTCCCATCTGCCGTATCCGGCTGCTGCGTGCCCTTTTTGGCTAAACATCAACTGTCCCCGAGATCCATTGTCGGACACACTTCGTATTTGAGGTAGTCTTCTTCTAATCTTAAGTTCATTTTTATTTTTATGATCAACTCTTATTTTTATACCCTGCACTTATAAATCTGTGCGTGGTCACTAGAGCATTTTCAATGTAAATTGACCACTTTATGCTAAAGTGTTCAAGTAACTGTCCGATAAAAGAGCTACTGGTCGTTAGCACCGCACGGCATACCAAAGCTGTAACCCGGAGATTAGTCACAACAAAGGAATCCACTCAGCGTTCACTCCCTGTCTCCTTCCTATCGTTTCTCTGCCATCACCAGGCTGCCGTCAGTGCCTTTAATCACTTTTCCATATTTTTATCCTGTTGGATGGGCTGTTCCCTCAGCTCCACCCAACCAACACCCTCAGACTAGTCTGGTTTCGCTGGACCGGCCTAGCTGCGCCTCCCCCTGAACCATAGAGCTGCCATGGTAGTCTTAATGGTGTTGCGATGTTGTTGCAACATTTTCTGACGTGTGTATTTGGAGTTGCTGTTGCTGTTTACTGGGGTGTGACAGGTGCACAGGCCTGCATGGTCTCCTGCAGGCCTGTGGAGCGGGCAGCACACAGCCTGGGTGGGGCTGCTGATGAAGCCCAAGTCTCCAATTTAAACATGGCTGCCCTCTGTCTGAAACGAAGGTTTCACATTATATGTTATCTATATGTTTTGTAAGCAGTGTTCCAGCTGTAGATCACCTGACCTTATTCCCTGCCATCTGTTACATCAATGGTTAAAAAGGTCCAACGAGAAGACGCTTTAATCTCCTCCTATAATCAGGCGACCGAAAACATGAGGTGAACAAAACCTGCAAGGACATAATCCATTTAACCGAGCTTCTTTATTTTTTGTAGCCTTAGCTATTGCAATAATTGAGCAGCTGGATTTTTTGGCTGCTGGAAATTGTGGTGGAAAATTTCAAACGGACAGCATGACAGACAGGCTGTTTAATTGATTGCGGCCAGGCGGTTGCCACCGACCTGAATCTTGTTTTGGGTCACCTACAACTGTCTGCGTGAGTTTGTGGAGAGATCATGATGAGGTCAGGTGGATTAGATAGATCTGTCTGTCTCTCCATTTTCCTTTGAGATTAATGGTGCTGGTTGTTGTAGTAGAAATAATAGATCAGACTTAACACTGAAAGAATTACATTTTCATTGCTTAGTTGACACATTGAGATTTGGCCAATTAGGAGTTTTTAATGTTTCGAAATTCCAAATATTCCAATGTTTACCTTGTGATCTTTTCTCTTCCCTGGCAGCGAGCTGAAGACAGTTGAAAATGTCATCTTCAATATTTCACCATTTTGATCATTCATTGACCAAACAGCTCGTAATCAATCACGTTATTGGTTGAGTTATATTCTGGATAATATTTATTACCCACATATCATTATCCAGACCTTTTAAAAAGAAAGTTTTTTACATTTTGGATGCTGTCACACTTGGCTGTAAGTAAAGTCTGTCGTTGGTTCAATCCTGCAGGTGCTCTTATTGGCTGGAAGCTAAAGCTCAACAGCAGAGGTAACCTGATGCATGAGCATCGCGTCAACAATCATTAGACCAAAACCACACAAGGAAATCGGCATGAAACCAATCAGTCAAGCTTGTTGCCTCACAAGTGATTCCTGATCATGTAGGCTCTGTTCATGAGTGATAAGAATTCTCATGATTCATTGCGCTAATCTTTTCCTGTGTCACATTATGAAATTGATGATTCACTGTCTTCATCACAACAGAGCACTTCCTTCTGCCTGATCGCAGTTCTGATTTAAATTTTCCTCTGAATCATTGTCCGAGGAAAGTGGATCCCAGATCATTGTTTGGAGGATGTGAAGAAATGAGCTTTGACTGGACTCTTCACTACAGTCAAACTGTTGTTTCTCTTTTCGCACACACACACACACACACACACACACACTCACTCACTGTGTTGATGGTGAACTGCGTCCACAGGACTATTTTTCTATGCAATGAACTGCCGCCATTGTGCCATGTGTTAGTTGCTTTTGCACATTTGATACTGTTTGAGATGGGAACAAGTTCAGAATGCTTACTTCAAAAAAAAAAAAAAAGTTCAACTTTGTAGAATGAAACACATGTAATGGTCTGATAACCTAATCACCACGTACCCATTAGTTGCTCTCTGTCAACAGCTTCCAGCCTTGACTGTTGTTGCTGCTTCTCTGGGTTTTGGTGGTTTCCGTTTGTTTTTTTTCCTCTGGTCATTTTCTTCTTTCCACTCTGACTGAATGTTACGTTTCTCTCTCTCTCTCCCTCTGGTTTCCTCCACAGATGTAACTTCTCCTTCTAAAGCTCAACCTCTTCCTCTGATGCAATTCCCTACAGGCAAGTTTTCTCTGTGTTTGCCACCCTGTGTGTTTGCTTTCACCACCTCTTTAGTTCAGTTTGATTGAAGCAAAGATTAAACCTCCAGACGCATGTCGTCTTTACTAACTTTATGGGGCATGTTTGTAGATCTTTTGAGTGTGTGTGTGACATGCTGTACAGTAGACTTATGAGTTCGTGAGGTAAATATAGTGATTCTCCTCAAATGTGGCAGGTGAGATTAAAATTTATTTGGCCATTTCTCCTCACCTGACAGTTTGTGCTTGTCAGATCCAATGTGATTTATCGAGGAAGACCTGGGTCAGAATCATTCCATTACCAAGTGTTTTAAAATCGAGGTAACCACCAGACAAATGCTGCAAGAACTCGACTGTGGATCTTCAATTTGGTGGTTTTCAAATCTTTTTTGAGCTCTTTACAACCACTGGACTATTAAACAATAAAGGATTTGGAGATATTATAGTCATGTTTAATCTTGTCATCAGCGTGACAGCAACATGTTCAAATGTAGGGTTGAGAGAAAATGGCTGCTATTAAGGTGCTGTCAGAGTTGTTGGCCAGCCAGCAGCACCTGCTGTTAAGTCTCACGTTATATAACTGTGATATTAGCTTAATAATGTAATGTTTAAAAACCAGTTAATGACTATTTTATTAATAATGGCCAGTAATTTGGTCTCCACAGTCGGTCTTTGAGCATCGCTTGTCTGGCCCTCGTGGTTCTGTCCAGGTGTGGTAAGCTCTGTTTGAACGAGAGTATGTCTTTGATATGTTTTGTATTGCCTTCTCCTCCTCCTCCCCCCTCTTTACTCAAGAACTTGGGCAGAAGGGGGATTCCCCTGCACCCATCTCCCCACTTTCCCCCGTACACTCCCCTGACTCTCTGGAGGAGCTGTCTCTTACTGAGAGTCCCAATCAGCCCCCAACTTTAGGTTCAGCCGCACCCCTGGGCTCTTTATCGATCGACCCTTCTACGGCTCGCACGACTCTCTCCAAGGAAGAAATGCCATGGCTGGTTAAAGAGGGAGGCTCTGGACCAGGATGTAGTCAGAATAAGAATGATCTTCCTGATCCTCAAGCTTGTCCATACCTGAGTCTTGGGAAAGAACCAGGGCCTCATAATCCGTGCGAAGACAGCGGGGTTTCCTTTTCACCTGAAGAGAAGCTACTTGGCTCAAACAAGTCCTCCAGTGGCCCCTCCCCTGTGAACCCAAAGATGATGGTCCCTGAATCTCATTTTGCTTCCTCGAACCCAACAGAATACTGGGATTCAAACTTCCTGAAATCTGAAGACAATTCCAAGGTTTCCATGGATTCCTTCTCCAAGGACATGGCTCCCATTAGCTCGAGGTATGAAGAAGACCTGCTTGGCAACCAGTCTGATGAAGAAGATGACTTTATGAATGAGGTGAAGAAAAATATTAATCCATTTGAAGGCTACTCCCCATTGGCTGATAGTGGCTTCTCTCCCTTTGGTGAGTCCAAATCGGAGAGTGGAGCCTCAAAGATGTCAGAAAGTCCCACCCCAGATCTGGTCCAGTATGGCCAGACTGGAGAATCCCAGGACACTCCTCCATCTTTCTTGGATGAAGCAAAATCATTTGAGATGAGCAAGAATGAGTCAGCAAATCAGTTCTTGGCTGGTTTCAAAGACGATGAAGAGGAGGATTCGGCCCTCCCACCCTCACTTCCAGACATCCTGAAATCCTCTCCCCTGAATCCTGACAAACTTGACTCTGGCTCTTCAGAAGGAAGTCCAGAAGAGCAAAGTCCAATCTTTGAGAGGAGGATGATGGAGTCACCCAACCCTCCGATCAATTTATCTGCCAATAATCCATTTGCCTTTGATGCTAAAGTTTCCTTGTTGAGAGAGATGACAGAGGAGATGGAGGTAAAAGCAAAATCTGATATAACAAAAGAAGATGAGCTTGGAGCTCTTGATCTTGTCAAAGAAGCTGAAGAAACCACCCCCACCAAAGTCAAAGAGGAAGAACCTGTTGAGATTGAACAGAAAGATTGGTTCTCAAGCAATGATTCTCCCCGAATGAAAGAAAAGTTTGAGCCGCTCGATTTGAAGGGCAAAAACACAAACACTGAGGACTCTGATTCAGAGTCGCCTACAGCTGATTCCCTTTCACCGGTCCTTGAAGCCATGGCAAAGAACCCAGCCATTTTCCAGGTGGAAACTGAGAAGACCTTGCCAATGGATGTGGAGGAAGCCGAGTTGGCAGAAGAGGTCTCTGAACATGAAGTGTCCTCTGAGGAGTTTGAGTTCATCGAGCGCCCACCGAAGGGTGTCATTGACGAGTTTCTGGAGGCTCTTGATACATCCAAGTTAACATCAACCAAACCCCCGGAGATCCCTCTAGATGATGATCTCATCTTGGAGCAACAAGACTTGGCATCTTCTGCATCTGCTTCACTTTCTCTTTCTGGGCTGAAAGAAGAGGCTCAGGGTCAGACATACCATCTCCTCACGCAGGCCTCCCCACAGAAGAGCAAGGCTGACCTGGAGAAGCTCGACACTGAGCAGGCTCCACTCACATCTGTGCCCACCCAAAGCAGTCCCCACCAACCAGAGGAGGTCATTCACCAGAAGAGTGCGGAGGCTGGAAAAGTGTTTAAGGTGGCAAACCTGAACATAAGAGCAGGTAAAATCAAAGCTGTGCTGTCATGGAACTACCACCCCCACCCCAGCATCCCTTCAGTTATCACCAGCCCTTCATGTTCATGTCAGTTGGTCATCTCATCCTTCTTTTCTCAGTTTTCCCCACATTGATTTTAGGAGCATCACTTCCCGCAGTCACCTCTTTCTCTGCATGGTTTTGCATTTTCTTATCACAAAAAAACAAAACCCTTGCATTTAGTTGATCTGCTCGTTATTTTGTGTTTGGCCTTCTTTTCCTGCCTTTTCTCTGTCTCATCAGTAACATTTCTGTTAGCATGGTTATCTATATTTATGTTTCATGTGAGGGTAAGTAGAATCTCAATTTTCTTTCTGCTCCGTTGAACACAAACTCTTTTCTTTGTTTTACATTATATTAACTAGACAAGATCAGATAAAGTGGTCTAGATTTTTCAAGCAGGCATTCAGATCAGTAAAAATATTGTTTACAACCTAAGAGCTAACAAAAAATCCAGCTATTGTTTGAACCTAAATCTGTCATTTGATAAATGCTGGTCAGAAGATTCACGTGAACATTCAGCAGATTCTTCTTGTTGGCCACATTTTTCTTGTATCAGATTACTTCTCTTATCCAGATTTAGCTTCTCTGTCATCTGGAAATAACTTCACATACCGATCTGAAAGCAAACACCGTCATGGAGCTAACAGTGCGATAGCTGGCAACCGCACCCTGCTGACAGAACATGCTTTTACTGTTTCCTTCATGTGGAGGTTATGTCACGTAATGAATGTCCTGAAGAACTCCGACTCCTGGATTTGCCAGGACAGCTTCTTCCTTAAGGGGGTGAAGTTTCTGACGTATGAAAGGGTTATAATCAGGACCACCACAGAACAGATTATATTCAAATGGGATATTTTTAATGTGTTATACCCGCGTGTTGACACGTATGTCACTTGCAGCAAGTGAGGACATTTTGTCTGGTCCTTGCAACTTCAAATGATGTGTTTAAGGTTAGGGGTAAGGGTTAGGCATTTATGTGATGTTAGCTGGGGAATATACGATGTCTATGAATATCCTCACAAAGATAGGTGTGTGTGTGTGTGTGTGTGTGTGTGTGTGTGTGTGTGTGTGTGTGTGTGTGTGTGTGTGTGGGAATCCTCCCTGCACTGCGACACTAACGGAATCACAAAGGGTTCGCCGACCCAGAAAACTTGTTCATTATACAACTATATCTGCAGAATGCAGAATCTTCATTTTATTAACTAGTCTGATTATAAAATTCTTTATTTTTGTCCATCACTTTATTACTTTACTGTAGTGATAGGGTATCAGTAAATTTGGGCTGTGTTGGCTGGTTAGTTGTTTGTTACCAGATTATTGATACCTCTGTTTGTCATTCATTTTTAAGGTGAATGATTCATGCAGTTACAGCAAAGCAGGTTTAAAACCTTATTTTTGCTTGGTCAGTTAACCTGCTTTTAAAATAGAAGCTCTGGTGTGTCTGAGGTCAAGGAGGACGGGAGGCCTGCAGGGTTGCAGATTTCAGCTTGAAACAGCTTGAAACTTGTACAGGTCTGTAGCATGAACTCTGGCACAGGATGAATGTGATGAGGGTAAAGGGTCTCGGAGTCAAACTTTGTACTTTTCTGTCGTTGTGTCACGTACAGGGTTGTTTCCAGATAAGGTGGTAGATGAGTCATGGTCTCAAACATATTTAATGTTCCTTAAATTAAAAGTTCAAAGATCAGTGGAATTGTGTTCCTCTTGATTATTGTGTCCTAAATCCTGTGGTCATGTTGCTGTATGTAGCTATAGTTTATTCTGATGTGGGGAGAAGTTGGAAAAACGTAACTGGCGCCCTCTAGCGGCTGAAGGGGGTAACTGGGATCATTCGGTAGAATTTTTTTTATATGGTTCTTTAGGAACATAAACCAAAACATTGAAAACCTGAAAGTCTTCATTCACACAACAATGGATGACCTATAACTGATCAGTGCAGCAGATATATATACACATATATTAAATTTCCATTGTTTGTTTTAAAATATAATTTGATGGTCTCTTTTTGCCAATAAACCTGAAAAGTGCTGTATATTTGCAGTACTAGAGATGTTAAACTGTTCTTGACTTTTCTGCAGGTAGGTGATAAAAGTGATGCAGCAGAATTGATGAATCATTCTGTTTCTAAATATTCTCCCAGGTTGGTCCATGATGGCCAGTCACCCCTCCTTTGGTCGATGAGCTGTATAGTTTTAGTGTAGCTTTAGGCTGGTACAGCTTCGGAGGTTTGTGTTCAGGCGTGACTCAGGCTGCCGTGTCGGCAGATCCAACATGACTGGTATGAGGTGAAAGTTAGGAAATGAGGGGAAAGGGAAGAACTGAGGGAGGAGGTGCTGCGTCATTGTGCTAGCAGCAGACGGTCAGCTGACGCAGGCGATTCGCCCGCTGCAGTCGTCTCCCCTCCCTATAGGCAGCGTCTCTCAGACACGTTCTGCAGACAGAGTTCCGCCACACGTTCTGTCTGTGTGTTAGAGTCCGTCTGCTTATCTGACGCCATGGATACGGGCGAGTGTGCGGCTCAACCCTGGAGGGAGCGGGGTAATGTCCTCACCACCTCTTCTCTTCACTGCGGATGTGTTTGTATGGATTTTATTTGGGGTTTGGAGCGCTGTTTGTGAGGCGTTACTGGCTCCAGAACATCTCACTGAACATGCTGGCAGCAGTTCTAAATGGTTGTCATGTTCACCTTTGATTCTGCTGACACGATGGTGTAAAGTTCTGCCCCTGAGCATGGGGAGATTTGGAGGACCTTTGAACAGTTTTCTGGTGGAGGGGCGGAGCAACGTTATCAGCTGGTTTAATGGTTGGCCCCGGTGCTGGAGATATGTTAATGGGCCGGACCGGAGTCAGACGAGATGTGTTTCCTCTGGTGGACTCAAGACAACACAAGTGTTTAGCACCTCACTCTCATTTCATTGTCAAAGTTTGAGAATTCTTTCATGAGCACAAATGAGCTGAAGGCTTTACTTGCTGAAGCTTCTTTCGGGACTGTTTATAAGTTTGCGTGCGTGCGTGCGTGCGTGCGTGCGTGCGTGTGATGAATCGTTAACATGGTGAATCAGCTTCTTTGTTGTTCACAACAAGATCGTTGTGATGTGTTCAGGAGCAACGGTTATTTCAGTGTTCAAGTGTAAACAAACCGCTGATAAAGTAAACCACTGTTTTTGTTTTTCTGGGCTGTTGGGTTTGCTCAGAAATATGATGAACATTGGGTTCGACTGTGCCAGCTGGGTGGCACATTTATTAAATGGGATTAATGAATTTTCGGTACATAGTAACAATGTTTTTGCAAAGTGTAGATGAAAATATTGATCCTTTATTGGCGAGGTGTCAGCCAGGATTTTGTGCATCACTGAAAGTTTGTTTTTGGGTTCAGGATGTTTGAATAATCTATTTCATGCAGATTAATGTCTGCCTCTGTCTCCCTGTGGCATTTTTTTCCTTTTGATTCAAGCTGTAAACATCTTCCAGAACACGGGTTCAGTTTACCACCTGCTATGCACACAGGACAATGAGATTATGTGAGTTTTAATCCCACACTTGAGCTCAACAGTCCTCCCACACTGCTCCCACTTTAAATTGAGCAGCTCTCTTTTTTTGCCTCTCAAGAGGCCGGGATTTGGGATTTCATCTTGTGCACTTTTCTCCAGACAATTGTCCATTCACGCCAAGGTTGTGCAGGCTGCCAACCTCTATTGAAGATGTTCACACAAAGAATTAGCTTTGTTGAGAGAGACAGAGGAGGACCACATGGTGTTAAGGCTCGCCTGTCAGCTCCATGTCTAGGGGAGAGGTCTCTCTTGCATGTTTTATTGTAAATTTTGAGATATGAACCATTGCAGTCCCAACAGACTCCACGTTGGTCACTGTGACTAATGGCTCACACAAAAAAACACATTTCTTACAGGCTAAAAGTCGACATTTTAACAATTAAATCTTTTAGAACTAGCTGTTACTAGTGTCAAAAGCTGCTGTTGGAGCATACGATATTTCTGCCTGGTGAAGAGTTAAATTCATTCATTTTTCTTCAAAGTTCCGCTTTTAATTGGCCCAAACTCGCACCCTGGGGCTCGCTAATGAGGGGCCGGTCTGCGCATGCGCGCTCTCTCTCCCCTCTCTCCTATACTCCTCTAGCTCTCTCTACCTCCTCCCTCTCCCCGCTTGTCAGCCAGCCCTGCCGCCGCCGCTGTAGCTCAGCGGAGCTTCAAGATGGACGCCAAACGGGGTTAGTTGTTAATCTTTTCCCTCCCGCTTCTCTCTTTACACAAAGCGTTTCGTCGCTTTTTACAGACGCTTTGTTAGCGGTTAACCGTCGTTGGGAGCGCTGGGTCTGTAGCTCCGTCCGGGCATGGTTGGTAACTGATGCGGTCGTCTGCGGAGGTCATGTGGGACGGATTGACGGTTCACCCCCGTCGGTGCGAGTGGCCGCCGTCGGGTGTCGGCAGGCGGTCCCCTGGGCTGATGGAAGTCTTTGTGGATACCGGCCGTGATGTGGCAGTGGGATCAGAGTAGAGATTAAACATGGAGATCAGCGCTTCGGCCAACGTTGCTGTGATGCGGGCTCTATTTTTAGCCCGGCTCCTGCGCCGCTAGCACGCCTGCTACCATATGTAGCCAGCAACGGCATTTGGTCCGTGGACCCGCCTCCACTTGCTCTTGTCTTGGCTGCCCGCTCCACGTTTTTGCGTCCAGACAACACCCCCATGTCTGAACAGCTGCCTGCACAGGGCTAACGCTGCTGTTAGCAGCGGCTAGCTGTCTGTTAGCGGAGCGGCTAGCTGTCAACGCCCTCATTACAGTGGGAAGATGGAGCAAATTGCATGTTTGAGTTTTGTCAACAATGCAAAGCTTCTACCATACATGAGTACTTTAAATAAGACCCCGGCTTATCTGCCGTGCCATATGTGGTTACCAGGCAACAGCAGCAGCTAATCCAGACCCAAGAGTAAAATGCTTGTTTGGAGGTTTCAGTTTACTTTAGTGAATCAATCAGCTTACTTTCGCCTGGGCAACAGTCCATCTGATGATGCGAAAACCTGTTAGAATAGATTATTGCTAGTCCCAGCACTGAGAGCTCATCAAGCCAAGACCCATCAGTGGCTCTTTCTGTCCTACCCAGTTGTTACAAAGGTGACTGAGGTCCCAGGTGAAAGCAGACGTTTACCTGGTAGATCAGAAAAACCTGCTGGATTTTCAAGTGTGTCATCTGACACTCGGTGCAGTGGTTGGATTGTGTTGAACTTGTTAATGTGCCTGCAGGAAAACTGGCTTGCAGTTTCACAAGCCCCCCCGATTGGCTGCCAAATGTTGCACTGGTGCAGAGAACATGTCTGCTATTGTCTTTGCTTGTCCTGTTGGCTGCTGAGTGGTGCAGATATTACGGTTCAGAGTTGTCACGTCCCCCCCCCCATTCACCCCGAGTGGCCCAGTCATGAGCAGGGAGTTTCAGATTCCAGCGTAGAGATTAGCGTGACGTTTAATTCGCTCGCTGTGCGCCGGCCATCAGCAGAAAGGGAACTCGTTCATGTCTAATATCGTCCACTGACCTGTCTGGAATTCCCTGCTGAAACCGGAGCGTGCGACCTGCATCATGACCTGCGCGGTCGGATCCACAGTCGGAGAACAGCTTCGCTCTTCAGCCCTTCAGAAACATTAGAAGGTGCAGGCTCTCCACCTGAATGGTGACGCTCATGTCGTGATGAGAATGAGGACGTCTCTTCAACCTTCAGGTTTCAGAAATCAAAACTTCACATTAAATTACTGTGGTAGGTCCCGGTTCAAGTGTTGATCTGCTGGTTGTTCACATGGGCTGAGATCACCAGATCGGTCACACCGGTAGTGGATGACTCTGCAGGGCGTCTGGACCTCCAGGCTCTGCCGGGGCACAGGGCCGCTCACGTCTTGTGATCTATATGTAAAGGACAGATGGAGTCTAATCGCTTCCATGCAAAGTTCATTGTTTTTGATAAGTGATGTGAGGGATCAGCGTGGAGCTCGGGCTCTCCGGTTGCCTGGGCGATTGACACAAACCCCTCCTCTTCCTCACTTGCAGTGGTGGATCTTGTGTACTGGCGTGATGTGAAGACAACGGGCGTGGTGTTTGGCGCCTCCCTCCTGCTGCTGCTGTCCCTGATGGCGTGCAGCATCGTGAGCGTCATCTCGTACATCGGCCTGGCCCTGCTGTCCGTCACCATCAGCTTCAGGATATACAAAGGCATCCTGCAGGCCATCCAGAAGTCTGATGAAGGGCACCCGTTCAAGTGAGTCTCCCAAAAATGTGAACCCCAGACGTGGCCCAAATGGTTCCCATGTTGACTTAATTGTCCATACGTAGTCGTTCCGAATGGATGTGAATGTATTTTGTCTCTGTCTTTCAGGCAGTACCTCGACCAAGAGGTGGCCCTGCCCGAGGACATGGTCCATAAGTACAGCGACATGGTTCTGGCCAAACTCAACAAGACCATCGCAGAAGTCAGGCGCCTGTTCCTGGTGGAGGACCTGGTGGACTCCATCAAGGTGAGCAGGACATGCAGAGTAAGCCCGGATACCTGCACGTGAGGACTGTCGGTCCAAAATCCCAAAGTTGCGCATGGATGAGCTTTAGGAGAAATACGGAACGTGAGCAGATCTGCAGGAGATGTCCTGGAGTGGAGTCAAGCCCCGGTCAGCGATAGTGAGAACGAAGGCCTCCCTTCATAGATCACACCTATGTGATATTGTAATGTCTGTGGCCAAGAGATAAGTGAACAGGAACTGTTGAGTTCTTATGCCAGAGCTCTGGCGCCGCCTACTGGCTAACATGTGCCTTGACATCGTTCTGCTGAGTCAGCAGTAAAATCTTTTGGCTTCTTCCAGGGTAAATTCACTTCAGTTTCTTTGACACAGAAGCGAAGGAGGACACATGCGGCGACCTTTCTGAGACGTAAACATCAAATTGAGATTTGTCATGTTTGTGCTTCCCTAGTTTGCAGTGTTGATGTGGATCCTGACCTACGTCGGTGCCTTGTTCAACGGCCTCACTCTGCTCATTCTGGGTAAGTCCCGACTGACTGTTTCTCTGGTTCCCTCTGCTGGTACCGTGAAAATTGTTCTGTTTGTGTATCAAATGTAAAATAAAAGTGAGCCTTTCTTCCTGTTGTTTAGGTCTGATTGCAGTTTTCAGCTGCCCGATCGTTTATGAGAAACACCAGGTGAGTTTTTAACATCATTACCAACGTCATTGTTCACTTGTCTCGGCTAAAACTTCATTCTAATGTTTTGCCTGTATTTTTAGGCTCAGATTGATCATTACCTGTCTCTGGTCAACAACCAGGTGAAGGATATCGTTGGAAAGTAAGTTAGAAAAAAACAACAACCTCCAAACAATTTAACTTTTGCCCTATGGGAGGTGTAATCTTGGTTTCTCTGACTTCCTGCAGGATCCAGGCAAAAGTCCCAGGCATGAAACGTAAAACGGAGTGAAGCAGAGGAAGTAGAAAGGTGGAGCGTAGACTCACGAAGTCCTGGTTGGGGGCAGGGCTTGGATACGTTTGAGACATCTGGCGTGTATGCAGTCCTAATTTTATTTGTCAAAAATAATAAATTCATTTTTCCAGTTCAGAATTCCTGTTTGTGTATCACCCGAAAGACGTGTGGAGATGGAAGTTTTGTCCTTAAGCTTCCGCGTGAATGCCAGGAAATAGACTTTCAAGTTTATAATGATTGTGTCATGTTAATGCTCACAGAAACACCTTTTTTTCTTGAACTCGCCCGCCCCTGTGCATTGTGGGAAGTCAAGACGCCGTTGCCATGAGTTTGCAGTTTTTTTTGAGAAAGGCATGAATGTGTGGGACTGACCCCTGAGCTAAGAATTTTTTTTTTATTTCTATTTTTACCATCATGTCCTTCAACTCAACTTCTGCGTGTCTTCACCTTCGGTGTGAGCGGTTTAGCGACCAGTGTCGAGGGGGCGGGGCTTGTACTACCATTTAAACTCGTCATCGCTTCCGAGTAACTAGTTAGAATATTTCCTAGCCAACCTTCGCGTTATTCCCATTCTTCATCGCAGCTGTAACTAAAGTCTGGAAATGCGTTTACATTCATCTACATCAAAGAATAATAAAAACGGGGAGAAAAAGGACTTGCATGGGGAAAAAAAAAAAAAAAAGCATTCTGTCTGTGGAGCCACAATCTCAAAGTTGCAAGTTGACGTGGTTTTTGGAACCTTTGAGCATTTTGTTTGTCTAATTGTGACGATATACTTTAATTGTAACAATAAACCGCTGTTTGTGGAATGCATTGTGAGATGTAAACGGTTACCAATAAAGCTTCTAGACGAAGAGAATCCGGCCTGATCTTTTTATCGACACGTACCCATCTGGTGAAGCGCAGAAGGAAACTGGACCTTTGTTTTCAATTAATGAATTCTGATATTAATTTCCCTCTGGAAATATTACAATTTCGGTATGTCACAACATCTAACAAAGTAAAAGAATAGGTGATATAAAAAAAATCCACATTTCCTTTTTATTACTGAATTTTACATTTTCCTTCCGAAAAGTCCTACTTCATGGATTAATGATGCTAAGCTAATGGCTGCTGAATGAAGCTGACTTGTTGCTGCTTTACTGGGTCTAATGTTTGTCACTGCGTCATTACAACGCCTGCAATACTTTTTTCGGGTTAAAATAAAACATGTTATTCAACAAGTCTTACAACAGCTGGATCACCTTTGATTTGAGCTGAACTCCGACATAGTTCATCATTACTCACGTTTCTATTTTGATATGTTGTGACATCTGCGAGGAGAGTTTTTGTTCCTCTCTCAATCGGAGGTGGAGGTAACGTCTACTGCTACTACCATTGCTAATGCTGCTACTGCTATTACTACTACTATTACTACCATTTCTACCGTTTCCACTACTACTACTACTTCTACTGTTACTACTACCACTACTACTACTGTAGCGTGTTGGGGAGGGTCAGAGTGGGAAATTCCCAGCATGCTCTGTAGTAGTGTGTTCTGTGGGTTCAGGTTTGTGTTAACCCTGTTTTTTATTTGTTGTAAATGTTATCCTTTGTAACTTTCAATGTTAATGCTCTATTTATTGAGTTCTGGTCGTTATTGTGTTTAATTACTGTTTTAATTATTGTTTGCACCTGGACACCATAAACGAGATTATGTGTGTCATTGAAGACTTCCCTTTGTTCGTGTTTACTGCTGAGTGTTAATTTAAGTGGCTATTTCTGCATTTGAACAGCAGAATAAGCTGGCTGAAACCTGCATCTGAGTTCCTCCGCAACCCGAGCTCTCCACACTACTGGCATTACTACCGTTTCCACTACTATTTCTACTGGTACTACTACCACTAATTCTACTACTACTGTTTCTGCTTCTGCTGCTACTGCCACTATCAGCACTACTACAACTATTACTACTACTATTACGGTACTACCGTTTCTACTACTGTTGCTACTACCAATAATCCTACTTCTACTACTGTTTCAACTACCACTACTACTACTACTGTTACTACTACCACTAATACTACTACTACTACTACTGTTTCAACTACCACTACTACTACTGTTACTACTGTTTCTGCTACTGCTACTACCATTGCTAATGCTGCTACTGCCACTATCAGCACTACTACTACTACTACTACTACTACTACCGTTTCCACTAATACTTCAACTGTTACTACTACCACTAATATTACTACTGTTTCAACTACTACTACTACTATTGCTACTGTTTCCACTACTACTACTACTTCTCCTGTTACTACTACCACTAATACTACTACTAATACTGTTTCAACTACTACTACTATTACTACTGTTTCAACTACTCTTTCTGCTACTGTTACTACTACCCCTACTGTTACTACTACCACTACTACTACTACTGTTACTACTGTTTCTGCTACTGTTTCAACTACCACTACTACTACTACTGTTACTACTGTTTCTGCTACTGTTTCAACTACTACTACTACTACTACTATTACTACTGTTTCAACTACTACTACTACAGTTTCTGCTACTGCTACTACCATTGCTAATGCTGCTACTACTACTACTACTGCCACTGTTAACATGACTAATTCTACTACTGATATTACTATTATTAGTACTACTACTACTACTACTTCTATTACCTTTAGTACTATTAGTACTGTTCCAAGGTAGTTTTCTCTGTCAACCCAGTCCAGTTGACAGAGAAAACTACCTTGGATACAATGACCTGGATGACTGAGAATCTACACAGATATTAGTACTGTTGTTTCATATACTGCTGTTTATACTACTATTATGACTTTTACTATTGCTTTAAAACTCGGGCTTCTACAGTTACAGGTTTTACAGTGTTTGGAGAACACAGGTTGTGCAGTGGACTGTCTCTTTAAATCTGTGCAGTGAGGTCATTGTTGGTTGGGTGGAATCGAGACTAGAAGAGGAAGTCATGTGTTAGTCGGTTTGAGCGCCGTGGAAAATTTGCCAGAGGCTGTGATGGTTAATATCAGATTGGTGTGAAAACAGCGGGTGAGTTCCACGCCTTCCATACCTGAACGCCACATTAAATCGGATAAAAAATAAAAAATAAAACTAGATCATGTTGTGACGCAGGGGGGGTTGTTGTAACGGAGAGTTCAGCTTGTGAAACCAAAAGTAAACGTTTCATACATGAGTACTACATTTTATTTTCACACATTATTGTGTGGAATTGAGATTACTAGAGCTGAAAATGTTGAGGAAAGGTGGAAAGTTGTACATAGAGCTCAAAATGGTGATTGTAGTTTATAGGTTTGTGTATACTAGCATGTGGTTTATGGTTAGGTATGTGGTTTATGGTCAGGTATGTGGTCTATGGTCATGGTTGTTGGCTTTCACAATTCCTGTTGTCATTTCGTGGAAGTGGTGAGATAATCATCTTTTGTTGTTTATCAATGATAGAATCCAAGCGATACTGTCCTGGGGAACAGTTCTGCTGGCGTGGATCCAATCTTGACTTTAGAAATCAAACATGACATCACCTGCAGAGCGACAGCAGCAGAGTTCCTTCTGTACCGTTGGTGGAGCTGGATGTGGACATGGATCTGGACCGAAAGCTGTTGACATGCGGAGTAACGCATCCATGGAGTTGCCGATTGTCTTCAAAATGTCTTCGGATGGATGGTGAGGATAAGGCTGCAGTGATGAGGTCACCATTGAACACATTTATAAAGCATTATTACTCTAATTATCCCAGGTGTTATTGATCAATTCATATCTTGACAATGGAAGCTCTAGGATGCTTTCTTTTCAGCCTCCAGAAGCATGAATCTCCTCAAGCCGATTGGTCCTTCAAGGAGGAAGTGGACCATTTGGTCAGTGATCAGATGTAAGTTTCTCAGGACTCTTTGCCTCACCATCATGTTGCAACTTCCACCTGAACTGAGAACATCCCGTGATGCTGAGATGTACGTAGGAACAACGCAAAAGAGAAAATGTCAGGAAAACCTCCTCGGAGGTTCTCTTTTCTCAGGAGACTGTGACTCACCTGGATGACCTTTGACCTTTGTTTGTGTCTGTAAGTTCATGTTATGCAAAGGTACTGTTTATGATTCCTCATCAGAGCCGAACAGCAGAGCTCAGAAGGTTGTGATGGTCCGAAGGAGCAGCATCATCCGGAACATCTGGACTCCACATTTGCGGTTTGAACACAAGCAGATCAGGATTTGGTTCCGTGCGTTTGGACCGAGAGGTCAACGTGCTTCCCTGTGTAATTCTTTTGCAGCTGCTGGAGGAGAACATCTTCAACTTTGTGAAGAACGAGCTGAAGATGATCCAGAGGTGGCTGAACTATGATTACCCAGAATGCCCAGAGGAGGAGGAGCTTCAGGGCAACAGAGAGGCTTTTCTGAACATCACGGTGAACTTCCTGAAGAGAATGAAGCAGGAGGAGCTGGCTGACCGTCTGCGGAGTGGTGAGGAGATGCCTCTGAGTGTTCTGCGTATTTTTCAAAATGTATTTGTGTTGTTTTAGCAATAGTTTGGGGGTTTTCTCCTTTGTCCAGGGAACCCTGCTGCCGTCTGTCAGCGTAGACTCAAATCCTCCTTAAAGACAAAGTTCCAAAGAGTGTTTGAAGGGATCGCCAAAGGAGGGAGCCCAACGCTCCTAAATCAGATCTATACCGAACTCTACATCACGGAGGGGGGATCTGCACGGGTCAACGACGAACATGAGGTCCAACAGATGGAATCAGCCTCCAGGAGAGCGTGTAGACCAGAAACTGCAATCAAACTCCAAGACATCTTCAACCCTTTACCAGGACGACATGGGCCAGTCAGAACTGTGATGACACAAGGTGTAGCCGGCATCGGCAAAACTGTCCTAACACAGAAGTTTGCCCTGGACTGGGCTGAAGAAGAAACAAACCAGGACATCTACTTCCTGTTTCCGTTCACCTTCCGAGAACTGAACCTATTGAAAGAGAAAAGGTTCAGCTTAGTGGAACTTATTCAGAACTTTTTTAGTGAAATCAAAGAAGCAGGAATCTTTAAGTTTGATGAGTTTCAGGTCACTTTCATCTTTGACGGCCTGGATGAGTGTCGACTTCCTCTGGACTTCCTTCGCAACAAGGCCCTGAATGACATCACAGAGTCTGCCACAGTGGATGTTCTGATGACGAACCTCATCAAAGGGAACCTGCTTCCTTCTGCTCGACTCTGGATAACCACAAGACCTGCAGCAGCCAATCTGATCCCACCCGAGTGCATTGACAGGATGACAGAGGTCCGTGGATACCTCGATCCGCAGAAGGAGGAGTACTTCAAGAAGAGGTTCCTAAATGAGGAGCAGGCCAGCAGAATCATCTCTCACATCAGGAGATCTCGAAGCCTCCACATTATGTGTCACATCCCAATCTTCTGCTGGATCACTGCTACAGTTCTGGAGGACGTGTTAAAGACCAGAGAGGGAGTGGAGCTGCCCAGGACCCTGACTGAGATGTACATCCACTTCTTGGTGCTTCAGTCCAAACTAAGGAATTTCAAATACCACGGAAGTTCTGGGATAGATCCACATTGGAGTCCAGAGAACAGTAAGATGATAGAATGTCTGGGAAAACTGGCCTTTGAACAGCTGCAGAAAGGGAACCTGATCTTCTATGAATCAGATCTGAAAGAGTGTGAAATGGACCTGATAGCCGCCTCAGTGTATTCAGGAGTGTTCACGCAGATCTTCAGAGAGGAGAGAGGGCTCTACCTGGAGAGGGTGTTCTGCTTCATCCATCTGAGTGTTCAGGAGTTTCTGGCAGCACTTTATGTCCATCTGATGTTCATCAACTCTGGCGTTGATCTTCTCTCAGAAAAAACATCCAATGAAACAGATGACACATCTGCAGAGGCAACCTTTTACCAGAACGCAGTGAAGCAGAGCACGAGGAGTTCTAATGGACACCTGGACCTGTTTCTCCGCTTCCTCCTGGGTCTTTCTCTGCAGACCAACCAGAGACTCCTAAGGGGGTTCCTGGCAAAGAAAGAAATTAGTGCAGAGACAAGTCAAGACACAATTAAGTACATCAAGAAGCAGATCGGCGAGAGTGTGTCTGCAGAGAGAAGTATCAACCTGTTTCACTGCTTGAACGAGCTCAACGATGGGTCTCTGGTGGAGGAGATCCAACAGGCCCTGAGGTCTGGACGGCTGTCCACAGATCAGCTTTCTGCTGCTCAGTGGTCAGCTCTGGTCTTCATATTACTGTCCTCAGAGGAAGATCTGGAGGTTTTTGACCTGAAAAAGTACTCCGCCTCAGAGGAAGCTCTTCTGCGGCTGTTGCCAGTGGTGAAAGCCTCGAGCAAAGTTCTGTAAGTGCGGATTAGCATCAGCTTCACCGGTTGGAAGACAATGGACATTAACATTGCTCCTTCTGCTTGTGTCTCAAGACTGAGTGGATGCAACCTGACAGATAGAAGCTGTGAAGATCTAGCTACAGTTCTCAGCTCCTCCAGGCTCAAGGAACTGGATCTGAGTAACAACAACCTGCATAATTCTGGAGTAAAGCTGCTCACTGCTGGGCTAAAGAGTCCACAGTGTACCCTGGACACTCTGAGGTCAGGAACAAACGAATTTACCAACTTTACAAATTTGGTCATCGACAGTCGTCAACCTGTTCATCTCCTGGTCATGGACAGAACAAACTGTTTATGTTTGTTTTCTTTTCAGGCTGTCGGGTTGTCTGATAACAGACGAAGGTTTCGTTTCTTTGGCCTCAGCTCTGAAGTCCAACCCGTCCCATCTGCGGGTTCTGGACCTCAGCTTTAATCATCCTGGAGATCTGGGACAGAAACTGTTGACTTCTGGGCTCAAGGACCCAGAATGGAGGCTGAACATTCTCAGGTGCTGAAAGCAGCAATGCTTCTCTCTAAGAAAACAACCTTGTCTGGTCCGATTGGCTTGAAAACCTATTCCCACTGTTTTAGGATGGAACCTGCTGGCCCCCAGTGGCTGACCCCAGGTTTGCGGAAGTGTAAGTGTCAGCTGCTTGATATAAAATTGTAATATCATTGTTTATTGACCTAAACTTACGATGTTTGTCTGTGCCAGATTCCTGCGAACTGTCATTCGACACAAACAGCGTGAACAGAAAGATCCGACTGTCTGAGGACAGAAAGGCGACTTATGTTGGGGAGGAGGAGCCGTATCCCGACCACCCAGACAGGTTCGACGAGTGGCCTCAGTTGCTGTGTGATGCTGGTCTGACTGGCCGCTTTTACTGGGAAGTGGAGTGGACTGGACACGTCGACATATCATTGAGTTACAGAGGGATAAACCGAATAGGGCACCAATACGACTGCAGGTTTGGCCGGAACGACCAGTCTTGGAGTCTGGAGTGTTCCGAGGATGGCTACTGCGTGTGGCACAACAACACCGGTACCACTGCCACTGTCTCCAACACTACCTCCTCAGGGGTAAACAAGGTAGCCGTGTTCATGGACTGGCCCGCTGGGATCCTGTCCTTTTACAGGGTCGCCTCCGACAGGCTGCTCCACCTCCACACCTTCAGCACTACATTCCCAGACCCTCTTTATCCTGGGTTTGGGTTCTGGGCCAGCTGGTATGGTTCAGTGTCTCTGTGTCCTGTGCAGCAGCAACAATAACATCACACCTATTCCTTCACCCACATCATGATCATGACAGCAGAGCCCCTCCTCACACATCATAGTAATTCTATCTTTGTGAGGACGTTCACTGGCATAATACATTCCTCAGCTTTTTACCCAAACATTACACTGATTGTGTCCCTCTGGCCCGAACCCAAACCCATCTTTAACCTAAACCCAGTTCTACCCTGAAACCTGATACCATGTAAAGTTGTGAGGACCATCCAAAATGTCCTCACCTCCCAGAAATGTCTTCACTAGGGAAGTGCTGCTAGGAAAGTGTGTATTTTTGTAGTCCCTGTGTAGCCTGTAAGAACACACTCACACACTCATTAGCAGTACAGTGTCAGTAGAAGGGACGGTGTTGTATTCCTCACAGAGGTGATCCAGGCCCAGTTGTTCCTCAGCAGCAATCGTCTGGAGACTATCTTCATTACTAGTTACTATGGCTATAGTTGAAGCTGTTACAACAGTTTGATTACATGTATAGCACATTAATCTACAGCAGCACCAAGTCCAGACGCATGTTATTGTCATTATATTTATCTTTTTACTGGTTCCTGATGAAGGTCATTGGGGCAGAGCCTTTTCCAGCCCTCAAATACCACTGATATTACAATATTACTAAAGACATTAGATTATTTATATCTAACATTTATTTCTCCATTTAACATATTCTTAAGTAGCAAACCTAAATATTTTACTTTTATAACTCTATAAAAACATTTATGAAACAGAGTGTTCTGTTGAACAATGTTTACTGTAATAGTTTGTATTTTTATATAAGAACAGGAACTGCAAAAAAATATGTTATAGGTAGTTTTTCTCCTGTTTGAATAGAGTCTGTTTTCATCTTAAGCATGAATAAACTCATTGAAATAAACAGTTTGAAAACTATATTATAAGGCATTGTTCTGTTTCCAGTTGCAGATAAATTACTGAAGTGTATGTGTGAGAGTGTGCACTGATCTTCTCTGCTGGATGAAATGTCTCCCGTCACCGCGGTAACATACTGCATCACATAATGCAGTGATTGCTCTGAGAGAAATGAGGGTCTAAATATAGAGCAGTGCTTCGGTCAGCCAGACAGAGATGTGTGTGTGTGTGTGTGTGTGTGTGTGTGTGTGTGTGTGTGTGTGTGTGTGAGAGCATTTTGCTGAGTCACACGGTTCTGCCAGGATGGATATTGAAATGACCCCCCCTTCCCCCAGTGATGATGCCATTACCAACTCTGCCTCTATCAGAAAAATTGATTAATTGATTGGTTGAGTTCCGGCCGTTTTCGGAGAAAAAAACTGAAAAAAAAACATGTTGCGATGGTTGCTGATCGGTGTTGTGTATTCCTGTTGGGTCCACTATTGTGCGTTGGCACTTTCACTGGCTTTGCACAATGGCTTTGATAATTAGAAATAACAGCAAACTTGTGAAACGTTTGACCCCCCATCCCGGCTGATATAAACAAAGACGGCCTCTGCCTGTCGCTCTGAGAGCTAACCTGATTGTGGTTCCTCTCAATATTGCTGATCATTTATCGGTTATTTATTCTCAAGTTGCGTGTTTGAGTCAAACCATTTATAAATCTGACGGACTTTAAACTCCACCTCTGACCAAGCCGACAGCCAATCTGAGTGGGACACACCCTTGGTCCCCCTCCCTTCACTTGATTCTGCTCTCTCTCGCTATCTCTCCCTCCATCTCTCTCATCCACGAGCAAAAGGACGGGACAGCCCACACCAACAGCAGAAGAAGAACAACAAGGAGAAGAAGACAAAGAAAGAAAAGAGAGGAAGGGAGAAGTAGAATAACATGGATGTTCTGAAGAAAGGCTTCTCCATGGCAAAGGATGGAGTGGTCGCCGCAGCTGAGAAGACCAAGGCCGGCGTGGAGGAGGCTGCCACCAAGACCAAGGAGGGGGTCATCTACGTAGGTGAGAGGGAAGGGGGGATTGATGGAGGCATTCAGCATTCAAATTATGTTATTCACAAATAAATGAAGAAGTTTTTGGATTCTTTCCCACTTTAATATCACTTCAATCATGTTGGTCCAGTCTAAATATTGAAATCTGATCCGTCCTGAATTCTGAGTTATGGAATTTAGTGCAGGGAGGAGTGCAGCGCCCCCTTCTGGCCAGAGTAAAACGCGGGAGGAATTTGATCTTATCTAATAATCTATTCAACACTACTGTTATTATAATCATCATCATTATTATTATGCCATTCAGAGGGAGCTGCTACATTTTCATTTCCCCGCCTGATCCTGGATCTGTGAGATTATAGGATCTGAAACATGACACAGCAATAATTTTTCCATCTGCAGCGGCCATCCTCGGTTTGGGACACGGCTCTACTGGGCCCTTCATCCTTACAGGGGTTTATTATCAGGACCTCCCACCCCCACTGGCGCCAAGGTATTGACACAGGAGCAGCAGGAGCTGCACCCAAGCATGAATGCACAGGACAAATCTCAGCGTTTATCCAGTATTGATCAGGAAGTGATTTGGGGAACTTTTCGGCCACCTGGACTATTTTCTCTGATCAAACATGCTGCCCTGTCTGACCCGCTGAGGGTGTGCTGGAACACGCCACATATGCCGTCTTGAGCCCTGAAACAGAAGCAGAATCACAGATGCTGTTGTCTTTCACACAAAGATGTTGTTCATTTGATTCATCACATGAGAAGCTCCACGCCCACTGGGAACACTGGATCTGCACCAGCACATCGGAGCCACGCCCATACCGCCCTCCCAGCCAATCAGAGGCTGGAACACTGTCCGCAAACCTGCAAAGAAAGGCTGAAAGTTGTCCGTGAATCTGAGTCTGTATGGAAGAGAATCTCAGCTACTTCTAAAGATAAACGACTGTAAACTAAGTCTGCAGTTCTAAACCAACTATAAATGGGAAATCAAAACAGAGAAACAAATAAAATACATTTCTTGTAATGAATTTAAAGCTATGACGTAAAAATCATGTTGTCATTTTGGTTTCAAGGAAACAAGACGATGGAGGGGGTGGTGACCAGTGTGAACACAGGTAAACATGCCGACTCATGCTTGAGCTGGAAATTTGCCTTATTGGCTGTTGCTTCATGGCAGATTATGTTACTTCGTGTTTCTTTTGTCCCAGTTGCCCACAAGACAACTGAACAGGCTAATATCATAGCAGACACTGCAGTTTCTGGGGCCAATGAGGTCGCCCAGTCAGCCGTGGAGGGGGTGGAGAACGCCGCCGTGGCGAGTGGATTGGTCAGCTTGGTGAGTGATGAAGCTGCAATCTGTTTAAAATTATCCACATTTTGCAGTTGTAGTGTCTGCTAAAAAATAAAATACAAGAATTAAACTAGATTTTATTCAAATTTCACATTTGTCTTCCCTCTCACATCTCTGGTGATTGGCCGATGACAGGAGGAGGCGGGACCAGTGTCTGAGAAGGTGTTTGATTTGATACTCAGAAAAATCATTAAAAACGTGTTTTTGTCGGCCGTCGCCACAGAAGACATGCGGTGAGTCTGGTCATGTGACCCCTGCTGTCTTTCCCCTGCAGGCTGGCGTCCCGAATACAGAGGCTGAAGCAGAAGAGAGCGAACAGGCGGTGCAGTAGGTGAGATTTGTCGGACTGGTAATGCTGGACAATCTGCTGGTTGGTTCCTCCGGCCAATGGTTTCTGTACTGCTTTTTAATTTCACAACAAAATTTGTTTTATTATAAAATCCTTAATTAGTTTCTTCTTACTCTCTCAGGTGCTCATCCTCACCTCCCCTGGTGGTCATTTCCTGGTTCTTCATGTGTAGTGAAGAACATCCAAGGAACCTCCTATTAGCCGTGTGAACCTTAACCTAATTAACCAGTAATAATTTAAAAAACAAAACTCCCCACATTCCTCTGTTACCATGGTTGCCTCATCAACACAACGATGACAAGTCTAACACGTTGTCAGGCCATCCAAAGTTTCTACGAAGTAAATCATCAACATCACTCATCAAAAATGTCATAGAAGCCACGCCCCCTCTGTCACTCACCACACAAAATAAACCACACACACATCTATTCTAGTGCTTGTTACTTTGTGTGGACCTTTACTGGCATAATCCATTCCTCTCTTTCTTACCTTAACCCACACCATGACATCCTGGAACCTGTACCCACCCCCTAATCTAAACCCAATCCCAGCCTTAATCTTAAAACCAGGTCTCAACCCTCAAATGAACCGTGAGGACCACCAAAAATGTCCCCACTTCGCAAAGAATGTGCTGAATTTGCAAATAAAATGCATCTGCTGATCCTCACTGTGTAACATGTACAACACACACACACACACACACACACACACACACACACACACACACACACACGGTTCTGCTGTTATTAATTAAGCTCTTGTAGACAATAACCGATAATGAATAAAAAAAAGTTTGAAACTATTCCTAGCATGATCCTTTCTTTGCTCGAAGCTGATTGATTGATTAATTGATTGATTGATTTGAAATATGAGCCAGGTTTTCTACTGCCGAATAGTGTGAAGATGTTAATCTCATCAAGGGCTTTTGAACTTATGAACATGTGACAAAAACAAGCAACCCAAAACAACCGGAGAGGCAACATATGGACAGATTTTTGAGGAGTGTGTCTGGGTGCGACTGTCACACCCCTCAGAAAACGCTCTTCTATATAACACACACACCCATCCCTCCAGCGACGCCTGTTCTCATCAACCAATCAGGGAGCAGTACCTACGCCATCATCATTCCGAACAGGGATCGTCAAGTGGGACTGAAAGATAAAAGAATCAAGCTTTCCTCATACATGTACTGGTTTAAAGGAGCGGTTCACCATTAAAAATGGCAACCATTTGTATAACCGATTCTGGCTAACTGATTTAGCATCATAGCCACATTACAGAGCTTGTAAATCAACACTTGCAAGCCTTCCTTCAGATTCTGTTGCCAACATTGTTAATAAAAGTGTGCACAAATGATGCTGAGGGCGACCCCATGGCTGCATTTCAAGGCTGAGATTTGTGTTGTGTTGTGTTCCTCTGCTGTCCTGTGGGACAGGTCGGTCCTGCTGTCACACCTGATTCCTCCAAGGGGCGAGGCTGTATCACATAAAAGATCCAGACTGAAGCATCAACAACAGTCTCTGAACACTTGGAGCAGCAGACATGGACAAAATCACCGGCCTTCTTGGTGACGGCGCCGTCGGAAATATCCTCGAAGACCAGATTCGAGACAAAGCTGCAGATGCAGCAGGTGAGAAATGATCTGACCGAGTATGCTAGGAGGAGGCCAGACTTTAATGGCAGTTTCCTATTACCTGTATTTTCATTAAAGTAGGAACATGAACGTCCAGGACCTTCAGCAATAGCAGGAATAGTCACAGGATGGGTTCAGCCTATCAGTATTTGTGTTGTTTGAAATTGGTGGGAGAGCCAAAGTTTGAGTCCGTGCCACACGAGTCCATTAGTCACCTCTGGATTCAGATGTGTTACAGATGTTTCTGTTGTGACTGTTCCTGCAGCCGGAATCTTCAATGCTGTCCGGGGTGGAGGTAAAGAAAAAGAGGAAGAGAAAAAGGACTCAGGGTTGGATGTAGGTAACATCCTCGAAAAGGTAACAGGCGGCAATGACGACAAAGGAGGTGAGTGAGCTCCCACAACGGCATCAAGCCCCCCCCCAGGGGCCAAACACAAGCGATCGCCTTCATCTTTGTGTGCTTGACGTGTTTATTTCACTGTAACTGCTGGTGAAATATGGAAACATTTCACCACGGATCAATGTTGCTGGCACATGAGCTCACTAACGCGGCAAAGTTCGCATCTGTGATGTTTTGTTGTCTCACTTTTTTGCAGGCGTTGATGTGGGAAATGTGATCGGAGGATTTTTCAAATAGAAGATTTGAAGAATGGCCTGATTCTGGAGTGGATAAAATATATATCATCCCTAAATGTTAGTTAAACAAATAGCAAACATGCAGAAAGCAACTGTTCTTTAAAATGTAATAAATAAAGTGGTTATTATAAACACTGCTTACATGAGTCCATTTTAAATGTTTTTATTTGTATTAAGTGGTGGTACTGGGACGGAAAGGGTAAATGAACGGGTTATACTGGGGCAGAGAGCATAATTGGACAGATGGGATAGTCAGGCTGGGGAGCTGCGTGTCGAAGACGTGCTGGGTGATACTGGAGCTCCCCAGGGACCTGTGCTGGCGCCCTTCACTCTTTATACATCCTATTTCCAGTACATTTCTGTGTTCCATCACATGTGATACAGAAATCATGGTCATGGGGGGCGATTACAGGAGCCTGATGGGGCTCTTTTGTAAATGGGTTGAAAGGAATGGGCTTTCTCCTCCACACCTCCAAATTAAGGGAGGTTGTATTGGACTTTTGGTGCTCAGGTTGTACACTCCGGCCTGTGAACATCCAGGTGTGGACATGAAGCAGGTCCAGTCATTGGACTGATCTTCAGGAAGTCCCAAAGCCTTTGATGCTGAAACTATTTTATGTGTCGGTGGCAGTCTGCAGGGACAAAGGGACAAAGGTGTTAGGAGAGTGGACAGACTGGTGAAGAAGGAGCTTGGTGGTTGGTATGAGGCTGGACCCCTTGTTGGGGAAAGCACAGCAGAGGAAGCTCCTCCGTATCCATGGCCGGCCCCTCTGCTCCTTCCTGGCTGTCTGGAGGAGTGCAGCAGTGGGTGGCTCCTCTCTCAGCCCTGCCAGACTGAAAGACTGAGGCACTCCTTTGTTCCTGCGGCCATCAGGCTGTATAATAGAACTCTGTGTGGATCGGAATTTAATTCTCCCTGGCTCTTTAAACTAGACAGCATCTTTTATTCTTTATATTTGTAATTGGTTTAAGTGTGTGTGTGAGTGACCATTGTGCTGCTGGACAACGTGAATTTCCTTCTGAAATAAATAGTTATTCTGTTCTTTTACACTGGTGATGACGATGATGCTTATGGTGGTGGCGGTGGTGAGAGCAGAACTGGTGGAGCTGGTAATTCGGGTCTGAGGACACACCCGATTCCTCGAGTTTTTCTAGGCAAAGTGAGGCGGCAGCTGAGAACACACACCAACACTCTTCACACACGTCCGAGAGGCCGGCAGACCGTCACCGATGGATCACATCTTAGGAAAAGCAGCAGAATGCGCAGGTGAGTGAGGCTGAAGAAACAATGATCTTTAATAATCAAAGGCAAATTGTCACAGGTAAAAATTCTGGTTGTTTATGTCACACGCGTCTAAAATGTGTGTGTACTCCCGGCTGGCTGTGAACTTTGACTGTGGTCACACGTGAAACTTCCTGAGCTTACACCACATCCAGCTGTGTTGATGATGTGTAGCTTTTGTTGACTTTCTGCTTGTTATGATCAGACAGTGTTGTCGTACCATCAGAACCACCATGGAGATCAGACTTGCACTAGCTCCGCCCACAATGCTGGCCGGCTATTATGAAGGAGAGCGAGGCGTTTAGAAAGGATGGTTTCACTGTTTTTGTCTAACTTGTAAGCTGAGTAACCTGTAAGTGAATCACCTCAGTGTGTGTGTGTGTGTGGTGTGTGTGTGTGTGTGTGTGTGTGTGTGTGTGTGTGTGTGTGTGTGTGTGTGTCTAACCTGCTAACGGGTTTCCACCTTAGCTTCTTCACAGCTGCTTTCTGCTCAGTGTGACGTGAGTCCAGAAACAGCTGACTGGGCCGGGAGACTTTTCAAAGCAAAGGAAAACCCTGAAAATCCTGTAACAAAACCAGAGGACCGTTAAGAACCCGGAAGAAGAAATATCAAACAGAATTTTGAGAACTCGATTCGTCTTTGTTTATATAGCCTCAGTCACAATCTAAGTTGTCTCTAGGCGCTTTGCAGAAAACCGGAGCCTGACCCCCATCAAACAAGGAGAAGGAGACCTTGAGCAGGACCAGGCTCATATGGGGGGACTGAGAAGGAGAAGCGGGGCGATTTACCAGAACACATTAACATGACATAAACTGAGCTGTAACAGCTCATCGTTAATGGGGATGTGGAAAACTCATGGTAGAAACAAACAAGTTCTGATCCATCGAGATGAGGACGAGGGGAGTGGGACTGTCGGCTGGGATGAAGGGGGGCTGACAATCACTCGCATACCAGCCTCCATGGGGGAGGACAGAATTTACATTAAAAAGCTGTTATTGGACACACGTCACACTGAGCAGATGGCAGCTGAACCTTGTTAGCAGGTAAGATGACATCTTAATATCTTGTTGTCGTACCATCAGAACCACCATGGAGATCAGACTTGCACTAGCTCCGCCCACAATGCTGGCCGGCTATTATGAAGGAGAGCGAGGCGTTTAGAAAAGATGGTTTCACTGTTTTTGTCTAACTTGTAAGCTGAGTATCCTGTAAGTGAATCACCTCAGTGTGTGTGTGTGTGTATGTGTGTGTGTGTGTGTGTGTGTGTGAGAGAGAGAGAGAGAGAGAGAGAGAGAGCGATAGAGAGGGAGGAAGAGAGACAGAGACAGAGAGAGAGTTAATTGGTTCAGAGTCGGAGGAGCAGGTCAGTCTGGTCTGTCAACACACCTGACTCAGACTTGATCCATCCACGCTTATGTTTGTCTGATGTTCTCCTCAAACATGGAGCCTGCATCAGTTAAAGGATGAGGATCACTGCAGGAATCATCAGGAGCAATTGTACCAATATTAGCTCATTTCACTCAGTCATCTGTTCATCAAGTCACCCACAGCACACAACCATGTGAGCTAACATCATGTGAGCTCACAGCCTAATGGTGTTTGTTCTACAGGTGATGCGTTGGAGGGAGCACTAAAGAAGGTTTGTGGGGTGGAAAGCAAAAAGGAAAAGTCAGGAGGATTCCTCTCATTTTTGGGAGGTGACAAGGACAAAGATGACAAGGACAAGAAGGACACAGGAGGTCTGTTCTCATTTGGAGATGACAAGAAGAAAGACGATGACGACAAGGGCGGGTTCTTCTCAAAGATCTTCAACAAAGATGACGACGAAGACAAAGACAAGAAATCTGGGTTTAAAGGTCTGTTCAACGAACAGGGAGGAGCAAGTGGTGGCGGCGGGGGCGAAGAGATGCCCAGATTTGATGACGATGCTAATGCAGGACCAGGACCAGGACCAGGACTCAGTGACGGAGGTAACTATGGAGACAGGCGACCCAGTGGGTCATTACGAGCACTGCAGTAATCAGACAGTAGTCAGCATTTTTGTCGATATTTTAATCTGTTTTCATTTTCGATCTTGTTAAAATTCATAAAAAATGTATTTACCTTTGTTGCAGATGTTTTCAATGATTTGATGGATGTGGCCGAAGAAATGTCCGAAGGAAAATAAAGGGAGACGATTTAGCTGACATCATCTTCAGTCCTCCTTTCTTCCTTAACCTCTTGTTTTTAATCTCTCACAAAATAAAATAATGTATCTTTCACACATCGGAACGCTGACTTAGACACGTCGGTCAGTTAAACAGCGTCTATCTGATGTCGGTGTGTTTGTTCAACGTTTTAGAATTTTGTTTTTCTGGTTTAGCTTAGCAACGTGAACCACCATGGCCCAGCTCGCTCAGGTATGGAATTTTATGATATTTACTAGAAATAATGAATAAAAGGTCAACGAGGTCATCTGATGGACGGATGCTTTTCGTCAGAGCCAGTTAGTTTATAATAAAGATGCATGTAAACATAAATCTCCACCAGACTGTATCTAAATCTGTGGGAACTGTTATTGATCTGATCTTGCCGGCTCAATTGTGATTGATAAACCAGGTTTGGACGTCAACTTGTGTACCCAAACGGCACCGGGATCCAAATACATGTTTATTTGCAGAAAGAGTGTTTGTTTTATTTATTTCAAAATTATGCTTTTCCGTCACACTGCAAATAAAGAAAAGTTCCACAAACAACTGGTTAATCCTGGCTGGGTGGTTGTCATGGGAGGGGCTTTGATCTGAGACAGCTTTATCAGGAACGTTGATGTCCATCAGCTGGAGAACTGGAGGTCCAGCAGGGTGAAGTCCTGAGCGACGGGGACGCTGTTTTCATCACACAGGAAGTGGCTCTGGATGGTGATGACCATGACTTTTCTTGGGAGGGAGAGAAGGCTGTGAATCTTCTCTGCTGCCACCTGGATGTGCTTCACCTTTGACCCTGGAGCTGTGCGTCACACACGTGAAACATGCTTAAAAAAACAACAACTCAGAAGTTTGTCTTTGAGCTGTAAAGGTTGTGTTGGACTGTTTGAAGAATCAGATTTTATTTGTTGCCTCACGCAGACGTAACAGGTGTACCTTAGTCCCGTAACTGTGACGGGACGCCTCACCTGAGCTCCTGTGGAGCTTATCAGGAGGAGCCTCCAGGATCTTCTGCAGGAGAACAGGAGGAACCTGAACACGCACCTGGCTGCTGCCCTGCCCCCTCACTGTCAGCATACCTGCCCTGAAACACACACACACCTTGATATTTTTAGACACAACAGCCGTTCACAACAGGGCGTCATTCCTACCTGTAGTAGCGGCGTACGGCCGTGTGTGGCAGGCAGGGGTAACACGGGACGTAGATGCCATTGGCGTCAGTATCCAGTTCAGTCGCGCAGAGGCCGCAGCCAGTGTAGGTGATGTCATCATTCAGTACCGCCACAATACCGTCCAATGGCGTGGAGTTGTCAAGCACTGCCCGTGGTGCTCTCTGGGAAGTCAGAAAATCCTGGAAGTGAAAGGAAGTGACCTGGACTCTGAGCTCTACAGCCCCTACGATCAAAACCAAAGAAACTGGTTTTAAAATGAATCCCCTGCGATGCTCCTCACGATTCCAGGCTGAGCTCCTGAAGTGAATTATGTCTGTCTCACCGCTGTATTTCTGGGACAGCAGTGTGTCAAGGTCCAGTTCTATACTGGTTTCTCTCTGAATGGATCGTTGCTCTACGAACTCCTGTGCCTTGGGGTGTGCTGGGTCCAGGGCCTGGACTGAGCTCCAGGGGGTGGAGTGAAGTTCAGGGAGTTCAGAGGTAAGACCCTCCCTCACCAGGAGGTTGCGGAAGTCCCAGACCGCTGCTGCAGGAAGTGGACGTTCATTATCCGACTCAGACTTTTAAGTTCCGGGTGTTTTAATGGACCTTATGTACCGTACCTTTGTTTTGCGTCAGGCGAGAGAGCCATTGAACAGCCGCTCCCCACAGAACCAGAACCCCATGCTGACTGCCTGGCTGCTCCACACTAATAATGGCCTTCATCTGGACAGCTGACCTGCAGCAGGACTCCGCCTCGCTTCGCCACTCTAATGATCAAACCCTTGACTTAGTCAAAGTCCTTACAGCGGTGTTCCACAGAGGTCTGTCCCAGGCCCCTCAGCGTTGTTGCCTTTATCTCCTGCTGGTTGCACAGATTACTTTGGGGCAACTGCATCACTCACCTGTGCCGAGCTGTGTGTGTGCGACGTGCAGCCAGGCGTGAACCAGCGTGTTGGTCCTCAGTGAATTCAGGTTGACGTAAGGGAGGCGTTTCAGGTCCTGAGGCGGCCGAGCATTCAGAGACGCCAACAGAGGGCGCTGCTGCCGAAGAAATCCACACAGAGAGGCGAGCGAGCGAGCATGAACCTGCTTAGGGGCTGGAGAAAGAGCGAGAGAGCGGTGGAGGGTGAGAACCAGCCTGGTGAGAGCAGCAGCTGCTGGCTGGTCACACATTGTACCTGGAGGTGTGTTGGAAGAACTGACAGTTCCCAAATTGAGCAATTTACTGCTGAAGGTCGACTGCAGCACTGTCTCTCCTCTCCACTTGTCGTGGTTGACCCGCAGACCTGATCACAAAGGTTATGAACGCAAATGTTGAAAATGGGCCGTCTGTTAGGAACACGTGATTGAATGGATATTCTGGATTCTAGAGAAACTTTCTCAGCTGATCTCCCTCATTATAATAAACGTGAACTCCGCCTCCACACAGCTGACCAACAACGTCGGAGTTTACCTGAGATGAGCAGAATGTCTCCGGGGCAGACAGTTAGGACCCAGAGTGCTGCGCGCCGCCATAGCAACACTTTCATCTCCACGCCCGACTGGTCAGTGACAACAATAGACGCCAAAGGGACAAAGGTGCCAGCCGCTGGTCCAGACTTGATCTGAAACAAATCAAAACCTTAATTGAATACCCAACACGTTCGCATCGCCCCCTGGTGGCCAAATGTGTTGTTTACTTTTCACCCTTAAAGGGCTCCACTCACTTTGACCTCCTTCAAATGACAGGGGTGAACCACAGCCACGAGAACTGTGTACGGCGCCGTCTTTCTGTTGCACTGGTTCAACAGTGTGGTGGGACATCTCAGCTCAGCAACATTTCTATTATCAGAAGGAGCTTCGGGCGCTTCACCCATGACAGTGTCCAATATTCGAGCTCTCTTGCTCTCAGGTGATTGCCTTGAGGTGAGGGGGGCTTGGACAGCATCTTGGGAGCAGAGCACCCCATCTGGGGTGGCCTCGATGACCACGCCCCCTCGCTCCGCCCTCAGTGTCAGCGAAGGTTGGCTGAAGAGTTCTGCAGAAGCCTCCATCGACAAAGGGACGGGACTGAAGAGTTCTGGTGTGCTGGAGGAGACGGACGATGGTGCCGGGACATCTGTAGACGGTGTCTGAATTTGCAGGGCTTTCTCTGAGCTCGCCGCTGAGTGCATTCCATGTCTACCTCTCAGGATCAAGGCCTGGCTCAGAGTCCACGTGGAGAGGTACTGAGTCTGCTCGGTCAGGTGTGAAACACCTAGATTTGCTTTAGAACCCGTCTGATGGTCTGCTTGATCTGTTGGGAAGCAGCTGTCCAGATACTCAAAAACTGAATCTGAAGACGGACCCTCGTCCTCAAGGTGGCAGCTCAGATGATGAGGCCCAGAACCTTCAGTGGTCCAGTCAGCTCTTAGAGCATCCTGATCTGATTCTCCTGCGGCTGGACGCAGGTGTCCATCCTGCCAGGTGAGCTTCAGGTGCTTGAAGTCAGCAGGAGGTTGGCGCCTGACCTCGCTGGAGGGGGGCAGATCTCCCAGGAAAACATGGATCTTTGGCCGCTCACACATGACCTTTGCTGAGGAGAACATGGAAGTATATGAAGCACAAAAGTTCATCAACCCTGACACCATAATCCACCTTTAGATTTTTCTAATATACTTAGATGTTTAAGTGGTTCTGTATCAGGTTTGCATGGACGCAGTCATGGTGTGAGTAACATCTGGATTCACTAAACAGGCCGAGCTGAAGGAGACCAATGGGAGCGCAGCAAGCAGGGGGTGGTACTGATGTCACACTCCAGTGTTCACCCTCAATGTTTAACAAATGCTGGTTTTATTTTCAGTTTTCTAACCTGTTGAAGTCAGACTTTAACCGCCTGCCATTGTCTTCACAGAACATTAACAACCTTTTCTTGGCCTGAAAGAATAATTCCAGATTTCTGACTCGGTTTTATTTCTTTTCTTTTTTCTTTTTTTTACAAATCAATCAGCTCCATAAATGGTGCTGATGGTCTTCTATGGTTTCAGGGTCTCGGGGTCTCGTCATGGGCTGCGGCCTCAGTCATAAACTGTTCTTTTTTCAGTTCGCCCTTCTGTGACTCTAAGTGATGATTACCACCTGCTGCTGTCACTCCATCAGTAACTGACAGCGCCACCTACAGCCCAAATCTTCACTTGTGAATCCAAATAAGCACACTAGTCTTGTCAGCACACACACACTGAAAATATTAAGATTGTATCACAGAATTCAGTTTATTATTGTGGTTATGAACATCACACGGAAATAAAACTCATTTTCAAGATAAACGTGCTGCATTTACATTTTTAATGCTTTCTATTGTAGTTATAAAACACAGACACTTTCACGCGTGATTTGTAGTCTGCATTTAAAATGGTTTATCAATATTAATTTCACTAAGATGTTGCCTAGATTTTATTTATCTCCTACTGAATAACCATTTGAATCAATCATAAACTACAGACGGAAGCAAATAAAACAGCACTACAAACAGTGCGAGAGATCATCTAAAATCAAATAACTTTTCACATTCCTTTTAAGTGCTAAATCCCTTTTACGGTGCTTTTACGGTGAAAATTCTAATCCGGATGCTGCGTCAGCTCCAAAGCTGATGCTGTTGATAAAAACGTAAACTTGCGGAAACGTTGTGAAATACGTTGAAATTGACGGCATACGTGATTTAATTCTCTAATTAGACGCGTTCCTGATAAAGCTCTCAAAGATTATTGCTAGTAGTTGTTTATACTCTTGCTTGAAAGCTGCTTTTAGGTGCTAGCGTCGCGTCAGTTGTTTACCGTAAGTACCCGCAGAAACGCGCAGCAGCGCGCGCTGACAGGAAGGGCTGGCAGGAAGGAGGAGCCGCTGCCATCGCCGCAACATTCCGCCTGTAGTTCTCTGACACCGTGCAACTGTTGTACAGCTCCAAACTGTCCTGGGGACGGCCGGCTACTTTAACAGTAAAATGTACCGATACTTCGGAGAGCTGCTTACCCGCGGGACAGGCGGCGTCCGATCCGCGGCTGCAGACTCGCTTCTCCCGGCGTGCGCCTCCCTGTTGCGCCATCGCGGCTACAGCCAGGCCGTGGACCGGGACGACGACCCGAACTTCTTCACTATGGTGGAAGGCTTCTTCGACCGTGGAGCCGCTATCGTTGAGAACCAGCTGGTGGAGAGCCTGAAGACCCGGGAGAACGTGGAGCAGAAGAAGAAGCGCGTCCGCGGGATCCTGAGAATCATCAAGCCGTGCAACCACGTCCTGAGCGTCAGCTTCCCGATCAAGAAAGACAACGGGGAGTGGGAGGTGATCGAGGGCTACCGGGCTCAGCACAGCCAGCACCGCACACCCTGCAAGGGAGGTGAGAGGGGCACCGGTCGGGACCCGCATAAGCTCCTCGGATACCCGAGAACTTCAGCTGAACAAAATCTTCCATGTTGATCGAGTCCCAAAAGTAACTTATTCATCTGCTAATCTGGAGCCGGCACATTTAGTGAAAAGAAAATATAGTTTCATGAAAATGACATTAGAGACACAACCCCATCCTGGTTCCGGGTCCTTATTTTTCCATTACTTTTTATATATTAAAAAAAAACAAACTTATATATTTCTAACATCTGGGGCGATTATAACTGTAAGAAAATCAATAAAAAGCTAATTTGGTCTAAATGATGGGGCCAAATCTGCAAAGTTGACAATTGTCCTGACATAAAATTAATCTGAGCAATATCGAATTATACCGGAGGTCAACAGCCAATCAGAGTGAGGAGCGAGTCTACGAGGAATAAATAAACAACACACGGAACATGTATGTTAGAAACCACACATGTTCTCTACCGCCATGAAAAATACTGGCGATGTTTGTCGAGCAGTTGAAAAATGATTCCAAATTCTGAAATCCAGGAAAAGAAGGAATGTCTGTTCTCCTGCAGACACATCAAAATATCACAAAACTGAACACAGTCCCGAATCAAATGTGCTTTTAAAATATAGACCTAAACATTTTCAGTGTTTTAGTACGTTCATTTTTAATCAGTGGACGTTTTCAAACGCCTCCATCAGTTTGTTCATTGGTGTGTGAGGGTGTGCACGTGTGCCTGGGCTGGTTGTTGGGTCTGGTTTAGGTCTGGTTTCCTCCCCTGACTGGAATGTTGACACTCTGGTTGTGTGTGTGTGTGTGTGTGTGTGTGTGTGTGTGTTCTCGTGCACATTAAGGCTCGAGGACCAGAGTTACTGTACAGGTGAGGACATTTGGGTTGGTCCTCACAACCTTACGTTGTTTAGAGATTCCAGGTGTGTGTTTTCTTGTGGCTTGTTGTGTCACATCTGCATCACGCTCATAGGTTGACGTGACAGCCGCCGCGTGGTGTGAACGTGCACCTTGAGTTGTGCGACACTTTTCATCGTTCAACAAACACTGTCACCAGTGAAGAAGTTTAACTGGACTTTGTTTCTGAATTAGCATCAAATTAAAAAGACGTTTGTGATCCCAGTAAGATGAGGAGACAAACGACTCGGATGGAAACTAGCCGGAAGCTTTCTCTAAATGTTCTGTAAATGTCAGAAACGCAAAAACAAGCAGCGTTGAAGGGCTGCAGGTAATTCTGAACGAACGTGCTCGTACGCGCGTGATGGAAAATAAAATAATGAAGAAAGGTGATTTAAGGGGCTGGTAAGCAGCCACACAAAGTACTAAACACACACACACACCTTGAAGCCATCCAGACGTTTGCATAATGAAACGTGTCTGGCTGCCGAACAGGTTCATGTTTTTATTCGTCTTTTTGTTGTTGTCTTGGACGGAGTGTGGAAAAAAAAAAAGAGGGCTGTCCAGATGCAGCGCCCTCTAGAGGCCGGGGTCGTAAATACATCACATTTCACAATCGGAGTCTGACGCCAAAGCAATTAACAGTGGCAGGAAAAACCCACTTTGACAGGTAGAAACCTTGAGCAGGACCGGGGGGGGGGGGCAGCAGGATGGAAGGACAGAAAGAGGACAGACGTGTCCATCATATATGCAACTACTTTAATTCTACTAAAGACGGAACATAAGCAGGACAGGTTTTCCACCACGCCCGACTGACTCATCCAACGTGTCCACCAAACTCTTCCTCCACTTTCTGCCGCCCTTTTTCTCTCCTCCTTCTCTGCGGTTTTAAAGCTGAAACCACATTTGTTCATTTGTTCCATGATCCAGCTGACGCCATTTTGTTTCTTGCATGTGTGTGTGTGTGTGTGTGTGTGTGTGTGTGTGTGTGTGTGTGTGTTTGCCTGCAGGATTTAACTGCCATATATAAAAGCCATAAACAAGAATAAAACATGACTGATGATGATGATGTGTGTTTCAGGGATCCGCTACAGTACCGACGTGTCTGTGGATGAGGTGAAAGCTCTCGCATCGCTGATGACATACAAATGTGCGGTTGTAGGTGAGTGGAAAAACACAAACACACACACACACACACACGCACATCTGAGAGCCTTTATTTTCTGTCCCGACTCACTGTTTGTTTTCGTCTCAATGTGCTGATGTGTTCCAGATGTTCCGTTCGGTGGAGCCAAAGCTGGTGTGAAGATCAACCCAAAGAAATATTCGGTAAGTTTCTTTTTTTTTTTTTTTTTTGCTTCGTGGATCCTTTTCCACCCTCGTCAGCGTTCCGACCGCGGGCAGAGTGACACGGTGCCACAGGTCTCATGTCCGTGCTGATGGTTTTACCTGTGTTATTTCACTTTTGATAACTGACGTCTAATTGATTCCCTCCGTTCATAGTTAGTTTGTGCGTCTGTGTTTAGGACAACGAGCTGGAGAAGATCACCAGACGATTCACCATCGAACTGGCCAAGAAAGGCTTCATCGGTCAGTGAAGGGTCAGATGTGAGAAGCTGAGCACCCCGGGCCTGTTGTTGACATATGTGTGGTTCTGCAGGGCCCGGTATCGACGTTCCCGCTCCAGACATGAGCACCGGGGAGAGGGAGATGTCCTGGATCGCCGACACCTTCGCCACCACCATGGGGCACTATGTGAGTTGCTACCAAGCTACTGTTTCTCATTCTGGTCCAGGCGGATCACTTAAAATTGGTCTAAGTGGGACCAGACTGACCCTGAGGTTGCTGGACCGTGCTGGTGCTCGTGGTATTTAACTATGAAACCCTTTAGACCCTCTACAAGAGTGCATCTTTGGTTCCAGCTGTGGTTATTTGCTGAGGATCATGGGAGCTGCTGCCTTTAAATCCTGTTCTGTGAGTCGCCGGCTCGCTCTGTTTTGAATCACAGCTATCGTTGGTTGTCGACAGACTGACCCCCTCACTCTTCTAATCCAGGGACCAGTGTCGCAGGTAAAACCTGATCCCTGTGAAATCTTTAGATGAACTCTTTAGATTTTAGACTTGGTGACCTTTGGTCTGAGTCCCTGGGTTTGTTTAGGGGAAACCCTCTTTTGTGAAGTTTTAAAAGGCTCCTTGATTAAAACCATCTGCTGCTTATGAATCAACGTACACATTAAATGGGTAAATGGTTGATTTCAACATGCTGAACACTGCCCCCACCGGCTCAAGTGGTACTGCACCTAGTGGTTTATATCAAAAACTTTCATATATGAAGGTTTGAATAAAAGTATAAATAAAAATGCCTCCTTATGTCTCCATTTTAAATCTTATTATGATAATGCAGCCAACCAGCACGGGGAGGTCAGATGTTTTAGGATGTTTTGGGGAATTATATTCATATATGTAAAATCAAGAAAAATTCCCATCTGGTCACATGGTATAACTAGCAGACGTTTGCATTGTATGCTGGGATATAAAAATATTGTTTAGTCAATATTTTTATGTTACGAAGCAAATTAATCACATTCCTAACTCTGACCCTACAAATACAGCCGTTCTAATGGTGGGAATCATCTCAAATCTCACTTTTAAAAGCTTTCCTTTGTAGAAACTTTAGGATATTTGAGTGTTGGCCATTAGATTTCTTCTTGTGCTCGAGTCTATTCTGATGGTATTTTTCTTTGTTTTTTTTTGTTGGAGCCTGAAATTCATCGCATTTGTTTCTTTTCGCTCTTTGTCCTCTTCAGGACATCAACGCTCACGCCTGCGTCACGGGCAAACCCATCAGCCAGGGAGGAATCCATGGCCGAATCTCCGCCACGGGCCGCGGCGTTTTCCACGGCATCGAGAACTTCATCAATGAAGCGGCTTACATGAGCCAGCTGGGGATGTGTCCTGGCTTCCAGGACAAGACCTTTGTCATCCAGGTACACGTGTCTCCGTTGTGGCGTGCATGTGTGTGGGGGGAGTAGCAATTTTAACGGGTTATCTCAATAACCGTTTAGTTCATTAGTCACAAATTAACTGTGGTCTATTTTCTGCGCGTGCTCCTGGGTTGACCTTTAACCCCGCCTCCCTGAACACAAAAACACAAACTCCTTGGAAACTAAAGTAAAGTTTTTCCTCTTATTGTCTTGCAGGGTTTCGGTAACGTGGGTCTTCACTCGATGCGTTACCTTCATCGCTACGGGGCAAAGTGCATCGGCGTCGGAGAAATGGACGGAAGCATCTGGAACCCGAACGGCATCGATCCCAAGGAGCTGGAAGACTACAAACTGGTCAGTGCCCGTCAATGACCCTCAATGCCAACGCGTCAGACCTCTAAACATGGATGCGGACTGGTCATTCCTGATCAATAATCATTAGCACGGGTGTGTTAGTGCCAATCAATGCTTTGTGATTTTCGTCTGCAGGCTAACGGGACCATCGTGGGTTTCCCAGACTCGACGCCCTATGAGGGAAGCATCCTGGAGGCCGACTGTGACATCCTGATTCCCGCCGCCAGTGAGAAACAGCTGACCAAGAGCAACGCGCACAAGATCAAAGCCAAGGTGCGCCGTCCTCACTTCTGTGGGCTTTGATGTTCCATCACGGCTGACCTTCATTCCTTTCAGATCATTGCTGAAGGTGCCAACGGTCCCACCACGCCCGAGGCCGACCGAATCTTCTTGGAGAGAAACGTCTTGGTCATTCCGGTCAGTTGCCCTCTAACATGGACTTCCTGCCACATTCCGGAGTGGGTGAGCTTATTCCTTCTTGCTGTCTGTTTCAGGACATGTACCTGAATGCCGGTGGAGTGACGGTCTCTTACTTTGAGTGGCTGAAGAACCTGAATCACGTCAGCTACGGTCGACTCACCTTCAAATACGAGCGGGACTCAAACTACCACCTGCTCAGTAAGCGCTCCCCCTGCTGCCACGTTACTGAATTACAACCGTCGCTGCAGCGTTTCCCTGGCAACAGCCAACTCACCATCGTCTGACGGTTTCACTCTGTCTTCAGTGTCTGTTCAGGAGAGTTTGGAGAGGAAGTTCGGGAAACACGGAGGCGCCATCCCCATCGTCCCCACAACTGAATTCCAGACCAGGATTGCTGTGAGTGCACATTATTATTAATGCTTTATAAAATGCTACAAACACAGACTCCATGTATAAATTGTTGATGGTGCTTTCAGGGAGCGTCAGAGAAAGACATCGTTCACTCAGGACTCGCCTTCACCATGGAGAGATCAGCCCGGGTAACAAGCACACGTAGTAACAGAGAGATTTTGTTCTTCCCACTTTGTGGGGACTTTCTTAGACACACACCTCAGTGGCTCTCAAACACTTTCTGTCAGGACCCTTCAGAGAAATAAGGCTTTTGTTTGCACACAGTGCTTTATTTCCTATTTATGGTATTCATTAAGCTTCCTCTCAAACCTTGGGGGGTTTACTGGTTTCACTGGAGTAGATGGTTTTGAGCTGCCCCTCATGGTGCCTTTGGCCCAGTCTGATATTTGTGCCTTCGCCACACAGACCAAACCGCCACAGTGGTGGGTTTGTTAGTCGTACGTCACCAACATGAGTTTTAGGCCTTCTGACAAGCTTCCAAACTAAAAAACTGTCCTCAGTTTGCTTATGAAATGTATTTTCTAGTCCTCACAACAGTATGTATCACGTGCAAGAACACACACTCAAACTATTTTCTCTCGTCTCTCCCCCCCCCACAGCAAATCATGCGGACAGCTAACAAGTACAACCTGGGTTTGGATCTACGGACGGCAGCGTACGTCAACGCCATCGAGAAGGTTTTCCAGGTTTACAACGAGGCCGGTCTTATCTTCACATAGACACACCTGTGTGTCACCTGCGTCTGTCTTTCTGTCTCTCTCTGGTTCACACTGCCTCTGATTGGATGAATGTCTTATTTTTTTTCTTCTCTTGAACCCGAACCAAAGATGTTTGAGTCGAATCGGCCGCTTCACTCACACCAAGAGAAACAGGAAACCAGGACAAAAGTCTGTGGACACCTGCTCTTCTTAGAGAATCCTCAGGTTCTTTGTTTTTCTGCAAAGTTAAACAACAGAAAAACTCATTTCTTTTATTCCTGAATTTGATGGGGGTAAAAATCACATTTCACTACAAATGAATTGCTGGATCAAAGAGGATGTTTGTGTTATCAACATTGCTACTTCTGGGTGTTCACACACTTTTGATCTATCGGTGAGCTCAGACTTTGCACAGAAATATTTTTTATAACAAAAATAACTCCTCAGGACTTTAAAAGTGTATTGATCAGCTTTTAAGTGCTGCTAACATCCATAAACACAACCAGATTAATATGACGTCTGCAGACATTCGCCTATGCAATTAAAGGGGCAGAAAATTTCAAACAAACCCCACAGCTTTATTTTTATTATTGCTGTTATTGTTTACTGTGCCTTAAAAAGAATTGTCAGTGCGAGAGTTCATTGTCATCTCCGTGGAGACCGAGAATGAAGCAGGTCTGTTGGGGTGCGGCTTCCCTGCGGCATCCTGCGAAAATGAGCTGAAACTATATTTTCTGCCTTTGAGATTATATTGGAATCAAATGTTACTGAAAAGAATAAACATTCAAAACGAATCCTCATGTGTGCGTGTGCAAGTGCGTGTCACCCACATTTTACATCGTATGAAATATATGGTTTACTTCCGTGTGTCCTCGTGATTTAAAGTTCACACCAAGACAAATTTTATCTTGAATATAAACGTGATATTTGACGCATTTTAATGCGGCCGGTGAAGGAGGTGAGACCTTTTATTTTGATAGGGCATCGATTCGGCGCGTGGCTCTTCTGCTCCGTCCACCAATCAGCGGGCTCTATTTACCACGTGTCTACGGAATTCCCCTCCAGCTGCGGGGCTTTCCGACCTCAATGAGGCGCTGCTGAATAGTCCAAGCGCGAGGACTGCATTTCCGGGAGAAAAAGATCTTCAAATTAAAGGAGAATTACGGTTGCGCGATGCACGTGTTTTTCTACTAATAGTGAAGTAAAAAAAAATCCTGACAAAGTCATTTGAGGAAAAATCGTTTCAGTTTCTAAAAACAGAATTTTGTGTTCCCCCTACTGAATACATTTTTTTGTACGAAACGTGGCTCTTGATTTTATTTTGAAAGTAACAACAGGAAACAGTATGTAGTGTTGAGACGTTTTTGTTCTCTCCACTGGAGTTTTGTGTTGTTGAGTCGGACATCGCTGCAGTTGACAGGTAAAACTCTTTTTCTTTTAAAAAATATTAACTTTAACATCGATATCTATCGATGACGCCATCATGAACGGCTTTATGATGTGAGACGACGTGTTGCCTATTGATCAGAGAAGCTGCTGATCAGCTGGTTACTGAGAGACGCCCGCAAGGTTTATTGACACTTGTACTCGGGTCATTAATCGATAAAAACCTTTGTGTTAAAGACAAGAAACTGCACTGATCGGGTTGTTTGGGGGGGGACGAGATTCAATAACTTCTACGTTAGTGTTGGAGGATCATTATCACTAATCAATGTCTCGTGATCAAATAGACATCAACGCGTAAATTATTGATGGAATCATTACATTGGGTAATTGTTTATGTTGCTTTTCAATATAAAGGGTTAAGGTTAGGGTTAGGGTTAGGGTTAGGGTTTAGAAAACCTGAGTTTAACAGGTTTTTTAAGGCCTCCAGATCAAAACAGGGTAATTTTTTTCTGAGTGATAGAAACTTTATTGAGGTGATGCTCCAACGTGACTATTGTAGCTGACCAATGGTTGCTTTATGGTGTTAAAATGTTTGTTTGTTTTTTTAACTTTCAGAGTGACTGTAAACTTTCTTTTGATTCATTTTTACACCTTTTCTATTCTTTTATAGTTTTCCCCTTTAGTTGTAGCGTTAAAGAGGTCACGCTTGCATGAGATTCGAGCTGCACCAACAGGTTCATGCAAACAGTTTCCACTCTGCTTCAGCCTTGATGCCAAGATCAATGCAGCAGATTCAGTTCTTCAGTCTGCTGGAAATTTAGGATTGTCCGTGAATAATCAGTGAGGAGGAAGAGTGGAAATACCCTATGAAACACGCACTTGCACAAACACACGCACTCATAAATGTCAGATTTTTCCTCATATTTTTATTCAAACAGAAGAAGAAAAACCCAGAAGGAGGAACAACCATCACTGAGTCAGCTGAGTCTTCATCACTTCATCATCATCAGTTGAAATGGCTGGAGCCCTCAGGTACGTGCATCAACAGCATAGATTTAAACAATCTATTATCTGAAATCCACCTTTTATTGTATGTGTTGTATTATTTATTGTCATCAGCTGGCTAACAGCATTAGCTCACTAATCTTTCCATTCATGTTGTTATTGTTTGATTGGTGTTCCACCAGTTTAGACGGTAGCCTTGAACAACGGTAGCCTTGAACAACGGTAGCCTTGAACAGATCTGAGTATTAAATACTTGTTAATATTACTCATCAGTCAAAATTGATTTTTTTAGGGGGTTTTTTCTCCCTTTGCTTTATCAATTTATTAAAATTCCCTTCTGCTGTATTGGACAGTGGTTGCTTAAGTTGCCTCCAGTTGTCAAAACTGGTGACAGTTTCAGAACAAAATTAAGCATTTTAATAGGAAAAATCAACAAATATTAAGAATTAACTCAGCTCATTACCCTGGTGTTACAAAGAAATCCGGTCGCTTTCTTTCAGGTCTCAATTTTGATGTTGTTTGATGGATATTTGTGACAAAAATGTTTGTTTTTTTGTCATGAAATGAGTACCTGAAGAAAACGTTCATAATTAAGGTAAACAAGAGTCTGTTACAGAGAAACCGAGTGAAACTTTCCCCGCTGCAGCTTTACATTAAGCTCTGTCCCATTGGCTGCTCTGGGGGGGGGGGGCTGTCCCTCGACTGTGAGGCGGGTTTTTCTGATGAGGGACAGGAAGTCAAAAAATGAGAAAACAAAAAGCACCAAAAAGATGTGACAAGAAAAGTGGAAGTGAAGTGAGTCAGGAGGTCAGAACATGAAATTTCGGGACGTTTTCTCAGGTTTGTCCTTAAATTTTGCATTTGAGTTTAAATATGAAAGTTTGAAGAAGTCTTTTTGTCTTTATTATGAAATCACAGAAATTTCTTAAACACATCTCTGCGCCGATACAGTCACTGGAATCTGAATGATCAGTCATTATGGGCTGTTGTTGAATTTATGCGTGCTATTGTTGCTTTCAGAGACCTTTAAAAGTACATTTCAAAAGGCAAAATCTGTTATTTTGCCCAGGAGTTTATCCAGTTGTGTTAGCCTGCTACCTTATTATGCAATAATTGCCTGTTGTCATTGTGGATTTCTTTAGTCAATCATCAGTCAGAGTTAGCACACAGACGCTTAAGCGATGTTTTTGAAACAGTTCTAAAGCCTGACCTCCGCCCGTAACTGGAGTCTTTTCATTCATCTGACTGAATCCAGTTAATCTGCATTTAAAACTGGTCCTATTGGTGTCGGGCTGCAGGATTCTGGACCGATGGTTTTCATTTGAGACCAGAACGCTCTGTGTTGCATAAGCTGCCCAGCTCCCTCACACTGCTCATCTGGAATTCTTGGGGGTTTTCCTACACGTGGCCACTTCCAGGAAGTGACTGAAAACAGATGGGGGGGGCGGGTAGACAGAGAAACACACACACACACACACGCACACGCACACACAGATCGAGAGGTAGATGGCTAGATATTTACTTCTGTTGTGACGCCGGGACTTTTAGTGACAGACGAGGGAAATTAAAGTGACTCAAGTCAGGCTGTGTGTGTGTGTGTGTGTGTGTGTGTGTGTGTGTGTGTGTGTGTGTGTGTGTGTGTGTGTGTGTGGTGTGTGTGTGTGTGTGTGTGTGTGTGTGCGTGTGTGTGCGTGTGCATGCGCGCTTGTACACGCTATGTATTGAGTTCCAAACTCCACATTCTCTGACAGTGAGGACATTTTTGGGAAGTGAGGACATTTTTCTGCCTCTCACTCCGTCAGGGCTTCGGAGGGTCCAGGCTGGGTGTCGGTTTAACTTCTTGCTTTTCTTCATGTTTCAGGATGACTGAGGCTCAGTATATCAACGTCTACGAAAACGATGTGAGTTGATTTTTGATCGTTTTCCTCAGATAATCTTGATTTCCGAGGGAATAGGTTTGATTTGGGCTTTTGTGGGGACACGAAAGTGCTCCAAGAGTAAACTCTTGTTGACGCGTGGCGCATGGACGGACGCTGATACGATGATAAAGTTACACGCAACCGTTACATGTAAATGATTCCCCAAAAATATGGACGTAAAACCAAAAGAACTTCTAGAATCTGAGGTTTTATTGTATCGATCAGCTGATTGATCAAGTTACTGAAACCTTCTTTAAATAAACAACCTGAGCATCCAGCGTTGGACGCTGGAGACACTGGACGCTGAGCAGAGCTCATTTAACCATCTACTGATCTCCGATCTGCTGTGTCCTTCAGCTGCAGATGAATTTGATGCAGTACGACTACATTCCTCCAGTGGACATAAAGACGGAACCTTACATACCCGAGACAGGTACACAGGACATGCGGGTGTCCTTCCCTCAGATTTTGCTACCAGTGGTCCAGCCTAAAGCACAGAACGTAGAAACAGATCTTCTAGCGATAAAAATCTGACCGCATGTTGATGTTTCAGCTCACGGTCCGTACATCCAGATCATCGAGGAGCCCAAACAGGTGAGACCGACCGCGCTTCCTGTCTGCAGCCCAGCGACACGTTAACCACAGGGAATGCGTTAAAAACGGTTTGGTTTCCCGGCTCACGTCGCGTCTGACACCTTCTCGTGCGTTGGCAGAGAGGATTTCGCTTCCGTTACGAGTGTGAGGGTCCGTCCCACGGTGGACTTCCAGGAGCCTCCAGTGAGAAGAACCGGAGAACCTACCCCACCGTGAAGGTGCCGACCTTCTGATGACCTTTATACAGCTGAAGGCCGTTAGCTTGTGTTTGGGATGAACTCTGGACTGAACCATCTATTTTTTTGTTTTGGTAAACAGATCAGTAATTACGTGGGTCACGCCCGCGTAGAGGTGCAGCTGGTGACGCACACCGACCCCCCTCGCGTCCACGCGCACAGCCTGGTGGGCCGTCACTGCACCGAGAACGGCACCTGCATGGTGGACGTGGGCCCCAATGACCTCACAGCCTCGTCAGTGTCCAATCAGATTCCTTCGCTCGTCAGAAACACAGCGGGCTTCACTTTGTGATGTCACCTCCTGCAGATTCAGCAATCTGGGGATCCTCCATGTGACCAAGAAAAGTGTGGTGGAGGTCCTGAACAAGAGGCTCAGAGAAGAGAGGAGACGACAGAAAGCCGCCCACTGTCTCCTGACAGGTCAGGCATCACATGACCGCCGCCAGCCAATCAACACACAGCATCTACGTCGACGTCATCCAAGACGTTTTGACTTATTTGATCAGTTTGGGGTCGCCGCGGCGACGTGAATGTTCACGCTAACGATACGACGCGAGCGCCAGTTTGGGATTAAACCCTTTTGATCCCTCAGATTTGGAGGAAAGCTCCATCCTGAAGGAGGCGAAGGAGCTGGGGAAGGTGATGGACCTGAACATCGTCAGGCTGAAGTTCACCGCGTACCTGCAGGACAGCAACGGCGGGTTCACACGGGCGCTGAAACCTGTCGTCTCCAACGCCATCTATGACAGCAGTGAGTCCATAAGCGACTGGTTTAGGAGGTGGCGCACGTGCGAGCTGGGGGAGGTGCTCAGTTTCCTGTCGCTGTTTTTCCTGCAGAATCTCCGAATGCCTCCAACCTGAAAATCTCACGCATGGATAAGACGTGCGGGACGGTTCTGGGAGGGGACGAGATCTTCCTGCTCTGCGACAAAGTCCAGAAAGGTAAGAAAAGGCATCCTCTCTGCCCGTCCGCCGGGCTCCCCGAAAACATCCCATCATGCTGCTGTGCTCCCCAGACGACATCGAGATCCGTTTCTATGAGGAGGATGAGGGAGGCTGGGAGGCGTTTGGCGACTTCTCACCTACAGATGTTCACAAACAGGTGAAGAAACCAGGAATGTGTGAGAATTAAAGGATGAAGTGAGTGTTGGCTGGAGGACAGCAGAGAAAGTGGAGCGATGAGCACAATTTCCCCGAATGAAGGATTCGCCACTTCCTGTTTCCGTAAGACTGCAGCACCCTGATGACCTGTTATCTCCACAGTACGCCATCGTGTTCAAGACGCCGCCCTATCACAGCGCAGAGATCGAGCGTCCCGTCACCGTGTTCCTGCAGCTGAAAAGGAAGAAGGCCGGCGACAGCAGTGACCCGAAACAGTTCACCTACATCCCTCATGTCCAAGGTAAGCCCCGCCCCTTTTAAATCCACCGCCAGTTGCTTCCGAATGTGAAGGTCTGCCTCCTGCTGCTCAGACAAAGAGGAGGTGCTGAGAAAGAAGCAGAAACCACTGCCTCACTACGAGTCCTGGAGAGGAGGAGCTGGAGGAGGAGCCGGGTTTGGAGGAGGAGGAGGAGGAGGAGGAGGAGGAGGAGGAGGTGGGTTTGGAGGAGGAGGTGGGTTTGGGAGGGGAGGAAGAGGTGGGTTTGGAGGAGGAGGTGGGTTTGGGAGGGGAGGAAGAGGTGGGTTTGGAGGAGGAGGTGGGGAGGAGGAGGAGGAGGAGAGGAGGAGGAGGAGGGGGTTTGGAGGAGGAGGTGGGGAGGGGAGAGGAGGAGGAGGAGGTGGGGAGGAGGAGAAGGTGGGTTTGGAGAAGGAGGTGGGGAGGGGAGGAGGAGGAGGAGGGGGTTTGGAGGAGGAGGAGGAGGAGGTGGGTTTGGAGAAGGAGGTGGGGAGGAGGAGGAGGAGGTGGGTTGGGAGGGGAGGAGGTGGGTTTGGGAGGAGGAGGCAGTTTCTGAGTAATCTGATTATATATAATCTGATTAACACACCCACGCTAGCACACTCATTAATCTGATCTATTTTGTCCTGACGTAGCCAATAGGTGAACATGAGCCAACATGTATTTACGAGTATTTATGACCAACAAATCTGATTGCTGGATTTGAAGATCGGATTCTTACAAGTATCGGATTTTTCGGGTCACGTAAACGGACTCGGTGAGAAAGATACTGACGGTCCGGTTTCTGTCAGGATACCAGTTTAACCAGCAGATGAACGGAGGAGGAGGGGTTTTCTTCCCTGGCTTCACTGGTTTTAACGGAGGGGGCGGGGCTCAGATGTCATGCTCCGCCCCTCCATCACAGAGGGTCGGACAGCCGAGGGGACAGAGCGCCGCTGCGCCACTGCAGCATCAGCTGTTTCAGATCGGTGAGACTGTCGTCATGACAACCAGACATGGCGTGTTATGCAGACACGCGTGATTACGTCACCCTTTTTAATCATGGGACTCATCATGTGACCTTGATTTCCAGCAACCGCCCTCCACAACAGGGTGTCTCAGAGTGCCCGGCAGACCGCCGCCGCCCTGCTGCAGTACTGCAGCACCGGAGACGCCCGGGTCCTGCTGGCTGTCCAGAGACACCTGTGTGGGGTCCAGGACACCAACGGAGACACGTCAGTCAGAACTTGCTTGAGTCCAGTGGGCCGGCGACCAAATCTCAGGGCTGACTTTGAATTTGTCTGGTTTTTCCTGCAGTCCGCTGCACCTGGCCATCATTCACCAGCAGACAGGAGTGATCCAGCAGCTGATCCAGACTCTGCTGAGCAGCCAACAACAAAACATCCTCAACACGGCCAATCACCTGCTGCAGGTACGGCCCGCTAGCTCCATGCTAACGTCAACGGGGCTAACATCACTGCAATGGCACCTAATTCCTCTGGATGGTGGATTTGATTGACATTAGCGCCATGAAGCTAATAAATGTACAGCCAACAGTTGTACCTGATTGCGTCACTTCCTGTGCCTGCAGACGCCTCTGCACCTCGCCGTGATCACCCGCCAGGTGAAGGTGGTGGAGATGCTCCTGAGGGCGGGAGTCGACCCCAGTCTGCTGGACAAAGATGGCCGCAGTCCCGTCCACCTGGCATCGCTCGCTGGTGACAGCGCCGTACTCCGCCTCCTACTGGCCCACCTGGGAGAAAGCCACGCCCACGTGGTCAACAGCTCCGACTATCACGGTGAGGGACGCTCAAACGCGTGATCATCCCGTTTAAAGAAGCAAAGCATCATGGGTGTTTCCCGGGTCAGGTCTCCATCCTCTCCACCTCGCCGTGAGGAGGGACGGCGAGCGCTGCCTCCGCCTGCTGGTGGAGGGCGGAGCCAAAATCAACGCGCCCGAGCAGAAGAGCGGAAACACCGCCCTCCACCTGGCTGTGAGGGAGAACCTGTTCAAGGTGGCCTGCACGCTGATCACAGAGGTACCACAAACGCCACGCCAGTGATGTCACCATCACGCCACGTTGCATTAGCTGAATCTGCCCTGTGTGCAGCTGAAGGCGGAGGTCAACGCGTGCTCGTTTGGCGGGAACACACCTCTGCACCTGGCCGCCAGCCTGGGCTCGCCGACGCTCTGCTCGATGCTCGTTGCTGCAGGTGACGTTGGATCGACATTTTCCGGTCGGGTTTGTTTGATCGCCAATCGGCAGATTCGGTGTTGATGAACGAGTCGACGTTCCTCAGGCGCCGACAAAAACGTGGAGAACGACGAGCCGCTCGTCTGCAGCTCCTCCTCAGATGAAGACGAGCCGGATGGAGAGACCCGGCAGGCGGTCACGCGCAAGCGAGGACACACCCCCCTGGACCTCGCCAACTGTCAAAAAGTAAGCAGGTCACCAGCCTGGTGTGTGTCCTCCTCTCCTGTGTCCTTGTCTCCTAATGTCCTCTTTGTGTCCTCAGGTGAGGAACCTGTTGAACTCCAGAAACAGTCCAAAGTCCAACTGTTCCAGCAGTAAGAAGATGAAACCCACCTCTGAAGGTTCGTCCTGCTCTCCAACGGAGTCACACAAATGTTCCTGTCAAAGGTCAAAGTTCAGAGCTGAGTGCGATTGCATGTATGACGCTAATATTGGCGGCGTTGCAGGGGCGGAGTCTACGAGCCTGGACGAGGACACGGTGACCCAGCTCATGGACGTGCTGAGCGACACAGATGTTCCCTGGATGAGGCTGGCAGAGAAACTGGGCATGAAAACGCTGAGTCAGCTGTACGTGGACTCAAAGGCGCCGTGTCTTCACCTGCTGCAGCACTACAAGGTAAGCGGTGGGACTCCGCCCCCTCTGATCACATGACACGCAGCAGCAGTCTGACAGTAGCGTGTGTCCAGCTGGCGGGAGGTCCGGTCCAGGTTCTGATCGAAGCTCTGCAGGATCTCGGCCTGTCCGAAGGAGTTCGACTTCTGAGAAACACGGAAAGGCAACACGAGAAACACAACACTGGTAACACACACACACACACACACGCACGTCCCCACCCACTCGTAGACGCACGTCAACCTGGCGTTTCTCCGTCCAATCAGAAGCCACCGTTGACAGCGGCTTCAGCAGCCAGCCGATGGAGGAGGAGCCGGAGCCGGTGGCCAATCAGTGAGCAGGAGGAGTTTCCAGCCTTTGGGAAGCAGAACTGGACAGAACTGTTAGAGGTGCTGTGAGCGGAGCGCTCAGCCACGCTGAGATCTTAAACCTCCCAACACAAAGATCCAACATGTCGATCACTTCGGCTTCAGTCTGATTATTATCTGATTTTTTTTTTTTTTTGCTTGGCGTCTGACGACGTCCAAAGACAAGTTTAAAACTTCCAGGGCCACGAGAACCGGTACGGAAGCTCATCGGTGCCAAAAAGGAAGAAACTAAATCATAGAGCTGACATCAATGCAAAAACGATGAATTGATTTTATCAATAAGCAACATGTTAAATGTGAGCATTCTTTAAAAATGAAATGAAAACGTATTCAATTTGGTTTTGAACAGTGACTCAGCGGTTTTAGCAAAAATCAACGACCCGTTTGTCCGTTATTTAAAGTGTTCGAGCTCCTGCACTAAATTTGTTGTCAGTTCTGTCGGAGTTTTTACTAACACCAAATTTTTGTTTGTTTGTTTGTGTGTTGGTGTTTGGGTTTGGTGTAATACCGGGGGGCCACTATAGGTGGCGCTCTGTAATCGGGGAGAAGGTAATTACTCAGCAGGCGTGCTCCTGACGGTGGAGGCCCACAGTTTTTAATCATCCTCCTTTTATGTTATTACACTGTGGCCAACTATGGTTTTTGCTTTCCATTCAAGTTAGAGGGTTACTGGAAGGGTTGCACAGTTCCACTGAGGTCTTTGTTCAGAGCGCGAGAACATAAATAAATGTTTGGTGGCTGCACACGACGCTCAAGTGTTTCATTCATTGGACTTGGACCTCCAGGTAGTCCAGGGACTCCAGGTTTGTTCTGACAAACAGCTGTGTTTACAGGCTGTTTAAATCCCAGCACATCAATCTCTGAATAAACCTTGTTTAACATTGAAAGTTGTTGTTTTAAAACAGATTACACGGATCTGATTACACACAGAGGAAGGCTGCGTGAAAATGGGATTATGCTCGCATTTTAAATGGTAAACTAAATACATAAGATAGATAGGGACACTTGATGATGAAAAGGAATGTAAATGTACAGAATGTAAATATAGTTTAATCTCAGCAGAGAAAAGGACGTAGACAGGTTAGATGTGACCCTCGGAAGTTTTCGTGTGAAAATCGTAATGTGAAGCTTATCAGTCATATTTAAATCTATTAAACTGACAGAAAACCACATGCTTTTAAAAGGGTTTTATTTCTGCGCCTAAATTTCAGAAACATGTTTCACTACAACAGGAACCTCACAGGAAGTGGATGCATATTCAGCTAACATCAGCGTCCCAACGGCAACACTGAGAATTTACAAAAAAACCTTCACAGGAATGAGTCGTCAAGAAACACAATAAATAATTCAAACAGCTGCTTTTACGCTAAAACTAAATCATCCTAAAATGTAGCGGGCAAGCGCTCGCTAGCTAGACGCCGAGCCCGACTACATTATGGCTTGTCAACATGTAGCTTTTATTTACATGGTTTAGATGTGGACATCCCCGAGTGTCCATGATGTTGTTCTACAGGATTTACATGGGGACAAATACAGATTATATGACATTTAAAGGAGTAAATATCAGATGAAAAACTGGTTGAGGATGAGGATGATGAGGCCGAAGGATGACTTATATTGCAACTCCTGATGAACTGATACACTGCTGCTTCACAAAGGAAGCCAACATTGGTGCTCCAGCGTACAAATTAGGAATAAAAAAAAGTTATGTGATGTTTCAAACAGTTGTTTCAGATTTAAAACGTGAGAAGATTACAGCAAGAGCTCTAAAAGATGCACATTTTAGTGTCGGTACCTTCTGAAATCAACTGGACTTAGCTGACTTGTACAGTGTGCAACGTGTCAAGAAGAACCACGTCAGGAAAATCACCGTGAAGTCCATATTGTGTAGTGGGTGGGAGGGGCTCATGGTCTGTGCTGCAGCCAGCCACCGGGGGCACAAGAACTGTTCTGGACTATCGATGAGCTCTCACGTCATTGTTAGTCACCACCGGCAACATTAGTGTCACCTGACCTCAACTTAGAAGTGCAGTGGGAGCCTCATGTGATCAACAATCCTGTAGGATTCACATGTCACCTCATTAATACCATCACTATTTAAAAAAAAATGTATTTACAGAAAAGTACAAAACTACAGAAGTTCATTAAAATAAATAAATAAGGAATTCTCAAATTTCTATTACATAAACACAAATGAGTCTAAGACAATGTTCAGTTTTTTTCATTAGACATGAAAAATATTTGTGTTCTGTCATTTTTGCAAGTTGAATTAAATGTTTTCGTAAAAATGCAGAAAAATATTGGAGTCTCTCTGCTGCCACCCAGCGGCCAGACAGTTGTTTCGCGGATTTGTACTCTAGCGACACCCCGTGGCAGCAGTGTGTAACTGCATGTGGGCGCCAGACTGTAGCCCCTCCTACTGACTCACATGGTTCCATTAATCCTCTCATCGTTCACCTGATGACAGATTCAAACACGCTTCCTATTCCAGCATTTTTCCCTCAGCAAACATCTATAAAAGTTCAAAAGTGACAAATATTTGCCGTAAAAACAACAAAGGGGGTGACATTTAGAAAGTAAAGTCACTTACAGTCAGATTGAATCTTTCCTTTGTTGCTTAAGTCTGTAGATCAGTCACCTTTGATCTTCCATACATGTCTTCCAGCAAGAAGAAAAATATAATAAAAACAGATTTAATCAGATTCCTCATAGTTTGATATCACAGTATATGCACGCACACACACAGACGTACACACACAGACACACACCCGTACACACAGGCACACATGCTCTAGTGTGGTTTCGTTTATTCTCCACGGTATCTCCAGCCATTTTTCCTTTTTTCTTCCATCTTCTCAGCTGCCGTGGCAGCAGTCCCACGCACTTGCTATGTTTTATTGGGTTGGCATGGCAACCCTCGCACTCGTGTGAGGTTAGAAAGTAAAAGTACCGCTGACACTTCCACACAGGAAGTCCCTGAACGTGTTACAGGAAGTAAAGCTTTTACTCTGAAACATGCCGTCGGCCAGTTTGTCGCAAGCCTCTTCAAACAAAGTTTTCGGTTAACGTCTTCACTCCCACGGACTTCGAACGCCTCACGACCTGGCTGCACTTTAACAGAAAACATTCAGCGCCCACCGGGCTGCGTCAGAAGCCACTCCGCCTTAAGCTGCCTCTTCCTGTTTGCTGCTCTGCCGCTGCAGTTCGGGCCGCAGCTCGCCTGCACCGCTGTTCTTCTTCCCTCCTTCCTGGACGCCGCTGCCGGCGCTCTTGGAGGTGGAGGACGAAGAGGAAGTGACCTTCATACTCTTGGACTTCTTTGAGGGCTTCTCCTTGGTGGCGGAGGAGTCCTGAGGCAGCGTGGGGCTGGAATGCGCCCTCTGCAGGCCACCGTCGCTAAACAATCGCGCCTCAAAGGCCGCCAGGTCTTCGTCTCCACTTAACAGTTTGGCGCGCAGCAGCATGGCGTAGGTACCGTAACGGGTTTTCTGAAAGAGCGAGAACAGCTTTTGGCTTGAGGGTTGGTTCAACGTCAAACTGTTGGAGATAATCACACCCAATTTCCTAATCAAAGCATCTGTGTGTGTTCACCTCAAACTCCAGGTACTCCTGTCGGGCTTTCTGTTCCTCCAGCTCACGACCTTTGACTTTGCGCTCGGGGGTCGACGCCGTCAGATCGATCAGTTCTGAGCAAACCGATCGGAAACGGTTCTCGTGAGATTTGGCCTGCTCCTCCTGACAGGACAAGTGATAATCAGTCATTACGTCACCGTTCGGCACAGAAAACAAAATCTAATGTGGGTTAAAACGTCAATGAACAGTGAACCGCGAATGACCAGAACCTGCGTCAGTTTGGTGTTGGAACCCGGCAGCAGGGGGCGACTGAATCTCTTCTGGGAGCCGATCGCCGCCGGAAACGGAGGAGCAGAAAACATGGCCGCCACCAGATTGATGCGCGTGATCCACGACTGCATCTCTTCTGCGTTCCTGCAAGAAAATTCTGGTTTAATCGCGTCGCGCGTCTCGGCGCCGCGGTTGGAATCTGTCGCATGAAGATGAAAGACATCAAAGACGGCCGGGCCGGTTCTTACGGTGCCTGGAAGAGGAACACCCTCCAGTCCGCTGTCCTCAGGTAGAACACGTTGGGCCTCTTGCTGTAGTCGGCCGCTCTCATGGCCAGAGAGTGATGGACAGAAACGGCGTTCTTCACGTCCTCCTCGGTCAGCTCGCGCTCTGCGCGGTACTCGTCCTGGCAGCCAATCACAGAGCAGCGATGCATGAGGTCCAGGATGGACTGTTTAGATGATCGAGCTGGGACACGTGAGGCAGGAATAACATTTACCTTCTGCAGGTAGAGCACCAGACCCTTCAGCAAGATGTAGAAAGACTTCCAGCCCCTCTTCCCCCGTGGAGCTGGAGGACAAAAGCATCGGCGGACCGTTAAAATTCAGCCGTCAAATTCACAAACCACATTGGAAACAGGACATTAATATGTAGAAAGAATTTAAAAATATATATATTTGAAAGAATAAACGGAGAAGAACGCCATACTTCTCTTTCCGTCGGGGTCGGCGTGGACTTTGCGAACCAGGAAGCCGCTCTTGTAAAGTTCACCGTCGACCTGCTGGGCGACGCCGACCAGCGGGTTTCCTCCAGAGCCCAGTCGCTTCATGGTGTGGGAGGCGGAGTCTGTCCGGACAGTGTCGGTCAGCTCCGACTTCATCTCCTCTTCATCGCTTTGGAAGACCATAGGGAGGAAAAGCAGTGAGTAAAAAAGCAGCCTGCGTTTACACTTCGGCCAAATGAAGAGAATTTAGGGCACAACAGGCGTCTCCATAGTGACGAATAGCTACGTGTAACAGAGCTGCAATGGAACTACAGAGATGTCCCACTCAAATAAAATTCAGGATTATTGAAACCAGAACTGATCCATTTAGGTTGACCTGCTGAAGGGGGGCATTTAAAGGCCATTCTGGAGCCGGACACCAGGGGGCGATCCAGAGATGGCGTCATAACCTCATGAGGGCAACTCAACAGGATTTAACATCTCATCACGTTTGTCGGCAAAAACACAAACAAACATCTGCATGGGCGTTAGAACGGTGACCTGTAATTACCGCCACGAAATGGGAACGCAGGGAATGGTTACCATAGTAACAGAGGCTTAAATAAGAAAGTCAGGGCAGCGGGGACACAGAAATGTGCAGACAGTGTGTTCACACACACACACACACAGTTTCACATCTGCTATGTGTTAAACCAGTGTTACTACAAAACCAGTAAGTGGATGTTACTGGAGGAACAAACTCACATGGTCCACTGGAGCTTCTCGTTCTTGATGGAGTTGTAAAGAGTCTGTGAAGACAAAGCAACAATTTTAGAGCGTCTGTGTGAAGGAATATTTCATTTTATACGTCTGTGTTTAGTTTTAATTATTTTGTGTTTACATTTAATGGAAATTGAATCGCTTTGTGGGTTTGTTTGTCTTTTTTAAATTGGAACAATTTTATATTCTTCTGTCCTGCAAAGGTTAATCTTTGTTTCTGGTGTTTCAGCGCCCCCTGTTGGCCTTATGGAAAGGCGACGTTTTCTACCTTCTTCTTGCGGCTCTGTCGGTGCTGCTGTCCGTCCTGCGTCTTACCCAGCAGGTCCGGGAAAGCCAGAGGTTTGAGGGAGCGGGATCGGGGTGTCCTGGGATACCTGAACGGGTCCGTCTCCTTCGAATCACGCCCGCTTCGGACTGAGCAGAGCGATCGCGACCGCATGCGCCCTGACGAGGGGATGCTGTTGACACCAATCATGGTGGAGTGTTTGGAGGGCCACCGACCGAAGCTGCTGCTGTTGATCACACTCCACACGTGGACTTCCCTGAGGTCGGACTTTGACTGGACATCCAAGTGACGATCACAGGTGAATCCCAACGAACCGTCTCGCGAGAACCATCCGAATCGGGCTTCGAAATTAACGAAAGCAGGAAATCGGGAACTATTCTCCCCTGTCTGCTCGGCTCAGACCTTCACACATCGCACACACAACAAACGCTGTGTGTGTGTGAGATGTGTGTGTGTGTGTGTGTGTGTCGGCAGAGAAACGGCTCAAAACATTCAGAAAACGTCCAACGTCAACTGCTGACTCAGCACTTTCCCACAGCATCCGTGGTCTTAAAGGGCGGCAAACGCGGCGTTCGGCGGCGGCGGAGGAGAATCCCTGGACTGCGTGACGAAGAAAGCGCATCAGCAGCCCGCTCCCTCGCTTCAGCCAAACACTGGAGAAAAGAGAGGCTGGGACGATCGAGCACACCCACACACACAGACGGTGGGGGGGGGGCACCCCAAAACTGACGTCAGTTTCCTCCTGAGAGGAAGAATGGAGGGATGCAGGAGCCTCCTGTTGCACAGAAGAATGACAAAATCCCTCCTGTTCTCCACCTCCTCTCGTCTCTGTCCAGCAGGAGAAGCACTTGTGCAGGTGAGCTCCTCCTCTTCATCTTCCTCCGTTCGCCTCCTCCTCTTCACCTCCTCTCCTCCCCCACCCTCTTATTTCCCTCCTACTCCTTTCCCTGCACTTTACCTCATCCTCCTCCTCTTCGCCTCCTTCTCTCCCTCCTATTTTCTCTTCCTCTTCACCACCTCCTCTCCCTCCTCCTCTCTGTTTAAACTTGGGAAATGTTGCTCGCTCGCTCGCCCTCCCTTCCTCCACTCTCTCTCTCTCAATGCGCATTCTGTCTTCAGCGGTGGTCTTCAGCAGCCAATCAGAGCACACGGATGGGCTTTTGTTCCCACCTCTTCTCTGCTGGGAGCTGTCAATCACAGAGGATTCACAGAGCTGCAGCCACAACAGTGACTCAGCAAGTCTGTGGCTAAACATGACCAAGCATTTTTATTCATAGCGGCAGATGACAGCAGACGTCACTTTCAGCTTATTTACAACGTGGAGGTTGTTTTATTTTCTGATTCAAGTTAAAATGATAAAAGAAACTTATTATAGTTTATTTCTTTCTCTTATCTTATTTCTTGTTCAAATGTGTGTAACTTAAATATGAATTTAGTTTCAAATGATATAACATTAAAATAATCGGTAATAGGCAATCTTGGATTTTTTGTGTATTTTTCACTTCTTGTCTTCACACCTTCAAGAAAACACTCATTACTAATCTCCTTCATGTGTTTTTGTGTAACAAGAATTTTTACTAGAGCTTCTGTAATCTATAGTTAAATAAACAGATTTTAACTTTGTTTTGAGGTGTTTTCCTCCAGGATGGAAACACACCTACTGAGTATAATTCATGTTTGTCACTGATCAACACTCTGAGCTTCCTCCCACACACTCACTGCAGCACCAGGCGGAAACACATGAGCACAAACACGCACGCGCACACACACATACACACACACACACACACACACACACACACACACACAGCCTGGAGGATAGAAAAAATTAAAATTAATAAAATTAATGCATCTCCCTCACTCATCTGTGTTGGAAATCTCAAGCAAAAAGATCCCGAGAATGTTGTATTAAGCAAGTGTGTGTGTGTCTGTGTGTGAGTGTTTTTATGTGTGTGTATGTGAGTGAGAGAGAGAGAGAGAGAAAGAGAGATACCTTGAGTAAATCTTTGGGGAAATCATGTCCATCATTGAGACCCTCCAGGTTGGTGATGAACTGACTACAGGACATCCTCTTACCTACATTCTACACACACACACACACACACACACACGGAATCAGTAAAAACTGTTCAGATTTAACACTATTACATGTTATTTGTATCTTCCCTTGACTGGACAGCTTGTTGCCATAGTAACGGCCATCACATCCTTAAACAAGTGTCACAGCTGAAGTGCTGCCAGTGTGACGGAACGCTGACATGAAGCACGGCGCTACTGTCAGAGATGTTACACAACCACCAACTAACCCTCGCGCTGCACGACTGCACATGGGGAGGCAGCAGAGGTCAGTAGAGGGCGCCACTGTGCAGCCACACTTCTTCCAAGGTTTTGTCCGTCTCTTTAACAGTTATATTATTTACACGAGAGTATCGTATACAGCCTGCAAATGTATAGAATGTGTACTGGATAACGTTCACGTCCTCCTGCAGATTGTGACAAATTTCATCCTCTAGGGAGCGCTAGTCTTTGTCTCATAACATGGATGAGCTGGATTTTAACTAACATTATAGGTAATAAACACATCCCTCAAATGATTGTACACAGATTCCAGAGGTATCTACAGCTTTTACAGATGCCTCGTAACAATGTGTGTCAATATGTGAACATGAGGATCTCCCACTGGCAGCGCCTGCTGACGCGACCATATAAGGATTTCCTGTCAGATACAGCTGAACCAGTTCATCACGAACCTCCATAAAAATGCTCAGAGCTCTTTTTGTTCTCAAGGAGTCGCTGCTGTACATAATGGTCACGTGACCCTGTAGGAGTCGTTATTACCTCCACCACGGGGACTTCAAGTTCACAATGTTAGCAGCTAATTTACACTTTCTTCTGTCCAGCTGCTGCAAACACTCATGTTTACTACTTAAAACTCATGTGTTTGGATGTGACTCACGTTTCCGTGGAGATCAGTGTTCAACAGCATGACAGCACATGTCAAAGTGTGGATGCTGTCTGAGAGAGAGAGATACGAGAGAGACGAGAGAGGACAGATTATGATACTGTAGATAGACAGACAATCAGTCTGTCTGACAGACAGAAGACAGACACACACAGTCTGTGAGTCAGGTACCTTCATTTGTCTCACTCTCACGGTTACACTCTCTGTATCTCTTGGAGAAGTGAGCGAGGACTCTCTCTCTCTCCTGAGTTTCTCCAATCAGAGCGAACTTCCTCAGGAACATCCTGCACAGATCACGCCTCAGCACAGTGCATTGTGGGAGTTGTAGTCAATGGTGTAGTGGTGTGTGAGCTGACCTGAGAGCTTGGTCGATGGTCATCGCAGTGAAGTCAAAGTTGCTCAGGTATTCTTCCACCACCATCTGGCTGAACTCGTTACTGTAAACACATAAAATGGCAGAGACATCAGAAGCCAATTAGAGGGCAGGCCGCAGTGGCCGTGGGGCCGTTCACATACGCACTGACTTCTTGCTAAGGTGTCGAGCCACATCCGATTTCTTGAAACCTTCCAGGTTGTACAGCCGTTTGGCCAGACGTTTCGCAGCCTGCAGGTCAGCCTTGGTGCCGTTGGCCAGCCCATCATCGCTGCCACCGAGTTCCAGTTGCTCCACCTGCGGGTACAGCAGCTCGAGGGGACGGTTCACTGGACGCTCCCTGGCAAAGATAGTTCCAATCATCAGGTGGTAACACACTGTTGGAGACTCTGTGTGTGTGTGTGTGTGTGTGTGTGTGTGTGTGTGTGTGTGTGTGTGTGTGCGTGTGTGTGGGCAGGTGGTTATCTTTACTGTCAATTTACTGGCAATAATACACTGTTTCTATGGTTACGGTGCAAACAACAGCAACACAGCAAAACATTACGAGATGTAAAAACCACTTCTGTTTGTCTCACCCAAAGCACGATGGGGACCCTTCAGGCAGAAGCCAATGATGTGAATCATAATGGGAATTCATTTTTAGTTACGCAATCATAGCTCAGTGGCAAATGTTAGCATGCTAGGATTTGCATCTGTCCCAGACGTGTGTGTTAAATATTTTTGCGTACACTAGCATGGAGATATTAGCCTTTAGCTCACCGCACTGCAGGCTCATGCTTCCTCACAGAAAGCAATTTAAACAAAAACGTCCTTCTTATTTTTACCTTGATGCTGTTGTACATAAACAAGGCTAAATGAGCCTAGCATGCTGCCATCTAACATCTCCACAGGCCTGTATAGATCAGGTCAGAGCATCGCTCTATTCAACAAACCTCTCTAGTGAATCAAATCCGGTCTTCATGGCGGCTTCTTTGCTGTGAAAGTGGGCAGCAGAAAGAAGCTGTGACTGAAAGTAGGAAGTGGCCACCAACCATTTCCTACTTTTTCAACTTTTGCAAAATGGGCATCAGCATCAATATCCGGAAAATAAAAAGGTAAGTTTCCCTGACCTTCACCTTTGACCTTCATTGGCTACATCATCTGTAGCATTGCAGCAATCAACGTGGAATTCTTTAGAGAACATTTATTTTCCAGCAAACAGAACAACACCCAATCAGTTTGCCGGACACCGAGTAGTATGTAGTACTTCCTGTCACGTATCCATGGCTACAGGGAGTAACAGTGAATCCGGATGTTTCTGTCGGCAATTCCTTCCTCCTCCAACATGACCCATTCATCCAGGACAGAAATATTCTCTCCTGAGCAGCAGCACACAGGGAACCTCATTTTACAGGATGCCAGGACATTTTTTCGTTACCCAGCAGCCACTGGGGCCAGCCCATCTCTGACCACAGAGGCCAAAAACCCAGAATGCCACTGATTTTAGGTTTGGTGCTTCTATAACATTTTTAGAATTAAAGAACGTTGCTTGAGAATGGCTATGCTGTGATTGAGGTTTTCCTGCAAAGCCAGGCTCTTATAAAGGGAACCCAGTCGCTCTCATTGACACTGAAACGCGTTTTGATTCGCTGCCATGCGTTCATCGTTCCAACGACTGGATAAAAATGGCTGACACGATGGCTCCTCCATCGCCATCTGGGTCAATCATCTGCTGCCATGCTAACAGACCATGCTAACAACAAGATGTGAGCTCATTCGCGTGTGTTTACCACATAGATGGATCGTTTTTGTTCACTGGAGTGAGGCTGAAATTAATGGTTATTACATCAGACTGGATTAAACACAAAGGGTCAAAATTAGTACAGCGTGCTGTGCCTCGTCCTTCAAACAGCTGTGTGATATCACAACAGCCATATCTTCATCATCACCTCCATCATCATCATCATCATCCTGCAGCAAAACCCACAGGCACGGACGAAAGAAGGACCCTGAGCGTCTCTGAGCTGGAGTGTTTGATGACTCAGACTGTTATTTTCCAGGGTGTGTCAGACAACTTTCAGCCGGTAACCACGACAACCACAGCAGCAGCAGCAGCAGCAGCACACAGAGGGACTGTCAGAGCCCGCCATCGCTCTGCTTGTCTCCTACATTCAGATGGACAAGTGAAGAGGCTCTGATTAAAGAATGGGTTAGCATGTACCGCTCAGCCCCCTTCTGATCCATAATGGAACCATGCTACGAGCTGCAGAGGAATGGGGAACAGGGTCATTACAGGATCTGTTTGAAGCTGTGCAGCCTGATGCCTCCCAGCAGTACTGCTCCCTGCTGAGTCACTACAACAGCTGTAGCAGGTCTGAAGGCAACAGACTAGCACCCCTGAGGCAGAAAGTGGTATTACAAGGCAGGTCAAAGGTAGCCAGTTAGCGTGCTAACGTCAGTAGATACCTGAGAACATGTTAGCTATTACACCTGACCGAGTTAGCTGCAGACTCACCTGTAGACGGCTGGGTAGGGTGAGGCGTACAGGTACCTGTCCTCCAGAGCTCCGCCTCCCCAGCACATCAGGTAGCTGGCCATGCCGGCGTGAGTGGCCCACCCACTCTCACACCCAGCCGAAACGGAGCAGCTGCCAGTCAACACACATCCACATGGATATTCTCCCAGCCCGAGATGTTACCGAGTGACATCACCCAAAGTTTAATCTGATGATGTAATGAGACGACATCATTGGTCTTCTGTGTCCTCCCGCAGCTTTTTCTCAGTAAACCGCCTGGTTTTAGCTCTCTCCTGGGTTAACTCCTCCTCTTGGCTCCACTCAGCTCCTCTTCCAGCTCCTCAATGGTGTTTCTCAACTTTTCAAAGATTTTCATTACCGGCTCCTCCAAACTTTCTCTGTGGACTCGGTCGGATCATCTCTTCCCTCCCTGCCTCCATCAGCTGCCGTATTTTCCTCCCACTGAGGGGGGAGGAGGTATGCGTTTCCTTCCCAAAACGACCCCAGATGCCCCGCCTCCTCCTCCTCCTCCCGCTGTCTTCTCCTTCCTTTCATTGTCTCCTCAAACTTTCTTCAAAGTTATAATCTTCACAGCAGAAACAGACTGTGAATTGTATTTCAAATCAGCTTTAATGTTGTTTGTCCTTTTTTATTTTGTGGCAAAATACAGCAGCAAGAGAGCTGGGAAAGAGGGCAGATAAAACCGTTATGCTAGGACAAACTGGGCGACCCACTCAAACCTCTCAAATCTTAGGGGGTTTTTTTTGCATTGAAACTCTTCAGCCAGCAACTCTGAACCAGGTCAGAGTTCAGAAAACTGGCAGCATATGGAAGAGATCCACTGAGAGAAGAAGAGAAGAAGAGCAGAAGCAGCAGGAGGAAGAGGAAGAGGAGGAGGAGGAGGAGGGTCTGACAGGGAGTGTCTCCAAAAAGTCTGACAGGAGTGGGAGGTCTTTTTAGGAATGAATCCATCTGGAGTTTCCTTTCATAACAAGATCAAATGTGTGTGTGTGTGTGTGTGTGTGTGTGTGTGTGTGTGTGTGTGTGTGTGTGTGTGTGCGTGCGTGTGTGTGTGTGTGCGTGCGTGCGTGTGTGTGTGAGAAACATGGATGCAGTGTTGGAGGTGGGTCCTTCAAGCTGAGGGGAAGTGTTTTTGATCATGGGATCAAACTAATAACAATGTCCATCTAGTCATGTGACCCCTCTTTGACCCCTAATATGCCGAAGCCTCACTGAGACCCCCCCACATCCTCAGAACAACTCCAGCTATTGTACTGAAGTGCTTTAGAAACATGACTTGATTTTTATCATTTGTGATGATTATTTAAACTCCAGACATTCAACAGCTCATTGCACCTCTCTAGCGCCACCACATGGCCGATCACTGTGACTGCAGCCTGAGTTATGTGAATGCTTTTAGTCGCATTTGAATAAATTATTTTATCACAGATTCATCTGCAGCTGTCCTGGTGAAACATCATCAGCCACCTACGTTATCCTGGACTCACCTTGGGCTGCTGTGGAGTGAGGGGGTCGAGTTGGCTTTACGGAAGCCCTCTTTGAGGATGGAGCGCCGCCACGATGCTTTCTCAGACATGGATCGGACTGGATGGCCGCTGTCATCTTTGGAGCCACTTTGGAGCCCCGCCCCCGAGGCACTGAGGCTGAGTTCGGATCGGGATGTCTCGGGGGGCACGGACGGATCGGGGTGAGTCAGCGGTGCGAAGCTGAGCTCAATGATTTGCTTGGCGCTCTCGCAGATCTGACTCTGAAGGCACAAACACACATCGAGTCACGAGTGTTGCTGCAACTCGGCCGGTCGGCTCTGACGTGGCTTCGTTACCTGAATCTCAGGGGTTAAGGTGGGCAGGTCAAAGGTAAACACCGATGTGGACCCTGAGGTCAGGAGGTCAACGCTGTCCAGGCTGCTGTAGGAGGTGCCCTTGGCGCGGTGAGACTCCATGATGCTTTCGAAATGGCGGCTGAAAGAATCCAGGTGGTTTTCAGAAGGTCGGCGAGGACTTCCGATGGAGATCGGAGACTTGAGACCACCTTGAGCATTCGACAATGCTTCTGAGGTTCTGAAGAAGTCAGCAAACAATGAACTGGGCCCAATGCAAATCAAATAATACCTTTTACTGTATTTATTGAGTAGTGAACAAACACACTAGAAGGTGGATTGAGACTCCTGCGTTCACATGATCGATGGACTGAGGTGAGCTCACCTGAACACCTCCTCTTCCACTTCAGCAGCTCTGTGTCTCTGCTTGTCCGCCGGCACTTTCAGGCTCAACCAGCGGGTCGTCCCTTTATCGCTTTCAACCTTTTCCTCTTCCTCCCCCTCTTCCTCCTTCCCTTCTTTCCCACCATCCATCCTTGGTTTTTGGTAGGCGTCGCCAGGCTTGAGGCTGTTGTATCCCCGGATGCTGTGGTTGTTCTCAAAGGTCGTATTTATGTCCTCGCCGGCCTCCGCCTCTGCTCGCATCACCTGCCGACCGGGGTGGAGGGGACGTTTAGTCAGATACGTTCATTTTGAGGTACTTGCAGTGAAAACTTTGACTGACATCACCTCGTCCAGGTCAGTCTCTCTGTAACACCGCAGTGGAACGGCGTCCAGGTCTGTCTCCGAGTATTTGATGGTGTGACGGATGATGCCAGTCTTGGGGGCAAAGTCACAGGGGTCAGAGGTCACCAGCTCCACCTCGATCTGACGCACTTTGTGATGCGACGCCTTCTGGGCTGCTCTGTCTAAAGCCTTCCTTTGATTGGTTGTTTTCACATGGACAGAGGAGGGTGAGGAAGGGTTTGGTGAGAAAGGCGTGTCTGGAAGACAAAGGGAGAATGTTTACCTGGCAACACCAGGAACAACTGTGAACACAAACGTTTCTTCAAAATATAAAAGAGCTGAATGTAGACCAGGAAGTGAGTGTCAGGTGTTTAAAGCTTGTGAGTAGAGTTACGTAAGCGCTTTTCAATGCTAATCTGAAGCTAATTGGCTTAGCGAAGCTCCTGAAGCTGCCGGTGAAACGAGAGACGAGGACTGTAGTAATTTTCATTAACATGGATACGACTCACAGGGGACAATACACATGAGAAAGTTAATTTCATTCAGACGTACAGAAGCACAAAACTAAACAAATCTTGTTGGTAAAAAGCTTTAAATGAACAACGATCGGTTCTTTTTTATGGAAACGGTTCAAAAACGAGTGAAAGAGCGAGTGAAGCACCTCTCCTGCAGTGGTTCTCCTCTCTCTGTCCTCCAAACAGGAACTCCCACTTGGCACGAGCGATCCTCTGCGATCGTGACGGCAGCGTCTCTGAGCTGCGGTCCGACTGCATGAGGACAACAGGAATAATAATAAATCTTTTAGTTTTGTGGGAAGATAAATACTTTATATTTATGTTTCATCCCAATCAGATTACAAAATAAAACTGAAAAAATCTACTGATAAACTAAAAGGACAGACCCGAGAAACACGGTAAATATTAAATTAATCCAAAGCATACACCGAGGAACAGCACCATTATGTGTTTTTATTGTTACTGAGGTGATCAAATTACACATTATAACAATGAGATGCATTCCAACATGCTACCAAACCCTCATCAGCCTCCCGCCCAGCCGACCTGCATTGCTGAGCCACTGCCGCTTGTGTCTTGGCTTGACTGGCTCAAGGTTTCAGGTGATGGCTGCGAACTGTCTCCCACACTTCCTGTCACCCCACTGGAGCTCTGAGAAGACGTCCCACCCCCGGTGTGATCCAGGAGCTCCGTCTGCTCCCTGGACACGCTTATAAGTGGCATCTGCATCCCTTTTATTGCCAGGTTTCGTCCCACCTTCCTGTGATGCTCATCCTGACGAGCTCCGTTGGCACTACACACGGACTGTCTGCACTTGTCTTCGCAGAGGTTGTCTCCACGCTGGACCGGCCCAGACCCCCCACATTCATGGTTCCTGGCGGTGCAGCTCACAGGAGTCTCTTTGGTTTGACTTCTCCGTGACCATTCGGGGCTGAGGTGATTGTGCTGCCGTTGCTCCGTGGCCGACACTCTGTGGTTTCCTGCGTACTGCGGCGGTTGGTAATGATGCGCACTGTTCTTACCAGGTGATGAAGCTTGCTTACTGTGTAGATCCAAGATGGGTGACTGAGTCTGGGAACACAGGCCTTTCCTTGAGGGGACAGGTGAGATCCGTCCCGGTCTGGTCAGAGGCAGAGTTTGCTCCGTTTGCCTCCGATGGATCTGCTCAGGGGACCTTCGTCCCACAAGAGTGGCATAAGGGTGTAGATACGTCCCATCTGGATTTGGACTCTCTGATCTCTGTGACTCTGCTTGAGAAGACGTTGGAGAAGGAGTCCTTCTATCTGCAAACTCAGCAGACAGCCTGCAAGCGTACACAGCTTGCTTGCCCGCTATCTCATCATTGGAGGAAGGGGAGATGCTTCTCCTGCTGCTGGTAGGACTGACTGCATTGATGGTTCTGCTACTACGTGATGAGCTGTAATGGCTCTTGGTGTGTGAGTCATCGGCACCACTGTAGCGTAGACTGTCTTGAGCACAGTGACTTCTGTTAGCATTGCTAACATTGTAGCTATAATTACCACAGTGCTGAGGCTTCCCAATAGTTTGATGGTCTGTCCTGCCACGACTGCTGACTGAGAGTTCGTGCTGAATATCTGTGGGTCTCCCTGCAGGTAACGGGGGGTAAAATTTACTGGACAACCTGGGCCTCTCGTCCATGACCTGTGGTCTTTGGGCTCTGTGTGACAGGCTCGGAGAATGAACATTTATAGGAGGGGCCATCGAATAGGGGGAGTATTGAGTGTGTGCACACAAATGGTCAGAGGCTGGACTTCTAGGGAGGCCGTTGACTGAATTACGGCATACTCCCCTGTCCAGCTCCAGAGGATGAGCTTTGGATGGCAGGGTGAGAGAGCCACGTGGCAAAACGGGGGATCCTGCCCAGGATCGGCATCGAGGTGACTGATAGTTCCGTGGCATGGTTGGGCTGCAATTCGCCGGGCTATACCCGCCATATCTGCGCCGGAGCACTGGGGTTGCAAACTCGTCCAAGGTCCTGGTATCTCTGGAAGGGGGGTTATTGGCGGCTCTCTGCGTATAAGACCAACACCACTGGGGCAGATTCTGAGATTCTGAGTAGGGATAATCAGTTTTGGGATGACCTCCATGTCCTGGTTGACCAGTGTACCACAATGGATCACTCAGCCGCTTCTGGTTGTGAGGCATGAACTGCCCGTAGCTCCTGTGGAAAGCTTTGTCCAGCTCACTTTGGGAAACAGGAGTATGGTGACCACCCATTTTGTGTACATGAGATTTCTCTATGTATCCATAGGATACAAGAGAGGTCTGGCCCCCATCACCCTCCAGTCCTGGGACAGCACAGGACCTGGGAAGGTTGGAGAATGAAGTCCTTCTTCCAGAGGAAGCAGAAGATGGAGAGAGAAGCACTCTTCCTTGTTTTGGATCCCTTTCTGACCAGGTTTGACCTGTTGAGCCATGTTGACCTGACTGAGTGAGTGTTTCAGGTGCCAGAACTTGTAGAAGTTGACCAAAACTGTCACACATGTGTCTCTGGACCTGACCAGAAGAACCCGTTACATCGGGGCTCTGGAGCTGGAAGACGACAGACTCTCTGGACTTAGATGGTGACACACAGCTGTTATCCAGCTGTAGATGAGTGGCTGGGGATAGTTCTGGACTGTAGTTGGAACTGGACCGGTTGGAACTTCTCTGGGAGCAAGGTAGGACTTCAGGGCACTGAAGCATCAGCTGACCGGTCCCTGTGTTTCCTGGAAGTTTCCCATCTTCCTCAGCAACAGGCCTCACCTCCACATACAGATGGAGGACTTTACCTGCCTGAGACATGACGGCACCCGATGAGCTTTATGCTCTTATGTTTGGGGATATTTTTAGGGAATCCTTCGCCTCCTGTTATGAGGCAAACTCCTGGAGGATGCTCAAGGTCAGTGGAATGTCAGGTCTGACATTGCGGCTGTTCATCATCGCTTCAGCCTGCAGAAAGAGACAGGAATTATTTTTTTAGGTTTTAGAGAGCTTCAATTATGCAGATATAAGTAAAAAGAAATGTTCTCTCATCCTTTAAAGGAACCATTGTGTTTTTAAGTAAGGCTGCTCAACGGCAACTCAACCAGGACTTCACACAATTTAATTAAAAGATATTAAAGTCAAACTAGCTTAGCTAAATTACTCTAGCGTATGTACACACTTATTTACTTACATTAGACATCTTTACCCGAAAGTCATTTAAGCAAAAAGTAAATTTTTTGAGGATTTTTCAGGATTTTTGGAGGATCAGCTTCACCTGTCTATTAGTGTGACGTGCAAAAACTCCTCAAAATAAATTGTAACAAAGGAAAGCAAACGTCTGTGCATCAACAGCGCCACCTGGTAGCAGACAGACTGGAGCACATCCCATAAAGGTGACGTCTGTCAGAAAAGTCTGTGAAACACTCCGCTCTTCCCGCAGTCTGACAAAAACATGCTGTTTCTTTACAGGCGTAAAGAAGCCTGACTGCTCCTCCATATTTATTCCATCCATCCGAATTCTGCAGCCTTCCGAAGAATCAGATTTCTTCTGAGACACAGTTGAGGTTGGATTTGTTCTGAAAATTAAATTGTGTGCTTCTTCCAAAGCTTTAACAACGCCTTTATCTCCTGGAATAATCACACGTGAAAAATAAAACGTTCCATTCACGTCTGTGGTGAAGCAGCGGCGCCTCGCATGTGAGTTTGATTCTTCTATTAATAGATGAGAAAAGCAGCTTGGAGCTCAGCTGCTCAAGTGAGGACAGCCACCAGTAATTTTAAGGTGTTGTTCAAACAGCTATGAAAAAACTGCCAATCATTTTTGGAATCCACCTCCGTTTCGTAGCATATGAAATATTTGGTTTGGGCCAAAATGTTGAAGAAGAAAATGTACATTTCTTCAAACGGATGAGTCTGATCCCTGCAGCTTCCAAGACCAAAGCTCTGCTCAGGTCTATCATGGTCAACCTGGATGTTTCCTAGATCTATCCAGGCCCGTTGCAGGATACATCCCAGATCTTTCCAGGCTCTATCCTGATTCTGACTCTGAACTGGCCTCTCTCAGTCGTTCTTGTATAAGAACAAAACTGAACAGGTTTTGAATACGAATCTGATTCTGGATCTGCACCAAACTGGGTTGCAGTCATCAATTATTCTAAAGGTTAAAGGAATCAGATAAGAGGCGAAGGAAAATCTGGTCATCAGGACAGAGAAAGTGAAAACTTCAAACAATAAATAAAAGTGTGAGGAGGACCTTCTGAAGAGTCCTCGGTCACAGAGCCAGTCGGCTGATCTCAACCTCAACAATGAAAGAGTTTGCGAAGACTAAAGGGAGAAACATCCAAAAACAGGCCGCAGCCGAAGGCGTCTGCAGAGGAAACACCTGCAGGAGGAAACTAACAACCTCCAGAGATACTCATCAAACATTCAAAACTCCTGAAGACTGACCTCCTGAAAACGGAGCAACTGTGGATAGAGTGGCTTGAATTCATCACCAGTAAAGGCTGGACTGTTGCTACAGCATAACTGTTTGAGTTCAGACCGAGTGAGATGGTTTATAGCGGTAAATATTATGACACTTTTCAATAAGACTGTAAAACTGGGGGATCTGCAGCAAGACAATCGCGCGTTGAGTTTTGGAAATGACCTGATCTGAAGGTTCACAAAAGAATTAATGATGAGTAGAATTTAATTACTTAAAAAAAAAAAAAATGTTGCAATGAAGAAACAACTGTCCAAAAGAATAAAAGTCAATTATTAATGGATGGAATTACAGGAAAATCTGTGACAAACACGGAGCTGCAACTTAATCAGCAGGAGTTTGAACAATGATTACAGAATGAACCACTTGTCATTATCACTGAACTCTGAACTCTGTTTAGAGTTTACAGACACGCCAGTTTGGCTGAATTGAAGTCATATAATTAGTCCGACTCTTTCCTGAATCCCGCTAATAGGATTCCCCCAACGCCACTCTCCTCCTCCTCCCTGTTCCCAGCATGCACTGCACAACCCATACATTCACATTTATAAACCACAGGTATGCAGACACACATGGTTGACACCTTACCTGTGCATCCTCATGGTGCCCTGGGCCCGACATTGAAAGCTTCTGGGTAGCCACGGTAATCTCCTCTTCCTCTCTCCGTTTTAGTATAACCTTGTTTTATCCTCTCTGAACACTTGTTGTCTGCAGCAGTCGGCTCATCCAGCTTCCCCTCCTCTGGCTCCTCCTCTTCCTCCTCCTCCTTCTGATCTCTATCAATCAGCTGAGGCCCCGCCCCTTTGATTCTCGGCAGACTCCCAGCCAATCCCATTTATCCTACAATCCGGGCTAGTCAGCCAATGATGAGCGGCCCTGGCAGACCAGGGCAGTAAGAAACTAATATCTATGTGGGGGGGTGTCAGAGGGTCACCAGACCCTGTCCGGACATGCCACCATCTGTGATAGCGGTCTGTAGCGTGTTTAAGTCTGTGATGAACACCAGGATGGTCTATGATGAGGGAATTGTCTGTAGTAACAGTGGGTTGGTCTGTGGTGAAGAGTGGGACGTCTGCAATGACTTCAGGGTCTGAGGTAACAGTCTGTGGTTAATTAACCTTCTGTAGGCAACTGTAAGACAATGTGTGATGAGTTCAGGTTCGGTAATGACTGCGTTGCAGTCTGTGGTGAGTTCACTGTCTGTGGTTATAGTGAAATGGTCTGCGGCGAGTTCACGGTCAGTAGTTAACTGTGGGTTGGTCTGTGATGAGTCCAATTACACTAATTTCATGAGCTAAGTGTCTGCAGTGTATAAAATCTAAAGATATTAGAATCTTTATCAAATTACCAAACTCCCCTCTTAAAATAATGTTTATGGGTTGACATTTATGATTTAGTGTAAGGAGTTAGTCACATCAGAAACTAATTACAGATGACGTTATCCATAGTATTAACAATTAATAGGTTATCAGCGCACTCATGATCAATAATATCTGTACTTTTTAATTTAAATAATGGATTATTCGACCAGTCTGGGGGGTGTGTTTGTTCTGAGGCTTCTTAAAGAGGACGATGCTCCCCTCATCCCGGGACCCGCCGCCAGCGCACCAGACTCCTTTCAAAAATGGATGAGTGTAAAGTTCTCATTGTTTAATCCAAACCCGACACGACTTCACACGACACTCGCGTTTGATCTGAAGATCAGAAGGGTTCGTGACAGTTCGGCGTGGTTCTGGTCGACCAAATCGTTCTGCAATTGCAGGAACGTCCACTTCCAAAGGAAATGCACCCGTCTGCTGGGAACCACTCAGCAGAATGAATGTCATTCAAGATGGCTTGAAAAGTAGGAATACGACGAAAATAAAGGGTTTTACTGCTCAATACCGCACCCGAATTTATCTAAACATCGTGATTAAATAGAGACGATATTTAGTGAGAGCGTATATTTTCGAAATGTAGATAAAACCCGAAGATTGCTTTAAAATTGTACATTTTTCAAAGGGGTTTTACATGCGATCTGCTTACCCGGAGTGGAGGAGAATTAAAGGAGTGTGCAGGATTTTATGGACCCATGCTGATTCACACCAGCCCCGACCCTGAGTCACCCGGTGGATCCATCTGAGGTATCGGTGTCGGTTTACGGCCACAGCGGAGACAGATGTTTGGAAAACGGCAGCAGAGTCCGGCTACATGCAGCGTCCGGTGGGGGTGGGGGGGCAGCGGTGGGCGGCAGTCCACTCTTCAACCTCCTCCATCGGTATTTTACTTTTGTTGTGTTCTTAATGTTTTCTTTAATTCTATTTTACTGCAGCCGCCTGACATTAGTTTACCTTCTCCACGGTGACTTCAACTTCCGCATCGCTGGAGTGACGCGCGGTGACGACATCGCCGACGCCACGGCCGACTGCAAGGTGGAGGAGCGCGAGGCCTCTTCAAGCCTTGACATTTTAAGATGCGAGTTAGTGTCCACTTTCTGTCTTCATCAGATGTTGAATCAGAGGGAGACATGTTGATAATTGTTTTAGATTACCTGTATTCATTTATGGCATCAAACGCGCTCGCGAACGAGCTGCCATCTATTGTGTTTGAGTGCCATCTAGCGGTGGTTCTGAGAATCTCGACGTCACTTGGACGGCTGTGATTGCGTGAATATGCTTTTATTCAGCATTTTCTGCTTTATCTCAGCTGAATAAAGCAGCTCAGTGGGTAAACATTTAAAACCAAAAGTAATACCTCCCCCCAGTAAATGTTTATTCAAACAAAATGTCTAAAAAAAACAACCAACATTTGTTTGGATATAAAAGTGGTTTTGAATCAGCTATTTGCTACCGTAACTAACGCTGCTTAGCTTTAGCATATTCCTGCTCATCAGTCACAGATGTCAAACTCATGTGAAGTTCTTTAAAGTACCAGTAGATGGCATTCAAAGATAATTCGACAATTTCACAGATAATTCGGAATAAATTATTTATGTTGTTTGGATTTCTAAAAATATATCTTATATATTTGATATAACTTACATCCAACTGGATTTTTTTAAATCCACACTTGTTTATGTTTCTATATATAAATAAACAGAGGAATTACCACAAATTAATTGTTTCAAAAAATAATGGTAAAAGAAAAAACTAAAAAAAATTAGGTTTCACCTAATTTGGGTTCAGGCTTTACGCAGAAGGACCTTCAGTATCACTGGATGAACTCTGACCAGCAGAGTCAAGCTGGCTGGAACAAAGCTGGCTTTAGTCTTTCAGGTCTCCACGTGTTATTTCTATATTTCTATTCATTACTCTCTCTCTCTCTCTCTCTTTCTCTCTCTCTCTCTCCCTCTGTTTAACCTCTGACTCCTTCAGTTAGACCTAAATCAGAGATTAGAGCTACACACCATAAAAATTACCTGCCTGATAAATTTGCACGTATGTGTGTTACTCTCCTCTTTCTACTCTCTTTCTCCACCTCCTCATCCCTCCTTCCCTGCTTTACCCCCTGTCCAGCACCAGGCTGCCCACCTCCACCCCAACAGAGTCAATCAGGATTGTAACAGCTACTGTATAAATAAAGATTAATCGAATTATTTACCATTTTTAAAAAAACTCAGCTTTTTGTGTTTTATTGTACACATGAAAGGACATTTATAGGAGAAAAAGTCAATAAAACTCAGATAGTTATAGTCAATAGTCGAATTAAAGCGATCCATTATTTATGTTGAAACTTAAAGGACAAGTTATTGGTTTATTCTGAGCAAAGAGTTCCCTTTTTAAAGCAGCCTAAATGTTTCTTCACGTCTCAAACGCAGCAAACGACGCCCGAAACAGGTGTGTTCTAAGCCCCGCCCACAACAGTGATAAATGGGAAGGGACGCAGGTGGGAAGCAGTCAGAAACGCGTTTGTCCTCGCTGCTTTAGCACGTCCAGAGGTATTGTCCCCTTTTAGGCTGTATTGAAGTTAAGATCGCGATGAATGAGTCGCAGCTTTCAGAGTTCAGCTTCGAGCGGCGCTTTGACGACAGAAGAGCGATGGAGTGGATGCAGAATAACTGGTGAGAACCCGATTCCAGACTGTTGTCATGTTTGATGGGGGGTCAGCAGCAAACTCTGAAGGTTTCACTCGAAATGTTTGCAGATGAATGTGAAAGGAAAAGATTCCAGGGTGATTAAACCCGGTTTTGTTGTTATTTTTCAGAAACCTGCAGCTAAGCGATACGTCTTATTTAAATCGAATAAGACCAAATAATTAACCTGTATTTGTCTTTTACTGAACAAAACCCTGAAAAGACTGTTGGTATACAGAAGTTGTCCAGTGTGTTTCCTCAGAAGCAAATCTTGAACTCGTTAAGGGGACTAAACGATCTTTAGTTTCTAGAGAGGCAGATTTCTTTGGTGTTTCATGAATGTCACTGGAATCTCTGGAATCTGGTCTTTCCTGTTGCTTCCGGCTGCAGTGATGATGAAATCCCGAAACCGTGTTATGAGAACAATATTGTTATAAAGCAAACGAAACATTGTCTGTAATTAGAAATTATATTTCAAAAAGGAGAAAACTGTCCACAACTAAAAGATGGTATAATTCAGTTTTCCAACACTTTGAGGTCTAAACTTCTGAATCACAGCTTTACAGTGTCCTTTGTTGTCGCTAGGCAACATGGTGAAACTTCAGCCAGTGACCACTGTGAAAGGCTGCCTGTGACCATCAATTTTAAACAGCCTTTCTAAATTTGAAATGAAAGCCCCATCTGCATTAGCTGATCTTTATTAGGCCCCTCCCAGGGGTCCAAAAGTGAAAAATGTAACATTCTTTGTACGTGCTTTAACATCATTTTTTTCCTCTCGCAGGAGTAAATCTTTTCTGTTTAGCGCTCTGTACGCCATGCTCGTGTTTGGAGGTCAGCATTACATGAAGCTACGACCCAAATTGAACTTGCGGTTGCCGCTCATCCTCTGGTCGCTTAGTCTCGCCATCTTCAGGTAAGGAGGAGCAATCAAGCGTCATGCTTGATTATTTTATGAAAAGCATAAGAATATTACCACATGCTCGGGTTTCACTAAGATGCTAACAGCAACAAAAACCGGTACCAGATGAGCTCATCTTTAGTTTCACAGGTCCACCCCAACCAGTTTGTTTAGAGGCCAAACTGTCTCCTAGCAACAAGCGATTCCATGTGAGAAACATGACAGAACATGCAGGTGTGACATAACGTCTAAACAAACCAAGAAGAGTGACGTGTTTAATCTTCAAATTTACCCGAAATAAACACAAAGACTGCAGGAGTTTGGGTTACAGGTGGTCACATGACCCCTACCTGAGCGCTTTAGATGCCGAGTCATGATCTGACGGCACCACTTTGTTCTCCAGCTGAATCAGCAGAACGGTGGGTCTGGGTTTAGGTTTGACCTGATGCACGGAGGCCTTTAGGGACAAATAAAAGGTTATGCCATCACACTGGTGATGCCTTCAGGTGTTCTCTTAAAATTCTGCAAAAATAGGAACTTTTGTGAACTCTGCGCCTGCAGTACTTTCAGCGGTCAAACGGTGCTGATGTCCTCTCTTTTCTTCTTCTGTGGTTCTATGGTAGCATTGTCGGAGCGGTCCGGACCAGCACCTACATGATTCACATCCTGAGCATCAGCGGTTTCAGGAGATCCATCTGTGACCAGAGCTTCTATTACGGACCCATCAGCAAGTTCTGGGCATACGCCTTTGTCCTCAGCAAAGCGCCTGAACTGGGTGAGTGTTTGGTTTTCTGATGCAGAGTGTTTGAACGCAGCCTGTGTAAGAGGAGTCCAGGATCTTCTTACAGTGATACCGGTAAAACCCTGGGTTCTGTCTTGTAGGTGACACGGCCTTCGTGGTTCTCAGGAAGCAGAAGCTGCTCTTCCTGCACTGGTACCACCACATCACCGTGCTGCTCTACTCCTGGTACTCCTACAAGGACATGGTGGCCGGCGGCGGCTGGTTCATGACCATGAACTATACCGTACACGCACTCATGTACAGTTACTACGCCGCACGCGCCGCCGGAATGCGCGTGCCACGGCCCTTTGCTGTGCTCATCACGAGCGCTCAGATTGCACAGATGACCATGGGGGTGGCGGTGAGCGCGATGGTGTACCGCTGGATGCAGCACGGCGGCGACTGTCCGTCTCGCCTGGACAACATCGCCTGCGCAGCGCTCATGTACGTCAGCTACCTCCTGCTTTTCTGCAACTTCTTCTACCACACTTATCTGCAGCGCCACGCCAAAACCACCAAGACGGTGTGAAGAGGGGCATGATGGGAGGTTTGAGTGAAGCTGCTGATGCGTTTGATGACTGAAGACTAGCAGGAAGTTTCAGTTTCAAATGTTACTGAGGAACGGGAGCCCCCTCCTGCCAGTGTGATGCCCCGGCCTCGTCTTTAGTTTTCTAAATGTTATTTATTTTGAATTGATTTGATGAATGACGGCAGCTTATTTGCAGCCTGAAAACTCACATTTCACTGAATGTTAAAACTTTATCGTCACTGACGTTCACGGGGTGCATCTTTGTGCACGAGGTGTCTTTATGTACAGATTTTATTTATTGTAATGTTTAACAGCTGTGAAGGACATGATATCTGTATGAACATGCTGGTCCCCTTTTATGGTTCTGCTTCTGATAAGGGATGATTTAAAAACAAACTTGAATGTTTTTTTATAAAAGTAAAATAAAGAAGTTGAACAGTGCAAATACATTTGGTCTGAATTTATTTAATCCATGAAGGCAGAATTCAAAGTTCTGATGAAAGATGGTGAGAACAATTGGTTCTGACAGCTGAAAATGTTTCTCATTCACATAAGTCAGAAAATTACATCTGTTTAAATATTCAGGATAGTTCCATATTTAAAATGGCTCATTACTGTAATATAGGGTTGTGGATCAGCATTGTAATGCCAAAAATATAAATATCTACTACCTGAGGATCTTATAGCAAGAAAAGCTTGAACAAGCGTTTTCAATTTAAGACATTAGCAGCAGAATAGCAACATTTCATTGAAGTATAAACTGCAAAAGAAGAAAAGGCTAAACGAGTAGAGGAAGGATGGTGCATTCAGGGTGTTGGTTGTTTCTGCTTCATCTCCCTCCAGCTCTTCCATAGCAGCAGGTCACGACTCTTAAGCAACGCCACCAAGCACCGTGGCAGCTGGAAACCATTAACCTGACCCACGCCGTCGTCTCTGCCCATCGCCAGCAGCATGGTCACGTTGCCTAGCAACCGAGATGATGAACATAGGTGATCTCTGGGCAGAGCCCAACATTAACCGGACAGTTGGTTCAAGCCAACATAAATATGTTTAAGTCATAATTCCATTTGCAGCATTGCGCGTGTACCTGTCCGGTATGCTGTCAGCCGTTTCCCATTCACACTGTTGGCGATGTTGCCAACGGCGATGCCGGCATGCAGCTCTGCATTATACGCCGTCTTGGCTTCGTTGACGTTATTGCAGTCGCCGATGGCGAAGACGTTGGAGAATCCTTCGACCTGCAGGTGTTCGTTGACCTTCAGCGCTCCGCTATTGGTCATGTGATCAGCTGTAGAGACAAATGTATGGACGTAATTACCCAGAATACACTGCTGCTCAGCATGATTATCCAGGATGTGCAGTTTATTCCCTCAGAATTTAGTCCTCATGGTGTCGCAATAGACAGCATCAGAGGATCAAGAGTTTATAGCCAAACACATACATTTATTTTAATTAAATGTGGGCATTTATTAATGGGAAATTATGAAATATTGACATTTAGTGGTCATTTTCCTCTCTGCGTGTTTGTGTGTATCAGACACTGGATGTGGGTGTGTTATGAATGTGCGCACGTCTGTGGGTGTGTGTACTGACAGAAACTAGACTTGTAGGCTGAACTGTTGACTCTCAGGCCGGTGCAGCAGATGATCAGGTCTGTCTTGATCCGTTCTCCTTTGTCCGTCACCACCTCCATGTTCTTCGTGGTGGCGTTCAGTTTCAGCTCCGACAGATTGGACACTTTGTGTCCTGAGATGTACAGAGGGTCCAGTAAACGTGGACGGAACCAGAAGTCGCGTGGACAGAACTTGCCTGTGTGTTCTCACCGAGCAGAACCTCGACTCCTTTCTCAAGCAGAACCTCTTTGGCTTGATAGCGAACGATTGGCAACAGATCCGGGTCTGCTAGCTGCATTCTGGAGTGGACCAGAACCACCTGGACAACTTCTGATCCTCAGTAATTTTCAAATGTTACACAACAGCAGAATCCAGCCTTGACCTGCCTATGATGTCATAGGTCACCAGACTGACACACACCCTGACATCAGAGGTTACCATAGTCACGCCCCACCTTTTTGTCTGGATATTCAGTCCTGATTTCAGCAGCCATTTCCACTCCAGTTGACCCGCCTCCAATCACCAGAACTGAGTCTGCAGCCTGGACCTGAACACACACACGTTGTTGTTGGGAATGATTCTGGTTCTCAACAGGGCTCGGTTCTGTTGTCGTACCTGCCCGACAAAGTCCTCGTACGACTGCACGGCGCTCTGGTGAGACGCCACCGTGATGAACCTCCCTGGGAAAGTGCCATCAGTCCCAGTACACAGGATTAGGTGGGTGAACTGGATCTCCTGCAGCACAGACAACACCATAAATCCACAGACATGGATCAGAACCAGGCAGATGTCTCAACCAGCTCACCCGTCCTCCCTCCAGGACCACAGCCTGTCTCCCGGTGTCGATTCGCTCCACTCGTCCCTGAACAAAGCTGTCCCCAAACGTGTTGGCGTACGGGATAAACGTCCTCTTAGCGAAACCTGTCAAAGTGTTAAATGGTCAGGGGTCAAAGTCTGACTGATAACAAGAATATTAATGGCACCGATTTTACCCTCAGCAAAAATGTCACTGTGACTCAGCATTAAAAACCTTTAGATATAGAAATATAAAGCAAATCTACAAATACAATACAAAACACGTTTAAAATGTAAATGTTAAAAAAAACACAAGAGAAGTTTCATAAAAACAAGGCAAATATAACCAATTAGGGATCTCAACATTCAAGATGTTACCGGGCTGAAGAGACGCTCGGAGAGCAGCAACATTATGATGAAAAGAGTCCCTCAGGTCGATCAGAGTGAAGGCCAAACCTCGGGATTGGAGCCGGAGAGCCGCAGCTATGCCCCCGAAGCCTCCGCCCACGACCACCACATGGACATCAGCGGTGGAGACCTGACCCCCCATACTGTGAACCAGTAAACCAGTAAAAGATGCTGTTACGATGAATGCAGACGAGACCTACTCCATCACACACCAGGAAATGTGTCTTTTTAGTCACAGGGCTGATGCTCTGGGGTGGATATAGTGACAGAAAATGTTACGCAAAAAAGACTATTTACGTAAACGCTCTTCAAACAATCAATGGATCCTTTCATCTCAATCAGGAGTCCAGATGTGATCATCATCGCATGATTGACCCGCAGTGGGTCGATTATTTTCCGGATCATCAAGATGATTCGACTAAAGTATTTGTGAAATACTTGTTAGTACTCTCTGATCGCAGTACTCACCTTCTACAACTTCAAGGTTGCGGAAAAGCTGTAAAAGAAAGAAGGCAAAAGTTTTCTTTTTTCCCTGGCTTCGTGCTTCTACAGGCAGCTCCACGTGACCGGAAGTAAGTTCGCCCTTTACGGCCGTAGCTTCCGACGTGTGTAGATGATGGATCACAGCATGAACGTTGCCTGTACAGTAGATAATTGTGTGCATGTATGAAATCGCCGCTGTCTTTTCGACACCATTCCATGACGCTATGGCGCAAAGGTTGTGTCCGGTGCGTTCAGGTACTGTGGGAAATATTAACTATCCCACCATAACTACAGAAGACATTGCTCCAAATTTTAGAGTTTTCATTAAATAGGATGCTGAGTCGATTTGTGATTCGTGATTAAATGCCGGTTCATATTTTTAAAGATGTACACTGCAAAGATGTAATATTGGAGACAGGTGTGATGCTTGAGGTATTTTAAGTGAGAAAGGAAGAAGTAAAAGAAAGAAAAAGTACATAAATAAGTATGTCATTTCTGCAGTGCTCGAATGTGGTTCGTCTGAGGGATTATGATGATATAAGCGACAGCATCCTATGATTGAAATTATTACTACTTGGATCACTCAAAATTAAACAGAAGAGAAATGGTCCTGGAATCTACAATTGAGGAATTGTAGTGTTCTCACGTAAAATTAAAATATTTATGTAGGTTCGCCGCCTCATGGAGGTTGACTTGAGACTGTAGCGTCAATGTTTTTACGATCTTTTTTTTTAAGAAAGTTGTTTGAGTTGAGACATTTTGTGTTTACGTCGTTAGCCCGTTCTTCGTAAAATTACTAAGTCTATATCGTTCCTCTTTTACCCTTGATATTAAAAAAATAAACAGTCGTGAGGGATGTTTGGTTTTATTGTGATATAACACCGGGAAGGCTTTTATAGTGAAAGAGATCAGCGGAAGTGATTCTGTGTGTTTCCGGTAGCTTCACGAGGCTGATGCTCCGTTACCCTGTTTCTTTCATGTCGGTTTAACGGCAGGATATGCGGAGCTGCGGGGAAACATCCATGGAGGAACCGTAACGTTCTCCCTAAAGGAGCCGCAGGAGGAGCCGGAGGAGGAGGTGAACTTTTACCGCGGTCAAAAAAAGTTAACTAAAGTTACTAAACCGTGAATATTCCCTTTAGGCTATCGTTACTGGACAAACTAAACCCCCAGTGCACGCGCCTTCTTCACCTTTGATGGGTTTGTTGTCTATGATTGTGCGTGTTTTGCGTTTTTCCTCCTTAAACTGCTGAGTCTTTGTTCTCTTGCGGCTCCGTTCCCATGGTGAAGCTTCATCACCTCGCGAGAACCTGAAGTTGTAGCGAGGTACAGTGTAACGAGCTACAGTGTAACGAGCTACAGTGTAACGAGGTACAGTGTAACGAGCTACAGTGTAACGAGCTACAGTGTAACGAGCTACAGTGTAACGAGGCAGAGTCTGCAGTACTGGAGTTTACTGTAACTGCAGAACTGACTTGTGAATGTTTTCATTTAACCTAAATTTGAATGGTTGTAATATTGTTATTTTAGTCCAACAGCACTTCACTGTAGTCAGAAGCTACTTCAGAGGTTACACGAGATATCGATCACATAATTAATCTGAAGTCAAGATCATTCAACATACAGTTTAAACACACAATTTAATTTCTTCTAAAGAGGCGCTTGTCTGCATTTGCGGATAAACTTCTGCAAACAAGTGTGGTGAATATATTTTAAAAGTATAGAGATCTGAGAACAGAGTAAGTAGTAGTAAGTAATCATTAATAGAGGCAGGTCATTAATTTTGTTTTAACAGCAGCTGTTTTGGCAAAACTGTCACATTTCTTCTGTCAATCATTTAATGGGGACATTCCAAAAACACATAGAGAATCACACAGTGATGACTGAATTATTGATTAGTAAAAGTGATTTGATAAATCAAAGAATCAGTAACCACCAAACAATATTTCAACAATGCTCCATGTGCCAGGCATGTTTAAATGTTTGCAGTGGGTTTACGGTGTGTTAATGAAACATGTGTCAGTTTAGAGGTTCTGTCACTTTCTGCACTGCATCTGCAGGTGATGCAGCGTCATGCTTCATGATGATGGAGGACGATGACCACGGCGACTACATCTCCCAGCTGAGGGCGGAGTTTGACAGCTGCGACTCATCAGCCTCGGGGTTCCTGGACAGGGATGAGCTGACGGCGCTGTGCCAGAAGCTGCACCTGGAATCTCACCTGCAGCCGCTGCTGGACACTCTGCTGAGACGTGGCGCCTGTGGCAGGGTAGACGTGCATGCAGCTCGTACCAGCACGCAGTAACGGTACCCATGTTTTCATCACTGAGCTGTGTTTGGTCTTCAGGTGAACTTTGAAGAGTTTAAAGATGGATTTGTGGCTGTCCTGTCTCGCTCTTTGGACCTCAGCACGTCGGAGGATGACAGCAGCTACCTGGAGCCAGGTAACCTCAAATTTCCACCAGACCGTCCACAAAAATGTTGGTGCATCTGTTGTTGCTCAGGATCATGGGTGACCCCCCAAAAAAACCTGTTCTCAGTCATTCCTGAAGAGGTGAAGCCAAAGTTTGTGAAGGGAAAGAAGCGTTATGGACGGCGCTCCCGCCCCGACAAGCCGGAGAGCGCTTTGTCCCAGGGATCTGAGGACTTTGGACCACCTGGGGTAGAATCTTCAGACCTCTCCCCATCAGGCATCCGCAGAGCTAAACTCAGACGCTCCACATCACTGGAGAGCATTGAGGTCAGATATCGTCCTTTCCTTCCTTTTAAAGTCGCAGGAAGATAATCTGTGGCAGATAGGGGGCGATATTTCACCCTTTCTATTGTATATTGGACTCACTATTGCTTCCCCAGGAAACATTTGATATTACAACACAATGTAACAAGTCTGTCCTCAAACCTTCTCTAGCTCGGTGCTGGGCCGGGTCTCTGCAGAACCACGCAGAATTAAAGTGGTTTCAGTTGTGTCACTGGTTTTATCAAAACACTCAGTTCAAATGTCCAGCAGAACCATCGGGTCCAGTTTCATGTCTGAGGTGACCTCAGTCCTGCTGGTTGTGACGTGTGAGTACCTGAGGGAGGTGGAGCAGCGGCGGGCGTGGGGGGGATTTGACAGAGGCCTGTGTTTTGAAGAGGTTTTGAGGTTTGTGGGCGTTTTTCAGGAAGTGGTATTTTCAGGAATGTCTGCTGGCAGAAACGGGGAGCTGCTCTGGATCTGCTTTGTTTGAATACGGACGAAGGTTTAACCTCCTCAGATTCATCACGCTTAATGTGAACCATCTGTGAAAAAAAGCTCAGTCCAGCAGGCAAAAGTCACGCTACTAACTGGTAAAGCAAAACATTTTCATGGAACTCATTTCCATGACAACCAGAGGTTAATACCGCAGCACCCTCTCTCACTCTGTGGCTGTCTCTCGTCCAGAAATATCTGGAATTACTTCACATTGTCAAAATGTATTCTGTTACATAAAGAGCTTAACCACGCACGCATGCATGCGCATACACACATGGACACACAGACACACACGCACAAAATGTTCACCCTGGCTGAAGTAATGAATGCTCAGAAATTCCTTCTGATCACTGGTTTGTTAGCATTGCAAAACACACACACACACACACACACAGACTGAATGTTTCACATTGTCTCTGCAGAGTCTGAAGTCTGATGTGGAGCCAGCCAATCAGGAGAAGTCAGATGGTACGTTCTTCTGTTTCACACACACAGACACACAGTGGTGTTCCTTGAGAAAACACTCAATATGTATTATTTCTCTTATCCGTCATGCAGCAAGTTTTAGATCCAAGTTTGTGTGTTGCAGGCCCTCGGCTGGAGGAGGATGCAGAGCTGAGAGGAAATGGAGGAGGCGTGAAAATGGTTAATGATGACCTTGATCTGGAACCGGTCAATGCAAAGGTGAGACCCGCTGCACACAAAAGACCAACATTGTTAGATTATTTAGGGGTTCACGATAATATTACAAGAACAATTCATACAAATTTCCTCAGGAACTGCTCCAGAAGCTGGACTCTGATCTGGACACAAGCATGAGCAAAAGGGACTTCCACATTATGAGAGACTCCCACCCCTTATCCAGCTCCACTCCTTCACGATCTCTTGACCAGAAGAGGGGGCCACATAGGGTCAGATCCACATTTAACATAATGCACCTTCATGCTGAATGAATTCCCTGTGACTGATGAAGTCATTGCTCACATTAAGTATTTCAATTAATTCAAATGTCCCAAACTGTGTGTAATGTTGTTTATAACATAAATCCACGTGAATCATGTTGTTTAATTTTAGCTCTGAATTTTTAGATTCAACTGCAGTTGAATTTACAGGAAGTCCCTGAATGTGTCACAGGTGTCTCTACTGCAGCTGGCAGCCATCAGGCTCATCAGCTGTTAGCAGGTGCTAGCTGATAGCAGCTAGCTCACGTAATATCATGTACTGCACAGGTCTGATCTCAAGCTACAGGCTGTTAACATGGGTCACCTCAGACAGAAAAAAATACTCCAGCCATACTCCCTGCTTGACTCAGGTGACGTTTTTATCCAGTTGCTAATGAAAGCCTGAACTTGTGTCCGTGAGATTTCTGTTCCCACACGGCTGTAAGTGAGCATAGGTTAATCCAGATTAAAGTTTCCAGCGTGACCTACCAACAACACCAGTCTGTTAGAGCTCTGACAGTCAATACAATGCTCTGACTCTGCTTTTGTCCATGAAGTCTCAGGAAGTCTTGGAAGAGTGCTCGGGTCGCTCCACCACACCATCTCTGCTGATGGCCACGGTGGGTCAGAGGGTCTTGAGTCGGCTGGACGATGGGACAGGATGCTGCAGCCCCGAGCAGGTCGTGACTCTCTGGACTGAGGAGGGCATCAGGAGCAGCCGAGAGATCCTGCAGGTTAGCGCAGCTCATGGGTGACGCTTATGGCAGCCACTCGTGCAAACCCAGATTTTTATTGAGTGTTTGTGTGTGGACTACTAAACATAGATCCAGATTTTCATATAATCTGGGTCAAACATCACTTGTTTAATTTGTTACTGTATTGATTTTAGATTGTTTTACTTTTTTCCATTTTCAAGTGCCAGTTCCATCCTTTCTACAGTCATATGAATTTAAAAATATATTTATCTTTGTCTCTTCTTTTTTTAACTCATTGTTCAGACTCTGGACTTCTCTCTAGATGATCGTCTCAGCCTGGTCGACCTCACTCTGGCGCTGGACAATGAGCTGCTGGTCAGTGGAAATGGAATCCACCAGGCGGCACTCATCTCCTACAAGAATGAGATCCAGCACCTGCAGTAAATAGATTCTCTCTGTCTGTCTGCGGCTACAGCTAAGTGTTGTTTGGTTTGATGATTGATTTGGTTTGGCCCTTAACGGTTAGTTGAAGACCCCTGACTGCCTGGATTTTCCAACCCAGGTCAGATCTCATCCAACCGCTGGTGGCGTTTATAAAGATACACTGTGTGTGTGTGTGTGTCAGGGTACTGGCAGAGCAGGCCTCCAGGGAGAGGGACAAAGTGAAGGCAGATCTGGATCACGCCGATCAGAGGAACCTGCAGCTGGTCAGCGAGGTGGACGATCGCCACGCCAGCATGGAGAACCTCAACCAGAGCCGGATTCGGTCAGACTCTCATGTTCATGTTTATACATACATAAAACAACCCCATTGCAGTCAAAGTGGTACAGATTGGAGGGTGATGCTAGCAAGCCCACACCTTGTGAATCTGTGGGTGGTGCTTTTACATCCAGCTTTAAGTATAATGTCTTATCCTGTCTTATCAACATGGAGTCATTGGTGTTTCTGCAGAGATAACACAGTGACGTATACTTATATGTTTATGTATACTTATTATAAGTGAATGTGGAAGTTGCCTGGAAAAATCATTGTGATAAAAAAATACAATAAGTTATGTTAATTGATTGAATTGGTATCCATCTATTTTTACAACAGCTCACCCTTTCTTACACTCGGGTCACATGATTACATAGTATCTTGTTTCCTTTCAAAAGTTTAAACAAAACGATAACAAAAATCTTATCAATATAAACCATCAGGAGCAGGTGAGTATTGCTTATCACATCAGGTCGGTCAAATCTCTGTCTTGCCTCCCTCGTGAGAACTCCGTTGATGGTTTTGGTCCTCTGTAATGCAGATATTGATCTATAAGCCCCTCCCCCACTACTTATACAAAGGTGGGACTGTGGTTGACGTGTGCTCTGTGATTGGCAGGGACCTGGAACAGGAGTTCCGTGATAGGCTGACAGCTGTGCGCAGTCAGGTGGAGCAAGAAAGCGACATCCTGCTGCTGCAGGTGGAGCGGGAACGCGGTGCCCTGCAGGAGGAGCTGCGGCTTCTCCGGGCACAGGAAGCAGCGCTACAGGAGGAGCTCCATGCAACTGCACAGGTGAGCTCACCTTCATGGCTCTCTGTACCACTTCCTGTGCCTCTTTCTAAATACTTGAAATTCTATACTCTTGATTCAGTATCTGAGTTGATCCCAATAACCAGAGGTGTCTTAAATGACCTCACTTCCTGTAGGAAGTGGACAGGAACAGGATATGGCTAAAATCAAGTAATCTGTAATGAATTAAATAGGACAAATTTTATTGAAACAAGACCTGAGGATCAAACGTTGATGTGTTCTTCAGTGAGACCTTGGAAACAGGAGCTGTTTTGTAAGATTTGATATCCTGATGAGTTTGGGTGAACATGTGTGAACCTTTTACGATCAGGAGAACGTGGGTTTGGAGCAGGAGCTGCAGGTGGTGAAGCTGCAGCTGACAGATGCTCAGAATTCTGTCAGCAGACTTCAGAATGACCTGGACCAGCTGCTCAATGACAAGGTATTATTATTATTATTATTATTATTATATTATTATTATTATTATTATTATTATTATTATTATTGTGGTTCCAGCTTCCTAATATTCCTGGGGGGGAAGGGGCATACTATACTATACTATAAACCAGTGTAACGCACACACCTATCACACACACACACACACACACCACAGGTGTCAGGTGGTTTCCTGTATTATTGATGACAGTTTCCACTCTGACTTCATTTTCCTCTCTGACTGAAAGACTGCTTTTGACCTCTCGTCAATATGAAGGCTAATGCTGCCTTTGTTCAACAGTTTGGCAATTTGGACTCTGCCGGGTGTGGACTGAGTCTTGATGAACGATTTGCTGACCTCATCAAAGAATATGAGCAGCAGTGCCGAGTAAGTGTTGTTTGTGTGTGCGTGAGCTAGTTATTTTAGACCAGGCATATCCAAACCCAGTCCTTGAGGGCCACAATCCAGCCAGGTTTCCTATCCCACTGATTGCATTTTCAGCCTGGTAGGACAGAAAACCCAGCTGGATTGTGGCCCTCAAGGACCACAATCCTGACTTTGTTCTCAGGCGTAATATGCTAAATTGGTAAATGCTGAGAGGCTGTGAAGAGTTGTACCGGTAATTTCTGTTTTGTGTGTGCGTTTGAACGCCTCGTATGGCTTCAACAGAAAATCAAGGTGAGAAACGTTTTGCTGTTTGAGGTGGGACACAAGTATCTGAACAGAGTTCTTTAATGCAAAGAAATTTTGTTCAAATTTGCTCACATCAGTGCATGTGTGAATAAGAAATAATGTTCTATTATATTCTATTCAATTCTATCTGTTGGGACTGATGTATTGTGGGTGGGTAAGATAAGGAATGGACAGAAAAGCTGTTACCTGAGGAGGAGGGACAGGAATGAGGAGGAGTGTTGTTGGATGTGTTCAGGAGCTGCGGGACAGAAATGATGAACTGAGCTCGGAGTTGGAGCTGCTGACGAGTCAGAGGAGCAACAGAAAATCCAGGCGAGCCTCTGGAGGGGATGCTGCTGCTGTTCTGAACTGGACTCAACCAGCACTGTCTGCGAGCATCGAGTCAGACTCTGGTAAACATCAGCACCGTGTCTGTGTGTGTGTCTGTTGAGCAACCAGTCAGGATAAATCACAGAAAGACCATTCTTTGGCCCTGGTTGCCTTCTCCACGGTGACCTCCAGTGAGTCTGGAGTCAGGTCCAGATTCAGGCCTAGTGATCCTTTTTGTGTGATCAGCCATAATTTCCAACAGGGAAACAGTTGCATTATGCAGTTTTGGAAGAATCTGAAAACAATTTTAAAAGAGTAGGTAGCAAGAAACTCCAGAAGGTCGTTCCTGTTGAACAGGTCTGATCTGCTCCGCTGGAATGGACACACCCACCCACCCCAAATGAAAACACACCCACACCCACACACACCTTCACCATTAAACGCATCATGTCTCATAGCTATTCTTGTTTTTCAGATTTGTCGGATGTGAAACGCACATCATCTCCTCAGATCAAGAAGAAACTGCAGCTAGATGATAAAGAAGGTGAGACGCACATATACATACAAGTAAGAAGGAGTTTACCTCATACTCACCAGTGGAACACCTATGAAGTTCATGAATTGTAGGTGGAAGAATGGTTGTGGAAGGCGTTTCAACAGAATACCCACCTATTACACCCACTCTGCCAGCAGCGCCTTCTGATGGTCATTTAGGAACTGCATGTACATGTAAACAGAAACGATGGCGGACTGAGACCTTTTTGCTCTGCAGCCGTCTGCCCCCTGGACGACATTTCTGGACCGGCTGTCAGCATCCAGACTGAAATGGCTCTGGAGCAGCTGAAGCAGAAACATGACCAGGAGCTGCAGCAGCTGCGTATCCAGCTGGAGACGCAGGTAAAACACCTGCAGTAGTACAGAGGGCATGGTGGAATGTTGAATGCAAATGTAAAAATCTCATAATCTCCCTATTCCAGGTGAACTATTAAAAATCTCTTAATCTCCCTATTCCAGGTGAACTATTATGAGCGCAGTTTGGAGCAGATGCGTCAGAGCATGGAGCTTGAACGCAAAGACATCTGTCAGACCTTCAAGGTAAAAACTCTTGCTTCAGCCACACGTATCATATAATAAAATTACTTTGGTAAAACTGGTGTTTGAATGCAACATGATAAAGAACTTTGAGGTCTAAAGTTGCAAGTAATGGTGAGCAATGTAGCATTTCTCAGCTGGAGATCAGTGAGCTGGAGGAGCAGAAACTGCAGGTAGAGCAGGAGGTGAAGCAGTTGCAGGAGGCGCTTGGCAAACTGCAGCTTCAGCATGGAGGAGGAGGCTGGAACAGTGAGCAGGAGCGCAAGTAAGCGCCACAAAAACCAGTGAACATTCACTTATGCAGTTCTTTTCTGACGCTAGGTGATGTTGCTGTTTTCGCAGAATGCAGCGGGAACGTGCAGAGATGGAGCAGAACTTTGCCAGAGAGATCGGTAACCTGGTCCAGAGGCTGAGCTCTGAGAAGGACCAGCTGGAGGCGGAGCTTAAGCTCAAGATGGACCAGGAAGTGTCCCTGCTGAGGTAGGTGGTGGTGTAAGAGAAAAGGGGGGGGCAAGAAGTTGGGAGAAATTGTTCCATGAGAGATAATCATTTTCAGCATTTCCTCAGAGTAAAAGATGCAGGTGTGGATAGGACAGGATGCTCATGGGTAAGAGGAAGTGTCAGGTGGTTTATGACACGATAAGTAGTCATGCCCACTGAACAGGGAGAAGGCGGAGCAGCAGCGCTCTCACTTGGAGCTGCAGCAGGCTGACAGCCAGCGACGCCTCCTCCACCAGCTTCACTGTGAACGCCAACGGATGCAGGAGCCAAGGGTATTATGGGAGATTGAGCTCGCTCAGTCGGAGCAGGAGAAGAAGAGAGTGGTGGAGCAACATGAGGAGGCCAACCAGACCTCCAACCTGCAGATCAGCCAATCAGAGAAGAATGTAGAGGCGCTCAGGGTGCGTTGTGGTCGGGTGGAGGAAGAACTGAAAGAGTCCCGCGCTCGGGCCTCTGAACTGGAAGCTCGACTGCTTGAGGCTTGTGCTCAGTTAGAGGAGAGCATCGCCTTTATAGAGGAGAAGAGCTTAGAGGAGGAGGAGCTACAGCTTCTGAAGGGTAGAGAACAGGACCTCTTACAGCAGGTGTATCGGCTGAGAGCAGAGCTGGAGAACATGCACACCAACAGCTGCAGCCTCTCTGACTTTGTCGTACAACACACTGCCTCCTCCCTGGAGGAGGAGCTGGAGGCTTTGCAGAAGACCATCAGGAGCAGAGCCAGTGAGCTTGACTCTCTGAAGGCGGACCGTGACAGACTGATCCAGGACCTGAAGGATCAGGCCATGGCTGTGGACACCCTGCAGTTGCAGTTGGACCAGATCTCTGAGGAGCTGGACCAGATGAGAACTGCTCACAGTACTGTGGAGAAGACACTGGAGGAGGAACAGGCCAGGAGCTTAAAGCTACAGGGAGGCCTGGAAGAGGAAAAAGAGGAGGTGGGTCACCTGAGACAGGAAAAACAGACCTATGCAGGGCTGGTTGACCAGCTCTCCACCCAGATCGTAGAGATGGAGGAGGAGATCTGCACACTCCGAGAACACCTGAGGGAGGTCAGCTGCCAACTCAACCAGACCTCAAACCTGGTACTGGACCTCAGGACACAGCTTAATGCCAAAACCAGTGAGGCGGATTGGCTCCGCACCTCCTCTGAGTCACTCCTCAGGGAGGTTCAGCAGCTGAGTGACCAGCTGGAGGTAAAGAGTGGAGATCTGGGCAGGGCCAAAAAGCAAGTCCTTCACCTGGAGCAGGTCCTGTTGGACTCCAAAAACCATCTGCGTTTGGCAGAGGATAACTTTGAGCAGGAGAAGCAGAGGATGACCCGGCAGCTGGTGGAGATGGAGGGTCTTGTCCTGGCCCTGGAGGAGGTGGTGGACCCAACCAGTCCACACAGGTTTGTGGAGCATGAGACTACCGGAGCATGACAGAACCAAATCCTGGTCCCAGTGCCTGGTCCAGATGATGATTAACCCCCATCTTCTGCCACAATTGAAACCATGAGATAATCTGGAAACACCCACAATGCATTGCTGCAAACTAACCTGCTTTAACCCCTCACCTGACTGCTAACCCAGCGACCACTGCATGACCTCACTGAATGACACCATCCTGTGACTTGTTCTCATTTGTCCAGAATTTAGATTTAGGCTAATATTTGATACAGAAATTAATACTTCCAGTAAATGCAACACAATGTTAAACATTTAAAGTAAGAAACTGTGATTGTGTGTTGATTTATCCTTACTCAGATTGGTTTTCCTCCTTTAATGCTCGTACCTTCTCTGAATTTATTTTATTGCCTTTTCTATTTTATATTAAGTTTTCTTTATTTACTGGACATTTCATTTGATGGAGATTTTTTGTAAAAATTAAATTTACAATAATAACTTGTATTAACTCTGCAGAATCAAAGAATTAAGAAAATATTTTACATTTTAAGAGTTTTCTCCATTTGTAATGTCATCCGTGTAAAAACAAAACCAGGTTTTGAAGCAAACTGAGGTAGTTCTTAGAAAACCCTTAAATGGGAGCTTCTGAAGAATTCCTGTGCCAAACTGTGGTCTGATCTGTTTTGATCTTCAGGACTCGTCTGGAGGAGGTCCGGTCAGAGAACGGAGCTCTTCAGGAGCGGCTAAGGGTCATGCAGCAGGAAGTCCAAAGCATGGAGGATGATGCTGCCAAGAAGAGGTGAGGAAGGGGGATTTCAGTGATGTCACACCCACATTTTGGAATGATGTCATTGCTGTTGCACATTAAAACGCTGTCAGATGTTGAGCTAAGTCTGCTGTAAATTTGACCTATAGTTTGGTTATAAAACCATTTCCTGTCTGTCAGGAGGAAACTGGAAGAGCTGGAAAGAACCAATGAAAGGAGCCGAGTCGAAGAAGAGCGGCTACATGAGGAGGTTTGTCGTTGCCGAGTCACTGAGTTGGTGAGCCGCTGGATGCCGAGTCACTGAACCGCTCTCTGTAGAACTCCAGGTATCGGGAGGAGGTTCTGGATCTGAGCAATAGAAACCTGCAGCTCAGCAAAGACAATGCGGAGTTGAGTGCCCGTCTCCGTGGGGACCAAGAGTCGGTCCGGTTGCTTCAGGAGCGCCTTGTTACGGTCGCCAGGGAACAGGAGGAGGAGGGCGCTGCTGTGAGTGGACATGTTTGTTCTGTTTTACGAGGTTATGATGTCGCTCTGAATGTCGTTGCCATGGTCGCAGGTGCGGCGCCTGCAGGACGCGGCGCTACAGCAAGAACGAGAGAAGCTGCAGCAGCATGTGGCGTGGACACAGGAGAAGCAGCTGATGGAGAAGGAACTCGGTTTGCACAGGGAGAAGGTGCGTCACGCCACCAAATGTGCCATCGTGGCTGTTGCCGCTCTGGAATCTGCTACACGTCTCTCACTCTGCCCACGTACCGCTGTTCTGTTGCAGCTGGTTCATGTGTCGGCGCTGGAGGCGGAGATTAGTAGCATGACTCTGAAACTGCAGTGGTCGGAAGATGACAAGACGCGACTGCTGAGAGAAACTGAGGAGCAGAGCAACAAGGTCACGAGTTAAAATTCCCCTTCAAGGCTCATTTATGTTGTAGTTTGTGGGGACAACGGTGTCACACCAGGTCCCACCTGCCTGTCAGAGCTTTCCTGGTGTTTTACCACTGGTCTCGCTTGTTACTGGTAACTGCAGTGCTCAACACTGCCCCCGGCTTAGTGGGTGGTATTGCAGCAGGTCTGGAAAGACGTTCCACCACTGCGGCTCACTTGTCATGTGACCTGTGTCTTGGTCAGGTGGTAGAGCTGCACCAATCGCTGCTCTCTCTGGAGACGGACTCGGAGCTCCTTCGCTCTCAGCTCCAAGCTGTCAATCAGGAGAAACTCAGCCAAGCGCAGGAAGTTACGGAGCTACGGAGGAGACTGCACGATGCTGAGGACAAGGTAGGATAGAAGTATCATAGGTTACTGGTTGGCCCATGAGACACAGGCTGAGGAGGGTTCTGTTTGTTCTGACAGGAAAGGGAACTCCACACCAGCATAAGGAAGCTGATGAGGGAAAAGGAGGAGCACCATCAGGCTCTAGTAGAGCAGGAGGACCAGATCTCCTCTCTGCATAAGGAGTCACACAAACTGCTGGACCAGAACCAGCAGCTTCAGAGCCAAGTACTCAAACTGCTCAAACTGGACTAATCTCTGCTCACAAACTGGTTTAAATAATCTTTTCGAATCCTCAGCTATCAGAGATGCAGGTCCAAAGTCTTGAGGTCCAGAGCCTGAAGACCAGACTGAAGGAGCTGGAAATGGCGCTGACCCAGGCTGAGGAGCAGGTAAGGAGTTGACCTGAGACGGCGTGTCACGAGATATCCATGTCCAATTATATTGTCTTGTCACCTGCAGCAGAGTCTGGTCCAGGTGCTACAGCAAAGGGGAGAAGACGGAGGAAAAATGGAGGAGCTGCAAACTCGTCTCTTGGAGGAGCAGAGGAGGACTCAGCAGCTGGAGGAGACTCTGAGGCGTCGTGTCCAGCAGAGCAGCTCCCAGATAAACATGAAGCAGGTAAATTACCTTTTTTATTCAGTTGAACTTCTGCAAACGCCAGAGTATTTTCAGACTTCTGTACAAAAGGCCACATCGGAATTTTGCTAAAAATGTCTGATGTATGCTAACGCATGCTAGCATTTATTAGCATAATGCCAAAGAGAATCTACAGAGAAAAAGGTGCCATCAAACCTAAACATTTAATAAATCTGTTATGGTGCAGGATCATATTTAAAACAAATTTATGTCATAAAGCTAATATTAAAAGTATAAGGCCCATGATAGGTGTACGCTCTAGGTCCAAAATTCTATTAATCTTTATATTTATTAGATATAAACCTTAAATGAGCTACAGGACTCTCATTGGCATCCACCAGCAGATTCACAGGTGTGATGTCAGAGTTCTTTGTGTTCAGGATCAGTATGAGAAGGCGCTGATGGGCCTGCAGCAGAGGGTGCAGGAGCTGGAGACCAGGCTGAAAGGGGTCCAGATGGTCCTGCAGGAGAAGGTCCAGCTGCTCAAAGAGCAGGTCAGTTCTCCCTCAGCTGGCCTGACCACACGATGTCGGCAGCATTGCATTTCACACTTCCTGTTTCTCTGGTCTTCAGCTGGTGAAGAACACCAAGTCGAGCAGCCTGTTGAAGGAGCTCCACGCGGAAAATGCTCAGTTGATGACGGCACTGCAGATCACAGAGCAGCGGCAGAAGAATGCAGAGAAGAAGAACTTTGTACTGGAGGGAAAGGTCGGCGCCCTCAACAAGCTGCTGAGGGACGTTGTTCACGTCGCGCTCGCCACGTGAACACCACCACTGTTGCCTACTTTAGCACAAGGACTGGGATGGAGCTGAGCCATCAGCCTAGCACCACCAAAGCTCAGAAAGTGCTGAGTCATGCTCAACATTTCCTGAAGCAGATTTTCAAAACATTAGAGGACCAAACTGCCAAATAAAATAATCAATGTATCCACAGATTAATTTACAAATGATTTTTATGGTGCTTTTTTTTATTGCATACTTTTGCTTTTTCCACTATACATTTTGTATTTCATTCTACATTTTAATTATTTTTAGTTTAAGAAAAACATTCAAAATGCCATTTTTTCTTAATTAAAAGGGAATTAAATTGATTTTTTTTCCCCCTGTCATTTAATTGTGGTGCATGTGGTGTTCTTTGGCAGTTTGGGTCTTCCATAAACAATTTTACTCAAAACTCCTCACTACCTTTTTATAAAATCTAATTATCAAGCAGATTTCCTGAGGAAGTTGCTTCTGCTCAGCCAGTCACAGCAGTGAAACTGCAGCCTGACAACTGTCTCTAATTCACATCACTGTTGTCTTAAGGAGCAGCCAAGAGTTTATGGTCGAGGCCGCCGCAGCTGGACAGATGTGTCAAAAACAGTATTTTTACATTTGTACAATTTATTTTTATGTCAATGTGAGATGTATATTTTTATGAAGTTTTGTCCTTGTCAAGTTTTACATTTTTCCTGAGACTTCCTGTTCTTGTCAGCTGATTGTCAGGTAAAATGGACCAAAGCTCATCTGTGTCACATCATTGTAACATCAATCCACATTAAATTATGTTTTTATCTGTATCCATGTAGCTCTGGTTTATTTAGAAGTAAATATTCCCAGCACTAACGGATTTAAAAGGGTTATCGCCTCTACTGAGGCAGTTATGTGACAGCGGGTGTTTGTTTACCTGTCAATAACTCAAACTTGATTTTACGGATTTTGGTTCCAGATTCTAGAAGGACTTTGACCTACGACCGTCCAATTGGCTTTGATCATAAAGTACAGCTAAAATTGTTTTACTACTCTCTATACATTATATATACTCGTAACAATATCTGGGAAAATTTCTTGTTGGGTGAAGGTCGGTGCTCTCAAACTGCCTTTTCCCTCTAGATTTCTAATTAAAATGTAACACGATTTGAACACAAAATTTAATCACAATCAGCACAAATGTTCAAACAGTAATGATCAGGGACAACAAGAGCTTTTAAGATGTAAACCAGACTGATTGGTGAACTCATGACAGGACGTGCTCCAGGACACCCTGGCGAATCAGCTGCTCGCATTTCCACCGTGGCAGGAAGTGCTGTGGGGAGAGGAGGGTGTTAGAGCTTTGCATTTGCCCCAGGGGGCAGTGGAAGAAGTGGCTTCCTGTTCTGACCTGACTGTTTTTTTTGAGCAGAATCACTGTCCCGTCGTCGATCTCAAACTCACCATGGTCCTTCAAACATCTCACCTGGGGGGCGAGATGACACCATCACCAGGCGACCGTAGGAGAAAAAAAAAATGACAGTGGCTCCAAGTGTGCAAAGGCCCCTGGGTCAGATTAGAGGCAGGTACTGACCTCAATGTAAAGACTCTTGGGAGGCTTCATGTCCTGCGTGATGTCCAGGCCGTCGCCTCCACCCACAGAGCGCATGAAGTTTGCGAGAGACTTTTTATATTGATTGAACCACTGCAGCTGTCACGCACACAACACACAGAAAACAGTCGCTTGAAACATCTTGATGTCTCCAAACATGTTAATCCTCCTAGCATAGCTACGCCTGCTCAAACACCCAACAGTGCCGGCGTCCACCTGTCCTTACCAATAGTCTGAAATAATCAATGTGAGGAGGCTTTAGGATAAAATTAGATCAAGTTTGTGTCTAGAAGCAACGTCACCTCCTCTGCACACATGTGGAAGCGGATGTTGGCAGGCAGCACGCTGCCGTACTCCCAGCGCAGCGCCCTGATCCTCAGCAGGCGGTCGTATCTGATACACACATCAAATTATGGTTGGACAGTTGTGGAGACACAGGTGAAGCACAGGTGAGGTGGTGCTTACAGGTAGGCAACAACGCAGCGCTGGTTCCTCAGCAGGCAGCAATGGCGCAGTTTGATGGAGGGAATAAGCTCAGTTCGGCCGGCCTTCGCTTCATTACTGGTTGGAAAAAGTAGAACAAATTAGTTTTCTTTGAAGACTTTTGTTGCCGTGGAGATGGGAGACAATTAAGCCAAATCACCCTGTGAAAAGGGAATATTTGCATGTTTCATGTACAGAAACACTTAAAATAGGCACAAATGTAACTCCAATAATATAAATCAAAACCTCACACGTCAGTTTGGTTCTGTTCGAAAAGAGCTTCCATTTCCTGCAGAACCTGCCGGAGTGTGTCTTCCTAAGAAATAAGACTTGCGTAAGAGCTTTGCAGAAGTAATGTTATCAGCATTGTTACGACACAAATACAAAATTCGTGCTGAGTTTTCCTCAAAAATTGAGTTCTGGAATCGTTCGAGTTCAAATACAGAGTAACTGACATTAAACGCAGGCAACTGTCCGTCGCTCATCCGGTGCAGTTCTCGGATTAACTCGATGGATTTCTCGCAGAACATCCCGAAACTGTGAATATTAATTATGACAAAACCTGAAGACTCGGTTCGACTTTAATTTCGCGGGAAAACTTCCATTTCCTGTTGTGATCACGTGACAAAAACCGACGGCAGCCCCATTGGGACAAAAAATACCGTTAAATGTTTATATGTAAAGATACGAGTACTTATATCTATAGGTGTTTGCCGCAGTTGTAGTCGGGGCTATTGTCATAAAGATCAAATAAGGAAAACGTGTTATTAACGGTGACAGTGTGGTGGAAATGCGAGGTTTTTTCGCTAGGGCGTTTCGCTGTTATCCTTTAAAAAATGGGCACATTTTCCTGTTCAAAATAAACCCGTCGGGGCACTTTATAGTGACGTTAGAGAGGAGGTCAAAAACTGATTGCGGCCTCATTTTTCTTCAGCGAGCGTCGTCCTTAAAGTTTTGCTCGCGTTGGTCGTTTTAATCAGATTATCGTCCTTGCTATTTCTGTCGTTTGCCCAAATGCTGCATTCCTGTTAGCCGGGAAAAGACCGACCCCGAAATGGTAAATATTTGTTTCTGTACACACAACCGTCTGACGTCAGACAAGTTTAATAAATCTGTTAAAATCAAACCAAACATCTTGAAAACAAACTACATTGTAACTTTATTTTTAGTAAAGTGAAGATGTTGCGTTCACAGACAATCGCTATTTTTTAATGTTATTTTAGATCAAACTGATGTCTGTCATGTTAACATTTCAAGTGCTGTAAATATATTAAACTAGAGCAGTACATTTCTATTGTATCATTTTTGTTTCCGATTTCAGTGCAGTTCGTTTGTGTGTTTGTTTTCATTCTCTTGAGAAAAGTCAGAACTGTAGCATTTACGACATTGCCCTGAAGGCATCATGCTCTACTTTTGTTTTGGTTGTCATTGTTCCGACGCTCACCGGTAGTCGTGGACGCAGCATATCTGATCACGTGGGGTTGTTTCTGTGCTGCGATTGGCTGAGACAGGTTAGCGGCTCTCCTCAGAGCTGGCTGCGTTGGAGTCACTGCGGGGACGCAGCGCTGTCCTGAGCGGCTCAGTTTCCATCACCCATCCGGCTAACAGCCAACTCCCCGCTGACATTCCTTTCTTATCCTGTCCTTTATCGTTTCCAGTGATGCGAAAGCGGAATAACTCACCGACTGAGCAGCCTGATAGTGGTTCTTTGCTGGAGGACGACCCGGACTTGAAACAGCGCACTGTCAGGGTAACTGCGGGGCCCTTAGCTGACGACCGGCAGGGCCCCGGAGCTGAGGTGCACGCCATGAAACCGTTCAGGAGGTGAGAGTCACGCCGGGACAGAGGAAATAACCGCTTTGATGTTAAAATTCAAACAGGGTGAAGGACATTCGGGTTCAAGTCATTTGTTTCTAATAGAAAGTCGTGATTATCACCGGATGAGCAAAAGATTAAAGTTAGGATAGATTAAAGTTACCTTCTTTCACAGAGATAATGCTAAGGACTATAATAACACTGAAACTGCATATTTATAATGTAAATCTGCAGAAATAGTTTGTTTAAAATCTTCGCTGTGACTTTATCAAATATTAAATTAATGTTAATGATAAAATGTATGTCCAAAACCAGAGGAATTTTAATTTAGTCATTAAATCGTAACCCACTGAAAGAACAGATCATGATGGACTGGTTTGACTGGCCACATTGAGACTGGTGAGCCTGTCAGACCAGAATCTTTCAGCACTTTGACCGACTGACATCAGCGTCACCTGAACTGGTGGGTGCACTCCAAGTGCGGCAACAGTGTGAGTGAACAGCACAGAGGTTAATCACCACACACCAATCAGAGACCCCTGAAGGTCAGGTGAGGTCACCTTGAGTCCCAGAACACTGAAGATCCAATTAAACCACAGGTTTTAGAGGGAGAAAACGGGTCGGCCCGTGTGGTTCCTGTATTGCTCTGCTAGGCTCCGACATCCATCAGCTAAATCCTAGGTGTGGCACGTTCCTCCGAGCACACATTTGTGGTGTTTTTTATATGTGTAAAAGTGTGTTTTTAGCCTTAAAACTTTCCTGCTGAAAGACAAAATGATGCTGATTGATTATTATGAATAAATGTGGGCGTTGGTGGATTTAAAGTCACTCCCTGGAGTGTTTTATACCTGCTGAGCCGTGCCCTCAATCAGTCTTCCTGATTTTGTTCAAAACAGGCCAGACAGGAAGTGACCTTTGTCTGTTTCCTGTTGTCTCTTTAGCTTATTAGTGAAAGAAGAAGTCACTTTCGGCTCATCTGGCTCAGCATAAAAAGTAGAGCAGGGTCTTTTCTGTCTGACATCCATTGATATTGCATCCAGACGGTGGCGTTCACCGGGCTCCTAAAACCAGATGCAGCTCTGCCGTGTTCGCATTAATCATTTAGGTCTATAGAGCTGCAGGTCATGTGACCCAGCTTCAGCTCCGGTTACAAACACCAACCTTCTGTCACGATGACCACGTTTCGGACCGCAGGTCCAGGTCTGGCTCTGGTCCGACTGACTGGTCTCTCCTCAGGTTGACTCTCCTGGGGAGGCTGAAGAGGTTGATGCTGTGGCTGTTGGTGGTCTACGTCTCCGTCCCCGTTATTGTCAAACTGTGTCCCTCCATCCAGGCCAAACTCGTCTTCCTCAATTTTGGTGAGTTCACAAAGCCGAAAAGCAAGAAGAAGCTCCAGAACTGAAAACTCGTCATCAGCTTTTAGAGGATTTGGCTTCAAACGAACCCATTTAGTTTGTTTCCAGCTTCTGTTTTCTTTCATCTTTGAGGCATCAGTTTTAAACGGATCTTCAGCAGTTTTGGGGCGAAATGTCGGATCAGGACAGACTGTGATTGACAGCTGCTGTAATAGGAGATAACAGGTTATGACACCCGTGCCCCTCCCCCACAGTCAGGGTGCCCTACTTCATCGACCTGAAGAGGCCCCTGGACCTGGGTCTAAACCACACCCACAACCTCTACCTGGAGCCAGAGGTCGGGATCAAGATAGGAGTCTGGTAAAATGCCAACACACACACACACACATTGTGTGTTTTTGCTACTTATTGAGTGCCTAAATACTTATTCTACTAGCAAAGTGAGGACTGTGTGTGTGTGTGTGCTTTTCCAGGCACACAGTTCCAGCTCACATGTGGAGGGAAGCTCAGGGAAAACAAGGTGACTGGTACCGCTCCATGTTCAGTTCCACCCACCCTGTAATCCTTTATCTTCATGGAAATGCAGGGACCAGGTGAGTCTACACACACACACACACACACACACACACACACACAGATCACAGGTCAGTGTCTTGTTTAACTTATTTTGCATTTTTGTTGTATCTCTGCAGAGGTGGAGACCACAGAGTTCAACTGTACAAAGTAAAGTTTCTCCCTCTCTCTCTCTCTCTCTTTCTCTCTCTCTCTCTCACACACACACACACACACACACACACACACATTCATGCTGGTGAAGCTGCTGTTTTTGCTGTGACCACCACACTGTCTGTCTCCCTTCAGGTCCTCAGTTTATTGGGGCACCACGTAGTTACGTTTGATTATCAAGGTGAGTAAGAAATGTTGGCCATTGATTATTTAGCAAGATTTCATTGATCGGACGCACCGCTGGTGGTCAGATTAACCGGTGATCAGATTAACTGGTGATCAGATTAACTGGTGATCAGATTAACCGCTGATCAGATTACATCACCAGGTCACGGATGTTTTGAGAGTACGCAAGGCTCCACAATCTGTCACCGATCAGAAGGAGCGGTTAACCTGTAAACATCACTCCTGTGTGTGTGTGTGTGTGTGTGTGTGTGTGTGTGTGTGTGTGCGTGTGTCTCACTCAGGTTGGGGGGATTCCGACGGCGCTCCATCAGAAGGAGGGATGACGTCAGATGCTCTGTTCATGTATGATTGGTTGAAACATCAACTGGACGACAAAACATCACTTTACATTTGGGGACATTCTCTGGGGACGGGGTAAGACACACACACACACACCACACACACACACACACACACTCACACTCCCTAAATGTTTTTCTGGTTTAAAAGCAAAACGCCGTCTGTCAGAAGCCAAAAATGTCCCCACAAACCACTAAAGTCAGCACATAACTGGTCTCCACTTCTACTGAAATGTGTCTGTTCTTCCAGAGTTGCCACCAACCTGGTGAGACGACTGTGTGACCGAGGTTTGACACACACTTACACACACACACTTACACACACACTCACTAAACACTCACTTCTCATGCTTTATTGACATGCATATGCTGGTCCTCGCAGAACTTCCAAGAACACGCAGTCACACACACAGAGCAGGATTATAGTGCAGCTCTTTTCTTGTAGGAAGTCCTCCCGATGCTTTGATCTTAGAATCTCCGTTCACCAACATCAGAGAAGAGGCCCGGAGCCACCCCTTCTCCACAGTAACACACACACACTCATGTTTGTAGCTCTGTGAGGACTTTCATAGACCATGTACCTCCCTTAGCCCCTTGCCTAACCTGAACCTGAGCCCATTTCTAACCTGGAGCGTGTCCAGGTGTCCTCATTGTGTAACATGTACAAGAACACACACACACACCAGTGGTGTATCTTTGTATCTTACGTTTGCGTGTGTGTTCCAGGTGTACAGGTACCTGCCAGGATTTGATTGGTTCTTCCTGGACGCCATCACGGCCAACAACATTCGCTTTGCCAGCGATGAAAAGTGCGTAATCTTCCACGGTGACCTCTGACCCCCGCAGAGCAGAGCAATTACATTTTTATTAGAAATTAGGAATAATTCCTGTATTCAGGGTATCTCTAAACTTTCTGGACTGACCAAGAACCGTTTGCTGATCAGCAGATCAGTCATTTTTAGATCCTTCAGGATCTGTGATCATGTAAAATAGATCTATAGGACACTGAGAGCGGGAACCCTGTGAGCGACGCTGTTACAGTCAATCACCTCTAGTAGAGGGCTGAAGGGTCAGAACAAAGTCCTGCGCAGAACTCATATCAAATTTTACTGCAGTTCCTGAACGCACCCTTCCAGACAGCTGCCGCTCTGCCCTCTACTGGCCGCGTGAGGAAGTGCCGTTTATTTGACCTGTTGTGGCTGTTTGTCATCGCCAGTGTGAACCACATCTCTTGCCCCCTGTTGATCCTGCACGCCGAGGATGACAACGTCGTCCCTTTCCATCTCGGCAAAAAGGTAAAACACTTGGAACAAAAACAGAATTCAGACCAGAGGACGTCGGACTCATCCTCTTCCTCCCACAGCTGTACCTCAAGGCCGCCCAGTCCAAGAGCCTCAGTGGTCACAAGGTTCAGTTTGTCCCTTTTCCCTCCTCCCTGGCCTACAGGCACAAGTTCATCTACAGGAGCCCAGAGCTGCCAAACATCCTCAGGTATTTGTTTGCCAAATAATGCTAATCTAAATTTAGCTACGGTAGCTGGCAAAGCTGCTGTCTCACATAAGTTGAGTTAAGCTGAGTTTAACAACACTGCCTTAATTACAATAAGTTAACATTACCAACTATATAGGTTGTTACCTAAATTGAGATAACTTAAGTTCAAGATAAGTTAATTTTTGCCACGTCACTGAAGTTAAGCTTCCACTAGATGATCCAGCATTCTGATTTCTCCATGAAATTTGATTTTAAATGTAATAGTTTTTTCTTTTAACAGTGTTGACTTAAGTATTTAACTCAGCTAAACCATTAAGGGAATGTTGAGATTTTGGTTCCGTGAATGGCTCTAAGGTTTTTGTAATTGTCTTGGGTTACAGTGATTTCCTCAGCACTTCGCACTGACAGATGGACGCACCTGAATTTCCACACTTGCTTGAGTTAAACACACCCTGCCTGAAGACTGACACCACCAAACCAACAGGTTATTCACTTTACCCCTGAAAGTATCGGGAGTGTTTTTGCGTACTGTAGAAGGTCATTAATCCAAACTGAACAACGGACAAAAGCCCTTCCTCTTATTAGCATCGTGTCAGTTTGTCATGCAATCTTACTTGTATCTTTTTGTCACATTTGCCTGATGGACTGTATTTAATGGCCTGTTATGACTTGAATGGTAAATTAAATATTTACTTTGTGATTTTAGACATTGTCCTGCACTATAAGTAAATGAGCTACAGAAATATTAGATGGATTTATTTCTGGGAACAGACACGAAACTGCAAGACTCCATCAATCTGCTAGTTTTAATAATACAAAAGCTTGTTAATATTAGTGTGGGTGAGGTTTGTTTTCAGGAATTACAGTATTTAGGATTTATTTGCTAATGCTAGCTAACTCTAACATGGTAGTCATCCCCTATTACACCTGTTCAGATTAAAAAGAGTTTTATTAGATCAAGTTAAAGATTCTGAAGTAGGCATCAACAAAACATGATTATCTTGGTGTCGCATCCAAAGAAGTTAGACAATTAGTACAAAGTTTGATTTTCAAATATAGGAACACAAAACCATCATCATTATCAGTATTTAGCACAAGAGGAGTGATTTAAAAATGCAGCTCAAGCCCTAAAACAAGCGCTTCAACGTCAGTGTTGTTACTTAACTCAACATTTTAGCACACAAACCAAAACCAGAGCCATTTAAAAAAAACACACACACAACAAATGGAAAACCGATTTTTCCATTTCCTTTAAGGCCAAAACATTCTGTCAAGTTTTAATGTTCTTCCTGAAGCTTTAAGAAATTAGCACCAGATGGTAAACAAATAAGTGATCGCTAAATATGTGTAGAATTAATTTGACTCCACTTTAAATCTTAAAAGAAATGTCTCTCCAGGGATGTTGTTTAGAAGGCTAATGCTAGCTGCTCCATCATGTTTTAAGCTGCCTCTCCAGTGTCGTCGCTAGAACAGTGGCTCGTTGGGGGGTGGGATCGTGACGTCGGACGGTTCGACTCCCCAGATCTCTTGGGCGTACTGGGTAATGGTCCGGTCACTGGAGAACTTTCCTGAGGCGGCGATGTTGCGGATCACCATTTTAGTCCACTCGGTAGGATTCTGGGAGGAAAAAAGATGTATTACAATTTAATCAAAATCTCCAAAAGGGATTATGATATAAATAAGTAACTCTTTTACCTTGTAGAGCTCGCTGACTTTCTCCTGACACCTGACGTAGTCTTCAAAATCTGCAAACACCTTGAACCTGAAACATGACGCAGAAGCTTGTATTTAATTCCACATGAATAGAAACGTTACTGGTTTTACGTGATCCGACGTTTGGCGTCAGCTTATGTTTGCGTTTCCACTTGTGAGCTAACGGTGGCTCCGCTAACCTGTCGTGGTTCAGCAACATGTGGACCAGGTCTTTGAAGAGGTGAGGTTCTGATGGGCTGAAGAAGCCATTCTGGATCTGATCTATGGCCAGTTTCAGCTCCGGCAGACGCTCGTAGTACTCCCGAGCGTTGTAGCTGCAGGAGGAAAACGGGAAACGATAAATCCGGTGCGTTCGCTGAAGCCAACACGCCTGCGATGCCATCAAACGTCAGGAGGAATACAGGAAGTGATGTCATATGTGCTCACCCCTTCCTGTCCATCTCCTCCACGTCGTTCACCCTCATGCCGAAGATGAAGAGGTTCTCCTCGCCCGCCTCTTCGGCCATTTCCACAGTGGCACCGTCCATGGTTCCGATAGTCAGAGCACCGTTGAGCATGAACTTCATGTTCCCAGTTCCGGAAGCTTCCGTCCCTGCTGTGGAGATCTGCTCGGACAGGTCAGCTGCTGGGATCACTGGGCGGTAAAAACAGACACGCCTGAGTAGCAACCCTCACTCCCTCCCTCCCCCGTGTCCAGCGCCCCCATCTACACCCCCACGCCGGCCCCCGGCCCTCCTCACCTTTCTCAGCCAGTGAAACTCTGTAGTTCTCCAGAAAAACCACTTTCAACTTGTTTCCCACGGCGAGGTCGTTGTTGATCACCTGACCGATGGATGTGACCAGCTTGATGATCAGCTTGGCCGTGTGATACCCGGGAGCTGCCTGTAGGGGGCGCAAAGGTACAGATCCGCTCTTATTTCCTCTTCTTTGCTCGGTTATTTTACCCGCCTGCTTTTACTTACTGTAACAATCTATTAATAAACAGATAAAAGTCACGTTTTACGTAGAACTGTTGTGGCGAGTCACCTTTCCTCCGATCATCACGGTCCGGGGGACGATCTCTCTGCTGGGATCCAGCTTGATTCCTGAAAACAAAGAGGTTTAGATGTGGAGCAGCAGGGGGCAGCAGGTGGTTCCGGCGGGCCATCTCACGGTTGTAGAGCGTGACGGCGTGCAGACAGGTGAGCAGCTGCCTCTTGTACTCGTGGATTCGCTTCACCTGGACGTCGAACATGGAGTCGGGATCGATGGCGAGGTCGTAGTTCTGATTCAAGAAGGCCGAGAACTTTATTTTGTTCTCCTGAGAGAGAGAGAGAGAGAGGGGGACGGTCAGAGACGGGTTCAGAGACCCCCCCGGACGGTGGGACTGGTACCTTTTTAACCCGAGCGATGTCCCGGATGAACGCGTCATCGTTGGTGAACTTGAGGACGTTCCTCAGCTGTTGGAGGTCAGTCAGGAAACCTTCTCCGATCCTCTGAGAACACGAGAACACAAAGTCCAACTGAGCCGACCCTTCCTGTTTACTGGGATCACAGCTGCGCTCGCTAGCCTTCAAAGAGAGAAGTTGCCATGGCGACGGCGGCTGTGACGTTACCTCCACGATGACGTCAGCCAGGCCGGGGTTGCACAGCAGCAGCCAGCGGCGCGGCGTGATGCCGTTGGTTTTGTTCTGGAACTTCTCTGGGTTCATTTCATGGAAGTCTTTGAACCTGCGGAGAAGAAACGGTCAGAACCGGCCCACCACGCGGGCCGGGAGGGAGCGGGCCCCCCTCCCCCGGTCGGTCGGGAGACGCACTCACACGCTCTTCTTCACGATGTCGGAGTGGATCTGAGCCACGCCGTTGACGGCGTGAGACCCCAGCACGCACAGATGGGCCATGTTGATCCGCTTGGGCTGGCCCTCCTCGATGAGGGACATCCGCCTCAGGCGGTCCGTGTCGCCGGGGAACCGCGCCGCGATCGCCTGACACACGCAGCACAAGTACATCAGAGGACGCGTCTGCACGCTGAGAGGCGGGACGCGAAGACGAGGGCGGCCTTACGTCCAGGTGTCTCTGGTTGATGTCGTAGATGATCAGAAGATGCCGCGGCAGCAGCTTCTCGAACATGAACACCGGCCAACGTTCCAGCGCCTCTGGCAGAACCGTGTGGTTGGTGTACGCGCACGTCTGGCGGGTGATGTCCCACGCCTGGACACACACACACACACCACACACACACACACACACACGCGCGTTCAGATGCCTTCCCGTGGGACAAAAGTCCACTTAGAACCTGCTCAGGGGTCTCACCTTGTCCCAGTCCAGACCTTCCACATCCACCAGGATCCTCATCAGCTCTGGGATGGCCAGAGCCGGGTGGGTGTCGTTCAGCTGGATCGCCACCTGTCGTTAGAGGTTTAACCACAGAAGAAGAAAAGGTGAAAACATCCCGTCCACACGCTAATATAGTTAGCATTAGCCAACATCAAGGTAACCAGAGGAATTTTAGCCAACAACAATATTAGTAATGGAAAAGTATAAGACGAAAATGTAGATCCTCACTTTGTCAGGAAATGTTTCAAAGGAGGTTCTGATGGGATCTCTGCAGCCAAACTTGGAGGACTTGAACCTCCGGATGATGTCCTGCAGCGTGGCGGCCACCACAAAGTACTCCTGCTTCAGGCGCAGCTCCTTCCCCTCAAAGAACTACAGGTCGAGAAAGGCGACTCAAACGCCGTAACTGGGGCCGTTATTGTGTTCCGTACGTGTGAAGACTCATTTGTCTTACGTTGTCGTTGGGGTACAGAACCCTGGAGATGTTCTCCGCCAGGTTTCGGTCCAGAACAGCTTCGATGTAATCGCCAACGTTAACTGAGACACAAACGGGACCAAAACGCTCGTAAACGGATCATTTAGCTCCAGATAAACGCACGTGCTGTAACAAATGAAGGTTGCTGCCCTCAGAGCCGCCACCAGAGGTCGCCGTTACCCCCTTTTTTAAAAAACGTACAGTTCTGCAATTTGAAGTCGTTTGGCGCTTTTGCCGACCACAGTCGCATCGTGTTCACCGTGTTGTTGCGGTAACCAGGAACCGGAGTGTCGTAAGGCATCGCCAACACGACCTGTGCACAAAAGCCCAAGGAACATTGTCATCGGCGGCCAGCGATTGGGTCAGATTAGCCCCTCCCCCTCTCCTGGCCTGAGTGTCGAGCCACTTGGCGCCGCCCTCCGTTCGCTCCACTCGGCCGTAGAAGTGAACCGGCAGCATGTACTCCGGCCGCGCCTTCTCCCAGGGGTTCCCATACCTCAGCCAATCATCGGCCTCCTCCACCTGAGCAACGCACCAGTCATCCATTATTCAGTTCCTCATTTCCCATGATGCTTCACTGGTGCTGCGTGTACCAGCGTACAGTTGTTGGTGAAATACCTTCTTTGGTATTGATTACTAACAACCGTTCGTTGTCAGGGTAACCAGATGTGTCCCTTACCTGCCAGCCGTTGTTGATCTTTTGGTTAAAGATACCAAACTCGTAGCGGATGCCGTAGCCGTACGCTGCCAAGCCGAGCGTCGCCATGGAGTCCAGGAAACACGCTGCGTTAAAAAGTTGGGATTGTAAATGAATAATTACAAATGTGTTTTTAACTACCCGAGTGGACGAGCAAAAGTACGGCAAACTAAACATTTCGGTTTATTAAAGCAAATACCAGCCAGTCGTCCCAGTCCTCCGTTGCCCAGACCAGCATCCTCCTCAATTTCCTCCAGCTCCTCCATGTCCAGACCCAACTAGACACGCACAAAACAAACACGCCTTTCAAAATAAAAGCATCAGCATCCTTCTGTTGTCCAGTGAAGGCGGCAGCCAGCTGACCTGGTACAGCGCCTCGTCACAGGCGTTCTGCAGGCCCAGGTTGATCATGGTGTTCTGCAGCGTTCTGCCCATGTAGAACTCCAGAGAGAGGTAATACACCCTCTGAACACACACACACACACACACACACACACACACACACACACACACACAGGTGAGGAGCTCAACAGGATGGAGGCTTTGTTCAGAAAAGGAACCAGAATGTTGATTTTCAGGCTGAGCAAAACATTTTTTCCCCACCAGTTTTCGTTATTTATCTAGTGTCTTTTTATGTTTTAATCCAAACCAAAGCAAACTATAAAGTGTTAGAACTGCTGAGGAATAAAGTTTTAACAGTCCGTGGCTGATTTTTTGCAGCCAATTAACTGATTGATTGATTAGCCTTCTTCCTACTTCTAATCAACAGTGACTCAGCAGAAACGTCAAGTCAAACAGGTTAAAAACGTTAATTTCTGCCCCTTTTTTAACTATTTGTTTCACTGTCCTTCCCATAATGACGTGAGATCCGCAGCACTTCTTACGTCATTCCAAACTCCAGTAATAATTTGTTGCACTTTCTCAGTAAAATCATGTTAATTAAGGTATTGCATGAACGCACTGATTAATTATGCACTACACTCGGTGCAAACATTGACTTTGATTAATTAGTTCTGCTGCAGCTTCATGGCTGCAGGAAACAAGGTTTTATTCTTTTTAAAACATTCAGCTGATCATCAGCGAAGTTGGGAATGTCTGCACGTAATTCTGCAGCTCGCTACACTTCCTGATTACTTCCTGTACCTTGGGGTCCTTCTCGTAGTAGTACTGCTGGGAGCGGATCCAGCGGCCCACCAGGTGGTCCCGGACAGCGTGGGCCAGGGCGAAGTAGTAGTCCCGGGGCGTGGCGACATTCCGGTCCTTGACCAGGGTGAAGTGGAGGTGACGGTTAAAGTCCCGCTTGATCCCCGCAACGTCTTCGAGCCCCGCGATGCCACGCACGCTAATCTGTTTCCGCTTCTCCTGGTCACTGAGTGGCGCCGCCATGTTTTTTGAAAATCAGCCAGGAGGAGCGCAGAAGGCGGCCGGAGCTGGAAGGACGAGCCGGTGGAGCGACGAGAACCTGCGAAGCTCTGGCAGGAAAGCAAGTTGTGGCCACGCCCACTTGGCGGAAACTTCGCGCTGTGAGGGCGGGGCCAGCCGAGGAGTGAGGGCGGGGCCAGCCGAGGAGCTAACAAAGATCTCTACATGCTGAAAGATGTCTCACTCTCACTCAAGAAAAGCAACAAAATGCTCTCCTGTTTTTCTATCTTTAATAATGTATTTGAACAACATTTTTACTCGATTCCCCTTTTTTGAGATTACTGGTTGCCTTTTTTTACAGGACCTATTAATCTATGGAAACATATAAGAGTACTCTTTTTTCAAACCTACGTATTTAAATGTAGTTATATCCTAAAATAGTTATATTATGTTGAACACTACACAGAAGGAATTCATTTGTGAAGCTTGATGACTTTCGGTTCACCTCTCTTCAGTTCGCTATCTTATTATGTCTTTTTATTTTATTCATTACATGTGTGTTTCATTTACGTTGTGTTTTGGGATTCTTGTGAATCTTTTCACTCTAAACGATTTTTGAGCATCTGCATCGTGACGTCATCCTCGGTGTATTTCCGGGTTCCGCAGTAAAAGGCATCGATCAGGTGCGAGTGCTCACTCCTGAACTTCTACCTGGTCCTCAGCTGTTCCCGCACGTGACGTCTGCCCAACTAATTGCTGCCGGACCTCCTCGTGCTGAAGTCCCTCTGTTGTCCTTGTCCAGTGTCCTGGTCTAGTGTCTTGGTCCAGACCCACAGGTAAATCTGATCACTCATTCTGACGATACACGCTACCTGGTTGAACTCGTCAAACTGGCTTCAAACTCCATTTAGATTTACCTTCATCACATCGATGAGCTAATTCTAGATTTATGACACTATAGAGATCTAAGTCTTTAGTTGGGAGCAGCTGGACCACATCAGGTCAGCACTGACCTTTGGTTCTGGTTCATGTGTCCCACCAGGATGTCGAGCACATCTCAGAAGCATCGGAACTTTGTGAGTGAGCCGATGGGGGACAAACCCGTCACTGCGCTGTCTGGGATTGGTGAGGTTCTGGGAGAGCGCCTGGAGCGGCAGGGCTTCGACAAGGTGGGTGCAAACGTTCTGGATGTGACCCAATAGTGTAGACTGGACCTGACCTGGGTACCAGTCTCTGTCCATGGGAGTTAAGGTCAGCCTGGTGAACGCCAGCACAGCAGGGTTGTAGTGTGTGTGTGTGGATGGGGGCGGGGGGGTGTTAAGGGTCCAAATCAAAATTGGGGCTTGAACTCGGGGAGCACTGCAACATCGTGTTGCTCTGGTTGTGTGTTTGCAGGCGTACGTGGTGCTCGGTCAGTTCCTGCTTTTGAGGAAGGACGAGGAGCTGTTCACCGAGTGGCTGAAAGACACCACACATGCCAACGTGCACCAGGCTGACTCGTGCACGCAGTGCTTGAGGGATTGGTGTAACGCATTCCTCTGAGGATCCACCTGCCGTCCTTCCTCTGCTCACTCACTTCCTGCTCCGCTCACACGGCTTCTCTGCTATTAAAGGTGGGTTTAGCCTCCCGGGGAGGTGACTCCTTTGCCTGGGCCCAGGACAGAAACCCCAGGTGCATCTTGGCCTTAGAGCACCGACACCCTTGTTTTTAAGCTTCTGATGAAGCACCGGCTTCTCACAGCTGGACCTGGGGTGTCACAGCCAGCTGTTTGCTTGTTACTGTGGGGAATATTTTCAAAATAAAGGTCCTGTCTGTCAGTGCTGCTACTGTTTTTTACTTATTCATAGAAGAGAAATCCATCCATCCATCCATCCATTCTCTGCCGCTTATCCGGGGTCGGGTCGCGGGGGCAGCAGCCTAAGGAGAGAAGCCCAGACTTCCCTCTCCCCAGCTACCTCCTCCAGCTCATCCGGAGGGATCCCCAGGCGTTCCCAGGCCAGTCGAGAGACATAGTCTCTCCAACGTGTCCTGGGTCTCCCCGGGGGTCTCCTACCGGAGGGACATGCCCTGAACACCTCACCAGGGAGGCGTCCAGGGGGCATCCTGACTAGATGCCCAAGCCACCTCATCTGGCTCCTCTCAACGCGGAGGAGCAGCGACTCTACTCCGAGCTCCTCCCGGATGGCAGAGCTTCTCACCCTATCTCTAAGGGAGAGCCCAGCCACCCTACGGAGGAAGCTCATTTCAGCCGCTTGTACCCGTGATCTTGTTCTTTCGGTCATTACCCAAAGCTCATGACCATAGGTGAGGGTAGGAGAAGAGAAATCGAATGTTTATAAAAGACAGGTTCTCCCTGAACATTGGGAAATCTTTTCACAAGGTACAGTCTTTATTTTTCCTTTAAATATGAAAGAAGACTGAAAGGTAATGGCCACCTCTGGATCTTCTGGTTGGGTAGCGAGCCCTGATGTCACAGATGTGTTAAAGGCTGCTGATGTCAGCGGTTTGGAGAATGACACCAAACTTTAACAGTACAAAAGTTAAAACTTCAGGTATGGGAAGATCCAGAAGATGATTTGGGCCGAGTGAAATGTTTAAAATGTGTCCTCACTCATCTTCTCATTGTTCTCTGAAAGCATTGAGGTCTCCATGGTTACAAGAGCTTGTGACCTGTAAAGTGCCACCGTGGACGTCCAGCTCCACAGAGGTTCCAGGCCGGGGCTCTGGGTCTCCCACGATGCCTTGGATCTCCAGGACATTGAGGATGCTGTCAAGTTCTTCCAGAATAAAAGCATCAGTGTGTGTTAAGAGTGTTGAGGTGATGGAAAGCTGCTCCCAGAGACCAGCTGAGACCCACGTGGTTCATGGTTTTCGCCAACTGAGACACAAACAGAGGACACTAAGGTTCTGGTGCAACAGGAAGTCGGGCTCTGGTCCAGGTGCAATTCTCACCTTGAACTGTTTGTCTGTGGAAAATCCAAGTTCCTGCAGCAGGACCGAGATGTAGACCAGGTCCAGACAGAGAAATGGACTCTGCTGAGGACTGACAGAAAGGCCGCTGCAAACTGGATGACATCACACAAACTACAGATTACTGAACAGACAGGAAGTGATGCACCGGAAGTCACATAATCTACAGCCAACATGTCTGTTGAGGTTCAGGTGGAGGTTCATCACCAGTTTTAATTCACTTTTATATAAGATCAATGAGCATTTTGAACGTTTTTACTATTGATAATGTTGATACATTTACTTTGAAACATCTTAAGGTAGTTTAAACGAATCCCTAACATTGATCTTTGCAGAGCCGGAGGCTGCAGTCCATGTTTCACCCACTTGATGGTGCCATCTCACCTCTTTTCGCTGCATTGACATAATCTGAGACGTGGACCGTGCCCTCATCTCCCTCACCTGAAACAAAACATTCCAAATCATTAACCAAATAACTTCCTTGTTATTCAAGTCTAATTATTATTATTATTGTTTTTTGGTTTTTTTTAAAGTTAAATATTTAAATCTAAATCTCAGCTAAAATAATAATCCTCTTCTATATTTAGCTCAGCGGTGACTGAAATGCATTCTGGGAGTTGTAGTTGACCCCCATCTCTGGTCACCTACGGGGTGTTGTAAGTGTAGCATTATCGTACCGAGCAGAGCGAGGTCGACAACTCTGTCGTAGAAATAACTCAGTGAGAAGAAGTCCGCGTCTGCAGCTTCAGACACCTTCAAAAGCTTCTTGTAGAGGAACTTCTCCACTCTGGTCACGCACGCCTCGTACAGCGGCTCACCTGGAACACGCACAGGAACACTCTTGCTACACACCATAACTCACAAAAGCTAGCAGACAAGGGTCAACGGCATCGCTGCTCACCTGCCTTCTGACCCCTAACTGTGTAGACAACCTCAGCATATTCCCAACTGCCTGAGTACTCTGGAGCAAGGCAGGGACTGACCAGCTCAGTGCTGCCGCCTACTGCTCAAACACAAACGGCAGAAAGCGGGCGTGAGCACAGAGCCATGGAGAGGAGATAGGCGTCTAAGCAGAGTACGTACATGGCGAAGCATCGACACCACCTAAGATGGCGAGTCGAGCCGACATCAGTCCCAGACCCAGATAGCTGCACGCAGATCACATGACAAATGACAAGACAGAAATAGCTGATGCCAGACAAACTGTGTGTGTGTGTGTGTGTGTACCTGTGCGTGTAAACAGTGTGTGTGTTGTTGAACATCCTGAAGGATCTGATGTAATCAATAGGCGACATCTGGATGGTTTTCTGCACCCAAGCACATTCAGCATGGTTAGCATGACATGCTAACACGTTAGTCTCTCAGACGCTTGTGTCCTGAGATGTTGCAGCCTAACAGGTGCTTTTGTCTTAGATGCGCAGGTAGAAAAATAATTTATTGTCCTCGTAGGAGGGGGCTTAAGGAGAGGAAGTGACCTCGTAGTTTACTGCCCTACCTCATCCTGAGGACTGAAGGTGATTTGAAAGGAGCCTCCCCCTAAATCCAACATGCCAACGGCTGAATCAGCATGATGTAGACCACCTAGAAGAATTACAGAGATTGAAAAAAATGTGTGTGAGAGTGTGTATGTGTGTGTGTGAGTGTGTCTAACCTGTGATGAAGTTCAGCGTGATCCAGGCAAAAATTCCTGCATGATCAAAGAAACAGCCTTTCACTTCACGTAATATTTCTATTTAATTCAAAGTACAAATATTCTTTTTGCAAATGTAATTACGGGCTGGTCAGTAAAATTATTAACATGCTAAGGGAAAATTGTTCTTTTATTCAACGCAGACGTTATATATTATTCCAGGTGAGGTCAAATCCATGTCGGTAGCTCAGCTCAAAGTTGTCATTAGCATCCACGGCTAATGCCATCTGCATTAGAGCCTTTTAGCACTGATCTCTGACCTCGTCGCATGTGGAGGTAGGTGCTTAGCAATAAAAACTGTATCATAGGAGCTTTACTGTAAAACTTTAATGCAGAGACACTAAGAAGCAATTTTCAAACAAAACAGGCAGAGAGACTCGGCTTTAGCTCAGGAAGCTAACCACTTAGCACCCCACTGCCCTCCTGCTAACCAATCAGAGATTGGCATTAACAATAAGTCATAAATCTGCGAGAGGATCAGCATCAGAGAAGAACAGCTGAATATCTGCTATAACGCCGATGGAAGATGGAGCGCCGAGGATGAGGAGGACGTCCATTAGCAGCATGACGAAGACATTCCTGATCCGAACGCAGATTAATGGGACATTATCCCACACACACATAATTGCTTGTATGAACGACTTTAAAAGGATTAAACATACGAGCGACGTTTCCACAAGAGCTACATGTGACTCCTTCATCATGTGTGTCCACAAACACGCAAGTTCACATAGATAGTGACCCAAATAATGTAGCAACATCTGGAGCTGATGAGTCTACATCTGGTCTTCAGTGACGTGCAGGAAGTCCACAAACACCAATCTTCAGCTGTTGCGTTCATTAACCAAACAAGCCAAAGGCAGAATCTCCCCCCAGCAAATGAAAACCACAGGTGTTAAACCCGTTGTGTAGCTAACGTCCCGCTTGGCTACCAACATCTGCCACCATTGACCAGCACGCGGATGCTAATTACTGCCTGAGAGTTCTTGGGTTTTCTGGACTATGCTCTTAACATTCCCTAGCTAGCCAAAAAAAGGGTCAGCCACTAATAATCCGATGGAAGGCATTTAGCTTTGATTTCACATTTCGATAAGCTTCTGCACTGTAAAAGATTTATTTCTTTTTATTCCTTTTTCTGCTCAAACCTGCAGCACAACACAAATCTTTGCTCCCAATCTGTCCACCCCAGATCATAGCTGCCCCCCCCAGGCTGGTAGAGTCCGCACTGGGCATGATGGCAACATCACTTCATCTGCCTCTCTTCTTGCCCCGGGGCACCCTGGAACAGGGTGAATCTTGGCTCATCAAACCACATGACCTTCGTCCACAGCTCCACAGTCTTTATGACTTTAGACAGTTTCTCTGCTTGAGGTATGACGATGGTTTGACCCTTCTCAAACAGACTGACAGGATGTGGCGTTTGATGTGGGCGTTTAAGAAATGAGAAGCTTCTCATTGCATCAGCTGGGGGTAACTAACTTGTTGCCAGCGGAAAGATAAATGCCCACGCAGTGATTATAAAACAGGAGCTCTCTTGGCTGAGCTGCAACATCAGTGTGTTTATTAGCTAAATGTGACACATTGAAGGGATTTTAAGAGAGGAGCTGATAATTCTACAGCAAATACCACCGATACCTTCATCCACGCCGTCAAGAATTGATACGCTGTCGCCTCCTGACAGAAACGGTGATTTCATCAACAGCAACTTCACCTGGACACAAAGGGAACCCGGAATGACCCAAATAGGCTTCGTGCTGACAGAATAAAGCTAACGAGTAGCAGTAAATGCCAACGTGCTCACAGACCAAAGGTAATGAAAACACAGCTCAGCTAAAGCTAAAGCTAAAGCTAAAGCTAAAGCTACCCTATTCAGGGTGATGGGGCGCTAACAGAAGATCCTGTTAAATCAGCACAGACTGATTTGTCAAATTACTGATTGTTTTGAAGATTTGATAGACGACATTTCTGATTATGATACGTATGAGCTGATATTTGACGCATGAGATGCTGACCGTGTCCAGCAGGTCCTGAGCTTTCTGTTCAGGCAGCAGTCGGAGGCCAGCCGTGGCCCTCAGGAGGACGGGAGTGGAGCTCCACAGGGAGGCAGGGACCGTGGACTGGGCCACCTTCAGGAGCTCTGAAATCCCAGCGGAACACTAACAGAACAACATGGTTGAGAGGAACGTTCTTCAGCAACCGATTCAAAAGGAAACGGAGACTTTCAGTCCGTTGACCTAAGGGTCTTCGGTCATCGCGCTCACCTCCCGCGGATGGTCAGCGTAGGCAGACAATCCCGGCTGAATGGATCTGAACGTTTCCTGATGCAGAGACGGAACTCCTGCAGCAACAACAACACATGATCGGCGAGGAAATCAGACAGGGATAGATGCTCTCCGTCACCACGGTAACCGCCATACCTCTATCCTCCATCCTGAACTGGAAGACGTGGATTCTGGTCCCAGTGCTTCCAGCGTCAAACATGATGCAGTACTGGTTGGTCGCCGCCGCAAATGTGGGCCTCTGGTGCCTGGGCGGCGTCCAGCCAAGCACGCCGTGCTGAGGCGGCCGCTGGCCATCGAGCTTGGCGGCGTCTCGCTGACGCTTGACAAACGTCAAGTACGTGAGCAGGAATCCCACAAAGATGAAGACTCCGGCCAACTTCGGGACCTTCATCACGACTCATTCTGTGCTTTCATTTCCTGTTGGCAGACAAAAACCAGTCACATTTCCATCATAACCAACAAGGGCTAAATGCATGTGTTTTTGTTACATTATGTCTATTTAAGGTTTTTTTTGTTGTTGTGTTATACATATAAATCACATCTGCGAAACAAGAAAGGTTTTCGTATTTACATTTAGCAGAGGTATTTTGATATAAAATACTACTTTCTCGGACGTTGCCATTTATATTATCGTATCAGTGATGTTGCTGGAGAAGGTCGGTGTAGGACTTCTGTTATGAAAACAAACATTTACATTTTAATAAGACTAAAATGTTCTAATATTAGCAGGAACTACTACAACTACTTGAACTGTAAATTAAAAAAACAAGAAAATGACGTCGAATGGCTGACGTAATTAATGCAACATATAATGTTATTAGTCGTGGTTGTTAACGATTGTGGCGTTAATCGAGCATGAAATTATAGATTTTTACGCAACATCGGATGCTAACCGTTAGCCCAACTACAGACCGTACGGGGAGGGTTAGCAGGATGACTTAGGACAAAGCTCAACGCGTCCCTCCAAACAAACGGGAACGAATTTGGTTACATATTGAGCCGAACCGAGCAGAACCGAACACACCAACAGACACTTCACTTAAACATTTTACTCACTTTTTACTATGAAAACTACAGTCGACGTTGCGGCGCAGGTCTATGACGTAATTCGGAGTGGCCAGCGCTGACAGTCTGGTTGTTCTAATGTTACACAAATAAAATGACCTTTTAGTTTAACTCAGTCTCATTATTTGATTAATTTTTAATTGGTTATTTATTTCACCATTTTATTTATACCACTTATTCTCTTTTATAGTTTTTACATTCTTAGTGATAGAAAAGTACTTATAAAACAATATCTTCTCTGTCTCATGAGTTGAAAAAATAAATAAATATGCAGTCAACAAGGTGTCTCAAAACATCCAGTAATTATTTTAATGGTCATTTTTTCATGGTTAAAAATAACTTTCCTAAATCAAAATACTACTGAGTTGAAATAAAGTGATGTCTGTGATACTATTTCTTCATTGCTGTTTTTGATACAATATTATCATAAATGATAACACGAAAAAACTACACTTACTAAAGGTATATGTAATTCTTCTGCCGGAAAAAACATATATTTTTAATCGTAGTAGTAATCGAAGTGCTGCAGTTCCTGTAGCATATTTAGAGTTTGATCAAAATCAAAAATAATCCACTTTAAATTCAGTCTTCTTGAATACAATAATCAGTTGTATCGACACTTTATTGATTTCACAGTTGAATGCTTCCTCTTCCTCCTGGTCTTCCTCGGTCTGCTCCATATATGTGATTTAATCTATAAGCCTCTAATAGCTGTTTATCAGTTAATGGCCCGCCGCGGGACGTTAATGGTTCCGTAATCTTTTATCACTCTGATGGAACAAAAACGTTGCTGAGTGGATCCTAATCGTCCCGCAGATTTACATACAAATTACATCACTTTAGTCTCTAATCCAGCTAAGTTTTTAATCGACACAGAAACCAGAAAAACACACAGAATGTTAAATATAACATCAATATGACAAAAACATGAACTAATGTTGAGTTTGAACTCAAACGGGCTCTAAATTTATCAGAACTACAAAAAAGTCATTGAATTAATGTCACACTTAAATCATGTAAAATAATTAATGTTTATTCCTGATAAAAATCGATGCGGCCACCTACATGACCATATAAGGCTTGCTTCCTGTTGCCAGTAGGTGGAGCCACCGTATTAATATAATGCATTTGTAGTAAACTGTTAATAAAAAGGCCTTTAATTTGCTCTCAGTGTTTTACAAATTCCCATCCTGAACTTCTGCATCATCATTATACCACAACATTGGTCTTTTTATTCATGTTTGTTCATCTTGTAAAGAAAAGGATCACATAAAGTGAGAGAAATCACACTTAAATATGAACATTGGAATCAACTTTGCTTTGTTGTTGTTCAGAATGATGTAAAAATCTGACCTGAGACTTAGATCATGTGACCACAGTCACGTATCAGCTGTATGTGGGTCATGTGATCCCATCAGGAGGATTATTAGGGAATAATTTGAAGGATTTCTGAGGATATAATTCTGCATGTTAGGATCATAATTGATGGAAGATTCCACTTTCATCTGGGAAGATTCAGATGGATTAGCAGTCGCCACGGCGACAGCTGGACTGAGCTGCCTTATTTCTGAGCCTTATTAGGCTGCATCTTCTTTATTTCTTATTTTTATCTGCAATCTGCTGCAGAGTACACGAAGAGCAAAACTGTGGACAAACAGTACTGAAAAGATGACAACTTCTGCCAGAAAAAGTTTTCAAAATTATCTGCATGATTTTGTAAATCTAAAACTAATCCTGGAATTAAAATCATTCAACCTTTAATATACCATCTTTCAAACCTGTCTAAATGTGACCAAAATGTGATGATAGCCATAGGAGCTAATTCTATAGCAATGATAGTTACAGTGTTGTTACATTACACTGTTAGTGGGTATTTTTTACTAAAAAGATAACAATGATTTTATTTCCTCACACTCAACAAGACGAAAGTCGTAGCAGCTGTGGAGGGAAGACGGAACAATGTTTGTCAGATTAACGGCAGAAATCTTCTCATCTGATGAGTAATTGGGGGCATGATGACATTTTATAAAAACATCACAGCTTCTAAATAAACCAATGAAGGAGAGTGAACGCCATCCAATCCCCTGCTTTATTTTTGGGAGGAAAAACAAGGAAAAAAGGAAAAGAAAGGATGATTAATGTTATTGGATTATTTACATTGCCCTCTACATGATTGAGCCACAGAAATGAAATTAAAATGTGTGTTGAATTGGATTTTCCAGGAAAGTCCCGTAAAAACCACGACGGTAATAAGGAATAACTAATTCTACCAAAGTCGATTAAACACCATCTCATCCCGCAGAACAAATAAGATGTGGATTAGACAACTGTGGCTACATTAAGAGGCAGATTAAAGGGTTTTTATCCATTATTGTGATTATTATTCTGCGTGTTCTGCTTCTGAGGGCTTAACCCTCCTGTTAGCTCACAAAACGAGCCATTAGAAACGAGAAAACAAACCCGTGCAAATGTTATTATTTGTCAGGCAGTGGTCCAGGTTTAGTGTAATATTCAAATCATCTGCCTAAAAGAAAGGTAGAGGAGCAGATCATCGCAGATCGAAAACACAAATGTGCTGACATAGTTTAACAATCATTTGACAAACACACCGCAACTACAATTCCTTCGTCTTTCAACGTCACACACCCTCTTCCAGGCACCCCAGGTGTGTTCAGGTGGCATTAACTACTCCCCAACCTCCTCTCCTGATCCAGAGCCATCTCTGCTCTGTGATGTTCTTGATGGATCTCCTCTCCACCCTAATGATGTCCAGTACACTCAAGGTCTCACCTGGGCCAACTTGCAGGCACTAGAGTCCCTGTGCTCATCACCTTCCTTGCCCAGGTAACCTTAAAGTCCTCCTCTAGTGACCTAAAGCTGCTGACTTTCCTTTCCAAGCCCAAAGGGGAACGATGAGCAACAGGATGTCTTTCTAGATTATGAAGCCCTGAACAGATGCTGAGTCCTTCAGGCTCTCCACTGTGTGCGACAGCAGCGGGAGGCGTTATCAAGAGATGGGCAGACGAGGCTTTAGTGGCAGAAATTAGATGAAAGAGACAAATTTCTGAAGATGTGATAATACTATGCTCGCTGTAACTAATTTGAACTTCATTAGTCAGTAGCGTTGGATGTGTGGTGACATTCAGAAGTATTTGTGACGTCTTGAGACTATTTGAATCTAATTTGGATTAATTTACAGCAATTTTGCCAATCCCGATTTCCAGCAGGATCGACTTTGTAGTCAAGAACAAAGTTAATCAAAAGGCAAAAATGTTTTACATCGTCTGTTGTGGAAGTCATTAAAAGGAAAGTCTTCGGCAGCATTTCCTGCAGTACAAGCAGGACTTGATATGAAAGAGTGGAGGTATTTGTTCTTGCTCGCGGTCATGCTGACCTCAGCAGAGGATTAGCTGTTTGGACTTCTTTCATTTTTCAATTTATTTTAAACAATGGCTTCAGATTAGCTGTCAGAGTCAGAGTGCATCAAATAAAGAAAATTGCATTAAATTATCCCATTAATATTATTATATTCGCTGCTCCGTACCAACATTATATAATGAAACAACGCGTTTTTTATCCTGCCCCAGGAAGCAGCCATGCTAGTAAATGAAAATTGGATTGTTATAATGCAGCCTTCCAAATGAAAAACCACAGCCAGGATGAGGGAAATCATGTTTTTATGCTCCAATTTATCATCCCAGTGCACACACACACATATAGACACACTTTAAATACACACCCTCAGTATTTTTACACATTTTTGACTGGGTCTCTGTTTATATAATACAACTTGTTTAGCCTGTTGCATCAGCCAAATAAAGTTAAGATTAGTTTTTAGAGTTCTAAAAAAATCAATCATTTTAATGAGCCCAGTCCAGGTAAAAACTAATCTGATTGAATGTAATCTGATCCTGACTGCTTCTACCTGATTTTGTGTGATGGTGTGTTCGGTGTCTCGCTGACGCTGTGGTGATCGTCGTACTTATGGCAACTATCTGAGTATTATGTATGTGTGCCCCTGCTGTTTAAAAAACTGTTAATTTTATTGTTTCTCCTCTCATGATTATCAGTCAAATCACTTAATGCATTGTGATTGAGGGCACTCGCTGCCTTTAGCCAAATGACTGTTGATATTTGCTTTTAATTTAAGACAAGACTCATTAACATGCTGCCAGATTAACTGCTGCAAGCTGAGGTTATCTGCTCTTAATGCTGCTGCACTCATATAATCCCTGCTAACTTGGATTGGTGGCTACAATGAGATCAGCGGCCAATAGGGCGACTCCACGGAAGCAACAATCACAGAGGACCCTGAATGCACCACAGAGCCCAGACTGATAAAACACAAGATCTCAGACGCGGCCAAAGCGACAAAGACGAGGGTCGCTTTGCAAAAGCGATGTAGATGACATCATCAGAATAAATCCCACCTTCTGACTGAATCAATAAAACACACTGGATTATTATGATTATTACAGTGATTATTCTGGTCTGGCGGTGACTCGGTGGAGGCCAAATCTGCTGAGGAAGAGCAACGACATGCAGATAAATCTTTTTCAAATGTGGATTATTAAATATTTGCAGCCGGCACACACGGAACCATATGGTTGAACATAATCAACAAACCTTCAGTAACACAAAGACTCATTCTTATTGCTCATTTTAAGTTTCTGTTCGGGCCCTGGTCCTGGTTCCTGGTCCTGGTCCTGGTCCTGGTTCCTGCTCAGTCATTTTCAGCACCATAAGGCTTCATTTGGTGCAAATCACACTCAGCAGAACCTGTCAAGAACTTCCATCTAAGCTGCCGGAACCTTCAGGTCTGGGCTCAGCTCAGTCACGCCTCATGTTGTTCTTCGTGTTTTTAATAACAAAAAAAGCTCTGAGGGTCTTGAGGTCACATACACGGCGAGACGGTGGCGATTCACTTTTGATGATTTTTGTAATTTAATATTTGAGAGTTTATAAACCGATTGTCCTCTGATTGTCTCCTCCAATCTGTCCTTAGCCTCGTTGTGCTAATCCACACACACACGCACACACGCGCACACACATGCACATGCAGACATACACACGCACATACACATACAACAAAGGGCTGAGGTGAAGCTCAACATGTTTGTTCTCTAAACCAAAAGTTACTGTGATGATTAAGAAAAAGATGGTATATGACATCATCATGTCCCAATGATGGTGGTCATGGTGATGATGATGATGATGGTGATGGTGATGATGATGATGATGGTGATGATGATGATGATGATGGTGATGGTGATGGTGATGGTGATGGTGGTGATGGTGGCGATGAAGACACTGAAGTTGATGAGGGACAGGTTTTTGCTGTCCATACTGGAATTCCCACCATTATTGATTTGTTGTCCCCGTGTGGGTGACAGCTGAAGAGGAGGGGCTGAAACAAAAAGGAGTGACAGATGGAGGAGAGAAAGAGGAGCAGAGATGGAAGGATCAGGCTGAAGGAGGTTAATGAAATGAAATCACCCTAATACAGTAAAGTTCAGCTGAAGTCAAAATGTAGACTCTTTTTAGTTTACTCATAAAGAATTAGTTGATTTTACCCCCACTGTCGTCAGCATGTTGGCCAAGTGGCTTAATTACCTGTTATTATTGTTTTACTGATAATGCTTTATTTAAAAAAAAAAAAAAACAGTGATCACAAATGCACAAACCTTCATAAATCCTCAGAATTACTGGAGCAATATTTGTAAATCTTTTGCTGGTTCGTCACGTCTCCTGAAATGTGACTCTGATTGGTTGGTTGCTAAGCAATCAACAACCTTAAATGTTGATTATCATGGCGTCCGCTCTCCGCTGCAGGCCGGGGTCATGCGGTAACGGAGGTGGGGGAGCGTCACCGAGGGTGTCAGGGTCAGAGCAGGGTTCAAAGGTCAGAAGCAGCGGGCTTTAGGAAAGTGTCTACATCTGTTGCTGGAACGGGAAACGAGAGACAAGTCTGGTGTCGCTCCACTTGTCCTGGGAAACAACAACCTCACAGGTTGTGAAATTAGCGTAGCACATCAGGGTTAATGCGTCGGGCGGCACGTGTTCAGCTGGTGGGCGGCTCAGCGGCGTTCGCTCCAGACGTCTCTGTACAGCATTAAATTTTTAATCATTAGCCATTAGCGCTAATGGCAGCAGACAGCTTTCTCTGCTGTTGTTTGTCTGGCGTGGCCGACTGCACTTTCAGGCCTGAGATTACAAAATGTAAATGAGTGGGGGGTGTTTGGGGGGGGGGGGATCATATAAGAGTATATGGTCCAGACTTCCAGACAGTCTAATTTAAAAACTGTAATCCCAACCCAAGAGTTGTTTACAGCGCCGAATTAGGTTAATCTATTAGGCCTATTTGCATAAATGTGCATTTATGAATAATTAGTGGGCCACAGGCTGAAGGTGGAGACTGGGGGGGGGGGGGGGGGGTCAGGAACGGACGCGTGGCCAGACTATTGTTGCCGTTGACACCAGTTAACAATAGGAAGGAGAAAACAATGAGCAACAGGAACCGTCTGCTATCGCTTACAGGCCGCTGAGCAGCACACGCAACAGCAGCACGTCTTTAATTTAATTACAGCTGCTGCTGTAATTGGACTCATTACTGCCGTTTAACTGGAGAAGCAGCTGGAAGGTGGGACTTTAAACTGGACCAATCAGAGGACGGGTTTATATTTACTGGTTCACAGTCATTATGCCTTACTTTATCGACGACGTAGGGGCTTTAGCAAATTTAGCATAATTTTGCCATCATTGCCTAATTTCAACATTTCAAAATAATCCTTTTAATACAGAAATGTACCTTTTTCCAGTTATTATTAATTTAGTTGCTTTTTTCCCCCCAGCACTGAAAAATCTTTGTATATTTGAAAATCTTCAACATGTGTTCTTCTTTTCCCTCTTCCTGTTATTGCATATTCTTCTGAGATTCATGCAGAATGATGCCTCAGCTGCCTGTGTGCAGTGCTTCTCTGAGCGTTTCCGCCTGTTTTCAGTTTGAGCGTCTGCCGATCTTTGTGTCAAACGTCTCTAATTCCCCAGACACTCATCACAGCAGCTCTCTGGGGAGACACGCCCCCTCTTTTTTACTCGGCACCAGCAGACAGAGGCCTCCACGCCGGCGTCACCGCCTGGTTCTGTTCACCAAATCCTGCCAGCAGCAACAGTTGCTAACGTGGTCCTCCAACACTTCCGTGTCCATCTTCTACATATCCCCACCTACAGTGTTCCATCTACAATAGGCCATCTGGTATACTTTATATAAAGTATTCCATCTACAATACTCCATCTACAGGTCTCTGTCTCTTGTACTTAATCTACAGTATTCCATCTACTCTTTTTATACTTCTCCATTTGTAGTATTATTTTGCAGTACTCTGTCTATAGTACAGTATTATGCAGTACTTTGCCTATGGTACAGTATTATGCAGTACTTTGTCTACAGTATTATGCAGTACTTTGTCTATGGTACAGTATTATGCAGTACTTTGTCTACAGTATTATGCAGTACTCTGTCTACAGTACAGTATTATGCAGTACTCTGTCTACAGTACAGTATTATACAGTACTCTGTCTACAATATTATGCAGTACTCTGTCTACAGTATTATACAGTACTCTGTCTATAGTACAGTATTATGCAGTACTCTGTCTACAATATTATGCAGTACTCTGTCTATAGTACAGTATTATGCAGTACTCTGTCTACGGTACTCTGTCTGTAGTACTCTGTAGTACTCTGTAGTACTGCAGGTTGGTGATAACACTGGTCAGCAGCGCTCAGTCTGAACAGACAGTAAATTAATTACAAACATGAAAAATGAAACAATCAAGTCATGAAGGATGAAGATAAAACTCTGGATGAGGATAAAAAGCTCAAGAATAAAAGACCTTAATCTGAAGATTATTCAAACCCACATAATCAATAAATCTCCTTCTTCATATAATGGTAATCCATAGTGTTTTAAAATTTAACATAAGTTTCTGCATGGGCACACACACACACACACACTCACACACACACACACACACACACAGTTTAATCCAACTGTAGCACCTTCTTTTCGGCTTACATGAGTCAAACTGGTGTTCTGATTTTTGGAAAACCTTTATAATCTGCAAAAACTCCAAAACTGTCTCATCATTTTTTCCGTGTGTGTGTGTGTGTGTGTGTGTGTGTGTGTGCGTGCTTCTACTTGCACATGCAACATAGTGAGGACCAACATGTGCATTTTACCAGCAAAGTGAGCACTTTTTTAGGAAGCCGGGGCAATTTGTCTGGTCTTTACACCTTTAAAAGTGGAGGGTTTGGATTTGTTTTAAAGGTTCAGGGTGCATCAGGTTTAGGTCAAAGGTCAGAGTTGGGGTTTGGGTTAGGGTTTGTATTAGATGAGAATGTATCATGTATAAGAAAGTCCTCTCATGCATGTACAAAGGGAGGGAGTGCACATTAAACACATTAAATGGAGTTTTAAATCCCATTTTGTAGTGTTGCCTGTTGATTGAGAGAAAATGTAATTCTTTAAAAATAGGTGAGTAAAATAGATGTTCGGTGATGCTGATGCAAATAGAGAAAAGTAAACAATTTCATGTAAAATAATATGGTTTCCTTTTTAGTTTATCTTTTCATTTTTACTTTAAATTAGAAGTTTTTCTATACAAATATATATTTATTTAAAAAGTGATTTAAATTAAAACTTTTAAAAATGAAAACATGTTTATAAAATAAACTGCAATGACTCAAAAAGTCCTCTCAGGTGTTGATATTACAGTATTTTTCAGTATTTTTCCATGTTGAAATGAAGGTTCTAAGTAATACTCTTAACGTAATAATTTAGGAATTATATTTAAAGTATTACAACACACACACACACACACACACACACAGACACACATGCACAGCCTGCCAGCATGCAGTCAATCCTGACGGATTAAACACTAACTTGGCCCTAATTTTACAAACAGACTTTCATCCTGAGGCTTCGTTTTCTGTGCCAGTGTGTGTGTGTGTGTGTGTGTGTGTGTGTGTGTGTGTGTGTGTGTGTGTCGGAGAGAGAGAGTAGGTAAAAATGGTCAACTGGTTTTAAAAAGCAATTAGAGGAATCTGCTTATGGGACATAATTAAAGCAAATTTGAGCCTGTTCTTGAAACTTTAATCCAGTTTTTTTTTTCTGTTTTTTTTGTAGATCTAGATATGATGTCATCATTTCAGTCCAATCAAATAAAGACAGATTAAATACCATTAAATTCATTGAAAATCGGGAACACACTTTAGGTTATCAGTACAAATAAGCATTAATAAATAGACACAAAATATTTTATTGTTTTAAAATATGAAAGTGCAGAATAAGTATGACTTTTATCGTGTTTTTTTCAATGTAATACATAATGTAATAAAATATTGATTTTTCTTTTTGCCTGAAAATGTTCTGTATTTTGAGGTGCCAAAATAACGCTCCTGTGTGATCATTACTGATTGGTATTGATCTGATTTTACTCTCCTGGTCGAAGATGAAGCAGGGAGAATTACTCTGCTGCTCAGAGAAAATCCTGATTGAACTGAAAGAAAATTGGTGGTAATTAATCCCCCGGACGAGGAGAAATTAACCACGCCCCCATCCCAGATCTCACTGTTGATTGGCTCCCGCCACGACACCCAGCAGACCCGGGACAGATAAATTGAACGTGCCCGGAAACCTCTAAGTCTGAGCATCCTCATCCACATCATCATCATCACCTTCCTCAGTGACAGAACCATGACGGCTCGGGACGACCTCACTGAGGAGAAACCCAAAGTTAAGATGTTGTCCCCCGGCTACGGGATTGACAAGTCTCGCCTCCACGGCTCCGGATTCCGATCCAAAGGTTTCGCTATCACGGACCTGCTGGGTCTGGAGTCTGACCTTCAGGCGAGGCAGCAACCTGGTGGTGGCTCGGGTTCAGTGGCGGTATCCGCGGCGGACCCGCAGGTGCCCGCGGGTCTGGGAGGGTTCTCCTTTCCAGGCGGGTCTCTGCCGCTCGGTCTCGGGTTCCTGTGCAGCTTGGCAGCACAACAGCCAGCCGGGTCACCGTGTTTCCTGCCAGGGCACCTGCCGCTGCTTCAGGCCAGAACCGACAGCCACTATCTGCAGAACCTGGAGGCTCAGCGGGACCAGTACTCCGGTATGACGCAGACCACCTTTTGTTGTGGTCCGAAACGGTGACCCGTAACCGCCCCTGAAATAAGCATCCTAATGATTGTAACTTTTTAATGATTCTAATTACTAGTATGCTTCATAAAAATGTTGTTATTAAATGATTAATTTGTTATTAATACAGAACTTTGAAATTCTAAACAAAGCCTAATAATTTTAGTCTTTAGAAATCACGTTATTGCGCATAAAACTATATAATTATGGCTTTGATTGTGTATTATAGGAAAATATTTCGTTTTTGTTAATTATTTAAAAATGTATAAGTCTCTTTGCATCATTTTCCCGCGCGCGCTTTTATGCTGATTGGACAGATTGCTGATTGATCGATGATCTTGACCGAGTGTTTGGTTGATGTTGCAGATGAAGAGTGTCTGTCTGACCGCAACGACTCCAAAAGCTCCGCAAACTCCCAGAAGAGGAAGAAGAGGAGACACAGGTGAGGAAGAACACCTGTTGTTTAATTCTTAGAACAACATCAACAGCTTACTCAAGAAAAACCCACCGTAAAAGCAGAAAATGTCATTTCCGATCACTTTGCACGTTATAAATACGATTTTTGTCTCTATCAAAATTAGAATTTATCCCTATTAATAAATGCATTTTATTTAAATGTTTTAAAGAAAATTTTGAAAGATTTTTGGTTCCGGGTGTACTCATGCTTTATGTTGTGGTCATGCAGGACAGTATTCACGTCCCATCAGCTGGAGGAGCTGGAGAAGGCCTTCCAGGAGGCGCACTATCCTGACGTGTACGCGCGGGAGATGCTCGCCATGAAAACAGAGCTACCTGAGGACAGAATACAGGTGACACCATCATTGTTCCATCACTGCTGATCAGCAATAGTCAGAATAATCTCAACATCGTAGTATAATTTTTAGGATTAAAAAACGAATCCATCAAAGTATTTTTAAAAGTAGAACGTTTGTTAAAACTTATGTAACCTAATTTCTAAAAAATATATTTGTAACTGATTTTTAGGTCAAAATTTCAGTTAAAAAATGTTTGCTATTTTTTTCTTTTATTTAAAATATGTTTTGTCAGGTTTTAAATATATCCATATTTTTAAAATATATTTAGCAACCAATCTAAAGTCTTTAATTTTTGCCGATTTAGGGCGTTTCATTTATTTGTCGTCAGGTTTTGAATATTTTTGATCTTCCCTCCAGGTCGGTTTTTGAATGTTTTTGATATTTCTTCCAGGTTTGGTTCCAAAACCGACGAGCAAAGTGGCGAAAGCGCGAGAAGTGCTGGGGCCGCAGCAGCGTCATGGCCGAGTACGGCCTGTACGGGGCCATGGTGCGACACTCCATCCCGCTGCCGGAGTCCATCCTCAACTCCGCCAAGAACGGCATGATGGGATCCTGCGCCCCCTGGCTGCTCGGTGAGCCGCATGCACGTCAGTGCCACACGCACACACACACGCACGCACACACAACAGCAAACATGTTAAAAGATTATCACAAGTTAAAGCTAAATGGTCTTGATTTTCTGTGGTTGCCTCAAATTTGTGCTTAATACTATAATTATGTTTAACTTAGCAAAAACATTTAAACACCTTTTGACATTTAGTCCCAACAATGACTTTTACTAGAAGTACAGTTAATAACAGACACATAATATATATAAGTCAGCAAAGAGCACATAAATTGATATATGTTTAGTCTGTTTCCACATTGTTTTTGCTGTATCATTGCAAAGATAAAGCTCGATGATGCAGACTGAACTGAGTGTCCGTCTCTTCACGCAGGGATGCACAAAAAGTCGTTAGAAATGTCCAAGAAGTGTTTGAGCCCTTCCGAGTCGGACCCGACCCGCTGTAATCCTTTCTGTGGCACCTCGGAACGATGCGGTCGCAGCGAGGCCCAGGAGGTGGAGCCCGAGGAGGAGCGGCTCCTGGAAATGGAGGAAGAGGAGGACGTGGATGAGGAGGTGGCCATCGACCTGTCCAGCTCCTCCAAGCAGCAGCACCCGGAGACAGGATCTTCTGTTAACCTCACGCACTCCCCACATCGGCAGAGTGGGGGCGAGTCAGATGAACAAAGTTGAACCTTGGGGGGGGGGTCGAAAAATGACTGAAGACAGTGGCACTTTGATGAAATGCAGTGGGTCAAGAAGGTTGATGGGTTCATTCAGGGATGACAGAAACAGCCAACCAATGAACAGAAATAATAACATTTATCTCCGTCTGTATATTAGTGTGAGTCTGTGAGGAAATGTTAGCCTAATTTTCTATGTGAACATATGATCTGATGCTATGAAATGTTTCTGCACTACACAAATTTCAAACCCTCATCTTGATTGAGCATTAGCATCGTTATAGAGCTGCTATGCTAAAGAATGTGGATTCCAATTTACAATGACAATAACACTATATTGAACACATAATGTAAATAAGCCCTTGCCATTCGTATAACTACATAAAATTCGAACATCTAATAATTATGATAATATTAAGCTGAAAATTATGTTATTGATTGCAAGAGTGACATTTATTGATGATGGTAATGATTTCTCCAATATGATGGAAACATGCTTCCTCAGCATTGTTGCTGCTGTTGTTCAAAGACTTTTCTGGAGAATGTAGATAAATTCCATTTCTGTCTGCGTTTTGTTGCTGGAATTCACTGAGAATAATCGTCATCCTTGATGAGAAACAAAGAGAGTAGCTGATGTTTATTGTTTCTTTTGTGTGTTTGGTAATTTCACTGTTACTGTTCAGATGTATGTAAATTAATGTAATTTAAAAACTATTTCAAAAATTCCTTTTATTATTATTAGGTACAGAATGGTGAATAAAAACAAAGTATTTTTGGAATCACTCGAGTATTGATTTTGAGTATTCAACACAACATAGACCTGGCATTTTATAATGGAACGACAAATTTAATTTTTAAATTAATTTTTGACAAGGTTCAAACCTCACCATAAGCAGAAAATATTTCTGAAATGTGAGAGAAACAAATAAAACTTGCATCATGGTTTTGAGAATTTATCATTAAATTCATTTGAAATGATAACAAAAATAAAGACTGTTTTAGTATATGGCAAAAGGGATGGATGGAAGAATCAGCCTCCAGTTATCTAGAAAAGAAAATATGTCAAACCTATATATGTCTTTTATTATCACATCTTCCTAATAGAGAGGTAATTTTCTTTTTTCCTTTTGTATTTTAATTGGAGCTTGTATATATCAAGTATAATTTATATTATTTTTTAATTTGAATATTATAATTATTAATATTTTTCAGGAGAGCGGCGGAACTTCGTCACGAACTACGTCACTTCCTGCAAACGCGTGAGCCGCTTAAAACCATGAGCTTTGATTAAACTAGCAAGCGTCTAATTTAAGGATAACTTCTGTTCGGGTTAATGTTGCTTGAGTCTTAACTGATCCTTAGTTGTAGTACTCTGACAAAGGCATGACTGGTGGTCATTCTTCTGGTAGAGAAAGTGACGGAAAAACGTCTCTTGGAAACCACGGAATGCTAACTGCTAACTAGCTATCAAACACTTCCGGTGATTTGCAGGAGGTTGTGACAAGGTAGTGCTGCAAAATGTCTGACGATTCACTTATTGATCTGGATGGTTTATTTACTTTGTTGATGAATTTACCCAGTTTACACCTGCATTTTTCCATCCCATCCCCGAGTTACATCTGTGAACGAGGCTTCACACAGGCTGGTAACTTGCGTAGTCACCAGGCGATACACAGCAGCAAGCAACAACTCTGTTCCATCTGTGGAAAGACATACCACTGTCTGTAGAATCATGTCATCAGAAGACATGTCCAATGTTTACTGAGTTTACTGCCACAGGCAGCATTCTCACCTGCCAGTTCTGTGGGGAAAAAGTTCCCTAACCAATCATAGTTTAGGGTTCAACTGTGAAGTCACAAGGGTGAGAAGCCGCCCCACTGTGACGTCTGTGGAAAAGCTACCATTTGAAGGATCTCTGACCACTGCTACACCCAGAGCAACAAGGAACGATACTACTGGATGTTGTGCACCACCAGCTTCCTGCAGCACAGCTGCGAGATGCTGTGACTATAACAAACACTTCTTCCTCCTCGCTGCCTCCCTCAAGCCCAACCTGAATACCAGACCTCACCTGAAGCAGGTGCAGCAGAAGCATACTAATGCTAGTGACCTCAGAATACCCACAATTAGCTTGAAACCATTAGCAAAGCATTGTAAGTCTTATCTGACCATTCAATCAGGATTGATTTTTAACCTCCAACTTTGCTCTGGGTTCAGTTTGCTTAGCATTGATAAATTCCTGGCCGCAGGATGTTTGAATTAGCTAAACAGCAGATTATCATAGTATTGTTAAAGGTGATTAAATCAATCGCACCAACTCGTAGATGGATTACATCATGTAATCTAACAGATCTCAGAGGTCACATAAACATCACAGGAAAAAATCGACTGCCTGCCCAGCTGCCAATTCCAGATGCAGCTGTATGAATTAATCAGCTTAAAGGATAAAATTTAATAAATCAAAAATGCTGTTTTTGCGGATGCTCAATCTTATTTTGACAAGGTATTTTGTTTTTCAACAGAGATGTTTTGATTTTATGTATCATTCAGGCAAGAAACATTTTAAGAATTTTCTCCACCTTGTATTTCTTGTCTTCCTCCTTCCTCTTATTGTTTTATTTTCAGTAGTAATATATTGTTTTCAGACGGGTGCAAATTATGAGCTAACCTACAGGGGGCAGGATGTCTGTACAGCTGTGTTTAAAACCAGAGGAAGTTAATATTTACTGTTGATCTCTTGCTTCACATACAATAAGATAACAAGACGATTGGAACTTCCAACAGCAAAAGGTCACAACTCTAAACACACTAAAGCCATTCTAAACTGGATTATATGTACAAAAAATTGGTTAAAACTCTGTTTAAATCAAACTGAATGAAATTTGATCAACGTGTGATTGACATTTTTATTCTCTACGTAATATTATGAAATATTTAACAATAAATATCTTGCATTCAAATGCAAATAATCCCGATGGTAACTTATAACTGATGTTAAACTATGAATAAGTGTACAAAAGGAAACTAGATTTCAGTTATTTTCACTTTCTCACTTCTTGAAAAACGAGTCATGAGGTTCCTGGGGTCACGTGACTTTTGGTCAAAGATGTGTCGGTGAAGGTCCAGAGGGGATCACCTGCGCACACCTGAGAAAGAAAGAGACTCGAGTCAGTCTGTCAGTCTTCGGGATCAGCAGGATTCAACATGACTGTCTCCCACAGTTGCCTGAGGACCCGGACCCTGTCCCGAGTCCTGTTCCAGACCTCCTTCAGCCGACGCGGAAGTCTGGCTGCCTTTAAGATCCGGACCGATACGGTACCACAGCGATGTCTGACCACCCTTCCTTCACCGGGATATTGGAATTCCGAGTTGTCCCGGCTGTCCCACGGGGACCTATATCGGCTCTCAGTCACGGAGCCGGACCGGTTCTGGGGCGCTGCCGCCACCGACAAGCTCCGCTGGATAGAACCTTTCCACCGGGTCCGGGACTGCGACCTGAGCAGCGGGAAGATCAGCTGGTTCCAGGGAGGGAAGCTGAACGTGTCCGGTGAAAAACTCTCACGACAATACAACTAATCATTTGACAGTTCCTTAACCGATATTCAATAACAAGTGATTTGCTGATAAAGATGAACAGAACAGCCGTTTACCGTCAACAGATTTACGCAGGTTTTAATGAGAGAAATGTGTGACAGGAGGTAAATAAGGTTTATAATGCAACAGGTACTAATTAGTGTGAAAAGGGCTTCATCAACAGAGTAAATAATTAAGTGTTTATTATTTTAAATTTATGTAGTGATCTGAATCGGTGACTAGATAAATGAAAGGAATTAAAAATGCAAATGTTTTGAGAAAAGTGTTGAAAGTAAGCGGCAGAAAGGAAATCCTGTAAAATAAACCGTTAAGAGGTCAAGCGCGCGACAAGCTGGGTTGGGCGCGAGACTGACGTCAGCAAAACGAAACCGGAAGTGTCAGGGGGAAAAGTGACGTCGGTCAGAGTTCAAAACGTTCACTAAAAACATGTAATTGATCTGTTGCCATGTAGATTTATCAGGTGATTATAAATGCGGGAGAATAACCAGTAAATGCTGCGGTGCCGCGTCTTTATCCGCTGGTTTGTTGCCGTTTTTGTGTGTATGAGTAATCCAATAATGTTTCAATAACGACAGCTGGATGATTTGTATTGTATGTGTATATTGATGTGACAGCAGAGGATTTTGTTTCCTGTAAATTATTTTGTAAATCTGTTGCATGAGACACAAACAGGATCTTAAACCCATTTTAGGATTAATTTGAAATCGGTTTTTGTAAGAATTGTGTCTCAACAACACACATGTCACCACGTGTACTGCACAACACACCAAAAACTGTAAGAAAAATCACTCCTATCATCATTTTCCACTCAACATTACAACACAAACTAAGCCAAAACACAAAAAAGACAGGCAAATAGATCATTTATGTGTTGTGCACTGTAAATTACGTAAATATGGATTTGAATAACTGCCAATCATTAAAAAATGTACATCAATCATATAAATAACGGGGAAATTTGCCGCTAAAAATGTTTAAACACTGTTGAATTTGGATTCACCAGTGACCCTCTATTGACAAAACTGATTTTGAATTTTGGGAAATGGTGGATCCTGAAATAAAAGTGAAATAAAATTAAACGCATGAGCTGGATATAGCTGCACATGCACGTACTGGCAGTATATATGTTAATGGAATGATTTCATTTGATAGATGTGGTGACTCTTCATTTTGTGTCCGTTAGTAAACTGCCTCGATGTTCACGTTGAGAAACATCCAGACCGAGTGGCGTTGATCTGGGAGAAAGATGAACCTGGTACTGAGGAGAAGGTCACCTACAGGTAAGAAAATGATTATTCTTAAAGGAAATCACATGTGTTCACCTACTATAGATGATCTTTATCTTATCATCATTCTGTTTGACATTTCTCAATTCTCCCTGGTTGCAGATGATACACTTCTTTTATCTTATCTTATCTTATCATGTCTGAGTATCCCTTACAGTTACATCAGTAATGTAAGAGAATGTGTATTTTAACTGCCTCAAGCTAACAAAAACCAGAAGGTGATGTCACAGTGATACGCTCTGCATGATAGTGATAATTTCTTGGCGTGAAAATGATGGTGATAATAACAATAAAGATAACAACGCCATCTTTTCCCTGCTTTCTGTCCAACAGAGAGCTGCTGGAGACAACCTGTCGTCTTGCTAACACCCTCAAGAGCCACGGTATCAAAAAAGGGGACACAGTGGCCATTTACATGCCAGTGTCGCCGTTAGCAGTGGCAGCCCTGTTAGCCTGTGCGCGGATTGGTGCAGTACATACGGTGGTTTTTGCTGGCTTCAGCTCCGAGGCTCTTGCAGGGAGGATCCAGGACGGTAAATTTAGGTTTCAAAATGCTTTAAAGTTGCAGTTTGTTTTCTTGACATTTTGTTTAATCACTTGTTCGCCTAAAACACAAGACTGCTATCACCTCTACAGGACGAAAATGGTATCACAAGAGAGCGTGAGCTGCGTTAGCTGATTAACATCTTTAATTCCCTGTCACTCTTTTTGTTGAAAACCTTACCCAGAACTATCAATGTTTAGAGAAAAGGTAGGGACATATCTAACAACTGATAACTCCTTCAATATGTCACATTTACAAGTTGGAATTGTGCGATTACAGCACTTATATGAATGTTTTTGTTGCAATTCAAGTAAAACAGGCATTTAGCCTGAAGCCTGAACATTTGCTGTCAAGTTCATCACTCGGCTGTGTTTTGGAAACATTCACTGCCGTCAGACACAAACATGGTGTTTCCATGGTTACTGATCTGCACCCAAGCTGAATGGGACTTTCACTCCTCCATGTCCCAGTAAAACCACTCGATTTATTCTCTCTGTCCCACTATAATCAGTCCATTTAACCTCTTTATTTCCACCATAACAACTACATTTATTGTCTATTTCCTGGTATATTCACTCCAGTTGATCCTCTCTGTCCCAATATAACCAGTCCACTAGTCTCCTCTGTCCCAGAATAATAGTTAATTTACCTCTATGTCCAAGTAGAACCAGTCCAAGTGTCCCATCTACCACAGTGTAACTCATCCATTTGTCCACATAGCATATCCAGTTCATTTGTCCCTCTGTCCCTGTATAACCAGTATCTGTCCCAGTATCGGCCATGAATATGCATCGCATGCTTATGAAAACAGGATGTCATGTTTTATTACTGAATTGTGAATATCTGCTTTTACTGCAGCTTTAACGAGTTCAAAGGTTTGTTAAAGGAATGTTACCATGGCAACCAAAACAGCCACAAGAGGTGTCATAATGAGAGGAGTGTTATTTTAAGCATTCCATCTTTTAGGTTAATTTAATAGAAAGTAGTAAAAGGTGTGTGTTTTTGGGTGAATGTAGCATGTTGGTGCTAGCATTCAGCTGGGTTGGTGACATGAGACCTTTCCTTGTGTTGCAGCTAAATGTAAGGCTGTGATCACCTGTAACGAGGGTGTGAGGGGGGGTCGCCTCATCCCCCTGAAGGCCACCGTGGATGCCGCTCTCAAGAGTTGCCCGACCGTTCGCCACGTTTTTGTTTCTCAGAGGACAGAGAAACAGTGCATGATGGGAGAGATGGACGTCCCCCTGGAGGAGGTGAGAGGTCAAACTCCTCTGGGAACTCTTCTCTTCTAACTCCTACTTATGGTGTGTATTTCAGGTGATGTGTCGTCAGTCTGCCGTGTGTGCTGCAGAACCTCTGGACAGTGAAGATCTCCTCTTTCTCCTCTACACCTCAGGAAGTACAGGGAAACCTAAAGGGATCGTCCACACACAAGCTGGGTACCTGCTGTACACATCACTGACACATCAGGTACACGCACACACCCAAACACACACATACACATAGTTTTCTGTTAAAGTTTAAATGAGAATGTGAGGACAAGGACGGGTGGCTAAACAATGAGCCGAACAAAAACACTGCTGTTTGTTCCCAGAGGGATGGCAAGGACGCGGCCCTGAGGCCAAATCTGGCCCCAAAAGCTTTAAATTAGCTTTTCTCCAGTTTGACAAGCAATAGCATCTGTTTTCTGTGTGTATGTTTGTGTGTGTGTCGAGGTCCAGGGTTGACTTGATGTTTATGATAACTATGTAAAAATCATAATAACATAATGCCTCCCATCGCTGCCAAATATTTATCAGTGGTAATTTCTAAAGCAGCTTAACCTTCCAAGTGTGTGTGTGTGTGTGTGTTTGTGTATGTGAAAGAGAGTTTGTGCGCATCTCATTTGGCAAACTCGTTTGGATGAAACAACAGAACAAAAGCTGCTTTGAGTGAAAAAGACAAGAAGCAATGGGTCAGTGCCAGGCCGACAGAGAGACGGATCCAGAAAGAGGGAGGGAGAGAGTTGGTGTTGCTGAGCTCCTCACGTGATCACATCAACCATTTTGTGGCACTGACATCAGGCTGAATACTGAAACTTTAATATCAGTCTGGACAATCACCGTGTACTGTGATTGCTGCTGTACTTACTACTTCGACTAGTAGTCTGATTAGTGTTTTAATTACTACTTTGAAAACTTATTAGTACAGCACTTTAGTTACCACTATGACTATTACTGTTGTTTCTACTGTTATTACTTGTGTAAGAAGTGCTGTGGTTAATCATCAATACTGTGATTATTATTGTGTGGCACTGTGATGTAAGGTCTGTGCAGTTTTAGTCTCTGCTGTGTATTCAGCATCGCAGCCTGGGGACTCTTGCACAAAAATTCCCTCGTCGGTGTCGAGAAAGTATAAAACATCAGATCGTATCAGTTGTATTTCTCTGGGGCAGTACTGATGGAATTGGCTACTTTTTCATCGGGTCTCTCTATAACAGTCTGATCATGCTGCGATTTCAACAGTACGTCTTTGATTACCGGGACGGCGACGTGTTCGGCTGTGTAGCGGACATCGGCTGGATCACAGGACACAGCTATGTGGTGTATGGCCCGCTGTGCAACGGCGCCACCACTGTCCTCTTTGAGAGCACACCTGTGTACCCCAACCCAGGTGAGATCTGTGTCAGGGACCTGCTTCATGCTGCTACTCCCTGGAGACCTTTGATACCTGACACGGGAACAGAGAATGTTCACTGACTCTCATCTCTTTTTGTGTATATCTGTGTGTGTTCAGGTAGGTATTGGGAAATGGTGGAGCGTCTTAGGATCAATCAGTTCTATGGCGCTCCGACAGCTCTGCGTCTTCTGCTGAAGTATGACGAGCAGTGGGTGAAGAAATATGACCGCTCGTCTCTGCAGACACTGGGATCAGGTAACATAAACACACACGCATAGAGAACAGCGTTACAATCACAATGACCTCTTGACCTTTTGCAGGACTGACCTCTATGCTGGAATAATCAGGGGATTGAATATTAATTTTTAATGACCTGCTCTCTCTTTGGGTTGAACCATAACACAGTGTGTGTGTGTGTGTGTGTGTGTGTGTGTGTGTGTGTGTGTGTGTGTGTGTGTGTGTACAGTGGGAGAGCCCATTAACCACGAGGCCTGGCACTGGTTCCACAGTGTGGTTGGAGAGGGGCGGTGCCCTCTAGTGGACACGTGGTGGCAGACAGGTGAGTCACATGAGCAACGGAAGCCAGTAGTAAAGTTCACGCAGCTTCACTTTAGAGAAAATATTGTAATTTCCCTCCAGCTACATTAAGACTTTAACACTATGTTACGGCAGTTTTACTGCCTGTAAAATAAACACATTATTTGTACTTACAGTAAGTATTCCATCAGGTTATTGGACCCAATCAAAGAAACGTGGCAGGAATGACCAGAACCTGCTATTTCCTTGTCTTGTTTGTGCTGATAAGTGTTGATCCGAATGTAAGTCGGTCTGATTCTGGACCTTCAACCCTAATTTGAGTGATTAGAACATCTGCAGTGGGAGAAAATGAATTAAGATCAAATCCTCCACACGCTCTCCAGGATCACTGACATCACAGTATCTGTGACCTAATTCCTCGACAATCATTCGCTGTGTGTGTGTGTGTGTGTGTAGTTTTATAAACCAGACTTTAAACTCCATGACAGCTGCTTCTTCTTCTTAAAAGGGAGAAAATCCCCAATAAATTAAGAAATTAAAGGAAATTAAAACTGCTTGTAGGAGTGAAACCGAATGTCCCCTAGTGGCAGCTGCCGGCATCTGCAATTTACGTCGCTTTAAATCCTGTTGTTGAACCTATATATATATTCTAACAACATAAAAGCTTTAAATATCCCAGTAAAAAATATTAGTGAGTTGCTCCTAAATGCAGCACTGCACTGACCCCCTAAACCTGGTTAAATATCTGCGGCCTCCACAGAGACGGGAGGCATCTGCATTGCCCCGCGTCCTGCAGAGGAAGGCGCTCCCATCCACCCAACCATGGCCATGAGGCCCTTCTTCGGGATCCAGGTGGCTCTAATGGGAGAGAAGGTGAGCTGACCTGATCTTGACCATGGACTAACAAGCTAAAGCTAACACCTCTGACTCAGGTCACTTTCTTGGATTGCTTGATTCTGTGAATTTGAGGATCTGCCTGTGTTTTCACTGTTGTCCTGTCTGTTTCTGATGCTGGTTAATCTCTGCGCCTCATTAACTGTGAGACAGAAGAGGTTGAGCGAGCCTTGAAGTCTCTCTCTCTCTCTTTAATCTTTCATTAATCAGCAGCATCTGTTTGCTCTGAGCAACAGATTTCAAGCTGCGTTAAAGATCATTGTCCCGCTCCTCAAATTAATTAACGTGTCCTCGCTCAGTTGAAGAAGAGTAATCTTCATTATTCAAGGATTCTCTTCATCACTGTTCCTGATTCTACTTAGATTACATTAGATCAGATTAGACCTCCTTCAGTTTACATTTTGTACTCAGTGGAGCTCGAGGTCTCTTAAATCCTCTCATACTGAGTAAACTGATGAACCCGTTGTCGTGGTGATAGATTTAGTGTGAACCATTTAACAGTGATCTAAATCCAAACATGAAACAGCTGATTTACAGAAACACTAAAAACCCCACAACACCATGAAGTATTTAGAGTACTGTGAAGTACTGATAATGTACTGATTATTTATTTGTGTTATTTGAATTGTTTTCTTGTGGTTTTCAGGGGGAAAGGCTAAATGCTAACTCAGTTAGCGGTGCTCTGTGCATCAGTCAGCCATGGCCCGGGATGGCCCGCAGTATCTACGGCGACCACCAGCGATTTGTTAACACTTATTTCAAACCGTATCCAGGTCAGTGAAGATCAGTTACTGAGGGATTGTGTTAGTTCCTGCAGTCATTGAACTTATAGTCTCTCTCAGGATGTTATTTCACTGGCGATGGAGCATACCGCTCTGAAGACGGGTACTACCAGATAACCGGACGGATGGATGATATCATCAATGTCAGCGGTCATCGTCTTGGTACAGCAGAGATAGAGGATGCACTGGTGAGAGCACACACAGTGTAGCATCCATTAGAGTCACATATTTATTTATTGCACTTTTGGTCAGAAAATACACTAATAAAAGTTGGATACTGTACTAGTAAAATAAAATTTTAGGGAAAAAAAGGATTATCATAGTAAAGTAGCAGGAAAGAGCTCAGGTATCAACATGAGTTAGTCAACTCATGTTGATACCTGAGCTCTTTCCTGCTACTTATGTTTCTATGAGATGAATTGTTGTTGAATTGTTGAGATGAATTGTTGTTGTCATGATCTAGGATGAACATCCAGCTGTTCCAGAAACAGCTGTAGTTGGATTTCCTCATGAGATCAAAGGAGAAGGTAACTGAAAACATACATTATCCTCTTCTGCTGTGTTCTTTATCCCCATTTTTGTAATGAGTGTTTGCTACTCCAGTTTCGGGTTGTGCAGCATTATTGTCAGAAAAGCAACAGGGAATTTTGACTTCCTGGGCTATTACGCCCCCTGCTGGTGTGAGACGATACTTACGCTGTATTTCGTGTTTGTTCCAGTACCTTTTGCCTTTGTGGTTTTAAAGGACGGCTTCATCGACAGCCCCACAGCTGTCCTTCAGGAGCTCAAAGACCTTGTTGCGACGAAGATTGCCAAATATGCTGTACCTGAGCATTTTTTGGTGAGGCCCCGCCCACCTGTCACTCACCTGACCATCCCCTTCAGCACTAAGCTATTATTTCCCCATGCGTTGTGTCTTAGGTGGTGAAGCGGCTGCCAAAGACCCGGTCTGGAAAAATCATGAGGCGGATTCTTAGGAAGGTTGCCACAGGGACAAGAGACCTTGGTGATGTGTCAACTTTAGATGACCCAACTGTTGTCAAAGAGATAATTAAGGCACATGAGCAGTACATGAAGCAGCAAGGAGAGAAGTAAGAAGAAGCCACCACAGCCCCAGGGTCAGCCTAGTTCCTCGGGTAGACCAGTCCAGAGATCAACATCAGTACACATCACCACTAAATTACAAACAGATAACTTGGGAAGTTGCACACTCAGTCTGTTACCCATAATCCTCCGTTACGCTCTGCCTTAAGTAAAACATCAAATGGTTTGAAGTCAGCTCAGACTCTTAGATCATCTAAAGATCATCTAAAGAGCATCTAAAGGCTCAGCATGTGAAAATTTCCTCAAAAAGTAACAGGTTTTACATTTCTTGCCAGCAGAGAGTGCCTGACTTCTTTATTTTTAAAAATTATATATTTGTTAGTTTTATTTCTGCATCCAGGTTTACTGTTTTGCAGTTATTTAGTAGAAGCAATGAGATGACGTCGAGCTGAAGAGATACAAACTCATAAAGATGCTCTTTCTGTTGATCACTCTTTTTTTGATTAAATGAAGTTCCGTTTTTCTCTTGTTTCTCGTCTTGATCCTCGTCACTTTCTTCTGTTCATGCATTCCATGCTAATATAACCCCGGTGGTTCTGCCCTGTTTCCAGTCTCTATGGCATAGAGTCTATGCTAAGCTTACCCATTTTTCTCTCACTACTTTATATTCTAAAATAGATTTGTTAGCTGATGGTTTTAGCATGAAGATGAACTCGACTTCATGAAAACTGTTATTTTTAAGACATTTTATTGATTTTCTGAATCTGTGGGAGGAATTTATAGTGTTATTGAAATCACCTTTTCTCTATAAAACATTCTTTTTGGACATTTTGGTTGCATACAATATGTCGTAATCCCTTCCCTTGATTTATTACATGAACATGCTTTCAACATTTTCAAATTTAATTAATAATTGAAATCATTTAGTGAATGTTTATCAAACTGAAATAAACTTTTAACAACCAGAATGTGTCTGTATTGAAAACGGACAAATTTCACCAAAATCTAAAACAGTCAACAACAAAAAATGATCTGTATTCTGAGTGCTTTAGTTATTATTATCATTATTTCCCTCCCCATTTTCATTTAAATGATTCACTTTTTAGATGATGAAAATACATCAGAAACCTACTCTTATAACTCTTATAAAGACTTATAAATAACACAAAATAATAACACTTCAGAATAACGAGTAATACAAAGACTGTGGCGAGGTTGTGTTGTTTCTTGGCGAGCTAACGTTATGAACTCCAGGTCAATAGGTGGCAATAATGTTGCGAACCGCCATTGAAACCTGAAGAAGAAGAAGAAGAAGAAAGCGAAGAAGAAGAAGAGGACGCGAATAACGGAAGTTGTGTGACGTCATCGCATAGGGTTGGGGGCGGGGTCGAGTGTCAGTGAGTCTCTGGGTGTAACTGAACAGGGAACCGAACCGGTCCGAGCATGAATGAGACGGACGGACTCCGACTCCGGCGGTCGAACAGACCTCAGATTATCACCGATGAGTTGCCAGACCGGAGACACAAAAGCTCCGGGTAAGAACCGGAACATGGATCACGTTCTGACCCACATCCCCTTCTACCGCATATTAAGTTAAGTGAAGCGGGACGTTCCCGCATTGCATTTTGATGAGATCTTAGGTCATGTGGCCCTCCAAATAATTCAGCAAAGGGTGCCGGCTCCGAACACAAGTGCAGTAGATCACCCGAACCGGTTCTGTTAGAACCTTGACTGATCTGAAACTGGCGTTGAGGAAGTATTCGTTCACGTCTGTATTCCATTAAAGTTCACCAAATTAAATAAATTGGACACTATCATACTGCTGTCCGTCTTATCGAATTTTTGTAATGAACCAGAAATGTGTAAAAAAAATAAATAAAAAAATGTCCGACCCAGCTCAAAAGGACGTTTAACATTGAACCCTGAACTCGTTTTTTCCAGTATGTTTGCGTTCGCAATAGCAAATTCTGCAACACACTCTCGTCATTTAGTCTCAAATTAACATTAAGGCTTTCAACATGAATCATTTTTTCATCTGAAGAACAGACTTTTAATGCATTTACCTCATATTCCACCCGCAAAGTCAACTTATATGTTAATTTTATTGACTTCTACCCTATTTTAACAGGAGTTTACACACAACAAAGTGTGGACTGAGTGCATGTTTGTGTGTTATTTCAGCACCTACAGTGGAAAAGTGTTCAAGGTGACGTTTCTCTCGCTGGGATGCTTCCTGTTGCTTCCTCTCTTGGTAATCATCCTCATCCTGGAATCTCCCATCCATCCAGAGGCTTTCAGGTGAGCCTTCACTTCTCAGTGTTTTATAATATTGAAAATTCACATATTTTATTTCTACTATAATTATAACCATATTATTTATTCTCTCTTTTTTGTGTATCCAAAATAGCTAAAAGCAGAGCTCCTCCTGTGAAATGAACTGTGAAGTTTTATATTTACACTACTAATAACTGTCATGAAGTCACCCTCATTCATGGTCATTTTCAGAACGACAGACAGATATTTATGTTTTGACTTTGACTGTTGCCATTTCCTTTGGAAAAGAAAATCGTGAAACGTATTTGTTTTGCAGCCTGAAGGAGCCGCCGTTGATGCAGGGCTGCTGGGAACCGAACCTAAAGCTCCGGGAGGCCGAGCGCATGTTTGAAGATCAGGTTATTGGGCCAGAGTCGATTGCCAACATCGGAGGTCCAGCATCACTGTCCAGGTGTAGTTTCACTTCTGATCGTCCTGTTGAAACTGACAGATATTTGTGTCGGCAGATGTTTTGTTCTCGGGAACAGCTGACGGGAAGATTGTGAAGTTCGTCGGACGAAGAATTCATACAGTGACTAAACTTGGAAAACCACCCTGTGGTGAGAAAACATGCATGAATTTGCTTATTTTACTGGGCTGAGTTGAGGTGACTTTTGGCTTGCTGGTTTTTATGTTATCTTGTTTTTATGTTATCTTGTTTTTATGTTATCTTGTCAAATGTCACTGGGGTCTTGCTTGCTTTCATTTGTGTGTTAGTCTGTAGCGGTTGCTGGCAACAGTTGGATGTCGCCATTTGTTTCGACATAAACCGCTGAACATTGTGACCTGCCAGAGTCGATAATGTTTTTCAGTGAAGGTGAAATAAAATTGTCTCTTTTTTGGCAGGATCCAGAGAAGAAGAACCCAACTGTGGGAGGCCGTTAGGAATCCGCCTTGGGCCCAACGGTACCCTGTTTGTGGCCGATGCCTACCTAGGTGTGTTTGAGGTTAACCCTACCACAGGTGAGTCAGGCTCTGGTGAAATGCTGCCCCCTGTCGTCCTGGAGTTTCTGAGTACGTTTGCTCTCTGTGTGTAGGCGAGGCCACCAGGTTGGTGGCAGGAGGTCAGGTGGTCGCAGGAAGACAACTGTCCTTTATCAACGACCTGGCGGTGACTCAGGATGGAAAGAAGTTGTATTTCACTTCCTCCAGCAGTAGGTGGCAGCGCAGAGACTACATGCACCTTATCATGGAGGCCACAGCAGATGGACGGTACGAAGGACAGGCTGACGCAGCTTTATGTTAGAAAGTGAAGCAGCCACAGCAGCATTTAGTCAAACTGACAAACACAAAAAGATTGGCTTTACATCAAAAAAAGAGTTAAATATTAAAAACCTCTTGCTGTTCTATTTTCTGCCAGCGTGTTGGAATACAACATTGAGACCAGAGAACTGTCAGTGGTGATGGAGAACCTTCGATTTCCAAATGGGATCCAGCTGCTGCCAGATGAGGAGTCGGTGCTGGTGGCTGAGACCACCATGGCCCGCATCCGCAGGTGACTCCTCCATTTATTTACCTTCCCCAGCTGTGCAGGGTTGTTAAAGCTGCAACACTCGTCTTTGGTTTGATCTCTCGGTGATTCTGGTCCCTCCACTTTTTGTCTGCAGAGCAATCACGATGCAGCTTCACTGAGAAACATGTCAGAGATATTGGCCTGTGTTACCATGGAAACAAGCCACCATTCTTTTATTAGGCTAATGACCTTGCGTGTGTGTGCTCGCGTTTTGTGGCTTTGTGGTCTTGTTGAAGTCAAGAAACAGACCTTCAATAATAATAAAAAGCGAATATTCACCCACTGAACGTATCACTCGAGATCCATCGGATCTCTGTTCCACCTCCTGGTTGACGACTGTACCTTCCTTGTGTCGCCAATGTCCTGACATAGATATCAGTGGTTGAAGCTGTCCCAGCCTTTCCCTGTTTTATTCTGATCCATCTCTGTCAGAGTCCACGTTGCGGGCCTGAACAAAGGCGGGATGGAAACATTTATCGACAATCTACCCGGGTTCCCCGATAATATTCGGCCCAGCTCGAGCGGAGGTTACTGGGTGGCCATGTCTGCCGTGAGGCCCAACCCTGGCTTCTCCATGCTGGACTTCCTGTCCCAGAGACCCTGGATCAAAAAACTCATCTTCAAGGTAAAAGAGTGAGGGAGGGTCGAGACCTGAACTGGTCTCTTCACAGAAAACCACTCAGTTTCTTCAGGTTTGTCAGTAATTCCGCTTTCTTATTTTGAAGTTTGACCAGATTCCCAACACAGCGTGAACTTCCTGTTTATTTCCTTCCGTTCCTCACATTCTCTTGGTTCTCCACAGCTTTTCAGTCAAGAGGTGCTGATGAAGTTCGTTCCTCGCTACAGTTTGGTGGCAGAGGTGCACGACGGCGGCATCTGCACCCGCAGTTTCCACGACCCCAACGGTCTGGTGGCAGCCTACGTCAGCGAGGCCCACGAGCACGATGGGAGTCTGTACATCGGTTCCTTCCGCTCGCCGTACATCGCCAGACTGGACCTGAACAGGGTCTAACTATTACTGATCTATTGACTTGTCTCCATGAAATGTCAGGTCAGATTATTAAAACAGGTTTGATAAATTTATTGTTTGATCATTTCATCTGATTATTGCAGCTTTTTGGTCATCCATTTCAGTATTTTTGTATTTTTATAGACAAAATTGCTGTTCGAGTTGTGGTTTTGTAATTAGTGTAAATAAAAGTGTTTTGCTATTTCTAATTCACAGGGCCTGTCACATCAGCTAGCTAAACAGTTCAGAAAAGTCTTTTGTTTTAATTTTTTTTAAACATTTCATCAACATCTGATATTCCAGAATCAGACTTCTGCATTATCTCCTTATGACAGAATCTGTAAATAAAAAAAACTAAAGCACATGTGACCAATTCTGACATTTGTTCTGCACCCACATTAACATGTTCAGAATTTGAGCACATTATTATTATTCAGTAGACTGATGCCAGTTTATTATAATTGTAATTTGTGACAATTACACACATTTTATTACCGGTAATCGCCCTGATCAAACGTGAAGGTTGAGAATATGGAGGTGCACTTCGCCTTCCTCACCAGTAGGCGGCCTCAACTGCAGTCAAGAGATCGGGTCATTAAAGTTGCATGCGCAGTAACCCCCAACCATCTTGTCGGTGATTAGCTGACCCTGGTTTGTTGTTCCCCTGGTGTATTTTGGGCATTTATGACTTTTTCACAGTGTATCCGGGGGCAGGCATCTATCTGCTTAATGAGCGATGCCAACCATTTAAGATAAAGAAGAAATCACTTTGCAGGATCACATAGTGCACCTTTAAATATGGAAATGGATCGAGTGAAACCGCACCAAAGGTGGCTTATTTTGAATATATTTGATGTTACACAGAACGGACGGGTGAGGAGATACAGGTATGCAGGGCCAACTCAGGATTTGCATGATAAGACCTTGACATGACAGATGTTCTTCCAGGGAATCAGCCAGGCCTCAAAGTGGCACTGAAGTGTCTGCAGCACAACAGGAAGTAGTCACTTTCACATTAAGGCTCTTCCTGCCTAAACTGATCTCGATCAACTGCGCCGACCCACCTGACGCAGGGGGCCTTCGGGCTGAAAGTCACATGTGGACAGGTCTGTGTGGACTTGTTTTTTCCGACAGACAGTTCGGGAAATCTGAAAATCGACGAAGTACTTGATGCCTTTAACGATCTGAACAAGACAAACACTGCCATTAACATCCATGAGGACAGTTGTGATGATGATGATGATGACGATGATGATGTCATACCTGTTGCTGCGCTGTGATGATGGCGGATGGTTTAAAGAGGAAGGCGTCGTTGGACTGGTTGTTGTACATGCAGGTGGCGTTGTGGAGGATCACCTTCAGGTTGACATCATCCTTGCTGATGTTGACCGGTGCTCCAGGTATGTATTGGCCGTTGTGGCGACCTGCCAGCACCAACACCACATCTGCAGAGAGAATACAAACAAACAAAAGCAATGAGGAATATTGTTGATTCGAAAAAACAGAAATTAACTTGATCAGTGACGAATGGGCCAACCCGATCCATGTGATCCATCTTAACAGATCTCAGGTGAAATGAACAGATCTTATGTCATTTTAGTTCTTACAGCTGAAAGAACTGAAAGCAGGTAGTCACATTTATCTGTTTATAATGGAGCTAGAAAAACCAGTTGCGCAATGCTGGTCTATTTTTGTTGTGCTCTACTGCCGCAGCAGCGAGCTAGGCTAAAAGCCGTGGAAGATAATATAACTAATATTGCTGTTGTTATCAACAGTACATTTATGTTTCTCCCCCCAAAAGATGATCTGCTTTTTTATTTTTTGATTGAAATGTTTCTCATTTTTTGAGCGCTTCAGTTTCTCAAGTTAGCTTCACATCCTGAAAGTCTTCCAGGAAGCTTTTCAGAGGAAAACGTTGGATCAAAACTGGTGATTTTCTCTTTAAAGATCTGACATTAAAAAACTGTACGTAAATAAACCCAGAAAAAGCAGCAGTTCTCATTAAAACCTGATGAAATAAAACAAACTATGTGCACAGAACTGAACAGAAAGTTTCCAGAACATTAGTACGTTGCAGTATCAGATCAATTTAAACAGATCTTAAACAATGTTAAAAAATATTCAGGAGGTTTTTACCTATCAGAGCGACGAACAGCAGCGCTTCCATTCCCATCATGCAGCGTTTCCTGTCACAGTAACCATACTGCTGTGTTCACACTCTCACAGTCATTTCTTCACATGCTGCTGTGGCTTGTTTCTGCATGTGACATCACTTCCTGTCAGTCCAAAACTTCCCTGCATGTGCAAGAGTGCCTCAGGCATGTCGCCAAATCTATTTACCCACTGTCACTCTTTTTGTCTGCACAAATTTCTTAGAGTGCTTCAAATTTCATTTACCCAGAAGTTACTCTCCTTTTTCAAATTTCTAATTTGCATCACTTTATTTGTATTAGAAAAGACACATAGCCTGAGGCTAACTCAAACACAAAGCACACCCAGTCATCATAGAGATGTTTGAACTCCATTTAAAAGACCTGCAAATCCGTTGCTTTTGTCATTTTTTTGTCAACCCAAGATGCTTTGGGGCAAACAGGCAAGTTAGATATTGGGACTGATTAAGGCAGTCATCACAAAAAAAAGCTTCCTCGTGGGAGATGTCATGAAAATAAATCCAGAGATAAATTCAGGTTCATCTCATTCGATCCGAATAGAACCTGGACCAGAAAGATGAAAGAGAAAAGTATGCAGAAAGAAAGGAAGAGCTGATGGTCCAGATCAGGAAGATTCTTCAATCACAGAGTCAGATAACTGATGCCAACCTCAGTGGAGCTGCAGGAGGACGCTCCCAACCTGCTGATCTTCACGGACTCTCTGGGCTTCATCACGCAGAACTTCCCAAGACTGACCTCTTGCAGGTGGATCATCATGAAATTCATGACCGGTAAATGTCAACGTCCGAACTTTGGGCTGATCATAAATAGTTTTATTTTAGATCCACTGAGATTTTAGAGATGGTTTAATTATACTAAATGAAATTAGACAAAAAATAAGCACATAAAACTGGAATAAAGTCACTAATGCAATTATGTCCACAGCATAGATGTTTGAAGTCATTTAAAGTGAGAAGAAGATGTGTCCTAAAATGTTCACAAGTTTATTAAATGTACACGTGTGACACCACCACTCAGGTGATGATAATGATGATAGTTCGCAGCCCTTTAGCCCGGTTTGTTCTGTTTGTTTGATGCCCGGTAAAAAAAGACAGAGAACCATACTCGACTCCTCAAACCAAAGTGTGTTTGTGAATCCTTGGAATTTAACTGTGACTGTAGTGTCCAGTAGGTCAGAAGACCCTGATTGGCTGACGTGTTATCTTAGCTTAGCATTGGGCTGGTTGTGATGAATGTGAGGAATGGCAATATTGAGAGCAATGACTCAAGCAAAGGTGGCTTTATGCCACTTTTCCGCACTGTTTCAACATGTAGCCAACAGAAAAAGGGGCGGGGCTTGTGACTGCAACCAACCAGCAGTGGGCATCTGGTGGTTTTAGCTTCACTTCAGTCCCACTAGTTCCTGTATTTGTTGTTCTCCTGGTGCTCCGTGGAGTTTGTTTTAATCACCCTGTTGCCACAGATGGCTGGGAACATGTATAAACTGGTCAGAATGTGGTGAAAACCAGAACCAGAACCCTTCTTTCAATAATCCAGTACATCAGTGTGATTTCAGAACATTTCTACAGCTCCAGCTACTCAAAATGAAATCAAAAATAGATTCCTTGAGAATAGAATCCTTTGGAATAGCACTGTTGAAAGGTTTCAGGCACCACTCATCCAGAAGCAGTCTGTTGAAGGATGACAGGTCTTTTTCCAGGTCGTCACGGAAACCCACACCTGAGAGCTGGCCTCCTGTGTAATGGTCACAGCCCCAGTGCCTGATGAGACCATCCAGGTCAGCAAGACTACCAGTGATGGTTCTTGGACAGGTAGGCAATGAGCGCTACGGCCACGCCCACATAGATACCTGTCCCAATGGTGATTGACAGCACGGCCAGGAAGAGAGCCCGCCTGGAGGTGGAGCTTGCCAGGTGGAAGTCGCCTTTCGACACCGCTTTGTTGGTCTAAGAGGGTGAAAAGAGGAAGACGAACAAGGTGTCAGAAACTTGCAGGCATGCTAACCGCCAGTTCTGTTAGTTGCTTCAGCTTGCTGGCATGAAGAGTTTCTTTGTTTATGGAAGAATTCAAAAGTCATTCGTCCAGAACTCGCAAGCAAACAAATATCTTTTTCAATGATGTCATGATCCCAGCGTGAAAGATTAAAAAAAAACCATCAAAGAAGAACATTTGTGCGTGTTATTTTGGAATGGTTTTGGTGTCTTTTGACAGAACAGAAACCTGCTGGAGCATGACGTGACAGAACAGACTGCATCACTGGTTCTGCTGCTGATGTTCTGGGTGATCTTCATGAAGATCTACATCACCTCCAGACATGCAGTGGAAGAGATGTAAAATCAGATTAACAAGACTGGGATGTCAATGTTTCCTGTTGTGAAGGTTCCAGACATGCATCAGAGGAGAAAAAATGAGATTAGAGAGCCGAAGAAGAACGTCAGTCTGTTTTTAATCAGTTTGAACAAGGCTGACGAAGATGCATGTGGAAGGACCTCCAACTCCAACCTTCACAGACCGTTCATTTAGATCGGAAAGATCAAAGTAGATCAGAGAAAATTGTTGCATTTTATTAAGAATAAACTTGAGATCTTGCTGTTAAGGATGCCAGCACTTATTCGTGAATGAACTCCAGAAAGGGAAATACCAAAATAATATCACAGGACCATCTAAAACAGATGTTTGTGTAATTCCTGCTGCGAATGAACACAAATTCCCTCTTATTTCTGTCAGATTATTGTGCTTGAATAATCCAAATGTAGCAGAACCAGGTTTCAGAACCATTCCCATCCTGGATTTAAATTTGCTCTTGTTTGGGTTTAGTCACCCTGTTTGGACTCATCTGTGCTGATGCCTCTGATTATGCTGCTGTTTGAATGTGGCTCCACATGTGAGGGACACGACACTCAAATCCAGACGGATCCAGAAGGCATCCTGACAGGAAGCCAACGCTGCAGACAGGAAGTGGCAAACACCAATATGACTCAGCTCCTCTCTGCTCCCAAAAAACTCTACACCTCCTCATGTTGCTGTTGCTTTTTACTGATGGATGTCAATGTGGGAAGCGTTGCTACTGACAACCAGCCTGTTCCTTTGAAGCTGTAGGTGTTAAGTTACCATGGAAACAGCACAGAGCACAGCTTCCAGCCTGAAACTCTGAGATTGTTGCAGCTGACTGAGAGGAGCCAAAATATTCAGGCTTTCTCCTTGTTAGCTGGTTTAAACATAGTGAAACCAACACTGGGACTCCAAACCGTCAAAACACTTTGAATATTGTCACAGAAGACATTGCTGTGTCCTGCACATGTGAAACAGCTCTGATCACTCCTGACGTGATGACTCGGGTGTGTCAAGTGTAGGTGTGTCCTCACCTCGTGTGACAGGTAGAAGGCGGCGATGCCGAGGGGCCAGAAGCAGCAGAGCATAGAGAAGACGCTGAGGCCCAGGTGATCTCTGGGAGGCATCAACAGAAAGGTGTCCTCACTCTCTGATTGGCTGGAGTACTCACTCTGAACACACAGGGGTCAGAATGAATCTCTGCTGCCTCATAACCGATCAGGTTCACATACTCATGAGTATTTTGGTTTCCTACTCGTAGAGAGTGCGCCACGCCAGCCACTTCATTGATGACTTCATTTAGATAGAACAAGTTACATTTACAGGTTGATTATTGTTGCTTTAATACCCTTCTTGTATTTTTCGACGATGATCAAAGCTGTTATCATGAAGTAGGACGGGGCATCAATCCCTCAGATTGGTGCAGATTACAGAGACCAGATTATTTCTAGACCTTAGTCAACAGCTAATCGTCTGGAAAGCTAATGGCTCTTTGACGCCAAATGTGTCATTAAGAGATGCAGTTTATTAATCTGGCTGCAACTGCTGGAAGAGGGGAATGATAACGATGATGATAACAGCCATGACCTCAATGATGATAAAGATGATGGTGTGTGCACTGACGGAGGTATGAGGAACAGCATCTATAGACAGATGCCTTGTTGCTCCTAACAGAGGCGCTCCATTTGCTGCATACAATCACATTCATCAGAATTCAGTCAGATGAAAACACACCTCGAGCTCCTGGAAGTCATCTTCATCATCAATGTCATAGGACAGCGTGCAAATCTTGGCTTCCTCTCCACAAAAGTCCAAAAACTTGCCATCTGTTAAGAGCAGGGTCTCCTTGGCAGAGCTGGAGGAATCTGGTCCCTCAATAAAGGTGGTCTCACAGCAATCTCCTCCTCCAACCTCCCCCCAGGCTTGGAGGACACTTTCTGGGCAGAGAAAGAAGCCCGGTGGAGGTCTGAGGCAGCGATCTGGCGATACATGATGAGGAAGGAGAGCGCTGGGGTTCAGGACCTGAGGAGCACCCCCTTCTCCTTTACTGGTCCTCTCCTGCTGGGCAGGGCCGTTTACCAACACCCGACTATGATACTGAGGAGCCGAGTAGACCAGGAGCAACGCTTTCTGAGGCTCTGCCCCCAACCTGTGGGTGTTAATGAGCCCATTCTGTCTGCAGACGTCTCCTCCTTCTCCTGCGAGTGAGGAGGAATTCCCAGTTTCTACTGGACTCTCCTCTTCTTCCTCCATCACTCCTCTGAAGGTGGATGCTCTCTCAGAGAGATTGAATGTCACAGGTCAAACATCGCTCACTAAAACAAAAACAGGAAAAATCATATCAATAAAAAAAAAATATATATATATATACTTGTGTGCTTATATACATGTGTCTATAAATATACAGTACATATATGACGGTATATATAATAACAGTAATTTCAGACTGAATAATCTTCCAACAGCCAACAAACCAAGAGGAAGCCTGCAGGTCACATGACTAGTAGTTTTAGCGTTAATGTCAAGTTAATCAAATTCATCGTCTTCATCTTCTGCTGACAAACTGATTAATTTCCCTCGGCCCAATCAAAAAATGACCATCAGTCGTTGTAGTGATTGAATACCAACTACCTGAAGAGGTCACAAAGAGGAACATGAGATTTGAAGACATGTTCGTTCTGCTGAATGAAAAAAAAGAATCCATCAGAGCTCAGTGGTCACAGCAAGCAAAAGCTCAGTGTCCATCAGCCTTTTATTATTATAACAGTACTCAGAGCTTAATGAACGAAAGATGAAGGTGGACAATCATCATTCCTCAGATGGATTTGTAGTGAAGCTCTGAAGTCAGTCTTTCGCGTTTTCTTTCGTAATAAAGACAATCCAAGATGGCCCACTTATGTTTACAGTCCGAACACGCACGCACGAACATTTACATATATTTTCTGGCACTCTGATAGCCAACACTGTTGGCGGTAATGACGTCACACTAAACGTGCCGTTTGGTCACAAGCAAAAACACACCCGTGTGCACACTCACCTCCCAAGGTGAGACGTGACACCCAAGATCAGAGACATCCAGGCTGAACACCGACCCTTCCTCCGTCTTTTGGCGCATGCCAACACAGAATGTCCTACTGTGAGGAGAGAGGAGAGGAGAGGAGAGGGGTGGCTGGACTGGTGTGTGTCTGTCCAGGGGAGCAGGATGATTGTCCCGCAGAGGCGAGGTGAAGAGGAGGGAGGAGAGAGAGTGAGTGAGAGAGAGAAAGCATGTGCACTGAATACAGAGAAGGTATTTGTGTGTGTGTGTGTGAGTGTGTGTGTGTGTGTGCACGGACGCACGCTTCATACCCATGGTCCTAAAGCCCCTCGGATACTTTAGATAATTCATGATTAAGCACTCTAGATCAATCATTAGATCAATCAAAATAATCACTCCGGATGAGTCTGTAGGAAAACCCTACAGGTTGAGATCCAATGACACCACTTGGGACGGTCAGGACAGGCCAGGCCCCCTGCATTTATTGGATCAGGCAGCAAAATAGTGGTCAGGATCTGGGAGACTAAAAAATTATGGACAGATTTTAATGACATTTTAAGGAAACAGTGATAATGGGCCATTGAAGTTTGGTAACGGATTCCGGGGGGACTTTTACCTTTGTTTGTCTTAAGCTCAAAGGGCATCTGCCTCAAGAAACACATCACAGATTTTGGTTCCACGTGTTCTACCTTCAGAGATGCTAGCCTGCATTCCTTCTTTGTAACAAGGGGTTATTTAAGTTACTGTTGCACCTCCATCACCACAGACCATTCTCCTTTGCCCTATCACTATAACAAGGCATTTTCTTCCACACAACCGCTGCTCACTGGCTATTTTGTCTTTTCCGACCTTTCTCTGTAATATGATAATATTTTTTCATTTAAGGAAGACAACTCAGCTCTCTCCAAAGTGCCTTAATTCTCTAATCAGTATCATAGTCCATAATCAATCAGCAATCTTTTCAATAAGGCTCATCCTCGAATACCAGATGAGTGATAAACAGAATCCAATCAACTCAATGAAAATATTCCAGTTGACTGGAGTATTTTGGGTGAGTATATACTGTCCAAGTCCTTTGTTTCTAGTCGTCTGTGTAGATTCTCAATCATCCAGGTCATTGTATCCAAGGTAGCTTCTTCAGTTCAGGACTGAAGAAGCCTTCTGGATAGAAGGCGAAACGTCTTCAAGAGAAGAAACCCAGTCCAGTTGACAGAGAAAACTACCTTGGATTTGTTTCTAGTCATTATTCATATTTTAATAAGGGATTGATTTATTACCACTAAATTAAAGTCAGCTTTATTTATCCTGTGTGAAAATACATGACATATCTGCATTTTCCATAATCTATCAGTGACACTCCGACCCAGCAGGTGGCGGTAGAGTAACGCAGGAAGTTTCCGACCATCTAAAACCTACGAAGAAGAAACTTCCCAGTCGCCGCCGCTGTCGCTGCGCATCCAGCAGTCTCGAGTTCCGGCTGATCTCAGCGGGGCTAATTTATCAAGCTGGGAAACCACAGGCTCGACCGGAAACGTAAGAAACGAAGAGTAGAGGTGAAGGGGAAAGTCTGTGACACGCAAGGTAAGTCGAACCCACCACGACAAGGAGTTTCGGGGCTTGGACCAGCCGCTTGCCTGGTCGGACGCGAGCGAATGTCTGGACAGGCCCACCGCAATTCCTCGGTACTGTCATCCCGGTCCTGGTCTGTCAGTTCGCCCCGTGATGTGCCGCGATCACACTGAGCCACCGCCACTTAAAAACCCTGACAAATAGATTGGTTGTTTTTTTAAATATAAAACTGTTAGATACTTGCGTGCATGACAGTACACGCAGCCGACCAGTGCTTATTTTAATTCAATTACTTTTGAAGCTGTTATTTGTTTATTACAACATCTCGGCATATAGTCTTATGAGGTATATGTGCACGTCTGCAGGTGGGACAGTAAAATCCCAGTTAGATATTGCATATGTCAATGTAAAGCTACGCTAATGTTTTCATTATATGTGGGTAGAAAAGTTACCACCGTATATTTGTGGAGTCTTTCACTGGAAGTTGGTATGACGTTTTCTGTGTAACCTTTCCTGTGCGGCGTGTATTTTGGTAGACACTTGAAGCCGTTCACATATTAAGGTAGGTGTTCTTGGTAAACGGTTAACTGTTGTTAAGACGATGTTAAAGTCGCATGTATTAAATTTGAGGAAAATGAACGGTCTAACAAGCGTGGATTTACGGCTCGCGTTAACCTTAGCAAATGTTAGCTTAACAATTTTCAGGTAATAAAACATCTCTATAAAACTTCACTGTCTGATAAATACAACCTATACAGTTACTTGGAATACAGTGTTAATCAATGTCGGTCTTTGTTAACCTTATATTGAGTAAGTTAAGTCCAGTTGTTGTCACCAATGTTAAGCTTCCAGTTAGCATTTTCACATATTGACCACACGCGAGTAGCTTCGAGGAAACAGAAACCGAATAATTCCTCTCACATAAATCCCCTCTGGTGATTTGAAAAGCATTATTTGGCCATTTATATGAATGAAAATGGTGTGACCCGGGGGGTACATCTACCCTGTCTCCTGGGTTAACCCCAATTAGAAATTAGCTGTCAAAATTTGGATTATAGGATTATAAATGATTACAGATTTACCGGAATCTTATTTTGTTTGTTTACCAAGTCAGGATAGTGAATTGCTATGAAAGCCAACTCAAAGCTAAGTTGACTGTAGGATAATAAAGTTTCCATGTCCTTAAAATATTGACCTTATTCAGATTCATGTGGTTTTGCAAATCATAGGTAGCTGAAAATTAATTTGTCCTTAATGCAAAAACCACTCATCCCAAAAAGGTGGATCCTTTGTGGGAGGAGAATTAAGCATTTATATATTCAGGAATATATGCCTTTATCATGTATCAATTTCTTTGTGCAAACAAAGGTTGGTGAAGTGTGCACAATCTGGCCTTTTTTTGGAATAAAAAGAAAAACTGACTGCTCTAATTCATAACAAATTGACCATGCATCAACATGAACTATTTATAACACAACTGTTTGATTAACAATCCAAATAAGCTATTTTAAATTCAACTGAATTCATGACACACTTTCAAACAAACCTCCTGCTTTTTGGAGAAGTAAATTCCTTTTCTTTCCTGTTGTCTAGCAACCATGGTGGGCGAGCGCCGCAATGGGAACCTGCTGGTCCAGCTTGGCCCAAGTTTGCAAGCTTATCCAGAGGAGCTGATCCGTCAGCGTCGCAACCAGGAGGGACAGATGGAGTATCTGATTCGCTGGTGCCTTGTTGTCATTAACGATGGCTCCCACTCAGGGGCAGGAACCAGTGAATCTGGGGTGGCGAGCAGCAGCAGCTCTGGAGTGGGTGGGTCGAACGGGTCCACATCAGGAGAGGCCAAACCTGAAAACATCCTGATGTGGATGTCAATGGAGGACGTTTATGCCAACTGCCCCACCCTGTTGGGGAAGAGGAAGACAGACACACAGCGCCCTCTGCAGCAAGATAACCAGCAGGGTGGTGTGAGGGCAGACAGGGAATCGTTGGACAGCAGTCAGGGAAACGCTGATGAGTTTCCAGCAGATGTCACGTTCGACGAGGTGGAGCTTTCGGACATGAAGGAAGATGTGAAGAATCTGGTGCAACGGGCCAGGAAGCAGATGATGAAGAAGAGCGACTTCTCTATCAGCATTACTCACACCATCCACGTGCTGAGTGCCTACGCCAGCATTGGATCTCTTGTTGGCGTCTTCAAGGAGACTGGCGCCCTCAACTTACTGATGGAGCTGCTGTGCAACAAGGAAACACAGACAAGACGCAGCGCCGGGAAGATGCTGCGAGCGCTCGCATCACACGATGCAGGTAGGCCGGAAGATTCTCTGAAGTCACATTTACTGTTAGAGTAAACTTTAAAGTGAAACGAGATGCATTAGACTCCACCGTGAGCGGCGTCCTGCCCACCACGCGTCCTACTCCTCTCTGGTGGCATCAACCCTGTCACTGACAGTTTGTCCTCCTGCCTTCTGCAGGAAGTCGGGCGTATGTGTTGCTGTCCCTCAGCCAGCAGGATGGCATAGAGCAGCACATGGACTTTGACAACCGCTTTACTCTGCTGGAGCTTTTTGCTGAAACCACGTCATCAGAGGAGCATGGCATCTCCTTCGAAGGGATCCACCTTCCCCAGGTGAGCCTTTCTGTCGTGAAATCAGTGAATGGTAAGATAAAAAACAAACAAACTGGTTGCAGAAGATGGCGGTGGTTTTGGACCACAGATGGAGGATTGTGGTGGATGTTGTGCTTTTTGACTTCTTGAAGCATCATTCTTCTTCTTTGGTGTTTAGATCCCTGGGAAGCTGCTGTTCTCTCTGGTAAAGCGTTACCTGTGTGTCACGTCTCTGATGGACAAACTCAATACAGCACCGGGCGATTCTCTCGCCGACAGACAGGACAACAGCCCTTTGCCCGCTTCATCCTCCAGTACAACCCAGCAAACAGAACAGTTTCGTCTCCAGCGCGAGTTTGATTTCACCATGGCGATGGGCAACCTGATCTCAGAACTGGTCCGTGTGATGGGCTGGGACCGGAACCGCCAAACCCCAGAAAATCCCACCTCGTGCACTGGAGGGGGCGGAGTCCGCGGGGAAGATCAGGATGAAGATGCACTCCGTCCTGTCCTCAGGTCCATTTTTCAGCCCCGTTTCTGCGCCTCCCCGATCGTCCTCATCGCTCCCTCTGTCGCAGCCGCACCCACTGTGACACCACCAAAAAAGAAGACTGGAAACTTTTACAAAACACGGGCTGACTTTGTCACCCGTTCAGCTTATGTGGAGTATATTCAGGACAACCTGAAGAGCGGTATGTCTGTACGCATGCTGGAGGACTACGAGGAGGTGAGTGCTGGAGATGAAGGAGAGTTTCGGTACAGCAATGATGGAACACCACCTGTCCAGGTAAGGGTGCGCTAACTAACGGAGGCGGTTCATCTAATTATGCATTCACGTGTAAACAGCAGATATACTCCCTTCAGGTGTACTGGAACTCGCTGTCCAGAACCTATTGGGTCCACTGGCACATGGTGGAGATACTGGGCAGCGGCAGCAGCAGTCAGGCTGATAAGGAGATGCAGGAGAACGTGCCGACCCTGATGGAGACTGTCAAACTCAGTGCAGGTCAGTTCTGACCAGCCCGTAGAGAATTGGAAACGACATATTCCTCTATCTGACTTAATTTTTCTGCCATTAGTGAGTCAAACATTCTTTTCGAAGCCACCCGGAGGTCTGTACTCGCTGCCATACCTGTCTGAGGGCCTGCAGGCAGAACCTCTGATCCTCAGCCGGGCTGAGTGGTGGGAAATCCTGTTCTTCATCAAAAAACTGGAACCCAAACAGCAGCAGGAGGTCAACGGCATCTTGCAGCATAACCTGGACGAGCAGGTTAGTAGACTAAAGGGAAAAACTGGGATTTTTTTGTGTGAGAATCATGATTCCTGGAGAACACTGATCATTATGGTCTATTCCACAGGAAGCGGAGCTAGATGACTCATCTCTGATTGGTCTTTCTGTTCCGGGAGATGTTGCAAAAAAGCTGCTTCACTACCTGAAGCAGAAGCTGCCGTCTTCATGCCTGAGCGACCTGCTGTGCTCACATGCATTTAGCAAACATTACCTTCGGAGAGGAGGAGGAAGCCTGGAGGACGAAGAGCTGCTGGGTGAGTGGTTAACTGAAGTCAGGAGAATATCAACACTGAGGACTGACATTTATTTCTGTGGCATCCTTTGGAGCCATCTTTTTGTTGTTGTGATCAGAAGGTAGAGCAGTAATATCCCAGGCCAGACAGACACCTGTATGATTTTCAGAATTCACCTGTAAATTGTGCCGTTTCTGCCCTTGATGTGATGTTTTTGTAGATAAATGCATCGTGTTACGGTAGCTTGTTACTGGTGAGCTTGACTCTGGTTTGTTCCCCCAGCTGAGAACTCTCTGGGTTCTTCTGGACTGGGAGCAGGAGGACAGAACTCCACCTCTTCGTTATCAACCGTAGCCTCCTCATCCTCAGGGTTGGGATCTGTCTCCAAAAAAGTAAGAAAGGAACCTCCTCATGACTCTTCCAGCAGCAACCAAGAAGTGGAGAATGAGCTCCTATCAGAAGATGACGGCAAATTCCTCGAAGACCTGGAAGACAAGATGAAAGGTGAGCATCCTAAGGGGGGCTCTATTGCTTCAGATTCCACTCAGTTACACTTACTCTCTACTTAATTATTGGGTGGATAATAAAGTCAGTGTGTCAAAGCTTTTCCGTGACAATTTCTGCAGTGTTCAATAATCCACGGATCCAGGGGAAGAAGACAATCCTTGAGAAGCTGGGGGAGGTGGTGGAGGTATTGAAGAAAGAGACGTGGGCTACAGACCAGGACATGCAGCTGGTGACGATCCACTTCATGACCAGGCTGCTGAAGGAAAAAGGGGCACAGGAGAAGAACTCAATGAGGAATGACTCTGCCCAGACAGTCCGGTGAGTCTTATAGGTTTCAAATTCCAACGCTTCCTTTGAATAACCCATAAAATGACATTAGCAGCCTGTCCCAGGTCTTCTTATAATTCACAGTCCTCCTTCTGTATGCTACTGTCTCTGCCTACAATGTGTTGATTCTCTTAATAGTAGACCTGAGGGGGGTGTATGCTAACTCATTCTTGTCTGACAGGGATAAGATGCTGAAGCTTTTAGTGGATCTCCTTAGTTCCTCCTCCAAAGACCTTGTGATCAGCACACTGAGGCTCACCCACCTTCTCATGCTTAAGTACGATTGGAGGGTTTCCTTCGCCACTGAAGGTGGGGTCAAATCCATCCTGTCCTGCATGCAAGAGTTTTCCTCTGTAACTCAGGTCCAGCAACTGGCACTCGCGGTGAGCGACATCCACCATGACGTTCATGTATTTTGTCTCACATTCACACAAAAAACCTTGTTTTGCATTTCCTGTTCTGCATGATAATTAATTGTATCCTAATTTCTTGGAGTTCATGTGGCAGTACTTGCATTTCTCCGAGTTAACATTCTGACTTTTGTCATCAATGTATTGTGTTTACATATACAACTACTAAATACTCAATACAAAATGACGTTGATAATGTTGTTTGGCCTAATCAGATAATGTGCTGATGTTCCTTCCTGTCAGGCCATGAAGGTGATCACCGGCGCCAGTAAATACGACTTTCGGAGTATCGGCAGCAGCCTCCCGCTCTCTGAGTCTGGAACTCAGATGATGCTAGAGATCTTTGCCAGCATCGGTTCTGCAACGCCTGAAGGCTCCGCTGGTTTGCTGGCTGCCATCCCTGCTGCCGTTGACCTGATGTTGAAGACCAAAGGGTGAGCTAGCGCTGCTGTGGCTTTGACTCGCTTTTGTGCTGAGCTGATAGTAACTGTTGGTGTGTTTCAGCTGCATGTTGTCGGTGCGAAATGGCCTTCTCCTGATCATCATGCTCATCTCCAATCACAAGAGTCTTGCTGAACAGCTGGTGGCTGCTGATGTTATTTCCATCCTTAAGAAGTGTTTGACTCTGTCCAGAGCTGAGTCCATGCTCGCCATCATCGCCCTCAACCACATTTCCATGGTGCACAAGCTGGAAAGCAAAGGTACGTTCCATATTCTTGGTCATTTACAGCTGTGCTATCACATTTAGACCATCACCATGGCTGAGATAGGAGCCACACTGCAGATCACGGTGGAATTGGGATCAGGGATTTAATGCAGAACTCAGGTTTTATTCATCATGATTAACAATTAAAGTAGTCATTTGTAACCTTGTGGCAAAAGCTGGTACCACAATCACAATTAAAACACTGCAGAGCACACACACGCATTAAAATATTCAAACTGAGGTAGTAGAGGCTTTGTGTTTTTATGGTAAGTTGGTGTGAGGCAGTGTTATTTTGATTTATGTAACATCGTTTTTAAACGCTTTGCTGGAAGTAGAATGGAAGTACAGTCTTGCACTGAGCCAATTGGTTGAAACGTTTGAGGCTTGCCTGTGACTGAATCCCAAAACTAGTTGTGCTTAATATTGTGCCCCAAACCCTTGTCATTGGCCTAGACCTATGTTCGTATCATCTAGTCACAAAAAACACAGAAACTTGCAGAAAAAGAGGAAAAAGTAAATTGTGATGAAAATACATTGAAATAATTTTTGGCTTTGAAACAAGAACATTATAGCTGGACTACTATTTCTGGTGATGTAAGTATTTGAACTTAACATGATTCCCCAATATCTGTTGATATTTTAGGGCCATTTTTTGTATTAATTTAAATAAATGTCTTACAATTAGCTCCTTTTAATTGTAAGTCAACTGGCATCTCATTGTCATTATTCTGGATTTTGTGTGTGTGTGTATGTCAGTGAGTGAAGACTGTCAGGAGCAACTGGACTTCAAGGACATGAAGCTCCAGATGTTACTGGTCAGTTTAAAAGAGCTGACGGCAACAAAGGAGGTGATCCAGACGCTGGAACAGCTGCTGTGTGAGGAGTCATCTCAGCTGCAGGAGGAGCGCCGCCAGGTGAGTAGTTACGGGGATCCAAATGACGAATTTATTTTCCATTTAATATTAAACTTACTATACAAACTAATTAGCTTATAAACATGATTTTTCAAAAGATTGATCAAAAATTATGAGGGAAGAGACTTGACTCCAAAAGAAAATGTAAAAAAAAAAAAAAAATCTCTATGCAGTTTTTTTTGAGGTAATTACGTTGGGGTCTTAAAAAGTAAATATTGGTTACTGGTTGTTTGGTTTGACCAGGTGACTCACAGCCGTGACACATACCAGGATCTGATACGTCTGATGGAGCAGCACCGAACCGAGCGGGCCATTCAGCTTTCCATCCTCAGGTGTCGACCGCTGGTCTTTGTCATGATGTTGATGATGGAAGTAATGACATAACTGTGCTTATGTTTTCCTGGATGGCTTCTTGTCTCCACAGGATCCTCAACAAGTTCTTGGACAACTTTGAGGAGGATGAGCTGCCGTGGCACGAGAGCATCGAGCCCTGTCTCTCCTCCATGACAGCATTCATTAGTGACAGAGAAGTACGTAGAGAGCTAGGCGGAGAGGACTTGCCTCCAGCACGACGCTCCTTATGGTCTTCTTGATTGCAGGTGCTGCAGCAGTTCATCCACTTCCTCTATCGACTGGCATCTCTGAACAAAGATTACGCGGTGGTGATGTGTCGTGTGGGGACGAAGGAGGCTTTGGTGAAAGCTTTGGACAAGCACAGCACCAACCTGCTGCTGGTCACTGAGCTTCGTGACATCATCAGCGACTGTGAGAAGTACGCCAGCCTCTACAAGAAGATGACCACCAGTGTTCTTGCTGGCTGCATTCAGGTACACTGTTGAAGATGTTTCCCTTGCATCGCTTGATAGGATCATTGCATTCACATAAATGACCTTATTTCTTCCTGCTTCCTGTCAGATGGTGCTGGGTCAGATTGAGGAACATCGTCGCAGCCATCAGCCTATCAACATCCCCTTTTTTGATGTGTTCCTCCGGAACTTGTGCCAAGGTATGGATTCATCCCACTTTTACTAATCTGTTCCTCACTCGCTTTAAAATTCCTTGAACTGGCCTTGTTTTCAGGCTCCAGTGTGGAGCTGACGGAGGATAAGTGCTGGGAGAAGGTGGACGTCTCGTCCAATCATCATCGAGCTAACAAACTTACTGACAAAAACCCTAAAACATACTGGGAATCCAACGGCTGCACTGGCTCGCATTTCATCAATATTTACATGCACAAAGGAGTTATCATCAGGTAGGAAGGAGGTACCAAGCTGATAATACAAACTGCAGTCCAGCTTCAGTGACTGTGTGCACACCTGTGTGTTTACTTGTATAGACAACTTGCCATCCTGGTGGCCAGTGAGGACTCGAGCTACATGCCAGCCCGGATTCTGGTTCTGGGAGGAGATGACCCCAGCAACATAAACACTGAGCTGAACACAGTGAGTCCTCCATTCCTCCAAAGCACCAGGGAGCGTCGCAATCACAGATGAAATATGAAAAGAGGGACTGATGTCATTTTTTTGTTTTCTTGAAACGAATTTTTAGTAACTGAGATATATTAACGATAGCGGATTTTTTCTGTTCAAAAATAATTCCTTTTTTGCTCAAAAGAGTGTGAATACTGCACATAATATTGGCAGCAGTCGGTGTCAGAACTCCCACCTGTTATTATCGACATCAGCCGTGGTCCAGTCATCGGGGTGTTTGCGTGTGTGTGCAGGTGAACGTGAGTCCAACATCCTATCGGGTGGTTCTTCTGGAGAACATGACAAGATTCTGGTCCATTATCCAGATCAGGGTCAAGAGATGTCAGCAGGTCAGACAGTCACATCCTGCTTCCAATGATGTTTTCTGCTTCTGACCTACCAACCGTCTCCTCTCTCAACAGGGTGGTATTGACACTCGGGTACATGGTTTTGAAGTTTTGGGTCCAAAACCAACCTTCTGGCCTGTGTTCAAGGAGCAGCTGTGCTGTCGAACCTATCTCTTTTACAGTACCAAAGCTCATACCTGGTGCCAGGAAGTGATGGAAGACAAGACGCAGCTCCTGCAGCTGTTCAACAAGTATGTATTACTGCAATGCCACTGTATAGCACTGCAGCCCCTCCATAAATGTGTGTTTGTGTGTTTTCAGACTTAACAGCGCTCTGAGACATGAGCAGATGTTTGCTGTTCGGTTTTTGCCAGATGTAGAGGCAGCTGAAGCTCTCGGGCGCACGTGCTGGGAGGCTCTGATCACTCCCATCGTTCACAGCATCACATTGTCAGGCACGTACCTACATTCACTCTATCTACACTCACTCCTCTCTCTCTTTCTCTCATGTCATCTCTCAAATATGTGCTCTCTTTCTTTCTCTGTGTGCAGAATCTTCAGCATGCAGCCCTCTGTCCTGGCTGCTCAGCGAGTACTTGGATAATTCGGAGTCACCGCGCCGCTGCAAAAGTCGGGCGGCCATTTTTAATTCACGAGTGAGGCGACTCACGCACTTGCTTGTCCATGTGGACACAAGTCAGATGAATGAAGAGGAGCTAAAACCACCCACCAAATCAAGTGAGTTTCATCTTCATCCATTTGTGGTCCAAGATCCAACAGGAAATTATGTCACACCATAGACTATCAAAGAACAATATTCAGTCTCCTCCAATTGTATTTGCAAAGGAGACAATAACTAAATGAGAAATATTTGGATTAGTCAACTAGAGATATTGGCTCTCACACACGCACACGTACATGTGAGTTCACTCTGATAAGCAGAAACTAACCAACTCCCTGAAATGGGTGTGGTTTTGAGGTTTTGCCAGCTGTAGCAGGGTGTTGACTGCTGGCTTCTTGGGTTGACCTTAATCTTTTAATATTTCTGTTACGTGGTTTCAGATGGAAAAGAATCTAAAAACGCCGCCTCCCCATCTTCTTCGTTGACCAAACCCAGAGGGAAGAGCAGCAGTATTGCAGGCATCGCCCTCTGCTGGCAGGGAGTGGTACAGTGGCAGGTACGAGCCAGATCTCTCAAATTAAACATCCCTTTTTTTAATTGACAGACCGATAACCTTGTCCTCACAGGTGAAAAAGTTTCTGGAGTTGAGCTGTAATCTGCCAGATTTTGTGGAGCATTACCGGAGTCTTTACATGCGGCTGAAGAATGCCATGGAGGAGCTGTTTGGGCAGCAGACTGCCTTCGTCCTGGCCTTGAGACGAGGCTTCTCTGCTGCTCTGCTGCAGTTGTCCATCCTCCAAGCCATGCACGTGAGTCCTGATGGAAGAGCTGCAATGTTTAACTTTCAGCTTCAAAATAACTCATTGGTACTAATGTTGACAGCATAACCAGTAATGATCCTTACAATATGCAACTATTACAGTATCAATAAGACTAGATGTTGTATTTATGTGATTACACAATGAAACTTAATAAAAAGTAAAATAAATTTGCAGAACAAGATTATGTTGTGTAATCTCCTTAGAGCTAGGTAAAAATATCAGCCATCAATAGAAAAAAATGGCACCAAATTGGGTCTGTTTATTCTAAATTCTGTTATATAAGAGCTCTGGTTGTGTGACTTCCCTCCTGCAGGTGAGTGAGCGTTTTGCTCAGTACATTGATCAGATCATTCAGTCCAGCGGGATGGCATGTGGCAACATGGCGGCTCTGGATCGGTTGCAGCAGTTCTTGGAGCCAATGTTGTTGCTCTCAGGCTTGGAGCTTGCCAACACCTTCGAACACTTCTACAGGTGTGAACCCGCTGCAGCTGCACTGACGGCAGGCTGAAGCAGTTCCTGACACCGTCTCCCTCTGTCTTTGCAGGTATTACCTGGGTGACCGGCTGCTGGCTCAGGCAAACGTGTGGCTGGAGACTACTGTTGTGGATCAGATTGGCAGTTGCTTCCCAAGTCGATTCCCTCAGCAGATGTTAAAGAACTTGAGCGAGTCTGCTGACCTGCGGCAGGAGTTCCACCTGTACCGCTTGCAGCAGCTGGACCGTCGACTACAAGAGCAAGACCAGGTCAGTAACATTGACCTGGATGGATTTCCTTCTTTTTTGTCATCAGAGAAAAACAGGAAGTTTATGTGTAAATTCACGGTAGATGATGGAGGACTGGGTGGAGTCAGAGGAGGAGGCTGAAGTCCAGGTTCTGGTGGTGTCGCCGCGCTACTGGGCCGTCTCTGCATTGTGTTACCTTGATGAACCTGCCAAATATTTTCCTGCCGAACTTTGCTCTTACCTGAACCAGTTTACTCAGTTCTACAGCCACAGTAAGTCGTCACAATGCCTCCTCTGCATCAAATAAAACAAGTTCAGCTGATGAGTTCTAACTATAAATCTTTAACGATGGTCACCGTTCCACTAGCAGCCGATGTTTTTGTGTCATGAACATAACAAAAATCACAATTAAAGGCGAGAAAGTACAACAACATTAAAGCCCAAAAGCAGCATGTTAGAAAAAAAGACGAGACCGAAGCCCGTCTCCTGTGTGTCTCTCTCAGGTCAGTACATGTACAGCCTGAGTCACTCAAAGCCTCGGCGACTGCAGTGGACGTGGCTCGGTCACGCAGAACTACAGTTTGGGCGTTCTACACTCCACGTCTCCACACTGCAGATGTTCATCCTGCTACAGTTCAACAAGCACCAGGTCTCACTCGCTCACACACATGCGCACACACACTTACGTGTTCACTGAGACTTGATTCTCTCTGTTCCCAGGAGGTTCGTGTTGACTCTCTACTGGAGGAGACCGGTCTGTCATCTGCCATGTTGCTCCACGCTCTGCAACTTCTGGTCGACAAGGGTGGGCCGCTGACGTGTAGCCGTCCTGATGATCCGACCCAGGGTCCGTCATTGCCACCACGGCGCCGTCTTTCCTCGTCACCATCATCGTCCTCACTGCTGCCTCTGTCTGTCCTCAGGGGTACTGAAGCTCAGTCAGCAGGTGGTTCCTGACTCAGCAGACGGTGTCCCTGCATGTGTCTCACTACTGCCCAAGCAGACGTACCTGAACGTGAATGAAGATGCTGCCGGCACCCTTGAAAGGAAGAGGAACTACATTTACTGTCTGATTGTTCACATCCTGAAGCGTGAGAAAGAGATGCACATCGACAACTTGGTCTTCAAGGTGAGACTCTAGACTCACCCTTCAAATGCCACCATTGGGCAGATAAAGCAGAGACCAGATTTTGAGCTGTCGTTATGGTTCCCCTCCAGGTCATGGAGTCATGTCAGAAACAGGACAGGGTTCCTTCTGTTGGGGGAGGCCGTTTTAGCTGCGCTACCAGTGACGTACTGTCATGCATCATGCACGTCATCTGTCGCGGCTGCGCGCGGCGTAATGACGAAAACCCCCACATCGTGGAGTTCCTGCCCGAGGACCCACCTACCCCACAGAAAGGCCAGGCCCAGTTCTCCTTCAGCCGTGCTGAGCTCAAGAAGGACTCCGCCCACAGTGTGGCTGACATCAGGTGTGAGCATGAACTCTGACCCCTCACTTTACATAGAGGGCTTCATCCTTGTCTTTATCACGCTTCTGTAGAAGACAATGACTGTAAATATGAAATCGATCCATGAATCAGTGATGTGAAAGTTCAAACCCATCAAACATCACACAGAAGAAAAGCACTTTTTATCACTTTTTTGAACGCCCTGCCACATAACTTGTCTAATTTCTCTCCAGCGTGATGTTTAATCCACAGCAGTCTGAAGATGGTGTTCTGGATGCGGTTCTGATGTCAATGGGCCGAACGATGACTCAGGAGGACGTCCGTCAGCTCATGCAGAGGACTGTCCAGCAGGTCAGACCGTCTTGTTAATAAAGTTTGATTGACTGCATCACAGATGTGTTCTGATTGGTCAGGTGTCAGACACGCTCAGTCTGGACCAGGATTGGGCGGAGCATCTTCTGATCCACTGTAAGTGGAACACGGACCTGCTGGTGCAGCGATACACAGATGATTCTGAAAGCCTCATCATGGCTGCTGGCCTGAAGTTCCGGAATCCTCAACCTTCATCGAGCCCCACTTTAACCTGCCCCGTGTGCCTGAGCCACCGGAACCCTGTCTCAGAGCCGGTCCAGTCGTTGATCTGCATGCACTACTGCTGCCGGGTCAGAACCAAACTCACTGGGATGGAGTGCGTCTTTGTTTATTGACGTGGTTCTGACACAGTTCTGTTCGTGTTGCAGCTATGCTGGCAGGAGTACCTGACGTCCAGGATCGAGCAGAACCTGGTCATGAACTGTAACTGTCCAATCACCGACTGCCAGGCTCAGCCCACCTCGCGGTTCTTCCTTGAAATCCTCACCGACAAGGACACCATCGCCAAGGTAATGCCGCCTCCCTGTTGCCACGACAACCACAGCTCACAGACGTCGTTTTGATGAGGCCCTGTGTTCGACTCTCTCCTCAGTACGAGAACGCGTTGCTAAGAGGCTACGTGGAGTGTTGCTCCAACCTGACGTGGTGCACCAACCCTCAGGGTTGCGACCAGATCCTCTGCAAGGAGAACATGAGCAGCATGGGGACCTGCTCCAAGTGTGGCTGGTCCTCCTGCTTCAGCTGCAACTTCCCCGAGGTCTCACAAACACACACACTCCTATTTCTCATGTTTGTCCAAATATCCACAGATAAACAACCCCACCTTCACCCGTGAAGCACGTGGGCGAGTTTCTCTTCATCTGTTGGGAATCCTGAGGCATTTCTTAATTTTTAGGCTCATTACCCAGCGAGCTGCAGCCACATGTCCCAGTGGATGGATGACGGAGGTTACTATGAAGGGATGACGATGGAGGCTCAGAGCAAACACCTTGCCAAACTCATCTCCAAACGCTGCCCCAGCTGTCAAGCCCAGATCGAGAAGAATGAAGGCTGTCTGCAGTATGTCCCCCCAATGACATCATAACCTTCTTTTTCCCCATTTTCTGCTGGTGGATGATGATGATGATGATGGTGGTTATGATGATGATCTCTCTCCACAGTATGACCTGTGCCAAGTGTAACCACGGTTTCTGCTGGCGCTGTTTGAAACCATGGAAACCCACACACAAGGATTACTACAACTGCTCTGCAATGGTTTGTTCTCACGCATCATCCAGCCACAGTGCACGACACTGTCCAGGTGTTTCCACACCTGCAGCTTTATACCTGGTTAAAATGAAGATGATTTCATATCGATAAGTCCTGAGAATGTATCGCCGGGCTGATTGTGTCACTTGCTGTCTGCTGTTGTTGCAGGTGAGTAAAGCTGCACGTCAGGAAAAGAAGTTCCAGGATTATAATTCCAGATGCACCTTCCACCACCAGGCCAAGGTACACTTGGGTCTCACTTTGTGACGTCTGTCCTTTGTTGCTTGTCCAGCTGCGGAGGGATATGTGGCTTTCAGGGACAGTTGGTCATTTCTGTTCTTACCTTCAGGATTTTGCGAACAACCTGGAAAATAAAGTTTCATCCATCAATGAGGCGCTGCAGATGAAGTCTTTGACGTTCGTCATCGACGCCTGTAAAGCTCTCATTCGGGCTCGCAAGGTACCTCCTTTGTGGCGATTCTGGTGATGACGTCACAATTGTGGTTTTCCATTGGGTTACCTGGGCCCTGCGTTGCTGTCTGCAGGTGCTGGCCTACTCCTGTGTCTACACCTATTACAACCAGGAGACGGAGAAGATGGATGTGATAGAGCAGCAGACGGAGGCTCTGGACCAGCACACCAACACTCTGCAGATCCTGCTGGGTAAGGTCCACCTTAAAGGGTGAAGGTGAAGGTGATGCTGACCGCCTGTGTTCTCCTCAGAGGAGACTCTGCTGCAGTGCACTGACCTGGCCTCCTGCATCCGTCTACTGAAAAAAGAACACCTCAACACCGGACTGGAACTGATCCGACGCATCCAAGAGCGTCTGATGGCCATCTTGGAGCACTCCACCCGGGTAAAACCAGTGTGAAGCCATTCCGGTCTGGTGAAGGACTTGTGATTAAATACGTCCCGTAGACAACGAGCACAAGTCATCCACACCTGTGTATGATGCGACACCAGTTTACATTAAAAATCAAGTTTTATTTTGAGTTTTACCTCCACGCAGGACTTCCGGGTTGGTTACCAGTTAAAGAACAGCCAGGACACAGAACTGACCGAGGCGTCCAACCTGTCCAACCACACAGACGGAAACACGGCGTGAGTTCATGAGCGACGGCTCCACGCCGCTGACGTTGCTCCGCTGTCAGCAGAACTTCAATTAAGACACACACTTTTTTTTTTTTGCCTGCGTCTCAGGTCAAAAGGGGAGACGGCATCAGACTCTGGAGAATCGGACAATAACAACAACGCTGGCGAGGACGCCGACGAGGAGGCAGCGGACGACGACGACGAGTACGACGAAGAGTATGTTCCCGAGTGGCACGAGGACTACGATGAGGACGACATAGATGAGGACGACTTCTTCTCTGATGAATCTGAGAACCTGGAGAGAGATTTCAGCCCCTTTGACTGAACCAGCATGACCCCCTCCTCCCCCAAACCAAACACACCCGCTTACTGTTTGTGCCACCATGTTAGGAAAGTGAAGAAGAGGGTCACAGAAACACCCCAAACTCTTCTATGTTTAAGCACCGACAGGAATTATAAATCAAATTAGGAAAGGAAAAGAACAAATCATTGTTCCTGTGACCTTTTGTCATCTGACCAGTTCAAACCAGAGAAACCAGTTTGAGCCCACTTGTGATTTTACACAGCCAAACATTTGTTTCCACTGTTGCTTTTTATTTTTTCCTGCAAAGCAGAGAAGAGGGGGTAACGACCCAGAGGGTGTCCCGTCACTATATGACAGTTTCTTTGTGTTGCTGCACTTTTGCCTTGCGCTGTTGATGGTGGAGGCTGCCTTCCTTTCAGTTTAGGGGGATTTCCCGTGTTCAGATCCAGCCGTTCCGTTACGTTTGGAGAGTCTGCGGATGCTCCGACGGCCTCCGAAAAGTATTTTTGCAATAACTGTTGGCCGACCGCGACGTCTGGTACGGCATTCTTCTCCGGTTCTGATGTATTCTTGCTGTAATTTTCAGAGATCTTATATTCATATTATCAACGCTTACTCTGTTAATTTGCACATTCACAGAATAAATAAAAGCTTTTCCTGCTAGGCTGAAGGATGAGATTCCGTGTAGACTCCACCAATTGATGACCTCGGAGACTAATTACACTTTAACGTCGTGCTTAACTGTGAAACACAATAAATCAGAACATGCTGATATTTTTAATGATTTGCCCAGTAATTTACGTTGACACGTACAGCAGCCCCAAGAGTCACAGCTGGGACCTCAGTCCTGTCTTCCTGGACTCCACCTTTGACCTTTGAAAGCCCCGCGCAGTCACTTCCCTCCCTTGATGGGCCAAGCTGCTTGTGGCAGGTTCTCTTATGTTTTCATTTTAACATTAAGGGTTTTATACCAATACCAATCGAGCCAAAATGCCTCCTTCGCGGTTTCATTTAAGAAAAAGACAAAAGATGAAAACATTACAGTCAATGTGAAGCGATTTTACAACAGATCACCTAAAAGTCTATTTACGTTACAAAGGATCACTACATCCGTGATGTAACAAGATTAGGGTGTTTCTTAAAGGCTTTTTACACTGTAAAACACTTGAGCTAACTGAACAGTCATCCCGGAAGGAAAACGCTGCAGAAACACGAACATCCAACAGCTGGTGATGAAAGTCCGGAGCCGACGGTGCCGATGCTCCCGCGAGGTCAGATCAAGTTGAGAAACTCAAATGTGAAATGCTAAAAAAGAGCAAACGCCCACCTGAAATGCAAATATTCACTCAATATCTACGGAGTCTCTTGAAGGTGGAGAATAAAGTTACTCAAAGTTAAATCCCGACTCAAAGTCCAGAGAGGTCATGTCCGAGGGGAGGCCCAGGCTTTCAGGGGTGAGCTCCAGCTCAATGTCCTGAACCAACACCTCTGGCTGGGATCCACAACCAGGACCTGATGTGTCCAGCACTTTAGAGTCCGAAGCTGCCGAGCCAGAGTCTCCTGAAGTTAAATCCTGCTCCGACTGGTTTTGTCGCTGCTGCCGGGTCTGGTATCTGGTTTGGGATCTAGTTTGGTGGACAGGATGAGAGGCGGGGGACGTTCTCTTCCTTGCGTTGGCTTTGCCTCGAGGTTTATTTCCTGGTTTGGCTTCAGAAGCAGGAGATGTGTTGGAACTGTTATCTAAGGAGGGCTGGTCCTCCTGATTGGGTTGGGGTTGAGATTCTGGTTCTTTTTGGGTCAAGTCCGGTTGTGAAGGCCCGTTATCTGTGGTCATGATTGAGTCTGGGTTAAGAGACTGAGATCGGTTTGGAGAAACGTAGTGATCCTCCTGCTGGACCTGCTCTTGAAATTCTTGTTGAATTGTTTGTGAGGTGGGCTTGGATGGCGAGGGCCAAGGTTCTGGATCTTGGGTCGTCTGTAAAGACCAAACTGAGGATATCTGAATGTCTAATTCCGTCTTGGTCTGGAGCTCCTCAGAACCATCGGGATGCGGCTCCAGAACTGAAGGTGGAGGTTGTGGTGGGGGTAGAACCAGATCCTGAGGCTGCAACTTTTGTGAAGGTGGGTTCTGAGGTTGAGTTTTACCGGCGCCACTGTCATTTCTTCGGTCGGTCTTTGCTGGTCTGCTGATGGAGAAAGTCCCCGATAGGCTGCTGCTGCTGTAGAAGATGCCGAACAAGTCCTGGGCTTTAGCTGCCGCCAGATTAGTCTTCGGTTTCTCAGATTTTGGACCTCCATCCCCCAAGGTTATGAAAGGTGGTGGCTTGATGACCACAGTGTGGGTTTGCTCACTTTCTGGGACACCAGGAGCTGCGACATCAGACACGGTCGCCACGGTTGGACGAGCTGGTTCGGGTGGTGTGGAGAGAACTGCACCACCTGGTGCAGGTTTTGACTCGGACGCGGGTTTGTCCTGGTTTGGTGCAGGTTCAGAGACCTGTGGTGCCGAATTCACCTCAAACATGGATGATTTAAAAACTTGATGAAGAGATGGAACCTTTGGTAAAGATGGTTTAGGTGGTGCCGCTGCAACCACCGGAGGTTTGGACCCTGGTGGAGCAGCAACCATCCAAGGTTTGATCCTTGGAGCAGCAACCACTGGAGGTTTGGACCCTGGTGGAGCAGCAACCACTGGAGGTTTGCACCCTGGTGGAGCAGCAACCACGGAGGTTTGGATCCTGGTGGAGCAGCAACCACCGGAGGTTTGGAACCTGGTGGAGCAGCAACCATCGAAGGTTTGGAACCTGGTGGAGCAGCAACGACCGGAGGTTTGGAACCTGGTGGAGCAGCAACCATCGAAGGTTTGGAACCTGGTGGAGCAGCAACGACCGGAGGTTTGGAACCTGGTGGAGCAGCAACGACCGGAGGTTTGGAACCTGGTGGAGCAGCAACCATCGAAGGTTTGGAACCTGGTGGAGCAGCAACCATCGAGGTTTGCACCTGGTGGAGCAGCAACCATCGAAGGTTTGGAACCTGGTGGAGCAGCAACCATCGAAGGTTTGGAACCTGGTGGAGCAGCAACCATCGAAGGTTTGGATCCTGGTGGAGCAGCAACCATCAAAGGTTTGGAACCTGGTGGAGCAGCAACCATCGAAGGTTTGCACCCTGGTGGAGCAGCAACCATCGAAGGTTTGCACCCTGGTGGAGCAGCAACCATCGAAGGTTTGCACCCTGGTGGAGCAGCAACCATCGAAGGTTTGGAACCTGGTGGAGCAGCAACCATCGAAGGTTGGAACCTGGTGGAGCAGCAACCACTGGAGGTTTGGAACCTGGTGGTACAATTGAAGCCTGAACTTGTGGACCTGCACTTGTATGAGGACCAGATTTGGGTTTTGAGAAAATGTCCAGGGAACTAGCTAAACTTGGATTCTGGGGTCTGATGGAATTACTGGGATTTGGAGCCACAGGAACTGGCAACGAGAGTTCATCACACTGAGGAGACAAACTGGCGTTGGGGGGTCTTTGAAAGCTCTTCAGAGGTGCTGGTTTACCCATCATGAAGGGTTTTCCTGAGACAGCAGAGGGGGCAGGGAGGCTGGGCCGGAGTCCTGCCTGGTTGCTGCTGTTAGATACCCAAGGAGAAGCTGTGTTCTGCTGGGTCGCCAGTTTCTGGGCAATTTCCTTGGCCGCAGCCACAGATTTTGCCAGACATTCCTCCTCAGGAGCTTCGTCTTCCTTTATGAACTCTGCAGCGGCTTTCTGAGCCTCGGTTGCCAAAAGGTTTTCCTTCTTTTTCCATGTGAACTTTCCAAATAAAGGGCTCACAGGTGTTGGTTTTCCCATCTCCAGGTTCTGTTTTCGAAGCTTTGCCTTCATGGCTGGACTGGGCCCACAAAAGATCTTTGGTGGGTCGTAGAGTTTTGGTGGAGGTTCAGATTTGCTGAACTCCGTCTTCCCTGCTGATTTACTAGAATCGGGCTTTTGAAAAGTTCCCTTCTCAGTCTTCAGTTTTCCTTCCTCTCTGTCGTATTTGGATCTGGGATCAGAGGATTTATCTCTGGTCTCACGTTTGGGTCGGTCGTCGTACCGCTGCTCTTCATTCCTGCGGTACCGGTATCGATGTTCTTCTCTGTTGTATCTGACTCTGTCATCGTCGCTCTTCTGCTGTCTTTCACCTTGTCCTCTTCCTGGCGAGTGTAGCGGGATTTATCTTCCTTCCTGCCAGACTGATACTCTTCATCGTCCTTCGTCTTGTATGAAAGCTTCTCCTCTTCCAGAATTCTGCCCTCTTTCTTCATCAGTCTCTCTTCTGCCTCCTCCTCCTGGACAGGGTCGTCGTCTGTCTTCTTTTCCCTTTTCTCCTTTTTGTGTTTACTCTTTTCCTCCTTGTCTTTGCTTCTCCGCTCCTCTTCCTCGTGTTTGCGTTTTTTCCCACCTGTCTGCGAGGTGAGTCCTGCCTGCCGGTCCAGGTTCCTCCTCTGTTCATACAGCGGGTTCTCGTACATCTGTTGCTGTTGGAGGACACATGAAAGCAAAGGAAAGAGAACATGTGTCACTCTTCCACCTGTCAGATGAAGCAGGAACATGAAGCTCATTCCATCCAGCCGCTCAACCACACAGGTAAACAAGCACCTTGTATTTCTCGTTGTGAGCGTGTGTGGTGACGTGTTCTTCTGCACAGATGGCATCTCCAGAGAACACTTTACACAACAGGCAGAAGAACCCTCTGACAGGCAACAGGAACTCAGAACCTGCAGCAAAACACAAGCAGCACACTTTAAAGCCACGGCTGCCGTTTAGACACGCCCTCATTTGTTTACCTGAGGGCCGTGTCTATTTTCTGCAGCTGTGAGGACAGGATGGGGTTAAAAACACAACACTTGAGCTCCACCTGGAAGCAGGAGCTCACTGAGAACCTTCAGAACCTCACACTCCAGGATTATCTGGAAAAAGCATCAAAGAACAGGAAGTTTACCTTTAGCGGGCTTGGACAGCCTCTCTTCTGAAGCGGTGGCATTGACAGCTTTGGTGGAAGTGGGGGCCCAGGGCCGGTTGTAAGGGTCGAGAGTCTGTGAGGACATCCAGAAAATTGCAGGTGAAGAGAACGCCACATAAAGGAGTGTACAGGTGTGACAGAGGAAGTTGCTTCAGAGCAGAGTGAGAAAAGCTGCTCGCTTTTACAAACACACAAACCTTTCGATGCGTTTTGCTGTGACAGTGAGTGAAAAAATCAAACATGGAACCAGAAGTCACGTTACACTTTTGGCACCAGTGATTTCCAGCGTCGTAGTATTCAAAGGGATCTGGGGGTGGGGCAGGGGGCGTGGCAGAGGTACAGAGAGGCGGGGCTTTCAGGGTGGTGCTCGATGACGTCGTCTGCTGAGGAGCAAAGATGGAAGAGCATCAAACATCAGCTGAAGCGGAGGCAGTCCAAACACTTTTCTATAAAACCATTACATTTATAGTTTTCTTACCTTCACTGAGCTCCGGCCTCCATGATGCTAGTCGAGAAAACTTTATCGACAATCCACCAAATAAACCGACGTTGCGAATCTTTAACTGAGAAAATTTAGACGCCGTCCGAGCATTTCTCATCACGATTACGGACAAGATTATCCAAATAATAACAGTATTTGGATAAATCTTACATTCACCATATTCATGGTGCTGACATTCATGAGACGTGCTCCACTCAGCAGCTATGGCAACACTCCATCAAACCCTTTTCTTCAACCACAGTTCCAGTCGTCTCCATAACCTTTTTTCTCCACTATTGGTTGATTAACGCAAATGTAAACATGTAATTGTTTATTGAGGAAGTCTAGAGGTTGTGTGTGGTTTCTAAAATACTTGTACGTTATGTTTAATGAGTTTATGGCTGCATGTTCTTAAGAACTTCTTTATGAACCAGTGCTCTCTGCAGATGAAGCTGCAGGACCCGACTACTTCCTGCAGGGCAGCAGGCTGCCTGACACTTCAGGACAGTTTTTATCCACTTCTGTCTCTGGACTTAACCTGGATCGCCTCCTTACAACTTCCTTAAATGTGAATAATGTCTGACAGTAGCAGCTGCACCTGGTTTGGACTCTCAGGAGAACTTCCTGTTGGACCTCCTACCTTTCTGGGGGATCTGTTGGCTGCCGACTCTCCCTCACTGCTTCTCTGCGCCTGTTGGTTCCTCTCGCTCTGTGGCGCTGCACCATCTTCCGGCTCTTTGGCTGCCCAGCTTCTCCCACTGGGACGGTCAGATGGGCCGAGGCCAAGGATGAGCGCCACCGTCTCCAGCTCCGTGCGTTTCTTCTCAGCGGCTTCGTGTTCGCTGCGTAGAGTGGAGATCTGTTTCATGACCTCGTCCTGCAGGAGGCTGATCTCCTCCAGCAGAGGGTCTTTGTGGCCACCCTTCTCCCTCCGTTTCTTCCTCAGAAGCTCCCCTGGTGTTAAAATAAAGAAAAACATCAGAATTTCAAACCGCAGCGATGATGTCAGCAACCCTGTGACACTCACCTTGTTGCTTCCTTAGTCTCTCCAGCTCTTTCATCAGATATTCTTTCTTCTTCATCCTCACCTCTCTCTCCTGCCTCAGCTTCTCTCTCTCCTCCAGAACCTGAACACAGTGAGCACAGGGTCAGCTGACCTCACCTCTGTGACATCATCAGTGTGAGTCCCAACTCCACTGGGAACCTTTTGCTTCTGGCTCTCGTTGTTCTGCTCCTCAGACATCCTCCTCTCGTAGGACCCAACTTTTTCTGCCTCTGTGCGCTTCACAACACCTGCAATGACACAACAGTCATAGTGATGAAATGTTTCACCTGTGTCAGGACAGGTTGTAGAAAGTATGTTTAAATGCCATTAACATTCTGATCATTTCAACAGATAAAAAAAGATACATAGGATTTTTGTTGTTATCCTATTTGATTTTTACATTAAATGAACATAAACTGAAGGTTCACTGACCTGTTGCCCTCGGCCCAGGAGCCACTTTATTTAGGGAATCATTGTAGGTCACTGGGTGGGGGTAATTCTCTGGGACAGTGGGAGGGGGCACGTTCACGTTGGGTGGTGGGTTCATGTTGGGGGGTGGGTACATGGGCGGCCATTGCTGGGGCACATAAGGAAGGTAGTTTCCATACCATACTGGCCATAAGCAGGGGGGGGTAGTTGGGGGGAATCATTCCGTGGACGGGTGGTGGGGGGTAAGTCGGGATTGGTATCACACTCTGAGGAGGGCGGGAACAGGCCGTGGGTCCATTTTGCTGCTGAGGCTCAGCCTTCAGCTCTTTAGCATCTCTGTCTCTGGGATATCTCAGTGGTGCTGTGACCTTCCTGTTGCCATCGTCGCTACTCCAGCCGTCCCGTCTCCTGCCGCTGCGACTCCCGCTGCTGCTGCTGGAACTTCCACTTCGGCTCCGCCTCCCGGGACTCCCGCCGCCATTTGAACTGTCTGAGGAGTACCGTCTACGTCGGGTGGGTGTCTTTGGAGGGGCCTTGTTCCCTTGCAGCCTCTCTTTGGTCCTGGCAGCCATCTTGCTAATCTCAGCCACACCGAGGTCCAAGCCGATGGTTTTCAACAGCTCCTGCATTTTCTCGTACTCCTCCAGCGCCCGACGCTCCTCCTGCTTAAGCGGCTCCGTACCTGGTGGACAGGTGGGGTTTGCCAGCTGAACAGACACATTTGGCTTGGTAATGGCAGCGTTTTCATCAGGGAGGTCTCCGTACAACGTGTCCTCCGTCACGTCTCCATACAGATCCAGGCCGTGGTTTCGGACTGGCTCAGATGTTGCCTGACCTTTAGGATCCTCCGAGTCTCCGTACAAGAACTTCTCCTCATCGTCGATGTCGTCTGCAGTATTTTTCTGACTGCCCAGCAGCTTAAAGATCTCTCTGATGTCAGAGTCCAGGTTGGTGCGTTGGGCCATCTGTGAGTTGGACTGCAGCTCCGACAGCACAGTGGCCATCCTGTGAGGCTCCAGGCCTTTGAAGGCCAGCAGCAGTTGTTCAGCCACCGTCGACATGCTGGACGATTCAAGAACGCTTGGAGAATCTGCACTCTGAAACACACAACGTCACAACTTCTGCACTGACCCACAAACCTCAAAATCTGTTCAGGATTTTAGGGATATTCTCAATTACTATTGTTAGTTTCTGGTAATAATCATGACAATATCCTGGTTGTAACTATTACTGATAGCTGTTGAAATGTGTGTGCTTTAAATTTTTATTTGACAATTTCTAACATTAATATATGTATACAGGTGTGTGTTTGCGTTACCCTGGAGTCCTCAGAGTCCCAGTGTTTCTTCAAAATAGACTTAGTTGGCAGACTGTGCCTCTCTTCCAGCTCCTTCCTACGTCGAGCTGTTTCCAGCTCTCTGAACTCTTTTCTTGGTTTCTGACTGTCGCTGTCAACAGAGCTGCTCGAGCTGCTGCTGACACTGTGACCACGGCTGCGACCGCGGCTCATCTCTTTGACAGAGCCCTGTCCCCAGCTCTTCCCTCTTGACCTCGACCTGCTGCGGGATCGACTCTTGCTACGCCCACCACTCTTGACCCGACTCCTATCTGGGCTATAGCTGCAGCTCCTTTGTCGGCTCTTGCTCCTGGCCCTGCTCTTGCTCCTGGCCCTGCTCTTGCTCCTGCTCCTGGCCCTGCTCTTGCTCCTGCTCCTGGCCCGCTCTTGCTCCTGCTCCTGGCCCTGCTCTTGCTCCTGGCCCGGCTCTTGCTCCTGCTCCTGGCCCGGCTCTTGCTCCTGCTCCTGGCCCGGCTCTTGCTCCTGCTCCTAGCCCTGCTCTTGCTCCTGGCCCGCTCTTGCTCCTGCTCCTGGCCCGGCTCTTGCTGCGACCCCGGCTCCTGCTCCTGCTGCGGCCCCGGTCTGTGCTTCTGGAATTTGGTGGTCCATGATCTCTATCGAGGAAATCCCAGTTCATTAATTGCACAGGAATATTCTGGACTGTGAACTATCATCTAAATAATAATTAATGATTTTAGCAGTACTTGTCATGATGGTGAAAGGGCACCAGTCTAGATGCTCCAGTTAGCTCATTTCCCACAGTGATCACCAACTTCTGGTCCAAAGGAATGGGCTTATGAGGCGACAGAGACCTCTGCAACAGGATGGGATACACAAATCAGTTTAGCTGTATAAACTTGAACGAATAAATTGTGTTTGTATGTTGGCATTTTTTGAAAAGAAGTGTTTTACCAGTAGCAACACAAAATGATTGGTCATTCGCCAGGCTGAAGAAGCTTATCAGGTTTAAAATTAAAAACGTCTTTATGTTGTGTCCTCCGTGTGGACCCGGCTCTCTCACCTGTCTGGGCGGATCATCGCTCCTGAAGTGACCGTCTCGGTGACGTCCTGGCCCGGGGGAGGGGTACCTGCGCGGCGGGGAGCGGGGGTACGAGTCCGGCTGTCTGTAAGTGTTGTAGCTGTGAGGATACGGAGGTCTGGGTCGGCTTCTGTCGTCTCTGTACCCCGATTCTGGCTGATAGGGCCTCGGAGGCGACTGGTAGGCCCTTCTTGGTCGAGGACGGTCACGGTACATCGTCTACCAGAGTGCGATTTTCTATTCACTCTAGCGGTTCATTCGAAAAGCGAGAGGAACTGTGGAGACCTTATTATGATCTGAAAATGCCTTTGCGCATCATCTGCACATCCAATATTTATTTTCCCGTGGAAACAGGACACCGACTCCTTTTTCTTCTCCTAAAGGGAACAGCAGCTTCCGGTCTCTGGCGCACTGTCGCCACCTACCGGTGAAGCTTATTACACTCAACAGGACAGCCAAGGTTCCTTCCAGATTTCTGTTTATTTGACCCTTTTTCATATTACAGCGATAGAGGCTCCTTGTCATTTCATTCTTATCATTATTTTTAGGCTCCGCCTCTTTGGAGAACAACACAAGTGATTGGTTTGACTGGAGAATCTTTAATCTCAAAGAGAGTGGTCAAATAATACAAAGTTGACATTCATAGTACTTATAATTTTTTACATGACCATCGTTCTTTTTATATTTCTTTAAGTATCTTCTTAAGTATTCTCTAAGTATCTTTAAGAGGAACAAAGAAAAGAATGTTTTGAATTATCAAGGCCATTTTTAAATAGAGGCCATTGCTGATTATCATACAATTTCTTTATCCCGGGTTCTTTATTTAAAGAAAACAAAACAAACATGCAAAACAAAACCCCCCTACGACTCCCCTTTTATTATTTTATCCTCTTACAAAATCCTTAATCATCCAGTCCTCCAAAATGCGTTATTTCACCCAAGAGCAGACAGGTGGGATTATAACTGTAAATACTAAAATCACTTTATCGTCAACTTGGGTACATTAAAACATTTTTTAAGTCCACAAATGGCGATCAGTCGTTGTAGCTCGTTGTAATTCATCCTCCATCCGAGGGGGGCGCGCGCCAGCAGAAGACGTGATATAAAGAAGAAGTTCTGCACAGTGCTGTGTTGATTTGCACGTACAGTTGCAGCCTTTCAATAAAAATGATTTTTCATCAACATCAGTGACGTTATGGTGTTAAAAGAGGTTAGTTTCCACCCAAAACGCTGGTTTACGTTCGTACAGCACGCTGTTGCCGTTTAGACAGTTGTGTCGGGAGCTAGTTTAGTCAGCCGTCTGCTCCTCGCAGCTCCCGTGGAAACATGATGGGACCAAAACGGAGTCGACCCACAATGGGACCGCCAGGCGAAGACGGTCCGCCTTTCGACATAGGCCCACCAGGCTGGGGCCCTCCACGACCAGGTGGATGGGGTCCTCGGCCACCAGGAGGCCCACTGGCACCCGACGGCTGGGGTCCTCTACCTCCAGAGAGATGGCCACCAATACCGCCAGAAGGATGGGACCCAAGAGGCCCCCCTCTGCCAGATGGATGGGGTCCACCTCCACCAGGTGGATGGGGCCACCTGCCTCCACGTGGATGGGGTTCAAGAGGATCTGAGCCACCTGACTGGGTACCAAGAGGACCCCCACCACTAGGCTGGGGTGGTCATCCTGAAGATTGGTTGCGTCCACCAGAGGACTGGAGACCACGTCACCCAGATGACTGGAGACCAGCTAATCCTGACGACTGGGGGCTACGTCACCCTGAAGGCTGGAGAATGCACCCTAGAGACTGGAGCCCCCCATCTGATTGGCGTCCTGAAGGTCCCCCTGAACTATGGGGAAGTGAGACACTGCCACCAGGATCACTTCCTCCAGATGCTGCAGCATATGTGGCCCCGGTTCCTCCTCCATGCATCCCACCACCCGGGATTCCTCCCCCAGGGATTCTTACCCCAGGAATCCCACCCCCTGTGGGTTTTGGAGGGTACCCCACTGGGTGGACAGGGGAGGTAACACACTATTAATGATGCTGTGCTTGTTCAATGTTTATCGTGTCATTGCTGAAAATCTTCCTTCCTGTTCAGCCAGTTGTAGAGGAAGTGCTGCCCAACCCTCCGCCAGACCAGCCTGAGTGGGTGCGTTTGTTTTGTTGCTGTGTGGAACCCTCTCAGCCTCATAAAGCCCCCAAATACCTCAATGGTTTCCATCTTTTCTTCCAGATCAAAGCCTTGATTTCGGCACCACCCACAGAATCGGCACCACCAGATGCCAAAAAGACTGAGGAGCCTGTCCCGACGCCGGCGACTGAGCCGCCCACTGTTGCCCCACGACCTAAACCTACAAATAAACCTAACACCAGCAAGGCTCTTGGCCTCCTGGGGAAGCGCACGTTTGAGAAGTAGGTCCCCATGCTTTCCTTGTCTTTTGTCAAAACAATCTCATTTGCTGGCAAAAACACCTTCTTTCATTCTGTTTCCAGGCCTCCCCCAGGAAGGTCGACAGGCATCATTTCGTTTATTGGGGTGAGAATGTGCACATGCAGCAACTTGTTTAGGTCATGTCATGTGACCAATGGCTCATAGGTTTGATATTTGCAATCAAAATATATATATATATATATAATATATATATATACTGTATACATCCAGATACATTGACAAATGTGTGTAAATTGTTGAATGTTTGGTGTGGGTTTTATGTAATCTTCCGAGATTATAATTGATAGACGTTTATCTGTTTCCAGCCGAGCTTTGGCTACATTGAGAGAGAAGACCTGCAGAAGTACACCTTCAGCTTTGACGTCTTTTTTGGAAATCCAAAAGCAATGACGCCTGGTGTTCGAGTCCACTTCACTGCCTGCAAGGAGAAGGCAAGATGACAGTCAGCCCTCCACCACACGTGCCACTTAAATAGATTAAACACATCTAAATACATTTTCCAGTTCTCCTGAAATGTGTCCAGGGCCAATTATGCTGAACACAACCGTAAACGTTAGTCTGACTCCAAAAAATCTTATAGGTTTTGTCAATTTGTGGAAAATTAAAGTGCGCCATCAGTCGTCGGTGTGTGTTTTAATCTTTTTACATCAATGATGTGATGTAGGGGAGTCTAATAGCGACGGATGTGAAGGTGGCACCTGGTGGAACGGAGAACGTGGAACCAGAAATCTACGAGGCTGTGGTGACTCAGCCGATTGTGGAGCCTCAGGTCAGTTGATTTGGAACTCACTCATTTCATCCTCAGATTCCTGGTTGTTGACTGCATTTTATTTTTTTTGCTCTGCAGCCTGGCGAGCGTCAGTACCCAGGTCAGGTCCACGTGAGCATCGGGCCGCTCAGGACAAATCTGACATTTGACGCAAAGGACAGCACGGTTACACTGCTGAAGAACGACCAGGTGCTCATCAATCTGCTGACCGATATTGTCACCGAGAAGAGGCGCGCCACTAACATCAAGCCCAAGATCCCATCGACTTTCAGTGAAACTCAGGAGATCCGAGAGCAGGTCAGCTGGCAGGAAGTGTCCCTTACAGGTCAGCCCTCTTTGTAAAATGTCTTTTGTCTCTAATGAGTTCTCTTCCGCAGGGCGTCATCATCAGCCTGAAGGATGGCGAAGGTGTCGTTAAGTCCGAGAAGCACGGCGAGCTTCCCTTTGACGTCAAAGAAAATTTAAGCGATGTGGAGTTTACTGTAGAGGACGTCAACGAGGAAGTGGAGTTCACTGTGATCACGGTGAGGCATCCACGTAGCCCTCTCTGGGGCAGTTTTAGTGGGGCTTTCATCTGAAACTGCTGTCTCCTCAGCTGAGATCAGGCAACCGTGCCATCCGGATCAAACGGGTGAAGGAGCCCCTCCTCCTGACCATCTGCTCCGCCTCTGCATCCTCTGCCAGCAAGGGGGACAACAGTCAAAACGACAACGACAGCGTTCAGCAATTACAGAACAGCATGACGTCGGAAGTGGGACCCAACATGAAGTTAGACCCAGAGCTGTATGAAGGTGTCGTTACACAGACCATCACGGAGCCCTCGGTGAGCACTTCCTGTTTACTGATGTGACAGTGAAGAGTCCACAGAAAGTTTTGGAAAAGATGCATCCACCTATCGTCTATTATTCACATCTGCAGGGTCTCTTAAAAATCTTACAATCCTGACTTAAATCCTGACATCACGTGTAATTTCAGCCTCAGACGCCAGGTTACCCAGGCCAGATTCATGCAAATATCGGCCCCATCAAGACCAACGTGACCTTTGAGCACCGCGACTGTGGCATCACACTGCTGAAGAACGACCACGTGCTGATCAACCTGCTCTATAATGTAGCAACCGGGAGGAAAATGGCAACCAACATCAAGCCTAAAGTCCCCTTCACCTTCAGCTACACCAAGGAGATCAGAGAGCTGGTAAACATTGGCAGCAATTTATCAATGATAGTGATATTGACTCATTGGAAAACATGACTGTAATTGTAAGTGTGAAACTGTAAGGTATGTTTAAAAATGATACATTTTAATTATGCCTCTTGTGTTCTCCGTGTGTCATCTGCTGGTATTTAGGGTGTGATCACCTGGCTGTCGGGCGATGAAGGCATTGTCAACTCGGCCGATCACGGAGAGCTTTCCTTCGACACCTGTGAGAACTTCAGCGACTCAGAGTTCAGTTCTGAAGACGTGCACAAGGAGGTGGAGTTCACGCTGGCGTTGGTGAGCACGAGGAGTGAAAATCCAAGGAAGAGGAGGAAAAAACCTCCACTAACGGTGTCATTTTGTTCCCGCAGGAAAAAGGCAAGAAGAGAGCCATCCGGCTGATGAGAACCAAGAGGGACAAAGACCCGATCCTGGAAGAGCAGAAGAAACGAGAGGAGGCAGAGAAGAGGAAGAAAAAGGAGGAGGAGGAGGTGAAGAGGAAGGAGGAGGAGCAACTCAGAGAGGCAGAGAGGAAGAGGAAGGAAGACGCAGTGGCAGCTCTGGAGGCAGCCAAATGCAAAGTAAATACAAATATTAAGATGTTTTCAAAGTTAAATGTAATATTTATCTGCCCCAACCCTGTTAAAAGTTCTTGGCTCTGTGTTGGTATATATGCTATTACCAATTTTATATGAAGTTTTAAAATTTTCTTTGTGGCTGAAGAGGGTCTTATTATTAACTGGGGTTCCACGTTTCATATAAACATGTTTTTATACCAAGGTTCATTTTGTTTTAATGTTAAGATTTGTATTTCACTTCATCTGCATTTGCTGTTGCATCCTAGTGGACCCCCCTTGGCTTTAAAGTGAGAGACCCCGACACCCTGGACGAGATCAGCAAGGAACGCTTTGAAGGAACTGTTCTGAAGGCCATCTCCAGGAACATGAAAATCAAGCAGGAGCCGACTGAAGAACAAGGAGCTCCAAAAAATGGACAAATGCCTGTCACACAGGTAGAGGAGGAAATTCCCTTCTGTCCTGAAAACATTCATTATTTTAATATTGTTTGTCTCTCTCAGGTCAAAATTAAAGTGGAGAAAACCACAGAAGATGAGAAGGAAGAAGGCGCTGAGGAGGAGGAACGGATGGAGATAAAAGTAGAGAAGGAAGAGGATGATAAACCGTTGCCTGATGCTAACGCTGGCGGGGAAGCTAAACCAGAGCCTAGCATGGGTCGCCTGGTGATGACCGTTGATGGGCAGCAGAAGCAGCTTTCCTTCTGTCCCAACGACCTGCTGAGCACCGCCACCATGTTTGACGGAGACAGGGTGAGGGTTCTGTCCTCTGAGCACAGGAGGTGGTACTGAAAACACAGATCTTACCTGTTTGTTCTGTGAAGGTCCGTTTCCACATCGCCACACACCTAGAGACCAAAGCCGAACGGGCCACCTATGTAGAGATCCTCCCCGAGTCCTTTGAGGAGTCCAACGAGCAGCGGCAACATGTAAGACATGGGGGGGGGGGGGCTTCTTTACAGGCTGGGACTCATCTGTGACAACCAGTGAAACTATTTTATATCTTTTATGTGAAGTATGAAATTTGGTTTTTAACTCACGGATCACCAGGGCATCGTCATCGAGTTCTCCGACAACTCAGGCCTCATCAAGTGCTCCCAGAATCCTCAGCTGTACTTCCACATGTCTGAGGTTGTGGAGAAGAAGAAGCTGGAGCTGAACGAGAAGGTGGACTTCAGCTTGGCAGCGGTAAGTGAAGCTGGGGGAGACTGTATAATACAGTCAACAGGAACCCGCCCCATGAAGATGAAGCCTTTAAATGGCCTGAACGCACTGCTGTTGTTGAAGATATTTTATTTTCCAGCATGAAACGGCAGAGGGTGGAATACAGGCCATCAGGATCAAACGCTACACCGAGAGCGTCTTCTTACCTGTCCGTAAACTCGGGGGTGTGGGAGCCAGCAAAGGAAAGGTGAGTTTGTTTTTTTTTTTTTTCATTTCACTTCTAACTTCAGCTTTTAGCGCCATGGACAGGATAAGATGTCCAAAAGCTGGTTTCATGCTGGACCTTTACCTCTTCTTAATTGGTTAATTGTTGGGATTGAGATTGTTATAATAGCAGAAGTAAAACGATAACTAAAATATTTCCATATCCAATTATTACTGTGTATTTCCAGTAGTGTTTTTCGTTCAATGTAAATGTATCTGTTTCACTGGGCAGATGACCATCAAGCTGGCCAAAGCTTTAGAGGACACTGAGTGAGTTATGATTTATTTAATTATGGTGGAGTCCAGACTTGTTGGGAGCTGTTGTTACACAATTTACCTCTCACATTTCAGGAAAGTGAAGCAAAACACAGAGAAGCTCAAGGCAGTGGTCAAAAGCCTAAGAACCCGAGACAGCAAGACCAGCGTCCACAAGAGGAACTGCAGTTTAAACAGATATAGACATAGTAGAAGCAGGAGTAGAAGCAGGAGTAGAAGCAGGAGTAGGAGCAGGAGTAGGAGCAAGAGTAGAAGCAGGAGTAGGAGCAGGAGCAGAGGCGGGACTCGGAGTAGAAGCAGGAGCCCCAAAAGAGATGAGTTTGGACGTACCCTGAAAAAGAGACCCAGCAGCAGCACTGACCGCGACCGCAAAGGCAGTCGGAACGTGCGAAGTAGAGAGAGGTCGTACAGGCGCTCAAAGAGTCGCAGCAGGAGCAGGGAGAGGAGCAGGGAGAGGAGCAGGGAGAGGAGCAGGGACAGGGCCAACAAGAAGAGGAGCAAAGTCAGCAGGGAGCGAGAAGAAAGTCACAGGAGGAGAAAAGAAGCAAGTCCTCCTCCCAGACGAGCTGGAATCGTGGAAGATGAGCTGGCACAGAAAAAACGAGAACTGGAGGAGCTGAATGAGATGATCGCTTACAAGAAGTCCCTAGTGGAACGCGACCCTGGGCACAGGACCTGTATAGACTACGACCATGGAAGGATTGCTGTTCCGTTGGCTGAGTACAGACCTGTACGCTCAATCCTGAAGAAACGTCCGGAAGGACCCGAGTACCTCCAACACCCTTCTCGACTCTACGAGGATCCTTATTACGACCGACCGTACAGCCCTTATCAGGAACGTCTTTATGGTGACCGCTATGGTGATCCTTACAGGGGTCATCCTTACTCTGATCGACACCCTTATAGTGACCGTTTTTATGAAGCTCGTCCGTATGGGGAAGGGGTCTATAGTGACCCTCTGCCCACCAGCACGCGCTACACTGATCGCTATGACGTTTACGACGAACCCTATGAAGACCGTTACTGCGACCCGCCCTACGACCCATATCGCTCCAGCCAGTCTGCCCAGAGTTCCGTGCCATCTACCCAGTCTGGTGATGTTCTTTCTGGCTCCACTAAAACTCAAGGACCCCATAGTGCTGCAGAGTCATCCTCCCACCATCCTTACAGACCACCATCTCCCACAGAACCACCTCCCAGAAGCCCATCCCCTCAACTCTCGCATACAAAACCACGTCAGTCGCCTCCCGTGGAGAAACCTGCAGCTCAGAAACCCCTCGACCGCTTTCTTGACATGCTAAACAAAAAAGTGGATGCCGAGAAGAAATCCGAACCAGTTTATGGGAGCGATGATCTCCTGCCTCACGAACGGGCTCTTCATGATGGAAAAGGCTTTTCCCGAATTGTCGGAATGGCTCAGGAGCTCACCAAGAGCAGGCTGAAGGTAGATGCTGAAGAACACTCGAGTCCTGAATGGCTGCCAACAAGCCAGGACTCAAAGAGCCAAGCAGAACCTTATGAGAAGATCCAGAGTCTTCTCCGTACAATTGGCCTAAAGTTAAGCACAGGTGATGTTTCCAAATTGGCAAGCAGAGCGCAAGAAAAAATCTACAGTCCAAAGTCCTCTTCAGCAGAAAGAGAGACATTGTCATCCTCTAGGGCCGAACGCTATACTGGCAGAACTGGTTCTTCCGAATCAGAAGCCCTCCATTCTCTCTCCCCTGCTAGGGCTTCTAGTTTGGAGCCACACAGCAGACATGAAGCTGTCTCAGAATATGAAGATTTCCTGGACCAAAAAGAGCTGGAGTCTCTAAAGAAAGCCCAAATGTTACAGAGTCTCACCAAGACGATGGGAACCAAATCCCCCACCACTTCTTCTCTCAGACCACCTGCACCTCCACCTTCTCACTACCAACATCCAACTCCCTCTTCCAACTTTCCCCTCGGAACCATTACCCAATCCTCTCTGGGGACGAGCTCCGCTACCTTCAGTGGGGGTTTCGCCCAGACCCCTGGAGCCGGCCACTCAGCCCAGCAGTTTGGACCAGTTGCAGGACTATCCACAGAAGTCCCTCTACATCTCCCTGGACAGCATCCTCCTGGGACTCCACCCCAACGTCCGCATGGGCCAACTCCTCCAGGACCACCGCCTGGACCTCCACCACGGCGCCCTGCGGGACAACCTCCTTACTCTCCCCCCTCTGCTCAGGCGGTCTTACCCTTCATCGATCAGCCTCGTGCAGCTCCGCACCTCAAATCCGACGGTCCGTCAGCGTGCGTGAGCACAGCCACAGTGACGCCATCGGAAGCAGCAAAACTCAGCCCTCCAGACGATGAGAAATCTGCCATTTCTACAACTGTGGCCAGATGTCTGAAGGTCATCGAGACGGTCAAGAGCCTTTCCGCCCAGTCGTCACCCAAAATTGCTAAATCAGTCCAGTTTAGTTTACCCACAGAACCGTCGACCTACGGTCTTCAGAGCTTAGCCGAGACGGAGGAGGACATCAAGACCAAGCAAAAGGAGAAGGTCAGTGGTACCAAATCTTTTCTCTGGAACAGCTGATCATTTTTGGCTGCATCTGAATCTGCGTGCATGTTGCAGCTGGATGTGTATAACCAGAGGATCCTAGAGAAGAGAGAGCAGCAGTACCAGGATCTGCTGGCTCGCAAGAAGGCTGAGAAGAGCAGAGACTGCACCTTGATCCCTCCAGGTATCAGCACTTTAGCACAATTACGCCGAAAACGTGACTGCAGACTTTCTTACAGAGGTGTCTCCAAAGCAAGTTTTCACTTTTTACAGGTGTATGACTTCTGTAATATTTTAGGTTCAAAGAGTAAAGGTAAACATCCCCTTTTCTTGTCTTTTAATAGTCGAGTATTTAGAAAAGTAAAACTTTATGGAGTTAGCCAGGCGTACCCAGGTACCAAAACCCTCTTTACCATCAACGCCAGCTGGCGTTCCCTCAGTCTCGAATGTCATTAAACGCTGTGACGCCCAGTATTTTTTAATATCCGCAGTGTGTTCTGGAAGATGACTTTAGGGCACTCACGATATTCTCATTCCATAATCTACAGCTTATACTCATGTTATAACACGGCACCAGGTGTGTAACGATCTTCATTCAGAATCGGCGTAGGAACCGGCCTGGTGGAAAACGGGGTAAAGCGAATGGACGACCAGGTCGAATGATCGAATTAGGTTCATCTGCTCACGGGTTTTATGATCGTAACGGGCCAGTCGTAGACCTCAGCTTTAAGCTAGTTCTCGCTTCTCTCCAGGTCGGATTTCGTGTAGCATTCAGTCAGATTTTGTCGCGCCGGACAATACGCTGTGTGCCGTCCTCGGACACGTTGCGATCTGAGCTGTCCTGGAATTGTCTTCGCGGGTTGCGTCATCGGTCAGACACATTCAGCTGCAGGCGAACTTCTGCGTTCACATTCCGCTACGCCTCCACCCGGACAGATGCTTTGTGGTCACGGAGCATCTGTAAGGTCTTTGCAGAGCTGCTCGTTAGCCACGATTTGTCCTTCATCCCGTCAATCAAGACAAGAAGACGGCTGCAGTCCCGACTCCAGAAAGTAACGTCTTTCTCCTCTTCATATGTTGACTGTCTAGCTTGAACAGACGCCATCGGCGAGCAGTTAGATAGTCAAGATAGACGATTCACAGGTAATTCTGTAGGAATCCTTTGAGATATTCAGATTTGATATGTAAAACCGGCCGTTTGATTTGGTTTTATCTGCTACGTTAATAATCTGATAGACTTTCTGTCATTAACCATCATATTTGAGTTCGTCACAACAAATATAAGCTTAACTCCATTGTTTAACTAAATCCTTCCTCGTTCATCCTGAAAAAGTTAAAATAATAGAGTAGAAATATTCTCATCCCATCATTAAGACATGATAACCAGTTTTTGTTATCAGAGTAAATCCTTGAGCTTCTCACATCTCTGCCTCATTCTTCCTCAATCTCCTTCATCTGCGCTGTTGTTGGTCTCCTCCTAAGATCCGTCTGCCTACTTTTCTTGGGGCTCTTTGGTGAATTCCCATTCGCATGAGAAACGTTCACAAAAACACGTGAAAGTCCAGAAAACAAGAAACTTTGAGACCAGGATGAAGACGTTTACTCGCAGCTTCACGGGGGCTCCTGCAGCATCGTTGGGCATCTGGTCGGAGACAATTGTTGTTTGCGTCCTAAAATGTCACAGTTGGATACTTTGGGGAACTGAGCTGCTCAACCGGCCGTCACTCATTTTAGCATTTCCAACATCCTGTAATTAACACAGTAAGTTTAACTCTGTTTGGTTTTTATAGACATTTACAGTTATGTTGCATCGCTACATTTGTCAAATCTTACCCCAGGGTGTCTCGACGATCGTCAGAACATTCATATTTAGATTGGAATGTTCTCCTATTTTTTGTTACTCGCCTTTCGGCCTCAGGAAGCTTAAACGCTATATTGATGACTTATTGATGATTGACAGAGTTAATACGAGTTTGTTGTCTGCTCGTCTGTTGAATGCAGCTAGTCATGCTAATGAATTGCTCCTCCTCGATGTTCCGTTAGTTACCACGTAAATGCCATCATTCATTGGGAGTTGGGTTTTCATCACCTGTACACGTGCCGATGTGCTAACACGTTAACCTGAGTCGACTGCCTGAGCATCTTCATGAGCGCGTACCGGCGTCCCAACAGCATTTCACTGTTGTCATTTTGAAGGTTACTCTTATTGAAAACGCTGCAATGTCTGGAACAGTCAACGAGCTTCTGCGCTGCAAAAAAATGTCCTAGTGGAAAAAGTTTTCTCGCCATGTCGTAGCTGCAGGTCACATGAGCGATTTGGCACCACAGCGGTCAACAACAGACGAGTTCTGATATGGACTCTGCGGAATGATGATGGGAAATTCGGAAAGTCCTCTGTCCAGCAGCGTCCGTCCGTCAATTTTGAATCCCTCAACAACTGTTTTTTTTCTTTTCTGAACCGAAAAGATTGGCCCTGAAACCTCTGATGCTTCCAACTTGAAGTGAAAATGAAAGCATCCTTAAAGGAAAAAGCCACATCATTTAGGTTTCGTTAAGTTTTACACATTGTCGGTGTAAATGAACAGGTAGCGAGGGACATGGTAGGTGTTTGGTGTCTTTACGGCAAAGGTAGGTGATTCATTTCGATCCTTCTAATTGAATTGAGCAGAGCGACATTGTGTTGATTGAAGTTAATGAGATTTGCACTTTCAGCTATGTTTACGTCTGAAACAGTTAAAGTTAAGCTTACCTGATACTGTGGTTATCATTTTCGCTGTCCGGGTGGGACGAACTGGGTACAAAGGGTTTTGTGTTGGACTCTGATGAGTACAATAACGAGTAAAACCTGGTAGTTCAGCTTCATCCAACCTCTGAAATTAAGGCCAGGTTTTATTGCTCGGAGTATACTTCGCTAGCAAGCCTCAGCAAGGCTAACAGAATGTCTTAAACCCCGTCAGGAACGTGTCACATTGGAAAAGTTCACTCTGGGACTGACACTTATTCTCTGACATTTCATAGGAAAGCCTGTCAGCAGCGAGCCCAAGAACATTTGGATCTGTGGCCACTCCCTGGTGTACTGGGCCGAGTCACGGGCCAGGTCCCCAGAGGTAGGTATGCAGTTGGGCATGGACCCCAACAAGGTGACCATCTGGTGGAAGGGCACTCAAGGCATGACGTGGCCCCAGCTTCTGCCTCAGCTCCACCAGCTGAAAGTTACCTGGCCCAACCCAGACGTCCTCATCATACACTTGGGCGGCAATGACCTGAGCACCGACAGTCCCACTGGCCTCCTGGCCTCCGTCAAGAAGGATTTGACCTCCATTAAAAGCATCTTCCCGCAGTGCATCCTCGTGTGGTCGAACATCCTCCCCCGCAGGGTGTGGCGCCACTCGACCGACAGCCACGAGGTCGACCTGGTCCGCACAACGGTGAACCGCAGGATCCAAACCATCGTCTCAGACCTGGGCGGGGTCTCACTGACCCACGATAACATCAGGTGCGGCACAAACACGGGCCACTACCGCACCGACGGCGTCCACCTCTCGCACAAAGGTATCGACCTTTTCAATCTGAACCTGCAGGATTTACTGGAAAAGTGGGAGCTGTCGTCAGAAAAGAGCTGAAGGGTTCCCAAAACGGTTTTTTTGTTTGTTTTAGTGCCCAGCTGCTTCGCTTGTTTTCATTCCTCATTTTTAGCAGGAACCTCGTAATACTGTAGACGCTCAACAATCAATAAATGTAATCATCTTTATATGTGATTCTTTCTTTTTCTTCAATAAAGAAAAGTTAAAATATCCCTTGCTTATAGTCGTCCTTTTTATTAAAGTAAATCCAGATGGGGAGGGGTGCTGTGTCTCCTGAGTCATCATTTTCTTGAGTAGTGATCCAGTAGGACCAGCAGAGGGAGCTGGGACATCCCATTCTGAGGTGGTCACAACCTGCAGTCAGGCTGGTGAACCTGCAGGTCTCCTCATCTGGAAGGTTCCACCTTTATTCACGACAATGCGGCCGTGTCCTCGTACCTGTGCAGGTAAGCAGCAGATCCACTGGAATGATGACAGAGCTCACAGAAGCAACATCTGCTTGTGTTCCAAATAGGAAAATAAAGATTATTCTCAAAAAAAAACCTTTTATTTATTTATTTTTTTTAATATTGTTTGTGGGTTGAATCCAACTGGCCAAGTTTCCAAGTTGGTGGCAGGAAGTTGTGCACGTCTGTGGCTGCTGGACGTTTAATTTCAACGTTTCATGGACTCCGTTTGTGCTGATGTGAAGTCCTGATGAATAAAACGGAGCTCAGGCAGGTTGGACGGGTCATCGTACAGGAATCGTCCAAATGTTTGATTCTCTCTAACAGCTGCATGAATTTGCACATTTCTGACATTAACACAATCTCATGAAAACTACAAGAACAAATATTTCAAAAAATATTCCTTTGATGATCCATCCGTGTTTCATGTTATTTGAGTTATTTATTGTCGATTGTGTTTACAAAACTCATTTGTATCAGATTTCTGGCAGTGTAACGTATTAACGTGTTATAAAATGTAACAAGCTGCCTTTTCATGTGTTATAGACCAATAAACAAGTACAAACACATGTTGAAGTTATTTTTCACTCCAACGTGGACATAAGATAAAAATAATGCTGAAATAGCTTCTGTGGGACACAGTGAAGGATTTCTAAGTTGAGTCCCGTCCCTTTGAAAACCACCTAAGAACGAGTGGATCTACTCCAGGTGAAGCAGGAGCAGATGAGATGATGGAGCGGGTAGACATCTGGTACCACATCTAAACAGACTGAGAATAAGTTCCTCTGATTAATGGACCAGTTAAAGTCAGTGACTCACCGGGACAGATGTTGACTGGTTTTACCGGTAGCCTCACCTGCAGATGTTTACCCACTCTGCATTGCTGTGTTTTACCTGTTGGACCTCACCGGGGGAGTTCTGCTTGTCTCTGCAGGTCCCAGTGAAGGTGAAAGTCAGACAGAAGACCTATTTAACCTTCTGAACCCTCCAGACTGCATCACAGAACTCGAGCCTGATCAGGACTTGCCAATAGAGTCCGTATGTTCTGATACTCTCATTCATTAATATCCTGAGCTACAGTTTAATCCACTAAACCTACCTCTCCTGCCCCAAGAATGCTCTTCAGAACAGCTCTACAGAATCACCAAGCTGCTGATTCCCAAGCACACTTTGTGAGACCTGATGGAAAACTGCTGAGTCTGCAAGTCTGACTCTTCCTTATATCTCAATTTATATTTGTTGCTGATATTTGATTAATGTTGACATTGGGAAGGATAGAATGGTGGTGTTTCTAATTTAACTTTTCACCTATCTGCATTTGTTGATACCTTGAGTCACTTTCTACAGTTGAAAAGCACTTCATTCACACCATTCACAAAAAGCTAGTTTGGGTAATGTATTTACACAAGTGCATCTATGTCCCTTCACTAAAATAAATTACGTTTTGTTTTGTTTTTTAAATAAATGGAGTTGTGGAAGTTTTTGACTGATCATGTGGAGATAAAGATTTACACTTTATGTTGTTTGGATTTTTTGAACCGGAATAAGAGGGATACAAAAAGACGCAAGAAAACAATATTTCTTGCTGGAAAATTAAACAAACCAGCCTGGGGGCTTGATTTGATTTTGATTGACTATTTAAATGATAAAGAAATAGTATATATTGCCATTTATGTCCAATTACCGAATACGTGATACATAAAAAAATACAATGCTGTGCTTTGACCACTACGTCGTAGTTTTATCGTTTTCCATGTTCATATAAAATTTAATAATTTCAGCTTAGAAACGTCGCTGTGAAGAAATAACTACTTTAAATGACAAGGTAGATGCCCTCCAGCAGGTGGCAGCACTCCACCAATCGCGTTTATGTCGCAACCAAAGAAGAAGAGTCTCGAGCTGCCTTCTAGGAAGAGACGATGTTACTGTATTGTTATTGTTTATGTGTAAAGCCCGTTTAAGCCAAAGGCGCAGGGAAACTTTCACACTCTCCAGAAAGAAATGTACAACAGCAGTTCTCCTCCGAGATGGGGCTACCCACCTCCTCAGAGGCCCTATCTTCCAATACCTTGCTTTGGAGAGAGCCAAAATAGACCCAGACCTCCCCACAGCTACAACAATTACAGACAGCCGGACTCGTACCCCAGCTCCCCGCCGCGCAGGTACCCCTCCCCCGGACCAGGACGTCACCGAAATGGTCACTTCCGGAGTGATGATCCGCCCAGACAGGTGAGAATCAATCAATCAATCAATCTTTATTTATATAGCATCTTTTACAATCAAAACTGTTTCAAGGCGCTTTCCAGAATCCCAGGGCCTAACCACAGACAGTGGCAAGGAAAAACTCCCCTTTAACAGGAAGAAACTTTGAGCAGGACCAGGCTCATGTAGGGGGACCCTCCTGCTGATGGCCGGCTGGGTAGAGAGAGAGGAGAAGGGGGAGGACAGGTAGAGGATAGAATAGAGAGGAGAGGAGAGGAGAGGAGAGGAGAGGAGAGGAGAGGAGAGGACGGGCACAGAGCACAGAAACACATACAAAAATACACTATACAGCGGGTCAGCGGGGCCGGAGGTCATCATGCAGCTCCGAAGGCGGCGGTACCTGTAAATGAATACAGAAGGGGGGGCGAGAGAAGCAGAAAAACTACAGAAGAAAGCAGAGAAAGCCGGGTCCACACGGGATAATGTGTTATTATCATGGCACGGCCATGTAGAAGGTTAATTTCTATAATAAGTAATAAATACGAGATAGTATGTGTTTTCTGTCAATGAGCTCAGGTGAGCAGATCTATTTCACCTTTGAGATACACAAAATGATTTTTCTCTCATTGCTATGTATATGCTATCTTGTAGAGGGCTCTGTCACCCCCTAACCCGGTTCCTCTGGATCAAAATCTCATGATCACTGTGGGAAGTGAGCTGACTGGAGCATCTCAACGTGGGCCTTCACACCATCATCACATGTACTGACCAAAAACTATACATTCAGATTTTTTTACCATTTTTAGAAAAATGAAAGATAGTTCAAATTGAGACCATGGTTTACAGTCACAGATTTTTCACTGAAGTTCCCAACAAATTTTGATCTGGGTTTACCTTGACAGTGATCACAGCCCTCAAACAAAATCCAGAAGCCCGAGCTGGGGTCATGGCAGGAGCAGAGGTCGCAGCAAGAGCCCGGCCAAGGGCAAGAGCCAGTCCAGGAGCAAGAGCCGGTCCAGGAGCAGGGGCCGGTCCAGGAGCAGGGGCCAGGCCAGGAGCAAGAGCCGGGCCAGGAGCAGGGGCCAGGCCAGGAGCAAGAGCCGGGCCAGGAGCAAGAGCCGGGCCAGGAGCAAGAGCCAGTCCAGGAGCAGGGGCCAGTCCAGGAGCAAGAGCCGGGCCAGGAGCGGGGACCGGGCCAGGAGCAAGAGCAGGGCCAGGAGCAGGAGCAAGAGCCGGGCCAGGAGCGGGGACCGGGCCAGGAGCAAGAGCCGGGCCAGAAGTAGGGGCCGATCCAGGAGCAAGAGCCGGGCCAGGAGCAAGAGCAGGACCAGAAGAAAGAGCAGCAGATCGAGATCCAGGTCAAGCGATAGAAGCCGACGATGGGGCTCTGGCCGTAGCAGGAGTCAGTGCAGCAGCAGCTCTGGTGATGATGATACAAAACCACTAAATGAGTTCAGAGAGCTGCAAAGTGCTCGACGCAGGAAGGAGCTGGAGGAGATGTTGAGTCTCCCAGCAAAGTCTATCTTAAAGAAACGCTGTGACTCTGAGGACTCCAGGGTAACACACACATTTTTTTGTCATAAGTACATATCTCTCCAAGTACCTTTTGTTACTAGTAATTAACAATACTAATTAAGAATATCCCTAAAAGCCTGAGCAGATTTTGAGGTTTGTGGGTCAGTGCAGAAGTTGTGACGTTGTGTGTTTCAGAGTGCAGATTCTCCAAGCGTTCTTGAATCGTCCAGCATGTCGACGGTGGCTGAACAACTGCTGCTGGCCTTCAAAGGCCTGGAGCCTCACAGGATGGCCACTGTGCTGTCGGAGCTGCAGTCCAACTCACAGATGGCCCAACGCACCAACCTGGACTCTGACATCAGAGAGATCTTTAAGCTGCTGGGCAGTCAGAAAAATACTGCAGACGACATCGACGATGAGGAGAAGTTCTTGTACGGAGACTCGGAGGATCCTAAAGGTCAGGCAACATCTGAGCCAGTCCGAAACCACGGCCTGGATCTGTATGGAGACGTGACGGAGGACACGTTGTACGGAGACCTCCCTGATGAAAACGCTGCCATTACCAAGCCAAATGTGTCTGTTCAGTTGGCAAACCCCACCTGTCCACCAGGTACGGAGCCGCTTAAGCAGGAGGAGCGTCGGGCGCTGGAGGAGTACGAGAAAATGCAGGAGCTGTTGAAAACCATCGGCTTGGACCTCGGTGTGGCTGAGATTAGCAAGATGGCTGCCAGGACCAAAGAGAGGCTGCAAGGGAACAAGGCCCCTCCAAAGACACCCACCCGACGTAGACGGTACTCCTCAGACAGTTCAAATGGCGGCGGGAGTCCCGGGAGGCAGAGCCGAAGTGGAAGTTCCAGCAGCAGCAGCGGGAGTCGCAGCGGCAGGAGACGGGACGGCTGGAGTAGCGACGATGGCAACAGGAAGGTCACAGCACCACTGAGATATCCCAGAGACAGAGATGCTAAAGAGCTGAAGGCTGAGCCTCAGCAGCAAAATGGACCCACGGCCTGTTCCCGCCCTCCTCAGAGTGTGATACCAATCCCGACTTACCCCCCACCACCCGTCCACGGAATGATTCCCCCCAACTACCCCCCACCTGCTTATGGCCAGTATGGAAACTACCTTCCTTATGTGCCCCAGCAATGGCCGCCCATGTACCCACCCCCCAACATGAACCCACCACCCAACGTGAACGTGCCCCCTCCCACTGTCCCAGAGAATTACCCCCACCCAGTGACCTACAATGATTCCCTAAATAAAGTGGCTCCTGGGCCGAGGGCAACAGGTCAGTGAACCTTCAGTTTATGTTCATTTAATGTAATAATCAAATAGGATAACAACAAAAATCCTATGTATCTTTTTTTATCTGTTGAAATGATCAGAATGTTAATGGCATTTAAACATACTTTCTACAACCTGTCCTGACACAGGTGAAACATTTCATCACTATGACTGTTGTGTCATTGCAGGTGTTGTGAAGCGCACAGAGGCAGAAAAAGTTGGGTCCTACGAGAGGAGGATGTCTGAGGAGCAGAACAACGAGAGCCAGAAGCAAAAGGTTCCCAGTGGAGTTGGGACTCACACTGATGATGTCACAGAGGTGAGGTCAGCTGACCCTGTGCTCACTGTGTTCAGGTTCTGGAGGAGAGAGAGAAGCTGAGGCAGGAGAGAGAGGTGAGGATGAAGAAGAAAGAATATCTGATGAAAGAGCTGGAGAGACTAAGGAAGCAACAAGGTGAGTGTCACAGGGTTGCTGACATCATCGCTGCGGTTTGAAATTCTGATGTTTTTCTTTATTTTAACACCAGGGGAGCTTCTGAGGAAGAAACGGAGGGAGAAGGGTGGCCACAAAGACCCTCTGCTGGAGGAGATCAGCCTCCTGCAGGACGAGGTCATGAAACAGATCTCCACTCTACGCAGCGAACACGAAGCCGCTGAGAAGAAACGCACGGAGCTGGAGACGGTGGCGCTCATCCTTGGCCTCGGCCCATCTGACCGTCCCAGTGGGAGAAGCTGGGCAGCCAAAGAGCCGGAAGATGGTGCAGCGCCACAGAGCGAGAGGAACCAACAGGCGCAGAGAAGCAGTGAGGGAGAGTCGGCAGCCAACAGATCCCCCAGAAAGGTAGGAGGTCCAACAGGAAGTTCTCCTGAGAGTCCAAACCAGGTGCAGCTGCTACTGTCAGACATTATTCACATTTAAGGAAGTTGTAAGGAGGCGATCCAGGTTAAGTCCAGAGACAGAAGTGGATAAAAACTGTCCTGAAGTGTCAGGCAGCCTGCTGCCCTGCAGGAAGTAGTCGGGTCCTGCAGCTTCATCTGCAGAGAGCACTGGTTCATAAAGAAGTTCTTAAGAACATGCAGCCATAAACTCATTAAACATAACGTACAAGTATTTTAGAAACCACACACAACCTCTAGACTTCCTCAATAAACAATTACATGTTTACATTAATCAACCAATAGTGGAGAAAAAAGGTTATGGAGACGACTGGAACTGTGGTTGAAGAAAAGGGTTTGATGGAGTGTTGCCATAGCTGCTGAGTGGAGCACGTCTCATGAATGTCAGCACCATGAATATGGTGAATGTAAGATTTATCCAAATACTGTTATTATTTGGATAATCTTGTCCGTAATCGTGATGAGAAATGCTCGGACGGCGTCTAAATTTTCTCAGTTAAAGATTCGCAACGTCGGTTTATTTGGTGGATTGTCGATAAAGTTTTCTCGACTAGCATCATGGAGGCCGGAGCTCAGTGAAGGTAAGAAAACTATAAATGTAATGGTTTTATAGAAAAGTGTTTGGACTGCCTCCGCTTCAGCTGATGTTTGATGCTCTTCCATCTTTGCTCCTCAGCAGACGACGTCATCGAGCACCACCCTGAAAGCCCCGCCTCTCTGTACCTCTGCCACGCCCCCTGCCCCACCCCCAGATCCCTTTGAATACTACGACGCTGGAAATCACTGGTGCCAAAAGTGTAACGTGACTTCTGGTTCCATGTTTGATTTTTTCACTCACTGTCACAGCAAAACGCATCGAAAGGTTTGTGTGTTTGTAAAAGCGAGCAGCTTTTCTCACTCTGCTCTGAAGCAACTTCCTCTGTCACACCTGTACACTCCTTTATGTGGCGTTCTCTTCACCTGCAATTTTCTGGATGTCCTCACAGACTCTCGACCCTTACAACCGGCCCTGGGCCCCCACTTCCACCAAAGCTGTCAATGCCACCGCTTCAGAAGAGAGGCTGTCCAAGCCCGCTAAAGGTAAACTTCCTGTTCTTTGATGCTTTTTCCAGATAATCCTGGAGTGTGAGGTTCTGAAGGTTCTCAGTGAGCTCCTGCTTCCAGGTGGAGCTCAAGTGTTGTGTTTTTAACCCCATCCTGTCCTCACAGCTGCAGAAAATAGACACGGCCCTCAGGTAAACAAATGAGGGCGTGTCTAAACGGCAGCCGTGGCTTTAAAGTGTGCTGCTTGTGTTTTGCTGCAGGTTCTGAGTTCCTGTTGCCTGTCAGAGGGTTCTTCTGCCTGTTGTGTAAAGTGTTCTCTGGAGATGCCATCTGTGCAGAAGAACACGTCACCACACACGCTCACAACGAGAAATACAAGGTGCTTGTTTACCTGTGTGGTTGAGCGGCTGGATGGAATGAGCTTCATGTTCCTGCTTCATCTGACAGGTGGAAGAGTGACACATGTTCTCTTTCCTTTGCTTTCATGTGTCCTCCAACAGCAACAGATGTACGAGAACCCGCTGTATGAACAGAGGAGGAACCTGGACCGGCAGGCAGGACTCACCTCGCAGACAGGTGGGAAAAAACGCAAACACGAGGAAGAGGAGCGGAGAAGCAAAGACAAGGAGGAAAAGAGTAAACACAAAAAGGAGAAAAGGGAAAAGAAGACAGATGACGACCCTGTCCAGGAGGAGGAGGCAGAAGAGAGACTGATGAAGAAAGAGGGCAGAATTCTGGAAGAGGAGAAGCTTTCATACAAGACGAAGGACGATGAAGAGTATCAGTCTGGCAGGAAGGAAGATAAATCCCGCTACACTCGCCAGGAAGAGGACAAGGTGAAAGACAGCAGAAGAGCTGACGATGACAGAGTCAGATACAACAGAGAAGAACATCGATACCGGTACCGCAGGAATGAAGAGCAGCGGTACGACGACCGACCCAAACGTGAGACCAGAGATAAATCCTCTGATCCCAGATCCAAATACGACAGAGAGGAAGGAAAACTGAAGACTGAGAAGGGAACTTTTCAAAAGCCCGATTCTAGTAAAGCAGCAGGGAAGACGGAGTTCAGCAAATCTGAACCTCCAGCAAAACTCTACGACCCACCAAAGATCTTTTGTGGGCCCAGTCCAGCCATGAAGGCAAAGCTTCGAAAACAGAACCTGGAGATGGGAAAACCAACACCTGTGAGCCCTTTATTTGGAAAGTTCACATGGAAAAAGAAGGAAAACCTTTTGGCAACCGAGGCTCAGAAAGCCGCTGCAGAGTTCATAAAGGAAGACGAAGCTCCTGAGGAGGAATGTCTGGCAAAATCTGTGGCTGCGGCCAAGGAAATTGCCCAGAAACTGGCGACCCAGCAGAACACAGCTTCTCCTTGGGTATCTAACAGCAGCAACCAGGCAGGACTCCGGCCCAGCCTCCCTGCCCCCTCTGCTGTCTGAGGAAAACCCTTCATGATGGGTAAACCAGCACCTCTGAAGAGCTTTCAAAGACCCCCCAACACCAGTTTGTCTCCTCAGTGTGATGAACTCTCGTTGCCAGTTCCTGTGGCTCCAAATCCCAGTAATTCCATCAGACCCCAGAATCCAAGTTTAGCCAATTGTCCTCTGGAGGTTTCTTCACACAAGAGCAGATCCACCAAAAGTTAAGGTTCATGTTTTACCACCAGGTTTCACCAACACAGCCAGATTTTTACAAAGCAGGGCCAATCCATGATCTGACTCTGAGATCATTCATGATGCATTCAATGACTTATAACGCTGGAAAATTCAGACATCTGATTGTAAAAAACGCTATTTTTTTAAATGATCATGTAGAGAATTAGAATTGATTGTTTCATCTTTTTTGAAAACAGAAAATTAAACCATTTTTGTATATTTTCTGTCCAGTTTTCAGTTTGTTTCACGGTCATTAATCAGACAAAAGAAATTGTATCAAATAATCCAAAAATAATTCAACCATAATAATATAATATAACATCATCGAAGTTTATATACTCAACGACCACTTCATCAGGTTGATGTTGCTCCTAAAATGTTCTTTCAACAAGGTGCTGGAAACCTTCCTCAGAGACTTTAGTCCACATTGACACCTCAGTATCAGGCAGTTGCAGCAGGAGGCCACTGGATTCTAGTCGTTGTCATGGTCCAGAAACCAGTGAACTTCCCTGTTCTTAGCTGACAGGAGAGGCCCCGTGTGGTCTCCTGCTGTTGTAGCCCAGCTTCTTCAGGGTTCCTGTTGGGCCGAGTGGTTATTGATCATCTCAGACCAGTCTGACCTCTGACCTCTCACTATATCCAGGCATTTTCTTCCATATAACTGCTGCTCAGTGCATGTACTGGAACTGGAACCATTCTCTGTAAACTGGAGATGGTTGTGTGTGAGAATCCCAGTCGATCAGCAGCTTCTGAAATATATATACCGTATATTTGTGTGTGTGTGTGTGTAAAACTGTGCATGTTTCTGTATCACCGGTGTTTATTTGAGTCAGTTATTGTCACAGTGGCACTGAAGCAACCAGCTTCTTTTACTTTTCACAGGAAAAACATTAAAAACATCCACCAGAGGCCAAAAAGCAGCTGGGGTGAGTCAAAGCATCTGCTCATCTTTATATTGCAACATATCATGAATTTCTATTAAAATAATTATTTTTGAAACGTGGGTCATTTTCATTCAATATGCAAGAACACTTGTGCCTTATGTTGGTTTCAAAAACTAGCAATATGTCTGATAAACATCCCATCTATTGTTAAACTTGGAAGCACATTCTTCCAGATGCATCTCTACATATGTGCAACTATTGGATTTATCAAGACGTGTCTCCAGAGATTCTTGGATTTTGTGAGATGGGCCCATTTTGCCCCAAGAATCCTGCAGTCACCCTGGGTTTGATAGTATAATCAAAATTAAACTGTTTCTAACATTACTGTTTATGGAAAGTAAGCGTGATTAGATTAAAGGTGTTTTGTTGCTGGGAAGACTAGGCGTTTTCTGCCCTCACCTCCCTCCAAGCCACACCCTCTCCGAATAACTTCCCTTCACCCAATCAGAAAATTACTTCCGTAAGTCACTAGGCAGAGTTACACATCGGCAGCCAATCGGATTGCAGGAAGAGAGAAGGGACCCAGGGATCTGAAACAGAACCGGTGACAGCGTCTGAGCCCCAGTAAAAACATCACGGAGCTTCTTTGAAAGAGAATCCCGCAACGTGCTTAAGATGCCAAACAAGCCGAAGAAGGAGAAGGTGAGCAGGCGGCTGCATGCCCTTGTCGTTTTTAGCGTATGGGTGAAACTGTCGGTGTTTGTGGCCCTAAGAGACCTTGTCTGTCTGGCTAATGTAGCACGCTAAGGCCGCGCTAGCAGAGGACAGCTAGGCTAAACGAAGCTAATCGCTAGCTGCAGAGTGGCATCATAAATCAGCGCCTGCGGCTGGGAGCGGAGTGTCACCGTTAAACACCGCACCCCGGCGGCGTGTCTGGCCCGGGTTCAGGCGCGCTGTTCACTGTCAACAAACCGCAGATTTCCCGCTGTTGCCGCCCTGGAGCTCCACGGAGAAACTACTGTCTGGTCCCTTCAATAATTTATCCTGCGGACACCCGGCTGGAAAACGACATCAGCCTGGTTCAGCCTGGTTCTCCCCACTGTGACTCATCATGGACGAGTACTCTCATCAAACATAGAAATTGGATTCAAGGCGGCCTGATTGTCACTCTCTTGTCATGCCTCTGCCAGGCGAGGACTGGCTGTTTGTTTAATGGGTGGTGGTTCATCCAGACCCCCCTGTGACCCTCCCAGATCTCCATCAGAGGACTGCGTCCCTGCACACAAGGGTCACAATTAAAGTGTATTTTAACCCCAAGAAATGTCAGGGACAATGAAAATCACCATGAAGGCTCAAGCATCTGACTTCGGAGGTGTATGAAGTAACAGTATATAGCAAACTTCTGATGTTTGCAGCGTTGTCAAGGAGATAGGTTGGTTAATATCATGTGAGCAGCATATATGACTTCAGTCACATGTTCCATGCTGAAGGGATGAAAGGAGAAACACAACTTTGTGCAGATTAAGTGTTGACTGAATCGTTGTTGCCTTTAGAAAATAACCAGAAGTTTACTTTGGAACGAATCTGCTGCTCTGATCGTTTCTTCAAGTGTTCAAGTGACTTTTTCAGGCAGTAACTGCAAAATGTTTCTCAATCATCCAGGACATTAGTGCCCTAATCTTCAGCCACCAGGCTTCTATTACCTAAACAAGATAATATCATAATAATAATCTTGGTGATAATAGACTTGTTTGGATAATAGAAGCCGGGTTGCCAAGGATTGAAGCACTCCGCCCTCCTGAACAGTCACAGACCTGAGTTAATTTTTTATTTAGTTTATTCCAGTACTATAAGCAGGTTTCAGTAGGTTTCATTCTAGGTATCTTTAATTATCTTCTGTTATACTACCAGAAAAAAGAATCCAACCCATTAATTTTGAAACCTCATTGCACTATTAAAAAGGGCACTTTTCAGTGTTTGTGATGATTCTTTATACTGTCAGTGGTCTGTCCTCAGGTCTGTCCTCTTCTGTGCTTTTAGGTCCTCGTGCTGCCTTTCATACTGTAGGGATCCTTGTGTCTCGAGACAAAAGTTGTAATGGTCCATTACAGCCAGCTGTGGTGACCGTACACCGTCTGCTGGTCTTTTATTCTGTGTGCTCTACCAAGGGCCTTTTCTGGGAACAGACTTGTATTCAGAAAATAGAACTATAAATCAATATAATAGATATAAAATTGTTTTTTGGTGACTACAATACATGTTTCTGTTTTTTTGCTGGTGGTATCCAGATACAAAAAAGGAAAGGTCCTCTTACAATGTCGTTGCTTTGGCTCAATGACATCATGCCTCACATGTTGGAGCCTGTGTGGGAGGCAGGTGTACATGCTGGACGTGGACACCATTCACTCAGAACACGCTTCAAACCTGCACAAGCACCTGAGAGAATGTACCAAAATGTCTCCGGATGTCTCTGAGCTGAGATTGAGAGGAGGCTGTATCACTGTAGGAGCCTGTAGATGCCAGTAGTTGGTTCTAGGGGTCCTGTGCATGTATCATCTGTAGGTGTTTGTGGGCCTACAGATGTTTCTGTGGTCGGTGTCCTTCGCTGTAGGTGAGATCTTTAAGTTGTTTGGTATAGTTTTCTTACATGTGTGACAACAAACAAGTGAAACCTTTTACTCAAGGCCACAAAAGTTTGGACCATGCATCCATCAAAAGTCACTTTCTGTTTTCTTCTGTGCATACAGGAAACCAGTAAGTCTGCTAAGAGCAGCATGAAGAACAATAACAGCAGCGGGAAAGACTCTGCAGCTGAGAACTCAGACGAGGTGGGTCCACAACACGCAGCCTCAGCTAGTTACCAGAATAATTCAGTCTTTAAGACTTTGTAATCCAAACCTCTGTCATCTGACAGTGTTAGCATGGAAAAGGAGCCCCCAGCATGCATCAGTTGGAATGTAATTTCTGTGTGTTCAGTCCCAGCAGCAGCAGAGCGGCAGTAAGCGTCCCAGTAACAGCGCTCCTCCTCCCACTCAGCTCAATAAGATCAAATACTCTGGGGGTCCTCAGCTTGTGAAGAAGGAGCGCCGGCAGAGCTCATCACGCTTCAGCCTCACCAAGAACAGAGAGCTGCAGAAACTGCCCGCGCTCAAAGGTGGTCGCCGGCTAATGCTAATTATACCTGATTATTCCCAATTTAAGTTTGTCATCTCTGCATTTCACGTTGTGTCAAACACAAATACACACTGCTCGAAAACACAGTATCAGGTTAGCGTTAGCCTCCAGTGACTTCTCTCACAGTTCAGATGTGAGCGATCACTTACAGGAATATTTTATTTTTCAAACATCGGAGTTGTGAAATTTTTACGCCTGGAGGGTGAGAAAAGTTTGGCTGTGCTTTGCAGATGCACCCCTCATAGAGCGGGAAGAGCTATTTGTCCAGAAGCTGCGTCAGTGTTGCGTCCTCTTCGACTTTGTTAGCGACCCGCTCAGCGACCTCAAGTATAAGGAAGTGAAGCGAGCCGGTCTCAACGAAATGGTCGAGTATATCACTCACAACAGCGACGTGGTCACAGAGTGCATCTACCCTGAGGCTGTCATCATGGTGAGACCAGTGAAAAAGTCCTGATGTCCTGAATTCTCAGGGATTTATATCATTCAGTCATTTGAAACAAAGCCGATCATTTGATTTCATTCATTTCCAATAGTGCGAACATCTAATTTACTGAGTTATTGTCGTATGTGTCTGTCAGTTTTCGGTCAATTTGTTCCGGACCCTTCCTCCATCCTCCAACCCAACCGGAGCCGAGTTTGACCCTGAAGAGGATGAACCGACCCTGGAGGCCGCTTGGCCCCACCTACAGGTGCGTGACCAGTCCTGATGTTATCCGTAATGAGCACGTGATCCATGTTGAAGCCAGGCTAACTTGACGTGCACCTTGTGTCTCCTCAGCTGGTGTATGAGTTTTTCCTTCGCTTCCTGGAGTCTCCGGACTTTCAGCCAAACATTGCCAAAAAATACATCGACCAAAAGTTTGTTATGTCGGTAAGAACGTCTGTCGGGTTCACAGTCGTGACCTGTGACCTGAAGCTTTTTCTAACGTGGGACCTTCTGCTGCAGCTGCTTGAGCTGTTTGACAGCGAAGACCCTCGAGAAAGAGACTTCTTGAAGACCATCCTGCACAGAATCTATGGGAAGTTCCTCGGCTTGCGAGCCTACATCCGTCGCCAAATCAATAATATATTCTACAGGTCAGCACCTTCATCACCTGACCGGTCAACGTACCTTCCAATGTTCCCAGCATGACTGTGTTGCTCCACAGGTTCATCTATGAGACGGAACACCACAATGGTATTGCTGAGCTGCTGGAGATACTGGGCAGGTAACGCACTCACCTGTGTTATCACAGGTCTTTGATTTTCCTGGTTTTCCCTCCGTCACCCCTCCTGTCTGCCTCGCAGCATCATCAACGGTTTTGCTCTCCCTCTGAAAGAAGAACACAAGATGTTTCTGATCCGAGTTCTGCTGCCACTCCATAAAGTCAAGAGTCTGAGTGTCTATCATCCACAGGTACCGTCAGCCTGTCCTCCTCGCATCTCACTGATCCCACTCACCTGTCTCACCTGCCGCCTTTCCTCCTACAGTTGGCGTATTGTGTGGTCCAATTTTTGGAGAAAGACAGCAGTCTCACCGAACCCGTGAGTCTTTGTTTTTCCACAGTCACATTGTTAAATGTTGGCTGTCTGACCTGCTGGTGGGTTGTGCTCTCTTATCTTCAGGTGATCATGGGTCTCCTGAAGTTCTGGCCAAAGACTCACAGTCCGAAGGAGGTGATGTTCCTGAACGAGCTGGAGGAGATCCTGGACGTCATTGAGCCGTCTGAGTTCGTCAAAGTCCAGGAGCCGCTCTTCAGACAGCTCGCTAAATGTGTGTCCAGCCCACACTTCCAGGTAGGACACGCAGAACCAGCACTGGAGTGTGATGTCACGGTGACGTCAAAGATCATCGTGACCGTGTGTGATTCAGGTGGCAGAGAGAGCTCTCTACTACTGGAACAACGAGTACATCATGAGTCTAATCAGTGACAACGCCGCCAAGATCCTCCCCATCATGTTCCCCGCCCTCTACAAGAACTCCAAGAGCCACTGGAACAAGTACCTCTCACACACAGACTAAAGTCTTTATTTTGTGGCGTTTTTAGCTACAGTGTTTTAAATCAACATCTCCCTGCTCAGCCCCGGCCTCTCTGCTGTTTCAGCACCATTGTCACTTGCTTCTCCACCCATCGGCCGTTTCCTCACCCTCCCTAGTTCCTTCTCTCCTCTCCTTTTGGTTTAATCCTCCAACCTTGTGTGTTCAGGACAATCCACGGTCTGATCTACAACGCTCTGAAGCTCTTCATGGAGATGAACCAGAAACTGTTCGATGACTGCACGCAGCAGTACAAGGCCGAGAAACAGAAGTAATTTTAAAATAAATATTATTAGCACTTGAGACTCACTGGGGGGGTCGGTAAAGTAACCCTGTATGTTTGTGTTCGTGCAGAGAGAAACTGAAGCTGAAGGAGAGAGAGGAGGTGTGGCATAAGATCGAGGAGCTGGCCCGACAGAATCCACAGGTATTTTTCTCTGTTCTCTGTCTAGAGGTCTTTAGGAAATCAAACCCTGTATTGTTCCTTTGCCATCAGTACCATCAAATCCACTTCACACTGTCTGATAGTTCCTAAGTTACTACTGGTGATTCTGCAGCTTTCTTCTCTCTGCTCTGGTCTTTTTTGTCATTTTATTTTCATCTCCATCCGTCGCTCACACCCTCTGGATGTTCATTCTTTCAGAGTAAAAAGCTCCGACCTGGACTCCACCCACACGAGGTCAGTAAATGTCGCTCAATTTGGGGGCCCGGCTTCCTACTTGGACCTTTGTGAGTCCGTTATATCTTGTTTTGTGTGGTCGTGTGCTTGTTCTTGCAGTACATGCTGTATTCCGACAATAGTACGACTGTAAACGTGTACACAATGGAGACTGAGACTCCAACAGCTGAAGATATCCAGCTGCTGAAGAAGACTGTGGAGAGCAAAGCCTCACAGGTACGGCTGTTCACTGATCGCCACATCAGTCCGTCAGTCACTCACCTGATTTGCTCCTCTCTCAGGGCATGAAGGACCTGAAGAAAGACAAGATCCTGATGAGAAGGAAGTCGGAGTTGCCACAGGATGTGTACACCATCAAAGCTCTCGAAGCTCACAAGAGAGCTGAGGAGTACCTGACAGCCAACCAGGAGGCTCTCTGACCAGGAAGAGGGTCCCTGCTTAGCGTGACCCTGCCCGCCCTGTCGTGGAGGAACCTGAGGACTGATTGGGACTCAGCTGCCACTGCGTTCAGTAAATCAAAAACCAACCTCCTCACTTCTGATCCCTGGTGGCTGAAATCAAATAAGACACTGTGTCCGTCTGCAGTCATGTGATGATCACATCAGCTTCATGTTGCACTAATTACATCTGGGGCTCTGAATACGGTGGGTGTGCTTCTGCTCCTCGAGGTGTGCTGATGAGTGGCCAGCTGTGTGTCGTTCAGGTTCACTATAGAGCGTTTCAAAGGAATTCTCTGCTGGAATTACTAAACGGAACCAAGAGACCCTGAAGATTCTGCCATATTCAGCTCCCACACATCCCGTCTGTCATGTAAACGTGGCACAGATGAGCTCATCTGCTCACTTCAGAGTCGCTGCCCTCACCTGACCCCAACCAATCACTCGTCAAGTCTGGATGTGTGTTTGAGTGACCTTTCCTCTAATGAAGACAGTGAATGTAGCCATCCAATCAGCATCCAGCAGAGGTTGCATTATTTTCATATTTATCTGACATCACCAGTTTTAAACCAATGAGAGGTGGCTTGCATGAGGACGCCACTTCATCCTTTTCGTTTTGACCAGTGAAAATGTCAAGACATGGTGATGTGTTCAAGAGTTGTGGGACATTTCCAGACCACTCTGAGCACCGGCTCTCGTCTTCATTTTTTGGCGGGGGGGAAAAATGAACCATCAGAATGTTCTGAGAGCTCAAGTCTGTTCTGATCACTTCCTGTGTCTCTTGTTGCAACTGTTTTGTGAAGCAGCTACAGGTAATGCCCACGTCTGTTCTGATCCCCTTGAGTAAGAGCTTGATTGGCTGTAAGGATACCGTGACAGCCATGTGACCTTTTCTCTAAATTCCACAAACCACGCAGGGTATGTGACATCTCGCATCTTTCATTTCAGTATCATGGACAGTTCTCAATCGACGAGAAAAACAGACTCCTCATCCTCTGCTGGCTCTTTTCTGTGCAAACACGTTGATATGGTGACATTTGGAGTCACAGTCTTTCATGATTCCAGGTGGATCAGGTCAGGATGGTGTAACATCAGCTCTGAAAATGTTGCTGTCTTTGTTTGCTTTGATCATTGTCTTCTCCGTCATTGCTGTGATACCAAACAGAAATCTTCTCTGTTCTCCGTCAACATAAATGTCACCTTTCTAGAAGAAAATACTGGATAAATGTGGTAGAAGCTACAATTTGCGTTATCTGACAGACGGACGTTGGCCTCCGACAAACGTTGGCTAGTATTTTAGAGACCAAACTGAATGTTTAGATTGAAGGTGTTTAAAACACAGATGGATTTTTTTTTTTGAAGGCCACGCCCCGGCATAATGCTCTCATTTTTCTTGTTGCATGTATTTTTTCTATCGACATCGGTTACATTCCAGCAGCGCAGTATCCGCTCCTGCTCTCACCACGCAGCTTCGCAAAAGCTGCCATATTTCAATCAACTCTGATTTGCAGATTTCCCCCTTTGTTCAGTATTTGCCAACAGTGAGCGGCTGAACCAAATTAAATGTCTACGTGCTCACTTCCTGTGATTTCTGTGTGACAGATCAGAGGATAAAATTGGATGTTTTTCATGTGATGAACTCTGTCAGAAACATTTATTTTGTCATCTGCAATGACTCAAACTTGAAAGAGTGAGGTGGAAATGCTAGGGGTGGTAATCTATCCACACCAAATGCTGCTTCCTGTTTCCTGAACAGATGTTTATTTTGAGTCGTCTGATTTTGTACAGATGTTCATATACACAAAGTAGAGAAATAAAGTGAAAAACATCTTTGGCATATTGGCTGTGATTTCTTTTTTCCTGGTTCAGCCAATCAGATAAGCGCAAATTCAGATCAGACCTTAACACTGAAAGTCCAGGAAGGAAGACTGGTTATCTGACCTGGTGAGTTGTGAAGAAAGACACCAGAGGATTTAAAATCATATAATTTCCCCTTTTCTAAATTGGAAAATAATACTAGTACGTTGAGTAAGCTTTATTTATTTAATGTTGATATGAGCTAATGAACATCTCAGACTGTGTTCCTTTAGGAAAATCAGCTTTATCAGATAATGGCAAACCTTCGTTACATCAGAACATTTTAACAACAAATTATTTACAGGGGTAGAGAACCGACAAAAAAGAAGCATGGTAGAAAAACTGGAAAGGTGGTTCAGCTTCATGTGTGTCCTTGATGACAGCTCAGTCTTGTTCCAGAGTCAGAACCTGGTTCTTGTATGACAGCAAACAGGCACTGAAGCGAAATTTGGTTGCTAATATGGTCTGGTTTAAAATCTGGATGTAATTAGTGATTTTATTTTTTTTTTAGAGTGAAACTGAGCAATTATGTTTTTAGATTGGCTGTTTTAATTAACAAAAAGGGTCTGGGTTAGATTCCCACTGTTCCACTTCATGTCACAAAAGAGGCGGTTTTCGACTGGTGACACATACATTTGGCCACCTGTCAGTGGTCCTGTTGGTGTCCAGGTCCAGTAATGTTGTTCCTGCGAATCAGTTGCAGGGCAGCAGCACTCTGGCGGCTCTGCAGTGCCTTCTGGACCACGTCCTCCCACTGGTCATCTGAGATCTCCTTGGCCCATGATGGCACACTGAGAGATGGCAATGCCACAGCTGCCATTGTCCTCTTCACTAGCTCCACGTGGTCTACAGGGACACAGGAAATGGTGTCAGGAGGCTGGAAGTGGGCGGTGTCAGGATGAAAACTAGAGCAGGACATGCCTCACCTGCATCCATGGGGATGGAAGCCCGGCTCCGCTGTGCTGCTGCCACCTCAGCATCTTCTTCTTCCTCATCGCTGTCTGGAGGTGGGGCTTCAGGAAGGTGGAGCCCCATCACCTGCAGGTCACACTGCCGCTAAGAACAAAGTCACACGCCCTAACTGGAGTATAACTCAACAGAACTCACCTGTATCCTGCTCTGCACATCTTGCAGCTCCCCCCTATCGTCCCCATCCTCCCCTGGCTCCTGGTTCAGAGGTTGGTAATAATATCCTCCACTTTGCTCCTCGCCCTCCTCCTCTTCCTCTCCATCCAGCTCCATGTCTATCCCCTCTTCTCCCTCCTCTCCTCCATTCCATACTGGCAGCTGTGCTCCGTCAGCTGGACGCTCCTCTTCTCCCAAATCACCCTCCGAGTTTTGCATCACTCGTTCAGGACCCATCACCTCCATCCACTGAGAGACAGTGCAAAGAATGATGGAGTAGTAACCCAGGAGACGTAGGTTTCTCCACCTGCTGCAACTCCGACTCACTATTGATGCTTCGAAGCTACAAGATTCGCGCAGTTGACTACACAAGATGATGATCAGGAGCGGCTGTTGACGCTTACTTCTGCAATGTTTGCTGTCGTCATCACCGCCACCATCGACATTCTTATTTTTTAATGCTATTATTCCTAGCGAGGGGGTGAGGGGGGTAAAGAAGTGATGATAGTTCTTACCTGTGTGTCTGCTCGCCACTGTTAGCCGCTGCTAGTACAGCTGGTCGTCGAACAAAACACTTCCGTGTTGCGTATTACGTCATGCTGTCCGACGCAAACGTCAGCGCTTCAGCTGCTGGAGCACCGAGTGATCAGCAGGCGACGCAGTTTCAGCTCTAAAACAGTCAAATGTCATACAGCAACACCAATGACTCCCGACGACTGAATATCCTTTTATCCTGCTGATCTTTTGTGCGAAATAAACACCAGTTCAGCAATGCTTTGTCAATGGGGTATTGGGTTTCTCAAAAAGATTAAGGATAAAACAAAAAGAAGAAAGTGGGGATCAGGTTTTTTTTAGTGCTGAATTATCATGAAATTAAACGTTTAATTACAGAAACCGGTAGCGGTATCGAAAGGATAATCGGTAGGAGGGTTTGTGCCGTGTTACGTCACAACTGTAAAGATTGTCTATGTCACAGATGGAGTCACTGTAAAGGTGTCATTGTTTTGTTTGGCTATTATAATGTGTCAAATTGTAATCAATTCATAGATGATCAATCATTGTCTTTTTTTTCTTTTAAGCTGTTTTCCTAAAATGTATTTCGCTCAAATCAACATTATTCTTGTCTCCCCCCCTTTTTGAAGGCGATCCACTCCCGATTCGTTGTCGGCAAACACATGAGAGTGAGATGTCTTTCTAATCCGTCTCTTTCTCCCTGGTTCTCATAGTAACGCTCACCTGCAGAAACACACCGACACCCGCGAAGCTCCACTGGACGACAGAAAGACCCCTGCCCCGCTGCAGGACACCTCCGCCTCCTGACTCCGCTGCTGATTAATCCTAATCAATTGATACACAGATCGATCATCTCTGGAGCCCCTTCCAGCGCGTCAGAAGCTGCGCGTGGCCTTTTGCGCAGTTATAGAACCAGCTAATGATGACATCAGCGCGTGAAAGTCCCGATCCACTGCTCTTCAGCTGATCAATAATATATCAGGTTAATTGATGACATTGATCTTATTACGCCACAGTTGATGTGGATCAGCCTGTAATCGTTGATAATACACGTGTTATCACGTCTGCTGTGTTTTGAAAATATTAACTCGTTGTTTGTAGTAATTGTTGAATGATGATCAAATCCATTGTCTCATATGGTTAAGTTACTGCTAAATTTCCCATTTTTACCTTATGTTGGAAGATATTTTACCTGTCAATAATCAAAACATCTGATGATTTCTGAGCAGTTTCATTATAGTTTTCTCTTTTCACGATCAGCAGAGGCAGCCTCCAAACTGAAGCCCCCGATGGCTGGCTGCAGTATACATCTGTCGCGTCTCCTTTGCATTAGTAAATTGGCATTTCGGTCTTTAATTGTTAACAGATTTATGAAAAATGTTGGCTTGCACGCAAGGTTAAAAGGGTCGATTCTGCAGCAGTTTGATACCTGAGCCACTATCAGACCAAGATGGCAGCTGTAGCATCTGATATGTTTCCTCTTTGTGCTAGTTCAGGTGTTCCAGTCCTCCCAGGATGCTTCCGGCTTCCATCCAGATCACAGGGGAGCTGCTGTCGGCAGCTGAGGTCCAGGACATCTGCGAAAGCCTGAAGGAGGACAGCGTCCGGCTGCTGTCCGTTCGTGGCTGCCAGCTCTCCGATCGTGACTTTGGACACGTTTGCCGTGGTGTTGCTGAGTCGCGCTCACTCGCCCAGCTCAACCTGAACCTGGGGGTCGTCTCCAGCATCAGCCGCACTCGACACCTGGCTGATGCCCTGAAGACGAACCGGTCCCTGCAGACCCTCTTGTAAGTGTTATCAGTAGTTAATAAATTACGCACTAAACCTCACAAACTGTTTGGATGTTGAGCTTCTGTTCGTGTCTCTTCTACAGTCTCCATGGCAGCCCACTGTTGGATGCTGGCCTGGTAACCCTGAACCCGGCGCTGTCCACCCACCCAACACTGGTCTGCCTTGACCTGGGAGACTGCATGCTTGGAGACGAGGCACTGGGTCTCATTTGTGGGATGCTGCCACCTGATGGAGCAAAGTCCGGTAACGATGACGTTTATTTTTCTTAAATTACTTACGTTTCTTTTTGTTTTCTGATCATTTAAATCCATCTGTTTATAGTGATGAATGAATAATGTCTGACACTGTGGTGACCTTAGAAACACCCTAGAACCAAACCAGCACTCAGTCTCTTCAGCAGCCAGCTACTGGTACTACACTGGTTTTCATGTGTGGATTTATTCTTTTAACAAGGTCTTGTTTTAGTTTCCCCTTAGGACTAAGTTCTGAACCAGCAGCACAAAGAACTTGTGGTCTCAGTCCACTGTCACATGATCAAGTGGAACCAGACCATCTCCCTAGACTCATTACATCAGACATCCCATCACTAATCAGGAGACTCTGCTGTCCTGTGTTACATCATCTGTGTCGCAGGTCTGAGGGAGCTCACACTGAGTGCCAACCCAGGAATCAGTTCCAAAGGCTGGGCTCGACTGGCCATCGCCGTCGCTCACAGCTCTCAGCTCCGGGTGCTCAATCTGGACTATAACCCGCTGGGTACCTGCTTTCAGCCACTACTGTTCGCTAGACTGTTCTGGTCATTTTTCCGGCTTAAACCTTCTTGCTCCCTCTGCAGGTGATCAGATTGCAGGGATGCTGGCGGTGGCTGTTGCGTCTAGCAGAACACTGGAAGTTCTGGATCTGGAAGGAACTGGTCTGACCAATCAATCTGCACAGGTGGACCTATCATTACACTGTCCAGCAGGGGAGCGTGCGCCTTTCACGCTGATTCTGGATCAGTTTTTCAACTGCTGTTGTGGGGTCATTGGCACAGGGTGACAGATGTTCTGACTGTTCCTGTGCAGGTGTTCCTGGACATGGTTGAGAACTACCCCACCAGTCTGCGTGTTCTGGTTCTGGCTGAGAACTCCATTAGCCCGGAGCTGCAGCAGCAGATCTGTGACCTGCTCTCTGAAGGCGAGGAGGACGACAGAGATGCCCCGCCCCTGCGGTCTGACCCCACCTCCAACAGGGCAGTTCTGCCAGTCAGATTTAAATACCAGCCAATCAGAAGCATGCAGGCCCCCACCTGGCTCCTCCCCCACAGCAGTAAGGGTTGAATCTCCCCCTTCTTCTCTCTTCAAATCTCAATTTTCTGGCAATTTTCATCAGCATATAAGCTCTGCTGGTACATTCCTATTATCTCCTGGTTTAAATGGGACATTCTGGTTGTGCTGGTCTGGTAGTTGCAACATCTGTGACCTGGGATAGTGTGATTGTTGCGTGGTTTGTGTGTTTTTTTTGTTTGAGCACGTTCTCTCTGTTCTCTTTCTGTTACGGTTTTTGATGTTACCGTAACAAACTTATTTTCAAATTGGTTAAGTAAGTACACAAGGCCCTTGCATGAGCTCCACTGACACATTTTTGCCTGAAATTATGTGGTGGTCAGCTGCTGATCAATAACTTGTTTAATGCTAGACAGGGTGGGAAGAAATGGCTGCGATCCCTTTAAATATACCTTATCACTCTTTGACCCCACAGACTTCAGCACCCAGGTGGTCTTACTGACATCAGATGTAGGTGAGAGCTTACTGGCTGAGACTGAGCTGTGACCCTCTCCTACCTTCCGGAGATGCTCATTTCCAGTTCGATTTATGTTGTATTCATTCGACACTGCAAAACTCAAACTCTTTCTTCATCCTTTTTGTGCATCCACCTTTACCGAATGTGTACTGCAGTCTGTTTTCATCATAAAACACATCCTTGAACTTTGCCCCATTTCTGTCTGTGCAGAGGATTGTGGGTAAGACTACTCTAAATAACATAGTATGTGGTATTTTTAACATGCAGTGTTTGATGTATCAGGTGTGAGACTATGTAGGGCCTAGCTTACAGGAGGTTAGTTTGTAATTTTGAACGCATTAAAGTTTTCTTTAATGTTTACACTCAGACGTTTGTGATGGATATTTGCTGAAACGTCGCAGTAATAAAATTTTATATCGAGAACGGCTCTGACTCATTCATCAGGGAATGATGTTTGATATTTATAGACGCACTTGTTCACAAAATGGCAAAAATGCTAAAAATGCTTTCAATTGATCTGTTAGTCTGACAAGTGGATTCTTTGTTCATGACCTAACCATATTTTAATTTTTCTTTTTTACAGTCCGAAACCTAAAAACAGCTTTCAAAATGCTAATTTAGTGTTTTCTTAGCCCTATTGTTGAAGTGGTAATATTATTAAATGTAGTTACTATAAGCACCAGCAGAGGGAGACTTAACTGTTTATACTGGAATTTTTAGCATAAAGTTAATTTATAAAGAAAATTAAAATGTTCTGAACAATATCTCAGGTTTAGTATTTAAAACTGTGCAACATTTAACAAAATAAAATTCAAAACAATTTTTGTCACATTAAACAAGCAATTATACATCATTCCAGCAGTTCTGCGTCTCACAACCCTTCCTGGAGCTTTCAGACATCTGGGTTGGTGCAAGGTGGGAAATGTCTTGCTGGTCTGTTTTTTTCCTCTCTGCTTCTGCCACATTCAGGAAGCTAATCCGACACTCCTGCTCGTCTGAGCGCCCCTGACGTTTGGTCTTCGGCTGCTGCTTATGTGATGACATTGACGTCAACGTGCAGCAGGGCGCGCGGTCATGGTGCTGGCACCGCCCATGCAGTATGAGGGCAGATGTTAGCGCCACCGCACCCAGTGTAATCGTGGCTAGAATCAACAGTATGACCAGCTGAACCTCCGACAGCCCACCACCACGCTCACTTACTGACACCAGCAGCCTGTCACCATGGTTACTGCTGTTGCCAGTGCCCCTGTCCTCGTTTTTATTTTCAGTGGTCTTGTGACTTCTGAATGTATTTCCCTCCTGGCCTTGTGTGGCCCTGAGCAAAGTCTCACAGGTGGCTCCAGTATAACCAGGTTGGCATATACAGTGGAAGCTCCCAACAAGGTCAATGCAGCGGCCGCCATTGAGGCAAGGCTGGCTGATGCAGTCATCCTGGTTGATGGTGCAGAAACGTCCACTGAAACCAGCTGGACAGACGCAAGAGAAACGGTTCACACCATCCAGGCAGGTGGCTCCATTAGCACACGGCCTCATCAGGCAATCATCCACATCGTTCTCACAGCGGCGTCCTGTAAAACCAGCCAGGCAGTGACACGTCAGCTCCTCAGCAAACCCATTGGCATCCTCGCACAGCCCGCCATTTTTACACGGAGACCTGAAAACAAACCAAGAGGAGCATAAACAACACCAAAATAAAACGTCTGACATTGATGGAAGGACAGGGAGGACACACCTCCTCTGGTGACAAGGTCCCGCCCTCAGCTCACAGTTCCTGCCATAGAAACCTTCAGGACACATGCAGGCATATTCACCATTGTCCTCTATCACACAGGTGGCACCATGACGACAAGGCTGCTTCTCTGAGCACATGGACAGGTCTGAAGCAGCAAACACAGTAAATGCATCATCACACTCATATCACCTAGCTTCTCTATTTAATCTTTATTTTTAAAAACCACGACAGAGAACTTTTACTCTGTCACAACTAGTTTAATTACTGTTTTTTGTACCTTTGTCACAGAAGCGCCCCCCCCAGCCTGTCTCACAGTTGCATTGCCAGGGCTGTTGACAGGAGCCATGGCGACAGCCGGGCTTTGGGACGCAGCGTTCGCACTGCTCACCCTCCCATCCGGGGTCACACCTGTAAATGCACATCGGACATGCGATCTTTGCACGTTCAGTAGAGCTCAGGTGAGTTCGATCGGTTCTGCTACGGTCCAACACCCCAATCTCACCTGCAAACTCCTGAATCGTCACAGCGACTGTTGGTGTCATTACAGCTGCATGCGCCTCCTGTGAAGAGCAAGAACATGTGGATGAGTTCCCCTGCAGAGGTAGCACGCTAGCGCTAATCAGGTCAGCTTCACTTCCCATTACTGAAGATTAGATCTGGGCAGGAGGCTCATTATATACAGGCTGTCACAAGAATATTTTGCCCACGTACTGACCGACCGCCGGCCATGACCTCTGACCCTCGGTGTGGGTCTGAAGTGGATCAAGTGTCAGCTGGTATTTGGCGTGGATTCTTTTATATGGCAATTCCAACATGAGCTTAAACAGCCGCAGGATGGAGCACCGAACACCACAGACACCTGAGTCTGACAGGTCTGACAGGCTGCAAAGGCATCACCAGGAAGGTTTTATTTGTATTTATTTTATTTATTTGTAAGAGAAATTATCTCTGAGAGAAATGATGTCGCAATGATGCGTAAGTGCCCTCTTTAGCAACTAAGGAGGATTTCTTTTTGTGTCCACAAGCCAGGCTCCTCCCTTCTGTTACAAGAGGTACAAGCAAGCTACAAATTGTATGATTATTGATGTTTTAATCATCTCGCAGGGAATAGCCTTGGTTTCCATGACAACGTGAATGCAAAGTATAGTTATCAGCTCGTTCAGAAGCAGTACCTGTATCCCTCGTAAGTCACTAAAAGAAACTAGAACCTCATTATTATATATGACACCCACCTGACTCTGACTTAAAGCAGACATTTTTGGGCTCTCTGCAAAAGTGATAAGGGGGCTTTACCTTGGCCCGTGCACAGCGGTGCCACAAGGATCACAGTGATGTAGCAGAAGAGCAGCAGGAGGCTGGCGGCTGTACGTACTGAACGCATGTCGTTCTGAAAGAGAAATTCACAAAGACGTTCGTGGATGTTTTGTTTTTGTTATAATCAGTTTGAAGAAAGGAAACATCATCTTCGAGGACGGGAAGGGAAGCTCGGCAGCAACGGGGCGGATTTTCCCTCTGATTACCTCATCAAATGTGGTTGCCAGAAGTAAATCCCAACATTCTGACAAATGCATTGGCAAACGTCTGATGATGTTATTTGACCAACATGCCTCATAGGCATAGTGACATCACACTCTTACAATAACACTTCATCCCTTCATCTCAACTCTCAGCAGAAAGCAAAAATGGCATCACTCTTTGATAACCAGTGTGTCAATCCCAAACTGACAGTGGCTCTCTGCCCATATCTACTGCAGAGCATGCTGGGAGATTTATGCTTCTAATCCAACCCATAAATTTCTGAAGTCCTGTACCTACCTGCTGGGTCTCCTCCTCACATGTCTTCAACTTGTCACTTTCCTGCTGTTCTTGTACTTCTTTAGTGTGTGTTGCTGTAGCGACAGACTTATTGGTTTCTGTACCCACACGCTCGACTGGCAGGCAGTAGGAATAATGAGCAGAGTGACAAACACAACCTCTGCAAAGACAGGAACCGACATGCCTAGATAACTCTGCGTGCATGTGTGTGCTTTGGAATGTGAGTGAAGAAAACACACACACATCTTTTTTTTCAGTGTGCCTGACAAAGAAAAGAATGAGGTGTGTGTGTGTGCGCGCGAGCGCGTGGTGTGTGTTAGAGAATGGATAGCAACAGGTGGCCAATTTAATGCTTCAATGTGTACACATGCATACAGACACACATTCTTGAGTAATGCAGCAGATCCTCTGCTTGCTTCCTGAACCCGCAGCAGAGAGTAACTAAGTATATTTTCTCTTAGATGTAATCTGGAACAATTCAACATTAAAGCCCTACTCAAATGTTATTGTTTTATAAGCCCCGCCCACTACTGCCTTGGAATAGCACATACTACAGATGTCAGTCGAATGATCTACAGTAAGACCGTCTTAGGTGTTTGAGCTGTTACTGTCTGGATTCTTTCAAATTCAAAACTAGCTGCCATGGCAACAAGAAGAGGCTGTGTTTTTGAGTTAACAGTAGGCTAGTTAGCATGCATGCAGGTAAATGACATCTAATTATCAGTGTTATGATTGATTTTCATTTGATCTCCCAAGAACAGTAAAACTTATCATTTCTGGACATGCTAAAATTAACTACCCATTTATAGAGAACGTGATTTTAGACACAACTTTCATTTATTGGGCAGAAATAGTGGACATCAAAAGTCAAACTGACAGAACAAAGACCCTCTGATCAACCGTTTTTATTTTGAGGATATTGAAAGACTAATAGTGGTGGGTGACATCACTCTATTTCATTCCAAGATGCTTTGGAATGAAGTATAGAGTGATGCTTTAGCTAAATTATCACCAACACACTGATTAACCTCTGAAAGGTCAGCCGTTAAAGCAGAACACGTGTCATTATTCTGCTGCGGATCTCACCGATGGCAGCATCACAGCTCACATTTGCCGCGCTGTCATAGTAACGCAAAGCACATTGTAGCAGGTGAGGTTGTTTTACCGCCGCATTGAAAGGTAGTGGAGTCATCTGATAAATACTGATGAACATTACAGCACCAAGATGCAAAAAAATCAGTATCTTTCCCAAAACTGAAGTTACCCAAAAGTACAACAATAAACAATTAAAGTGCATAACGAACAGATCTTACCTTCATCTGGCAGCCTCTTCTTCCTCTGCTGCTGCATTCAAAATCCCTCTGGACATTTCACACACACACACACACACACACACACACACACACACACACACACACACACACACACGTACACAACACACACAGTACAGTGGAGGTGGAGCAACTAGGTCTCCTGTTGTTTGTGGTGTTTAATTAAATTCTGATCTGGTGTCAACCGCACCCATCAACAGTGTCACTGTCGCTTTCATCATTTTCACATGCAATTCTGGTTTTAGTAATCTCCATAAAACCCAGTTGTGTTGGTAGTCTTCATTTTGGTAACTGCCCGTACCCAATTGTCCAAAAACTGTCCTTCACACCCCAGTCGGGTGTCACATTGATGACTTTTTCTCTTATTTTTCCTGTTCATAAACTTCAGTCAGCCCAGAGCTGGAACTGGTGGCACTGGTACCACAACTTGAATTTTCCCTCTTCCTCACCTCCCTTTGAAATGCCCTCCATCAGACACCAGTGTTTTCTTGACTTTTGCCCAGTTAAAATAATATAGATTGTAATTCTTCAGCATTCTTAAAACAAGGTTTGATGGCTGGCGGACCCACCGTCCTTCACTTTCAGTTTGAGGCTCTTCAGTTGTAACAGAATCTGTCAGTGACACCATTTAGAGCCTAAATGTGAGCGGCGGCGTGCAGCACGCAGGCGGTGGGCAGGGGAGTCGGGGGTGTTGAAGGGTCGATGAGGGTTGAACCTGCGGAGCAGCTGAGTCGGACCACCTGCCTCACAATCACCCTCTGTTTATTCAGTAGAAGGGGCAGCCTTGACCCCTCCCTCACTACAGCAGCTGAACTCCCCCCTTCTCCCATGTCCACATATTTCTATTATTACTTCCTTTGTTTTTTCATGTCCTTCCCTACATCCTCATTTCTTTAAGACCCTTCTTTCCTCACTTCTTGTTGCTTCCATCATGAATGCTTTTTCTTTTTTTTCTTTCAGGGACTCCTTCTGTTCAATCACAGTTTCACTGTCTGATGTCAATTTAACACCGAAATGTTTCACTTACTTGGCCAACATTTGAACAACTAATATTGAACTTTAAATTCTCATTTCAGAACAATAAATTTGAAAATTATCAATGACTTGCATTGGACATTTATTCTGTTTTTTTTCTGTTGTCAAATCAGTAAAAATCTATGATTTATTGATGAAGAGAAAGGCTACATTTTAAATCTGTGAAATATTTGATCAGCTCTGATCAGAAATATTTGTCGCTCTCATTCACGCACATCAGAGAGACACCAGCAGCTGTCAGAACTCAAACCAGTGCATGCTGACCATATCTCCCATTACTCCCATAACTGCCATGTCAGTGGAGGGGATCTGCATTGTTGTAGAACAGCTGGACATTGTCTTCGTCTTTCTGTTCAATGGGGAGCCGTTAATCTGCTCAACAACTGCTGTGAGTGCATCCCTGTGAGGTGAGATGTCTGACTGGGCAAACAAGACAGACACACTTCCACACTGAATCGTGGTAATTCTGACGATGCAGTAAATCTGTGTCCACCAGTGTAACTGTAAATACACCGAGGAAGCAGGGCAAATAAAATGTGGGAATCTGCCTGCAGATAAAACTGAGGGGGAAAATATTTTAATGCTCCAATGTTGTCAAAAAGATGTCAACATGCCGAAAAACAACACTGAGGTGAAAAAAGCTGTAAAGACACGAGGAAGAGTAGCTCTCACATACATGTTCCCAGTTCTTACTGGTCCATCAATTACGTTTTTTTGTTGTTGTTTCTTATTCGTAGGTATTGTGAACATGCGTGAATAAATAACTTCTGGGAAATAGATTGCACAATGATACACAAAGATTAAAAAAAAATACTTTTTATTCTTTGATTGAGGATCCATTCAATGAGATTGCAATGCAATAGTGCAAGTAGGGCTACTATCAGCAGTATGTTAACCTTTACTGACCACATTTTCTATTTTCTCATGTAAAAGACAAAGCAATCTGTACAGAGTAACTAAAGCTAAGAGTAACTGAATAATTTAACGCGGCTTCAATTGATGCTACGAAATCCGTGTGCTTGACGTCATCACGCAGGACGTAAGAGAATTGTGAAAGGGGGGATCGGGATTCCTCAGGATTACCCATCATGCCCCGCGGGTAAAGATGGCGACAGCGAAGCAGGACAGTAGCCCAACTTTATCCGAGGGACGCTGACTGGATTTTCAGCCGTTAGTTGAAGCGTCGCAATCGGGCTTTTTGGATTCTGGCCGCACGCTGTCCGAACCGCCGCTTCCCTACCGGACCACGGCCCTCCTTCCCGACTTGGGATCGGTTCTCAGCCGCTGTACGTGGCTCCTCCCTCCTCCGCGGCCGAGCCGAGGAAAAGAGAGCGGAGCTTTGATAAACTTTATCTGTTGTTTGTTTGGGGAGACTCCGAGCCTAACCGGACTTATCGGACTCACAGGTAAGAACTGACCCGACGGAACAGCGGTTCGGTCGTGGTAGAGTAGGGTGTTGTTCGGTTGGTGGTGATGGTACGGTGAACCGGGCCACTGTCAGACCTACCGAGGCACATCCGACTGTAGCAGGAGGTGTAGGTGCGACGTTTGGCACTACTTTATCCCGGTGTCGGACAAAAGAACCCCGCTGTGACTCCTGCAGCCTGCCAGATAGAACCGAGGGCAGAGGCGTCCTAACGTCACACTGATCATTGTGTGTGCGTGCGCGCGTGTGCGTTTGCGAGCGCACGCGTCCATTTAAACGGCCTCATTCCCAGTCAAATGCAAACTTTTCCCTTCAAAAATTGGGTACGAGGGGGTCTAGAAATCAAATCAAATCAATTTGGGAACATGTTTAAATTTACAATAATGAAATGATTTGATTTAAAAGCTTCTCAGGAACACCCGAGTTCGGACTGATGGGTTGGTGTGTGTTGAATTGTTAAATGTTTGTTGATCAGGAAACTCCGTGGTGTCACCCCGAATACACCTGCACTCAGCAACAGGTACATGAGACCAGTCTGATCCATCACCAGTGGTGGACGGTCAGATATTGATGAGAGCTTTCTCAAACACGGGTCCACAAAGGTTGCCTGACTCTCAGATTGTGTACTGTGTGTGTCCAGTGTGTTCTTCAGGTGTCAGTTGGCATCGCAGGTGTTGGACGTGGTTCCCGTGTCTGTCAGATTCTGTCCAATTATGTCTCTCGTCCAGACACGTCGTTTTTTTCACCTTTTTAATGAGTCGGTGTGATGCGCGAGAGATTTTTGCAGCATCCGCATCTCCATCATTCATGTGGTGTTTATCGCTCGTGGAGACCAGCCCTTTGGAGCTGTACTACGTTGTTGCTAGGCAACAGTCTGACTTAAAATGCCAACTGATTCAGACAGGAAGTGAAGCTTCATCAGACTTTAGCTGTGCCTTTGGTGGCTGTAGACTTCAAATGCTGCATTAGAAGACCAACTACATTCGTGTTGTGACAAAGGATGTCCTGTTTCCCACCCCACCCACCTGCCCCCCATTTTTCTTTCTAGTGGAACCTTTGCCTATAGTCACTTTAATAGGAGCGACAATATACCCGAGACGAATCATAAGATCTTTTTATCTGAAACTGAGGGATTATTGGATCCAGCTCCACCTTTTTTAAGACAAAAGGTTCCATTGTTGAAATTTATTTTGAACAGGGAGCTGTGCTTTGCAGAGGTGGTCCCTGTGTCGCGGTGTGATGCCGCTGGGTCCCGGCAGAGGGCACTGTTGAGCACAGCACGCTGTTTGTATGGCTAACAATCTTTGCATCTAATATTGTCGTACGTGCATGGCATACAACAGTGATCGCATTGTCATTTGTTTCCTAAGATCTGGGTGGGGTTATGCATCATATATATGTATCTATATAGGCTAAGTAGAGATTTAATTACCAAGACGAGGTCTGTGTGTCCTGTGACAGGTTGGTAACCTAGTCATGGTTCTGCGATAACAAGGTTATTTTTCAGGTCCCGTACAACCTTGATCAGGAATAAATGGAGGTTATGATATCAGTTGCTAATAAGTTATTCAATGAATAATCAGGCAGACTGACAGATTGTGCCTGCTCCTCGCAGACCAGCTGCCCCGGCTTAACCTTCAGCTGGAGGTGAGCGTGTTGTTCACACACCAATGATGTCTGGTCAGCTGATTCCTCACTTCTCCTGGCGCCTCCGCACACAATGCAGTTGTTGTCATAATACGAGAAATACCCAGAAAAATGTTTTGATGCGCCTCTCTAAATTGGAGTTTAGATGTCACCGTGGAATCTGTCACTCCCCATGTAATCTTCTGCTCCTCCTTTAGTTAGTAGCTCCTTTTGCAGCTCCTCGTGTTTCGTCTGCCTGAAGTTGTTGTCACCAGGACTCGCCACATCTCGCCGCTGTCCTTTTCTGTCCTTATCCACCACCATGAAGTCTGGCTGATTACCCAGCATCCCCTCTGTCTGGATCTGGAAGTCTCAGGGGACCCTAGTTCATTCATTCTTCCACAGGGACGGAGAAGATTTGCAGTTTTAATCTTGGAACTTCCAGTCTGATCTTTGTGCAGCCTGCAGCTGAGGTCACATAAGCTGTAACATTCACGGCGGCCACAAGGTGGCGCCACCGAGGCCTAGAAAATGTCAGAAGATATGATGACTCTTTATGGTGGATCTAGTAAATTAAACGTCAACTACCAGAATGCTAAATTAACCAGGAGATGAATTTGGAGCCTCTGGTTATTTTATAATGTGATAAATCTTGAGTAATTAGCATGTAATTTAACTTTGTCAGTGTATAATAGTGTTGAGGGTTTTTTTTCTTTTAAGATTTACTTGTCGGGGTTGGATGTTTTCAAATGTGGCATCAGCTTAACTTAAACGTTGCTTCAGTGTTTGCTGTACCCGCCCTCTATGCTGTTTTGCCAGCTCACTGATGTTTTTCCATCGTCTTATGTTTCAGTGTTATCAGAGGCTTCAAAGGTAGAAGACAAGGAGGAAGCGGAGCAACGGGAAGGCTAAATGTGTGAGGATGAGTACAGCAGCACCGTTTTACAGACTCTCTGTTCTACTTACTGTTCACAGATGGCCCCTGCTGTCTAAAAATGTGTTTCTCTGTGTTTATGCCTTTAACTTCCTGTATCTCACTAACTTTGATGTCCAAATGTCTTCTATCGCTTCCTGAACTACTCACAATCAGTGCTGACTCGAACAATCAAATATCAGTCAAGTCATGTTCTTTTCTCTCAATCATTCACTCACTCACGTAGGGACATATCCACACACACACACACACACACACACACACACACACACACACACACACACACACACAAAGCTCCTTTCAGTCTGGTCTCTTTTGAATAGTTTATCGTTGCTCCTCTGTGCTTGAATATTAATGAAGACTTCAGGTTATTTTCCAGCTGAGTGATGTTTCTTCTACTGTTTCATGTTTCACCAGATAATTCCTCCATGTCGTAGTGACTGTCGGCTTCTTGGTGTGAACGTGTGGACGAGTGATGATGGAATTGATGAGGTTTGTTTCTACGCTCTTATTCCCATGCTACGTCACTGCCATGATGTGTTTAATATTAATGCTGTCACAGATACGTTTTGGTTCTCTAACATATCAACTAATGTGGCTCAGTTTCATGTAAGCGTTAGAGCTGAGTCGCAAAGTATTAAAAAGGTTCTATAAAGATGTTGCCAATGAAAAGTGTTTATGTGGAAACCTGGACATGTGACAGCAGCCTGCTTTCATCAAGTCTTCTCTGGTTTCACAGTTGGCTTTTTTAAACTGTAATGCCCCTTTTTGTGTTTTTTCTTTCCAGGTTGTCCAGTTGATTTTGCAGATTCAGTCAGTGTGGAGACACCAGCGCTTCAGGTACAAATTCATTTAAGAGAAAGTAGAAGTTTGACAGAGAGGACAGCATTAAAGATGAGAACAGGAACAGGCTGCTGCAGCAGAGCATGACGCCATCGCGGCGTAGTCCCGCAGAAGCACCGCGTGTTTGAGAGAGCAGAGCCTGCTGGGTTCGACGCCCAGGGCACTTTGAATGTAAAATTCAGAGGCTGCCGACTCTGAACTGCTTCACCCTTAACCGGGACTGTCGGGTGTTCAGGAAGAGAAGGGAAGATAATTGTTTATTGATGGATTTTATTTTCCTTTAAGCCAGTACTTTGTGTGCTGTACATATTTTATGTATAGATCAGTGGGTCATTGAAGAGCAATATAGAGAACCTCCCTCTGTGATCTATACTTTCTGTGATCTGTAACAACAGCTGAGGCTGATGGGTAATTAAGTTTTTAGAGCATTAACTAATGATCAATGCTTTCGAATAGTTAACCGCAGTTAGTCGTTGGTCCCCTCAGGTCATATGACCAGACAAACGCCTATAGAAATGCTTCTCCTTCTTCTGAGGCATATATTTCATTTTCTAAAGAGTGATGTCATCAGTAGGACAGAGGGTTCCAGTAGCATGTTAGCTGTGTTAGCACTGTGCCAGTCAGATTAGCTGCTTTATGCCGACAGGCTAACTGGCCTCATTGGGATCTATTGAGCCGAGTTTCCTGTTCTGGAAACAAACTGCAGATCAATGACTAGCCTGCAGACACACACACACACACACACACACACACACACACACACACACACACGGACTGTTATTCACCTTTTTTTGGAGTTTTAGCTTGAAACTTTGAATGTCTCCATATTTGCTGTTCTGTCCTCATGAAGATCCAAATAAAAGAAAATGGAGAAATCATTGAACTGAGAAAGGAGCATGTGCCCATTGTTGTTTCTCCCCCACAGCTTGGCTGGGGGTCCCCACAAAGATGCAGTAATGACCCATTTACGAAGCGTGTGTGTTTGATGCTGATGTGCGATGATCGAGCATTGATCTGCACAGAGTGAGCGAGCGTAACAGCACCGGCTGAGTCCAGTTGTGGTTTTGGTCTTGCGATTGGCTTTTGGTGGTGGACGCGCCGCCGTCCTCTGCTTCATCTCAGCCGTTTTCTCCTGACAGGAAGTCACTGAGCAAAGAACGAAGGAGGGCCCAGAATGACGAGTGCAGCTCCTGCCAGGAAGCCCTACCGCAAAGCTCCGCCACAGCATCGCGAGACGCGCCACAACCTGCCTGTTGCTCTGCCCACACCTGCGCCGCAGCATGACCTCAGTCAGGTAAACCAACACAGCGTAAACACGCCTCCAACCACCCTGCTGCGCCGCTCCATCAGCGCTAAACGCCCTCAGAGTTACGGGTTACCGCGCGGGGGGCCAACGTCGACACTCCCACGCTCTGACAGTGAGCTGGAAGTTTCCAGTCTCTCCAGCCTCGAGGTCTGTGTCCCACCATCGGGTCGCTTCACTAGCCAGAGCCAGAGGACGCACCGATCCAGAACTATGAGTTCTCAAAGCCCCGCAGCAGGCAAAAAGCCCTCGCCCGGCCATCGCTCAACGAGGTGGCCACACACCGTCGCTGCATCGCCCACTGCTCCAAGGGGCATCCTGAAGCAGCCAGGTTCTTTGGAATCGAAGCACACTTATGACATCATCAGGAAGTCACAGTCGGTAGAGTTGCTAGGTGATGGAAGGGGGAAAGCGTCAAATGCTCCCCAGCCACCCATCCGCTCTCTGCGCCCGTCTGAGCGCTGCGGCGTGGCGCGCCGATCTTCTGATCCATCCAGCCCGTGCGGGACCAGATACAACCAGCGGATGCACGTTCTGAAGGAGAAGGTCCGTTTCTCCAACTTCCTGGATGAAATCACCTATCGGGTCATGAGCCCCGCCCACCTTAGCCAGCTCGGCAAGACGCCTTCTGTCAGAGGACAAGGAGACGCCGCCGCCCAACACCGCCGCTCGCCCAGCAGGGAGTGGCAGTGTGAGGAGACACCGGCTGAACGTAGCCACCGCTGGGACGACTGGGTGTCATCGGTGCAGCGGCCCGACGCCCTGCATCCGCTGGAGGGGGCGGGACATCGAAGGAGTAACAGCAGAGAGAGGACGCCACGAAAACGGGAGAAAGGAGTGAAGAAGGACGTCCAGAAGAGACATAAACACTCATTTCCTCTTTCTAATCAGTCGGTGCTCTCTAACGTGAAGGTAGGTCTCCTCCACGCCCCCCCCGCTGTGATGGAGGTTCCTGGAGGAACGCAGGTCTGTTTGGGTACATCTCCACCTGTGCTTCCTGGAGAACCTCCTCAGCTCCTGCCTGAACATCTCTTCACCGTAGCTGTGCGATGATTTTATGGATCCATCATGAATCGCGCCCTTTGATTATTTTGGCCTTTAAGCTGCCGTCATTGATTTGACGGTTCGGTGGTCATTTGATGCGGCCTGTGGAAACCCTGTAGCATTCAGAGCTAATGTGGTCCCGGGACATTGACCTGCAGGCAGCGTCGGGCAGCTGACAATGATGTAATGTTTAAAATCCGATCTGATGGGATCATGTGTCGTTGCTTTTTGTTTTTTAGGAGGCGTACTCAGACTCTGACAAGATCAGGTGATACACCTCACGTCCTGTATTTCTCATACTTGGAGTGGATTATTCCGGCGTGTTGTTCAGCCCCCTGTGACCTTTGACCTTTTATCCTTTTTCCCAGAATCCTCCAGCAGCAGAACGAGGACCTGCAGCGCCGCCTCTCTCTCTCCAACCACAGGATGGAGGCCATGGAGGCGGAGTTTGACGGCAGCCGTCATTACATGGAAGCGGAGCTGAGCCGGACCAGAGATGACCTGGACAAGATGAGGGACAAGTTCCGCAGGTGAAGACCTGCGATGCTATGTGCTGTAATAAAGCCTCGATTGATAAACATGAGGTTGTGGCCGTGGCTGTCACTCTTCCCGTTTCCCTTTTGAAGACAAACAGAAATAAAAGGTTGCCTGATGCAATTAAATGAAAAACCTACGTGCAGACTGAAAGGCTGACGCTGACTTGACAGCCCCTGCAGTGGAACCTTTTACATTTTTGTTTCCTCTCTGTAGACTTCAGAACAGCTACACAGCTTCTCAGCGAGCCAATCAGGACCTGGAGGAGAAGCTTCATGCTCTGGTAAGTTCTCCGCCTGTGGTGTGACATCATTGCTTTGGTTTGACGCATTATTTGATCGGTTCAAGCTCTGGTGCCTCCGACACTCGAATGATGAGGCCATAATACCTGTGGGGCCGCGCCTTTATTCTCATTCAGACCCATTCAGGCTCCCCATTCGTCCAGATGCGCGCAGACAGAAGAAATTTGATCCTGGGTTTAGGATCATGGCGCAGTGCTGCCTCCCAGAGGCCGGTCATGGTATTACAGCCAAGCCCGCAGTAGCAGCAGTGTAGTAGTTCTGCCACAAGGGGGCAGCACACGCAGGCAGTCCCGTTGATCAAGTGTATCTATTATTTTAAATTTCTCTACAGTGTTCGGAGATAAAGTTTGGGATTTGGACTTTCATTCTTCTGGGTGTTTTAGATAGTATAGTTAGTACAGTATAGTTCTGTATATATGATATCGACATTCTGTGGATTCTCCAAACCCAACTTTCCTCTCGAAATATCACATATTTGCTCTTCTTTCCAAATGTCCCAAGTTTTTATTTATTTATTATTATGAATGTGTGGCACTAAAAGTTCTGATTAAGACCTAGATGGTGCATATTAATGTTTTCAGAGGTTTAAAGCTGAATGTATTTAGAAGGTTTGAATGGAAAGCAGACTTCCTGTTAGTGTGTCTCTTTTCATCCTTCATCTTTTCTTCTCTTTTCTTCTCTCACGCTGCTCTTTGATGGACCAACTCATCCTCCTCATCATGACCCCCTCACCAGGCTGCCGTCAGTCAGACATGGGTTCATGCAGTTGCGTTTCATTCATTCATTCATTTGTTCATCTTCCTCTTCATCTGTCCACCCTCATCATCCTCTCCGCTGTCCATTTCCTGTGTCAACACCAAGTCCTCCACACAAATTTTCCTTGTTTACTGGATTAATTGCTGCTGCAGGACAAATTCAATACATTTATTAAATAAATTAATAAAATCACAAATCAAGTGTTTGTGGCAGAAATGAAAGCATATTTTAGGATTTATAAACCATCTTTACGTTTTCTTTTTTAAACCGGCCGTCAGCGCCCCCTATGGGCAGCCCATTGAATCACCCCAGTTCTGATCTCGGTGGGTTGTTTTTATTCCTCAAATACATGTTTGACTGTGAGGACTTGGTGTAAAATAAAGCTCAGGTTACTGGAGCTGCTGCTAGCGATGCTAATGTTTGTGTCTGCGCTTGATTAAAGTAGAGATCCCGAGTTTCCCACGACGCAGAGAAATTAGCTGAGAGCTACGAGACAAGTTTGTTTCCTTGACTTAACAGATGGTTTAGGTAAAAACTAAAACCTTCAGACGTTGCAGTGGAACAGAGGTTTGTTGTTTGACCGTGATTCATCATTTGTTACCAGCTAATCTTCAGAGGTTTAAGATGACTTGAGTTCTTGACCTGCAGCAGAGGAACAAACTAAGGGCTGTAGAACGTTAGCTACATGCTAGCTGCGCTGGTCCAAGCTGCCATTTATCAGCTCTGTTTTAAACAAAGCGATAGCATTTCAGCTTTTGGCTTAAAACAAAATCTGATGGGATCTCGTTGATCTCCTCAGTACAGCTGCCACCACCACGTCCCATGATGCATCTGTAACACGCTGCTAGCCGATGTGGCGTTCAAATGATCTGGGAACACTGCAGCCGCGCAGACAGATCAGCTCGCAGACGCTAAATTAATTGATCTCAGTGTCGGTATCAACATCTGTATTCCCACGTGGTTGGAATGAAGCTCCGCCTCCTATCAACCGGGGCTACCGATGGTCTGTCTCTCCCGTGACGCTCACGTCGTGTTTCTTCTTCGTCCAGTTACGGAAGGTCGAGCGAGACAAAAAGACGATGGAGCAGGAGATCGTGGACCTGACCAACAAGCTGCTGGATGCTAAGAACACCATCAACCGCCTGGAGGAGCTCAACGTGAGTCCCGCCGTGGTCTGTTGGCGCTGCGGCCCGACCGACCCTGTCGGCGGGGTCGATCATGTGGTTGCTATGGTTAATGAAGCTCTGTGTGTGTGCAGGAGCGCTACAGACAGGACTGTAACCTCGCCGTCCAGCTGCTCAAATGCAACAAATCACATTTCAGGAACCACAAGTTTGCTGATGTAAGAAACTCCTACGTGTGTGTGTGTGTGTGTGTGTGTGTGTGTGGGTGTGTGTTTAGATTCCGAGTGTAGTTTTAAAGCGTCTGGTTTCCTGTGACTGTGTAGCTGCCCTATGAGCTGCAGGATATGCTGAACAAGCATATGAAGAGCAGCCTGCCAGAGCGAGGCTCCGCCCCCGGCGCCCAGGATCCCGACACCCTCAGTCTGACCCCAGCCGATGTCGTCCCGACCTCCGTCATCGCCCGCGTCCTGGAGAAACCAGAACCACTGGTCCTGAACTCGGCCCAGTCCAGCAGCTGCGGCCGGCCGCTGGCCGAGGACGTGTTCGTGCACGTGGACATGACGTGCTCGGCGGGCGCCGAGGGCGGCGGCCGCGAGATCCACCAGGAGGCGGAGCAGCTGCAGAACGGCTCGCTGTGCAGTCACAGCAGCCTGGAGGAGGAAGTGGGCGGGGTCTCCGCCTTTGAGAAGCTGAATCCGTACCCTCCCCCGCCGCCCCCGAACCCGCTGTATCCAGGACGCAAGGTCATCGAGTTCTCTTCTGACGACAAGGTGAAGATCCCCAAAAACTCGCCTCTGCCCAACTGCACCTACGCCACCCGGCAGGCGATCTCGCTGAGCCTCGTCCAGAACGACGACGAGCGCCATGTCCCCGGAAGCCCCGCCCCCTCCTCCCACAAGCGCACGCCGCCACCGCAAGGCGACGCCGCCAGTGAGCCACTGTCCAGCCAGTCCAGCCCGTTCAGCAGCCCGCCGCAGGTACGGTCACACCGACTCCTCTGGGATTGTGGCGCCGCAGATCCTAAAATGTCTCTCTTAACTCCGCCCCCTCAGGCGCCCAGCGTTCTGGCCAGCTCCGGCAGCTCCGAGGAGGACCTCCTGGCCAACTGGCAGAGAATGTTCGTGGAAAAGATGGCGCCGTCCTGCGACGGCTCAGTGGTTCACCGCACGTCCTTCAGCAGCCGCACGGCCCAGGAGCTGCAGAGGAGGCGGCTGGCGCCAGGGGGCGTGGCTCCGTCCTCCGACTGCCACAGAGCGGCCTACTCGGACGGCGAGGAGGGCTCGTCGGTGCGCAGCTGGACGCCGAGCCGCGGCTCCAGTCTGGACACCGACACGGACGTGGAGCCCAGGCCCAGCAGGCGGGGACACTTCGGCTGCGGCGAGGAAGGCGGCGAGCGGCTGCTGATGAACCTGGAGGACGAGGGCGACCGTGAGGACGCGGCCGTCGCTTTGGCAACCAGCCCTGATGAAATCCACGTGAAGGAGGAGGAGGAGGAGGAGGAAAGAGATGTGCTCCCTCACGAGCTGCCCCTCATCTCGCCTCGTCTCCTGGACTTCGACGCCACCCTCGGCCTCCAGCGGCCCCAGAGGAGCCCAAAGAGGATGGGTGTGCACCACCTGCACCGCAAGGACAGCCTGACCCGGGCCCAGGAGCAAGGCACGCTGCTGGACTGACCCCGCCTGGAGTCCTGACCCCTCCTCCTCCTGCAGAACCACCTCCCCACACTGTGCTCACCCAGCCACTGTCTGTTTCCATGGCAACATGTCTGTCACTGGCTCGCATGCCATGCCCATCCAGGATATAGCCATATGATACCGCCTAATGGGGTGTGTGTGTGTGTGTGTGCGCGTGTGTGTGTGTGTGTGCGTGTGAGAGACTCACAACAAAATTTCAGATCTTAAATTGACAACTTTGCCTCCACTTAGAGGAGTTTTAATTTGAAAAGCCACGCCAGGATACACATAGACAGTCAGTGCCTCTCGCCCTCACTCTCTCCCCCTCGTAAAGGTTGCGAGTGCGACGCCTGAAGGTCGGGTCTCAGACTTCCTGTGTCCGTCACTGTGCTCTGACCGGATTGGTTCATCAAAAGGGGCGGAGTTCCCTTGAATGTAACCATCAAAATGTTGATTTCTGTTGATTATTGAGACGTTTTTCCGTTTGATCTTCTTGTTCTTCTGATTATGTTTCCATGGAAAACTTTTTGTGTCTTAAAAAAAACAGAGTCCATAATCAATAATCCACCTTTTCCTCTTTGGAGAACATTTCTGAATGTTCCTGGCACGATGGCGCCTCTGTACATAAGGATTGAATGTTCCTCACAGCTCTTGATTGTTGCTCACTCCACCATTGATCGTCCACTGAATGATTGATCGGTTCCTCACGTGTCGGCTGTTTTCACAGGAAGTGATTGGATATTGATCAGCACCATGTGACGTGTTTGAACTTTGATCCGTGTTCCAGCATGCTTAAAATCAAAAGTGATGGATTCCAAGTGATCGGGTTTTGAGAGTGTTCATTTCATTGGTGGCAGGATGGCGACGGAAACGTGGCGGCGACTGAAAACCCCTGTTGCATGATGGGACATCGCGGTATTGAACAGCAAACTGTCACATGATTTTCATCAGCTGACCGCGGAAAGGCACCGAAAAGACTGGATTGTGTCCTTGATGGAAGCTAAAACCGCGATAAGGTGTCAGTGCCCGGCGTTTCCGGGAGAGTTTAGCACGGAGGCTAGCGTTAGCGGGAAGCTAGCCTGTTCTATCTAAGAGAGTCGGGATCGTGAGTGTTTTTGCTGCCACGGATGGATCACCAGTGCACCCGCCCTCGCGGGAGCAGTGCAGTCTGGGTAAAAATAGAATAAAAACTGGGTCTCGTTCATTCTTAATGACCCGGTAACGGCCTTGTGGCGAAAATCATGTGACAGTTACTTTCAACTAAGCTGCTTTGTCATTTAAAAACATTCTTAAAACCATTTACACACGAATTCAAAGCGATCTGAATAGTTCAAGGTGACATTTCAAACGTTCACCTCCTGTTTGATCATTTCAATAACCTAAACTTAAACATTTCAATAACCTAAACTTCAAAACTTGCATATCAGCTGTATTTCTGAGTGGTTCCTGGATGAGAACGTGTTCTGGAACAAAACTCCTTAGAACTAAACGAAAACAAGGGGCCTGACAGCACTTAAGATGCAGTTCTGATAGCAAACCCACTGTTCTTAAATGTCACTGAATGTGTAAATTTCTCCCTTTTCACCTAAATTTTAACTTGTATTACAAATCCCACACGATGATGCACAACTTGATATACATCAATAGCTCACTGCATCACCCATAATGGTAACCTAAAATAAATTACGCTGTTAACACTAATTTCATTTCACACCATACGTTTCCTGTATCGGCACCACTGGAAAGACTTTTTTTTTTCTCTGTAAAGTTGCTAAATGTTGAAGATAGTACTGTGATCAGTACCAAATGTACTTTATTGCACTTACTGCATTTGAAAGACTAAAAAATAAGGATGTTTTGAATTTAGCAAAATGGATTATTCCCCAAGTCCTTCAAAAATGGACACATTTGCGCTTCATTAAATTACAAAAACAACTTCAGGTACCATCAGGTACTGTGATAACTTGGTAGCTGGTGTTACTATGCTGACTGAGATGCTAACTAGAGGATGTTCCCTAGCAAAGGCAGGGATACTGTGTTCTGGTCTATTTAGTATTTGACAGCCATGGAGCATAAACAGTGTAAATTGCTAACATAAATTAATTCAGCTTCTCAGTTTAGTTGCTTAACTAATCAGAAATAAAAGTTCACAACATCTCTAAGCTAAAGGGTTGCATACAGTAACGACATGTTTAGATTTAATGGGATCTATACTATTATTTCATGCCTTTCAAATAGCCACTACTGGCTAACAAGCTAATACGTTTTTCAGTGTTGGCTGGATACAAAAGATGGTCATGGAAATACATTTATTTGTTGTTGGACATATTTCATTTACTGAATTGTGCTCAAGGTAAATACATATTTACCAGTTTGGCGAGATAATCAGTGCTACATACGTTTCAGTGAATATAGGACAGTGTTATTAGCATGAGTGTTGTTAGTTTTACAGATTCAGGAGGGTAACAAACACTGTACTTTAAATAACAGCATTAACACATTTAATGTTTGTTAGCCTGTGTGCTAATCATATGTTTGTAGTCGGTGAACTATTGGGATTGGGGGGATAATGGGTTCATATTATTGGATGGCAGCAGTGGATCTGACTCACCGGAGACATGTTGAGAACCAGCAAAGTGGAAACGGGAAGATTTGAGGAATTCTTTCACCATCCGTAAAGTGTTGCCCTGTCCCTACCCTTGCTCTCAAATCACTGACCTCTGACCCCTGCAGTGGTGCTTTCAGGGTCACCTGACCTGCTTTCCGCCGATTGTCTGGGTTTTTTCTCACCTGATTGTATCACTTCCTGTTGAGTATTAAAAACAGAAAAAGACGGTGGAGAAAAAAAAAAGACTGTTAATGCTGCTGATGATTTTATTTTCTGACTTTGTAAACTGTAAATTATATTTTAAAATTAATAAAATATTTTAAATGTTGATTGTCTATCAACTATACGTGGAACAGCTGGGCATGCTGCTCTCCTCCAGCATATTAAGATCTGTTAAATATATATATATATATTAGATAAACAGTATATAAAAACACCTGAATCAGTCTGTACACCCCCTGACTGGAAATAATCAATAACTGCAATTTAAAAGTCACACTGTTGTATTACAACCTTTTATTTAGCTTTCAGTCGGCTCCCAATCAGCAAGAAGGGGTCAAAATTGTCACATTTTAGGCGATTTCAAGTTGGAGAAGAACTCGTCCAGGATCTTCTCGATGTCATCTTCAGCGTAGTCTCGAACCACAAACGAGTCTCCGTCCTCGGCTCCCCGAATCATCGCCGACAGCCCTGCAATCACAAAGCAAATGAGACGGAATCCTTTATGTCTGGGCCTTTGATCTTTCCCAAACAGGAAGTGGCCTCACGTCTTCCCGACGGTCTGAAAAGGCAGAAAACCTTCTTCTTCATGTCCACGGCACGTCCCAGCTCATAGCCGACCCCGAGAGAAGGCTGGGTTACCTCGGCAACCACAACTGAACACACACACCCAAAGGTCAGAGGTCACCCCCGACCAGTGAACAGGACTCGTGAGAAAAGATCAATAGGCGCCGATACTTCACCATCGGACTGACGCAGCCAGTCCAGATCCCGGTCGTGAATGAATCGGTCCCCCCGGGCCTCGTGCTCTCCTGTCCAACCACAACACAGGCGTCACACACTCCTCTGTAGTACCGCAACACTCTCACTACACACTAGCACGTGCAGCACATTACTACGGTGATTAGAGCTCGAGCCGCACTGTGGACCAGGTGTGCTCTGACCTGCGTCCCCGAGCTCACGGTGGCTCACGTGCTCGGTGAGCACGGTGGCGAAGCTCTTCAGCTTGGTGACGATTCTCAGGTAAAGTTCGACGTCGTCTCTCCCGCCGCGGATGCTCCCGCAGAAGTACACCTTCATTCCGCTGGATCTGCGGGTCTTTCCCGCGCTCCCGGGCACGCGTCAGCGCGGTGACGTATCGGAGAGCGGAAGTAGCGCCCACGTTTATTTTTTATAGTATCAAAAGCTTTATTGAACATGTATGTTTTATAAACATATGGCAGGATTCGGCCTGTCGAGCGCAGGCTGTCCACGGTCAGGGCAGAAATAGAGGTTTTGTCTCCCACTTTGGTACTTTTATTTGAAAATTCTTGATCTGATAGTTTTTATTTAGGTCAAGCGTTATATATTTATGAGATCCTGATGTGGCGACTAATAAACCCTCCTAAAAATGATTCAGCTTGAGTTAGTGATCTTTGACAGCTTTATCAGTGTTTTTCAGCTTCAGTGAGTCTCCCATTGATCCCTGTAATTATTGATCTGTGAACACTGAACAGCAGGAATTCCAAAATATGACAACTTGGCCTAAAATAAAATGTGGGTGAGAATATTTGTGAGCGGTACTATAAGAACACCAGTTTTTATTGTGTACGGACATATTTGTTTACTGCATCACAACAAACATGTTTGTTCACAGGAAAGATCATCTCATATCATCGACAAATTATAAATACATGAAAGAAAAGAAGTAAAGGAGAAAAGTAATGGGATCAGACGGGACAGTTGACCATTGAAACAAAACTATGTCGCCCCCAGGAGACTCAGTGACTCCTCAACATCGCCCCCAGGCTTCTGGCTGTGGCGTTCAGAATCACTTCAGGCACATCTCTGGGCACACGCTGAATGGGAGCCATATTAGGTCCTTCTAAAGTGTCCAGTAGCCCTGAAAGCAGAGAGATGGGAAGAGTGAGAGTCAGACACACGATGACCATGAAAATAACCATGATGCTGGTGATGGCAAGCATCGGACCCTCGACGATCTTGTGGTAGGTGAAGTGCAGGTAGAGCAGGAACAGCATGTGCAGCAGAGCCAGAGTCCCGCAGAGCAACAGGCGAGGAGTCTGACCAACCGTGCGGGATAGTAGAACCGCCACCTGGTGGGGGATCAAATGCAACAGAGCACACATCAGCTGAGAGCGGAGGGGGCACAGGTTTGACGGGAAAACCAATCCTCACCATGCGCAGAGTGGAGAGTCCTCCCAGCAGCAGCCACAGAATGTAGAACAGGAAGTGGAAGTGGATGTTGTAGGTAACAAGCAGCACCACACAGTGACCAAACAGACCGTAACCCTGACCAAAGACAGGAAGTGATGTCTCAAACCTCCGCAGAATATTACGTCATTGCAAAACCAAAGCATTGAGAAATGTGGTCATGGAAACGCTGGAACACTGCACATGGTGTACTGTAGGTGCTGCGCTGCTACTGACCAGGAGAGACATCATCTGCAGCATTGTGATCTGAGCATTGACCAGATATGCCAGGAAGTAGATGAAAGAGGAAACTCCGAGCCAGTAACCAAAACAGGTTCCTATGGCTGTTCCCATCAGAGTCCCTTCCCTCTGTCACACACACAATTATACATTGAGGTTTTATTTTTTTTTTTACACTGTGTTTTGTTTCTGTGTGTCACAGTTTTCTCACTATAACAGTTCCTGATGTTTTCATTCCATGCAGGAGAATCGCCACCAGGTGAAAACCAGCATCAGAGGACCGTACAGCTCTCCTGCCACCTTCTGCAAGACAACACTCATGGTCAGAGCCCTGGACCACAGTCAAAACAGGAAGAAAACAAATCCCAGGTGGAAAAAAACAGGTCCTGGAACAAGGTTTGAGTATACCTGAGGAAAGTTGATCATGCGGACCGGAATCATGGACTCGATTAGCCTGATAGAAGACAGCATCTTTTAGCATCAAACACTTCGGGAGATGTGAAGCACCTGACTGAAAACGGGAATTCAGCCATCTTACCTGCTGCGGACCTGAACAGGCTCCACATCAAAATATGGTCTCAGGATGTCAATGTTGGCGTACAAGTTAAATGCTTTGGAGGCCTGACGCTTTCCCGCTTGCCACACCTGACCAGGTCAAGCAGATCATCCAATCAGAACATTTCCAGCCTGTATCACTCCATCACAACATCCCTCTCACCTCATCAGCAACCTGGCGTCCCAGCTGCCCCTTCAGCCCCTTCATTCCCAGGAATTCTCCATCCTCAGCTCCATCGTCCTCAGTGGCGGCGGCCTCTGCAGCAACCTCCTCCTCCTCCTTCATTCTCTGGTGAATCTCACCCATGTCCTCGAAGCTGGAACCTGACGTGTCATCCATGTTCTCCATGTCGATGACTGCAGCACCGCCTGCCTGTTAGTACATCCAGGTACTGCTTTAATACTGCACACTTAACCATGGACATAGCTACTCCTGCACATGCTACACTGCCACAGTGCCAAAGTGCTGTTGCTGCATGTAGCACAAAACACTAGTAAACAACCTAGCTGCTAAGAACTGGATGATTGAAAACCCTGTACTTTAACTAAGGTAATTAAAGAACAGCATATTACAGAGGTTATAGTCTCCAGGCTGCTGAAGATTTGAGATTTTTAATTTCATGTGCACGATAATGACAGCACCAAGATACCTAATTAGGTATTAACAAAAGCAAAGGGATGAAAGAAAGTGAGGCGTAAACAACAAGCATTGCATATCACTGTCATTCTCATGCTCACCAATGTGGACGGATAAGTGAAGAATTTATTAAAGGTGTTGATCCACTGTTTGGTTACAATTTAAACAGTTTTATTAGCATGTTCGCAGTAAGTTTAGCATATTAGCTTACCTGGACGAGGTTGTCTTCGAAGCCTCCCCATGGTTCCGTGTTCGTGTTGCGGGAGCCCGCAGACATTTTCGGCTCCACTCTTAATCTCTGTCCTTGTCCTGCCTTACGGTTTGCGTAGAAACTTTTTTATTATACTGAAAAATGGAAATATGAACCAAAACGTATCCAGACCCGAAGTGGGATCGTTAAAATCAACATTAGAAAACAAAAACACAGTCTTCCGCAGCTGCGTACAAAAACGCGTCGACGTCATCACGCTCGCTGTAGATATCGCGAGATGTTATGGATAGATGGATAGATGGATAGATGGATAGATACAGAATTTTGTCTTTAGTTTACTCAACTGAATGGAAACTTTTGTTTTGATCATAATTTTATTATGTGTGCCTTGAGTAGAAACTGTCCATATTATATCAAAACGAGTGTATTTTAACACATATTGATATATTTAAGACAACGTGATAAGGCTGCGTTCCTCTTAAACAAACAATAATCTCATTCCATGGCCGGATCTCGGGACAAGTTGTTCTCAGTTATCGCGAGACTTTGGTGCTGCACATTTTAACGAGCGATCGTGACTTTGATAGGTAACCGAGCCAGCTGGTAGGAACGCCGGTCCTAAGAGGCTTTAACTTCAGTCTGACGCCGAACGCGTTTGGATCATAGATGTCATCGAAGTCGAGAGTCCACGGTAAAGGTTCGCGGTGAGTTCAGCTGTGTGTCCTTTACAAACGCACCTTCATACATCGAAGTGTCCACGAAATTTGAAGCTAATGCTAGCTAGCTGTAAAGGCATTAGCTGCAGTGCGGCGGCCATGATTGCCCTTTTCCCGATCTTTGTTGACAATGCAGCTGTGCTTTTTGACAACGGTGCTGCCAGTAAGCAAAGTATCGAGACAACGTTCATACAAAATGAAGAGTTAGTTAGAGGTTTCTTTTTCTGTCCGCGTAGTTCTGTGGGATGTCATATTCCGACAGAAAACCAGTCACTCCAGATAATTACAAATTTCCATCGTTCAGGATTCAATATTGGGAATAACTTTAAATTACATGGCATTTTCCCGAGCTAATTTGCAGTGTCTTTAGAAGCTTCACACTGTCAACAAGATGAGGTTTGATTTTGTTTGTTTCTGTAGGAGTCGGGACTGAAATTGTTGAGCTCCTTGCATACAAGTTGGTGTTCCGTGAAAATAAAGATGTTTATTCTGCCCCAGTGTGCCCCGAGTTTATTATGACCTTTGAAATGTGGAGACATTAGCAGAAATTCATGGCGTTCTAAAGGAAGTTTGATAAACCGTCGCTTTTACTGCAGATTCGCGTTATCAAACGTTCCCCGGCCTGTCCGTTAATCACTAACAGACGGTACACGTGTGTGAGGCCTTGGAACGGGTCCCCCTGATTGGGCCCCCGCCCCGGAATAAGTGCCTACGTGCAGCCCGTCGGACTGTCATGGCGGAGCGTTTCCTCATTCCTCGGAACTTCCACACAAACGCGGAACAATAGTCGACTCGATGTGCTGACTTCGTCCTAATTCGCTGCTGAAACCGTGCGACTGGTGCCTGTTTTTTGATGCTGAGGTAGGATCAGCTGCCATCTACCACATGCGCTCGACGCCATTTCATCAATGAAAATGTTGCATTCGGCACAACACTGCAGAAGTCTGCTCATATTTAACTCTCCATGCTCTGCTGGTTTGCAATGTCTTGTGGCAACTCTCTGGACTTTGGCTTGAAAGCGGTTAAAGGAGTGCGACACGTCTTGTATTTGATTTCTGGCTTGAGGTTTTTCTGTCTGGGATTTGCACCTTCTCTCCAGTTTTCTCCTGGTGTTTGGTCTCACAGTACGAAAACATGAACTTTACGTTAAGTAGATCTTCATATTGCCCATCGGTGTGAGTATGTGGGCTCCAGTGTGTTAAACTTAGTTACAAAGTTTATGCACCATTACACAAACTTTTATTAATTTTAGTTTTTATTAATGTTAAGGTGGTTGATAATTGCTTAAAGACACGTCTGCATGTGTATTGTACCTATAATGTTGCATCATTTCCACTAACATGAGGGCAGCATCAACACACACCTTATCTGGGTCCACCAGCTGTTGTACCGCACCCTGAGGCCACGCCCACCGATGCCACCAGCTCCTTATCATATCAGAGCGTATGACGTAATGGCCATGCAACGATTCTTGCGTAATTGCAAATTATGTGATTTAAACAGTGATAAGATGACACTTTTAAATGATTGTATTAAATGTCTACAGTTTTGTTACTCCTGGCAAATCACCTGAAACACACACTACTAATAGTTCAGACTGTTATACTGAATTTCAGGTGTTCTGTTGTCCAGTTGTGTGTGTGTGTGAAAATACTTCAGTGTTGATCTCAGTCTTTGCTCATATATAAATGTTTTCTTGGCTTGATTAATTCCATCATTTTTATGGGACTCTCACTTTGATTTGATCAAGGATTTGGGTGCTCTCACTGTCAGGAATGGGGTGGAGCTTTAGCAGATGACCAGTGTTTGTGTTTGTTGTACCTTGACCTTTAGACTCATCCTGTGCTAGAAGGCATTGAACTGCTGCTGTTTTTCTTATTTTAACTCGGTGTTTTTTACCATTTTCCCTTCAGGATGCCAACAGCAGAGGCCGCAACGGGCACCTTGAAGGTGTGCCAGCAAGCCCAAGATCAGCTGCAGAATGCCATCAACACTGTGGTGAAGGCAGAGCAGCAGCTGAGGGAAAATACCCGAGAGGTGAGCAATGTTGCCCTCTTCTTGCACATTTGTCAAAACCTCCATATTTATTGTCAAATTCTTGAATATATCTAAGATCTACACCAATGGTCTGATCCAGCTACTGAAAAGTTAATAAATGTTTTTGAGTGTTCTTTGGGGGAAAGAAGACGAATTGAGCCGACGATCCACGGTGACACATTTAGTTTGTGTTTGTGTGTTGGTTGATAGTAGATGTCATGTTTTTGAGTGGCTGAGCCTCTTACCCACCAGTTGGCAGCAGTCTGATCTTTTACTGATCTCCTTTATGTGAGGTCATCACACATCTGTCTGCAAGGTCAACCTATTGCCTGGGCCTCTACCTGCGGTATCTATGGCACCTAAGGCTCACTTCATCAGCATGTTTTGTCAGAGTTGTGAGCACGTGGTTGTTTGAATCTTCATGTGACAGTGAGCAGATGTGGGCAGAAGTCCGCATATAAAGCTATAAACTCTGATCCGTGTGTGTTCTCTTAAGGTTAAATTGCACCAGTGTTTTTGTTTGTCTGTTCACTGACTGTAAAGAACATTTTAATGTTTTATAAGTGTAATGGTCACATAGTTGGAGGTATTCTTGACGTCCTGCTTGTATTTATGTAAACCTGTCTCACTTGTGTGCCTCAGGTGCGCCTGCAGTTGCAGAGCTGCGTGAGTCGTCAGCAGGAGGCTCTGCGCTGCAGAGAGGTTTGGCTGCTGGGTCAGATTGAACTAATAGAGCAGCTGAAGACTGAAACTCTCCAGCAGCAGTTGCACCAACTACACTGGGTCAGTCAGTGTCTTTGCTGTTGGACCGTCTTTTCTTTAATCTATTCTTTCTTTAATCTACTCTTGTTTAACTGCTAATCTCTGCTTTTATAGTTGAATAGAAATTCCTGCAAAATAACATTACACTCCATGATGTGAAGACCATGTAATTACTGTAATGTTCTTAATGATTGTGATCTGAGATATTTAAGTTTTTTTGCCATTGCTTACTGATGTTGTTCTTGCTGCCGTTTAATTTCAGACAGAATTAAATGAATTCTCGTGTGTTTTAGCTGCGCGGTCAGTTTGATGTCATCGCACATCAGCTGCAAAACAACAACAGCAACGACCTGAGCAACCAGCTGACCTGCTGTCTGGAGAAGTAAGCACACACACACACACACACACACACAAACCAGTGTGGTGACTGGTTTTCTGTTGTCTTATCAGTCTGCACACTGAAGGTTATACATATATGCTGTACAAATTCTCAACTAACACACATGAATCGGCACAAATGCTTCCTGTGCAGAACCTGACGCAGCAGATCTGTTACAGGAAAAGACCATGAACCTGAACCTTTGTTTACTCCTCCTGTATGTGCAGGTTGTCCTCTCTCAACATGACACCTGAAGAGACGCCCGACCTTCATTTCCTTGCTGACAGCCGCTCTCTGAAACAGGCTATCACTTCTTTTGGCTGCATCTCCGCTCAGGTAATGTGCAGGCAGGTCTGTTGGCTGGCAGATGTTTGGGCTTGATACCTTTGGTGAGGTGTTTACTGGACTGTCTGTCTGCAGCTTATTGAGGGTGTGTCCTCTCCAAACTCCGGCCACCAGCCAAGCCAGAGTTGTCCTGTTGCTGCAAAAATACAGGTAACCGATCCCTTTGCTTGTCTGGCTGCTGGATGTCTGAAAACTCATTGCCTCTGATTATAAAAAGATTTTCAGTGGTTTGTTGACCCTTTGGTGTTGTTGTTCATGTTTGTTCAGAAGATGGAGGATGGAACTCTGAAGCAGTGGCTGCTGGGATCTCGTCCAGCCAGCAGTCCTGAAACTGGATTTCAGGCCAGTAGCAAGACTGAGGACTGGCTGTTTTCCCCAAATGAGAAGCAGGTGACACACTAATTTAAACTTTGAGAGTTTTTAAAGAATTATTAGGTTTGACTCACAGAATATGGTGAATTAAGGGGTTTAAACAGCAACAAATCAGATGTCATTTTACTTGGAACTGAAAATTAAATGCTGATTATTTATGATGATTTTTAAGTGTAAAAACTAGATGGATCTTTTTGGGGATCTCTGTTGTGCAGTTTCATTAAAAGTTGGCCAGCAGTTTCATGTTTCAACTTCATCTTCAATAAATATAGAACATTTAAAAGTTTAACTTAATGATTCATTAACCCGACTTTCTGTTTATCTGCTGCAGACTTTCTGTCCAGTTGTGGCCTCAGACTTCATGAAGACCTGGGGTCAGCTTAAGGACCTGGAGATGTGGCTCCAGAAAGATCAACCTCTAGTAACCAGGATGCGCACCAGCAGCAACTGTAGCTCCTCCTTCTCCATTGAAAACATTGATGAATCAGAGTTCGCCATTGCCCACGAGGAGGATGACCTCGATGACTGGCTTGTCTCTCCGTCCACTGCTGCCATGGAGACCATGTCAGATGTAGAGCGTTGGCACCAAGTGTTTAAGCCATTTGAAGACAGCTGGTCTTTCAGTGATTGGCTCGTGGGGTCAGAACACCCCACCGCTGATTGCTCCTCCTGCCGCCAGACCACCAATGCTCTGGAGATTGAGAACCTGGGCCAGCTCAAGTGCCTGAAGACCTCGCCCAGCCCTGGCCCCACCTCCTCAGAAGCCCTGGAGGCATGGCTGCAGCAGGTAGTGCCAGTGCAGCAGAACTGCAGGGCCAACGAGGTGTGCTCGAGCTACGCTGACTGCGTCTGTGACCAGAACTGTGGGAAAGATGCGCTCAACCTCTGGCTGCTACACCAAGATGGCCGGGACAAGAATGGAGTCCCCGTTGCCAACAAATGTCCACCCATTGCAACAAACGCCCCACCCGCAGACAAGAATGTCCCACCAACAGACAAGAATGTCCCACCCGCAGACAAGAATGTCCCACAGAACCTGCAGCACCGGGAGAAGGAGCAGAAGGTGTGTGATCGTAGCAATGTGTAAGCAGTATTTTTCTGATGCTTTGTCATTTTTTCTAGTTGTAACCTTATCTCTCCTCTCAGGTTAAAGCCATCCTGGAGGCGTGGCTCCAGCCAAGTAGCTCCTCGTGCAAAAGTAGCTTCTCCCTTTCTGATTGGGTGCTGCCAGAACAGGAGAAGGCCAGTCGAGAGGAAAGCAGCACCATCTCTTCTGTGTTCCAGACCCCTTTAGAAACAGAACATTGGGTCTTCCCAGGCAAAACTGCACATCAGCCTCACCAACCAGCAGAAGATGACAAATGGCTGCTGAAAAAAAGGAGTCGAGCTCAGGTAAGTCGCAGCCTCTTATCACTTTATTTACTTGCTATTTTGTTACAACACTGAACTTGTACTTCCTGTTTATGTTTTGTTGATTATGACACTGTATCCTATGTTTAGGAGTGTTTGGTCCTGCCCATAGTGTGTGACCTTTTCTCTTGCATGAAGCTTAGTGGAGATAAAGAGAAATGGCTGCACAGAGGAGCTGAACCGGTGGGTCACTTGATCTTCTCTTAAAAATAAGTTTTGGTTCACCTGTAAGAACTGCACAGTTTTCACAGCTTTGACTTGCTTAATGTTAACCTGATTCTCTCTCTGGTTTATCCAGATGTGTCCATGATGATGATGATGCTTTCTTCCCTTCTTTGGAGTCACTTTATTGCTGATCAGCGCACACGATTGCAAGAATCTTTTGCCGCCTTCTTTGGACGTGACCAGATTAATCTTCTCTCTAACCCAGTTAGGACTAGGGATACTAAACAGTGTGGGACTGGTGAATGGCTGTAGTTTTTTAAAAGATTCCATTATGATGCATATTGTGGTGGAACCCGTCCCTGAAGACATGTCAGCTGATCTTGGCAGGGTGAGAGTGGCAGTCTGTGTGGATAGGGTGATGTTAAAGGGGTGGTGTCAGATATTATGGGTGGATTTACAGAGAGCCTTTATTTTAATTAGCCTATTTTAACAACGCTCTTTTAATGACATTTTCCACTTAAGCTTATTATTTTTCCTGTGCTTTTGCTGATGAATGGTCTAGATTGCAGGCTGCTTACATCATTTCCTGAGTCCGTCTGTCATCTGTTTTACTTGGTTGGTAGCATAAGTGTGTGAGCAAAAGGCTTTTTGTGCCCTTTGCTCTGTCCCGCAGGCACTTGTTTTATGAATTTCTGCTGCACTATCTGGTGCAGTTTAGGTCACAAAGTTGGTCATAGTGAATTTTAAAGTTCCAAAATAATTCTTTGTTTTTCATGTGTGGAAGCAGCCTGCAGAGTCACAATACTTTAAAGTCAGCAGTAATCACTGCATTATATTGAAGCTGTGATGTCTAATAATCTACTCTATTGTGATTCACAATATAATAAAAATGCTGACATCATCACTGATGTGTCCCTTTCAGCAGAAGTATACATTAACACAAATATGGAATATAAACCATATTATGCTCTAATTTTATCAGTTTACATGCATAAAATTAATCAGTATTTTTCAAACACTTTAAGATGCATTCATTTTTAATACGTGTATAAATACATTTGTATTGTACTGCATAGACTGAACGGCGACCCCTGCTGGTTCCAAGACTACTTCTGATCTTTTGCGCTGAAATGGCAATACTATTAAATTTTTCCTTTTATTGGATTTTTCGGGCCCCCCCCCCCCCCCCCCCCCCGCTAACGTTCCCGTCTTAAATCAACCAAAACCCTGATAATAAAATGAAAACGACTAAAGAGTTAATAAAGCCCTCATATCGCGAGGGTTTTACATGTTTCAGTTATGTCGTATCACAAGTCTCTGTAATCTTGTAACTCATATCTTACATGTCCAATGATAAGGACGTGCAGTGTGAATATATAACAAATTATCAAATAAGAGGAGGAGACTCGAGGTCAGACGTCGGTTCTTTGTAAATAAGTCTTGAATGTGAGTGAAGCGACATTAAACAATCAAAATCAAACTAAGTTATCAAAGCTGCCAGATAATTTACAATTACACATCTTGCCTACTAATAAATGTATTGACTAACCCGTTTATTTTAACATTGTGCCGGCTACTCTTAATTGTCATTATTTAGCGACTTGGTAGGGTAAACTCAGTGAGAACGTTAGTTTGTATTATACATTTCCTAAAGGTGTATCTATATATTGGAGTATTTTTAGTAAAAGTCTAGGTATTGTAACCAAATGGGGCTGCTCTTCGCTCTGCCGCTTTACGACACTTCACGACATTTAGTCACAAGTTGGAAGTTTCCCCCTCCAGCCAATCAGAGGGCCGACACCGAGGGACCTGCGCACCAGCCTGACCAATCACAGAGCGCGTACAGTCGACGCTCTGCCGCTCATTGCCGCCCCGCGTCAGCAACTCGGCGTTGTATCCGACAGCCAGACGCTGTTCCCGGCCTGGGATGTGACTCTAGGGCCGCACGGAAAACTCAGACGAACCACAGAGACCAGAGTGTAACCAAAGAGCAAGAAAATCGATCCGGGTGGAATCGTAAGTGCCCGCGTTTAGGTTCAGCTCCGTTTTGACCGGTAAAAAGAGCAAAAGCGCGGACACACGGTGTGTGTATGTGTGCGCTCGCTGTCTCGCGCGCGTGTGTATCCGGATGGAAATCTGCAGACTCGATGATCAGCTGGAGCCACATCAGCTGCAAAGAGAAAAAAGATACCGCAATAAATTCGGAACAAAGCAGGAAGAGGCGAATTATTCGGAGGATCCGCTGCACCACCTCCCTCTGCACCACCTCCCATTCCCCCCCACCACAAATATTTCCTTCTGTTCAATCGTTTATTTTAATCATCGATAATTGTGCTCCTCCTTGCTATGCTTTTCTTTTCTTGTTAACTAATGTCACATTCAAACAGAAGCCGATTATATCTTACAAATGCTGTAATATCTCGGTTTCAATTGTTGACAGACGGTATCCGTGAGGCAGAAACATGATAGCTCGAATTCCTAATATTAAGATAAAATTCTGCCTGTAGCGTAGACCCTTTTCAGCATTAACACCAGGAAGAGACGTCATTATTTAGCCCAACATCACTGCAGCAGTGAATGGAATCAACATTTGTGATTGGGCCTCAAATTCATTATTCTATATCGTAAATTTATGCTTTGGAAATTGTACGTTCAATTCTGTCGGTTATTATAATCGCACTTCATTTTGAATAAACAACTATATTTAGTGATGAGACTTTTTTTTTTTTAACTTCCAGTGTTTTATTTTGAAAACACCTTAGGAGCACTTCCGTTTACCTAACGTTTAATCCTTTCCCATGATGCTTTGTGTCCACATCCACTGCTTCCTGTTTATTGTGACCGTGTCCACCGGTGCAATTTTAACATTTTACACCGCAGAGCCCCCATCAAAATTCTGGTGAGTAGCGGAATCCGAACCAGGGTGTCCGTCTGGTCCTACTCGCGTCGTGTGTGCCGCGCTGTGTTCCTTTCATTTGGGCCTTTATTGCCAGTTTCATCCGCTCCTTCCTCATCACTGACCGAGCCCCGTAACTCCATTCACAAAGTGCACATTTAACAAATACACGCTTTATAGAGCTCATTAAACGATTTGGCAATAAATTATGGCGTTTGACGTCACAAAAGTGTTTTGAGTGATATTCGGGAGATAGGGCAGCAAATAAAGAAAAAAAACGTCTTGGGGGAGGGAAAATTAAGAAAACCAACATTATTTCGCTACTTAATGTATATATCCTAATTTTTTTTAAAAAAAACTGATTCAACCGTGAGCCGAACTCGAACTTCTCTCTGATGCCTCCGTTTGACACGCGGAATCCATTTTATTGGTCCAAATCCAGTCCCGTGATGACGGGCGAGCTCCAGCAGCTCGTGTGACGTCACTGGTCCTGTGTGTTCCGTGGACGCGAATGACGACACTGATTTTCTCACGTTTGCTTTCAGAGGAATTAACAAATGTATTGTCAGGCGTTTCCTCGTGGATGAATCTGATGACAATTTAAAAGTTTGTCTATTGGCACTCCTGTTTTATTAGAATATTTGTCCCGCCCATAAAATCCACAGCGATTGAAAAGAGTGATTCGAATGAAGCGTGCTGTTAACTGTCTTTCAGAGCTGTACCTGCTCTCAGTCAGGATGGAGGACGTGGAGACGGAGCTAGCGGTCACTGAAACAGATGCTCTGGGTGCTGACTTCATCACAGTGGAGTTGGACACACAACCCATCGAGTATGTGGTCAAGTGGGCCGATGTTGGATCCAAATTCACTATTTCCTGCGTGAAGAAGGACTCCGACGACCCGGCAGACCTAACTGCTGACCAGCTGAAGATCGAGGCGGACGAGGCGTTTTTTGCACCCTATGAAGAAGTCTACCCCTGCGAGGTGACCGAGCAAAGCGTGGAGATCAAGACGGACTCGGACGAGGAAGAAGTGGACGAGCAAGAGGTGCTGGTGGAGGCGGGGAGCAGCCAGCTGGACGGCGACATGGACTCGGACCAGGCCGACTATGAGCCAGACGAGCGCCAGTACCGCTGCAGCTACTGCGGGAAGTGTTACAGCCACGCTTCCAGCCTGTACCGCCACCAGCAGACGCACAGTGGTAAAAGCAGCGGACTGGCTCAGCCCAAGCAGGCGCTGGAGTCAACACCTCAGGAGATGCGCTACACATGCCCTCACTGCGGCATGAGCTTCAAGGGAAGCAGGTGCGTGTGTGTTGCGTACGTGTGTGTTGCGTACGTGTGTGTTGCGTACGTGTGTGTTGGGTAGACCTGGAACAAAACCAGCCTCATCCCTGTCTTAGCTTTAAACCCATTGTCAGGATTGAAGCTTTAGCTCTGATAGCGCAGGATGTTTCCTCCATAGATCTAAATATATATATATATATATATATATATATATATCTCCTGTGTATGATCACAGGACTTGATTGGTCAGTCTGAGAAAGCAGAGACATTTACTTAAAGCGGCATAGTGAAAAGTAAAGAATTAGAATTTTCACTTAGCTGCTGAAAATAAAAATGTAAAAAAAGGCCAACTAGCTTCATCAGATGGTTGCTCTCCATTGATGCTATTGCAGAGGGAACATTGGTCGGTTGAGAGACTTTAATGATATGGATCTCATGAAATTGTGACTGATTAAATGAGCTGTTGTCCGCTGGCGTGGACGTTCAGAGGGGTGTAACGGGTGTGTGAGATGTTTGCATATGTCCTGCTGAAGACTGACAGACCTGTTTCAGGCTGCAACCAGAGCCACGTTTTTTTATGGACGGTGTGTTTGTGTGCAGGATGCTGGGAAGTCACCTGCGGCTGCACGGGAAGCGTCGCATCCACCCGTGCAACATCTGCGGTAAAGAGTTTAACCACAGCTCCAGCCTGTCTCGCCACCGCCTCATCCACAAGAAGGGGAAAGGTCTCTCCAAAGATGCTGCCCTGGGCGGCAACATGGCCGCCCTCCGTGACTCGCTGAAGGTCACGGGGAAGAACAAGAAAAGCAAGAGGCAGCAGGCGATGCTGCCGCAGCACGCCACCACCGCCATCATGCAGAGCGTGGGCGGCGACAAGTTCTACGCGTGCCCACAGTGTGACATGAGCTTCAGGACGTCGACGCAGCTGTCCAAACATCAGGTGACCCACGTTAAGGAGCTGCTGGACAACTACACACCTGGAAAGGAGAACCTGGCCCAGTCCTCATCAGACCTCAAGATCCGCATCAAGCTCTACTCCAATGATAAACCCAGCTCCTACGCTCTGTGCAAGAAGAATCGCCGCCGCCGCGGGGGCCGCCCCGGCAAACGCAGCGTCTCCATCGCCGAGGACGACGAGGACGAGGAGGGAGGAGGAACGGGAAGAGGAATGGCTAACCGCCATGGGTGTGGCCAGTGTGGGAAGCACTTCAGCCACGCCTCCAGCCTGGCTCGCCACCAGCAGATCCACAGGAGCGTGGACGGCTGTGGTGGTGGGCGGGGCAAGACGCAGCAGCACCACAAGCACGGTCACGCAAAGTCCAGACTCCCTGGTGCCAAGACCAAGACCTACACTTGTTCAGCCTGCAATAAAACCTTCATGCATTCATCCAGCTTCTCCCGCCACAAGAAGGCCCACATGGATGAGGAGCAGCGCGCCAAGGCCACCATCAAACATCACAAGAGGGATGACCTGGACGAGACCGCTCCGCTTGAGTCCGACTCGGAGTGAAGCCGGACCTGCTTTGGACTGATTCTGGACCTGGGTCGCATCTGAATCAGCACTGACTGTTTCAGGACCAGTTATAGATGGATGATAGATCCAGGCGTCCGGAACTGAACTGGTGTAGATAGCAGCACGACATCCATATATGGTGGTATGGCGGGACATATGTTCAGATCCATATATGGTCATAACAGAGCGTCAGCTGATCGCTCTAGGATGATTGAAATATTAACCTGGAGCCCCGCCCATTGCCCTTCCTACCTGTCTGCATGGTTGAATGCAGGCACTGTTCCTTTGTTCTGCCCTTTCTAAACCCTATTTCCCATCAGCCCCAGCGATGAGCTGGCGGCCGCATCCACCTTCTTTCACACAGCTTTCAGTCAGCACAGAGAGCATTGTGGGAAACCGAGTAGTCACAGAAGCTTGAGTTCAGCTGCAGAGGTTTATTAACAACAAAACGTTCACGTGTGATACATTTCAAACCAACCACGCCCCTTTTTCTAATCGCACACGGTTCGATCAAGCGTTGCCGAACGAGTCGCACGATGCAAATGTTTCACGGGTTAAATTGCATCCGAAAACGGTCACATTGCTGTCAGAGTAACTAGTCGTCGTTGCAGTTAATTCTCCACTTTCGCATTTGGTTTTGCTTCCAATCATGATGACCTTTGTCTTGCCCAGGCCTCGCTGCATCTGGGAGTCGCTCTCCTCTGGCATCAGCCCTGGTTTCGAGCGGTTTGGCTCCTGGTGCGGCGGTTGGCGTGGTTACCTGTTTGTTCGTGCAGTGGGAGCAGACAAGCTGTTGGGTCGGAGAGTCGCTCCGTGGCACTGTTTGCATGAAGACTCGTTCGTCAGGTTTCTTGTTTTTCAGCTCCACGTGGACAAAGTTCTGCACTACATATTTATCAATTAATATAGCAAACGTGATATGATGGCGCCACCTTCAGCAATAGCATCGTCACTTCACCAGACCGGAAGCACACGGACTACAACCAGTTGCTCAAAGTAAAATAATGTTCATTGTAAAATATTAAACTTGATTATTGGCTAACAAGTTTCTAAATAAAGGAGTGGAAGGACATCTTCCCCTCGACAGAAGAGCAGCATCGTTCCTGCCCTCTCCCTCCACTTCCTGTTTCCTGCTTGTAAAGCCGTGTGACGGCAGCAAAACACTTTGAGTTTGTGACTTTTACTGTGTGAATCGGATCTGATTTAATTTAATGGTGACATATTTATAAATGTGTATAGGTGGCGCTATTGAGCTCCCGTAGTAAATTTAAAAACAAAAAAAAAAGCTCCTCCTGCTCTTCCTTTTTGTGTTTTGAGTTTCAGCTGCTGTTCTCCACTTTCTGTCTACAGTTTGGTTCCTCCCATGTTGTGTTGATTCTCTTTGGTTCTCCAGCTGCAGTTAAGAACGTTGTATCGTGTTTGAATAGAATAAACAGTTAAAATGTTCAGTCTTGCATTTTGTAATAAACCTTTAAAATGTTTTCTGTCTGTCTGGTTATTGAATCAGATTAACCATTGTTGTCACATAACTGTCCATCACAATCAATCTGGTAAATTTGGATTTTAGTATAGAAGATAAAATGTTATTAAAGTTTATAGTTGCTTCAGGAACAAAATTTGTTGCTTATGTTGTTTACTCAAATTTACCCACCCAGGGATACATCAAGAAATAGCTAAATATTGATAATTTAAAAAAAACGTACAACTTTTGATCTATTTTATCCTCTGGAGGTTTTAAACATTAAATTAAAAGTTATTATGTCCATACATTAGAAAAACTAAACATGACTGCTATCACGATGTATACATGGGATTTTATAATAGATCATTTTTGTGCATCGATTGAGTCGATTAATAATAGTGAAAACAAATAGAATAATACAATTATCAGGTCATTTGGCGCCCCCTAGTGGCTAACACACAGCATTACATCTGCTAAACGATGACGTCATAAACAGATTGTCGCGTGTCTCCAGAAAAAGATGATTGGTTAAGCCAGATGTCAATCAAAATGGTACCCTGGAAACGAATCCAGCAGAGGGCGTCGTCATAATTGATCGATTTCAAATAGAAGCTCTCTTGATCATTTTAAGAAGATTAATCAGTATTATTGATCATTAACATGATGGATCGAGAAGAACCCGTAGGAACCATACAGACAGTTCTCTGTAGCAAAACATTCTAAATACAGTCGCTGATGTTAGCTGCTAATAATAATCGCTATTTTGTAAGAACTTTAACAATTATTATACAATCAAGTTTTTTTAGATTTACGATTTATTACACGTCAAGAAATTCTTAAAGTCCTATGTGAGGCTATAAGGTATCTAAAATGTATGTTAATGTGAGAATTCCCTAATTGTTTTATAAAATTGATGGTAGATAAGAGGATTAATTAATGATGAACAGCACAGAAGCCACTTTTGATTTATCCGCATTTTTATATTCTTATTTTTAATACATCTACAGAGTTTGATTTGAATTTTAACAAAGAGCAGAATATGAGTTTTAAGCCTTGCAAAAGGCAAACGCTCTTATCAAGAGTCACACTCGTGATCTTAGTAACTGGTCTCTTGTGGGTCGGCACTGGGAGGCTTGTGCAGAGTATCACCAGCAGAGCTGCTAATTTATTTCTCATTAAAGTTAGACAAACAGAACCAGCATCTGCTCCCACTAGAACCGCAGGTTACCCACTCTGGTGTGGGATCAAAGAGTCCCGACCTGGCTCAGATTAGCAGGCGCTCGCCATCAACCCTGCTCGCCTCACGTTTGCTGCTTACATCACGGACTAATGTGATTATGTTAATCTGTTAATCTGATGCTCCTGCATTGTAAACCCCTTCCTGCTACAACCAGATAGTCAAACCTCCTGTTAAAATGCTGAAAATCATAATATTATAAAATTAGATTAGCGCATTCGCAATGTCCGTATAAATTGCTGTATACACCTGATCGTCTGCGTCCACCTGTGTGCAGGATTTGCTGGAGACCAAAGAAGAAAAGATGAGTCGCACGCTTTAGTGTCGCAATCTCTTTATAAGTTTACCGTACACACCTGAGAAGCTACAATCTCTGAGCACCAACAACAAAAATACCACAGACAAAATTACTGCTGAAAAACGTTTTTTTTTTCCTGACTTTGTTCGACAAACTAAACAGGTGACCTGAGACGTCTGCACAGACACCGTGATGCAACTTCCTGTCCCGTGAACAGACTAAATTAGCATCGGCCATCACAGTAGGTGTCCGCCTGGTAGTCAAATATAAAAATTAGTGGAGTTCTGACAGGCGGCTGCATTCGCAGCATCAGCATTAAAGCAACACTAACCTTCTTTGATGGAGCTCTCGTCTTTGATCTTTACATCAAAGTGGCAAACCTTTCAAAAATTAGCCAAAGCAAAAATAGAAAACCCTCTGTGTGTGTGTGTGTGTGTGAATATGCCACCTGTTTCCATGACAACCAGCCAGCGGCGACAGTGACCTCTAGACGCCCACCTGATGTCTCACCTGAGCGTTCTCTGCTGTCAGGGTGTAGAGTTCTACTGGATGTTCTGTGACCTCAGCTTCATTTACAGGCACCACCTTTGGTGTCATTTAAAATTACCTTTATATACACTAAGTTTTACCACATTGTGCACATCCTCCAGCCTTCTTGTTGGTCCCTCCATTATTCTCCGTGCACGTTCACTCTGCTATCGTTTGCTTTGGTCTGTGACGTATTTTTCTTAGGAGACTAAGGTTTAACCCCAGAACAACAGAGACACAAACAAACGTGTTTGGCAGAACCTCGTTTAGCGCAACACTCTGGAATCAACCGGATCGATGCCGATCGGTCCCCCGGGGTTTTGGTTCGCCATCTGGCTCGGTGATGTCTGACAGGATGCAGTGATGGAGGACGGCTACCTTAAAATTTAATTTCAGCGGGTTTAAAAATAAACTCTTTCAAATGTATGCACATATTTACATCATGGTGTGTTTGTGTGTTTGGGCATGTGTGTGTGTTTGTTTGGGGGGAGGGCAGAGGATAGAGACCTCAGTCCTTTGGGGTGTGGGCCTCTCAGGTAGCAGCCCCCTCTGTGTCCCCGCCCTCCTCCACCTGGTTGCCCTTCCCGAGCGTTTTCAGCTTGGCGAACACGTCCTTCAACGTCTCCTTGACGCCCTTCTCCAGCAGGAAACCTTCGCTCTCACACTCGGGGTTCTCGGGGTCCTCCATGGTCTCCAGAGCCGTGAAGAGGTACTTCAGACCTGCCATGTCCACCGACTGACACACACAAACATGGGTGAGGCTACGTGGGGCAGATGTCTCATTCGTTTATGATCAAATTTGACTAACAATAACCCTGATAGGCCAGTAATCAGCTGGATTCTTCACAGGGCTAATGAAGATGATCTAGCTCCTGTAGCCTCAGATCAAGATCAGGAGGTTCCTCTCGAAGCTTGTGAGGCCAAACTTGTTGTTTTGACCCACATAATCAATCTGATTTTACCCACAATGCAACCTGTTGCTGCTGTGGCCAGATTAACCCCCGAGAATAGTTCCTGATCCTCAGTGAGCCTGACCACCAGCAGGCAGATTAACACGCCGCAGAACCAGAACCAGATCTGCAAAACCTCTCCGGCAATAAAGAACCTGGATCACCCGGCTGCCCAGCAACAGGTCGCCACACACAATGTTTTGGAGAAACGTGATGCTCCAAACAGAAGCAGGAAGTTCTGACATTCTGCAGCTGGAACAGCCACTGAGCTAAAGCGGAGCTAAACATTTTGCTGAAAATGAAACTGGGTGGTGCAACTTTACCTCCAGGATGATGGTGAAGATGATGAACACCCCAATGCTCGACATCATGCCACTAAAATAGGAGAACAGGGCCTCATGACAGCCTCGGGTCCAGATGTTGAGCTCCTCGATGCGGTGGTCATAGTCATAGTGGGCGGAGTTATTGGTCAGGTGATGCTGGATGCAGGGCCGGGGTGACCCGGGGTTACAGCAGCTGAATGGGACGCTGTCCATCAGGTATTTTCCTTCCACGTTACTGAGGACACGGCTGTGAAATGAACACAAGAGCTAAAACTTGGGTTCACTTCCGAGGTTACAGAACGCTGAGAAATGCCCTGAAATCGACATCCAACTCATCAGTTCCAATGAATCATCTTTGAAAAAGGTCAAATGTCCCGACACAACCCTCCCTAAGCTAATAAGTTAGTTTTGAAGTGGCAGTAACACACATGCAGCACACAGACAGCGCTGTCATTTCTGAGGGGCGGAGCCTCACGGTGACTGACAGCAGGATGTTAGGGGGTTGACCCACAGTTAACAGGATCTTGGATGATCTCAGGGAGAGAGTAAGACCCTTTTAAGAACATTTAGACAGAAACCCAAGTTGTCATGCGCCCATGCTCAGGTGCTGCAGAATTTATTTGATGAAAGATCAGCTGATAACTGATCGTGTTAGCTTGCGCTGCTCGTGTTTCAGCAGGTGAGAATGTCGAACACTCCCGTCAGTAACCTGAACAGGTTTAACCTTGTCCCGTTAGTTAGCATGTGAGATTAGATCCTGCAGATTAAGGCGCTAATAAGAGGAATCCAGTGCGTGGACCTGCTCATGGGAATCTTTACCTTCTCCTTTATCCTCCTCTGACCTCTTTAACCAAAGACCCCCTGCTGAGATCTGATCCAGGATCTGAGCGGAAGCATTTATTCTGTGAATCAGCTTCAGCCGGATTTAATGTTGGACTACAGAAAATGTCAGAGAAAGATAAAAACCACATCAAACTTCTACCAGCAGCGTTGACCCGTCGGCTCCTGGGAACGGTTCCCCTGCCGTGTGCTCCGTACTCACTCTCTGACGGCGTCGTTGCTCATGTCCAGGTAGCGGTTGCTGATCCACTGGACCTCGAACCAGTCCCTGAAGTTGTTGTTGCCGCAGCAGCGGAACTCGATCTGCGTCAAGTCCAGTGTTCTCTTCATGAAACAGCGTCCTGGCGTGTCCGTGTCCTTGTAGAACTTGATGCTGTTCTTCAGGCCCTCGGCCAAGGTCAAGTACATGGCGAACTGCATGAGGAAGCAGAACAGGGCCGTTACCAGCAGCAGCACGTTGAAGCCGCAGCAGAGCAACAGGTAGGTCTTCAGCATCGGCTTCCACTTGGAGAACTTTATGGGGTCCAAAGAGTCGTGGCAAACTTTACCCCCGAAAGCGTTGACCCCGCAGGTCAACATGCCCACCAGGATCAGCAGGTTGGGCACCAAGTGGCTCTCGTTGTTGTCCATCATCTCGCTCCTCTTCCGCAGCTCGACCTTGAAAAAGATTCCGAGGGCGAAGAGGAGAATCCCCACGATGACGGAGATCCAGTAGAGCATCCAGAGTCCTTGAGCCAGCTTCACCCGCTTCTGCAGGGTGAACTTGACCGGCATGAACGGCATAGTAACGCCTGAGTGAGTCCAAAACCAGCAGCTTCAACAATTACAGACGAAGAGCGGGGGAACCTGTCCAGTTCAAGACTTGACCGTGTTCCTCAAAGCAAAGGTGGAACAGGAACCAGCCATCATGCTTTGCTGCAGGTCAGGACAGTTCATTCTGCCGAGGACGAAGGGTCCGCCGTCAAATCGTCCTCCTCCACCCGTTTCCACAGGAGAAACTGACAACACAGGTCCCCTCCGATCATCTGAGATCTCGTTAAAGGAGATCAGCTCCTGCCGTTAATCCCCCGAATTAACACTAATTGGTTTGATGTTAAGCATCATCTTCCTGTCACGACTCTGCAGGTGTGCCACAGCAACAGGGAGCAGAAGAACCCGCCAGAGAGCCCAGAAGAACCGGCCCTGATCCCTCAGCTCGGGCTCTTCACAGGAGCAAAGTCATGAGGATCAACGTTGGAGAACGAAACTCAAGATGATCGATTATTCCTGCAACTCAGAACCTCCTGTCCAGGTGTTCCTTCGTCCTTCAGAGAAATGACATCATCCACCGATGTTTAAACCAGTTTATCTCCAACACAGATGTTACTGGTTGTAATGGGATTAACACCAATAAACACCACTAAAGAATGTTTCCAAAGCTTTCTCGTGTACCTGATCAAAGTTGTATAAAGCTGATCTGATGAGGGGCAATCTAATTCTAGGACGGTGGGCGGAGCCACACTTGGAATCAGTCGGATCAGCCTGATGATGGCGAACGCGTGAGGCCGCGGTGACATCAGCAGAGGACGCGTGCGAGCAGTTTTAATCATTTTATTGATTTGTTCTTATACAATATCATACATACGCATTTGTACAAGAATTCACAGGTGAAGAAATGATGCAGCTGCAAACATCCACAACAAACCTATAAATAAATAAATAAAAATGACGCTAAACAAAAATTCATTTAACAGAAAATGGCATCACACCGGGAAAATAAAAGTTTAAAACTGAAATAAAAAAATGATATTTCAATACCCGATATGTGCTTTTCACCTCAGGAGAACCCTGTGAGGTTTTAAACCACATCCCAGAGTCCTTTGGTGCCGAGTGGAACCGCTCTATCGCGCTATGAGTGACAGGAAGTCGGCAGGGTTCGTTTTAGCGTTTCAATAATTGACCAGAGGTCAAAGGTTAGAATGAAGCTAAAATACCTGAAAGGTGACCAAACTTGAGACCCTGGCTGTAGGAAGTCAATTGGCCAACTGGAAAGACTTGGCGTTAAAATAAGGGGGACCAGGGGCGTCACAGGTGCTGCCAGTCAATGGTAACCAGCGTCTGGTTGGCTTCCTGGGCGTGTCCGATAACCTCGGCGATGCCGTGCTGATGCCACAGCCGCTCAATCTTCTGGTAACGCTCCAAACAAAGATGGAGGGGATTCCCACGCCTGCACAAAGAAACAGATTCAAAAGGAAAGTACTGATCAGGATGAATAGACACTCTTTAGACACATTTTATTAGGTCTCACCTGATCAATTGCTTGTTAACACTTGTAGCTAATCAGTCAATCACATGGCTTAGTGCATTTAGGCATGTAGACATGGTCAGGACAACTTGAAGTTTAAACCGAGCATCAAGATTTAAGTGACTTGGAAGGGTGAAAGGCTGGTCTGAGTATTTCAGTAGCTGCTGATCGACTGGGATTCTCACACACAACCATCTCCACTTTACAGAGAATGGTTCCAGAAAGAATAGTGAGAGGTCAGAGGTCAGACTGGTCTGAGATGATCAATAACCACTCGGCACAACAGGAACCCTGAAGAAGCTGGGCTACAACAGCAGGAGACCACACCGGGGCCTCTCCTGTCAGCTAAGAACAGGGAAGTTCACTGGTTTCTGGACCATGACAACGACGAAGGCAAAAACGTTGAAACTTTCAGAAGCAACATCTACCCAATATCGCGGTTATTCGTGTATATATGCTGAGGACGTGTCAGGGACCAACAAAAAAGTTCTCACAAAGATAGAAGAACAAACTCACTTGAGTCCCTGGTCTGTCTCTCCGTAATCATCAAGATATGGAGGGGGATAGAAACAACCTTTGGTTTTACCTGCAACAAACAACACCTGGCATTCTCTCACCCTGCACACACACACACACACACACAGATTAATTTTGGGGTGGGGAGGTAATCGAGTGGGGTGTGGGGTGGATGACACGGTACCTGAGGAAGAGTCCGAGGCCGGCTCCACAAGTGAAGGTGTGAGCGGTGCAGGCGCCAACGTCCTCCCCGTCCACCTCCGTCTGACAGCAGTAGCTCTGAGAACAGAGCAGAGAACCACACACCAGACACAGAGTCGGAGCTCGGGACTTGTCTCCACCTGACCGAGGGCACCTGCGATCAAGAAACGCACGGATGAGACACCAGACGGAGGCAGGTGACAAAGGTGAGAGACACAGGTCGGCGGCAGGTGAGGTACCGCTGAAGTGTTACAGTAAGAGGGAATAACAGGTAGACTGACGTGAAACTGGAAGCCTGGTTGATCAGAACACTGTAATCCTCCGGCAGGCGGATCAATCGGTTCGACTCTCTGGGAAACCTGATGATGATTCCACCCCCCTGCAATTGTTGTCTCACACCTGGATGAGAACACCATCTGTGGCAATCAAATACAGATGCATGATGACTGATCACAGATTCATCGGGAAACTTTAACTTGGTGTGTGTGTGTGTGTGTGTGTGTGTGTACCGGTGTATGAGCGGCTCCAGCACTGTGCGTTGGCTGTGGTACAGCTGCAGCAGGTTGGAGGGCATACACAGGTAGCTGCAGAGCGCCTCCCACTGAACCGGACCTGAAACTACATCTGAACGGTCAGAGGACCGCGTTCACGTGACCATTTTCTCATTATTGTATGTTTGCAATTACCCAGCAAGTCAGCAGGAGGAGTGGTGGAGTTCAGGTAGTGGAAGAAGAGGGCAGCAGATCGGAGGAAGGGCAGCATGCCGACTTTAATGCAGTGAAGCAGCTGCCACCCAGAGGTGACATCAGGTAGGACACTAAAAAGACAGTGTAAGATTAGCATAATAAATCCATCTGAAACGTCCGTGCATGTATTTGTACGGAAGCGATTATAATTTTTGGGGTATATTTATGTCTGTATCATAGACAAAGATGAATTATACAAAATCCTTATTCAGCATCAGTTCTCATCCAATCTCATTTTTTGAGAGGACATAATCTCAGATTTATTATTACTCTTAATCATGGTTACATAATAACAAGTGTGTGTGTACTGACCCGCCCAGGTGTTTCCTCAGTGTGTTGTAAAGCTGAAACGTGAGCTCCTCCTCCTCTGAACCGATGCTGTCCTGATCCATACACACCTCATCTAAAGACACACAGGTAGAAGAGAAAAGGTTTGGTCTGGGTACCCACTGCATGAATGTGCACGTGTGTGTATAACCTGTGGTAGACGTGAGTAGGATCTGAACCAGATGAGCCACGGTAATCAGGTGTAGGAGATGGAGATGGGCGGAGTCTATGACAGTATTCCCCGACTGGTCCAAACAGTGAACCGAGCTGTAGGATAACACGCCATAAACCTGGAGAGGCAGAAAACTGGAGTCACACAAGATTCACGCTGCCAGCTGTACACATATGGACACACTAATGTGTAGGGTCTCCTGCTGTGATCACATACAGGATCAGCTCATCCAGGAAGGGCAGTGCAAAAGTAAACTCTGAAAGTGACTCTCACCAGGAGGTGAAACATGTCAACGTCGAGGATACACGGAGTGTTATCCACCTGGGAATCTGGAACCAGGACTGCAACAGACACAGACAGTAAACAGACATTAACATTAGAGTGTCTGGAAACTTACAGATTCTGATGACAGGGACTCAAATACAAGCACAGGTATACTGATAAACACTAATATATAGTTGAAGTGTGATGGGCTTTTTTATTCTGATTGTGAGGATGTTTGAGTGAGCTATGAAACATCTAAGGATGTTCTGCGTGCGTACCTGCAAACAATCTGATGAAGTGTGTGTGTGTTGTTTTCATAGGAACTGCAGTCCAACAGGCAGAACTAAACCTGGTCAGAGAGCTCAGACAGTCATCCTGGCGCACACACACAAACACACACACACACACACATACACACAGAGTTAAGTAGTGCATCACAACCTTCAGATCGGTTTGGTGTATTGATGAATTACCTGTCGGCAAGGTAAACTTCCAAACAATGGCTTCTCCTCATCCATTAGGAGGCGCTCTGTAAAGAAGCACCATCAGTGCTCCAGCTGTCGTGTGTACTCTCTGTTTACCTGTGACCTCTCAGGTGTGTGTAAATACCTATACTCTGGATGGTGTAGGCACAGGTTGACCAGATCAGCACTGGGATTCTCTGGTCCTGTTCATTGGGGTTGACATTCAGTCCCACTTTGTAGGTGGACAAGCTAAAGGTTGTGATCATCTCATTGATGCTGCTGGAGAAAAGGTTCCTGAAGGAGACAGAGAAAATCAGGATTTTTTGACTAAAGTTTACTAAATTAACTGCACCAATAGCATTGATTGGGATCACGGCTGCTGATCAATACGTACTGTGGAGTGAAGTCCACGCAAAATCCAGGAACTGCGAGCTGTGCCCCCTCAGTGATCCCTGAAACAAGTTTACAACTTTGACATCGACCACTTGTCTATTGGAAACAGCCATTAGCACTTTCCAATGAGGAGGAGATGATGGGCACCAACCTTTAGAGGACGTCCTGTGGGAAGCATGAAGTGCTACTATCTGTTGACTGGACATTTTAAGCCACGCCTCCAAACTGGGATGACTGACACTTTATGAAACAAAAGAAATAGTTAGGCTGGAATCCTCCACACTTAGATCTGCTGAATCAAAACTGTAAAACTCCCACTACAAACAGCGGGTGTGTTGTATTATGGTCTGGCTGAATTGCCAAGGGTTTGTAAGGGGATTGTAATGTTAAAATCAGTTTAAACTCATGTCTGTTATGATGATTTAGATACGTGCCTGTGATCGGGTAGGTGAGTGTGTGTACCTGTGGTCGGGCGTCTCTGTGTGTGGTAGGAGAGGGATCACAGTGTTACTCAAACATTCACACAGGGGACACAGGAACTCTCCATTTTCAACATTGTAGCTTGTGTGACCACGAAGACGCTGCTGACGTCTTTGCTCCTTCAATTGCACAGCCTCAAAGTACCTGAAACAACAGACACACTCATTGTTTAGTGCTACGTTTGTGGTCCCTGAATGGATGGATTGCGTGCAAGTGTCTGCGGTGTTTCACCTCTGCCAGCAGCTGGCGTGCATGATGTGTCCACAGCTGGCAGTGTGAATTCCCAGAGACAGGTCAGGGTGCATGAACAGAGGATCGCGACGTTCTAAGACATATTCACACACATCTGAATCAACACCCACACTGATTGGCTGCTGCTCTGATGACATCAAGATGCTCTACTCACCTGGGTCAGGCAGGGCGCGTTGGCGGTTTTTGGACAGAACTGTTGATCTTTGGACAAATGCTGCCAACACCATTGCTCTGCCTTGACCTCTGACCTCCTGTTCCTCCTGACACAGAATACAGGTCACTGGCTCTCGCCGGTCAGCTCCACCCATCCGCCTGGGACCTACACACGTCTGTGAAACAGATGATGGCTCTGAACTGGGAGCACTGGAGGAGAGAAGAGAAAAGGGAGATAGAGAGAATTATTTATGAAGCCACCGCCATTTGCTATGACATCACCAAAATCTTGAAGTAACTGGATCTGGTCACAGGTGACTAGGTGTGGTTTTGTGTGCACCTGCTCCCCACAGGTGTTTTCACCTTGCACACGCAGCAGCAGATGTAGAGGCCTCCAGCTCCTCCAGACTTTGCTGGAACAGCTCTTTGTTCTCGTTGATGAAGTGCTTCTGCATCTCTGACATCTGAGCCATGATCTTCTCTCTCCTCAGTCGAGCCATTTCTGCCTTTCTCTTCCTCTCCGCCTTGTCTTTATCTCTCACCATCTGCAGGGACCCCAACAGACCAGTGTCAGAGGTCATCAAGGACCGGTTACCGTAAGGAGGAGTTAAAAGACAGTACCTCCTCTGGACCTTGTTCTTGACTGATGGGTGCGGCTGATGTGGAGGCTGTTCGTTCTCTCGTGGTTTTGATATTTGACACCATCTACCACAAAAATGTGAATCAGGTTTAATGTAGAATTTCAAGATCTCAGCCGATTGACATTTGCCGTTTTCCTCAATCATAAAAAAACGAGAGTGGAGAAAAACAAACTGTGTTGCTACTTAGACTTCACATCTCCAATTCCCTGATAAAGGTTCCTATATATTAAAATCCTTACACTTCACTGTAACATCAGTATTTACCTTCAGGATCCATGTGATCATGTCTTTGTGGATTTCCAGATGTGGAGCATTTTGCAGACTCTCCAACAGAGCCAGAATACTGCCTGATGGACTTGGAGCTGCACCAGGACCTGCGCAGGGGTGGAAACCCGGTTTAATGTTAGAACATCGCTAGAATATTTAGATAATATGGCTTTCGTGTACTGACGTGTGATCTTGCATGTGTAGTTAAAGGTAATGTCGTCTTCTGCGCTGCTGTTCTCCAGTTGTTGATGCTCTTCCAGAAGAGCTAGTCCCACCAGATGCAGTACCTGTAGACACAAGCATAGTGTTTTAGGGTGTGGTGAAACAGCACTTTTCACCTGTAGAAAACCTGAGCTTGTTTTACTTATAGAACCTGGTTCTATTTCCTCAGAGCCGGCCCGAATGTGTCTTACCCTCTGCAACATAGAGTCGGTCCAGCTGCCCCCACTGGGCTCACCTGCCCACTGCAGCACAGCCCCCTCTACAGCCAACAACACATCACACTGCAGCAGGTTCACCAGGCTACCAAACAGAGGACAGAGTGGGGGAGGGGTCGGTGGGGGCAGGGCTGCTCACACACACAAAAAAACCCAAAAAACACACACAATCATTAAAAACAACGAAAATAAATACACCAAGCCACATTTATTCACATTGATTAAATTATCTGAAGATGTGCTGGTCAGACAAGAATGTTTACCTGAATCCTCACTGTTCTGTCTCCTCAATTTTCTCTGAGTGTCCTCAGCCTAAAACACACAGCAGATATTAGTGCAAGCATCAGTTCTAACTTAATCAACAACTATCATCAATAACCTCATTGATAAGTGAATCCATCACTTACCTTGGATTGATCGGCTCTGCTGTAGTGATGGAAGTACAGATTAAAGTGTTTGTTTAACTCAGGTCGTAGTTCATACAGACCTCGACCCGTCACACCTGGTTTCCTGAAAACAGTAAAGTACACACTCTACTACACTGTGTAGAAACTGTGGCTAGTCAGGCCTGTTGTATGACATGAGAATTTACGGTATTTAAGGTGGACTGACAATTGTCAATGTGTCAGACTAACTTGAATAAGGCCACAGTGTCGATGACTTTCTCCAGACCTGTCTCCTTGTTACCCTGAAGAGGCAGATAAATGGATCAATTGAAAGCAGCAATCAGCCAGACAGGTGACGAAAGCGAGAGGCAGACAGGGGTCTCACATTCTCTGGAAGGGCCTTGACTAGCTCACTGTGAGCCATCGGTCTGATTGAAAGCTGATGAATTATTTCTCTTCTGACCTCATCAAAGGGTTCCACCTGACCAATACCTGACACATAGCGCTCACCTGCACAGACAGAAACTTAGATGATCTGGAACATAGATTTTCGGTCCATCATATACGACCTGGCTTACCTATAACCATTATGATGAGGTGTAACATCTCCTCTACCAGAGTGTTGTTCTGCTGCACCACATCCTGTCAGACACACACATTGAACTTTAATCAGACTGCAGCCTGAGCAGAATTAACCAACAGCTATTGTGTCTAAAGCATCATTACATGTATTTCCAAGTAATCCCAAGCACGTATCTTAAACTGGGTCACTATGACCCTCTAAAATGTATGAAACATGGAAATATTAAACTGTGATGGTAAAAATATCATGCAGCTCTAGCTTCTGGGATGTAAGCAGGCTGAAAGAAGAGTCAGCACTAACCTTGTTTGCTTCTCTGTATCTTTTTCTGCAGTCTGCAGAGCTGAAGATGTGAAAAAGTTCAAATCGATTCAGAACAATCATCAGGAAGTGGTTGGGTTCCATCATGGATGCCCCCACCTGTTTGACAACAACCAGAACTGATTTAGGGAAAAACCTTACCTTTTCTAAACTGTTAACATGTACATTAACAGCTATTCTCATAGACTCAGAGCTGTGTTAAGTACTGTATTAATAATGCATTTATACCTGCAGCATGATGACGTCTTTGTCAAACATCTCCACTCTGCACTTCACATTGTGATAATAATAAATCTGAAACACAAACATGTCAGTTTGACAAAGCTCTACGGGTAAGAGTTTATTGTGATCATGCTCAACTGCAGCCATCCGTGACAGAACCGTCAACAGATGAGCCCACAGCGGCAGAACAGACTGCCAGGGTCACGTACCTGATTGATCAGAGAGAAACCATTTCTTCTCCACATCCCAGCATGCACCTGGGCGCAGAGCACAAGGCAGCGAAGGGGAAGCTCAATCAGGAGGGGGGGGCTGAGTTCTCCCTAACAGGAAAATGAACAAATTAATACAAAGACACATTCTGATACAGATCAAAGAGACAGAGCAGAAAGAGAACTGACCAGGGGGAGTTGTTCTGGGAGACGAGATGTGACCCCAGTCCTGCTGAGGAGGACGTGAAGCCCTGCAGGAAATCAAATGGTTTATCTTCAACCGTCCAAAAACAAAACATTAACAACTTTTTTGGCTGTCCATTGTGTGTACCTGCTAACAGTCTGCAGACCGGCAGGTGTATGGACACTTTGTCTTGGGACACCTGGTACCTGAATGTGTCCACACTGTGACCTGCTAAAGTCAAGCTGATTGGCTGCTCACCATCTAGAAGGCCACTCAGACAGTGACTGAGCGTGCTCAGACACCTCTTATAAGCTTCGATCAGCACGCGCTCCTAACACACACAAAAGAGAAAGGGTACTTGTAATTTTACTAGTGGACAGTAGCAGTATTCCTTTCTGTGCCGATGAGGCAAAAGACCTCACATGCCCATTGCCAAGGGTCACAGCACAGAAGAGGATGCGGGTGTGACACCAAATATTGGACTCTCCTTTACACCCTCGCCACAAGGTGCTGATAAGCCATAGGAGCTTGTTCAGAAAAAGACTGATCCATCAGGCCCCTACACCTGCAATTGATAACCACTGTTCAAACTACTTACAATAGTTTCTGTGGGTGAACGGACACCGGGTGTAAGTGACAGCTAGACCTGTAGGGGGTTGGATTTGTGTAATGTAATGCAAAGGAGCAGCCATTGCTGCCTGGCTCTCCAGGTAGGTAAAAATCTTTCAGAAACTTTTAGGCTTGATTTCTCCCTAAACTTATTTGAGGAGTGTCCCCATTCCAATGGCCATATCTTCTTCAACTATTTTCAGACATGTTCTTACATGTTAAGCTGGCTGGAAAGTTTATAAGCTACACCTTCAGAATCAAATAAATAACAAAATGCAACTCAGGAGACTCATCCCTGGTTTTTCCCCTTGGCTGGGCACATTTTAATATATTGTTAATTTACTCACATCAGTAGAGCACCAGTCCTGGATCATGGAGATGATATTAGTGAGCTTCATCTGCAGAGTAAATGCTGCCTCCCACTCAGGTTCCATTTCTATGTGCTGTCCCACCTGTCTCAACACCGGGTCCATCCCCTGAGAGACAAGACACATCTGTGAGATGGATGCACTCAAACTCTCCCCGTCTACCTGTGCAGGGAAGCGGGTCTTCTGCTGTGTTACCTGCATACACTTGAGCAGCTCCAGAAAAGCATCGAGACCTTCTAGAAACTTGATTCTGAGCTGATCGGTCCAATCAGATGGACGACTGATCAGGACGTACCTGAACACGATATACAAATTTCCAAATGTAGCTGCAATATCACGCAGAACAAAAAAGACGTGCTGATGTGTGCTGTTCCTCACTTCAGGTCACCAATCAGACTCTGGACTCGTCCAAATTTAAACGCCTGCTGGGCGGTGTAGCGGTCAAACTGGAAGCATCCATGCAAGTCTCTGTGACGCAGATGATCGACAAACGTCCTTATGATTGTCTTCATCAAATTCTCCTCCACCATGAGCATCCGAGCCTAAACACACATTAATACGCAACGTTATCGATTGATTTAGATACCAACGCAGTTGTTGCTTAATTGTACTCTTGTTGCATTACAGAAGATTAAAGAGGTGAAGTCCTGGAAAACATGTCATCGACTTCACACACACACACACACACACACACATCACATAAATTGTTGATAAATTACTGTTGTGGCAGTTTAAACTTGAATGCAGTTGATGGGTAAAAAGCAAACTTCATTGCACTGAACGCATGCTGTGATGAGTGCCGATGCAGCTCAGCTGTGGCATGATGGGAAATTACCTAATCCCCGAACACAAATGCACTGAACTCACCAGGGATGGAACGGTGAATATTTGTACTGACAGGTCAGTGATGGAGAACTCACGGTCGTGGTCGTCTCGCACGTAGTCATTCTGCAAGCGCTCATAACTCTACCAGCAGGAGAAAGAGAGAGCGAGAGGAAGAGAGAAAGAGAGAGGGAGAGAGAGAGACAGGTGTGTGTGGAGGTGCAGAGGAGGATGAGGAGTACTCACCAGGGTTGGGACAGTGAAGAGCTGAACTGACAATGATGTCACAGACACCACTCTCTCGTGGTCGTCCTCCATAAAATCTGTCTGTAGGCGTCTGTAGTTCTGGGGGGGGGGCAAAATTTCACCTCTGGGTCAGAGGTCACTGCTGGAAGGCCGATGCCCCCCCCAACCCAACCAATCGCAGTCTCCCCTCATCTCCCAGTACATCAAATCCAGTAAAACAAGCCAGTACGTAAACCAGTACGTCCACCACTATGGTGGTCATGGTGAAAATGAATCACCTGAGTGGCTACTGACCAGGTGGCATTATTGTCTGATGGTGAGTGATAGAGCTGATACACATGACAAGTGACCTCACTAATGACAGCTTTGGCAGATGGCATCACTGATCAGTGCAGCACTCAGTCAACCTCGGGTGCCATCGATCAGGTGTATTTGTCAGTCGATCACCAACTGTCATACACGGGAACACTTGTCAGGGCATCAACCAGGCATGTTGGTTATTGCGTTGATCAGATTTACTGGTTACTGAGCAGGCATACTGGTCGGCACACAGGGGGCGATGAACCAACTTTGTGGCTAAAACTGGAGGCATATAAAACAAATGTAAGTATTGATCAGGTGTGTTACCTTGGCGAACTGAACAGCAAAGATCTTCTTGTATTTCAGGTCCATGAGGAGGCTATTCATCAACAGTTGGTGGTAGATGTTTCTTGCTCCTGCAGCAACAAATTTATCACAGAGTTACTCAAATTAGAGAGAAGAAGGGTTCAAAACTGTAACAGTTTGTGTATACCTTTCCACATCTTGGAGTCATTGAGCATCAGCTGATCGACCAGTGAGGAGCTGCCACCCTGAGGTCCACTCTGCAGACCAACCTGACACAGAATCCTACGCAGACCATCTAGAATGTTCAACACAGAGAGAACCTGATACAAGGACCCGCATCGAATCCTAGACTTGGTCTAGGCCATTACACAGATGCGTGCTGGGTAATAAAGTCCAGATGTACCAGAGTACTGGATGATCTGTCCCAACCAGCTGAGGGTCTTAAGCGCGAAACACTGATGAGCAACCACAGATGAGTGCATCACCTCCACCCGGAGAGGCTTCGACTGACGACTGGTGTTCCTCTATCGCAGAGACACAGACAGACATGCTTTTTTCCCCCCAGCGAGCAGTTAATACAAGTTACAGGTTTAAAAAAAGTGATGCTCACCACAATGACAGACTTGGCCTGTTCACAGAACTGGAAGTCTCCGTATCGAACAGACTTCCTTCCCTGCACATACATGCATTTATTGTTCAACAAACCTGCAGTGTTATGCTCTTGTTGCTGTATGACAGACATCATATTTTGCATATCTGACATATTAGGACACCCTTTTCAATGTACAGTGGTGGACAAAATTAACGGAACACTTGCATTATTTAGGGGGTCTGAGCTTTTTGTTATTTGGCCATTAAAAGAAGCGTTCTTCTAGCCCAGGGGTCGGCAACCCGCGGCACTGGAGCCGCATGCGGCTCTTTGGCGCCGCCCTAGTGGCTCCCTGGAGCTTTTCCCAAAAATATGAAAATGGAAATTGTTTTAATATAATTTCTGTAGGAGGAAAAACGTGACAAACATTCTTAAAGTTTTCCAATGCTGTATAAATGTGTATAATAAATATTTAATTTCAACATCTCATTATAATGGAAGTTAAACTTAAAGCCACGTGGTGCGTCATTCTCTCCAGGATGCTGCAGGGAAAATAAACATTTAATCATGAATGCTCATTATGTATTTGTAGCCTACTTATCATTTGGAAAGTAGGTAATACAGCTAATATAGACACTTACAGCATGTGTTGCCTTTATTATAAGCCCTATATAAGGCGTTTAATTTTTTGCGGCTCCAGACAGATTTGTTTCTTGTTTTTTTGGTCCAATATGGCTCTTCCAACATTTTGGGTTGCCGACCCCTGTTCTAGCCATTTCCAGAAGAACCTCTGACAGGAGGAATCTGCTGGCACACTGAAAATAGTGGCCTCCTCAAAAACATGATCTCAAACCCTTCGAGCAGCTCAGTCAGATGCTCCAATAATTTTGGCCCCCACTGTATGTAAGAGGACACTGTGGCAGGAATACAGATAAAGGTTGTACTGACGTCTCTGTCCACGGTGGTGGCGAAGCTCACAGCTTCTTTCTGGCTGCAGTTGACAGCTTTCTGCAGAGTGTAGATCACCTGCTCATAAGTGTGGACTTCATCATTGAACATCATGCAGTAATACGTGTCTCCTCTGTCCCTGAACACAAAAAGAAGTCATAATGAGAATAATGACCCGACAGCTGTGAAGGCAGCTGTGTGCATTTGTTCATACGGGGGCTCCAGGCCGGCAGGTAGCTTGTCTGCTTGTTCCCAGGTCAGCATGTCCACCGCGTACTTCAGGATGATGGCGAAAATACTGTAAGCACGGGTCACCAGGTCAGCGGGAAGCTGAGCTACAGGGTCCTGATGAGGACAGAAAGAACAGTGTGAGACACGCACACACATGCACACACACGTTAGGTCTGTGGCTAACCTCCTCAGTGTCTCTGCTCTGTGCTGTCGGTGTGTGTTTCTGACAGTAAGGACCCTTCTTCCATGCTTCAGAATCTCCACAGTCACAAAAGCCTCCACCTCCCGACGTGGTCATCTACAACACAAACGTGCACATCAACAACGCATCACATGCGGCTGACAGGTAACCAGCACCATCACAATGACAAAAGGAGAAAAAGGGCATACTACAGACTAAAACCTGCTGCACATTAGATCCAGGTTTAATGTTGTATAGTCAATAAATCATCATGGCAACTACTGCTAAACCTTATTACAGAACAGTTTACAGCCAAATAAGACTTAGTTTACTGGGTTTTTAACAAAAGTAAGTAGTGATCTAAAATCATGGAGAGAATATAAAAGTTATTTTGTTACCCGACTTGTTCAAGTGACATGACGAAGCATTGTTTTGTGGGTGTGTTTGTACTCACTCTGTATCTATGCGTTTTGTGAACGCTGCCCAAGAAACACTGCATGCACAGAACACAAGTTGGATCAGCTGCACACTCCCTAACACACACACACACACACACACACACACACACACAGACAGACAAACAGATTATATTCATATAGGTGTATAGAAGTGGGTCCACAGTCTAATGTATTGTCATTGATGTTAAAATGGTCTGTGGGCAAAACAAACCAGGACAATTGTGTGCACCAAATTTTGAGTCATAAAAAGTAGAACAAAAAATGTTTTATTTTTCCTATGAGAGCCCCACCTTTATTCTGCACCACTGTATAGAATAAAGATAAAAAGGATCTGTGGTGCGTTACCTGCAAGAGTAGGTGGGTTCGCCCACTTTAAACACATGTCCACACAAGGGTGATGGTTGGTTCTTCTCTTGCAGGAGGGCCAGTCCCGAGGCTGGCTCTTCCCCCAGAAGGAGCCACTCCAAAGGTGCCAGGAGAAGCAGTTGACAGGCCAGATCCTCCCTCTGCTCCTCTCTGCTGCTGCTGCTTGCACTTGGGCCCAAACAGAAGATTCTCGGTACATAAACAGCCAGGTGAGCGTACACCACCTGTTGTAGGTCAGCTGCCAACTGCCATCGCTGAGGAGAGGAAATAAGAAGAATTCATAATACCATTCAACCATCATTCAACGTACTGCGCTTCACCTCTGTGCAATACTGCATACGTCACTATTACCACATTGTACCTTATTAAACTGTATTATACAATACCTGTGCTGCCTTTGCTAAACCTCAGAGGTCATGGGCCCATTAATCAGCTTTCTGATGTTTCCTTTGGCCCACTGTGAAACACTAACTTGGGTGGCACCTGATAATGAGAGCAGTAGGCTGCCAACACTGCCAACAACAGGGTAAGACATAGAATTATCTAAGTTCCACCCAACAAAAGGGGAACTATAAGCTGGTACCATATATAAAACACGCAACAATGTAAAGTAAATTTAAAATTGCCATCCCTCTTACTGAAAGCATACACCTAGCTGTGACCTAAAATTTATATTAGCATTAGCACATGTCTGAAAAATAGGTCACGGATTCAATGACCAGGTTTATCCTCCCGATGGCATCTGCATACTAAAGAGGGTGAATAATTAATGCTGGGTAAGTTTCTCATTAGGAGTTTTTGGACCAGAGTGGTGTCCGATTTGGGCTAAAATAAACAGGCAGTTTGAGCACAACGTTTGCACACAAGCGGAGCACAAGTGCCGGTTGATGTTAAAATAAAGTTGGTGTATCCCAACTTTATTTTACAGCAGAATCATCATCCGGGGACACCAGCCGGTGGACAGATGTGTCCGTATTTCACGTGTCAACAGCTGTAACACTTCTTACATGTTATGTCGCGAAGTGGAAATAAGCGTGCTCCTGGCTTGTTTCATGACGATAAAGTGAAGTTGGAGGAAAACATTTCCAGGGCCGATTAACAGGAGATTTCCGGTTATCACATGAATAACCTGCCGTTGTCAAGGTGGCTCGCACTGTCACACACAACATCTGGGCATGACGTGCGGATTTTTCAATCCGAATAGCGCGTTTAGCTTTAACATTAGCTGTGTAGCTGAGCTGGGCTGGGGAAAAGAAGCCGAACCAGAAGCAGCTTAGAGCGCCATGACGGGTCGTTTTGCCGGGATGACAGCACGGCCGACGGCTGATAAGCAGGATAGTTCGGTGAGCCACTTACCGCCGAGGTGTCTTTGGCTGAAAAATTCAGGAATTCAGCACTTAAAGTGGACGGTGAATCTCTGTCCGACTCTGCGGCCGCCATCTTCCCTCCTTCTGCTCTACGGTTGTTGCAGGAAGAAGAACTCGGAACCGGAAATGATCAACAGCTGGGCGGTCGCAGCGGCCGGACTGGTTGGTCTTTTATAAGTTCTGCTTCTTCACCCTTGGCTACTTTGGAAGTGTTAATTCCTTATCGTTTAATGCAAAATTTTAATGAGCTTTGACTTTCAACCATTTCCGCATTTTTGCGGTCAAACCTTGGTAATAGTCTGTTAGCATCATGCTAACCTTCAACATTGATCCGAATACAATTATGGATTGTTAGCAAGATAAATTCTTTTTAAAAATAGATTTTAAAATAACAACACCATAACAACAAATAATATGAAAAACATAACAAAATTTCAATGCATCAAAACGTTTATTAAACATTTTATTACATATTAGTGCTTGATCAATTATGATCAAGGATCAGATGACAGTAGATAAAGCCTTACTTAGCTAGCTGAAACAGCTATAGAGTCGTGATATGTTGACCCCCCCCCACCACCACCAACAATCCTCTACATCTCTCATTTACTTATCATGGATACATTTGAAAATGATACATTGTCTCCAAATCTTCCCAAAGATGCTGGGTCTGTCAACCAAACCAGTGATCTCCCATACACTCCCTGTTCCAGAAGACTCCACACAGCCAGCACCATTCTGCCTTGCACAGAGGACACAGCATGTGCATACAGCCACCTGCAAGGGGAGGCAACACATGAATACACCAGGTAGAACCAGTCTGGTTGAAAACTGTTGGAAGAAACTGTGTTTATACCATTTCTCTCCACAGGCGCTGAACACTTTGGGCAAGGTTTAGTTGATTCCTGCAGGAGGAGCAATGAGGCTTGATCCCATCTCCCTCTGAGAGATGCCCCTTCATCCACTACAAAATCCTAAGGAGAGGGAGGAAAAAGTATATTATGTGTTAAACCGTATTACAAAAATGTTATCTCTAAGATAGAATAAAAAAAATTGTAATTTTGAATATTATATGTAAGGGTATCACTGACAACAGTAGTCCGGCCAGAATATATTTTGAAATTCTCATTTCAAAAGCAAAGATTTGCAGCACACAAGACATGTCAATGTTTACATTTTGTGTTTCCCAATCACAAAGTCGGTGGTGTTTTGGGAACCAGTTTGATAGTTACCAAATGTGTGACAATACTTAACCTAAAAGGTGTCGTTATCATTCCCAAATATGTCACGACAAAGGGTAAAATCAAGGCTCTTTAATGAAGATGCCTTTGAAAGATGACTCAAATGTGATTGCAGTTTTGGCCACAAACTTACAAATAGCTCGATTAATGATCCACTAATATCCTTCCTGACTGGTTAAATAAACTCACCTGTGAGCCTTCAGCAGTGGTTTGGGACTGTGTTGCGAGACACCCCCCCTCATGGTAGCCCTCCCTGCAGATTCTGCAGAAGACAAAACCACAGCCGATCTGTCTGTCACACTCCACCCTCCTGCTGTCATCAGGTGGGACAAGCCCCGCCCCACACCCAGGTGAGGGACACATGAGTCCCCCGCTCCTCAGCAGGCATTCCTCAGCACCATACTGGAGGTACCGATCATACTGAGACACAAACACATCTGACATGAGTCAGGAGAGGGAGCTATCAGTGAAAAGAAGCTGTCATCAGACTAGTTCAAATATTTCACAGATTTACTATGTCTGCAGAAAAGTAGAAACCCGACCTGATGTTCTCCCAGGATCCTAAAGTGATGAACTTCTTTAATGAGAGAGTTGATGCAGCCAGCTGTAGACACATAAAAAGGAAACCTCATATAATTTTTTCAGCCCCCTGCAGCATATAAGCGATATAAACATGTAGAAGTGTGATACATTTAACAACATGTAATGGTCTATGTTACCAGCACATGGCAGCGAGTAGCCAACAGCAGGATCGTAAACAAACTGTCTCTCATTCAGTCGGACCTGACAGTAATGACGGAAACATTCCAGACAGATCACATGACGCGCTAAACACTCAAAGACCAAGACCACATCCCTGAAAGAGAGAGAATAGTTAGTGTGTACTCAGCATAAAATTAAATTGAGAACAGAATTTTTTGACAAATCTAAATTTGCTTTTGCAGATTGTTTATAGTTAATATTGTACAGTGTAATATTGACAGTGTGTGAATGTTACATGACATCAGTGCAGGCAATGCATGGAACATCTCTGCTGTTGGTCATAATGAGGTCGAGGGCCACAGAGTGATCATTATCTGAGGTCGGGTGTGATGCACACTTCATGTAGAACTCCTATGTGAATATAGAAAACATGAGATATTATCTGTGACTCACACCCTCTTTGTTTTTCTCACACAAACACATGTTCCAATCATTTTCATTTCTTATTTTGCTGCCACACATTTGTATCTCCACCCACTTACAGCTTCAGTGCCATGACAACCATCTGAATGACACACACCGTGAACACGACTTTGGAGGAGAACATCATCCCAGCAGGATGGACCCTGACAGAGAGAGGATACATCACGATCATCATCATCGTCTTGTATCTTTGTAAAAACCTGCAATACTGCAGTATATTTATACTGTGGCAGCAGATCATCAGAGTATAAACACTATTTTGTGTGAGTAGAAGTACCCTGCTGAGCGTCAGTGTCGCCTGTCTACAGCTTCGGCAGCGAACTCTCAATTTTCCAGGTTGGACCAACTTGCAGCTTTTACAGTAGACAAAGAATGTGCTGCGAGGACGCACGCCTATTAACACAAGTTCAAACACCGTCAAAATGCTACTTCAACCTACACAACTGTTGAAGACTGTTGCAGCACAATTAATAGTTATTCATCTTCCACCACTTACTGTGGTCTTTTGCACCTGCAGACTGCAGTACTGCACTGTCTCCTCCCAGTGCTGCTTCTGCTCCTCCTCCTCCTCCTCCAGCTGTTGCTCCCACTCCTTCTGAATCATTCCTCTCTAGGATCACACCCAATGTAGAAGAGGTTGTGGGAAGTCGTGAAGCGCTAAGGTCCAATCTAGTCAGGCTGTCATGATTCTCTTCCTCTCCTTGGGACAGATGCTCTGGCAAAAGGAGGGTCTTGTAGGAAGAGGAAGCTGGAGAAGGGACAATAATGTGCACGGTGCTTTGTTCTGGGAGGTCACAGCCCTGAAAAGAAAAAGTGATGTTAAAGTAAAGGTACAGAGTTATGAAAGAGTGAGGTTGGGATTAGGTTACCTGCAGTGTAGAGGTGCTTTTCAGCTCTCTCCCAGCAAAAAGAACCCGCAGAAGATCTGGCTGAACTCCCTGCTGCTGACCCACCACCTCCTTCAACTCAGCTACAGTGGCCTCTTCCTGCAGCTCTACGACCACTTCTGGTCCCAGGTTATACCTCACAAACACTGAAGACACATATTTTCACTTATTTACAGGCCTAAAACCCAATTATCCTGACCCACAATCTATTTTATTTTTAATATATACTGAACTGCTACCTGATTTTACTGACATTACGGGGAAATAACATCTAGTTAAGCCAAGTTAAAGACAATTACAAGGGCACATATTAAACAGAACCACTCCTTACCCAGGACAACCAGGGCCCCAGCAAATAGAACCTCACAGGTCCAAATTACAGGTATATAAACTCAGAAATATCAGGTCAGTGGACTCTATAGGAACCACATTATAGCCACGTTAAATTCAGCAATATCCGATTAATAGTAAGTATAGTCGTGCAAAACGGTTTAAAGATCAGAATATGCATATGTGTCAGGCCCATAAACCCAAGGATCACAGATGCATAAGTACTAGGCAAAACCGAGTTAGAGACCAACATACTAAAGTGGTTGCTACCAGTTAAGAGTTCAAGACAGGTACAAGTACAACTAAGTAAAATCAGTACCAGCAGACCCATGTAGAACCAGGTTATGTATGGTGTCTGTTTTACAGTAAAAGCGGATTTGAGGCAAGTATAGTACTAACAACCAGTTAGCTGGTTAGCATAACCAAAAATAACTAAACACCTGTGAGGTTATAAACACCTAAAACTCACCGATCATCAGCCTCGTCGACCTTCGCGGCTCCAAACGTGTTTACAGTCGGCCTGTACCGATGCATGATGGGTACTGTAGTCACCATCAGACTACAAACGAAACAACTACGTTTTCAAGAAAACTACAATTTAGTCGCGTAGACATTACGTAGTTTCAGCACCGGAAGTGGATACCCCTATGAATTTTAATAAATTTGTTTTCTTTTTTCTCCCCGTCTTTGTGTGTTTTTGTGAGGGACAGCCGAGCGAAACCTGACGGACGCCGTTTTTCTCGGCTATCGGTATCTTTTCTGGGCTACAGATGGCGGACAGTCCGGACAGCAGCGGCTTGCAGCGGACAACAAGCGGCAGCGTTGGGCCGCCGGTGGTGAGACGTCCAGCAGATACACACCTTAATGATCCACAGCCAATCGCGGATCCCATCACGGTGTTATTGATTAACGTCAATGATCAGAACTAGCACTAAATGAAACGCTTAACATGCACTTCTAATGTCAACAAGCTGACGTCCCACTAAACTGTTAATCATTAAATATAGGATGATTAAAAGTGGCTTTTAATTAGGACATACTCGTTGCAAATTTTACATGAAACAGTCAGGGCACTACAATTGATCAGTCGATTTCCTGCTTGGTCCGCCACATATCAAGCCAATCTTGATTTGCTCATTTCTATATTTATGAGGGGATTAAAATAAACCAGTTATTCCAATTCCATTTCTTTCCAACTACCGGTAGTTATACGTTGGATTCCAAGAATTTACACTTACAACAATCGCAAATTTAGTCTTAGCATGAAGACAACTAAGTATAATGAAAAAACTGATGATGGTGCCCATCAAACAGAACCCACATTTTCTACTGGTGTATTGTTGCAGTGTAGCCCGTAGGAGGCGCTATAGAATCATTGACGTCAAACTTCTGAATTGGCTACGGGCGGTGGGGCAGAATCTCCCTGGGGGCAGGGGCTCATCTGTATGAACTTTGCATGTCCTCTCCATTTCTCCAGCAACCTCCCCCAGTCCAAAGACAATTAGGGATAGGTTAATGACGCATGGATGGAGGGATGGTGGATGGATGACTGGGATCTGTAGGCTGTTTGTGTCTGATGTCCATTCCCTCTTAAACCATTCATCTCCATGTTGCCAGAATCAGTCCTGTATCTTCTATTAAATTAATTAGTTTTGCATCAAACATCTCTGATGCTGACCCCTTTCCTTGCAGGTGGTGAAGGTGGAGTCGGGCGTGTCATCTCTGTCCCCAACTCACACCAGTGAGCTTTACTTCTTGCGATCGCGGGTTCGGGAGCTGGAGAGAGAGAAGGCTGAGCTGTCGGCAGAGAACCAGAGACTGAAGACCATGCTGGTCCACGGTGAGTCCAGATCCAGTTTCCGCAGTCTGGTACCATTCAGTTTGCTGCTGTGTCACCGAAGGAAAGGTAAAGCTGAAGTTAAAGTAACACTGAAGTCCAGGCTGCTCACAATGTCTTAGAGTCCAGCCTCCTGACTGTAACACTAAAAGAATGAGGTTTGCTCTTCTGTCTAACTTTGTTTGATTTCACACTTCATTTTCACAAACGAGTCTCAGATTATTTGTGTTAATTTTCTTTTTGGGTTTGGGTTGTTTTTTTTTACTTTGTGTCTGTGTTTCTCAGAAATCCCTGGACTCCTGTCCACCATGTGGCAGACACTGGGCCAGGCCAACAGCCACCATTCCATCCCAGCACCAACCAGCAGGAGTGACAACTATCCCCTATACTTGCATCAGCAGCACTCCACCAATCAGGACGTTGAGCTACGCCCTCAGGTCAACAGCCAGCAGCTCCAGGAGGATCTGAGCGGGGACATTTTTGAGTCTTGGGGCCCGCTGGGCTCCGAGGACGAGGAGATGCCAGGGGACCTCGGGCTCGGGAGCAACATGGGAGAGGAGGCGCCACTCTGTAGTCAAACCAACATGGAGGAACTGAGGAGGAGCTGCTCTGAGAGCCAGTGCACAGCAGGGAACATTAATGGACATGTGAGTAAAAGGGTTGACAGCAGAACTGAAACGATCAATGTTTCTCATCGAAACACTTTAATTCACCATTTTATCAGAGACTAAACTTTGAAATGATGTATCAATTTCACCTGGTTTCCATCCGTCCAGGTGAGCCAGGTGGAGGTATATCCGGGTTCTGGTGTTCTCTGTGACATCCGCTCCTGGCAGGCAGCTAATCAGGCGCAATCTCCCACGGCAATGGCACGGACGCTGCTGATGGGCGTGTTTGATATGAACACGCTGATGAACAGCAACCTGCGAGGTGGAAGAAGCCGCCGACCTGCCTTCCAGCCTCAACGCAGCGCACTCGATCCGCACAAGATCAACGCCATTTTCAGTGAGTTCTGCAGATTCATCCACGTGTTCTTTTGATCTGAGGTCCGTCTGAACGCCTGTCCATCCTTCCTGTTTCTTAGATGCCATCTTGGCTCGGTTTCCTCTCGCAAAGAAAGGAGTCATTGGCTCCGGAATTAACTCCAAACTGTCAGAGATCCGATTCCGCTCTCGAAGAGCCAACAGAGACCCCAGATTTCTCTGATGGACGGCTGCATTATTCCTCTACCACCAAACACAATCCAATGAAATGTAGCCTTGTTGGACCAGTGAGAAATTTATAAACTTCTGTTTCAGTTTAAAGCTGGTTTTAACGGCGGTGAACAAGTCGCCATAGAAACCTGATGGAAAGCTGTAAACCCAGTAACTGCCTCCAAAATGACCTCACAGACATCAAAGACAGACCAACAATTCTCAGAGAGACTGAGAACAGCTGCACATAGTGTAATCCAGTGTGACTACAGCTAAAACAGAACGCAACTCCGAGATACTGTCATCAACCTGGTAAGACTGCTAACAACCCGAGAGACTGCCGACTCTGCAACTATTGACACTAAACTCAGCGGTTTGTTGACACCAGTCTGTGAGACTGGCAACACTCGCAGTTGTTTCAGAACCGTTTCTGAAGTTCCTCCTGAGCTGAGAAACTCCATGTTTGTTTTATAAATGAAGTAAATAGGGAACCTGGGAAAGAGGGATAACCGTACCCCATTTCAGAAAGTGAGTGGAGTCAGTTATCATGGTTACTCACTCTAAAATAAAATACTGCATAAAAATTATTATGTGCTGTAAATAATAATGGAATAATTTAAATGTCTGACCCCCTGTAATGAAAACAAGGTGACAACCAAACCTTCGTTAGAAAATAACAAAGAAAATGGTTTCTACAGAATTACAGTTAGAAGACCTGTTAAGTGATTATTAATTGTCCTTATCACACCCTCTGTTGTATTGGCTTTTAGCTGTTGTGTGGTGTTTGAACTGCATGAAGATTCCTCTCCTTTTCTAAGCTGCCGTTGCCATGGAAATGGCCAGATCCAGTTTCTGAGTTCAATTTTGAAATCCAGAATTTGTTGAGCTTCACTTCTGAAATGGATCCCTAACAACAACCCCAGAGGATGACGACAACGCCTGATACTGACGACAAATGCTCACTCGTGTCTTTGTGTCCTCGATGATTTCGTACTTTCAGTTTACAGATCTGTCGTGTTGTTCTTGCACTTGTTATTTGTATCCATGTTGAGTCCATTTTTAAAAAATTGAATAAATATTGGTTTAAATGTGAAAGTAGCATCTTTCTGGAGGATGAGCTGACAACAGCGATTGGCCGATGAGTCTGTTTGTATCAAAGAGAACCGGTCGTTCTATAGTTTTGCTTTTGAGTACAGTTATCATGTAACACTCGTTCAGGTTGTTCATGACAATTTTAGAGAACCTCTTGACTCTTTGGTCCTCAGTTGAGGAGACGGGGTTATGTTCCTAATAAAGATAAAAAGCATAATATTTTCATTATTTTTGAGTTTTTGCAGTTTACATTTGTATACACTTCCAAAGTTATCCACTAGGGGGAGCTGATGACCCACAATGAAGTCTTGAATTAAAAACTGATGTTTACTTTCCCAAAATCCTTTAATTACTCTGATAATATGAATTCTAGGAGATGTAATCTTCAAAGGAGGGAACATAAAAGGATGAATGGGATGATGAAACAGTGTTTCCTGCAGCTCACATTGACTGATTCACTTCCTCTCAGATAGGAGGAGAAAAAGGAGGAGGAGGAGGAGGAGGAGTTTGATCTGAGGTTCTTCAGCTTCAGATTCAAGAAGAGACCAGTTGACACAGAAAGTCATGGATACTTGATTAACTCTATTGAGGTTTTTTTAAAAAAAAAAAAAAAAAAGGGCTGATTCCTGGGACAAACAACAAAAAAATCTGACTTATTCTATTCAAGAAAATTGATGATGATGATGATCAAACAAGAAGCTGCTGAGAGAAAAAAGGCTTCCAAGCGAACTGGAAGCAGTCATTTATCCTCAACAAACCACATCTTTCATTAAGTTTGGGAGGATCAAACTGTTTCAGGCATGAGCTTAAAGTTGGAAGTTGCAGAGCTTTTGATTATGAGGATTATTTATTCCTCATAACCAACATTTTTTTTTTTTTTTTTTTTTTTTTTAACAAATTATTAACATGAAGTTTGGAAGCAGCCTTTGCATCCTTAACGTTGGCGGCCGCAGGTTCTCCTTCTCGACGGAGCTGATGAAGCGCCTCCCTCTCAGCAGACTCAGCAAGTTGCATCGCTGCGGCTCGGAGAGCGAGCTGCTGGAGCTGTGTGACGACTACGACCTTGACAGAAACGAATTCTTCTTTGATCGGCACTCTGAAGCCTTCAGTTTCATCATGCTGTACTTGCAGCACGGCAAGCTGCGCTTTGTGCCTCATATGTGCGAGCTGTCCTTCTATAACGAGATGCTCTACTGGGGTTTGGAGAGCGCCGACCTGCAGCCCTGCTGCCAGCGCCGCCTGGATGACCGCCTGTCTGACTGCTTCGTCCACTTCTTTCCAGAGGAGGAGCCGCGGGGCCCTGAGGAGCCGAGGAGCCGCTGGCTGGAGAGGGTGAGGCTGACCTTTGAAGAGCCCACCTCATCACTGGCAGCACAGATTCTGGCTTCAGTGTCTGTATTGTTTGTGGTCATCTCCATGGTGATGCTGTGTGCCAGCACCTTACCAGACTGGAAGACTGCCGAGACACTTGACCAGCACAGGTGGGTGTGATGAGAGAACATGTGTGAGACTTTCCATTAACTCGTGTCTGAGCTCTCTCTGATTGTCTCTCCTCCAGAATCATCGAGACAGTGTGCATCAGCTGGTTCACAGCAGAGTGTATTTTCCGATTCCTTGTGTCGCGGGATAAATGTGAGTTTGTCCGCCGCCCTCTGAACATCATCGACCTGCTGGCCATCACACCGTACTACGTCTCCGTCACTGTCACATCGCTGACGGGGGAAAACTCCCAGCTGCAGAGGGCCGGCGTGACCCTGCGAGTTCTACGGATCATGAGGATCTTCTGGGTCATCAAGCTAGCGCGTCACTTCCTGGGTCTGCAGACACTTGGCCTGACACTTCGGCGTTGCTACCGTGAGATGATGATGCTCCTGGTCTTCATCTGTGTTGCCATGGCAATCTTCAGTGCACTGGCACAGCTGTTGGAGCATGGCCTTGACCTGGAGGCAGGAAACCAGGACTATGCCAGCATCCCTGCAGCATGTTGGTGGGTCATCATCTCCATGACGACCGTGGGTTATGGGGACATGTACCCTGTGACTGTGGCAGGCCGTGTGTTAGGTGGTCTGTGCGTGGTGAGTGGGATTGTGCTGTTGGCACTGCCCATCACCTTCATCTATCATAGCTTTGTCCAGTGTTACCATGAGCTCAAAGTGCGCTCTGCCCGCTGCTCCCACAGCCTTTCCACCGAGTTCATCAACTGACACCCAGCAGATTTCAGCACAGCTGAGATCCTCAACCAGTCCCACTTCATACTAAACAGAGTCTCATTGGTGATCCTCATAGCTGATTTTGCCTGTTTCAAATTGACACTGAACTCTGAGAAGTTAAATAGGACTCTGGTGTGACCTCTGTTCCCATGGCAACAACAGACTCAGGCAGGAAGTGTTGGAATCATTTGGTTTGAATGTCAGGACAGTGGCACTGCAGAGTGTGAATTATTACAGTTTCTTCTTCTGTGGTGTGAAACACTAGAGGGTCTGAACTAAATACCACCTCGCAGACTCCGAGCCTCCCCCATCCTTTTTTTTCTCAGTGCCTTGTTAAGATTAAGATGTACTTTATTCATCCCCGTGAGGAAATTGAATTAATAGCTGATAATTATGTTTCATTTGCTAGTTAATGGTTGTATTTGTGCTAAAACCAATCAGTGAAAAGTGTAAGAAAAGAAATATCAAATAAAAACGATCATAATAAATGTGTGATGTCTGTGTGACACTTTTTAAAGTGATCGTGTTAGTACACAAGGGGACATTTTGCATGTTGGACTACAGAAAATGGCGCAGATCCATCAGTTGGGGACTGAGTTGCCCCCTCATGTGCAAACAAACAGCAGGGATGAAGGATTTTTTTTGAGTAAGGTTGGTATCAAATATGTTTCTATATTCCTGCTGCACAAACACATGGTTCTGTTAGGTGAACCTGTCCTTCGATGGCATCAGTTCCCCTTCATATTGATGGCTGGTTCTCCTGTTTTGATGGACATTGACTCCCCCGAAGGTGAGGACTGAGACAGGTCAATTAAACCAACCACTGGAAACAAGGGTGGCTGGTTGTGTTGCTGTATTCCCAGTGTGTCATAAAAACGTAACACTGCACAGCTGCTGCGCTCTGATTGGAACAGAATAATGAGAGAGCACTCAGGTGTTTAAAGAAGCAGCTTTCACAGAAGGATGATAATAAAGTTTTATTTGCAGACCTGTTTGTCTCCTGTGATGTTCCCTGCTGTTGGTCCTTAAGATCATGAATGATCCTGTTTTTATGAGTTCTGAGCCTTGTCTCATCATTACTGGATTACTGAGGATTACCTGTTCGAACCAGTTTTGCATCTATCCTCATGAGAAAAAAAGATCATGCAATATGAATAGGTTGCCTGTAACCATGGCTACAGAATCATGCACAGTGACTTCACTGAAACTTCAGTTTCAGTTTATCAGGTAATGTTAAATTAACATTGATACCTGCCCTTAATGCACTATGATATATCTTTATAGTTTTTCATTGATGAACAGCAGATTGTCTGTGATGCCATCAATAATGAATGATGTAATTCTTGCTTTTTTTAGCTTGTTATTAGCATCAATCTGTTGCGTTGATCAACATGCATGATGATGCTTAGTCACGCAAACGCCATCTGGTGGCTAAATCACTGTCCTTTGACATGTGAGGTCCTCACTCTCTCTCTCTCACACACAAGCAAAGTGAGCAAGATTGCTTGTTCACAATGACACCCCACTTCCAGCTTCCTGTCAAAGTCTCCATAGCAACAACCCAGTAATATGACACATTACACAATATAGGGGTCTGTGTTAATGCGTGTGTGTCGGGGGCCCGGTTGTCTCTGCACAGTCACTGAGGAATGGAGAACACTCTCATGCATGCGCACGCACACACACACTGTGATGATGGTAAATGGTTTGCCTCAAAAAATCTCTGTACAAGTATACTCAACCAAAAAGAGTTTAATTATATTAATGAATTTTAGTTCTTTCAGCCTCTAGCATCTGTCTCTTCCTCTCTTCCCTAATGTGTTACTATTATTGTCTTTTCTGCTCTTTTGGTGAGTGATTATTTGATGTTTTAGAGGAAATGGAAGAATGGAAGTCGTTAGCTGATGTGATTAGCCAGCCCCATTAGCTGATGACCCAGTTGTCTGGAGAGCTCCAAATAAATAAATAAATAACCCTGCATTAGTGACTCACTTGCTAAGACACCAAAATTAGGGAGGTTTTTTTTTAGTTTGATTGTTTTGTTGCTGTTTCTTTGTAGAAACTGCAAGAAACATTATATTTAAAATTGCAGCAAATGCTAGTGAAGGCAAGGGAAATGTCCAGAGACAAGAAAAGGACAGAATAACTTTAGACAAGAGGGTGTTTTAAAATGTATGATGACAGCACAAAGTTAACTCAATGTCAGAAATACAAACCCATAATGCAAAACATATCCCATTAACACACGTGCCCAATCCTCTGGAGACAAAAGGCCTTTCAGTCAGATAAGGTCACTGTTTTTTGTTCGTCTTTAAAGCTGAGAGAAGAATGATTCTATAATAGTATAAATGCAGGCCCAATGCTCATCTTTTCCACCGTTGCACCAATTTGGTCTAGACCTTCTCGAGATCTTAACTGTCATTCATAAAACGTATAAAAATATACTGATTACTAGCGTATAGAAAAGAGGACTAGACAATAAGATTACATAATAGTATTATATACGGTGGAAGTTAAAACAAAAAACAAACAAAAAAACATTCCCAAATAGCGCATTGGCAGTGGAATTTGGGACTGCTGCCACCCACAGGTCAAATAAAGCATTGCACCAACATATACACCTTTTTAACTATTTCATGAGGAAACCGATGACACAATATTCTGCGTCTTTGTTACAAAACAATTAAAAAAATAAGGTTTACGTCTTAGAATAGTAGTAGTAGTTCCACGTGCTTCCAAAATCTAACCTAATTTGTGGTTAAACATTCATCCTTGAAAGTAGAACTCGACAATCCACGCCCCGAAGCGAGAAGGGAGAAGGTTTCATAAAAACAAAGAAGCAAAGGAAGAAGAAGAAATAAGAGAAGTAGAAGAGGAGACGAGGAGGGGGAAGGTTACATTTGGTAGGAAGTGAAAGTGACTACTTTTCTGAAGTAAGTCTGAACTTTTCTTTCCGATAACTTGACAGTTTTAATCTCTTTAGCTTTGTAGTTAGCTTTAGCCGTTAGCTTCCAACACCGTAGAGCAGCGCTCATGTTAACGGACTGCGGCTACGGTCAGTGGATCAGAACTACCGATCCTCTTTATCTTTGAGGAAAATATTGAGCAAACCTGTTGTTACTTTAAGTCGTTCACAAGCACTTCGGAGACACGCGCGGAGTATATAAAAGGTGTATTTTTTACACATTTTCCTATGTTCTAGATGTACTACTATCGATATGGAACTTCCGAAGTCAGCTGCTGCTACAAGTACCTGATGTTCAGCTACAACATCATATTTTGGGTAAGATAAAACACACACCTATATCTATATGTTCGTGTGTTTACGTGGCCATGTGCCCATATATGAATATGAATTTGCACATGTCCCATGAATGTTTAAAAGGAGACCTACGACGATCTGTACTTGTTGAAGTGTTGCGGTGTGAAACTGCACTTTAGTTTTTTCAAAGTCAACAATTTGAAATCAAATTACCAGGAAGTGTTGTTGGGACATAAAGTGCGTCATTGGGCAGGAAATGGAAAAAATGTTTCTCGTGAAGCGTCTGTGCTACTTACTGTGATGTTATCAGCACCAATATATCATTTCTCAAGGTTGAGGTCCATGCTGCAGCCTGCAAAAAGCAACCTGTTGTTTCATCTGATTACTTTTTATCTCTTCACATTCTGCAGCTGGCAGGGGCAGCCTTCATTGCTATTGGGTTTTGGGCATGGAGTGAAAAGGTGTGTGAACATCAGGATATTATCAATATGAATGTTATCTTGCTGGAGGACAGGATATTGATTATTGCTCTCTGCTGGTTATTTATGTTTAAAGGGCATTCTGAGGGATCTGACTCAAGTGACACAACTACATGGTTTTGATCCAGTCTGGTTGGTGCTGTTGGTCGGCGGAGTCACATTTACGCTGGGCTTTGCTGGCTGTGTGGGAGCTCTCAGGGAAAACATCTGCCTGCTGAAGTTTGTACGTTTAAGAACTAGTGATGGCAAAAGGCCCCATTCAAGTATTTGTGTTTCTTCATTTAGTTCCAATGCCATACTCGATCGTTAAAATATTATAATGTCAACATGCTCTATGTGTTAGGACCTTAATGGAATTCTCCATCAAGTTAAAAGATAAAGGGGTACTCCTGACAAATTTGCTGGATTCAGGTGTTTCATGTATTTTTAGAAAGTCAGTTATTGTCTTAGAACCATGGTCATTTGGTTCTAATTAAAACCTTTAATCATAAACTTTGGGCTTATACTGGTCTCTTTCTATCACCAGTTTTCTGGCTTGATTGGACTCATCTTTGTCCTGGAGATGACTGTGGCAGTTCTGGCGATAGTTTTCCAGAGTCAGGTCAGAGAGTGGATCAATGAGTTCTTCATTGTCAACATTAGAGCCTACCGAGATGACATTGACCTGCAGAACCTCATCGACTCCCTGCAGAAGATGGTAACCATGAATGAATGAATCCCTTTGGCTCCAGTGAATGAATGAATCCCTTTGGCTCCACCTCCTTTGCTTGACTGCAGAACATTAAAATAGATAAACATTCATTTTAAATCTAAATATTCTGTATATTACCCCTTTTTGATTAAGAAATATTATGTTCTCTTACAGAACCACTGCTGTGGTGCTCAGGAACCAGATGACTGGAACCAGAATGTGTACTTCAGGTGTAATGAAACCCATCTTAGCAGAGAAAAATGTGGGGTTCCATTTTCCTGTTGCATCCCTGATCCTGCTGTAAGTTCGCCAAGAATGAATATTAAATGATTCTCTGATTAGAGCACTGATTAGATAGTGATTGTGTGTGTGTGTGTGTGTGTGTGTGTGTGTGTTTAGGACACTGTGGTGAACACCCAGTGTGGCTATGACATCAGAAAAAAACTGAAGGTGAGTTCAAGCTTTCTGATATTTTTGTGATGATGTTATCAGACTATATGGTTCACATTAATTTGTTAAAGTTGGAACAGTTAAACAGTTAAAGTTGGAAGACTGATGATACAGTGAACACATTCTGTCCTGTTCTGTTCAGCCGGACTGGGAAAAACACATCTACATGAAAGGTTGCATTGCAGCATTGGAGGACTGGCTACCGAGAAATCTCTACATGCTTGCCGTTGTTTTTATTATCATCTCACTGCTGCAGGTACCTGCCACATCCAAATTTTAATGTGTGTCATCTGACAGAGGGAACACCCACCCAAACTTTAGAACCAGATTAGCCATTAGCTGATTAAAAACTGTCATACATGTACAGATGTGGTCAGGCTAGAAAATTGATGATGAAGCATCCTGAAAAGAATTTTAGTAAGGAATTAGTTGTAGTTAAGTCATCTGTCATTTGTGTTTTCATATTGATATCAAGGGGGGGGGGGGGACTACAGGTGTTACCATCAGTGATGTCTTAAAGGTAAAAGACAGTTGTGTTTTATTTAACCAGATGGTGGGAATTTACCTTGCGAGGACTCTGATCTCTGACATCGAGAAGGTCAAGTTCAGTTACTAAGGAGGTCGGACAGAGGCGGAGTCTAAGCCTGGTCTCTACCAAGAGACCCTGGACCAAATCTCTTCAGAGTGCCTTCTATTCCTTTTTCTCTTTCTTGTTCTATTACATTTCAGCCATGGAGTAATTTCAGATTGCTCTATTGACGCTGTTTGCTTGCTTCCTGCAGGTGTGTTTATAGACTCATTGTGATCTTTGACCTGGTTGGCTGGTTAAGATCGGTTCCTCTATTCTGCAATGATAGATCAGATTATTCGTATCTGATCACATCTGTATCAGATTGGAAGTGAACCCAACAAAAGTTATTGATGATTTGTTTAGCGGTCCTTGTTAGTACAAATCAATATTTAACATTCATAAGAAGAGGGTATAACAGTCACATTCAAAATATGGATAGCTCTCAAACTACAGTGGGCACTGTTAGAAATGTTTGTTTATTATTATTATAATATTTTAATTGGAACCATCACAAAATGCAGAATGTATGAAAGTACTAAATGAACAGAGTTAAAGCCCCAGGTCATGTGATAACATGTTGAATATGAAGAACTTTATCGACACTGGATTGATTTTGTGAGTCTTTATCCAAAGACAGTTGGAAAAGTTGTTAAAATGTTTGAGCCGATGGGGGGGGAAAAAAAAAACCTTTAATTTTGTCTTGGTGCATTGTTTATTTTATACAAAGTTTTATAGTTTGTATTTACAGAATAAATAGTCAGGAACTTGTCTTCTGTGATATTTTTACATTTGATATTTTAAACAACAAACTTTTGGAATAGCTAAACTTTGAACTGTATCGCGTCACTTCCGGTTGGTGTAATGCTGGACAGTGACCGGTGGGTGGCGCCACTATTAAACCTTCCCAGAAAGACGTGAAACCTGATCCGCACAGAAACAGTCTGGATCCCCTCCTCCCTCTCCTCCACTACTCTCTAAGGGGGCGGAGCCGGAAACGGGCAGCAGCGCCGCTCCGTAGTGTCTCGTCTCGCTCTCGGATTTTCTCGCTCTGTTTCTCGGCTGTCGGATCACCGGGAAGCGGCGTCTTCTTTAGGCGGCACAGGACAACAGATCTCTGGTTACCTGGACAGACGGACCCGGCGGGCAGACCCGCTTCAGTTGGCCTCTGCTCTTTTTTCATTTGCCGCGGTGGAAAAAAATAGACGGAGGCCCGCAGTACGTGCATAGCTTCCCGCAGGCCTCCAGCCCGGACTCCCTGCGTTCTCCAGGAAAATGGACGGATTCACCGGTAGTTTAGGTAAGTGCAAGACGCCGCTTTCGCACTCAAGATCACCCGGTCACGTAGACGCGCAGCAGTGGGACTCAGAAATCCGCACACGTCTTTGGCGGCTTTACACGTGTCACTGCTGTATTTATCAAAGATCGCACCGCCCCTCCGGCGGCTGCAGGGAAACAAAACCAACATCTCCTGGAGACGCATAATAGTTTGAACTCCAAAAGACCAAGACCCGAATCAGACAGACCCCAAATATCATCACTGGGATCAGAAAAGGCCGGAATTAGATAGAAACCCTCAAGATCAGGATCAGCTGGAAACTATAAAGCTCAAGACCAGTATTGGACAGAGAAAATAAAAGCTGTATTAAATGTATTGAATGTTTGTATTTTGCAGTGTTTCCGGAAGTAGCCAGAACCGCTTTCCTTTCTGCTCAACTAAACTTTTTACATATGAAAACGCAGCCAGTTTATGTGGGGTGTTACCATTTGATTTCTCTTCCCCTCTTTCCCTGGTCTACTTCCTCCTTTCTGTCGTTGAAATCTCAGTTCATCATTTTGGCATTACTGGAAGTCGGACAACTGTTATTTATGGTCCTGGGATGTCTGTAGGGTCAGCTGCAGCACTGAAACTATGAGGCAGGTAATGTGTTGATAACGGGCATTCATTCAGATTTGGGACCTTTACCAGTCACAGACCACCAGTATGTGGCCAGAGGAAGTTTCTGAACCATCACAACAGATTTTATTGATGCAGAATCATTAAAAGTTTTGGACCGATGTTAAACGTTCTGGATGCACTGTGGTTTAAGGACCAACGTTGAGGAATGCAGTCAGGTGTGTGTCTGCCTGCCTGCCCGCCCACATGCACGCGGACATGCAACAACATGCAGCACCTTCACCCTGCAACAGCACTTTTGATTGTCAAACAAACTCAGCCAGATGTTATCGATAACTGAGTTAGCTCCATTGCTACATGCTAACCCCACGGGGAGACTGCGTCAGCTGGTCATGAAAGACAAACCCAGCTCACCTTAGAGGCGTGACCTTTACATCTCTGTCCGTCTCGTCACAGATGACAGCATGTCTGGTGCGAGCGTCTCGGACGTCAACGACCGCCTCGCCGCTCTGGAGCTTCGTGTTCAGCAGCAGGAGGACGAGTTGACGGTGATGAAAGCTGCCCTCGCCGATGTCCTTCGCCGCCTCGACGCATCGGAAATTTCAGCTGCTTCTTCAAGCAAGAAACAACATGGAAGCAAAAGTAAACAGTCAACATAGACATTGAGAGAGCTGTGTTTGTCTGCAGTTTTGCTTGAACTGTCCAGTTTGCGACGCGATCGTTGTTGTTTTCCCTGCAGCAATACGACTGCTGCAATGGCTCCTGGCCAGTTAATCAGTCACAGGCTGAAACAGCACAATGAAGCTGTTATTCCAGTAATGGAGATTTGCTTCCTTCTGTAGGTGGCACTGCCCTGCGTGAAGCTCACTCGATGTCCTGCATCACTAACGGAGGAACATCTGCACGAAAGCGAGAATCCACATCCGTTACCAGGAAGGAAACTCTTTCATCTGCAGCAAAGAGGTATAAAAAAACCTGACACGCACACACCAGGTCATTATCTAAAAACACTGCAGTTTCAACATGACAATAAATCTTAGATAGATAGACGATTTGGCCTCTCGTCTTGATGTGGTGTCTCATATTTGACAGAACAAACTGTCAGCCCAGATCCTCATTACTCTGAACAAATGCTTCACTGACTTCAGTTAATATTGAATATTAAATTTGATTTCTTTATCTTTATAGAAGTGAGATTAATCTGATCCACTTTACATCATATTAAGCATCACATTAAAAAAGTCATTTTTCTCTTCGACAAATTGGAGGAAAAAAATCATTAACCAAGTAAAAAAGAAGATCTTTCAAGATATTTCAGTGTCTGTGACAATACTTAATAAATGTCTTTTGGCGGCCATAAATGCTGAACTTTCTACTCTGACTGCTAATGAGGACAGAGAGATGAGAGTCCTGCATTGCTATGGTTTTAAGGAATAAGAACCTCGATTAAAAAAAACCAACAACAAAACAAGTTATTTTGTATGTTCGGGTGTAATTAATCCAGTTTCAGTGCAGCGTCACCAAAAACTGAGAAAGAAAAGAGAGAGAAGTAAATCAAAGCTAAAACCTAGAGGACAACATTTGGTGTTTCAGCAATAATAACTAACTTCTAGGACTACAGCTCTTCCTTGAATCTTCAGTATCTTACCAGTAATATTCAAATTCACCCAGTCGGTCAAGTCAAAACAAGCATCAGCGTAGATACAGACTGGAAACATCCTGTTAAAGTATCATTGCTCAACGTCTCCCACAATGGCAGGATTGAGCTGAAAAAACGGATCATTAGAAGTTGGAGCTGGATTTAATTCTGTTAGCCGCTAAACTAAGATCAGTAGATGCTATTGGTACACACACACACACACACACACACACTCTTTAAAAGGATGTAACACCATAAATTGAAGTGGTGCCTGAACTCTTTTTCCCCAGTTGGACTCTGCGTTGCGTTTCCATGCTTTCAGGACAGTCGGCTCTGCTGTTTTTAGTGAGACTGTTGACATTTTTCTGGTCCTGGTCCTGATCACGGTGGAAGGTTTTCATTTACTGTTCAGTACATCCGGTCCGGCCGGTCTCTTACAGTCCCGGTTTCATCCACAGTGGAACAGACAGGAAGGAGGAGGTCGGCGTCCAGCAGTCGCAAAAGGACATTTGTGGTTTGAACTCCCGTAGTTAGAGTCAGTAGAACCTGAGTAGAATCAGATGGTGTAGGTTAGAACCAGTAGAAGCACATGTTTGTGGTCTCTCACCATCCTGATTTCATCCACAGTGGAGCAGACAGGAAGAAGGAGACCAGCAGCGAGCGGTCTCAGATGGAGGAGATCAATGAGAAGGAGGACCTGCCCCCCTCTTCTCCTCAGACCCCCCAAACCCCCCAGACCCCTCAGACCCCCCAGAGGCCAGCTCAGTCTGCTGACAGCAGTAAAGGCCATGCTCTTCCCAAAAGGTTCCGCTCTGTTCTGTCAACTCTTCTGAAGTTCTTGCTCTGTGTGGTTACTAACCCCGCCCCTGAAGACCCAGAGTCCGCCCTCACCTGAGTATCCTCTCCAGCTCAGGTAGAGTCTAGATGGGCCAAACACAACTGATCATTCAGGGTTTGGTGAGGGAGCAGAAAGAGGGCTGTGGGTCCTCAGGTGCAGGTATGGGCCCTCATGGGTTCTCCTGGAGATCAGGTTAACAGGCTTTTGTAGATCTGAGTCTCTGCTCCCAAATACTAATGTTTGCCCCTCCCACTTTTCCTTTTGGACCTTCTCTGCAGCAGTTCCTCTAACTGTGCTTCAACCCCCAAAGCCTCCTTGCAGTAATCCCGGAGACCTCCCAGTACAACTAACGTTCTGCAGTATCTTCTTCTCTTAAGCTTCTCTGACTCCAAATCTTCTATGCTGTTTGCTGCTTGAGGTTACTAAAGCTTCTAATGAGGGTTCCGCTGAGGACTTCCTGCTGCAGCTGGCTTTCACCCTCTGATGGTTGTAAAGTTGCTGCTACCATCCTGGATGTTGTTTCACTCTGAGTCACTGAAGTTTATGTGGTCACAAACTGGGGCACTTCTGACCTGTTGCTCTGATGGCGTCTCTCTAGCAACCAGATCCTCTGTTGATGAAGCTCAGTGACTTGGAGTGTTTCTTCTAGAGCACTACTGTGACACTGTGTGTGTGTGTGTGTGTGTTCAGGGGGCCCAGTGTGAAGCGGTCCTCAGGTATGGAACGTTCTCGCAGCAGCAACTGGGACACTTCAGATGAGAACAAGAATAAACTGGTGAAAGCTGCATCCACCTCCAAGCTGCTGGCCAAAGTGGTGAAGAACGCCGAGCGGTATGTGCACTCGCTATGCTGAATTAGTCAAAATACAGCTTCGATCAAATCAAACTAGGTTTAAAGTTAACTAAACTAACAGACGGGAAGCCACTGACACACGTACCAGAAACACACCCGAAAGATCTGCATATACTTTTACTTATGCTTAAGTTAGCTCACTACTTTTTCCCTTAAAATGCACTTGGAACAAAAAAAATTAACATCAAAATATTTTTCTGCCTGTTTCAGACACAAAGACACAGTTGTCAGTCAAGGTAAATCTGATTTTATGTATGTTATTGATTATCGGTGAGGTCATCAGTATAATCATTGTCATTAACATCATCATGTTTTCAACAGCCAATAGGAAGCCACTGTTGCCGATTAAGATGTCTTTATGTTAATGAGTGTGATTTTTGTTAGTGTTTTTTCTGTTTGTGTTATTGAGGATGCACATTAATGTTGTTTTCTTTGCAAATTTATAGTTTGTCTTTTTTTGTGTTGTACATTTGTCGTCATTCATTGTTTTTTTTATGTTGAATGATGATGTCTTTGTCTTAAACCAGCCAAAATGTCAACACGAGAGAAAAACAGTCAAGCTGGTAAGTTCCGAGGAGAGGCGTGAACAAGCGAGTAGGCTAAAACCATGCTAACATCCTAACAGCAGCTGATGTAGTGTTTTGCTTCTGCCCTGGACCAAATGCATCTCTCTGCTTTATTGTCAGCCTTGCTTGTTCACCTGCTCTCTTCTTCAGCCTGATCAGGTGATAGCACACCTGTCTGTGCCTCCTCCCTTTTTTTTAACTACCTCCATAGAACCATTTGATTTTTTTGCCAGCACTACCTGAAATTGTAATCTTCCAGATGCAAACCAACATCTAAATGTGAAGCCTGTGATTGGATGCTGTGATCAACCTCTCATTGATTGACAGGCCATTCAGCCAATCCTGGATGTACATGATTGTTTCCAGGTGTGAATCTGTGGAGGTAAACGCTGACACAGCTGGTGTGTCTGTCTAATCTTCTTTGCCTGCATGTTAGCCACTACTCTTCACTTGAAACCCGTCCTCCGCTTTATCCTCACCCTCATTTTCACCTGAGCCTCACTTTTTTGTGTTGTGTCTCTCTTGTTTCTGGATGAACTTCCAGGTTTCACGTTGTTGCAGTAGTTTTTGATGATCGTCACCCTCGTCTGTCACGCCTCCCTTAGTGTCAGCTTTGTTTCTGGCCTCTCAGCTGGGGTGAAACAAAACTGTCAGGGTGTATTTTATTATCATATAATGATTTATTTGTTTCCAAATAAATTACAGGCTTTAGTGTTGGTTTTATTGATCACTATCAGATTTTCACAAGGATGTTTTCTCAGACCATTAGTTCACAATCAAGCCTCTCTGAGCAGAAAATAATAGTTTATGATAATAATTATAACTGATTGTCATCCAGACCAAATCTCTTGGAAAGATTACTTCTAATAAAGTACAGATTGTGTTTTTTATCCTCTCAATGTGTGTGTGTGCGTGTGTGTCTCTGCAGAGGGGAACCACATTAAAATGTTCATGCGTGGTCGTCCAATTACCATGTTCATCCCATCAGACGTAGAAAACTATGATGAAGTTCGGACCGAACTTCCTCCAGAGAGGCTGAAGCTGGAGTGGGTGTATCCTTGAATTATACGCTTAATCGGAGTAATGATCTTTCCCACCCATGGAAAACAATGAGAGCAGTGAGCCATCTAACCTGGTTTGTACACTAACTGCCAGTTACAAAGGGGAGGCGGCAGAGGTGGAAACACTTTGACAAACCCGTTTGTGGCTCTTCAAATGATGGGAGATTCACAAATGTTTGAACAGAAATGTTGGATGTTTATGTCTGGAAGCAGACGCACTGTAAACATGTCATTTTCAGCTCGTATTCCTCACTTTTTCCTCTGTGAGAAGGCTAACTGATCAGAATGAGCTATTTTGCTGGTGCCAATAACATTTCAAAATGGGTGTATCCATGATGCTCCTTGACCCTCTGTAGCTATGGCTACCGTGGCAGAGACTGCAGAACCAATGTTTACCTCCTTCCAACCGGAGAGATTGTTTACTTCATCGCCTCCGTTGTCATTTTGTTTAACTATGAAGAGCGGACTCAGAGACATTATCTCGGACACACCGACTGCGTCAAGTGGTGAGAAAACAATCACATGACAGTTGCACTGCTGTGCGGTTGGCTGGTCTGTGTTGACTCTGTCTGCCTGCCAGTTTGGCCATCCATCCTGATAAGATCCGGATCGCCACGGGACAGATTGCAGGAGTGGACAAAGATGGAAGGGTACGGACTTAAAAAGATGATGTCTTCATCTTCTGCACATAGCAAAAACAAAAGGAGTATATAAGATGTTACAAATATTGATGAAAATTGCACCTGAAGGTTCACAATAATCAATAATGTCTATGGTGATTTCAGCCGCTGCAGCCTCACGTTCGGATCTGGGACAGCGTTTCTCTCTCCACTCTGCAGGTTATTGGCATCGGTACATTTGAGCGAGGTGTTGGCTCTCTGTCTTTCTCTAAAGCTGTGAGTATCCAGGTGCATCCTGGGAACTGAAGTACATTGGTTTTATATTTTTCGCTAAAAAATGACAGAAACTCTGCAATTCACCGAGGTTCTGTTTTTGTCTGACCCTCTTTCAGGACTCCGGTCACCACCTGAGTGTTATTGATGACTGTAACGATCACATGTTGACAGTGTGGGATTGGCAAAAGAAGTCAAAGATTGCTGAGATTAAGGTGATCAAGTTTTTAATTTCCTTTGTTTTCCTCCATATTTTCACATTAAATTTAATGATATAGAAAAATGACACAAGATAAATGAAGTTCAACAATAATAATAATAATAATAATAATAATGACACAGGAGTTGATGGTGAGTGTTTACTGGTTCTGACTGGTGCTGTTTCAGACCACTAATGAGGTGGTCCTGACTGTGGAGTTCCACCCCACCGACCCAAACACTATTGTGACCTGTGGGAAGTCCCACATTTTCTTCTGGACCTGGACTGGGAATTCACTGGCTCGTAAACAAGGAATCTTTGGGGTGAGTTCACATTTTTAATCTTTGTTTTTCCCTTGAAAGTTAAAATAGTCATCAAGAGGTGAGGTGACTGCTTGGCACAGAGGGCTTCCCTGCAGGTATATAGTTCCCCCTGGTGGGCCGGAGCCCGCACAACCACTAATGAGCACATTTAAATTTAACAGCTGATTATAATTGGTACTGCAGGTCACTGGTCCCATGAGTCTCAGCAGCTTTCTGACCCTGTTTCTTGTGTTGTAGAAATATGAGAAGCCAAAATTTGTCCAGTGCCTGGTCTTTCTGAGCACTGGAGACATTCTGACTGGAGACTCTGGAGGAGTCCTGCTGGTATGGACCCGGAACTCTGCCGAGGCCCCTACTGGGAAGGGCCCCCGAGGTAGAACCTGCCTCCTGCCTGCTGCAGTATTCATACCCTAACCCTAACCCTGGAAATATGGAGTTTATCAACACAGTAATGCTGTCTGGGTATAAAATAAATTCAGTACTGTGATTCACCTGTACACTTGTGTGTCCAGCATTTCAGATCATTCGCCAGGTCAAGGGTCACGAGGGCAGTGTGTTCTGCATGTGTGAGATGAGGAGCGGAAGTGTGCTGACTGGAGGAGGGAAAGACAGAAAAATCATCCTGTGGGACCACGAACTACGAGCTGACCGTGACATCGAGGTTGGTCACACCGCTGCTGTTTGATTAGAGGATGACATCATTCTGAGTCTGGTATCATGTGTGAAGTCACGCGTGTTTGTGGGTCTCGACAGGTCCCAGATCAGTATGGGACCATCAGAGCTGTATCAGAGGGGAAGGGAGATGAATTCCTGGTCGGAACATCTCGAAATTTTATCCTGAGGGGAACGTTCGAAGACGGCTTCCGGGTGGTGGTCCAGGTGAGGATTAGTGATGTTGCTGTGATGTCGTCGGCACATGAGGTAGTTTGCCTCCAGATGGTGATGTGTTTGAGCACTAAGTGCTATTTGTGATGTGTTCAGGGTCACACAGATGAGCTGTGGGGTTTGGCCTCTCATCCGTTCAGGGACATGTTTCTGACATGTGCTCAGGACCGTCTGGTCTGTCTCTGGAACTCTGTGGATCACAGTCTGCAGTGGAGTCGCACGCTGGAGGTCAGCAGACAGCTGGTTGATGGTTTATGAATGATTGATATGTCATTGACAGCGTTGTCCCTCCCTCAGGAACATGGACACTGTGCAGACTTTCATCCCAGTGGAGCTGTGGTTGCCATAGGAACGCACTCAGGAAAGTAAGTATGGCTTTTTAGGCAACCTGTCAGTTGGTTGTTGGAGTCAGCCGCTAACGATACACAGAACGGTGACACATGGCTTCAAGTGGTTTTGTGAATGGTGCCTCAGTGGACTGAATTGGTCTGTCTGTCAGATGGTACGTTCTGGACGCCGAGACCACTGACCTGGTGGCAATACACACCGATGGCAACGAGCAGCTGTCTGTGATGCGCTTCTCTGTAGGTGGGTGGAGTCCAGTCAAAGCATTCTGCGTATCAGTAAATAGTTGGACTACATGTCCCACAATTCCTCTGTGGTTGTGCAGATGGCAGCCTGCTGGCCATTGGCTCCCATGACAACTTTATCTATCTGTACACCGTCTCTGAGCGAGGGCGCAAGTACAGCAGATATGGGAAGTGCTCAGTAAGTCTGCTCCTCTTTTCTTCTTATGTTTCCCTTCTTCCTTTTGCTCCTCGCTGCTCCTGACACCAGGAGATTCATCAGTTTTAAAAAGGTTTAAATCCTTCTTGCAGCTGTAAGCACGCCACGTGTCGCTAGCAGACACATTAGCTGCCAGACTCAGATGTGTCAGCTGATGAAAATGTTCTGATGGTTTTCACAGGGACATTCCAGCTACATCACACACCTGGACTGGTCACCTGATAACAACAACATCATGTCCAACTCTGGAGATTATGAGATCCTGTACTGTGAGTACTGATATTAATCTAGTACCGTGTGCTTCAAGTGCTGTGTGGTAAGAGTTTTGTTTTCAGGGGACATTCCAAATGGATGCAACTTGATCAGGAATCGTTCAGAGTGTAAAGACATCGATTGGGCAACCTACACCTGCGTGCTGGGTTACCACGTGTTTGGTCAGTAAACCTCATCACGTGTCCAAAAACATGTGGATGGTTCATTTACTGTAGTGTACTTTTTTGTACTGATGGTATTAGAGGTGAGATGACACAGGTGTGTGTTTCAGGCGTGTGGCCAGAGGGTTCTGATGGAACCGACATCAATGCTCTGATCCGATCTCACAACAGAAAGGTCATCGCTCTTGCTGACGATTTCTGTAAAGTTCACCTGTTTGCCTACCCGTCCTCCAGGGCCAAGGTGAGGCACACAATTCAGTCTTGCTCTGTCTTGTGGGTCTTCAAAGATCGACATGCATTTGTGTGTTTGTGTGTGTGTGTGTGTGTTCACAGGCTCCCAGTCATAAGTACAGTGCCCACAGCAGTCATGTGACCAATGTCAGCTTCCTGTATAGAGACAGCCACCTGATCTCCACGGGGGGGAAGGACATGAGCATCATGCAGTGGCGTTTGGTTGAGAAAACCTCGCTGTCTCTTACCGATGGCCTTCTCTCTAACCCCGCCCCACCGCAGCCTGAGTCTCTCTTAACTCCTCCGTCTCGCGCTGCTGCCACGCCCACACAGGAACCTGCTCCTCCTGCAACAACCAATGGGACCCAAGATGGATCCTCCCCGGACACTCCGCCTCCGACAGAGTTAACCCCGCCTTCCTCTGAGTCAACCCCGCCTCCCTCAGACAGCACAGTGAGTCTGAAGGACAGCCTTGAGCCAAGCGATGATACAGCCACACCTAGCGATGAGGGGCTGCCCCCCCTGACCCCCCCATTATAGAAAGAACATGTGTTTGTGAGAGTGAGTGTATGTGTACACGCACGTGTCTGCAGAACTTTGTCGTTTTTTTTCATCATCAGTTTAAATGAAATGAGGTCACAGTGTAAAACATCTGGAGAGTGTGATTTACCTGAGCAGGTATTGGGGGAGTTGGCATCATCTGGCGTACTTGTCAGTCCGTTGCAGTAAAACAGAAAGTGTTGGAAAAAGAATAGAGCATAAAGAAGCATAAAGTGTGTTTTAAGAGTGTTTTGAAATTGTGCTCAAAGAGATAAGATTAGTGGCGACATTTGGTTTTTATCACATTTTTTCTTAACGGTCTCATGATGCTGCTTCACTGTTAACTTTGTATATTTAAAAGTTTACTCTCAACAAAAGCCCTACAGGGAAGGGACTTCTGTATGAAATACTTCTAATGTGAAATGTGCAGGAAATTGGAAGTGTGTGAGAAAGTCGGTTTGAATTTGAGTGTGGTCATTGAGCCAAAAAATTGTGGGACAGTGATCTTGTGTTGTGAAATGCACACAGTTAAACTGATCACTTCTGGATTTAAGAAAAAGTAAATAAATGTTGGTGTAAATGGGAAGTCAGCCTCCAGAGTAATTACTGTGACCAGGCAGTGGATTGGCGTGAGATGTCTCTCCACAGAGGATCTGTGTTTGTGTATACTGCAGATGTCTGTGTGTATATTTTGTTCACCACCAGGGGGCAGCAACTCTTAGCTACACTGTAAAGAATTCACACATCTCTCAACCAATCAGATCACAGGAAAACCCGAGCTACTCTTCTGATTGGCTGGTTTCAATGACTCATTAACTGCTGATACTTTTGTCTGTTCTGGACCATTTCTCTTCAAAATGTTTGAATGTGATTGTCATTTCAGGGGGCGGGGGCCTTATCAATGAGGGGGCGGGTCGTTTTAAAATTACTTCTAATGAATATCTTCATTTTTTTGTATGCTCAACTCTGAAGGGCTTTTTTCACAGTTCAGGGAGTTCAGGGTGGGGGTAAATGGGGCAATATTCGGGTTAAGGTTAAGGGCGGGTTTTTGTTTTGTCTTTTTAGAGGATTCAAGACATCGATACCTATGTTGATAATATTCATGTGACTGTTTTGAGCCAATCTTGTTTTCTCATGCATTCCTGTCAGATGACAGACTGTACTGAAGATTTCAACTGAAATAAAACTGTTTTAAAATTTTAATGTTGCCAAGGAAATGGTCCTTTTTATTTTCTCAAGCATCATCACCAGGTAGTTATGATTCTTATAGCTGGAAGCTAAAGGCAGTGAAGACTGAGTCAAGTTGCTTTATTCCCTTTGGGGTCATGGGGAGGGTCCACCCCTGCATGAGTTGCTAGTTCATCACAGGGGTGGGTTTAGTACCTTGGCAGTGAAGGTGTTCTGATGAACTAGCAACTCATGCAGGGCTGCTCTGGCAACTTCCCCTGCTACCAGAACACCTTCCATGTTTTGCCTGCACCGGGGCTCGAACCAAGAGCCCTCTGCTTCTCAGCCCAGTTCCTTACAGACTGTGCTACCGCCACCTGAAAAGGCTCTTTTTGATCTAAAAACCCAACCATTTCATACAACTCAGGTGAAAGAGTTTATTTAATTTTTTTTAAAAATAGAACAAACTCTTTAGACTTTATTTTTGCTCAAAATATGATTTAAACTCAAGACAACTAAAAACTCCTGAGTGGGGCTCAGCCACGCTGAGTTATGGGAACTCTCCCTCATGATAATTTTGGAGGGCTGTGGTGGGTTCAGGCGTTACAGAAGTCTGTGAAGCAGCAGTTCCAGCCGGCTCGAGCGCAGTTGTCCAGTGCCGTGCAGCCTTTCTCTCCATTGCCTGTAGAAGAAGACAACAGATAAGATGTAGAAACCATAGAAGAAGAAACAAACTCCATTTGAGTTTCCCGGTGACCCCAGGGTCAGGCCTGCTGTCCCCAAAATAGGTGGAAAAGGCTGGAGGAACCAACCAGAATAGTGACAGGAGGGAGAACACAACTCCAGCTCAGGTGTTCCGATATGCAGGAAAAACACGGCACAGTGGAAGTTGATTATTGTTTTTTGTGCCTAATTTGCGGATGCCTCACCTCGGGTGTAGCAGGCCTGTTTGGTGTCACTTCTGCAGTCCAGCTGCATGTCCCTGACCATCAGGAAGTCCTCGCCCTGACAGCGGATTCTAAATTTGGCAGCTGCAACACAAACACACCTGTCACACGATCATACCTGGCATGCTTTTCTCTTCTGTTTTGAAACTGTTTTTTCATGTTTCATGTACGACTAGATTCAGAATCTCTGGGAGGATAATTCCATCTGTCGTCAGTCAATCAACTTTAACACCTCGGGTAAAGTTCAGCTGAGTAAAGAGAGAATTCTGTGTTCAATGTTTTCCACATTGGGAACCAGTAGGCACATGAATCAACGGCTGGCTCCTGTTTCCACTGCGGGTCACTGTCCCCGAGGGGAGGGTACAGGCGGGCGACACAAAGGGTGTGAAGGAATTTGTGAAAATGGGATAAAGAGCACAATGAAGGTGATGAGGCTAAAGCCCAGCCATGATTTTACTTTTCTAAATAAAATCACCTGCAGACATGTGTAACAGTCCTCTTTACTCTAAAACGTCCAAAATAACTTCAGTTTTCTCACAAATAGGCAACATTTTTAAAGGGTTCTTAGTAGTTAGTAGTTTTTAGTAGTAGGTTTTACCTGAGCAGAGCGGCAGCAGCACCAATAACAGCACCAAGAACACCTTCATCGTTTGAGAGTCGACTCAGCAGACTGCAAAAAACTGAGGCCAAGGAAATGTAGCTGGACTTTTATCTTGTCCTCACACACACACACACACACACACACACACAAATGGGAAATGGGTTGTTTGTCTGAAATTTAGCAAAGTCATGAAAGACCTGAAGCCTCTTCTGATTGGTCTGTGTGTGTGTGTGTGTGTGTGTGTGTGTGTGTGTGTGGTGTGTGTGTGTGTGTGTGTGTGTGTGTGTGTGTGTGTGTGTGATAACAGCTCTGTGGACAGAAGCTCCTCCCACCTGACTCATGTCTGAAGGACTGTTTGAACTGCGTTCTGACCCACTGGTCACTGACTGGCTAACACTCAACAACATCAGCATATTTTGTCTACTTTGATCGCAAACATTCGAGTCCTGAAAGAACAAATCTGATTATGTCACACTTACAATGAGTTGAAAGGGCAGCATTGATCCATTTTACTGGGTTCACAATCACGATGCAAATGATGATGTTATAATGATACATCATAAAGACCAAACCAGAAAATGACTTGAGGGGACTAGAAAGAACTTTTTATTTGAAACTTGACTCAATGATATTATGAAACTAAACTGTTGTTAAATTTTTCGGTAGATTTCAGAGCAGCCGACAGATGGTAATTTCAGATATGACATCGTGGGTATTTTGGCTTTTTTAAATTTTTTTAAATCAACACGAGGAGCAACCAGCAGCCACCTTTGTTTTGATCAAGTTAAACCAAGACATTCAAATGCAATCCCTTTCGTTATGACTCTGTGGGAATCAAACCTCTGACCAACGATGGCGCTGTGCTCAAGCCAATGAGAAACAACAGGAAAGCTCAGTGAACAAACACGAATTAACTATGGAACCCCTCAAAAACAAACATGCTAATATGATATATTTTAAATAATAACACATTTACACGTATACGTTTACACATAACCACCAGAACCTGTATGCAGAATATCAGCAATATTAAATATAGTTTTGGTTTAAATAAATATTTGATCACATTCCAGCAGGTGAGCGAAAATTATAGTCAATTATAGAAACAAACGTTCAATTAACAAAATCAAAGATGCAATTGTTGACACACACGACCAAAAGCATCACACTAGCATGTTTTGCAGAGTTATTGATGTTGTATCAGCATGTGGACGAAACGCTTCTTTACATTTTAAAAAAGGGAAATGGACCTGCCTCGACAAAATCAGCCCAATCTGCCAGAACAGCGCCAATTAAACACAGTGGTCAAACACCGCCACTACAACAAATCAACACGGTAGTTTTCTCATAATTCAAAGTTGCTTCAAAACAAGCTCTAACAAGTCAGTATGCAGGCTGCGGTAATCTGTTATGAAGCAACTAGAATACTTTTTTAGTCCAATATGAAAATTTAACCAGAAGCTCAGCCTTTTAAAGCTCAGCTTTATTAAATGAGATCATTTGGTCCTTGTGTATTGTAAAATAGAAGAGGAAGGAACTAGGTAGGTGTAGTGAACTTCAAGCCACGGAATTCCAGTCAGAATGAGAAACCTCTGCCTCTAGTGGTCAGAAACAAACCACAGCCAGAAAAAGTTAATATTTAGGAAAAGAAAACAGCCAAAATTGTTGAAAACTCTGGAGGGGGCATGAAGCATGTGTAAATGCTCATTAGTCTTATGGAAAGGATCCATTTACACAATTGGCTGACAGAATTTCTGAATGTAATGACAACTTTGAAAACCATTCATTTAAAATGGACAGGCATTGATTACCTAAGTGTGAGTGAGGAAACGACCAGAATTTTTGGACTCCTACCACCATTTAACCAGCTTAACTCCTCTTCCAATGTTCAGTTCCTCTGTTTTTCACCCAAAGAATCAGAGGATGATGTCATAGAGTCTTCCAATGCGGCCTAGCCACTCGCACAAGGCCTGGCGGACGCGCACATCGGTCACATGACAGGAAAGCTGGCTGAGGCATGGGTAGAGTGCTGGCTGGAGGGCCAGGAAGGCGGAGTCTGAGAGGATGAGGACCTGATTGAGGACAGTCAGGACCATGTTGGTCCAAGCCTGCAGGGACAAAAACACATGCGCTGTCATTTTCCTTTGTCTTAGGGATCAGTTGGAGTGCTCAAGACATTCGTCGTTACCTGTCAAAGCAGCTGCAGTCATTTACAGAATTTTATGAGACTTAATAATTTAACTCCAAACACTAAAAACATGGTTGGTGAAATGTTCTAATTTTGACCGTCCGCTGTGTTTCTGTACCTGTATCTGAGCCTCAGAATCCCTCAAAGAGATGTTGTGGGAGCTGATGGTAGACCCCGATCGTGGTCTCTTTTCCTGCCTCAGGACTTCAGGTCCTGCGCTGACCGAGTGCCTCAAAAGGGGGCCCTTCTGGTCCACCAGGTGCTGAGGTCTCTGTGGGGGCCTCTGTGGCTCCACGGGGGTCCTCTGCTCGCTGCCACCCGCCACCTCCACCACTACCCGACCCTGCTCCTTCATGAAGAGGTTGATGTGACTCTGAGATGTCGGCTGCTGCTGCTTCCTGCGCTTGTACTCCATCATCAGCTTGCTGATGGTTTTGTCCGTGGTGATGGTGTACAGCTTGTTGCTGGCGTGTTCCCACCATTCCTTCCTCCGTGCAGGTGCAGCACTGTCAGAAGCTGCTCCCACCGTACTTTCCACCACGCCCGAGTCCCTCCTCTCGCCGCTGGTCCCAAAGTGATGAGGCAGACTGCTGGTGCAGCTGTGCAGACAGATTTGAACATTTTTAGAGCTCTTGACTTAAGTTGAAACTAAAACAGATGTTTGGACGTTAGAAGAGACTTGAAGGACCTGAATCCTGGACTGGGTGTGGGCGGCGACAGTGAACCTGTGTGACACCTGTACCCGCTGTCCTCCATTGGCGTCCCTTTCACAGAGAGTCCCCCCACTGATGTCGGGGTGGATGTCTCCGATTGGAAGAGAGGGAGAAAAAAGATGTGATCACTTCCGCCGGCTCCTCCTGACAGTGGCGCCGCCTCCTCCAGCGAGCTCTTCAGGTCACGGTGCATCTGAATGTAGCTGTTGCACAGATCCATGCACAGCTTGTAGAGCCGTTTGACCAGCCACGCCCAGTCCGCTCCTCCCAGTGGCTGCACGCTCAGCGAGGGGACGGATGCTCGCCACTGACTCCTTTTGTCTCGGCCTCGGGGAGGACTTACCTGGGGCAATCAAGTTTAAATAAAAGGTACAAATTACATAAATGGGTAAAAGTTAAAAAGAGAGACAGATCAGAATTCAGTCCGGAATCACCTGGGCTGTTTCCTCAAAGATATCTTCATCCTCCGAAGATGCCGAGCCTGGATGAGAGGAGTCGGAGCTGCCTTCCTCTTCCTCATACAGGATCTTCTTCACCTGAACACAAGAGGCGGTGCAACTGTGAAACTGAGCTGTGACATCAGCATGACGCTAGTTAACTCAAAGCTATGTAGGTTAATCTGCTGTCGCCAACATGTTAATTAAACCGCTTTAGTTGGTGGATGTTGCTAAAATAGGGAAGATGTTAGATTATTAGTATTGGTTTAAGTATTATTGTCAACAGATTAAAATACCTGGTCAGAACTTCTTCCATTACACCTTTCCAAACAGAAAATAGATTTTTAAAATGACGTACATCTGCAACGCTCAGTAAAAACTGAGCTACAACAAACATCTGAACAAAAAAAATGTCGAAATCACCTAAGAGCCGGCACACAATAATACCCCAAAAACACATCCATACATATTTGTAGGTTTGTGCTGATGTACATTTGTGATAGCCTCTCTCTATATATACACATATTATGTGACGCTGCTAGAAGGGGGTGTGGCTTCTACCTGCTGTGCCGTCATGGTGTCGGCCTGACTCAGCGTGGCACACAGCAGCGTCTGGAAGTAAAGGTTGAAGCTCATGGCTGACTGGCGGTACAGATTAGCTGCTCCACAAACACCCGACACCTTCATCAGAAGGTACTTCAGACCAGGACGTGTGTCAAATTCCCGGGCAGTCCTGTGGAGGAGCAGGTTAGTCTAGCATCCTGAAACCCAGAGTTCCACAGGTCCCTGAGCTACACTAACCTGTAAGAGTCCAGCAGCAGGTCCAGGATTATGGCTAAATTGGCCATGGAGATATAGCGCAGAAAGCCTGCTGTGTTTCTGCTCGGGTCAGAGGTCACTGGCGTGACCCTGTCATGACCTTCAGGCTGCTTGACAAATTCTTCCAGAAGGATGTCATACAGGTTCTGTAGGAGGACCTGGTGGGACAGCAAACTCACCACAATGGTCCTGAAGGGGATCCTGTAGAAACCAAACACCAAATTGCATTCAGGATAAACTCTCATCACGGATTTTCTGAGTGGGACAGTAGCTGCTAGCGTCTGTGCCAAATGTTGAGCAGCTCATGTGGGCTCATGGGTCAACTTGTCAAAGTGCAGGATGGCCACAGTGAAGCCGGTAGCTGGTGCATTTTCTGGTGGTTTTCTTGCAAGGTTTGCTACAGTGGCTAACCAGGCTAGTGCTAACAATTTAAAACAGGTTCCAACAAGTGGCACTAGGTGCAAATCTTTATTCTTTGATCTAATAAATACAGGAGTCTTTAATCTACCCTCAATGCCAAGTTCTGCCTGTTTTTATTTTAGCTATTAATCAATAATCGCTAAAAAACATTACCATACACGCCAACATATTTACTGTTAAACGGACAAATGTCTCTTGATGCCTTACCCAATTTTCCTGTTACCACGGCAGCAGAAAGATAGAAAGTGACAGATTTAGAGTTTTTTTTGATTAGTTAGTTCTAGTTGCTATCTAATGTGAAAGAAGTCAAGCTTCCCGTTTGTGGTTGTGTTTTACCGTTTCTGAGTGTGTCCATTGGCTGCCTGGTTGGACGGCAGTTCAATAATGAGAACGCAGGACTGAGCGTGCTCAAAGCCATCCTTGTTGTTTGGCGTCTTTGGTGAACATTGCGTATCCAACATAAAGACCTGCAATGCAAAAAGGCCAATAACAATTTTCAAAGACAGTGATGCTGCAAATACAATCTAAATTTGATGTTTTCAACCTTTCTGAGCTAGCTAACTGGAGATGTAATATATGCAGTTGTAAAAACCCTTCAATAACAGCACCTGGACATTAGCATTTGTCCATTTGTCACTCTCCATTTTCAGCAGAGAGGAATATAAGCGACACACTATCTTGGGAATGCTTGTGTTCGGTTCAGTTCAGTTACGATGCAGTACTGGTGGGTGGTTCTGACCTGCTGTGCCATGGCTTTGATCCGCCAGTACTCGGCCTCGGCTGCGGGGGAATGGGACGGAGCCGCCACCTTTACCTCGCAGGCATCTCCAGCAAAACTGTCAGAGCCGCTGTGAAAACAGGCCAACAGGTTCTGCGAAAAGAGAAACGTTGGCAGTTATTGGGAACATTACCACGAGCAGTCCTCCTGAAGGTTAACATGGGCCACCTGTGTATTCATGCCCTTACTGTATATCTGCACATATGCGAGGTATCTTAAAAAGCTTTATACCTTCACTGGCTCCAGCGTGGCAGAAAAGGCATCCTGTAGAGCGCAGCAAGCTAACCGCCACATTTCCTCTGTGAACACCGGACCCACTGTGACCAAAACGTATCTGAGAGGAAACGACCCGCAAACCATGTAAATTCATCACATAAATATTACTATACTAAATATTTTAATAAATTTTTTTTAACATATATTTAAGAATGAAAAGGCATAGCACAGCACTGATTAGCTGACTAATAGCTAACATTAGAACAAGGATACATCCACTGGTGTAACAGAAATAAAGTTCTACTTGTTTACTTCTGTGTTTAAAAGTCTATTTTTACTGCATTGCTAAGGAATAAGTGACCGACTTTGTCAGGTTTTCTTTCAGTGAGAAATGGGGACTATACTTATTCATTCTTCCTTCCAAGAAAATCATAACTTTTGCTTCTGACCTGATGCAGGAACAGCCGACCCTGGAGATGGTCTCTGCTGGTTCAGACACACAGGAAACCAGCAGCTTGAACAGATCCTTCAACATGAGGTTGATCAGGGACTCATAACCGATATCTGATTACCCAAAAAAAAACAAAAAACAGACTGATTTTACACATATTTACCAAAGTTGTTATTACCAGTCCATTTATCTCCTCTATCCCAGTATAACCAGTCCACTTCCTCCTCACACCTGAGTGTATGAAGCTGTTGACGTGTTCCACCACCAGCTCGCAGCAGAGGCCGATGGCGTGTTTAAAGTTTGCAGCTGCCATGTCCCAGTAGGAGTGGTCGCCTTGGCTACGCTGCAGCCACAGTGACATCACAGGAAGCAGCAGCTGGATGACAGAGAAGATGCCAAAACCTGGACCTTGAGGGAGGAGTCAGAAGGCTGCGGCTGATTACAGTGTTGAGAGATATGTGTTTAACATAAGACAAGGCTGAAGAGCAGAGTGTTGTCGACATATTGAGGAACTAAATGAGAAGAGTAAACTAGACTTAACCTTAACCAGTAAGTCTAAACTGTAAAGGCCTCTAGGGGCCTCTAGGGGCGCTGTGACCTTTATGCTGGTGTCAACGTCCTGCTTGAGTGTTTCACTTGTGACTACACAGGTTAATGAACTAACAGGATTCTGCCATGTCTGACCTGGTACCACTGTGACCTCCCTCAGCAGAGTGAAGAGCAGCTCCAGCGTCGGAGGCTGATGTTGGCGAGGACAGTTTGAAACCGCGGCGGTGAGCTGCTCCAGCAACAAAATCCAGACCTGGATCAGACCTGAAGGATGGAAAATACAGTCAAACATGCCAGGACGGATGTAAAAACGCCCAAAGAGGACTCACCTGTGCCGTCATCGAACTCCTGAAGGACACAGTCCACACCGTCCTCGGTGCTCATGGAGCGTTCCTGCGTCTCCACCGGCAGGCTCGCCAGCCGCGGAACCAGAAACACGGGTTTGGACGGCATCTTGTAGATCTTTGCGAGCAGCTGTGGTTCAGATGCAGCTTTGTTACTACAGAGATTCTTAATTGAAGGCATTTTTGAAAAGTTTGAAGAGCGAACCCCATTTTTGCTGGAGATTATCCTTATGTTTAATTCACTTACATAGGAATTTGATTCATCAATGCCATTTACTTTAATTCCAACCTTCTGTCCTACCTGAGAACATCTGCGCAGGTAATCAAGGGCGGGCAGGCAGAGGTCAGTGGAGCTGTAACCTGACATGTGGACGCAGTCGCCGATCTCTTTATAATCGACCTCTCCTGCAGATCCACACGGTCCCAAATTGATCAGATCACACAGTGAAAGTGTGGATTAGTCATCTCCATTTTTATCCTCAGACCTCGGGATTAATGTCACACTGAGACCAACCTAAACCTTTGACGAACTTCATCAGACACATGATGTAGTTGGTGGCGGCGTTGGCGAAAACCTGGATGTTGTCGGTGGTGATGAACGCCTCGAACACATCGAAGACGGGAGCCTGAGACTTCCCTGAAGGAGAGGAGGAGGAGGAGGAGGAGGAGGAGGAGGAGGAGAGCTCCTTAAGATTAATGCAGATTAAATCGATGTGGATTATGTGTGTGCCCGTTGTACCCATGGAGTATTCCCCCAGCAGGTAGTCTTTGGTGTCACTCTTGCTGCTGTGGACAGTCCTCAGAGCGCTGAACAGAGGCCGCCACCCCGACAGGATCTGAGGAGAACACATCTCCACCAGCTCGCCAATCGATGTCACAACCTGCACACGAAGGGGACATAAACCAGGGCTCAGACGGGTCCACAAATGGGGACATTGCCTGAGACGTCACCTGGTCCTGCACGTCCTCGTCGCAGAGCTCCAGCTGCATGACGTGTTCAAAGGGCCTGAAGAGCGCCTCGTTAAAGTGGAAGTGCGGGAGCTCCACCCAGCTGGTCAGCACCTCTGTCAGAACATCGTGGATGAAGGAAACGGCCTTCTGGGAAACGTGCCGCTCTTTGTGACACGCTGCCTGGAGAAACGTTTAAAAGATTGCCCCGTGACCAGCGCTAAAACGTGAAGGCGGTGCTCTGCTGTAGGCGGAAAGGTGGGAAGTCTATACCTCCACCAGATGGGGGGCCACAACATTCCAGGCCCGCATCACATGCAGCAGAGGGCGGTTCTTATTCCGTATGATCCGCAGCATGGCCTCACCCAGACGGAAGAGATGGAGCGAGCTGCGGCGCTCCAGTGTCGACTTCGCCTCTCCTACGGAAACCCAGAAGGTACAAACATCTGAGGTCGGACTCGCATCCGTTGCACTCACTGAAACACTGAAACCTTTAGCACCAACCCGGCATGGCCAGAGAATATTCTCCGCTCTCGGTGACAGAGTCAAACAGCTGAGACTGAGAAGCTTTTCTGAGCTGCTGGAAGAAGCCGATCAGACCGACCAGATTCAGTTTGGTGGCTGCTTCCTCAAACAGTCTGAAACACACACACACACACACACACACACACACACACACACACACACACACACACACACACACACACACACAAACAAAGATTTTATCTGTCATTCATTTCTGGATGTTTTATTTGTTTCTAATGAAAACTGATCATGTGACCCAAACCAGCGTCACTGAACTATTATTGAAATAAACGGCGGCGTTATCAGATGTACCTGTCGGTCTGCGTGGACAGCATGCACACGGCCTTGGCGGCGCTGGTCCCACTCATGAGACTGCCGCTTTTCAGGTCCACCACGCTGCGCCCCCCCCGGCCCCCCTCCCTAAGCAGCTCCTGAATGGACAAGGGCTGGATCACGGGCTGAGTCGAGCCCATATCGAGGATCTCTGACGAGTACTCGCCACTCAGCTCCAGGCCCAGGTCCACGGCATCTCCCTGCTGGGTGATGGGGGTGAGCGAGGGTTGGTGCAGGGAGCCGTCACTGAAATGAGTGTGTTCCAGAGAGCTGATGTACTCTGTCACCCTGCGTGGGGAGACACCGAGGGCGAGACAGCGTGAAGAGGCTAACTAGTTAGAGTGATGTGGCCAGAAACAGAATCATGAGGAACCCCACAGGTAAGGGAGGACTGTCACCTGAACACGTGTGGCCAACATTCGTGGTTGTGGCTGCCCATCTCCAGTCCCACGTTCAATATGGCGTCCATACATAAGACGTGAGCCGTATGAAGACGCGGCCCCGGAGGACGACCTATCTGCTCTAGGCGGTGTTCCACACGCTGCTTGACTGGAGAAACACAGACCAGGTACAATCTTTGTTAAGTCCAAAGCTTAAAAAGCTTCTTATTTCCATGTACGATGTTTGCACGGCTTCTGGTACCTTGTGAGATGGCGTCTCCGGTTTCTCCAACCTCTCTGTCTTCCTGAATGCAGGAGGCTGCTGCCATCTGTGCTAACGCCGAGGCGCAATTAGCAGCTACACCTGAACAATAACGTAAAGTAAAAATAAAGATTTTGTGTTTCTTTTTTTTCCCTTTTTCATCCTGTGAGATACAATTTTACACTCAGAGGTACTCTCACATCTGTCCGCTCGTGAATGTTGAATGTAATAAAAAATGAATGGCACACTGACAGTTGGATGTTTTTACCCACCCAAAGTGCAGCTGAGTGCGGCAGCCTTGCGAAGTCCATCCAGGCTCAGACAGATGGTGTCTCTCTCCCTCTGGCTCTGCTCTTTGGTGCCCTCTGCCCCCAAGATGAACGCCAGGCCCTTGGAGCTGCCCACCATGCGGCCAGTCAGCGGTGTAGACAGCACATCAATCAGGTTCTTCCACACGCCTGTGAGGATGAAGCGGGAGAACACGGCCCCTGGAGGAGAGAAGAAGGGAAATGTTTACACTTTTTAATGCAGAATTAATACAAAAGAAGCAACAAGGCGCACATTTTAAATGCCGTCAAAAAAATAAAAATAAAAAATCACTGTCTGAGGCGTTGAAAGAGCCACAGTAATATCAGTCTGTGGATTTCATTTCCAAAACGCAGGTTATCATATAAAGATCCATAAAAATGCTGATCATGTGACAGACCTGCCATCGCAGTGTCACTGTTGATCTTGACACAGCTGGGAGGTGACTGACTGGGCGCCTTGCTGATCAGCTGAGCTCCAATCCCACTGCTGCCCAGGCCATCGATATCTGACAGAAGATAGTAGAAAATTTCTAACTGGACAGAGCAGATGTTCACCCGGCACGGCGGCTCTTCCAGGTCTGGCTGGGACTTTAGGCATTCTTGGGTTTGATCCCGTTACCTGTCAACATGGTGATAAGCGGCATTGTCTGGTCCTCTGGTGAGCCCCAGTAACCAGCCTCACCCAGCAGGTTGCGCTCCAGCACCTGGTAGTAGAGTTCTTCTGTCCAGGGCTGAGACAGAAACACGAAGACTCCGCTGCCTTGGATAAGACGCACAAACTCTTTCTGAAAAAGCAAGCAAAAATACATTTGCATCCATTAAACAGATGACATAAATCTGCAGTTACAATAAGTTTTCTATACTTTTGCCTTGATTTCTTAATAAACATAATCCATTTGGACAAAAGAGAGTGTTGGCCTGCCCCCTAGTGGGGGACTGAGGAACAACCCCTCCCATTTCAAGGGAGCATATTAAAAACAATACAAACAGTTGGAGGAAAGAGAGATGCGGAGTCATTGACCTTTATGTCAAAAGTCACATTTATACAAATGTTTGTGATGTGTGTTCGTAAACGTCTCACCAGGCTGACAGCAGGGCTGAGGGTTCGCCGTCTGTAGAAGTCAGAGCAGCACAGTTTGAGGTTGAGAAGCAGAGCGTAGTAAGACACCAGGTAGAGTCCATCAGCGGTCATCAGTGACTGACAGCTCAGAGAGTCACATGACTCAAACCCTGGAGAGTGGATCCCACCTGGGGGGTGGTGCGGGGGGAGATACCATGGGGCAAAAAAATGAGTAGAGGTTAGCAAACTCTCATCCATCTTCCCAGTCAACGCGCACTTTTAGAACCGAGTCTGTGCCCCGTGAGACACTTGAGGGTCGCTGTACGCGTCTAACCGACAAGATGCTGCTTTCATACCTGTCTGCAGTCCGGAGCAGAAGGTGGAGGAGAAGTTCTGCAGCGAGACGTCCACGTCCGCGGCGCTGGCCAGCCTCAGCAGACGCGGCAGCAGCGCTGACAGTGACTGTATGAACAGCCTGGCGCTCTGCTGTTCGGCCTTCTGGCTGTAAAGTTTGAGCGACAGGGCTGCGGCGCGCAGCGAGCGGTGACCAGGACAGTCGCGTGGCGTCTGTTGCTCCTCGTCAATCAGGGACACGTTGTCAGAGCCGATGTCGGATACGTCGGAGCGGCCCGAGTCTTTCTCGGCTGCCATGGAATACTGGTCACAGGAGTCGAACTCGGTCCGAGACACGTCCTGCTCCTCCATACTGAGGGACGGACAGCGAGGAAAAACAGACAGTTTTCATACATTGAATTAAAGATCATCCAATCTGCTCGACCAATCTCTATTTTTTAAAGGGACAACAAACGTTCACCTGAAGTTGCTCTCGCTGTATCGGGACCCTCCCCCATGATGGTTTCTGGTTCGAGACTCCACTGACAGGAAGTTGGTGATGTCAGGATAGACGAGGGCGTGGCTTCTCTGCACTACATCAGGAGGAACCACAATTCCTCTGTCTACTCCTCCTCCACATTCTCCCCCCCCTCCAGATGCTCTCCGTTTCTCCCTTTCATGCTCACCATGCCCAATCTTGCCCCCCTCCTCCCGATGTCCTGGCTCTGTGTACTTTCCTCCCTGCTGGTTTCTGCAGAATGATGAGATAGGGAGCTGGGGCTCCTCCCCAAAGTCATCAGGGGTGGTGCGACCCAGAACATGCTCCTCCACCTCTAGGTCTGTGGTGGTTTGGCCCGTTTCCGTGGTGATGCTGATGCTGATATCAGGGCTGCGCTCGCTGGAGGCCATGTTGGCGGAGGAAGGGTCGGGGCCACACGGCGCTTGTTCGGACGACAGGATGTGTCGCTGCCACCTGAAATCAGCCTCGTTGATCTCCATGGACTCCCGCGTGGACTCAGACCCGTCCTTCAGGTCGTCCCGGCGTCGGAGTAGAAGCTGAGCCTGTTGACAGTACGTGCAATGATGACAGGAAAAGAAAGTTGTTTTCTGCCACATCAAACCATAACAAAAGAGGGCCGAACACCTGGAAACAATAGGCAAGCATAAAACACGTGGACAGCTCCAACAGCAGAGTGCGAACCTGCTCGGGTTGGATGCCGCGGCCCTTCAACAGCTCGTCCAGCGCACTGAGGAGAGCGCATGCACAGGAGACCGACGTGTAGCACGCTTCAATGCCGCCCTTCACGCATGCCTCTGTCATCCCGTCCATCACGCTACAGACAAATACAAAACTCAGACCGTAACCAGTCAAAACACTAAAGCTACGCCGATGCACGAAGGCTGCACTCACAGCTTCAGCAGGTCCAGGTGGGACTTCCTCTTTGAGAACGAGCGCTTCCTCGTTTCCGGCTCAGCCAAACACGGACCGGCCAGGTCGTACAGACGCTGCGGACTGCCCAGAATCTGAAAAACACACAGTCAAACAAAGTTTTAGAACACACACAAAAAAAAGTCAATTAATATTGCGCCTCCCGTCCCTCCTCCCACCTCCTTCATGATGCGGATGGCCTCCGTGCGATGCTGAGGGGGCGGGTAAAGGAGGATCCGGTGGTACAGCGACTGCAGCACCGGTTTCATGGACTCCACACAGCTCACCAGCCTCACCAGTTCAGCAGCAATGTAGCACACGGTGCGCACCACTGGCACGATCCTGGCGGGGGCGCTGGACGAACAGCCAGAGCCCCGACCCTGATCGGACACCCCACCTCCAAGAGAGTCCACTTCCTGGCTCACACCTGTGTGAATATTGGGAGCCCAGACAGCTCAGTCGGTGGAGCGTCCAGACCCGTGAACAGCTAGAAGATGGATGGATAGAAAACCTTTAACATTTGGTACCTAAATTGAGTTTTTCCATGAGGCGATCCCTTTCTTGAGGCCCTGTTTGGCTGTGATGGGAAGCGATGGTTTTATCGCTAATGGGATTTCCCATAATCGCAACAAGGGAAGGACAAAGCTGCTTCCTGAGGAAGGAATCAACAAAATGTCATGAAAGAATTACAAAAAAAGGATTTAAAAAGAATACACGTTGAGATGAGAAATTTGTATAAATAAACATCAATCAGATAAAAATAAAGAAAACAAATAAAATGCTTTAATTGTCTCCATGTGTACAGACAGTAAAGTTCTAACTCTTATGATAATAAAACAGAAAAATTAACCAACATTATTAATAAAGTGTTCAAACAAATTCTGAAGAAATCCCTGCCATCCAGTGACGACGTTAGCATCTTACCACACGAGATCGGTGAACCCTCTGGACAGGTGCATTGTGGGTGGGCAGCTACTCAACATAGACAGGATGCACTCGAGGTAGAGGAGCTGCAGGAGCTGGTGCCCCCTGGAGTCCAAACGAACACACATTTACGAGACGCTTATTCATAGCAGTCAGCACTGAGACTATTTCAAACTAAATATTTACTGTTCCAGCAAACGTGAGTTCAGACTGAATCCCTTCGAATTTTATTGAAACAGAAAAATGACAGGATAAATAAAATGTGAGCGTTACCTGTCCACAGACTCCAGCTTTTCGCAGAAAACAGTGAGAACTGTCACCACTTCATCACACAGTGCCTGGCTGGTGGGGGAAACATCTGCAAACACATAGAAATCTGTAATCAGAACATCTGGATTCATTCCTGACTGGCCAGCTGGTGGCTTAGCACTGATGGTAACAAGGACACGACGGCATTACTGGTATGTGTAACAACCAAACAGGAAAAACCAGTCTGAACCTCAGTGCTGCATGTGCACGTGAGGACCTGCACTGAAGCAGAACTGAGGTTCTGACACCTTTCTGACCCAACTTGCCTCTTCTATTTAGCGGAGCAACAGTCACCTCATCCCCATCGGCGCCCTGTGGACGAGAGCGCAGCAGCAGGTGAGGTGTGTGTGCTGCAGGTTGGACTGTTCGAACGTGTGTGTGTGTGTGTGTGTGTGTGGTGTGTGTGTGTGTGTGACCTCTTGTCTGTGATGCAGTTGCAGAGTCAGGTCTCCCAGTATTTGGCTCAGAGTTGCTCTGACAGCTGTGTTGATGCTGCGCTGGTGACAGCTGGACACATATGTTTCAATGCACATCTACACACACACACACACACACACACACACACACACACACAACACACACACACACACACACACACACGCACACACACACACGCACACACAACAATCAGTCTATGTGTGTCATCTGACCTAGTGTGAGTCACAACAATATGAAGACTCTGCTTTACATGACAACGTAGCATTTTTAAATGCTCCACTCCGGAGCCTGTTTTCAGGGCAAAACATAACTAAAGTTTTGCCTCTTGACCCGAAAACATCGTGTGAACGGGGCCTAAAACTGAACCACAAAGTCAACACTGAGAATCTGTGAAGGGTCAAAAACACATTAATTTTACTAGTGATTATAATTAACAAATCAGATAAGAATGCACTATGAAGATTAGCAAATCTGCTTTATTATGCAAACAGATAAAAATCTGTTCAGCCAAGCATTAATATTGTTGGTTGATGCTGTTTATGATGCCGTACCTCAGCAATCCGCAGGATGGAGTCTCCGTTGATGTCAAAGTTTGGCGAGTATGTGATGCAGAGCAGCACCTACCGACAGAAACAGTCTCTTAGCCTAGCGTCTCCTCTAACTCCTGGATTAGTGGCCATTGTTGGTGCTGCAGTTTATCTCTAAAGATGCAAACTAGCTCAATTAAAACTGAGGTTCACTTTATGTTTTAGTGACATTTTCTTGATCTGGCCCAAAACACTTTTTCGTGGTTGCCGCCACGGTTACATACTGCTGTCTGGACTTCTCACCTTCATCACTTCGACCTGCAGGTCTTCATGTAGCGACGGCGTCACCCTGATGGCCTCCAACATCTGGCTGAGCAGCTGCTTGTCCAGGAGCTCTGTCTCCTGGCCCATGAACCTGTCCTCACACAGCAACTTCTGATTGAATAAAAAGCAGAGGGAGGATAAATTATAAATAATGCACTTTTTTTTTTTTAATGGAAAAATCATTCAACACCCACAAAATGGAACCATCCCGTTGGTCTACCTGCATTCCAGTGAGTGCCGTCTGTCCCAGTTTGGTGTTTTTGGACTCCAGAGCCATCTGCAGGGGCAGCAAACAGCGCTCCCTGCAGGAGGACCAGCACATAAACAGGCTCAGCCGAAGCGCCAGTCCTGGTCCAACACAGGTCCAGGACTCTGCCAGCGCTGGGACAACCTGAGCAGCAGCTGGCAGCATCGATGGGACGCCAGCACAAGTGTCTCCACGGTCGAGTTCGCTCTGCTCAGATTTGAGTCTGGAGAAACGCAACCTGACTGGCGAAGTCCCAGTTTGAAAACCAGGAGGCAGCTGCAAATGTTACACTGGCTTTGACCGCTGCCCAAAAACATTTATTTATGGATTCCCAAATTTAAAAATAGCAACAACTTAATTTACATGATGTAGATCTGTTCTCTGTCTGCAGAGTCACCCTGGCCTAGAAGACAAGGTTACCAATCACAACTATCACATTGTTGCTGGGCCATCAGAGCCGGGCTGGGACTAGTTCAAATGCAGGAAAAGCAAAAACAAGAACAAGAACAAGATCGCAGACTTTTCAAACACAAAGACAAGAAATAACGGTGTCATTGAACAGCTTGCTCACCGAAGCTGGGATGCAGACATTTTTGCAGCTCCATTCTGGGACTGGAGAGTTTCTGTGGTTTAAAAGAAAAAGAGAGAGAAAAAAAGATTGACAAAAAAAGTAAAAAAAAAATTAAATTAAGTTAATAGAAAAGCCCATATCAACAGTCCATGACAACCTTAAATTGTTAGTATATGAGTTAGCATATACACACAATGAATAATGGGTTTAAAAACACGAATAACTTCATTACCCTTAGATTAAACTTTTTGTTCTGAAAAACAATTGCTGTTAAAAATAATTACTTAAATAATGCCAGATTTTATGAATTAGTAGGATACACTTCAAAAACAAGGCATAACACATTTGAAAAGCACCGGGATCAGTCGTACAGACGGGTTCTGTGACAATCATCGTCCATCAATCTGTTTTTACTGTATTTGTAGATAAATCCATTATTTTAAAAAACAAAAAACTATTATAGGAAAACAACCTTAAACAGGTGCGTGGTAAATGCTATTCTCTGGGTCTGTTCGAGGTCGGAATGATGGAACTTCCACCTAAACTCAGATTTGATCCGAGTTCGCAGGAAAGGTTCGGATTAATTGCAACAAATGCCCGCCCCAGCCCAGACCCGGACACCCCCTCTGCCCCGCCGGACAGAGCCCTCTGCCCCGCCGGACAGAGCCCCCTGCCCCGCCGGGCAGCCCGGAGGCTGGCGCACACTCACCGCGGGCGTAGACGCAGGCGTCGCGGATCGCTTTGTGTTTGTGGCCGGACGCGTCTTTCTGCAGTTTACGCAGGATCTCCTCCATGGCCGCCTCCGAACGTCAGGCAAATCTGGGTGTGTCTGGGCGGTCTTGCGCGTGCTGCTCGGTGGTTATTTTAAGGGTAGTGAAACAGTGACAACATCCCCGAACGCGATGGTTGAGATGAGAGCGATGATTCATTCCCACCGAGCGGCCAATGATATCGGGCCCCGGCCGTCAGTCCTCTGGTGGAAACAGGAAGCTGGTGTGTTTGTGTGTTAGGTTTCTACAAACATCCGCCGCTGTAACTCCCAGAGAAAAGGGGGCTAAATCAACCAACACATAGAAATAATCTCTAGAGCTGCGTAGGTAAAGCGGCTCAATAAACGCCCTACTGACACGTCCGTCATTTATTTCTCTGAACCTGATTTAAAATCCGTTCCGGTGGATACTGCCGATCCTCTGGGGCTCCAGGTTTTTGATCTCCTTTTCTTGGTCGCAGTAGGCGCAGCGCACAGCGGACAGGCGGGGATTCCTCTCCAAACTGGCAACCCGGAATTTTCACCGCGTTCCCGAGGAATGGCTGGAAACTGTGGAGCGGATTATTAGAAACGTTGGATTCGGGTTTTCTGCGTCATCACAGCGACAGGTGCAGGAAGCCGGGATTCAGCCGTCGCAATTAAAAAGAAACGCCCGCGACACGATTAAAGATGAAAAAAGTTGCTGCATATTTAATTGCTTCCATCTCCCTCCACGCTAAACGTAACAAATTGGGCATAAGTGGAGTAATTTTAGAATTATCTGTAATTCTACTTCAATTTACTTATTTTGCTGTAAAACATAAGCTCCAAATGATGATAACTAGCACAAGATGAGAGTATACATATTGGTCATATGGAACGTTTAAAACAACAATAGTACCGTTTTTAAAGAAACTCACAACGTGACAAGATAAGGACAATTTGTATTAGCATTTTAGATGCCATATTGCCTCAATAAAGGACAAAACAAATGATTACAAATTACCCCTTTATTAATGTGAATGGACGAGGTAGTTGGCTTCACGGCAGGTGACGTGGACTAAAGAAACGTTTTATTCTGTTTTCTCAGAATAAAACGTACAAATTTTGACTTATGCTCCAACGTGGTGCAGTACGAGTTTTGATCGCTTGGTGGCGCTACGACTGAAGGTAAATGACAGCCGGAATTTGCGGCGCGTGTGTTCGAGTGAGGAAGAAGCTGCTTGAGAATCTCACCAGGTGAATAGGATGGATACCTGAGACCCGATCATTGAAATTAAACGCGTCTGAAGAATTACGTGAACACGGATGGTGTCCTCGATGCCCACACATCCAAAAATAAATGCAGCAATCTTTGAAAACTCTCTCTCTTCCCGTGTATGTCTTTACGTGTTTGCGTGTGCGTGCGCGTAGTAAACCTGACATTGGCCAAAATGTACCTGGAACATGTAGCGCGTAATTACGCGTGCGGGTCGCCTTGCGGGACGACACTGTCTGCGTGGGACGGCCTCCAAAGTGTCGTCATTGTAAAAACATTAGTCTATCCTTGACATCACGTGCCAAATTTTGGAGGGGAAGAAAAGGCGCGTGAACTCTGCGTCTCACATGAACTCCGTGTGTGCGCTCGGGACGGGGTGCGCGGGATCGACGCCAGGGTGGAGGCGCACTACAGGGATAAAATCCTTTATAGGTCAGGCATTTTGGGAATACGCTCGAGCGCAGCACGCGCGCAACTGCGGGTGCGCGTCCAAACAGAAGACTATAGTTTTGACTTGGGACATTGGGACTGGTCGGTGGATAGGGGATTGCTCACTCCTCACCAAGAGCGGCACAACTGTGCGCGTGTATGTCACCACCGGGCGGGTTTTCGTGTCCATGGATAAAAAGGAACCACGGGCAGCAGAATGGTTGCTGTGGGTGCGAGTAACGGAAGCTTCACCGGTGGCAACATTAGGTCATCGTTCATGATCGAGGACAGAGTCGGTGGTGAAGACCCCGGGGGGTCGACCAACATGATGATCTCGGAGGCGCTCGCGCCACGGCTGCTGATGATCGCGCAGGGCGCCGCGGAGGCTGCCGCAGCGGCGGCGACGACGTCTCCGTCCACCAGCAGTCAGCATCAGGTCATGGAACCGAACGGGACGCGTTGTGGCGAGGAGATCTTCAGCTACGGCCGCGTGGAGAAGGTCCTGATCGGTGGCGTCCTCACCATGCTCACGCTGTCCACCATCTGTGGGAACCTTCTGGTGGTCATCTCAGTGTGCTTCGTCAAGAAGCTGCGTCAGCCGTCCAACTACTTGATCGTATCGCTGGCCATGGCTGACCTGTCGGTGGCTCTGGCCGTAATGCCGTTCGTCAGCATCACGGACCTGATCGGGGGTCAGTGGATTTTCGGACAGTTCTTCTGCAACGTTTTCATCGCCATGGATGTGATGTGCTGCACCGCGTCCATAATGAGCCTGTGCGTAATCAGCATCGACAGGTGAGCGGAACACTGCGCCTCCAGGTATCCAAAAGTCCGCAGAATGTCAAACAAAAATTACAAATCACAATATTTGAGACTTGTTGACAATATGTAGTGGGAAAAACAATTAAATATTACATTTGGTCCCTATTTTATTGATTGGATCAACTTTACGCACCGCAGATGGAACGCACACACGTAGGCTATAGAAATATTCACACACACACACACACACACACACACACACACACACACAACACACACACACACACACACACACACACACACACCCTGTGTCTCTCTCAAAACGCCGGTGTTTTGTCGCTCATCCTCCGCACCGCTGGAACAGGGCCGGTGGAAAGGGAAGCGTGGTAAAGATGCGCGGATCCCTCAAGGGCGAATAAACCTGTGACCTTCCAGCTTTTAATAGACAATATTATCTCTTCTAATCACGCACTTGATTTTCACAAACTTGAAAGCACCCAGAAGCAATAAAGCACTGACAAAATATTTGATTTCCAGTTTATTTTGCTCTGTTAGAGATGATTTAATCTGTATAATGGATGCTAGAAATCCAAGATATTAACGTTATCTTGAAATGGAAGAATTTTTTTTTCCAATTTAGATGCGAATGTTTGTACTTTGCAGCCACAGAGACGACTTTGAGCAAGGGCACCTTGTTGGTGTTGTGATGTTACACTAGAATATTTTTCATCAGTACACACTGTTATTCGTATGTGTACTCTGCTTCGTCATGATTGTGCATGTTCAAGATGGCTGAAGGCTTGACCTCAGCACGTTTGTTCATTACGTCATGCTGCCCCCTATCACCTTCCCACCCCTCCACCACAACCTGATCCGCACCGCCCAAGAAACACAAGTGTGTCCTCTGGGCAGGACGGCAGCTGTGAGGGCTCTGCTACGAGTGGAACAGACTATGGATGGTTTTAAAAGCCACATCCACCCAGCGCCGACTGTCCACACACCATATCGTTGAATGTCGGCTAGTTAAAGTTTCCGCCTGTTTCTGGAGTCGTTGTAAACAGCCTTTAACATGTTTCTTTGCACAGGTACTTGGGTATTACAAATCCACTGACATATCCTGTCCGGCAAAATGGCTGCTGCATGGCCAAGATGATCCTCTCTGTGTGGCTGCTGTCAGCTTCCATCACCCTCCCTCCGCTCTTTGGTTGGGCACAGAATGTCAACGATGGCAGAGTCTGCCTCATCAGCCAGGACTTTGGCTACACGGTCTACTCCACGGCGGTGGCCTTCTACATCCCCATGTCGGTGATGCTTATCATGTACTACCGGATCTACCGGGCGGCAAAACTCAGCGCCGCCAAGCACACTATCACCGGATTCCCCCGCCAAGGAGAGCACAGCGCCCCGACAGCACCTGCGATTCCGCATTCCGCCGTGTCAGAAGAATCCGGCAGTGTGGAGGGTACCGAGCTGGAGCAGGAACAGGAGGAAGAGCTTGAGGAAGGGCACGAGAGCTTGGACTGTGTGGCGGCTGCTCTGAAGCTCCAGCGTGAGGTGGAGGAGGAGTGCAGCACCCGAGTGTCCCGCCTCCTCAAGACTGGCGAGTACCATCAGAGGCGCAAGAGGAAGAACCAGTCCATCTTTAAACGGGAGCAGAAGGCGGCAGCCACGCTGGGCATCGTGGTCGGTGCCTTCACCTTCTGCTGGCTGCCGTTCTTCCTGGTCTCCACTGCCAGGCCTTTCATCTGCGGCGTGGAATGCAGCTGCGTTCCGTTGTGGCTAGAAAGGACCCTGTTGTGGCTGGGTTACGCGAACTCCCTCATCAATCCCTTCATTTATGCCTTTTTTAACCGGGATCTGCGGACCACCTACAGCAACCTGCTGCGTTGCCGCTACAGGAACATCAACAGGAAGCTGTCGGCGGCTGGCATGCACGAGGCCCTGAAGCTGGTGGAGAAGCCAGACCCTGATGTGTAAAATGCCCCTTCGGGGGCAAAACCTGCCAGTGACAACAGAGGCCAGCCAGGTCATAAAGAGTGAGGTCCAGCTGATTTAAACATTCCTAGCAGTTTGGCTGCCAACCGAAGATTCGGACGAGTTTCACTCTGGCTTTGTACTTTGTAACACACAGAGGTTTCCTACTTTTAAGGAAAAACAATAAAAACTGGAACACCAAATGAGTTCTTGGAGCTGAGTTTGTTCTACTGTAGTCCTTGTTTTTGAATTCATGCCCCAAACCTTTTATGCTGTGAAGACCAGTTCTACCAGTTACACAATACTGGTAAACTAACCAAAGTGGAGAGTATGGAAAAACCATGAAGGCAAGACTTTAGGACTTAGTCTCATGGGAATTGGATGAATTGTTTGCATTTTTAAGCATTCTGAAATCTGGTACGGTAAACATCATAGTGGAACTCTTGGCAGTTGTCTTAGCACTCTAATATATCTGTGGCAAATTTATGATTTTAAAGGATTTGATTAGTTGAAGAAATCACATTTTTGAGATATAATCACTCTTAACACATTAGACACACACAACATTACAGAAAAGTGAGTTGGACTATGTGATTTGTTGAATTTGGGGACTGAAGACTTGTACCAAAGCTGACAAAATGTAAATGCAAAAACGGTGCACATTGTCCCAAGCTGGTCACCAGAGTTGCATTTTGTGCCGTTTTGGATCTAAAACAAATTTCAAACCCAGACGTTTAGCATCAAGAACATTTCTGACTCTAAATTTGAAATGATCCCTGTCAATCACAGAGCTGCTGAAAACAGATCAGATTGTGACAACTGAACGCACAAATGTGACTGTTGTTGGGATGCAGAATAAAAGTATCCATATCTATTTAGTGACATTTAGCAGAAGCACGTTAGAGTTTTACAGCGGTGTTGGAAACATTTCTCTCTAAAGTCAACAAATAGTTTTCGCTTTAAATGAACTGGAACTGTCTCCCCCTTCCGGTCCTGTGAGTAATTACACCAATTAGTTCGTGTATTTGTTTTTTGTCTTCAGAATCATTTTATACGTAAATAACACCCAAGTATATGAGTCACAATAAAGTTTGATGCTCCACAGAGGTGTCTGATCAGGACATATTCTGGGATGGCAGGTGATTATTTCATTGTTGGTTTTATTTTGGCTGAAACTCATTTTAGAAGGAAACTGTAGGTTGTAACTGAAGGTTAAAACTGTAAATGCACATTGAAACTGTTTCGTTCGATGTTTTTGGTTCGGACAGCTTGTCGCTCTTCCTGCCAGATTTGTAGCAAAGCTAATTCTCATATGATTGTAGTCTTAGTTTTGTGTCTTTGAATGAAAGAGAACTTTTATGAGCTGGGTCAGTGCTGATAAAATAGTGTAATGTGAATTTTTGCTGTGGTAAGAGGTCAGTAAAATCAGTGATTCATTTTAAGTGTGCCATCTTCACCACCGTCGCCTGTATAATTAATTAAAACTCCTAAAATACATCAAGCATCTGGGCCTCAATCATATTCTGGATATTATTTATTCAGACTGAACATCAGAAAATCTTTACACATTTATTGCTCCGATCTGTGAAGCTGGGCACAACTTGGTCAAGGAAAACTGGATTAAACTTGGTAAAGAAGTTGCAGCTCAGCTTTTGGGATAGCTGTTAAACAATGTGATTGTGTGTGTGCGTGTTTTTTTTTTAAAGTTCTTTTAGAGTTCACCTTGTGAATTTGCCTGAAGTAATTTATTCTGAAGTGCAAAATAAAGTAAATCTGTCACACTTCATGGTTCCTCAGGTTCTTCCCGTCTCCACTTTGTAGCTAAAGGAATTAATTTTGGGAGCCATCGGGAGGAAAAACATCAAAACCAGTAAAGTGTGTTGGGCCTGAGCCCGGTGCAGTTGTGTCAGAACCTCAGTTCCTGTCAGGGAGCGTCAGGAAAGAGTTCTCTGGAGTGGATCAAAAGCTTCTCAAGTGAGTGTTAGAATTCACCTGGATCCTGGGAGGAGGAGCAGACAAAACCACACCTGGTGGGACGTTTGTCCTTGGTCAGGAGTGCACGAGCAGCAAGTCCGTTTGTCCCAGAAAACTGATTTTCAGTGCAACGTCGAAGAATAAGACACGGCCTTGAGGAGAGAGAAGCAAAAGCTGCTGATGTTTGTGTGCATTTTCCATTTGTGTGCATCCATAAAAAAAGGTTGAAATTTATGGAGAAATGAAATCAAAGCCCACTCACCTGGATCATGTGACCAAGCAGAAAATGAGTGGGCAGAAGAAGAAAAGAAGAAACTTGTTTTTGCTTCAACATAGATGATATAAATAAACTGACTACATTCATATTTAAAGATGATCTGACGAACGAGCAAGTACAAATTTACCGCACAATATGTTTACTTGAGCAGATGAAGATGAGAGGATGAAGGTGAAGCTGGAAGATAATTGTTACGACGTCAGAATCGCTCCCTTCTAAATAATTGACTTATTGTGACAATACAATGACGCTAGCCATATTAACAAGATGAGTCGAAGACACAGAGCCGATGGCGGGTCATTAAGTTTGAGTAGGCGGCAGACAAAGGGTGGTGACTTCATATGGGTGGTGCCTGTGCTGTTCGAGGTCACCAGCATATGAGGGAGGCCCCATAAATCGTTCCTTTATGAAAGGCGGAGAGAGATCCGTTAGCTCTGACACTGACAATTGATCACACGCCACTGAACGGTCACGCACCCAGAGCAGGAAGAGCGTGTTTCATTTACTGCTGGCTAATGTTGTTAAACAAGGCAACCGATAGCATCCAGGGAGTCTCTCAGGACTCCTAGGAACTCATCTGAGCCAGCCTGTGGTGGGAGGTATCGATCCAGAGCCTCTCCCTCATGTTCGTGACGAACACAGGTCAAAACAAAGTCTCCAGAAGTCATAGTTCCTGACTTTTCTGTTTGTGCTTTTATAATACACAGACTTTTGTCTAAATTTATAGACCAAATTTCAATTTAAAAACAACCACTGAAGTGTTTTCTGCCTTGATGTAACGTGCAAAATGACCTTCTGCAAGCGTCCTGATGGAGCTTCGCATTTACTGAATGTTGTCAAAAGCCCATTTGGAGCGGCAGCAGCAGCAGCAAAGGCTCCTGAAGCCATTTCCAAATGTTTAATCTCACCTTCTCAATGCTGCCGTCCCGATGAAACATTTGACACACGGCCATTACAGAGGTCTTACTCAGAGCTTTACTGACGTGTATGACTGTACATCTCAAGAGCTTTACAGGCACACACTGGCTGAACACACCCACCCACACACACACACACACCACACACACACACACACACACACACACACACCACACACACACACACACACTGTTATTTAAGATGTTATTCTCACAGATGCTGAGCGGCACCTTAGAACTAACAGATTATATTTGTCTTGCACCACAACAAATGGACAAAATATCATTCTGTTCCGTTTTAATGTGTTAGTCAATAATGCAGCATGCAAAATTATCCACATTCCCTTAAAAGCAGATTAAAATATATTTACCACTTAATAATATTTGTAGAATTTAACTTGGCTAAGAGCTTGTGGATTAGCAGGAAAATATTCGCCCACTTAGCGCGACGATCATGGGATGAGAGACGTGAGCTAGATTCATCCAGGAAATTCGCCCTCCACCACCCATGGTTCTTTTGTTGGATCGTGTGTGTGTTTTTTCTTCTCTGCCATTCACAAATGCATCTTAATTAATATCTTGTTCTCTGTCACATTCACAAAATCTCCCATTTGTATTCCTCCTCGGTCTCTCTGCCGCTGTCATTGGTGACCTGTTTTCATCTGTCTGTGCCTGCCTGATTTTCTTCCAGTTGCACAATCTGAACCTCGTTTCCTGTATCCCCCATTTCTACCGGCTGCTCTAGGTTTCATTCACGGCGTACGTCTTTTTCCCTGTCATTTAAATGGCTCTGAAAAAAGCCTTTTTCAGCTGTAATAACCTCCGGTTTGTCTCCAAAGTCACGCATGTGCTTTTCCTCCACATTCTTTACGCCTTCCTCCACACGTGCCTCCTCCTCATCACTGCCAGGCGTTGTCAGAAGCGTTGGTGTGGTGGATTCAGTCCTGCTAATCCCATCAGCTGTTGTAATTTTTAAAAAAACATAAACATAAATTAAGACATCACCCTGGGAGAGAACTTGCACAGTGCCAAATGTTCAGGAGGGCTGGGAAACCTGAATGTTGCCTTCATGACTCATGGCCTTTGTTTGACATCCCAAAATTACCGTTGGGTTGCTCCCCAAAACTCCCCAAAAACTGCTAAAGCAGCAGCAGCAGCAGCAGTAGCAGCAGCAGCAGCAGCAGCAGCAACAGCAGCAACAGCAGCAACAGCAACAGCAACAGCAGCAGCAGCAGCAGCAGCAGCACAGCAGCAGCAGCAACAGCAGCAGCAGCAGCAGCAGCAGCAGCAGCAGCAGCAGCAACACAGCAGCAGCAGCAAGCAGCAGCAGCAGCAGCAGCGCAGCAACAGCAGCAGCAGCAGCAGCAAGCAGCAGCAGCAGCAGCAGCAACAGCAGCAGCAGCAGCAGCAGCGCAGCAGCAGCAGCAGCAGCCAGCAGCAGCAGCAGCAGCAGCAGCAACAGCAGCAACAGCAGCAGCAGCAGCAGCAGCAGCAGCAGCAGCAGCAGCAGCAGCTTCATATCGTGCTGTAACCTGAACACTTTTAATTAAGGAGGCAGAATCTCATAGTTGACATGCAAAAATTACACCACCAGCCTGTGGTAGAGCAAAGCATTTTAGAAGTGTTTTGTGCAACATTCAAATGTTTACTGGGAAGATTTGAGGAACACCCATAAGAGATGAAGAAGGAGATGAAGAAGGAGACGAAGAAGGAGATGAAGAAGGAAATGAAGGAGATGAAGAAGGAGATGAAGAAGGAAATGAAGAAGGAAATGAAGAAGGAGATTAAGAAGGAGATGAAGAAGATCATCACTGACTGAAAACAAGGCCATAAACAACCTCGTTTACATATGAACAGACTCTCCAAACAAACAAGGTATTTATTCAATGGTTGAAAGCTTCTGCAGGAGCAGAAGGTGCATTTAATGACCTCTATTTTCCTTTACGCTGCTCATTAGTGGCCATTTTCAAATAAGAATGTGACCTGATGTTAATATCGCCAACACGTGCACGGCATCTTAAACCCTCTCATGCCTGATTAACGATTTAAACCAAAACACGTGGGTACGGTGGAGAAACACTTTTGTGGCTCGTACCTCAGTGCTAATGCACCGTACGGTTTTCCAGACGTGATGATAAAACAGAGCCAAGCTCGCTCTTCAACCCACCCTGAAGGCACCACCATCTCTCGTGATGAACGCTGTCACTGCCTTGGTCAGCTGTTCCTCAGTTTAATTGTTGCTGTATCATCTTTGTGCATCACCAAACTCCCATCAGTTGTGGGACAAAAAGGAAAAAACATCCTCCCGGTCCACAGGTCAGGAACAAGCTGTGAGAACCCCAAACCAAGATTCCTCTGTTCTTGTGTCACCCCGACCGAGAAATTTGAGCATCACACAGTTCTGCTGCTCAAACATCAGACGCCGTCTTTCGCTTCAACAAGCTCAGCGTCTCCCGAGCTCGGAGGAGAACAAGACCTCTGTGGTGCTCAGGAACAGCCGTCAGACCGTATCCCTGTGTCGAACAGCCTAAATGAGCTGGAAGCTCAGAATCGGACTTTAACTTCTCCCCATAATTTGGTCGTTAAGGAGAAGAATTGCGTAACTGACGGGAGCGTGTCCTCCCCAACACTAGGTGGTGACGTGCAGCTTCTAAGGTCATTGGGCCCCGGTTCTGGTTGACCTTCTCCTCATGTTGCGGATCAGCAACAACAGGTAACTGGATAATCACAGCTTTTTTCCATTTCGTACTCAATGTTTATGAATATTTGTGTTAAATGGGGGTTGTGGATCATGCACACACGTGCACGCACGTCATACACGGCGAGCCCCAATATCAGTCAGACGGACGCGTCTACGCCCATTTCGGTTGCCCAGTTACAGTCAGATTGAGACAATAATTCCATTGAGACAATAAATCGCATCTGGATGAATTAATTCATCTTGAAAAGCCACGCCCCCAACATTTGTATCGCCCTTGAAGATGACATTTCAGAAAACCTCTTTTTTGCTGCCCTCCTTCCCGGTTTTTGAGTCGTCGCTCTCTGTTTCATCTCCGCTCAGCTGTTTGTCTCCGAGGGAAAATCTCCTTTCACAATAAATGTTCTTTAAATGTTCACTCACCGCTCACAGTGACCTCATCGCTCACAGCCTGGAAGTCTTTGAGAAGCGAGTGAGAGGATTCCAGAGATGCCGAAGTTGGTCCCACGTTTGTAAAACACAACTTCCATGATGCTGAATGACGAAGCTTGAGAGTTGGGAGTCTTGTGATGAGTACAGTTTGGAACCAGATCATTTATACTGATGCGTTGTGACTTCACAGATTTCATTTGCAGGATTAATCCATCGGATCAAGTCCTGCTTTTTCACTCTGGGGGTCTTAATATAAATTTGTGTAATTACATGGAGGCCATCTTGTGTAAAACTGCAGAGTGGAAACACTTAGAGGATATTGCTTTCTTAAATTAAATCTTCTCCTTGCAGACTCTCCGTCCCTCCCTTCATCTCCATCCTTCCGTCTGAAGTTACATAATCAAGTGAGTTCCTGTTGTTTGTCTCACACATTGAAATACACACACACACACACACACACACACACACACACACACACACACACACACACACACACGCGCACATTTAAAATGCAAATGTGCAACGTGCAGAAGTACGAACACGTGTGACCACGCAGAAAAGTCCACAATGCTGCAAATCCACACGCACGCCTGCTTTAGTCCCCAACATTTCCCTTCTGAGCCATCAGGTCACATGACCAGCGGCACCGCCACAGAGACGTGAGACACATTGTCCATCATGAATTAATTATGGGTAAAAATAGAAAAATGCAGTACATGTGAGTGTGTGTGTGTGTGTGTGTGTGTGTGTGTGTGTGTGTGTGTGTGCGTGTGCGTGTGTGTGTGTGTCAGACAAGGAGAGAGGCACCTCAGTCTAACATGGAACAGGACGTGAGTGCAGAGCTGAGTCACATCTCGGCGCTTGTTCCTGTCGGTGCCACTCAGAAGTGCTGCGGTTCTCTACAGACGGGCTCGTCCCATCCGTCTTGTTGCGTGTCTTCTACACTTTTACTGACATGGAAACACACCAATCATCACGGGGCCACATTCGCAACCCTCCTGCGGATGAACTTGGAAGATCACAGGAAGCAAGCGCAGGAAAAAAGCTGCTTTTAAGCTCAGTTTTCTGAAAATAAATTGAAATGTTTTCTAATGTTTGAGCTGATCTTTGCTATCATGTTAGCCACTATTTACCCCGACAAGGTTGCTGCTTTTAAACACAATCAGCCCAGATGTTGTCACCTCTCAACATCCTGCTGCTTCCTGCTGCCAGAGAAAAACTGAATGGGATAATTTGGTATTTAGGCTGACAGAAGTCTAATCAGCTTCTTTCAGACATGGAGGAAACTACAGCCTCTTTGTCATTTTATCTCCTTAGATGTTTATTACTTTGAGATTCCTTTCACGTCTGCTGCGGGAATATTTAAACCACAATTAAATGTGATGTGTGATGTGCTGTGAAAACGGCTCCAATGTCACAAACTCATTTGAGGCTGCTGCTAAAGGTCTGGACATGTCCAAACGTCATATGAAAGCCATCCTTTAAAGCTCTGCGGTCTGGATCAAAGAATGAATTAGCCGCACACTTTGAGCCTGGGTGACGCCTGAGTGCAGGTTGGCTGACAGCTCGGTGCCACGTCTGTCCTGGATAGAGGTAATTAGGATTCCTCCAGTCCTTCGTACCCCATTTGCATCTGTGATTAGCAGCGACAGCGGAGGACGACTGAGGCGGGGCTTTGATGGCCGGGGTCCATTTGAGGGCTGCAGCGCCCCCTACCCTCAGACACTTGGTTGTCCACATGAGCCAAAAAACAACAACCCAAAATGAAATGAAAGAAATGAAACTGGGCGAAAACCTGCTGGAAACACCTTCATGCTATTTCTGTTCCTTAGACAGGGTCACAATCTCTGGCCAAAGGTAGATTAATAGTTTTACTTACAGGTTCAGCGGGTAGATTTTAAATGTACAATCTCAAATCCTGCTCACAAAACACCATTTTCACTGCATTTATCATGAGTGACATGTCTGGGGAGGCTGGGATGTGAGCGGGTTCTTGCAAGATGGGGCCGGGGATGATGACGCCGCTGCATGAGCTGCCCATACCATAACCCCCCCCCCCCCCACCTTGGGCCACTTGACCCACAACGCTGACATCAGCAGACCGCTCACCCACATGATGCCATCTGCCTTTCATAGAGAAACCCGGGATTCACCCACGAGGAGAACACCTCTCCCGAGTACCAGATGCCATTGATGTGAGCACCCACTCAAGTTGGTTACGAGCACGAACCGCAGCCTGGTCGACACCCCGGGGATGACGAGCTGGTGAGCGTCCCTCAGACGGTTCCTGAGAGTTTGGGCGCATTTTATCTTTTTTACAGCTCATTTTTGAATGAATGCTGTGGAATTATCCTCATTTTCTTGCATGGGCCAGTCTTCTACAGCTCCTTTTATCCCCCTTTGTTGCTCCGTCTCATTTTTCTTGGCTTTTTTCCTCACCGTTTTCCTTTTCCTCCTCATTTGTTGTTCTGGAAATTGACTTCCTGTTCTGGACTCTTTGTAAAATTACAATCAGTTTGAATCCGCAAATACAATCTGGCTCATTTTCTGTTACTTTAAACAGTGAGAAGGCTAATGTGATGTAAATGACGCCATTATAACTATCTGTGCTTATTTTTCACTGTTTGCTCGAGGTCATTTGAAAATGGGTCACTCAGGTGTTCAATGCGTGAAGGGGCGGGGCTTAGGTGTCATTAATATTTAAGACATTTAGGAAGTTCATGAGGCAACCCTTCAGAAACATTTCCCTTTCATACTTCCTGTTCTCACAGCTACTCCCTGGCCAGCTGGTTTAGGTGCACACACCAAAAGACGTCTCTTTGAGGTGGATTAGGGGAGCGTAATCTCCTTCATTCACCATCAAACACAAATACAGAAGGTTGTCTGGGGTGTTTGAACGGGCGCCTCGACAGAACAACCATTCGTGACCGACCTGTTCACTCGTACGAAGCTCCAGCTGAAGCACGTGCACGATGAAGGTCCATCGTGCTGAGGTGCACACCAACCTGTGTCACATGGAGCTACAGAGGAGCCGAAGGGCCAGGAGGAAACGTCTGGTCTGGTTTATTCTGCGCTGATAAAAAAGGGAAACAAAGTGGTTTTAATTTGAAAACTGGAGCTCAAGATTAAAAGCCCAGCAGAAGATGAAGTCTCAGCAGGGGGAGGTTCAGACACAGAAGCAAACAGCTAAAATCAGAGCTGAGATCACTCGTGTCTGACAAAGTTTAACCAAATGAAATGCAAAGCAGCACTTTTCTGATGAGCAGCACTTTGATAACATCCAACTTAACATTCAACATTCAAAAATTCTCCTTTTTCTGTTTTTTGCTGAAGTCAAAGCGAGATCAGAGCAGCACCCATCGCTGCTGGTTCACAGGATGGGAGACGTGTAGGAAAATTAAAAGATCAATAATTCTCAATTAGAGGAGTGAGTGGGCCCTTCCTGGGACTGTTCCAGGGAAGACTAATTGAATAGTCTGGGAGTTACTGTCAGGAAAAGTGGTGAAGACTGAACGGCATTTACATCTCTGAACTCACTTAAACACCCAAACTGGAGAACCTATATGTTCAAACATATGATATTTGGTATAGGTTCCTGATTTCTCTGTTCTTAATTTCAGAAGTGGTTTCCTGGTAACTCTCGCTGTCTTATTTCAACAGAATTTGGGTGATTTAATCTGTTTTTTTATGCTTTCCTTCTCAGTCACAGGAATAGGAATCCAGGTTATTTGTTGCAGGATCTCGGCGTGTGATCCAGTCAGTGGGAAGAATATAGAGGTAGTCCAACTGAGAGATGGGGGGGGGCAGTGCCATTCAGGGCCCTGGCGGGGGTGTCCTGCTCTGAACGGTCCTGAAGACCTTTCAAAGACCAGAGACACTGCTGAGATACCAGCGTGAGCTCGGAGGTGGCAGCGGTGGGGGGGAAGGGGGGGGGGGGGGGGGGGGGCTGGGGGGCTGGGGGGGTTCTGTTTTGGCTGCACTGAGCCGCAGCAGCTGGACCTGTTGATGGAGATGCTTCCGGTTCCCTCTAAAAATCCTCGCATGACTCATCTGATGACGGGATGAAGCGCCGACTCACAACTGAGTCACACAGAAGCTGCAGTTCGAGCTCGGTGCCAATTTATCTGCGTGGTTTTTAAAGTGAATTTGGGAGAGCGCTAAAATCCCCTTTCAGGGCCCCCATGTGACACTGGGAGCACTGGTGCGGGGCACAAGACTCGATTCATCGTTAGGGACAGATTTGGATGTGTCGGTGTCCTCACCTCAGCGTTAGCTTACATCAGCTGCAGGAAGAGACACAACTGGATCGGCCTCGGGCATCGGCTCGTCCAATCTGTGGTGGGGGGGACCTGCTTGGTCTCCTCTGGCAATTAGAGCCGAGGTCAGATGACTCCTGGTAGCCGGTGCCAGTGAAACCCGCTGATGTGGACACAGTTGGACAGATGACTCAAAGAAGAAACAAACGGGGGGATTGGGTTCCCCCTGATTTTTGTTCCCTCAGATTCAGCCGTTGTTGGAGGCAGAATTAGCGCTGTGGACCTCTGACACCAGCCGGTCCGGATTCTTTGAAGCCCAAATAAATTAGCTCTCATCAGACCAAAGTGAGTCCAACTTGGACACAAACCAGAACAGGAGAGGATCTGAGGTCAGAAGAGGGAACGACAGTGTGACCAGATCTGCATCTGCTGTGTTTTAACAAAAGTGGGTGACTTATTTGGAGGCTTTGTGCTTTTCCTGGATGCCTTTTTAGGCCATAAATAGATGTTAACCTCAGCATTTCTGGAGTTGTATGATATCAAAATGCTCGTGCTCTCTACATTATGCTATAATGTATAATACCATGATGCTATCCTTAATGATTGGCAGCTGTCGACCTGTTGCCGGGTTGGAGGTCAGAGTGGCTCCAGCACCAGACCGGACACGTCCCACCTGTTTCAGATCAGCTTCAAAGGTATCTACAAACCTGTTGCTGGCGCAGCTTCTTGCAGTTAAACTTCATTTCTTCCTTTGACTTTGTGGTTTAAAGGTTGTTTATGCTGCTTAACGTTAGCCAGGTGATGTTAGCATTATTATCCTGATGAACTTGGAGAAACCTCCGGATGTTCTCTCATGTGTCCATGTCTTCAGTTTGAAATTGTCCTGTTTCCTGCCCCCCCCCCCCCACCCAGCTGCGCCTGACCCCCACCCTGAGCTCCTACTGTTGTGGTTACTGTCGCCCGCTCGTCCAAATCCTGTTTGCACACTTCACACCTAACTTCATTCTTCCAGAGGTGTGAAAGTCAGAGGGGCTGTGGACAGAAAACAATTTGCAATTACCTGCAGATTTCTATCAGGAGCAGCCCTGCCTCCACTGGAGGCCAGGACACGTCTGCGTGCGTGGAGAATTCTCAGGGTTGACTCACTTTTCTCTGAGTCAATCCTGAAAATTGACTCAATAATGCGAACAATCAGACAAGACGAATATTTCTCAGGCAGCTGAAACTTTTTCGCTCCTGCAGTGATTTAAGGAGATAAACTGCATCCATGGAGACATTTTCAGGTTTTTTTTTTCCGCTTGAATTGAAAAAAACTCCATTATAACACCGATCGCCTCAGACAGAAGATAAAGAAGGGAAAGTCCACGAGTGCAGACGTCTTCCGTCTCCTCCTCTTTCATCCACAACCAATTAATAGTGTTTTGTCATCATTAGCTCGTTATTTTCCTCTTCGCTCATCCTCATTCATGCCTCCTCATCCTCTTTTCTGATCTCAGATGGACTCAGAGACCTTCTGACTGGCTTCATCCTAAATAATCCAGAAGAAATTGAAACCCAGCAAGGATTCACACTCCAAACACTAATGTTTTTACCATCTGACTTCTGGAAGTCCAACAGATGTGAGTCCATCATCATTCACGGCTGCTGGGATGTTCCAATGCATCTTTGTGAAATCCACATTGGATGATATAAAATCTAGCAAATACAAAGTGTTTCGCACTAGTATCAAAGGTCTGTGATGCTGCATTAAACACTCATTTAGTCCGAGGGGGAAAAATGACATCAACACTTGATAACAGACTAAAATGTTTCTTTGTGTTTCTGATAATGGCGCCAAAGTGGTGTTGGTGGTTAATGACCCGGGTCAGGCTGTAAGAGTCAAACCCTCCGCGTTTGAGAGGGTAAATGTAGCGCCGCAAAGTGGATTTAATCAAATTTAGTGTTGAGCCTGCAAAACTTGTGGCCTCCACCGTGGAGGGAGCAACGGCTCCACGTACCAGCGGCGGTGATCAGCAGGCTGCTCTCGCTCGCGCTCGCGCTCCTTTTGTATCATTTCTCTTTACAGGGAATCCGACTGTCATGTCTGCGGCACTCAGAGGAATTTAAATTTCTTGCATCATGAGACAGAGAGAAGGTGGTGGTGGTGGTGGTGGTGGGGGGGGTGTATGTCAAGAACTGCCAGCTTAAATCCATTAATATTTGGGAGGAGGAACATTTTAATGCCCTGACTGACTCAACTCTGGAGTCAGTCAGGGCATTCAAATGTTCCTCCTGCGGCAGCAGAGCAACACTTCTTCAAAACACAAGACATTAATAGAAATAAAGAACAAAACGTTATTTTTGAGTGTGTGTGGAGAGCGTTGCACCAGGGTTAAGGTCTTGGTACCTTTTTTATACTGAAATCGGATGGTGGGAATGGAGACAGCTGGTGGTTGTTGTGTTTGCTGTTTTGGTTTTTGCATGTTTACCACAATTACCTGGTTTTTGTGGACATAAATGTGAAGCATTTGTCGCTCCTTCTATTTATCTTGGGTCCAGAGAAGCAAAGCTGAGTAGATGGTTTTAAAATCGCCCTCTAGTGGCCGAGCGTGGTAAAGCTCCTTCAGCCCCTCATTCTTAAGAGAATAGAATCTAAATATTTCAATGATGGTCTCAGATATTTGACTTTACAACTGCAGGTTTCGTGTCTGTGTCTATTACATCATTATTAAATTTGACAGCTAAAATATTCCTTTTTCCAAACTCCTGTGACACCCAAATCCATTCTAACGAGGTTTCCTTCAGGAGAAATAAAATCCCTGCAAGGAGATGAAAGTGTGACCCTGATGGATTTGACCAACCAGCACACGGAGCTGCTGGAAGCTGATCGAAAAGGGTGACCTAATCTGAATAATAAAACCTGTTTGATCTCCTTTTTTTCCCATTTGTGAGTCAATTTGCAAAACCAAAACCAGAAACATGGAGGGAAAAGATTCTTTTGCAGCTTCTGAAGTGGATGATGTGTGTGAGTGAACACAGTCCAGGCTGCGGACGGAACATCCCATAAACATGTAGTTTAATGGAGGAGGCAGAGGTGAGGCACTGCTCCCGGCTGATGGAGGTGACCTTAGTTTTTTTTTTACCTCTATTTAAATGTGTGTATTTTCCACGTTGAGTCTCGTTACATTCAGATTAGCATTAGCATGTTGAGTTTGCTGGTGCTAGCTGTCTGTGGCCACCCAGACAGTGAAACAAGTCATCGCTCCAGAGCTGAAGTACCGTTGTTGTTTTTGTTTCATTGACATTTTTCTTCCAGAAGTTTCACTTTAGACGTTCAAGTTTTGAACCAAATGACTGAAGCGACATGTCGCTGCGGGAACCTTTGAGGGGTCCAATCAGGACGAGTTCTTGGAGTAGCTGTTGACAAAGTTGCCGTCTCACTTCTGTGTTTAAAATGAGGCAGACAGCTCCAATTATGATGATCGGGTACGATGAATGATTCATGAGAGACACTTAACCATTGCCAACAATGTCTCTGAGAATCATTTATTTTCTCTTGTTTAGGGCCTTTTGCTGTCTCGACCCACGTCTCCCCCGTTACCTGGACGTCACAAAGCTTGTTTAAGGCCGAGCTCCAGACTCAGGTCCACAAAAGGTCAATTTATACAACGGTGAAAATGTGGCAGTTTGTCTGTCCGTCCCTCTGCCGACACACTTGGTTCAGTCCACTCACCTGCCCTCAGGTGTGACCATAATGAGGTTTCTGAGAGGCTGGAGGACGTCGCTGGGACCAAACACGTCTCGGGAAGCAACGGCCTCTGAATACTGAAGCAGATTTTAATCATGTTACATTTTCTATCAAACATTTTAAGAGGCTGACAGGAAGTGACAGCAGGAAGAGTTTGACAAAGTTACCGGAGGTGATTTGAGGTTAATGGGAAGTGTCTGTTCTCGGCATGCAGGGACACGGCGAGCGGAAGAGGTGCAGCTCCATCCCAGCAGGACCTGGTCCACGAACGCTCTTCAGGCTGACCTCTGACGGCAGGAAGGATGCTCAGATGGCTGCAGTCACATTGTTTTCCTGTAGATTTGAGCTATTTCAATGACTTTTGGAAAGAAATCTCTGAAACCTCAACATAGACAAACATGTGACCTGTCTCTCTGATGCCCCCCCCCTCGTCTGACTGCACTCTGGGTGTCATTTTTCACAGGTTATTAAACATAAATATGCACTGAAAATCTGCATTAATTATAATCAACCACAGGTGCGGGTGATTGACAGCCTGTGGTTCTGTTGAGTCTTCACGTGACAGATGGCGTTTTGGTCTCCATACAAATCATTCATCTCTTCTCTTGATTCTTTTCTCCAGGTTTTTACATAATTTTCGTGAAAGTCTGTGCAGAAACATTTACTTCACACACAGATTTTTGGCAGCTGCCTGCATGCGTTTGGTCACAACATAAAGGTTGTCGAGGGTATTTTGCAGCTAATTTTGATGGCCGGAGGTTGAACAACTTCACAGGCTAAAGCTAACCCCCCCGCAGGAACACGCTAGGTTTACTCCCCAGATAAACTGCTGTTTGATGGGACGTGTGAGGAGAAGCTGACGGAAACCTAAATGAATTTCCACTTTAACAGAAGCGCGACTTGTTCTGACAGAACGGGCCGTGTTTGTGACGCATCGGCGAGCACCAGGACGCTGCACAGCTGAGCTCCTGGAGAACAACAACAAAACAAACTCAGCTGGGGGAAGTGCCGCAGCATCTGGGGCCGCCGCCGGAGCTCCAGCCGGGGTCCTGAGTCCTCCACGGCCCCGGCCAGTGTGACGGCTCGTGGCCCTGAAAACACACAACAACTGATCACTGAGGAATTGATGAGGATCACCTGCGTTCCAGGGATTTTCCTGTACAAACACCAGCATTTAAAACTTTACAGGAGGGGCCGCATTAATCACATCTCCATGATCGAACCATGATCCATCTCATCTGGGTGTGTTGACATTCAGGTGTCACCACGGTAACAGAGCGCAGGTCTTTCTCAGCCACACACCTGTGTGTCCAACGTTCAGTATTTAGCTTCAAAATAAGGTTGATTTCAGGCCTCAGCTGCACCTCAACCTTATAAAAACTGTTTGGTACACACACACACACACACGCACACACACACGCACACACACACACATGCATCATTAATGAGACATGGCCAATAAAGTGCTATTACTGGTTAATAAATTGTGACATTTCCACAGTTTTAAATTGTGCGGCTGCTTCTGGGCCCCGAGGCTCAGGACCTGCTCAGGAGTCCTCTCCCCGATTCTTTACGCCTCTTTGAGTAAAACGCTTTCATCATCGTGGCACGTTTGTGTCCCGAGGCTGGAATTTAAAAAGAAAGTTTCCCACCCCCCACCCCCCTTATCCATTTCCCTTCAGAATCCATTTGTTTTTCTACGTTTGGAGGTGGGCTCACCCACTCGCTCCTCAGGCATGTGACGCCAGGACGCAGGAAGAGAAGCTCGACTCCACTGAATGAGTCACTAGTTGGAATTGACTCAATGTGATGTCTTTATTATCTGCAGTCTCGCTCGGCGAATAAGATGTTTAAAAGACAATATTGAAGAACAAGCTGGAAGCTCTGCAGCGTGAAAACGTGCTGGTTATTTTGAGCCGGATATTTTAACGCAGGACAATTAACCTGTCTTTGAATGAATGTGTTTAACCTGTTAAAGGTAATAACGGAGGTGCAGAGTAACCAGCGGTGGTTAGTGAAGCGTGGAGGGGGCGGAGCTAAGGAATATGAGCAAAAATCAAGAACATGCGGAGCCACGCACGCTTCCAGAGTGACGTACAATCGCACTAGCATGTTGCTATGACGATGGCATGATTGGGTTCTTAAACTGGATCAGATGGATCTTGTGTCCGCCAAGACGTCCAGGTAACGGGGGAGACGGGGGAGACGGGGGAGACGTGGGTCGAGACAGCAACACCTCCAGCAACCCTCGGACGAGTCACCCTGAACATCCCTCATGTTAGCCGCATCCCTCATCTTAGCCGCATCCCTCATCTTAGCCGCATCCCTCATGTTAGCCGCATCCATTATTCTGTCTGTTGTCGGATCCGGAAGCTCAGGACTCTGGGTTTATGCAGATGCCAGAACCATAATCCCAGAGCCGAGCCCCAGAGGGACGGGATCAGCTCCAAATGGAAATCATCACCACGTGTTCATCCCACATTTCTCCGCTAGTCTGAAGCGCCCGACTCACGAAACAGTTCCCAAACTGAGTGAAAAGAGCGACCTGTGAAACTCGCCATCAGATGTGTGGACAGGAGAGAGTTGGGCCGGTAATGGCGCTGACATTTGACCTTAATGGCCTCGGACGTCAGGCAAGAGAAGAGTGAAGATTCTCCACTTCGTCTTGAACCCATGGGGGCTGAATTAGGTTTGAGGAGGTCACTTTGACGGGGCATAAAAGGGAGCATTAGCTTCAACTCTGACAGCCAAATTAAATATTTCAAGAAAGGCGGGCTGCTATGTGAACGCCGGTGGACGTTTCCTCGGTTATTTCTTAAGTCACCAGAGTGACTAACATCCCAGAGCTGCGTTTAGGAGCCAATAATAATACGGTAATAATAATTATAAAAAATCTATTTTCTTTGTATTTTGTTCTCTTTGCAGCAGCGGTGAAACACAGAAATCCAGCTGGAGAACAGAAGCTTTTGTAGAAATCTTAATGAACATGCAGTCATTTTATAACCTGCATCAAGCCGTCTTTGTTCAGTTGGTCGGGATACCGATGTTTTCAGCACCTCGGTCTTTCATTTCCATTTGATTTCATTCTCAAAATATGGACACGGTCTGCTTGGACTGATCGATTCAGAACGTTTTCAACAAACTCATATCAGCTACAAGAAGCTAAATGTGTTTTAGAGAACACGGGAGAACGTCACCTGTTTAAAGGAGAACTTCCAGGGTGGAGAAGTTCACCACCACCAGCGGGGGAACCAAGCACATCTGGGAGGATGAGCTGAAACCTCGGCGTCCCGATTTAAAGCCACTAAAGTGCCCTCGTGCTCGATCCCAATGTGGTTCCAGTTGAAGATGTTTGAGGCTTTCAAAGATCTAAATTGGAGCTGATTAATGATGGCGAGAGCAGAAAGAGCCAGTGTGGTTTACCAGAACCTCATCAGGACCGTCCTCGTCCTCTACAGGCTCCAAACGCAACACGAGCAGAATCACTCCAGGTGGTCTCGAAGTTCTTCAGATCAGGAATGAGTGATTTCTGTAGCTCGTAAAGGGTCGGACCAGTGTTGAGATTGTGCCTGATCGTTAGAGTGAGAGCTTCTGGGAAGCTGCTGCTGGCCAGACGGAGCCGATGCCGGCAGGAACCCTGTTAGAATGTATCTATCCATTTTATTTACCGAAGCAAAAACTTATTTCACCCTGAATTAAACACGCGATGCACAATCCTGCAAAGAAGCGCGAGCACTGTCAGCGCACGCCGCACTGCTGCTTTTGCTCATTTGCTGATCCTGATGTGTTCCATCCAGAACCCACTCAGCAGAGGCACCTGGTACCTGGTACCAGTCTACAGGCCGCCTTCCTGCGGACGGGCTGGCTGCTCCTGTTCATCCTGTAACGTGTGCAGGTGATTAAACCTGCACCTTCGCTTTCCATCATAAGCGCCGCCGAGTTTACTCGACACATAATTAGCTTCCCTTTCTACTTGATTTAACGTGACAAGAACCTCTGAGCAGCACCCAAACACAAAAGAGATTAAAGTCAGAGGTGAGATCACTGTATCAGGGCATCGCATTACAAAACCTTCAGTTCCACTTTATTAAGGGCGGCAGCAGGGTGACCCTGAGGTCACGTGCACAGTAGTAAACAGGAATATTGCTCTTTACACTCGACAAGAGTGCAGGAGACGTTTGTGAGTGTGGAGCTGTGGGGAACGGAGCCGTTTGTGTGCAGGTGCCTGGATTAATGTTGCTTCATCTGTCCAGATAGCACAATCTAATGAAAAGCTTTGGAACTCTCATAAATCCAATTTAACGCTCACTCGTTTCCACCTCAGACTCTAAAATGCTGATAAAGCCGAGGAGACGGTCCTCAGCGGCGAGCTTCTTCAGACGCCTCGGTGAAACACTTCAGGTTCGGGCAGAGACGACTTCTATCTCGCTCGTGTCCTGTAACTCTTATTTTAAAGTTTGGTCAGGCTGGGTGACAGTGGCGGAGCGGGTTCAAAGGTCAACGAGGGAAGCGTGAGGCATCGGCCGGCCCAGAATCAGCAGCTCGTCTGATATGAAGTGAAACACAGGAGACTCTGAGCTGCTCAGACTGCAGCTCGTCGCTTCCACACGTCTGGTGGCTGTGCAGACAACTGTGAGGTGGACAGGTGTGGACAGGTGTGGACGGGTGTGGACGGGTGTGGACGGGTGTGGACAGTGTGGACGGGTGTGGACGGGTGTGGACGGGTGTGTTCAGGTGTGTTCAGGTGTGGACGGGTGTGTTCAGGTGTGTTCAGGTGTGTTCAGGTGTGTTCAGGTGTGTTCAGGTGTGGACAGGTGTGTGTTCAGGTGTGTTCAGGTGTGTTCAGGTGTGTTCAGGTGTGGACAGGTGTGTCAGGTGTGTTCAGGTGTGTTCAGGTGTGGACAGGTGTGTTCAGGTGTGTTCAGGTGTGTTCAGGTGTGGACAGGTGTGTTCAGGTGTGTTCAGGTGTGTTCAGGTGTGGACGGGTGTGTTCAGGTGTGTTCAGGTGTGTTCAGGTGTGTTCAGGTGTGGACAGGTGTGTTCAGGTGCGGACAGGTGTGGACAGGTGTGTTCAGGTGTGTTCAGGTGTGTTCAGGTGTGTTCAGGTGTGGACGGTGTGTTCAGGTGTGTTCAGGTGTGGACAGGTGTGTTCAGGTGTGGACAGGTGTGTTCAGGTGTGTTCAGGTGTGTTCCGGTGTGGACAGGTGTGTTCAGGTGTGTTCAGGTGTGTTCAGGTGTGTTCAGGCGCTCAGCGCTGCATCTGATCCATGTTTACATCTGCTGCTTCCTTTTTTAGAGTTGGAGACTCAAGTGAGTCGTCCCGGAACTAAATTTGTTCCTCTCCTCTTGAAAAAGCGATGCTAAACAGTTGTAGCGAGTGCGGAGCGTCGCCTGTGAGCTCCTCACGTTGAGGATCCATCAGCTCGTGTGCACAGTGTGAGTTCATGTGTTCGTTGCTGGTGAAACAACCTGAGGGAGATGTTCCTCGACTCTACCACACCCAAAGTCCTCTCATGTGAGCCGCATTATCCACACAATGTAATGTGGCCTGTTGTGGTCTCAGGTCCCCGCGAGGGCCACGACCTCATGCTGCGGTGGAAACCCACCCAGGACGATGGCGAGAGCTTCGCCCTGAGCCAAACACCAAAACATGATCCTCTCATTTCAGAATATCTGCTCTGAAGTAAATTCAGCTGGGTCGGGGGTGCGGGGAGGAAATTAAATTATGCAGCGCGTGTTGAGCGGTGGGCGGCCGACCTGAGAAGATTTGACAGAAGTGTTCGGAGCGACACTGAAGGTAAATCCAGCCGCAGGCAGCTTTTCTTCTGTTGTCACCGACTGTGTCTCCAACAGTAAAGCTGCCGTCTTAGCGTGTCATATCTGACAAGAGGGGTCGGTGAATTCCTGAAGGACACCAGGAATCTCGCCGCCACCCTCGCAGGGCTCCACGCTGTCATAATCCCCATCACCCAGGCAGCGGAGATGAGTGCGGAAATTATTTATACAGGATTAGAAGCAGAATAGGACTAAAATTCTCCCCCTGGTATCAAATAGTTACTTTGAACTGAAAACTTGCGTGGGGGCCTTGTGCTGTTTGGGGGCGGAGCCTATCACCACCGCTTTACTGATGAGACTGATAAATTCTTCCGTCTCCTTATTAAAGCCCCCGCGCCGCTTTTCTTCAAGGGCACCAGTGTCGAGCAGAAACGACGCGCACAGAGAGCCCGATAAGGACGCCGCCACGAAGGCCATAAATCCGGCAGCCTGGGGGAGCAGCGGAGCGAGCCGAGGGTTTGGATTATGCTGGATGGAGCTGGCGGAAAATATCAATAGACTGTAATAAGTGTTGTCATCCACGAGCGGATCCGATCCTATGACGCAATAATGCGAAGACACGGAGGTCAAACGGGGACTTTTAACTGTTGCCGTCTGTTGTTTAAGTGTTGGGTCCAGCAGACTGTGGACAGGATCCCCATATTTGGCCGAAACTAAATAAAAACGGCAGAATTTTGCGCTTGGGAGATTTCTTTAGGGTTTCCCCGCAGGTGGACGAGCTCTTTCACGAGCTGCGGTGATGTTCAGCTTCAGAGGTGAAGCCTGGAAAGGTCAAATGTGCTCAGGAGGTCGGCGCTCATCTCCTGCACGATTAAACATCAGGCGTCTCTGCCAGGTCCCCACCTGCGTGACGTCTGAGAGGAAAAGACGGTGACATTTGCGATGGCGCTGCAGATCTCTTCCAGCGTTCATTATTCATTCCATCTGAGCTTCGTTAATCTGGGTCAGCTCCGCCGAGGTCGGGAAAATCCTTTTCCGTGGAGGAGGTGGACCACAAATTGCATCTGCAGCAAATAACAGAGAAACAAACAGTGTCAGCAAAATGTTATTTTTAAATATTCAGGGATCAGAACATGACGACACACAAACGCAGGATTGTGAAACGTTAAAGATGAAGCGCTCCATTAGCGACGATAGCATTAGCATTCAGCATGCACACTGCGGCTCATGTGCATCATCAGCTCCACTTTCCTCCATCACTTCTACAGGAAACTCTAATCTCAACGGCACCAACGGCGTTGGAACACTCTGGATTTACCTTCATGACAGCGTCTCCTGACCGAGCCTCCCCGAGCTGGTCGCCGTGCGCTTCAGCCATCTTCTAGTGATGATTGAGTTGATGCGTCCTGACGTTTGACCTCCTCCTCCGATTTCAGTTAAAAAACACAACATCTCGGAACGTTGATGCGCTTGAATAAAATCTGGAATTGCTGAATGGTCAACATCATCTTCTCTCATGGACACTCCGCTGGTGTTGAAATGATTAAATCAGCACCTCCCCAACCGCCGCTTGACTGGTGCCGGTGAAGGCATCGCGAGGGTAGAGCTGCCCCGCCGGAGCGTGTTGCATCACCGAACAGATGGTTGCATGTTGCTTTAGGCAACAAATAATGCAGATTAATTCCATCCAGGAGTGACACCAACACGGTGTGAAATACTCCTGAACACTTCCCACCAGGCTAATGCGCTCGAGCCCACATCTGAGGTCAGAGGAGGGAACAAAAAGGATGTCGGCGCTCAAATGTAACCGTTGTGACGACGGCTGCTGAACAAGGACAGAGCTTCGGCCAGAGGACACGGGAACCACACCTGAAGATCACGCCTCATTAGATCGAGTGGAAAACGGGGAATAATGGTGACAATGGATCCTGACAGGACCCGTGAGCTTTAACTGGCCTGTCAGCTCAAACAGATCTGCCGGGATGCATTTTTACAACGTCCCTGCGTGTTTCAAACCGGGAGGAAACCTGCTCAGCTTGGTTCAGTCCAGTTCTGACCTGTAAGGAGAGGAAACAACTCCCGCTCCAACACAGGAGAGCATCGAACACATCGAACCGCCCATTTTCCCTCGCGCTTCAGTCACATGATCAGGGCTCACACCTGACGCGAGGGTGGTCGATGCGCCGTGGTGAACGGAGGCCAGGCAGAGTGGAACCAGGACTTCATCATGATTCCATCGACTGTTTGTGGGACAGGTTGGATGGCCATTGTGATGAGAGCCCTCCAAACATGTCAGCCTCACACACATGCATCCAGTCCTCATTTTAGAAGGCTTCGCCACGACAGGGTTGATCTCACGAGCCAATGCTCAGGCACGTACCACAAAACGGAGTTTTGTTGAGATCGGTTTATACTGCGGTGTTCATCAGCCGTTTCTGCTGTACCAGATGTTCTCAGCATCCGCCCGGCTCGTTCCCCAAAGTGATGGCGACCTCTGCTCTGACCTGGAGCGGTTGATCCCAGGAAGTAGCTGCAGCTTCCTGCCAGCGCCACAGCACTCACGGTGAATATTGAATGCAGAGATGGAGGCTTTTTCACCGCACCACCGCTACTGTTGCTGCAGTGCACGAGTTATTAAGGTCTGTGCCTCAGTAATATTTGACTAAAGTGGTTTAGATTTGTCACTTTTACCGATTAATCAATAAAAAACATATCTTAAGGAGTCACCAAGTCTTTACTTGGTATTTTCTGCATTTGTTCTGATAGATTCAGTCCAGCGTTTAGCTGTTTGTTCAAACTTTAGATGAGTTTCACCTGAAAGACCATAATTAATGCAAATATAAAGGTTTCCCTTGAATGAAGATCAGGCAATTGGATATGTGAAGCACACGTCTGCTATAGATCATAATCTTATTTACCTGCATGGAAATGAACCTCCTCCATCAATGAATAAATAAAAGTCACTTAGAGGATAGCAAAGTGCTAATTCCATTTAAATGTTTGAAACACTGACCTAATAATGACCAAACTTCTCCTACATCGTGTAGAACAGCTGGAGGGCAACAGCAGCTAGAAATGCTTTCTTGCAACCTCGACATTATCCTCTTCCTCTTCCCATGTTATTTTTCTACATAAGATAATTTTATGTTTTTCCTGCTAAAATGAGTCTAATTATACTGCAATCGGCCACCAGGGGGCAACGCACGAGTTTCCTTGATCGTGCCAAAGCTGCTTATTTTGTAGTCAGTTCCTGAAAACTAGAGAAAATGAACTGAAAGAACAAATTGTTTCACAAAAGTGTGTAATATAAAAACAGAAAAAGTGCACAAATCTCTAAAGTGAAACTTAACTTCAGGTAGCTTCAGCAAACCTTTTAACAACAGTACTAAAAATAGCTGCTGCCGGTTCACAAACCTCCGACAGACTCTTCATTTCTGATTTGCTCCTCATAACGTGAGACTCAAACTGTTTCCACACCAGCAGCTTTCATGGAGAAATACACAAGAATGACTTTGTAGTGATTAAATTACTGTAGAAGGAAAACAAATGTTTTTTTCTAAAACTAAAATTGCACATGAAGAGAGTACTTTTGTTCACAAAGTGTAAAATACGCACTTTCCTTTCAAATAAACTCCGTGGAGTGATTTGATATTAAAGAATGGGACTTAAGTTCCCTCAGGCAGAAAGACAAATACTTTTAGCATTTTGTTCATTTTAGCTCAGTTAATAAAATGAAAATTAGTGACTTTATCGAGAAGTTAAAGATAAATCAGAGCAGGACTAATAAAGTGTTTGATGATTGTTATTTCTCCATCCTGGAGCGAAGGCGCCTCTTGATGGACAGATGGTCGTCTTTGTCCTCAGGTTCTCTGGAGATGATCTGAAAGAAAGAACAAACACGTTATGAAAGAATGTCAATACAACAAAACCTTTCACATCACATCAGTAAACATTTTTTACTGCTGAGGTTCAGGAGTTTGGAATGAAGTGTTCTGATTTTTGGGTGAACTATCCCTTTAAATTCAGACCGACCGGGTGTGGAGGCACCTCCATCGGAGAGGAGATCTCAGGTCGGTACAATCTCCGTTTGCTCTTCCGTGACGTCAGACCGAATGATGAAGAGGAGGCCGCAGCGTCTGAGTGGCCACTGACCAGACTCATCATCTTCTTGGCTGCAGCCCAGACAAAGAGAAACAACCTGAGAATGAACCTACTGCCACCAGAGTTTAAAATGTGCATCATCAGATCGAATCCCTTCGGTTTTGTGATGAAGACTAAACACCTGAAACATCTGTTGACGTCTGCTTAAAAATCAGGATGTGGGGGGAGGAAAGGAGAAAAGTGCCCAAAACAATGAAGGTGAAGAGTATATAAAAACCCTCGTGGTAAAAAGTGAAGGTGAGACATGGACGGACAGCACGACTTCACCTGAGGCGCCGACTAATTGACAGGGAAATGGCAGCAAACACAGCTGTTCAGTCGTTACTGGCAGACATCATTAGTGTTGTTGCCCCGGGTCACCACCAGCCTGGCTTCATCCCCTCAGGTTTGTCCTCTGTTAAATAGTTTTTCCTGTTGCATTTCTACCCACTGTGAAAGGTTGATGTAGACGGTCCCTAACTGAGGAGCAGGAGGGGTTCTACCCGAGCGAGCAGCTCCTTATTTGTGACATACAAATGATTCTGTACAGGAACAAGGTGAGCTCCTCTCTTGGTCATGCTCTGATAATTTTCGGATTAGGAGCAAACTGACCTTTTGTGCCGAGCAGTGTGGGGGAGCTGTGCAGGAATTCTCCGATCTTCTGCAGCGTTCCCTCTTTTCTGCTGCAGATGCTGCTCTTGGAGTCCTGGCGGCTGGTTAGGGTGGAGATCTGACAGCAGAAGATGGGAAGCTGTGGTTAACATGGGTGGTTTAACACCGCGGTTGCCCAGGGCTACAATGCGCCGCGTCCACATGCTTTCAGTTATCACTTTAGAAATAAGGGCTGACAAAAGACTGAAGTTTAATCTTGATAGGGAACATGTGAAATACTGCTCACACTGACCATCGGTCAGCCGTTTCCCCTCCCACAATGGCTCAAACTCAATAATCATGAAGGCATTTTCACTTGCTTTTTTAAAATTAGAGACCAAATAAGATTTTCACATGAAAAAAGGAACCTAAAAGAAGACATAAAAACTAAATTAAAAGCTTTAAATCTCAGACTAGAACTGCAGAATAGTTTGCTTTTGTGCTATTGAAACAGTTGTAAAAGGAGCCTGAGGTATGAATGAAGTGCCAGTCTGTCTGGTTCCCACCTCCTCCTTGTGTGGAGTCAGCTTAGGTGTCAGTTTGCCCCTCATATTCCTTCTGTTTTGCACCTCCACTTCTTCCTGCAAACACACAGACGTTTGCACAATTACAGGCTAAAAGCAGAAGAAACGAGCGTCCAGTGACTCATCTGCAGAGAAATACGGAGCAGTTGATGATGATGGGATGGCATGGACGGGAACATGTCAGGATAAAAACATTCAGAAGCTTTGTGCAGTTGGCAGACAATTCCAATTCCACCCTGGCCACTCATCAGCTGGAATAATTGCCACTGAGGGCCAACAAGATCCAATTTAGTGTTATTTACCTGCCAGATGGATCGAAAGAGTTGACGTGCTCAATGGTTAGCAGAAAAAACACAATGTCTGGAGGGCTGGAAAAGAAGCCCAGTAAATATTCAGCTGCTCATGTGGATGACAGACAGTTGTAGAACATTTGTATTTGTCAATTCGATTCTGGAAGGCGAAGATCTATGTTTATTTTTACATGTTTAAATGAATTGTTTTCCCCCCTATGACCAAGGGTCTGCTGTTTTCTCCCTGCTGTGGTTCCTGAGGGGCGATATGATGTGATGATGTAGGAGGAAATAGGAAATGATTGCATGCTCTGCAGCTCACTGTTAAACCTGTGATTAACCCTAAAACCAAGATTACAACACGGTTCCAAACGCTCAAAATATTCTGGCAACACGTCAAGCTGTTCTGACTCACAACAAATAGGAGAGCAGGAGACATGAGGGGGCTGGGGGCTGGGTGTAGTGGATGCTGTCAACATGCTCTACTCACAAAAGTACTGATAATAATGCAAAAATCACCGATAATGCTTAAATTATAAACTGGGGAAATATAATGGAAAGAGAAAAATCTGCAGGAATGAGAAGTGTGTGCAGGTGTTAATTTACACTGTTTGTGTCGATAAATTTGTCATTAAAGAATAAACATTAAGAGCACGGCCGATGACTTTAACTCTGTTACTATGGCAGTTTGGCTGAGCCGGATAAATGTACGAAATCAAAATATCGGTGCGTCCTCACAAGGAGAAGATAGTGTGTGCCTGCATGTGGATGAGTGTCTGTGTGAGAAAGAGAAGAGGAAAAACACAGATGGGAGAAGATAAGTTGGTGATAAAGTAAAGAAAGTGGGGAGAAAGTAAACAAGGCGTGTGTGTGTGTGTGTGTTAGAAAGTAAGACGCGAGAAGAAACTAAATAAGACGATGCGGGTTCAGAGGGAAAAACACGATTCAACACGTGGCGGCGAGTGTTTTAAGAACTAGACACTGAAAGAGACTGTTGCCAATGGGTGTAGCTCATCAGAATCCCATCCTCCAGTCACTAGGAAGAGGGTAACGCCACAGCACTGTTCAGAGGCTCAATCAGGGGTGACGATTAACAGCACAGATGGAATATTTATCTCAGTTCTGTCCCATCTGTTCTTCTGTCTGTGTCTAGTAGCCGTCTGTAGCCTAGCTTGAATTACCAGCTCTAAAATACAGAGCGGGAAAATAAATAAAACTACTAGTGAAAATGAAACATTAATTTCACTGCTTCACGAAACTTGGGTTGACGAAACATAAACAAATCCCACTTTTTTCTGGGGAAAAAGCTGCCATAAATCATTGGAAGAGTGGAGGACAGAAAACTGAGATGACAGATGACAAAAACTGAAGCTCTGCTGCTGTGAGCACACCTGCAACCATAAACGCTCCGGCCTCCCAACACTTGATTATCTGAGAGAAGACTCATCCTCAGCACAACTAAACAACTAATAGTTGCAACAGCAGTAAAAATGTATCAACTTTTTATGTTTACATGCAGAAAAAAAAAAGCTATGAGTTACATGCTAGTTGCAAATGATTATTTAGGGTAACAAACAGTGCAGGATAATGTGGGGGAGGTGGATTAGTTGCTACTGAAGCAGCATCTACACTGCAGTCATGTGTTGGGAACATCAAATGATTTTCCTTGATGTCAGCAGAATAGAGACAACACTGTTCTGGTAAACATGTCTGAACCCAGACCTGCTCACGTTGTTACACTGGCTGAACCACAAATGCTTCATGGAGCTCATTAAAGGCTTGTTCTGTTTCTACAGATCGCATCATTATAGAAGAAACACTGATGGTGCCCCCCCCCCCCCCACCTAGAAGGAGCAAATGAAATCTGCAGTTACTTTAAATCATGTCAAAAATCGCCAGTTAGAGAAAGAAACCAAAAGAATCCCCCCCAATACCGTTGAGCACAAAGACAAAGAAACACTTTGAACAGAATAATGAGAGCAAGAAAATAAGGAGTAAGGATCCATCCACAGTAAGGATGCCTCTTGATTTCCATATCAAAGTCATCATCAAGGAAAAAGATCAATGATTGAAACAATGAAAATTATCCGCCGAAACAAAAACTGCTGATAAGGAACCTAGATTTTAGTCACTGGAGCATGAATATCACTAGTTGCTAGGATGTTAGGAGGCAAGGCCGAGGAAACTGCCAGTTCATCTGGTAGATGTGAACAAAACAATAACAGCAGTAAGTAGAAACACATGTTTATCATGTACACGTTTAAAGGCTGACTATCCAAGTGTGGCCCAGAGCGGAATGTTGCAGAGGAAGGTCCTGTAGAACAGTTGTGTAACGCTCATCATTCACACTTCCTGTTGCCAGCAGCTGAAATGAACGGAGGCAAAAATGACTCCATGTAAACCACTAAAACCGGTTCATTCTGGCTATTACGGTATGTAGAATCGGATATACACAAGTGGTGCCCTCTTTTATTTTAGAGCTACACCTGCAGTTGGCTCATCAGCCAGTAAAGAAGGTCGCCCAGTCAGCAAATATGAACACCTGCGAGGTTCCTCGGATGATTTGTGAGAAGGAATCAGGCCCATAACTTTCAGGAGAAATCCGTTTGTCTCATCGCTTCACCATTATAGAGGCCGTCGTTCAAGCCCACCAGACACCTCCATGTATTTCTGGCTCTTACTGGCGTTAGCGTTTGAAGGTGAACTTGTTGTAGCTGTAGATACCAGCATCATTTTAGACAAAATTATGATCGCAAGGAACAAGGATGATTGTGGGAGATGGGATTGAAGTGCATGAAAAGTGCTCGTGAGCTCAAAATATCAGGGTGACTCATGATGTGGAAATTTACAGAAAAATGAGGAATGAAGAGGGATGAGAAATGAATGCAACATTTTTGAATATTAAAACTTTAATCAAGGCTTAAAAAAATACCTGTTTTGTTCTTCGTTTACTCCTCCTGAAAAAATGAGACTTGAGAAGAAAAAGATGCTGGTTAAACAACAGCATTTGCGCGACAAAATACATTTTTTTCGCCCGATGTACGGGAGAAAAATCAATGACTCTAAGCTGGAGGTGTGTGTGTGTGTGTGTGTGTGTGTAATAGACTTGTGCTGGAAGACACAGGTCTGTTAGAACCCCCTAAATGCTTCAGGTTAATACGACTAATTTGTCTTCACAATTATTCTGCCCACCAGAGCAATGAACTCCTTAAGAGACTGTCAGCCCCTCATAAACACCAAAGGTTTCAACCACACAGACACGCTGACAAAAATGGGGGGGGGGGGGGGGGACACATAAACTCCACGCTGGGAAATGAACCACCCTGCCGCCCCTTATAAAATGTGTTTCAATTTGAATTCTGGGGGTTTTCAGGACATACTTGGATTTAGAGTTAAATGATTTAACTTTCCAGAGGGCTACATTAAAGGTTTACGAAGTTGGGGCTCCATTATGCAACATGAGCCATGAGTGTTCATCCACTTTGTGCTGCAGTCACACTCAACATTAAAAATCAACCACGCCAAAGGAGCACTTTTTACAATCGGACCTTTATGGAGCACGTAGGGACCACGATTATTCCAGGCGTGATAAAGCATCAGAAGTGCAGCCGATGACTTTAATGTACATGTTATGGCAACTCTGAACCTGTTATTATATTATATATTATTATATATTAATCCATAAAGCCAGCATCCTGCTGCAGCTGAACGAATGACCTGTGGAACGACCTGGGGCAAAAAGAGGGTCAAGTGTTATACGGTGTGAAATACTGTCAAGGGCCCATTTTTAATTCATGCATTTTTACTTTTCTTTAAGAAAGAGTATTCTATCTTTAGAACTATATTTAATTTACTGGAACAGAATGTTGAGATGATTCGGGGCCTTTATGGGACGGCTTCCATTTAGCAACACAAAAAAGGAAATTTTAGCGGTCAGACATATTGATCTGCTCCTGTGGTCAGAAACCATTAAACTATTGTTGCCACACTAACACAGAATGCAGGCGGAGCTTGCTTCATGTCTGCAGGTGTGGGACCTGATGAATGCAGACGGTCTGAGAGCCCCGTCTCCCTGAACCGTGTGAAACCTTGTTAAGTGTTGTCTCATTCCTCAAGGTGGAAGCTGCTCTCTGCTGCTGCTGCTGCTCTTCTGGCTGGATCAAGACTAACAGACCAAGTCTGACTGAGTGACGGGAAGCTGACGTCACCGGAGTCAACGCCACCCTGCACAACATTTGAACCGAACTCTAGGTACCATTTGGTTTGTACCATTTAAAGACTGAAGGTGGAAATCTAACATGTGTTTTTGTTAATCCTAAGGCACGACCACATGAGCAGGTTTATGCTTCACACTTGGATGGAGTGGGAATGTGTCCCATATGCTGAAGTACCACTGTACTATCACACAAAAAAAACCAATAACTTTTACTGTCCTGTTTTTCCCCAGAGACAGATGATATTATCTTCCTCTCTTCCTCGCAGACCTTCCTCTCTATACTTGCCCTTCTCAACGCTTCTTTTCCCACCTTCTTATCCTCAAGCCCTCCTCTTTCATTTTGCCCTCTATCTCTTGCCCCCATTTTACCCTCTTTTTCATCTCTTCCCTGCACCTCTGTCAGTTGCCATCTATTCTACCTTTCTTGTCTTTCTCATTTGGCTGTGTTGTTCTCCTCTAACCCTCAACCAACCTCCACCCACTTCATTGTTCATCTGCCCATTTTCATCTTAATGTGCTGTATATCTCGCCTTTGTGTTGCACTGTCTAACATTTTCCCCTGTTGTTAGCAACAAAAGCCCATTTACCTAATTCTCCCACGGGAGCTCTCTGTCCCATCTACATTTTCCCTCATATACTCAAATAGAGGTAGAATTCACGCTTTGGGAGAGGAAACTGGGTCAAGCTAGCATCATGAACAGTGATGAAGAGAATGAAATGCACACAAAGGGGGAGATAAAAGATGGATTTGCACTAATGTCAATCCAAATTTGGACTTTCCTTTAACTCTGAGTATTCTTGAAACATTTGGACATTAAAATTGATAAGATTTTTATCTACAGAGAACCATCTGGGTCTGCTTTCTCCATGTCTCCATCTTTGTACCAGCTGGAAAGAGGCTAACACACTCTGAGCCTGGTTAACAACAAATGATATACAAATACCGGCAAACATTTTCAGCTAATAAGCTTTTGATTCAAACATGCAGCCGCTGGGCGTCTTCACTGCTCGGCTTTAAATATTAAGGAAGGAAGATTCTGGTACTTCCGGCTGACCTTAAGGACTAAATATAGTCTCAATGGAAAAGCCTTTCGTTTTGAATAATATCCCCACCATAACTAAGGGATACTGAGGTATTTTGATCTATGTACCAGTAATTACATTAATTTGCCAATAGTTCTGGTCATGTGCGATTTTCTTTCCACAGCTCATTGAGTGTCTTAACATTATTCTCCAAGTCTTCCTCATTTCTATCCATGAACAAAAAAACATACTGTGAAGTTCTGCAGCTTATTTCAATCCTCAGAAAAAGAAAATAAAGATCCATCATGGAGAACTGAGTCACGGCAGATTTCCATCCATCAACAATAACACTAATAAAACCACATCTATCGTTAACGCACGTGAACAAACCAACATACTGTTTCTTGTGTTCTGTAGGAAGTGGCTCAATTTCATTTTGCTTTGATACAAAACAAACTGTGATAAATTGCACATAAAACTCCTATTAACGCTCATCTTGTCAAATTTTTTTAATGCCTAAGGCTTTCAGATGAGAGGCGACACATCTTTTAACAAGAGAAAAGAAGTCCACAGTCCCTGGATTCAAGCACTTAGCGGCTATGACCTGGATAATTGAGGACCTGTAGAGCTGGCTCTTCTTTAATTGTCCTGGTGCTGTCTTCACAAGAGCAATTAAATTGATTTTAATTTGAGCAAACCCAACACACCGAGCACCTGCGGGTATCAGTTCAGGCCCAAGGTTATTTTCATGCATGAGCACTCCAATATAAATCAGTACCTCCTAAACATGCAGTCACGGAAAGAAGGGAAAGTTGGTGCCGACACGCAAAACATCAAAACCGGAGGAACGCTTCATTATCTTGTTGTGCAGGAGGGAATGCTTCGGTCCAGTGGTACACTTAGGAGTTATTATATCACCATTCAGGAGAATTTTGAAGAAGCAGCAGGAAGATACTGCAGATGTGTACTGTCAGCATGTGTGGTCATTAAGATGATACCATGTTGGGCTGGCCTGAATGAGTGGCGTTAGCATTGTACTCTCAAGGAAACTAAGAAAATTTATTTTCGTTTATTTTTTTTTTTAAAGGACCAGTATTTGGCTTTAAAAACAAATCGTGTTTATATGCTGGCCCACTGAAATGTTGCGCCAGTGAAACCTTTTTGCATATGTAATTTGTATCAGGACAATATTTCATGTGGTGATAAGACAAGAAAATTCCTGCTTTTTCTGTGCCAGCAGTGCAGGTTGATAACGACTATGGTATGTATTTATTTACCTGTCTATTCATGTTCATGTTATGTGTGACACACACCAGATAAATTTAGATTTGAGACAATATCCAGAATTAAAAGACAAAGACCCAATCGTATTTCTACTTCTGTAGATGTAAGAGGGAATAAATGATGCCAACATTTACAGTAACACTGATTCTTCCACTGCTTTCATGTAAACACCCAAAGGTAAATAAAAGATTCTCCTCTCCACTTCAGAGAAATAGCGTCCTAAAAACAACCTTCACCCTGCAGCGTACTTTGAGTCTGGGCTCATTTCTGCACAGCCTACTTTGTGTTTCCTGCAACGACTTTCTAATGCAGTATGAGATTTGCATGTGCTTACACAGAACATTGTCGGTTCACAGAATGAAAAGGTTCACAAGTGGCTCAGATGGAATTGGGTCGGAGACTTTGTTACTTGTTCTAGTCACAAGTCTGGACTGCTGCAGGAAAGCTGCACTTGCTGGGGTCCAAAAAGAAAGCTCTGGAACATTTCACCGCCTCCCTGTGAACAGCCTATTTTTTTTCCCACTTTCACATGACTGTCATCGTTTCGGTGCATGCAGTCATTTTTTGAGGAAAAAATGCCCCATGAATACTGATATTGCTCAGTGCACACACATGCACACAGGCATGTTAGGTTTGTGTCCTCTACAGGAGTTTGCAGTGTCATGATGCTTTTTAAAAATTCATCTTCCAGTGTGTTTTTAAATTGGACTCGATATATGTAGGGGTGCTGGAATGCTTAAGGATTTAAGACGATGAAGAGCTCAAGGTGACCTCTCGTGTTTGCATCTGATCAACATCTGAGAAAAACATCAACAACCATTTAGAATTCAATGCTGACAGATTCAATATCAGCAAACCCTGACAATGGTGGGCTAATGTTACATTTTGGTTAACATACACATTCAGCTTATTGTGTTAAATATCGAACAAGGCTGAGCAGCACCTTCCTGCGGGTGGTGCAAGATGGCACCACGTTCACTATGGCATTCTGCATCCACATGAAGACATGACTTAGGCGGAGTCATGACAAGATTTAAACAACGTAGCACATCTAGGCAACAGATGCAGCATTAAATAACTCACAATCGGCCCACGCTTTTGTCACCATTTGCACCAATAGATAGCAGGTGTACCATTTAGAATTTCATTAAATCAACATGTGAGGAGAATGTGTAATCATGTAACACAACCACTCTGCTGCCAGTAAGCAATATTCTTTTCCTCCAAATAATATGAAAAACAACACCTGTAAGAAAAAAGAAGCCACCCTCCCTGCAGACACACACTGCTGAAATGTTTCCACAGAAGCTACTGTGCACATTATATTATCGAAGCATTAATAAGGACATGATTAGGTCTTACAATTACATCAAGAGCGAGAACTTTAATAGTCTTTGCACAGTACTGAGAAGACCATGATGTATTTTTATCTAAAAGCCTGAGACCTCCCTTGATATTTCCTCCCCTTTTCCACTGCATACCATCTACTCACCTTGCCTCGATTCCCTTTGATGCTTTCCCACTGTGGAATTTTTCTTTCTGCTCCCAGGTAACATTTCTGTAGCACCTTGCTTGAGCTTCCACATGAGCATATATGATGCTAAAAGTAACCTAAACCAACTCAGACTACCCATTGATGGATTTATCATTTTGTGGCACTAAAATAGATCGACAGTGAAAGAGACACTGATGCGTACGATGCTCATCGGCATCTTGCATCAAAAGTGGCAGCAGCTGAACACTCTGATCCTCATATGTCACCTTCAAGTCTGAGTCTAACCACAAAATTCTCATGTTTTTTCATCAGATTCTTCTCTAGTCCAGATTTGTTTGGTGAATGCTGTGATCCACAATTGGCTAATTTTGTGACATTTTTGAAAACGTTTCATTTGTCTTGACTTTTGTTTATGTTACGATATTATATATGGTGCAACCCAGTTTACATGATTTTGTATAATTATCAGAAAGGCATGCAGTCTTTAACTACGATAACTGTGACATGAACTACACATCAACAGGATGTCTCAGTCAGTTGCTTCTTACCTTATCAATTTCCTCACTTTTCCTTTTCCGTGCCGAGTGTGTGATTTTGACTGTGACTGCTCCTTCCTGCCCCTGTCGCCGTAGGGCCATTCGATTGGGCTGTAGTGGACTAAACGAGATCTCTAGTTCGGGCCTTGGGAATCGGCTGGTCCTTCCATGCTCGTGGGAGATCTCGAAGGAGTCCAGCACTGAGGGACCACCAGCTGAGCTCTGCTGGAATTACAATTTCCACATTTTTTTTCATTCTTTAAATTCAAAGATAATTTTTTAATAAAAAGGGACTTCAAAGCTCAAGAAAGCTCCAATTTTCCAAATCAGACTGAAGATTGTGGCATAAATCTTACTTTCAGGTTTGTAATTCAGCACTATTCTTTAGATTGAGATGATGTTAGATACATGTAAAGTTGGAAGAATTTTGCAATGACAGATGTGATTATTGATTCAATCTGCCTGATGAAAGACCACTCTTAAGTATTTCAAGCATCACACATCATTACTTTCTAAGGAAAGAATGCCTTGCCAAACATGGAAAACAAACAAATATAGCTGACTTTTCATATCCAGAGCTCACCAGACTGCTGACAGAAGCTCTTGTTTCCTTGTTGTCTCCTGACCTCCTGTCTGTGGTTTCACTCCGAGTTTCACTGACCGTTGAAGTTGAGCTCTTGCCATTTTTATCCTGTTGGGGTTTTATTTTAATTTTAGAATTTTTGATTAAATATTAAGATAAATGTTAAATTTAATATCAGGTGAGGATGGGGATTGGCTGACTGCCATTCGGGAGTGTTCGAATGCAAAAGAAAACAGGCTTTTTTAAAAGTAGGATTCAGAAATTCTATTGGCTCAGCTTGTGTCGATGTAAACCTAAACCGACCTGATTGACTCCTGTTAGATTAAGGTCCTCCTCAGGCTGCAGGGGCTCTGCTGCCGTCTCGTGCCAAGTGTTCAGGATCTCTGCCTTACTGCTACCATCACTACTCTGTAACAGGAAGTTTGAGGACAATCAGGAAGATTTCTTATACCATATCTGTAGGTTCCCCAAAACAGAATATTATTTATACTTATGTTTAGAAACATACGGCAGTCACTTCTGAACTGATACTGATTGTAAAAACAGCATAAATATCCACACATAGCATGTCTGTTATTCTCAGCTAATTTCACAGGAAATAATTTAATTCAGTCTGAGAGTCTATGTCAGGATACCGGAGACATAAATTGTTTTAAATTCAGTTGCATAATAAGGGATGGTTAGAAAACAAATAGGCAAAGTCTTAAAATACAATGAGTGAAATCTATTTTAAAGATTTCGCTAAGTGTAACTTGTCAGATGTGAACACAAGTCACTGAAAATAACCAGTAATTCTGGGGTAAACCCGAGTTATCAAACACACTCCTGTTTTTTAGTCTCTATTAAAGCTGTGTGAGGGTAAATCATGAACTCTGCCTGCTAGGAGAGAGCAGACAACAATCAGTTTCTTTCATTTAATTTAACCACGATTGATGCTAATAAAATGTGTGATTCTATCATTTTAAATGTCAGTTTAATGAATTTCTACAAAATTAAAGAGAAATTCATTATTACAATCATATAAAAGAGGACCCCCCCCCTCCACAAACATCATTCATAACAATTTAACACAGCTCCGGTTAGAAGATGAATATTCAGTGTGAAATTAATGAGGCAGCATGATCAATCCTGGAGCTGCATGACTCATGTTGAATACACTTAATATCAATGACACCACAAACCCGACGTATGTCCGATGCTGATTTCAATTATCTTTGCAGATCAATAAACAACACATGTTGGACACAAAGCACAACAGCTGTCTGAGCAGAAAGATATTCTCACTTCTTCAGTAAAAACACTCCACCTGTCTGTCTCTAACTTTCTGTTGGCCTGTCTAGCTTTCTGTCAGGTCATCTATCCATATAGCTCAGCATCTACCCCCTCTCTGTCCTCCGGTACCTATCCCTCTCTCTCATCCCATCTAGCTCCTTCTCTGTCTACCCAACTGTCTCTCGTTACATCCATCTTGTCCTCTATGGATCTGTCCATCTGTTCTTTCCTGTCTGTCTGTCTGTCTATTTGTTTGTTTTCTCCCTCTCTCCATCTCTTTCAGATGCCTTTGTTCCTCTGAATCTGATCTAAAGTTGAATTCTTGCCTGTGAAAGAAGGTGGAAAACTGCTGTTGTGGTGGACTCGGTAAACTTTCCTCTTGTTTCACCTCTGGCTAAAACAGTGATCAATAACATCTCAGAGGGTGTTCTGCCCTGACAGATGATGGGAGGAAATTACTCTCACATCACTGATTGGAGTGTGTGCAGAGGTCAAAGGGAGGGTATTCCAAGAAGAGTAGAAACCTACTTTTGTTATTTTCTTCACAAACACTGGAAAAATTGTGTTTAGATCTCCCCTCTTGATTGAAGAGAGTTTTTAGATATTTAGTAACAGTTTTTGTGATTCCACTCTATTAACATCTTTACATCGTACTGACCTCTGGTGGTCGCTGCAGTTGTTGGATGAGTTTGTCCTTTTCTGCTTGGCTGGACAGAAGTTTCTGAAGCTGTACCTCCAGAGCTGCAACCAGAGTGTCTCTCTCCTTCCTCCATTTTTCCATCATTTGCTCCTTCTCCACAAGCTGGGTGGACAATGAATCCTGGCATTGATGAGTTACACAGAAACATGTACCAGGATCTATATTATTGAGTGAATTGGATGCAGGTGATCATGAACTTGGACACCAAAAATTGCCCAAAAAAAGGAATGTAGCTTTTCATTCTTATTGTTGGAAAAACAAAACGAACTACTGGAGCATTTTAAATTATTACAAATTCTAACATTAAAAAATGTTAACAAGGCTATTTTAGAGTATACTGTTTGTTTTATACAGCATTTACAATGATAGACAATGTTTTATAAAGCATTGCTTTTGACTCAGTAATACAAGAATTAGAATCTAAGATGCTTGTAAGATAAATTTAATTAAAACAATAGAGTAATAGAAATTACAGTGACAAACTAGTTTGACTGCATACCAACTGTCTTTGCTGCTGACTGAAGCGTTCTCTGTCCTCAATGAATTTCCTCATTTCCTGGTTCCTTTTGTCCTCTGCCTCTTTAGCCTGACCAATCAGCGACAGCTTCTCTTCCTGCCACTTTCTTCGTTCGGCTTGGTGCTTTTCTGTGCACAGCTGTGAACAGACACCACTTTCAGTAGACCCAGATTTTGAAAATCAAAACTGATCAGCAGGTTGAACCAAGTTACATTTAGGTTTTCCTTTGCCTGAGCAGCTTCCTGTCTGGCTGTTTTAAGGTCATGGGAAAGACTCTCAGCTTGACAGACAGTGTTGTTTCCCCCATCCTGCTCTGATGACATCCCTTTTAGCTTCTCCACTTCTGTAAAGGTTAAAAACACATCACTTATACAACTGTGATAACTAATCGTTTCAATGAAAATGCATCATTAAAACGTCAACAGGAATCAGATCAAGATTTATGGTTTCTTTCAGCAATGAGTGTGTGAAATCACTTAAGTCAGATTTATATCTACTGGAAATAAATGAATGAATGAGACAAAATGAACTCCACAGATGTTTAGTTGAAGTCCCTAGAAGAGTGCTGAGAAAATGTTTAATTGTTATTTACAGAATTATTGCAATTAATATCAGTCAAAATGTATAATCTTTGTTCAGAAAAGAAAAAAATGGGGGAGCATAGCATGAAAAAATGAATAGGAAAAATGAAATTAGCTATGCAATCACTTGCCTCACACTGGGCTAATCACAACGTACCTGCAAGTCAGGCTGCTGTCTCTCAACATGACAGACAGTTGTCAGGGGGGCAAAAAAAGAAAAAAACTCTAAATGAATAAGAATCTAAATGCCAAAATTGACAAGGGTTGATGAGTACAACAGTTTACTAGAAACCGCTCGGTTCTGTATTCCTGCACTGTGAAGCTCATACAACTCCAGCTACCTCCCCCAGTCCTTCTTGAAGAACGCCAGACATTTAAGGAGAGATGGGGATTGTAGTCCCTTCAGCATGGTCTGGTGTTGTCTCTAACCTGACATGAAAAAGCACTGGGTCAGAGTGCCTCAGTTATCTGACCCCCTCACACTAGCTAAGAAGATACCTCACATACTGCTTTGCAGTGTTTAATCTAAACACACTGTGGTTGTATGTTCTTCCCAAAGCAGCAGTTTCCACTCAAAATTACCAAGATTCAATTTAGTGAGCTTCAACTGAACAATAGCACTCTGTTTACCAGGAAATAGCATATGTTTCTATAGCTATTTAACAGAAGTACTCCCTTTCTTGTGCTGCAGGAAGTAGGAGTATGATGAGGCTCAAGAACTGTCTTTCTTGAAATAACTTCCTTAAACTATATGAGCTCCTATTTCAGAGAATATTCATAAACAACAAGCGGATCTAGGTGATGTCTTGCCTTTGCTGAGGATAAGTCTAATAAGTCCATGACACTAAACATCAACCAATTTATTGCTGTATTTACTTGTTTTTGGTTACATATTTTTTAAGAACAAATTAAGGATAAAATTTCCAGTTTAAAGCCAAGGCTCTGTCCTGAGGTTTCTTCTCTATCTGCATTATAAGAATACAGAGGAAGTTATTGGGAGAAAAAAAATGTATGATAGATTAAACCCTGTTTGGCTGACTGACCTAATGTTGTTCCCCTTAAAGTTATGACCATGACAAAATATTAAATTTTTTTTTTCTTTCCAGTTTTTGAGGATCGAATGCTTTTGCTGAACGAGAAAACCACTTACTATTTCAACAGCATCTAAAACAGTGAGTCCACCAGTTTGTCTTACCATCAGAGAGCTCCTGGATAAGTTGAAGCTTGTCCTCCAGAATTTCCTCCATCTGGCTCTGTGTCTCCTCCTGCTCTGTCAGGGCTATACGCATGTCCTCCATCATGCGCTCTTTTGCCTCCAGGTCTATAATTCAACAGACATTAGCCTGACCTCAGAGTGTGGCCAATGTCATCCAATAACCGGATTTAGATCATATTGTCTATTAAATTAAATTAAAATGATAAGGGCCAACTGAAGAAAACTGCAGAATGTAAATTGGTTTAGGACCTGGGGAGAAAGTTAAGATTCACCCTTGTTTCAGATGTTAAAGAAGAAATTTGCTTGCAATACACCAAGTTTGAAATGAATAAGCTTAACCATTTCAGTATGCTGACTGACACAAGTAAATTGATTTGCATATATTAAAAGTACTTCTGAAACTAACCAACAGGGCAGCAGTAACTTAATCTGTAGGTCAGGAGTAGGTGACTGTGAGCTGAAGGATTGCATGTGTTCTGTGTATAATTACATATTACGGCCCTCTTCACACTGCTCAAATCGAGCTTCAGCAGTGCCGTTTGCAAGGGATCAAATCAGATTGCAATGCTTCTGGACTCCAGAGCCCAATCGGGACCGGTTGTCACGGTAACAATGTTGGCCTCAGTACGCGGAAATATGGCAGAACACAGAAGTAGCGACACGAAAGAATGTGCAACAGCTTATGTTCCATTTTCTACCTGCAATTTTGAATGGTGGCTCTGATTGTCTCTGCTGCACCAGGCTGCGTGTGACTACTTCCAGATGACCAAATCCTGATTGCACGTGCAGACTAGTCCATGCTAAAGTAACATGTCGAAATCGAATTTGAAAAATGGGATTTGGGATTAACTACACTACAGTCTTTCACTACATGGAATCAGATTTTTACAAATCCAGATAGGACAGAAATCTCATTTGGGGCTGCAGTGTGAACAGAGGCTATTGTGTGTTCTAAACAGGGTATATAAATAATAGTACTTATTTCTGGGGAATAATAAAAGGCTGTTCTTCTTCATAATTGCAGCTACATTCAAATTTTATGGGCCTTAAAAAGAGCAGAACAAGAATATATGAATATGGCTGACATTTATTTTAAGGATAAAGCTATGTTGCATAAATCCATGTGTTTACATGATGTGAATAGCAAGTGCTTCTATTGATTATTTTTTTGGAGTATTAGAATGAGCACAATGACTAAAGGAATGTTTTATTATGTGACGTTGGACGGTTTAAAATGTTGTTAAATGAGAAGAAACATTAAACAAACTGATGCAGACAAGTTACCTTTACAGGTTTTCTGGTAGAGTTGGAGTGTCTGCTCAGGTTTTCTGTCAGATTGTTCCTGAGGGAGGTGAAGAAAATGAGAGGATGAAGAAAGGGCATAGCCAGAAAGACACATCCCGCTCTTATAGAACGCACCGCTCTGAGTTGCATGATGGTTCTGTCTCTGCTGGTGAGGTCACACTGAAGCTGCTTCTTAGTCTTCTCCATCTCACACAGCTTCTGCCTCAAAGCTTTCTCCTCCTCCCTCATGGTGGAGATCTTCAGGTGAGAGAAGTCATGAGACACAAAAAGTCCTGTTGGTTCTGAATGATTAACACAACTGCAACCAAGAAATTTTATATGAAGATAAGAATTTCAATAAGAATTGGTATTGTCATTACCTGTAATCAATATTTATATTACCATTCATTCATTATCATCATAAAAAGGTCTTTATTGATTATTATACTAGTTATTAAACCATGGAATGCACCTCCTTCTGAACCTGCTGCATCTGTTTCTTGTAGTCGGCCAGTTTTTCTCGGAGGTCTGATGTGTCTTCCTCTCTCCTCTGTAGGTCAAGTGTGAGACTTTTGACTTTCTCAGCTTCCTTCTCAGCATTTTCCTTTAGACTGTGCGTTTGAGATTAGATCAATGAAATGTAAATGCCCCAATACATACATACATTTTCATGCATATTTTGGCAACATTATTAAAGCAGTTTGAAGAATCAGAAAATTAATTTTAAAATCAGACAACTGTCCAAAGTAATATTTTGCATTCTTAAGCAGGTTTTTTCTTCAATAAATCTTACTCATTTATTTCCTCTGCTTTCTTCAGCAGCTCTTCATCTTTGTGAGCAATGGCTTCATGTGCAACTGCCAGCAGTTCCCTCCGCCTTTCTGCCTCCCTGCGTCGGGCCTCCTGGACAGCCTGGGTCTTCTCCTCCTCTTGCTGCTCCTGTGCCTTCTGCAGACTCTTCTGCAGAGCCATGACCAGACCCTCTTTATCTTGCACTGTTTTTTGCAGCTCTGCCATCTTCACCTCCTCCTCCTGTCTGCAGTTTTCTTGTAGTTTGAACTTCTGCTCTGAGAAGGCCTCCATGTCGGAGATCTTTGCCCGCAGCATTGCCACTTCTGACTGGAAATCCAAGTTTTTCTTCTTCAGATCACCAAATTCCTCTGCGGTTATCTCTTCCTCAAAGGGCTGAAGGTGGTGGCTCTGGAGAGTTTTCTCTCGGTTTTCCAAGGAATGCTGAATCAGCTGTGCCTGACTAATTTCGAGCTGGGATAACAATTTCTCGGCTCTTTCCATCTCACTGGTGGCCTGTGATAATTAAAAACATCTCACTTTTATCACTTACAAAATGCAATTGTTCTAAATCTTTCCAGTAGAATTGATCTTGTTTTCAGCTTGAAAGAATTGCCCAAGTTTTAACTCAAATTTCAACTTCTTGACTGCTTACATAACTTAAACTTAAGAGGTTTCAGAACTGACCATTATTACAACAATTTTGGGGCCTACCTGTTGCTGTGAGGCCTCTAGTTTGGCTGTCAGTTTATCGACTTGTTCTTGTAGTTGATTTGCCTCCTGCTCCCTCTGGACTCCCTCTTTAATCAGTCTGCTGACCTCTTCTCGCTGCACCTCCAGGGCAGACTGAAGCTCCTCTTTTTCACTCTTTTCCTTGCTTAGAGCAGCTAGGTCTTTATCTCCTCTTTGCTGTGCTTCTTCAAGGGCAGCGATGGCTTCAATCCTAGCCATCTTCTCAGCTTCAAGGGATTTTTTTAGAGAATCCAGCATGGAATGGGCTTCCTCCCGGGCCTTCTGCTCCTCGTGTAAGGATGCCAGTACCTCCTCTTTTTCTTGGATGCCTTCTGTGCCTTTATGCAGATCTCCCAGTTGTTTCTGCACATGAGAAATCTCTACCGATTTCTCCAGGAGCTCAGAGAGAAGCAACTCATTTTCCTCCTGTTTGACTTCTTTGGCCTCACCTAGAACATCATACAATAATGATAATAGTTTGAAAAATTCTTCAGGATTCTAGATCTTCCAGTCTTTGCTTAGAAAATGAACATGTCGATAATAGCTAATATGAACTGTTAAGCACCAGATAATAGGCTCAGGGCAACTCATAATCTTATTTTATTCCTTTTAAAGGTTTGATACCTAATGAAGATCACATTTATATGGTTGGGCTATAATTTCAATCAACACTGACAATAAAACATCACAGAACACAATGCAGAACCACCCAAATCTGTTGTTTACCATAATGTTTTTGTGCCCACTGCTGTTGGACTTTGTGCATCTGTTCACTTAGAACTAACAACTTTCTCTCCAGTTCCTCTGGAACAACTTCTCTGCGACCTTCAGCAACTGCTCTGCACAGATTTAGACACTCATCTGTGCCCTTCTTTAAATCTACCATTTCAGCGAAGGACTGTTGAGAATTGTCCTGCAGGAAGAGGAAAAGACAAATGAGCACTCCCATGTTTGGCGTCTTGAGACAGTTTATGCACCTGCTGCAGTTACCTCAGACCCGTTAACGCAGCTACAGATAAAAACCCTGAGTGATTAATACAGAATGTCAAAAACAGAAACCAAACCTTGCATTCTGCAGCATAAAATGCTAGATAGCTTTACCTTTCTGCTCTCAGAGCAGACAGACTTTTGACAAAAATCATTATTTAAGTAACAACCTGTGAGTGTAAGCAGGTGAAATTGTGGTAAAACTCAATAATTCAGGACAGTAAGTGTCTGAATGACTGCGAAGGACCACATTTTACAGGCCTGTTTTTGTAATCAAAATTTCCAAACTGGTTAGATGTTGAACTGTACATCAGATTTAGGACATGATGTTCCCAATGCTAATGAGGGAGCCGTTACAGAGGTTTTGTTACCGTTTCTTGTGCAGCTGTATCTGATGCAGCAGTGGTCATTTTGTGAATGAGGTCCTTGAAAATCTCATGCCTCTTTTCTGCTCGCTCCTCCAAAATTTCTCTCTCCCTCAACAGGCGCTCACTGAAACACAAATTTGACTTAGCATAGCAACAACCAAAAAGAGAGCACTTACAGGTGTAATAGGACTGAAAACAAATCTTACTTGAAGTCATCCTGCATCTCAGAGAAGAGCTTTGTAAACTCTTGGCCGACTTCCTCCCTGACCTTTGCCTCCATGAGTGTGTTCTCTGCTTGCTCCTTCTTCAGCTGGAGCTGCAGCTGCTTCAACAGTGCCACCTGTTTCTATAGAAGAAACATCAGCAAAAACAATTCACCAGTTTTTTATGTCACTATTATAAGGTTCTTCAGTGTTATTAACTCTATTATATGTAAAAAATAAAGGTAGATGAGCAGCATACAGCAATAAGTTACTTTCAATAAACTTGAGATAAATGGTAAATTGTGCACTAAAACTAAACTATAATTAAATAACATACATTATAACTAAGTGTACTCGTTTGATTCATCCCCTCAAATAATTAATTGTAACAGTATTTCACAAAACAATTAGTCTTATTTAGAGTACTGATCTCATGTGGTCACCTAATTATTTTAAATGCAAAGAAAAACTCCCAATGTCAATATTTGGTCCAATTAATAATCTGTTGAAGCCATGCAAACTTTCAGAATATTTAATCAACAACTTTAATGTTAAATAGTGTACTAGTTTCCTCATATCCTATTAAATGCATTTATTATTAATAAAACGACTATTTATTCCACGATTTGACAGACCATTTATACTTAATTCCCTGTATCCACCTAGGAGCAGAGGTCTGTGCAGGTGAATCATTTAATTTCATTTCATCATTTTTTTTCTTTCATTCACTCAACCGCATATTTGCAGAATATTTGACTCCAATTTGACTAATGCACCAACTTATCACCTGAAACTCAAACACACTTCAGATTTCAATCACCACATAATTAAAATGCCGTGTACACTGAAAAGTTTTCATTCTTTAAGAGATTTTATTCAACATGTAGTATTCCAAAAGAGCAAAGTAGCTACTATAAAAGCTGAATTTATGTACACCAGATTAATTTTAGGTTTTGTGTATAGGTTTGATTCAGACTTACCAAGTGAAAATGTTTACTAATAAGAATTTTCTCATCACTCTCATTCTCCTCTTCACCATTAGTGGCTATTAGACTCTCTCCTTTCTCATATTCATCATCCTCCTGCAAAGAAAGAAGAAAGGTTTTAATAATGCCACCTCTAATGAATGAAGGGGAAAGAAAAAGCCTTACCTGCACATCCTCCAGACTGCTGTAAGAGCCAGCTGTGTTGCTCGTCGTGCTGGTGTCACTGAGAGTCTTCCTCTTTCTCTCAGACTCAATAAAGGTCATCTCGCCGACAGAGCTTTGGGACATGGTAGGAAATGGCTTTGAAGACAGAATCACTACCTGGAAGAAAACACAGTATTGCTTTCAAGCATCTATTTAAATCTGATGTAATTTTTTGAGTCATCATTCAGGGATCAAATTGTCATTTTTTGATCATTTGAGCAAAAAAACACTGTGAGCAAACCTTCTGTGCCACAGCAGAGAGCTTCAGGACATTCAGAGTCTCGTCATACATGGAGGCACACTGGTTGATGTTAACAATCATGCACACTTTACCACGACCACAGAAGAAGCTTTGTAGGTAGTGGGTCAGCTTGCTTTCTCTGAATGGGACGTGTTGAAGCAGCCTGTGGGAAAAAAAAGACCAAATGTCAAAGCAAAAACCAAACAAACAAGGCTTTGTTTCCCATAAAGGCTTGCCTTTTTCACAGTACTTGTGTTAATGCCGACTCAGCAACCTCTGTCACAATAATATTTCCTTAATGATGTCCTTGTACTTCAGCTGATTCCCAAATGTATTCTGGGTTAGTAAGGTGATGGAAGTTATGTATGATATATTATCCACACGGTGCATTGCCCAAAATCAGCCATCTAGCAATTTTCTATTCTTATTGATCTTTCTGCTTTGGTGCCCCAATAGATACAAGCCTCAGTTTTTAAATTGGAGATAGTAAAATCAATTCATCATATTAGAGGTTATGTTTGTCTAGATTGCAATTAACAGAAATTAACAACCATGACAGAATGAGTAGCAAAAACAGATTTCCAGCCCATAATGGACATCAGGCCACTTACTTTGGCATTTAAATTACAGTGAGAGTAAAAAAATGTGCGTCTCTCATCAATTTACACCAAATACCTTAGAATGACAAAGTGAAAAAAGCAGCTGGGACAGTAAAAGTCAGGGTTGTGGAAAGATAAGCGGAGACAAACTTAATGAACCTTGGACCTCAGACTGAAGCAAAGATTCACTATGTGAGTGGACCAGCCAGAGTTCTGAATTTTACCCAATCAAACAACGCCAGGGAGACCTGAAATTGCAACACTTTCTATCCAACTTGACAGAAATTGAGAGCATCCGCAGAGAACAATGGCAAAACACCCGATCTCAGATATGGAAAGTTTGACATTATACCCAAGAAGAGGCTGTAATTGCTGCCTTTTGGGGTTCTAATTGTGTATCAAAGACTTCATCAGTATCAATCTATGAAAAGTAAAAGCAGCTGAGAAGTATTACAGGCCACTGTGTGAGTGATTTCATGTCTGTATTAGTTTCAATGAAACCCTCAAATGGAGAGTTTACGTTAGTGACAAGCTTACTTGGCTTGCTTGTTGTTTCTCAGCGAATTGATGCATTTCCCAAGGATCAGAAGTGATGTATTGATGTTTCCTGCTTCTTTCAAACGCTCTCCTGTATTTTGAGTCTTGGCGCATCGCTCTGAACCAGCCAGATCACATAGGCTCAACCTATAAAAGAATGTGATTACTCATGTGTTGCTGTTTTATTAAAGTTGTATTTCCTTTGTATGTTAGGCTTAAATTAAGAGTTTCACTCACTCACTGACTGTGTGAACCTTTGGAGACTCAAGATCCTCAATCTTTAATATACGAATGGAGAAAATACTGTGGCTGCACAGAGGGGGGAAAAATACACATTTCAGCTTATTTGCACAGAGAAAGAGCTTAGGAGGGGGCAACATCAGGTTAAGATTGTTTGCAGTTTACAGTTGACTTATTGGTCAGTGCAGTGTTTTAAAATATTTTTTAACTGACCAGTATACAAATTAATTCAAACAAATGGTCTTTTTGTACAGGTAACGCATTTTTAAAAATTTGACTAAATTCTTAAGAACTAAAAATTCTATAACAAAGACGGGACATTTTGCATGGTTTCAGGACCCTGAAACGCAGCTATGGAATAAAGTAGTCAATGGTTGCTGGAAACAATTCCTTTCAAACTGAAAAGCTACCACTAGATGGAGACATTGTAGAAGAGAAGCAAACCATGAGAATGTCCATTTGAGACTGTAGATATGAAATTGTGTAAAATATGTTCTTTAATCACCTCCTACTGGAGAGCTGGTTGAGCCGGGTAGCAGAGAAGCTCTGGTTTTTCTTGCCAAATACCAGGATCTTGTATGCTTCCTCTGCATTATTCACCTGAACCCAACGCAGATCTAAAAACAAAGGCCCAATTTTAACAATTGTATCATGCCTAAAAACCTGGAGTTTTTCCCCCTCCACACTTAAAGTGTATCCTCTTACAACACTTCAGTCACATAACTGATCCCAAATATCAAACTGTTGTACCTTTGACAAAGGTGCGACCCATGATGTCCTGTGACAATCGTAGGACAGTCCTTCTGGAAGCTCCACTGGGCATCACCTCCAAGAGATCATGAATGTTCTCGTTGTAGATTTCACAGAATGAAACCCAAACGGAAAACTTAAAGTGTGTTTGGAGGTCGAGGCTGATTCTGTCTGTAGTAGATAGCGTCGTCCCTGATGACTCTGGATGAAAAAAGAATAAAAGATGTTTCCTACCAGGGGAAAATCATCAAACAGATTTGACTGCACTTCAGGACAGGTATGTAATTAAGTGATAATGTTAAAAGATGAAATGGCACCTTCAAGAAGAGTCGTATTTGTTGAGTTCAACAAACTGGAACTGATAAGTTCAATCTGCAGTTAGAATGGAACACAAAGGAATATACTAGATAAGATAAACCGATTACATTTATCTGTACATATTTAAGTGAAAATATTCATTATTTACAGCATTTAAACAAATGTGAGGAAGTTCTTAAGGATTATCCAAGTTCCCCCAAGGGGTTACCTCTTTTAGCTGCCTGAAAAGATTCCTTTTAAACAGTGCCTCCTCACTCTGCTGCTCGGCAGTGAGCCTTATGAACTCTTGGGAGCAGTGTGGTTTAATGCTCATGCCAATGAAACCTCTCTCACCAACAGAGCTGAAAATGACATCAAGAGACCTGGGCAGGATACCAGGATCAGTGTCTGGACCTGTGGTGACAAAAGTAATCCACTCATGTTTAGATATATTGTCTATGGAGGCCTCCGGGGTTTTACAATTCAAGGTCAAAGACCTTTATTTGTCCCCAGTGGCAATTCATTTCTCACTTGTCAGTAGTATAATGAATGGGAAAAAAATAAGACAATAAAACAAAATAACTAACTATATAAACATTTATGTACAGATGGGCAGTGACAATAAAGTTGAATGTAATCAACATGGTGCAAAAAGCAAATTGATTATGAGCAGCGAAGATGGGTACAGACAGTAGTGCAATATTGTTTAAAAAGTCAGTTATTTGGTGTTTTCTGATGTACAATTGACAAGTCATGATGAATTCTGGGCAATACCAACATCTATAGATATAGAAAAACGGACACATTTCTGATGATGTTTGACTCATTCTCAAAAGTTGCTTTAGTCCTTGTGGTTGTATTGCCACAGTCATTTCAAAAGTAGAACATGAATGAATGTTTTATCCTGTCTTAAGTTTAAACACAGTACGGAAGAAATACAGACCTAAAAATGTGAAAGTCTTTCCAGCATTAGTAGCTCCATAAGTAAAAACCAGAGAGTTCCCGCCTTCGAGAACATCTTTGACCAAATCTTTTACTGTGCCTTCAAATAGCTCTTTCTGTGTGGTCTCAGGTCCATAAACCTGGAGAGAAATAAATGGGAAACAACAAGTTCAGAGCAAGAATGGGACAGTCTATCCTGGCCTAGATTTAGATGCAAAGACAAATCCATCATTAAGACTTGAAGTTAAAAATAAAATTTAAAAAATTGTGTGCAGAAAGTCCAATTTTCAGAAACAAACCTGAGAGAAGTTAAACCGTTGTCCAGTCTGTGGGAGGGTTTTGTCTGTGCTGAGTCTGACTAACAGAGGCAAACTGGGAGGCTTCAGAATGACTGTGTCAGGGTCTCTGATAATAACACTCTCCTGTTAAAAACACAAAAAGAGGGATAGAGACAGGAGAAAAAAAAAGGTTTTTATTGTATAAAATATATTTCTGTATAATATTTACAGTGTACATTAAGCTAACTTGAAAGTATTCTATTTTTACCTGTGACTCTCCATTAATGGTCTCTGCTGTGGTGAATGGCCGGACTCGCAGGTAAACCTGAAGATGTTCTTTCTCTTCTGTGCTGAAATGCTAAAATAAAATCCAAACAAACCAGTGTTAAATTGCATGCTTATACCGAACAAGGTTCAAAGACAAAATCAATGTAAGTGCTTACATGAAGAATATGTTTATAAATACAAAATGTGACAATCACAGAAACACTGTCCTGAAATTAGCAAAGATATTATGCAAAATTAAACTGTAATGTATAATGTAATTAGAACCAACAGTTACTCTATGTAATTGTAATAATTATTATAAGTTTTTTTTTTTTTACATGCTGAATCATTTTGAAATATTTTTTTAAATGAAATATGCCAGTATGATAAAGTATTGATGAATTTATCAAGTTTACCTGCGAAACTGAGCCGCTGATATCTGATGGCAGCTGTCGTGTCAAATTGCTAGTTTTAGGTGGTTCCATCTCCGCTTGGATTGAGCTACTGTTTGGGCACAATTCCACCATTTCTACAACAAAGACAACAACCAAAAATTCAGTTTGATTTTATGATAATGGCTGAATTCATTAGTGCATTGTGATCAGATGTTAATTATAATAATAGTGAAATTTGGGGCTAGATAAATTTACAGTGTTATGGGTTCAATTTCACTATGGAAAAGTATCATTAATGTCAGGAATAATTTAATACATTACTGATGACAAGTAATGACGCTGGCTTCTGGTTTATTGTCACTGTTTAGAAATCATATTTATTAAAATGACTTATTGTGTAAAAAGATTAGTTGGTTAAAAGAGTGACAACCTTACATTTACAATAAAAAGCATTGTTACGGTAATAATGCAATCTAATTAATCCAATTACAATGTCCCCTTGATTTGCGTTAAAATTAGTTCAGAGAAATAAACACTCTAAATCTACTTAGACACTGTTCTCAATAAGCTGCTTTTGTCATATTAGTTGCCAGTACCTAAAATAAAGGTGTTCTGGGAAAAAAAATTCTTTATCCCAACATAAATATGCCACATTTCTGAAAAAGTTGGAAGCCTGTTCTCCAGTCACACTTTGACTATTAAATTTCCAAATCAATTGTGGTGAAGCAAATAGGAAATTATTAGATAAGAACTGATATGACTGAATTAAAAAGAAGCAACATCAAAATACAAGAGTCCTAGGAGGTGAAATAGTGTGCATGATGTCTAATCCTTTTCAGTTTCCATTTTGTAGAGAGTAACAAAGTGAGTCGGGATGTTAGGAATCCTTGGCATTAATGGTCTGCCCAACGCCTCAGTAAGGCAGTAGGATTTTGCTGCGAATATTGATTCTTAGGATTAAAACCTGAATAGACATAGTCATAAATTTTAAACCTATAACCAACATTTTCAACCACCTCTTGAATGTTTATTTACATTGACCAGAGTGACGCTGCGTAAACCTTGGCCGAGCTATATTAGCCCCTTAGCTTAGTTTGTTAGCTGTCAAAACCAAAATAACTTAAAGACAGCGATGTGTGCTACTTTACATAGCACTCAATATAAAACAAAACAAAATAACTTACGTGCCAATTTGCGTACAATATGCACTTGTCTATTAGGAAACAAATGTCAGGGTGCTAAAGGCTAAACAACGTCAGGCACCGCCGCGGTATGTGTTTGAAACGGACCAATCAAAGTTAAGCCCGTCTTGCGCATGCGCAAACCTTCCCAAAGACTAGTGAAACGTGATGGGAATAAAAATAACCCGTTTGCTTTAAATACAATGATTTTTGTTTTCATCATCAAAAAAGAAGATAAAAAAACCCAGAAAACAAATCTATTAATCCACTTGTCCAATAAGAAGAGCAGTGCTCCTGTACTGTGTTGAAATCCTGATGTTAACAATGATAATAACATTGGAAATAAAAATAAAGCCTTTTATTTAAAAGAATACCAAGCACTCATTCCCGTAACTTAAGTTGAGCCACTATCAGGTGAAAATCAAATCACAAAAAAAAAAAAACCCAACCAAAAACCCAACTCTTTCTTTCTGTGCTTGATGAGTTTCCTTCTGAATGGGTCATCACTTCAGGTGCAGGTATAGCCTAGGCAGGGCTCTGAAGGTGTTCCATACCTTCCATCTTTTTTCTGCACTGGGGCATGAACCAAGAACCCTCTGCTTCTCAGCCCCGTCCTCTACAGACTGAAATACCACCACTCCTTACCGGTTATTCAAGTTTGTAAACTAGTTTCTATGAAACTCTGCCTCCAGTAGGTGTCAAGTAGAAGGTTTTATGAGGAATCAGGTTTATTTGAGTTTACTTCATGCATAAATCAGATATTTTAGATATTGTTGGTCTGTCCTTTTGAGAACTGTTTTTCTTTTAATAAAGACCTTGAACAAAACTCCAGCTCTGTGTGTGTGTGTGTGTGTGTGTGTGTGTGTGTGTGCGCGCGCGTGTGCGGGTGTGCGGGTGTGGGTGTGTGTGTGCTGCATTTGGATTCTGTCTCCAGCCATGACATTAACCAGTCTTGGATAAAATATTTGTTATCCAATTATCAGGAGGAACCATGAGCGTGGTCCTGGACTTGCCGTCTCTCCGTTCTATCTGGATCTCAACCGCTGTGGTCTCTACTCGGTGGCATACACAGATGTGATACAGATCATTCTCATCTTTTTCAGCCTGATGAATTTGTTTGATTTTTTATTTTTTAAGTGTTGAAAGCCCATAAAGAACTTAACTCAAACCACGTCAGCAGCCCTAAAGACCACTGTTACCTTGCTGAGGCTCATGGTGGCATAGGCTGGAATCTTCAGTATCTGTCCCATCCTTCATACATTAATGAGTTACCAACATAGGCCATCTTGAGCTCAAACAACCATTCGCGCTCACACTCACAACTTAGGACAATTTGCCTTTGCCTACCCACCAAATACATGTCTCTGGAGAGAACCCAGAAGGGGCTAACATGCAAAGTGGGCACAAAAGCCTCTGGTCCCTCAGGGATTTGAACCTTGCTGTAAGGGGCCAGCGCTAACCACTGCACCGTGATTTCCTGTGTCTGTTCCTATGACAGCAGAGCTATAGAGTCTCTTGGAGAAGGGGCCCTTATATCATTTGGAGGAAACAGTGATTGGGATTATTCATGATGGATATAAATACTGTATTTTCAGTGTCCTTCGCTCCATCACAGATTCCACAGTGTCCTGTTTGCAGTGAATAGATGACCCAGCTTTCCTCATCAGTTAAAATTGGTTTGTTTCAATGGCTTTGATGCTGATGCTCCCCAAATAAACCACCATGGCATATTCAACTCTCAAATGGGACCGGTACTGTAGAAGGTGCAGTAGTGCCTTAACTTGAAGGCTCTGGTTGACAGGTCCAATATAGTCTACTTCTTTGGGACAGGAACCAGGCAAGATTTGGGACAGGAAGCAGGCAAGATTTGGGACAAGAAGCAGGCAGTGGGTGTTGTGGTGGGGTTAGTGATGACACTGCTGAGTGGAGACCCAGTCCAAGGTTTTAAACCTGTCATACATTCCCCAGGATGCACTCTGGAGGATGGTGTTTATGTCCAGTATGCTCCCATTAAGACCATTTGCATGCTGTTTGATTTAATGTCCATCATGGTGTTCTCTTACCTGACATCTGTACTCTTCAACAAACAATTTCTTCCTGACAAACTTGATGTGCTGAAAATCAGAGAACTGCATGGACCATTACCGATGACACCTGTAGGTAGCCCCACAGAATGAAACCAATGTTTAAACAAAGCTACTCAAAGTGGGTTTACCATCAGTTTTGGTCTCAGTTTTAGCTCACGTTTTACTCCAATTTCTGTGATCCATCCTATTTGTGTAACTCGCTAATCAATTTAAATATGATGAATTTTGGTCTACATGTCTTTAAAGGTCAGTCTTCTGTAGCACCAACCGTTCTTCATCTAATGGATCCTGACATATGCCATTACTAATTTTGTACCCATTTAGATGGATACGGGTAGTTTTATTTTTGGTATCATTCTGCTCTGCTACATTGTATTGCAACCTCCATGCTCTGCTGCCCACCAGCAGCAAGGGTAGCAGGACAGCCTCATCCACACCTGCATTAACAGCATTTTGAAAAGATGGATTAAACCAAAGAAACTTCTAATTTCATCACGAATGAGTCAAATTCTTTTTTTTGTTATCAGTTCTGTTAAGTGTAAAGGATGTGCATGGGATATAAAGTACATTGCTCGAATCCTTGCAACCAATGAAAATTATTTAACCCCTGAGTCCTTGTAAAGTGATGTCAGTCATAAAGGACTAAAATACTGTCTGATCCGGGAAATTGGCTAACATTTGGTGGCATGGTGATATGCTAATATTAGACTTCTATGATGTGTGCTTCTCTTGGATTCTTGGGACTTATGTGGTGACAAAGCTTTGTGAAGCAGGGTTGTACGGTGGCCCTGTAGACAGCAAGAATGTGAGAACAACTTGTGGAGACACACAGGAGTATTTTTTATTATGCAAATGTGCTTCATTTTCATACAATTTCTCACACACCTTTTTCAAAAAAGTCAGAAGAAACCTTCAATAAAATATATATTAATATATTTTATACTTTGCAAATATTGTCTGGTTTTAAGTGCTATATATCGTATTGTAAAACACAAGATTATTATGGAATATCACATTTACCATTTAGGGTGTTGAGAGAAATTTTTTCTATCCAAAAATAGAAGAACAGTTTCGTTTAAATGCCAGTGTTTGAAGAAAAGCTGCATTTTGGTGGATCTTTCTGTCTTCACTCTGAATTTGTCGTCTGTATTTGTCATCTCTCCTTGTGCCTGTGTTTTCCTTTTCCCCTGTCGTTCTTAGGTGAGTGGGCCTGACCTTCACTCACCCACCTGTGCAGACAGATAAAGGACCGGCTTCTTCACCCACTCACCGCCACATCTTTGTACACTGCTCCATGGTAGCAATTAGCTCCTAATAAATTTGAACTCTTGACTTTTGGCGGGGTTGTTTTTCCTGGTTCTGCTGCCCTCTCCTCCATTCCCTCTGTTTTAGTTTGTTTTTTTGGTTGATTTTTGCCAATCAACCCCAGAAACTGCCCTGTGTGTCCATGTTTGCACTTTGGGTTGATTTTAGTTTCATTCGCCACACAAAACACTTACTGTGTTGCTCTGTTAAGGGTGAAATCAGTCAGAAGTTTGAAAATGAGGATATTTGCCTAAAATATATTCGATTACTTTATTCTAATAATTGCAAAGTTAACAGTAAAACTGGCAGAAACTTTTAAGAGCATGTGCTGATCATTGGCTGTGATGCCTCAGTGCCAGGACTGGTTCTACTGACTCCCTCCTTCTGTTCTGTGAAGCTTCCTGATATGAATGCAACTGCTCCAGGTTGTTTTTTAACACTGAACACATCAAGTTTATCAGGAAGCAGGTTTTTGTTGAAAAGCACAGAACTCAGGTAAGAGAAGAACAAGATGGATGCTAAAGCAAACAGCATACAGATGGTCCTAACTGGAGCATACTGGACATAAACACCATCTTCCAGAGTGCATCCTGGGAAATGTATGAGAGGTTCAAGCCCTAAGAGTGGGTCTCCACTCAGCAGTTTCAGCATTATTCCTACAATAACACCCATGATAGCCCCATAACTATTGAAGGTGGGGAAGAAGAGGATGGAGACGAGTTGTGGGAACATGATGATGAAAGCCACCTCATTGGCCAGGAAAACATACATGATGACGCTGGACTTCAGCGAAGAGAGAACTGTACCAATTATGCCTGCTACCACCACAGAGACTCGGACCACCCACTGAATTTCTCTGTCTGAAGCCTGAAAAGAACATACAAGAATAAAAAATAAACAGTGAGGGGAAGAGTTTGTCTTTGTGTTTTTAAGTTTATACATACAGCAGCTTTGTATTTTTGTCACCTGTGGCCTGATGATGCTCCTGTAAATGTTGGTGCTGAAAATAGAAGCTACAGAAAGCAAAGTGGAGTCAGCAGATGACATTGCAGCAGCAGCCACACATCCAATTCCAACAATGGAGATGAAGGACGGGGTGAGGTGCTGCAGGGTGATGGGCAGGACTAAGGCTGCTTCTCCACGTTCATATGGAGATGGAGAACCATAGGTGGTCTGGTTCCAGTCTGAAAAAGTGTTATTTTTATTATAATTAGTAGCACTACAAGAGAAAGGTCCATGAAGGAATGATTAATCGTGGTAATTTGTGATTGTTTAATAGAGACTTCCAGATTAGAGCACCACCTTAATTCTTTAAAAAAGGTCAGATTTTTTTAAGGGCCTATTAACCCCTCTAAAAGCATGTTCAAGGATGTCACCACATGGTCACACACATGATTACCCGTAGATGAAGCAGCTGCCCCGATGAGTATTGTAGGTACCCCAAATATCATCAAGAAAGAAGCAGCAATCCAGCAGATGATTTGGGCTGTGGCTGTAGAAGTGGAGGACAGTGTCCTTTGATGGAAGGTCTGACAGGACATAAATGAAAGTGCCTGTAAAGTAAATGAGAGTAACAGCAGATATTAGTTACTTCTGCATGTGTGCACACGGATGCTGCAGTCAGGGCTGGGATGGATAAACAGTTTGAATAAAATTTCTCATGTTTAACAACTCAACTCAGAAAAGTTGCTGCCATGAAAGAAAAAAAGGAAAGGTGAAAAGTAGGCCACGACCTATTAATGCAAAGCACATAATTTTATGCCAAATTTTACAACATATTTTATTACTGTTAGTGTTTACAAAAGGAGTGATCCTGACTATTTTGAAAATTGATGCTGTGATAACAATTCAACTAAATTAAAGCAACATTTTAGTATTTATCAGCATTTACATTCCAACTGAGAGCATGTGAACACACCACTGTTGAAAGAATAACATCCTCCAATGGGAACTGAAGTTTTCCCACAGCACCTGAATGCAGCAAACACACAATACCAGTGCATTCTGCCTAGACTGTTTGATTAGTTAAAATTAAGAAATAAATCGGTATTGAAATATAATTTCTTCATTTTGAAATCACATGTAAAATCAATATTTTGTTTGCTATCCATGGAATTGTATCATTACCATGAATATGAATTCATCAACCATGATCCAGGCTCTTTTCAGCTCCGACTGACCAATCCAGGGAGCATGTAAGGTGTTGTTCATCAGCGTCTGACTGATGTCCAGCGTACTGGGGTTCATCAGAACAAAGGGAACACAGATCCACTGCAGAGAAACATATTCATCACATTCATCATTTGTTTGGCAGTCAAAGCTGGTCTACAAAATAAAAGAATTTGCCACATATGCCACTTCTACACACATCTGACCTCCTACACACGCAGCCCTTGAGAGTTTAAAAGTACACACTGACCAATCCCAGGAACATGAGGATCAGCTGTATGATGTCTGTGTATGCCACAGAGTAGAGACCTCCCAGCAGTGTGTAGATGATGGCGACAGCAGCAGACATCCAGACACATGCAGAGAAGGGAATGTCCAGAACCACGCTCATGGATCCTCCTGATAAATCCAAATGCTGTTTGTCACATTAGCTGTTGTAAATTGTAAGAACTCATGGAGATGTTGCAGCCATAGATTCATTTACTTTACCTAAACTGATCAATATTACTGGCATCCATAATACATCACCAAGAAGTGACATCAAGCTAAGTATGCTTGTTACCACTTTTCCGCATTTCTCCTGAAAAGGGTCCAGCAGGGTTTGATATCGTTTTTCTCTCAATGGCTTCACAAACACCAATCCACCTTCATTTAACAAAATATAATAGGCAGCATGAGAAACAATGGACCAGCTGTTGGTGTGCAAGCAGTTTTGGGATTATTTCACAATAAACATGAGGATTTTAATCATCTTGTAATTTCAGTCTTACCGACAATGAGAGAAGCAGAAACTGAAAATAACAGCAACAGTGTCTCAGTCAGCCCAGAGGAGGGAAGGTACATATACTCAACCAGGGCCATGATGAAGCCTCCATCGATAACTGTAGCTACAGACACAAAACCAGTTTTTATGTGCAGACATGAACTCAATAATTGCAACATTCAGGATATTTTTCACCTGTCATTGTGAAGGCCCCCACCACCACATTAATGCTGCGGTTTCCCACCAGCACCATCTCAATTCCAGTGGCTCCACTTTTCTTCTGTTTCCTTCTTGACTTGAACGAGGCCCAGACACCGGTTCCAAGGACCATCAGATAGAAAACCACCATCACAACCACACCTGGGATGTTGACTGCCATGACTGACTGATGACTGACTGACAAACTGGCTGCTAGTTCAATATGTAGAGCGAGTATAAAACAGTCCGTGTTTCTCAGCTTGTTGCTCCACCTCAACCTTATTTATCCTTGGAAGGCAGGCCTGGATGAGGTTTGGAAGGTTTGGATGAGGTTTAGAGAGGTTTTGAAGGTTTCCCAAATGTCCAGAATGTTTATGAATCAGCTAGTGGTCGGAGCTGTGGGTTTTTTGGTACCCTTTGCTTTGTTTTTTTAATCACCAAAAGCAACCAATTGACTGTAGCAGCCCTCACAACCACAGACGCCCTAGAGAATCTAACATTTTGCATATTAAGAGAGGATAAGAGCGACTCCCAATTTGAGTTCTATATTATTTCTATGTGATTGATGCCCCCGCTTAGTCAGTCATTGAACTGCTTTTTTTCCCTATTGAAACCCAAAAGAAAGAATAGTGGAGTAATTTAGCAAACGTTCTACATTTCGACTCATATAAAGTTTATCATTGTTCGTGGTGTTCTTTTGGAACCTCAAATAAAGACCCTTCTTTGATTAAACTTTGTTATTGTGTGTTCTGTATTTGGATGCTTTTTCTGATCGTGCTGGTATCTTCCTCTGTTTACACACTGACACCGGTTCTAGTAGTTTGGATACATATTTGGTTAATCAATAAGGGTTCCAAATGTGGGGCAACATGTTGACACAGCAATCGTTTGTTCTTTCAAATTACCTTGATCTTGAAAAACCAAGTCTGAAATGTACTGACTCCACTTATTAAAGTACACCAACAGCAAGAGTGTAGTAGTCAATAACTTTAAACACTTGTGTTCATTTTCATGCTGCTCTTGGATTCTTTGGACTTATGTTGTGACAAAGCTTTGTTAAATAGGTTTGGACCGTGGCCCTGTGGACAAACATAATGTGCGAGCAAGATGTTGAGACACACAACAACATGTCGTCTCTCCTTGTGCCTGTGTTTTCCTTTTCCCCTGTCGTTCTTAGGTGAGTGGGCCTGACCTTCACTCACCCACCTGTGCAGACAGATAAAGGACCGGCTTCTTCACCCACTCTCATCGCCACATCTTTGTACACTGCTCCATGGTAACAATTAGCTCCTGATAAATTTGAACTCGACTTTTGGCGGGGTTGTTTTTCTTGGTTCTACTGCCCTCTCCTCCATTCCCTCTGTTTTAGTTTGTTTTTTTGGTTGATTTTTGCCAATCAACCCCAGAAACTGCCCTGTGTGTCCATGTTTGCACTTTGGGTTGATTTTAGTTTCATTCGCCACACAAAACACTTACTGTGTTGCTCTGTTAAGGGTGAAATCAGTCAGAAGATTGAAAATGAGGATATTTGCCTAAAATATATTCGATTACTTTATTCTAATAATTGCAAAGTTAACAGTAAAACTGGCAGAAACTTTTAAGAGCATGTGCTGATCATTGGCTGTGATGCCTCAGTGCCAGGACTGGTTCTACTGACTCCCTCCTTCTGTTCTGTGAAGCTTCCTGATATGAATGCAACTGCTCCAGGTTGTTTTTTTAACACTGAACACATCAAGTTTATCAGGAGCAGGTTTTTGTTGAAGAGCACAGAACTCAGGTAAGAGAAGAACAAGATGGATGCTAAAGCAAACAGCATACAGATGGTCCTAACTGGAGCATACTGGACATAAACACCATCTTCCAGAGTGCATCCTGGGAAATGTATGACAGGTTCAAGCCCTAAGAGCGGGTCTCCACTCAGCAGTTTCAGCATTATTCCTACAATAACACCCATGATAGCCCCATAACTATTGAAGGTGGGGAAGAAGAGGATGGAGATGAGTTGTGGGAACATGATGATGAAAGCCACATCACAGGCCAGGAAAACATACATGATGACGCTGGACTTCAGCGAAGAGAGAACTGTACCAATTATGCCTGCTGCCACCACAGAGACTCGGACCACCCACTGAATTTCTCTGTCTGAAGCCTGAAAAGAAACAAGAATAAAAAATAAACAGTGAGGGGAAGTTTTGTCTTTGTGTTTTTAAGTTTATACATACAGCAGCTTTGTATTTTTGTCACCTGTGGCCTGATGATGCTCCTGTAAATGTTGGTGCTGAAAACAGAAGCTACAGAAAGCAAAGTGGAGTCAGCAGATGACATTGCAGCAGCAGCCACACATCCAATTCCAACAATGGAGATGAAGGACGGGGTGAGGTGCTGCAGGGTGATGGGCAGGACTAAGGCTGCTTCTCCACGTTCATATGGAGATGGAGAACCATAGGTGGTCTGGTTCCAGTCTGAAAAAGTGTTATTTTTATTATAATTAGTAGCACTACAAGAGAAAGGTCCATGAAGGAATGATTAATCGTGGTAATTTGTGATTGGTTAATAGAGACTTCCAGATTAGAGCACCACCTAATTCTTAAAAAAGGTCAGATTTTTTTAAGAGCCTATTAACCCCTCTAAAAGCATGTTCAAGGATGTCACCACATGGTCACACACACATGATTACCCGTAGATGAAGCAGCTGCCCCGATGAGTATTGTAGGTACCCCAAATATCATCAAGAAAGAAGCAGCAATCCAGCAGATGATTTGGGCTGTGGCTGTAGAAGTGGAGGACAGTGTCCTTTGATGGAAGGTCTGACAGGAAATAAATGAAAGTGCCTGTAAAGTAAATGAGAGTAACAGCAGATATTAGTTACTTCTGCATGTGTGCACACGGATGCTGCCGTCAGGGCTGGGATGGATAAACAGTTTGAATAAAATTTCTCAGAAAAGTTGCTGCCATGAAAGAAAAAAGAAAAGTTGAAAAGTAGGCCACGACTTATTAATGCAAAGCATATAATTTTATGCCGAATTTTACAACATATTTTATGACTGTTAGTGTTTACAAAAGGAGTGATCCTGACTATTTTGAAAATTGATGCTGTGGTAACAATTCAACTAAATTAAAGCAACATTTTAGTATTTATCAGCATTTACATTCCAACTGAGAGCATGTGAACACACCACTGTTGAAAGAATAACATCCTCCAATGGGAACTGAAGTTTTCCCACAGCACCTGAATGCAGCAAACACACAATACCAGTGCATTCTGCCTAGACTGTTTGATTAGTTAAAATTAAGAAATAAATCGGTATTGAAATATAATTTCTTCATTTTGAAATCACATGTAAAATCAATATTTTGTTTGCTATCCATGGAATTGTATCATTACCATGAATATGGATTCATCAACCATGATCCAGGCTCTTTTCAGCTCCGACTGACCAATCCAGGGAGCATGTAAGGTGTTGTTCATCAGCGTCTGACTGATGTCCAGCGTACTGGGGTTCATCAGAACAAAGGGAACACAGACCCACTGCAGAGAAACGTATTCATCACATTCATCATTTGTTTGGCAGTCAAAGCTGGTCTACAAAATAAAAGAATTTGCCACATATGCCACTTCTACACACATCTGACCTCCTACACACACAGCCCTTGAGAGTTTAAATGTACACACTGACCAATCCCAGGAATATGAGGATCAGCTGTATGATGTCTGTGTATGCCACAGAGTAGAGACCTCCCAGCAGTGTGTAGGTGATGGCGACAGCAGCAGACATCCAGACACATGCAGAGAAGGGAATGTCCAGAACCACACTCATGGATCCTCCTGATAAATCCAAATGCTGTTTGTCACATTAGCTGTTGTAAATTGTAAGAACTCATGGAGATGTTGCAGGCACAGATTTACTTTACCTAAACTGATCAATATTACTGGCATCCATAATAGATCAGCAAGAAGTGACATCAAGCTAAGTATGCTTGTTACCACTTTTCCGCATTTCTCCTGAAAAGGGTCCAGCAGGGTTTGATATCGTTTTTCTCTCAATGGCTTCACAACACCAATCCACCTTCATTTAACAAAATATAATAGGCAGCATGAGAAACAATGGACCAGCTGTTGGTGTGAAAGCAGTTTTGGGATTATTTCACAATAAACATGAGGATTTTAATCATCTTGTAATTTCAGTCTTACCGACAATGAGAGAAGCAGAAACTGAAAATAACAGCAACAGTGTCTCAGTCAGCCCAGAGGAGGGAAGGTACATATACTCAACCAGGGCCATGATGAAGCCTCCATCGATAACTGTAGCTACAGACACAAAACCAGTTTTTATGTGCAGACATGAACTCAATAATTGCAACATTCAGGATATTTTTCACCTGTCATTGTGAAGGCCCCCACCACCACATTAATGCTGCGGTTTCCCACCAGCACCATCTCAATTCCAGTGGCTCCACTTTTCTTCTGTTTCCTTCTTGACTTGAACGAGGCCCAGACACCGGTTCCAAGGACCATCAGATAGAAAACCACCATCACAACCACACCTGGGATGTTGACTGCCATGACTGACTGATGACTGACTGACAAACGGGCTGCTTGTTCAATATGTAGAGCGAGTATAAAACAGTCCGTGTTTCTCAGCTTGTTGCTCCACCTCAACCTTATTTATCCTTGGAAGGCAGGCCTGGATGAGGTTTGGAAGGTTTGGATGAGGTTTAGAGAGGTTTTGAAGGTTTCCCAAATGTCCAGAATGTTTATGAATCAGCTAGTGGTCGGAGCTGTGGGTTTTTTGGTACCCTTTGCTTTGTTTTTTTAATCACCAAAAGCAACCAATTGACTGTAGCAGCCCTCACAACCACAGACGCCCTAGAGAATCTAACATTTTGCATATTAAGAGAGGATAAGAGCGACTCCCAATTTGAGTTCTATATTATTTCTATGTGATTGATGCCCCCGCTTAGTCAGTCATTGAACTGCTTTTTTTCCCTATTGAAACCCAAAAGAAAGAATAGTGGAGTAATTTAGCAAACGTTCTACATTTCGACTCATATAAAGTTTATCATTGTTCGTGGTGTTCTTTTGGAACCTCTAATAAAGACCCTTCTTTGATTAAACTTTGTTATTGTGTGTTCTGTATTTGGATGCTTTTTCTGATCGTGCTGGTATCTTCCTCTGTTTACACACTGACACCGGTTCTAGTAGTTTGGATACATATTTGGTTAATCAATAAGGGTTCCAAATGTGGGGCAACATGTTGACACAGCAATCGTTTGTTCTTTCAAATTACCTTGATCTTGAAAAACCAAGTCTGAAATGTACTGACTCCACTTATTAAAGTACACCAACAGCAAGAGTGTAGTAGTCAATAACTTTAAACACTTGTGTTCATTTTCATGCTGCTCTTGGATTCTTTGGACTTATGTTGTGACAAAGCTTTGTTAAATGGGTTTGGACCGTGGCCCTGTGGACAAACATAATGTGCGAGCAAGATGTTGAGACACACAACAACATGTCGTCTCTCCTTGTGCCTGTGTTTTCCTTTTCCCCTGTCGTTCTTAGGTGAGTGGGCCTGACCTTCACTCACCCACCTGTGCAGACAGATAAAGGACCGGCTTCTTCACCCACTCATCGCCACATCTTTGTACACTGCTCCATGGTAACAATTAGCTCCTGATAAATTTGAACTCGACTTTTGGTGGGGTTGTTTTTCCTGGTTCTGCTGCCCTCTCCTCCATTCCCTCTGTTTTAGTTTGGTTTTTAACCCCAGAAACTGCCCTGTGTGTCCGTGTCTGCACTTTGGGTTCATTTTTGTGGCATTCGCCACACAAAACACTTACTGTGTTGCTCTGTTGAGGGTGAAATGAACTGACTCTGAAAATGAAGGAAACTCAATAGCTTCAACATTTACACAATACATACCAGATGAAAGTCCCTTTTAAAATGTAGCCAATGTCTGAATAATAAAACTTTATCCTAATAATTACAAAGTTAACAGTAAACTGGCAGATACTTTTAAGATCATGTGCTGATCATTGGCTGTGATGCCTCCATCACAGGATGCAAAATAGTGAATCTTACTTTGGTGACGCCAAGATTTCCCCTCCTCACATTGTAATTCATTGCATTGCTTTCACTACTAGGTCAACAAAACTCATATGTTGTCACAATTATTCTATTACAGTCACAACTGTGAACACATGATTTAGCGATAAATAAATGTCACCCATCCCTCAGCACTTGCTGTGCACGTGCTTCCTTTTAAAATGTAGCCAATGTCTGACTCCAGTGAGAACTGCTGCTGTGTGTCATTTGGTGTCATGTATTTAATTGGCCCAAATGTGATTTGAAACTCGTTGGCCTAAAGTGGCCGAGCCCAGATTTTACCCACAGCACTGTTGTGACATGCACAACAATAATGTCATATTCCAACATATAATTTGGGTTTCAGCTTTGTCATTTAAATGAACTGAGAATGCTTGCTGACTTTTAATAAGACAACTTGGAACACGTATTCTCTCAGAAGATTCACACTTGTTAAATAGCCCTTTTAGATTTCCCGAAGATCATTACACTTCTCAGTAGTGTTTACGCATCAAAATAAAGCAGATAACAAAAACAACACAATGCATTTGTCACATAATGTTCAGCTAACATGACTGTTAATATGTGCCAATTGACCCACTGTGTTGCATTTAGCTGAATGTGGAAAGAAAAAATACTGTATTGTAGCCAGTCTATTTCTTCCTGCAATACAGTGCTTTCCCTGCATTTATTTGGTCGAAACCCTTTTTCTCTTCTATTACATTTACTTATTATTGCGTTGTGTGAGTTTCCTTTGTATTGTGGAAAGGAGCTTTGGGCTCAATCCCTGGTGGTGGTTCCTCACTGATCCTGTAACTATTAACTTACAGTGGCTCTCCTTGGATTTGGGTTTCAGGCCACTGTGGTAAGCACAAGCCCTGTACATCCCCTTTTTTTTGTCTCACTATATTCACATCCAGTATGTATTTTTATTTATGATTAGGTGGGAAAATGTCAGACTAATTTAATTTAATGTATTATTTTTTTAAAGTAAAAATTCATTTTGTATCTCATGCTCATGATTTGTGGTGATTTGAGACCTGTGTTACCTCAGTTTAAACGAAAATGTCCTTAACTACCTCCTGGGTTGAAAGTTCCTACCACATTAGCATACGTGAGTTTTTTTGACAGAAAAATTCTTTCTTTAATAAACATAAAGTTCATTTAACAAACAGTAAAACACAAGATTGTTCTATTCAACACATTCAGGGGGGTTATTGCTACATTTGTAGCCAGTAGCTTATGGTGGCTATCAACTAACATTGGTAATGTTAGCAAACTTCAAAATTAAATAGGTAGATGTTTCTACCCATGTCAGTGACTCTTCTCTGCCTCTGCTCCAACTATAACACTGATAAAATATTCTGTTTCTTTTATTAGAATATAAAATATAAAATCAGTTCACCACACCTAGACCCATCCATCTAAAATATTTTTGAGTCCCATTTGTTGTCGAATGTCACCAGCTTTAAAGCTTGAGGAGTGCTACACTGGAGGCCTGGTGCACAATCGTCATTATTTTCTTAAACAAACATCAGTATAAAAAGTGAAACAGGTTTTCTTCTCTGCAATAGTTTTTCCAAACCATGCTGTTAAAAGACCTTTTAAACTGCCATATTACCACTTGTGATGTGTTGTCACAACCAGTGTTTTGTTTCTTTATTGCCAAAACAAAACAAATTTACATTTAAAACGCAAATTAACTAAACAGGCCAAATGCTGCTTGCCTCACTGCTGAACAGGACAAGAGAGAAAAAAAGGATTACATAAGAAAAATACTGAGAGTTATTAGGTAGTGGAAAAGTACTGAGCGGAGACTGTGGAGAAACACAGCAGAGAGTGTATAAGGTCTCTTCGCACCACTCCCTTGACCGGTTAACCAGAGGTGCTGACCTTGGGGACCCCAGGGATTTTAAAATTAAGTTACACAAAGAATTAAAAAAAGTATGTATGAAAAAAAGTATGAAAAACTTGCACAATTGTGTCAAAAACATCTCACTGAATGGAAAAAAACTTCATCTCAGATATCACTGATCTGCTCTCATGATTTACAACAGAAGAAACTGGCTCTAGACACAAAGCAGTCAGTCCCATTATTTAATGGATATTAAATAGAATATCCAGAGTCAGATTTTGATTTAATGTTCTGAAGCTTCTCAAAGTGAGAGGGTTGATGGAGAGGTGCCTGGATAGCCTCAGGTGGTTTAGGCACTGCACACCAAAAAGGCACCTCTCCATTAATGACTGCATGTGCTCACTGCACTTTTTTAGAAAGACATGAAATGTTTGCCTTCTTTTCCACACAAATCTGCTCTCACTCCAACCTCATATTTTGCAAGAAGCTGAAGCAGTTGTTTTCTCGGTGAAGAGGATTTGTCTGATAAAGTGTCACGCAACAGGAAAAATCTGGGCCTTTGACAACACATTGCAGCAGGTCTTGTGTAACATCCCAGAGCGTTTAGCATGCATCTCATTTCTGTGGGCGTCAGTCAATTTTCTAGTTTCTCTGGAATGTCATTGTGACTCAAACTAGGAGTCACTCAGACAACATCTAGTGAGAAAGTCAGTGATTCATCTATTACCATCATGGGGGTCAACATCCCAGGAGTGATAGCGATAATCATCTTCTACCTCCTGATCCTCGGGACTGGCATCTGGGCATCTTTCAAGTCCAAAAGGAAACAAAAGAAATGTGCAGCCCATGAGATGGAGATGGCCCTGCTGGGAAACAGGAGCATAAACGTGGTAGTGGGAATCTTCACAATGACAGGTGAGGAGTTTCAGTTCCATATAATTATCATTACAATTACTACAAAAGTATCTTTATAAATAGAAAGTGCAAGAATTTTTTAAGAAGGTAACAGTTGTAAATTTCAGTTCTATATAATTATGGAGGAGTTTCAGTTCCATATAATTTCTTCCTGCAGGAAGAACCCCGCAATAGAGTTCCCCGAAGCTGGGAACCTGACATAATTATCATTGTGTCTCATTCATGAAACATGAGCAGAACGAATTCATGTGTCCTTATGTGAATCTTGCATTCATCAACATTTTAGTAGCTCAGAGCTGTTTGTAGCTACTAACAAAATCTACACTTGCTTTATTTATTGCTATAGCAATAAATAGAAAGTGCAAGAATTTTTTTTTTTTTAAAAAAAAGGTAAGGTGTAAATTAAGGCAAGGTTGATATTCTGATGGAGTGTTTCAGTGATAAACTCATCACAAGATTAGGAAATTTGGGGATTGTTTAGAGCTCACATGTAGCATGAATCTATGGATTAAATAAGCTGTTTGATACAGCATTTTTAGATGCTGCAGCAGGTCTTATTATTTATCATGGTTAGAGAAGAAAATGCATTGACGTGTGGCAGAGTACTTTGAAAAGAGGATGGATGAGGTATGTCCTGGAGAGGAGAAGGTTAAAGGTTAGCCTAAGGAAGGCAAAAAATGTGCGCGTTGATGAGAAGGACACAGGTGGATCTTTAAAGTTATGCTACAGGAGTTAGAGATACGCAAAAAGTGAAGGATTTTTTGTGGTTCAGGTTCAACAGACCAGAGCAATGGCAAATGTGAAAAAGAGGCAAAGAACCTTGTGCATGCAGGTTCTGTGTAGGCTTAAAGTTTCTATGATCTTGTTTTTTTTTTAATGGTATAGTGTTCATACCTAAATCAGTTTGTCATTGTGTGTCACACGACCTTGCAGGGTATGACAACGAGGCCACAACTATTTTTTACCATAACTGAGCTCTGAAGTGCCTCAGGTTGTTCCAGCATTCATATCTCAGATTGGTAAACATAATTTGGCTGTGCAGTCTAAACAAAAGTTATAAATAACAGAAAACAGTCAATGCCAACCTTTAACCTGCAACATTTAAATGACCCATTCTATGAATGGATGTATATACATACCTGATTGGCTGTCTACTCCACCTGCAAGCTAGTGCGCTACTTATTGCAGGATGACTGGTGGGAAACTCATGACAAGAGATAAATATTCTACAAAATTTGAAATGGACGTTTATCCCTGCTGTGATTTATACTTAGGGCCTGCTTTAGTAAGATGTCTAATAAGAAATGCTAAATTTTGTGTCAGAGGAGTAGGACAAAAGAAAACCTCTCTTGACAACAAGGTGCTGACACAACAGAACAAACAAAACTGTCTTGTTTTCTCAAAATTACCAAGTGTTTATTAAAGTCAAAGATCAAACGGAATTACAGCAGCAAAATAAATCAGAAGAGATAATAAAGGTAAAAAAGTAAAGATTTCCCAGATCAGAAGTGTGATCAGAACATGAAAAGAATACTTTTGAAAAGATACGATGAGGAAAATGGTTGAGGTATGCCCTGGAGAGGAGGAGGTTGAAGATTAGCCTAAGTAAAGCATAAACATTTGGTTAATGAGAAGGACGCGGGTGGATCGTTAAAGTTACACGACGGTGTAACTACTACTTGTGCAAATGCCTACAGGTGCATTATTTGAAGGGCACTATTGAAAGGAACAGTTTCTATGGTGGGAAAAGCAGCAGCAGACCTTAGAGGAAAAGCAAAAATCCCACATAAAATTTGATTCAAATTTGATTTGAAAATTTGACTTTGGCGAGACAATCGGACCATTGCTACACCAGACAGCTGGTCAGCGCCGTGTCTGGCCTAATAATTAACAATCAAAAGCTCCAATTAGTCTTGTGAGGCCGTAAAACCCATGTTTGGTTTCATTCAGTGCTTCCCGTGGGGATGGATCTTTTATGTACCTGCCCATTCTGCATATAATAGCATATTCAATTTCCCCACGGGGATGAATAAAGTCCATCTTAATCTTAATTTGATACATCTGAGAGCAAATCTCCATGATGTTTCCAGATGGCATTGCTGGTTAGGCCTTTTGTCTGAATCAGTTTTTCTTTTGTTGTTCCAAATATACTGAAGCAAATAAGATACTGTAAAGCCATCTTTTAATTGTTCCTGCGTCTCTTCCTGGTGAAAATAATGGCAGGACATGCAGCCATTTGCGTCTAGCCTTCATATGTACTTTGTTTAGAATCAGAATCAGAATCAGAATCAGAATCAGAATCAGAATCAGAATCAGATTTATTTATTGCCATTGTTCATGTAGTACACAGTATTACACAAGCTAGGAATTTGTCTCGGTGTGACGCTGCAACATTCAACATAGAGAAGACAATAAACACTAGAATAAGATAAATAAGATAAGACATATATATATATATATTATATATATATATATATATATTATATATATATATATATATAAATAGTAAGGAACAGGCAATGTGCATTCCTATAATGTGCAAGAGCAGCAGCCAAGCCAAGGCTAGAAGTCCACAGTGCAGGTCAATGCAAAAGCAGTGTACTCAAGCAGTGTAGACTCAACCCCAACCACTGCAAATGCCCATGAGGTTTTCAGTCATCCAGGCCGAAGACAACTCCTGGCTTAGGAATGTCCAACTAGACTTCCTTTAGTTTTCAAAGCTATTTCACCTGTTTCAAACCCAAAATCACCCCTTAAATAATGCAAATTGCCACCAACGACCCTAAAAACCAGCAGCAACAGCATTCAGTAAACCAGCCCAGTATATATACCTCTGGGATTCCCACTGGTTCATTTACAATGAAAGAAGCCTCTCGGAAAAGAGTTGAAACATCTTCAAAAAACTAGAAGGTCCACTTGAATCTCTTAAGATAAGATCCACTGGGAATACTTCCTTTTCCTGTCATTACAGTTCAGGCTTGATTTTTGGTGTAGTTCAAGGTTATTTGAAAGAATAAACAATTGCTGGAGTCCTTGCTGATTAAACAAATACGTAACGGCTACATTCGGTCTCACAAATTTATTGTCCCTGAGAACTGAAGAAGCCAGTCAGTCATGGCTGTGAACATCCCAGGTGTGATTGCGATAGCGTTTTTCTACTTGCTGGTCCTCGGAACCGGCCTCTGGGCATCTTTCAAATCCTCTGGACTGGAAATGTCCCTGCTGGGAAACCGCAGTATTAATGTGGTGGTGGGGGTCTTGACTATGACAGGTGAGGAGCAGATTTTGCATTTTTAATCTGTTTGTGTGCACTTTAGAATCCCTGTTTATGGTAGACCTGAAGCAGCACAATGAAAATTAAAATAATTACACATGACATTAAGTTCCTGTGCTGGAAAAGCAGAGTTTGACTTTTACTGAGGTAACAGCTCCAGCTTTTACCTGTCTTTGCTAATCAATTTCCCGAGACGCAGTTTTCAATGAAAATACTTGATATTATAAGTGATTAAACAGCTCGTATTCAGTAGAAGCAGGTTCGTGGTATCATGTAATGTTTGTACTCCAAATGTATTCATGTAAAATAATGTCCCTCCAAGTTCACATACCTGGACCAGAAATCTTGCAGTGGGAAAGTTAAAAGATTTTTAATCAATTGATGAATGTGTTTTGTTCTTGTTGCTGAGGGAATTTATGTGCATTCATGTGTTTTAGCCACGTGGGTCGGGGGAGGAACTGTTGTTGGTTTGTGTGAAATGATTTACACACCCTCTAAGGGACTGATGGGGGCAATGGCCTTGCTCACAGCATATGCCTCATCTTTCATCATTGGTAAGACTATAGATTTTGTACTGTATATTCACCAATCAACAATACAATGGTCTAAAATCCTGAACTGACTGACTTTTAAATCTCTGTGATATTTAAAGCTGGGTTCTTTTTTGCCAAGCCAATGAGAGACAAAAACTTTGTGACTCTTTTGGACCCTTTCCATCAGAAATATGGGAAAGTAGTAGCAGCTGTAATGAGTGTGGTCTCCGTCTTGAACGATATCCTCTGGGTGCCAATAGCACTAACTGGTTTAGGTAAGTGAGTTTTTGTTTGTATTAATCTGCATGTATTCAAACTATGTTTGTGTCACCATTCAAAGTTTATGTGTCTCATAGGAGGAACCATGAGTGTGGTTCTGAACTTATCTTTCTCCTTGTGCGTGTGGATTTCGGCTGCTGTTGCCATCATTTACACTCTGCTGGGAGGTCTCTACTCTGTGGCATATACAGATGTTGTACAGCTCGTCCTCATCTTCTGCAGCCTGGTGATGTACCCTACATTTCAGCGTTTACTCCTTAAACACACTGGTACAGTTTTGGTTCTAATGGCTACATTTGTCTTCTGTTTTGTATTTTATTACAGTGGATTTGTGTTCCCTTCATTCTGATCAATCCACACACCATGGACATCAGTCAGACGCTGACCAACAACACCTTGCATGCTCCCTGGATTGGGGACCTGCAGCCAAGGAGCATTGGTGTCATAACCGATGAGTTTATATGCTTTGTAAATAGAGATTACTACAGTCTGGCATTAGAAAAGTCCCAAAGGTGTACCAGAACCCGTGACCACAATGTAATCCTTGGAAACTTCTTTAGAAAAAGATTTATCCTTGTGAAGAGTGAAATCATGGAATGACTCGTGATTAAAATAACTCGGATAAAAATGTGACGTATGAAATGGTCAAATATCTGATTTCCTTTCAAGGCACTCGGGGGACTGGCATCCCAGTGCTTCCAGCAGAGGGTACTATCATCTTTTTCTGGAACCACAGCAAAGATCTCTTGCTTTGCTGCTGCTCTCTTCTACCTTGTTCTTGGGATCCCTCCCATTCTGCTGGGCGCTGGTGCTGCGTCCACTGGTGAGAACAATGTGGCAACAAATAATGTGGAACCAACATACGAAAAAATGACATCACTTGAAGTGTCTCACTTAAAAGGTGGAACCGTGTTTAAATTTCTGATAGTGTGAAGTGCCCTGAAGGAAGAAAGGGACATCTGCAGAGAGACAGAGAACCATTGAAAATGTCTTTTTGTGCA